>NC_141540.1:49314166-50535000 GCF_021556685.1 Rattus norvegicus
TGAAAACTGAAAAGTGTTACCTTCTCTAATATTGTCATTATGTACTGTCTTAGTTTCTCAGTCCCCCAATTTCAGCTTTTTATACAGGCTACTGATAAGCAGTGATCAATGGCCTAGGGTACGGATTTTTTTTTTTTGTGTGATTTTTTTTGTGATTTTTTTTTTATTAACTTGAGTATTTCTTATATACATTTCGAGTGTTATTCCCTTTCCCGGTTTCCGGGCAAACATCCCCCTCCCCCTCCCCTTCCTTATGGGTGTTCCCCTCCCAACCCTCCCCCCATTGCTGCCCTCCCCCCCATAG
Organism: Rattus norvegicus; assembly: GCF_021556685.1. Classification (NCBI taxonomy): domain Eukaryota; kingdom Metazoa; phylum Chordata; class Mammalia; order Rodentia; family Muridae; genus Rattus; species Rattus norvegicus. The sequence goes on from NC_141540.1 coordinate 49,314,471, forward strand.
TCTAGTTCACTGGGGGTTCAGTCTTAGCAGGACCCAGGGCTTTCCCTTCCACTGGTGCTCTTACTAGGATATTCATTGCTACCTATGGGGTCAGAGTCCAGGGTCAGTCCATGTATAGTCTTTAGGTAGTGGCTTAGTCCCTGGAAGCTCTGGTTGCTTGGCATTGTTGTACATATGGGGTCTCGAGCCCCTTCAAGCTCTTCCAGTTCTTTCTCTGATTCCTTCAACGGGGGACCTATTCTCAGTTCAGTGGTTTGCTGCTGGCATTCGCCTCTGTATTTGCTGTATTCTGGCTGTGTCTCTCAGGAGCGATCTACATCCGGCTCCTGTCGGTCTGCACTTCTTTGCTTCATCCATCTTGTCTAATTGGGTGGCTGTATATGTATGGGCCACATGTGGGGCAGGCTCTGAATGGGTGTTCCTTCAGTCTCTGTTTTAATCTTTGCCTCTCCCTTCCCTGCCAAGGGTATTCTTTTTCCTCATTTAAAGAAGGAGTGAAGCATTCACATTTTGATCATCTGTCTTGAGTTTCGTTTGTTCTAGGGATCTAGGGTAATTCAAGCATTTGGGCTAATAGCCACTTATCAATGAGTGCATACCACGTATGTCTTTCTGTGATTGGGTTAGCTCACTGATTTTTTTTCTTTTTTTTTTTCTTTTTTTTTTCTACATCCCCCTCCCCCCTCCCCTTCCTTATGGGTGTTCCACTCCCGACCCTCCCCCCATTGCCGCCCTCCCCCCACCAGTCTAGTTCACTGGGGGTTCAGTCTTAGCAGGACCCAGGGCTTCCCCTTCCACTGGTGCTCTTACTAGGATACTCACTGCTACCTATGAGGTCAGAGTCCAGGGTCAGTCCATGTATAGTCTTTAGGTAGTGGCTTAGTCCCTGGAAGCTCTGGTTGCTTGACATTGTTGTACATATGGGGTCTCGAGCCCCTTCAAGCTCTTCCAGTTCTTTCTCTGATTCCTTCAACGGGGGTCCTATTCTCAGTTCAGTGGTTTGCTGCTGGCATTCGCCTCTGTATTTGCTGTATTCTGGCTGTGTCTCTCAGGAGCGATCTACATCCGGCTCCTGGCGGTCTGCACTTCTTTGCTTCATCCATTTTGTCTAATTGGATGGCTGTATATGTATGGGCCACATGTGGGGCAGGCTCTGAATGGGTGTTCCTTCAGTCTCTGTTTTAATCTTTGCCTCTCTCTTCCCTGCCAAGGGTATTCTTGTTCCCCTTTTAAAGAAGGAGCTCACTGATTTTTAAAAGTTATTTCCCACTCTCTTTTTCTCTACCCGAACTCTCCCATAGATGACTCTTCAATTTTTTTTTCAGTTTTTTGCATCTTTTACCTTTAAATATTGTTATAAATGTAAGTGTATGTTTTTCTTAAATATAGAAGCACAATCAGTCAGTCTGCATAATCTTACTAACGTGTATATTTTCAGGGATATTTAGACTTAGATAACCAATTGGTGTTTTCATCCGTGGGGAAGTTTATTTATCCCACTCCTAAACTTTCTTGGTTGCCAACATTTCTTTGTAAAGAGTTGAAGCCTCTTGTCCTACTTAGATATTGTCCTACTTAGAATATCAGCTCATATGAAGGTGGTAATGTTGGATATATATATATATATATATATATATATATATATATATATATATCTCACTCTAAATTACTTATGTGAGAAGAAAAATCTGCTTAGCATGATCAGTGGGTAAAATAGAATATATATATATGTATATATGTATATATATACACATATATGAGTGTGAACAAATTATTCAAATGATGAGATTCTTAAGAAAAAGCAGTAGAATATACAAAAATATATCACTTACTTGTTTTTTAGCATTAAGAAGAAATGCAAGATATGGAAATTGATTAATGTCCTAGTAATTTAATTGTTATGATTTCAGGAATGATTGTGTGTCTATTATTATCAGTCTTTCTCATATTTTTCCAGTCATGGTGGCTGAAGTGTCCTTTGATATATAATTTGAAATTTTTAAAACATAAGTTGTGTATCTGACATATTTCTTTCTGTGTACAGCTGCCAGATGATGAGTTTCCCCTAAAATGGGTTTTCCAGATGTTCTTATTGCCCTCATCTTGCAAAATCGCTCCCCATCCCACCCTGTGCTACTTTAACAGATCCAGGAAGCCATAGTACTGCTGTTAGCTTCTCCATGCTGGGTCAGAGGTGCTCTATAAACCTTTGCATGGTCATTTTAATTTTACAGTTTTTATTGAGAGAGGGTCATAAAGCAGTCTAAACCGTAAAAAATCAAAGACTAGCATTCCTGGGTTTTACAAAGGCATAGTTTCCATTACTTGAATACTTCAAGATCTGAATAAATTTATTGAATATGTTATAACCCTGTTAAAATTCGGATCATTAAGACAAGGAAAGAACAATTTAAACAGTTCCCTGAAATTGTATAGAGAATTTCTCCAGAAAACAGTATAGAAATACAATTTTTAAATAAGATCTTTATATTAAAGATTATGGTAGTAAAATGATAGTTTTAAAATGCTTTCTAAAAGGTATATCAATAAAACATAATGTATTCTTTACCCTGAACAACAGGTCTTATTTTTCTGATTAAATTTTCTATTACATAATATAGAAAGGCAAAGAGATAGACTAGAGAACACTGACAGTATTAACCTTTTCTTGTAATGTTAAGTAACCATACCTCCTTGTACATTTTCACAGTCTTCAGCATCCATGGTCTACGTATAATTAAAAGAATAAGTCTGTTTAGTTGAATGATGGCACAATATAGAAACAGGTAATCAAGCTGCATCACATAATGATACCAACTTCTTATCCTTTATGAAACCATTCTTACAACAAATATTTTATATGTAATATAGATATTCGTGCTATAAAATACATTGTGAGTAATTGCTCAAGAAGCACATAATTTATCTTCTTCTAGTGGGACTTACTCTTTAAACATTTTAATCTTCATGATATTTTCAATGACTAAAATGAACAGGTTAACATTGTAGTTTAACTTCATAATTAAAATTTTATTGTGTAATCTGTTGATGATCTCAAACTGTGATAAGGAACTTTTGAGAACGTTATTTTACTGTATCTGTTCCTTATCATGCCAATAGTTACATTGTTTCCTTCTTGGGAACTTTTTTTTCAAATGAATTGTGAGTGATTATAAGGTGTTTGTTTCAGTTTTCCAATAGGACTATGGATTTGTTGGATATTCTATGAACTTACTTGATTTCAATTATTTTGTTCCTATTGCTCTCATTTAGTTTCTATTATCTGGCATATCCTATTGTACATCCAATATAAGCTCAGATACATGGTAATTTTTCATATTTCCATATATATATGGTAAATTATAGTCATTCCCCACTTATACTCCTGCACACCTCTGTTTTTCCCATTTAAAATCTTCTCCCATTTCAGCATTTCAGAGTTCCTTTTCTCCTGCTGTAGTGTAAAACAAAAGAAGCCAACCATCAGACTAACTCATTTGAAGCTATATGACTATATTTTTATTTATGTTATTACATTTGCCTTAACTGCAAAGTTTGCTACAGTTAGACAAAATACATGTAACTCATGAGGATGCAAAATCATTATCTTTGAGCTCATGGTTCTTTAAAAACCATTAGTAACTTTGGAAAAGAACTTGGGCAGCTCAAGTGCTTATCTCATGCAAATGCTAACCTACAGAGGTCATTGGTAGCTTCATTAGAAGATTCTGGTGTTTAAAAACTGTATCAGCTTTCCGCACAGTTGTATTGAAATTAAGAATTTTCAAAGCCTTGTTCTCAAAATAAAAGTCAGTTGCCTATTGCGGCTTCAGATTTTGAGGTCATACACCATCATTTCTGAGTTATCTACACAGTAAAGTTTGAGAGGATATCTTGGTGTAGGAGGTGATAGGAGAGGTATGTGTGTTCGTGTGCACACGTTTGTAAGTTATTGACTTCCTGAGGCTGTAGCACAGCTGAAGGTTTTTAAGGAAAGGCTTAAATGACAGCAACATTATTAGGGATACCGGTTTGGCCCTGATCCTTCATGACAGATACCTAAGACTTGAATTTAGTGATAGCATCGTCACTGTAGTGAGTAGCTAGGCGACAGAGTATGGATGGGAGATTGTTGACATTGCCATTCCATCTTGAGGCCTTCTTCACATCAATTCACCTTTTAATTTTTCCAACTTGAACTAATAAAATTAGACTTAAAACCTCAGTTTCCACTCATATATTACTTTAAAATAAAAAGTAAGTAGTGGCTTAGGAGTGAAGGATGTGTGAACCAGATTCATACTTAGTAATGTACTCTCCTTTAGCATATGATTCTCTATGACTTACTTTCTTTAACTTTGGATTTTCATACATATGTTTAATTCTCACTTATACATGTACATTAATTTTTCGAAGTGGTCATTACTGTTAGTCACTTGTAATTAAAATATTGTATAGCCTACTGAACCTTCCAAACTAGAAAGGTAGGATTACAGAATTTCTCATTCTAAACTATCCCTAATAGGACAATATTTGATTTATACATCAACTACTATGAACTTAATGCACCAGCCCTGTAAAAAGAAAGGTACTCTTCATAGAAATTTTGTAGATATTCAAAATATAAACACAAACATATTCTGCTTTAAATTATAAACATTAACAAAGAATATTGTTTCCATAACCAAGAAAAAATTAAAAAGAAAAGAAAATGAAATAAACAGTTAAAGACTAGACCTCTCTTATTAATAAAGAAGAAGGAAATTAGGTATCCCTGAAAAAGGACATATAAAAAAAAGTGCAACTCATTTTTTTTAATTTACAAAGTAATTTTAAACATATCATATGCTTACTTGTGAGTTTTCACTGTTCCAGAGAAATGGAATTTATCAACCATTACCCTTTGATGAAATGGTTTCTAAAAATTCCAGAAAAACACCTTACATTATCTTCCTTCTTGGTATCTGGTATTGCACTATTTACAGTTTTTACTTCCACAGCTAATTCCATTGAATAAAATTAGTGGAAACTATTTGTCATATCCTTTAATCATTAAACCCTGAACACCGAAATTGAAATCTCCATATTTAGTAAAGGACACCAAAGAAGAAGGCCGATTCTACACTTACAGCACTTGAAAGGAGACTAGAAAGTTGTGTATTATGAATACACATGGATCGATCCATGGCTCCAGCTGCATATGTAGTAGAGGATGGCCTTGCCCAGCATCAATAGGAGGAAAATCCCTTGGTGCTGTGAAGGCTGGTTTTCCCAATGTAGGTTATGCCAGGGCATTGAGGTTGGAGTGGGTGGGGATGGGAGCATCCTCATAAAAGCAGGCAGAGGGGGAGGGGGGATGGAAAAGAGAGAAAGGGGATAACATTTACAATGCAAATACAAAAAATCCAAGAAAAATAAAATTAAAAATAAAAAGAAGAAAGTCCAGTCTATAATTCTGGACCCAGGGCGAAGTAGGTAGTTTGCTCTAACTTAAATGTTTCAGTGAGGATGTAAGGAATGATCCTACTCTCTAGTATTTAATATTACTGGAAATTTTTAATGTAAGTCAATACTAATTGGAATAAAAGTATAGTTAATTTGTCAAGGTCTTGGCAAATAAATAAGTTCGTAAAATCCTTACAGAAAAATCATAAGATACTTAGTTCATTCCCTAGCCTGTGTCTCAAATGCTGGTCATCATAGCATATACTGACCAGACTGCCTAACCTAAGAGTTAAGCCCTAGGTTCTAGTAAGAGATCCTATTCCAGAGAATCAAAGTAGATGATACATAAGTGTCTACATTTGAGTTTGCCTCTAGGCTCTATATGTGCATCCATAAACACATGCATGAGCACACAAGAAAATGACCTGGACACCCATTTAACCCTACACACATGCGCCTGCCAACATACAATATTTCTGCACATTTTTCTAGGCTTTTTGAAGCTATGAACACAAAAACATTGCAAAAGTATATAGCTCTGTCTTCAAAGAACTCACAAAACTGTTCTTAATGCAGGATTACTTTGCAAGAACATATAATATTTACTTTGGCATACATTTCTCTCTTATTTACGTGACTCTAAGATTTTTTTGCAATTCAAAATAGAAATGTAAAATAAAATGTGCATGTGTTTGAGATTGCATGCTTTATTTATTTAAATCATTCTGGAATTCTAATTCTTTTCTCTTTCCACTGTACAGGATACCATGCTATTATCACGCTTTCCCAGAGATGACCTGGGTATGTTTCAAGGCAGGTGACAATGTGGAAAACACAGTCTACATTCAAATTTGTCCAAAATCTTAAAATGAAAATATGGTTGACATTGAGATGTGCGAAGAGAGCTTGAAGTACACCCTTGGTAAGGATCTACATCAGTTGTAATAAACATCTCACTAATAAACCCAAGCTCTGCCTCCTATAATGTGATACATAAAACAAGGCACCCAGAACTCATGGAAATGTTTCTTTTAAAATGTCTCCACCAGGGAAAATTGATTGTCAGCAAACTCTTTTTGTTTGAGAGCAATTGATTTTTAACTAGGGAGCTTTTACAAACATTTTTGTTGAAGGTTAAAAGACATCACGTAATTGCATATATTTACTATCTATAGCTTGATGATTTGGGCACATACAAAGAGCTCTACAATTATAACAAATACAAGGCAACAACATTTCCAATACTTCTCCATGACGCCTTAGTCCCTTTGCTTTTAATTCTTTTATTTTTGTGATATCACCAGAAGATCTATATTTTGGTAAAATTTGAGATATTATTATTATTTATCACAATAAATTTGTAAGCCTGTTGAGGAATTATAAAATTTCTTTAAAGATTACATTTGCAGGATAAGTATAGTTGTGTACTCATTGAAGAATTACTCACCATAGTCTTCAAGTCTGTCATCTTGGCAACCACAAATACTGGCTTCTCTTAAGTCTCTCTTTTACAGATACCTCACAAAAATGGAGTCATGAAGCATTTCCCCTTCTCAACACTCCTGAGTTCACTTAGCACAATGTATTCCAGGCTAAGTTGTCACAAATGGTGATATTTTTTCCTCCTCTTCACAAGGGAGAATAAAATTCAATCATGTGAATACATGATATTTTATTTATTAATTAATTTATCAGAACATAAATTCAGTTTCTCTGTACTATAAATATGAATATTATTATTACAATGAAATGGGTAGTGCAACTCTCTCTTTCACATGATCACTTTAGTTATTTTAAATCAAAATTTTGGGTTGTATAGTAATGCTTTCATGATTTCTGAAGGAACTTCCATACTGAAAACCACAAACTTAAGATTTTTGAATTCCAATGAATACCTTTCAAAATGTACAACTTTACAAATTTATATTGGTAATTATTGTATATACAAAAATTTACTATATATATAGTGAGATTATAACAGAAGTGAATACTTCATTTCACACATGATTTCCATAAATTCTCATCATTTATTTCTTTATTAGGCATTCAAATATTTTGCTTAGAAAATGTTGCTCTGAATATTTGTCTAATTTTTTCTGAGCTACAGTTTTTCTGATTTGTCAAAAAGCTGATGTTCTTAAGGTACTGTTTTCTCTACAGCCACAAATTTGCCCAAGTCTTTGCTTCAGGAGCTTCTTCCTCAGGATTGATCCTCTGATTTGTAAAAGCTTTTTCAGTCACTGTTGCGGATTTCTGTTCATAATGTTTTGTCCAAAAGAACATTACTAAAACCAATGCAAAGCACATTTTTCTTATAGGTTTTATTCTAAGAAGGTTAACATTTCTTTATTGTGTCTTCTGGTGTCACTATACTTAGTTAAGTGGTTCCTGATTCTCACACACACACACACACACACACACACACAACACACAACACACACACATACACACATGCAACACACACACATACCTAAACACACATACAAACACACACACACATACACACACAAATGGGGTAAATTTTGAATTAACATTTTCTCTACTTTATATTCATGTGTGTATTGAATTATGCTGATTTAATTCCTCTTGTTAACTTTGATGACTTTGCTTTTATGGCTCATGTGGATTTGAGGATACTTTCTCCCTGTATGTGCTAAATATGCCACTTAGATTTTCTTGTTTGTAAACTAATTATATCACTTTCCAATTCCTGACTTCCTTCCAAATGCTTTCATATAACTCTCTTTGCTCTGTTTCAACTGCATGCCCTTTTTCCTACATATATATATATGCATATTTATATATTATATGGAAATATATGTATATATTTCTAAATTTATGTTTTTATGATTGAAGCATTTTTTTTAAATTTTTATTGAATATTTTATTTATTTATATTTTATATGTTATCCCCTTTCCTGGTTTCCCCTCAAAAATACCCACCCACACACCCACTCGTGCCTTACTTCCCTAACATTCCCTTACAATGGGCCATCTATCCTTCACAGGATGAAAATACTCCTTTCCCATTGATGTACTTTTTGATTGGTGGTTTAGTCCCTGGGAGCTCTGGTGTGGAAGGGGTTTGGTTGGTTGGTATTGTTGTACTTCCTATGGGCTTGCAAACCCTTTCACCACCTTCAATCCTTCTCCTAACTCCTCCTTTGCAGTTCCTGTGCCCAGTCCAATGATGCCTGCAAGCATCCTCATCTGTATTGTTCAGGTTCTGGCAGAGCCTCTCAGGAGACAGCTATATCAGACTACTTGGCATCAGCATAGTGTCTGGGTTTGGTGGCTGTATGTGGAATGGATCTCCAAGTGGGGCAGTCTCTGGATGGCATTTCCTTCAGTATCTGCTCCACTATTTGTCTCTCTACTTCCTTTAGACAGGAGCAATATTGGGTTAAAATATTTGAGATGGGTGGTGGCCCAATTCCTCAAGCAGGCACAGTGCCTAACTTTGGATACATTCTCTACAACCCCCCCCCCTTTGTTGGGTATTTTAGCTACTGTCATCCCTGTTATGTCCTGGGAGACTCTTGCTTTCCTGGCATCTGGGATTTTCTGTTGGCTACCCACAGTGCACCTCTCCCCCCAGCATTCCTTCAATTCCCTGGTCCTCTGTAAATCACCATTGCCTCCTCCCATACCTGATCCTACCCCCTTTGTTTCCCCTCCCCCTCCTCTCTTCCTTCCAAGCCCGTCCCACCCTCTATCTCCCTTAATTATTTTGTTCCCCATTCTAAGTAGGACTGAAGCATCCACACTTTGGTCCTCCTTCTTCTTGAGCTTCATGTGGTCTGTGAGTTGTGTTGCGGGTATTCTGAGATTTTTGTCTGAAATCCACTTATCAGTGAGTGCATACCATGTGCATTTTTTTGTGTCTGGATTACATCACTCAGAATAATATTTTCCAGTTCCATCCATTTGCGGGAAATTTCATAAAGTTATTGTTCTTAACTGCAAGTAATACTCATTGTGTAAATGTACTGAAAGATAGAGTTCTAAATTAGTTCAAAACAGCAACAGGATCTGACTCAGGAAAGCAGATTGTTAAAAATGCAGGAGAACTGGTTCAGAGACACTTACCCTCCCACTTATCACCGGTCTGAGTAAATGAGTAATGGGTTTTGTTCTGGCCTGTGATGTTTGTTCAAGTCCCCTTTGTGCCCTCCAGCCATTGTGTCCTGCAGAGAGTATCCAGGAAACCGGACACCAAGCCTAACCAGATGTGTTTCAGATTCAGATGCCTCATCAACTCTGACAATCATTTACCCTAAAGGACAATCAAGATCTGTTCTCAGGAGAATGCTTGAACTTTCCCCTCATTCAAACCCTAGAGTCTTAAGAACAATCCTGTGACCTTGAGAGTTTTGCCTTGTGACATTTTTGGTATTTCCTTTTGACATCCCCCCATCTCCTGGATCTTGTGACTTCTTCCTTTAAAAAGCCCTTCTCCCAGCCACTCGGGGTCGGCACCTCTGTCTCCTGCGTGGGATACGTGTTGGCCCAGAGATCTCCATAATATATCTCTATAATAAACCTCGCCTTTGCTTATTACATCCAAAATGGTCTCTCTGTGTCTGGGGTCCCGAGACTTGAGTAAGGGTCTTCCTTCGGGGATCTTTCAATAATACATTTTCTGTATCCATTTTTCTGTTGAAGGGCATCTGGGTTCTTTCCAGCTTCTGGCTATTATAAATAAGGCTGCTATGAACATAGTGGGCCATGCGTCCTTGTTATATATTAGAGCATCCTTTGAGCATATGCTCAGGAGTGGTATAGCTGGGTCCTCAGGTAGTACTATGTCTACTTTTCTGAGGAACGTCCAGACTGATTTCCAGAGTGGTTGTGAAAGACCCACCCCATGAGTCTTAACTCAGAGCTGCAACAGGCTTGAACGAGCCCAGGCACGCCCAGATACCTAGGGCCGAGTCACCGTTAAAACTAACAGACCATAAAAGGAAAGGAATACAGAACAGACTAGGAGTACTGGATCTGGCAGGAAGGGATAAGCCCCTAATCCCCGACATTCAGGACGTCCCAGCCCGAACGTACTCTTTTACCAGGTTACAACCTCATTCGAATATGATGCAAACCTGCCAATGTGTGTAGCTATACCTTATTACCTCATCATGTGAAATAACCAATCATATGTGAACATGTCTATATGCCTCGTTTAAATCCACCAATCCCCGTAACTGTGCATCTGCTTCTGTACGCCCGCTTCTGCTTCCCCAAACCCTATAAAAGTCCCATGCTGGAGCTGCTCAGCGCGCAAGTCCTCTGAAGAGACTGTGTGCCCGCAGGTACCTGTGTTTTCCAATAAACCCTCTTGCTGATTGTATCCGAGTGGCCTCGGCTCGGTCATTGGGCACTTGGGGTCTCCTCCTGAGGGAAAGGTCCTCTCCGGAGGTCTTTCATTTTGGGGGCTCGCCCGGGACCTGGAGATCCTCCGCCCAGAGATCACCAACCACCCACCGGGAGGTAAGCCGGCCGGCATCTGTCGTGTCTTGCCCTGTCTTGTCTTGTCTTGTCCTGTGCGCGTGTTCAGTTCGTCTCAGTTTTGGACTCAGATCTGGGTTTTGGTCGGAGGAGAAGGCCCAGGGCCTTCGGTGTCTCAGGGTTCAGGACCCTCAGCGCCTCCGTTTGGGCGGGTCAGAGAAGGAGCTGATGAGCTCGGACTTCTCCCCCCGCTGCCCTGGAAGACGTTCCAAGGGTGTCTGGAGCCCGGTTCTTTGGGGCTCAGCCCGTATCGGAGGGATACGTGGCTTTGGTTGGAGGAGAGGGTCCAGGACCCTTGGCACCTCCATCTGACTCTTTGTTTTGGGTTTTACATCGAAGCCGCGCGGCGCGTCTGTCTGTTATTTGTCTGATCGTTGGATTTGTCTATCTAATTTGTGCCCTAATTTTCTTTGAAGCTACCATGGGACAATCGCTAACAACCCCCTTGAGTCTCACTCTAGACCATTGGAAGGACGTCCGAGACCGAGCACGTGATCAGTTGGTCGAGATCAAGAAAGGAAAATGGCAGACCCTCTGCACGTCCGAGTGGCCCACTTACGATGTGGCATGGCCGGTGAATGGCACTTTTAACAAGACCACTATTTTGCAAGTTAAGGACCTGATTTTCCGCCAGAAGCTGTACGGACACCCTGACCAGGTGCCCTACATTGTCACCTGGGAGAGCTTGGCATTTAGCCCTCCTCCTTGGGCAGAACCCTTTGTGGACCCAAATTGGCTTCCTGTTTCCCCTAAACCTGTTTCCCTGAGCCCACCTGACCCTTTGGTTGCTTCTTCCTCTCTCTATCCTGCTCTAACTAAGGAAGAGTCTCCCAAAGTCCCTCCCCCGAAATCTGTCCTCCCAGAGGACCCAAATTCCCCCCTTATAGATCTCCTGTTGGAAGAACCTCCTCCGTACCCTGTACCTACAGCCCCACCCAGAGAAGAGGAAGTGGAACCGCCTGCTAGACCGCGACATGAGGCAGCCCCTTCCCCTGTGGCTGGAAGACTGCGGGGACGACGCGAGGTGGCGCCAGACTCCACTTCCCAGGCCTTTCCGCTTAGACAAGGGGCTGGCGGCCAGACGCAATACTGGCCGTTCTCAGCGGCCGACATATATAACTGGAAACAACACAACCCCCCCCCTTTTCTAAGGATCCGGTGGCTCTCACCGACCTGATAGAATCTGTCTTGCTTACCCATCAGCCCACTTGGGATGATATACAGCAACTTTTACAGGCCCTCCTGACCTCTGAGGAGAAGCAGAGAGTGCTCTTAGAGGCCAGGAAACATGTTTTGGGGGACAATGGATGCCCCACCTTGCTCCCGGAAGAGATCGATGACGCATTCCCACTTACGAGACCTGATTGGGATTTCACCACGACTGAAGGTAGGAGACACCTACGCCTTTATCGCCAGTTGCTCCTAGTGGGTCTCCGAGGGGCGGCACGACGCCCCACCAATTTGGCTCAGGTGAAACAAGTGGTACAAGAGGTTGCGGAGACTCCCTCAGCCTTCCTAGAGAGACTTAAGGAAGCTTATCGCATGTATACCCCTTATGATCCAGATGATCCAGGACAAATGACAAATGTCTCCATGTCCTTCATCTGGCAGGCAGCACCAGATATCAGGGCCAAGCTACAGAGACTAGAAAATTTATAAGGGTATACATTGCAGGATTTACTTAAGGAGGCAGAAAGAATTTATAACAAGAGAGAGACACAAGAAGAAAAAGAAGATAGAGTACGTAGAGAAAAGGATGAGAGAGACCGAAAAAGAAGCAGAGAATTGAGTCGAATCTTGGCCGCCGTAGTTCAGGGTCAAGAGAAAAGGGGAGAGAGGGTGGGAGTTCGAAAGGGGCCAAAGCTAGATAAGGATCAATGTGCTTACTGCAAAGAAAGAGGACACTGGGCCAGAGATTGCCCTAAGAAACCCAGCGGGCTCCGAAGACCCCGCCCACAGACCTCCCTCTTGGCCCTAGATAAAGATTAGGGAGGTCAGGGCCAGGAGCACCCCCTGAGCCCAGGATAACTCTTGAAGTTGGGGGGCAGCCAGTCACCTTTCTGGTGGACACAGGAGCCCAGCACTCAGTCCTCACCCAGGCCCCTGGACAACTCAGCGATCGGACGGCCTGGGTACAAGGAGCCACTGGCAGCAAGAGTTACCTTTGGACTACAGATCGATGGGTTCAGCTGGCTACTGGTAAGGTGACCCATTCCTTCTTACATGTTCCGGATTGCCCATACCCTCTGCTGGGCCGTGACTTGCTTACCAAATTAAAAGCTCAGATCCATTTTGAAGAAGGAGGGACCCGAGTAACCGGGCCCCGCGGTACTCCTCTTCAGATTTTAACCCTTCAGTTAGAAGATGAATATAGATTATATGAACCAGAACAGGACAAGCCAAAATCTCTAGAAATAGACTCTTGGGTCACAAAATTCCCACTGGCCTGGGCGGAGACTGGCGGGATGGGGTTGGCGCTCCAACAGCCTCCCCTAATTATCCAGTTAAAGGCCACCGCGACTCCTGTCTCCATTAAACAGTACCCCATGTCATGGGAAGCCTATCAGGGTATAAAGCCACATATCAGGAGGCTCTTAGACCAAGGCATCCTAGTCCCTTGCCAGTCACCCTGGAATACGCCTCTGCTACCTGTTAAGAAGCCCGGCACTGGAGACTATAGGCCGGTACAAGATTTGAGAGAGGTCAACAAAAGAGTAGAAGATATTCATCCAACTGTCCCAAACCCTTATAACCTACCCAGCACCCTGCCTCCCACCCATACTTGGTATACGGTCTTATATCTGAAGGATGCTTTCTTCTGCCTCCGGCTGAGCCCAGAAAGCCAACCCTTATTTGCTTTTGAGTGGAAAGACTCTGAAATGGGGCTTTCGGGACAGTTGACTTGGACAAGGTTACCACAGGGTTTCAAAAACAGCCCAACGCTCTTTGATGAGGCCTTACACCGGGACTTGGCTGACTTTCGAGTCTAGCACCCCACTCTTATACTACTTCAGTTTGTTGATGACCTTCTTCTAGGGGCCACTTCTGAGACAGCATGCCACCAGGGAACAGAATCCCTCTTGTAGACTTTGGGGCGATTGGGCTATCGAGCTTCTGCCAGAAAGGCTCAAATTTGCCAGACCCAGGTTACTTATTTAGGCTATCAACTAAGGGACGGACAGCGATGGCTGACTCCGGCTAGGAAACAGACCATGGCCAACATCCCAGCCCCAAGAAATGGTTGACAGCTACGGGAATTCCTAGGAACGGCGGGATTCTGCCGCCTCTGGATTCCTGGGTTTGCCGAGATGGCAGCCCCCTTGTACCCTCTCACTAAACAGGGGGTGCTCTTCCAGTGGGGGGCAGAACAACAGGAGGCATTTGATAACATTAAACGGGCCTTGCTGTCCTCCCCTGCCTTGGGTCTCCCAGACATCACCAAGCCCTTTGAACTATTTGTGGATGAGAAGCAAGGGTATACTAAGGGGGTCCTAACACAAAGACTGGGACCCTGGAAGTGCCCGGTAGCCTACCTGTCTAAGAAATTAGACCCTGTGGCCTCCGGTTGGCCACCATGCCTGAGAATGGTGGCAGCCATTGCTGTCCTAACTAAAGACGCTGGGAAGTTGACCTTGGGTCAGCCACTCACCATCCTGGCACCCCATGCAGTGGAGGCTTTGATAAAACAGCCCCCTGACCGCTGGCTCTCTAATTACCGCATGACCCACTACCAAGCCTTGCTACTGGATGTGGAACGGGTCCAGTTTGGGCCCATGGTCGCTCTCAACCCAGCCACTCTGCTTCCTTTGCCAGAGGAGGCAGAACAGCACGACTGTCTGCAGATCCTTGCAGAAGTACATGGAACCAGACCAGACCTATCAGACCGACCTCTCCAGGATGCTGACCATACGTGGTACACCGATGGTAGCAGCTACTTGGTGAACGGGGAACGGAAAGCTGGAGCCGCGGTCACTATGGAGGACAAAGTGATCTGGGCAAGCGCCTTGCCTGTTGGTACCTCCGCACAGCGGGCTGAACTCATTGCCTTAACCCAGGCGCTCAAAATGGCAGAAGGTAAGAGGCTGAATGTATATACAGACAGCCGCTACGCCTTTGCTACGGCACACATCCATGGAGAGATCTACCGGAGAAGAGGGCTGCTCACATCTGAGGGTAAGGACATTAAGAACAAGACTGAAATTCTGGCCCTCCTGGCAGCTCTGTTCCTACCAAAAAGACTGAGCATTATACATTGCCCAGGGCATCAGAAGGGACACAGCCCCGAGGCACGGGGAAATCAGCTAGGTGACATCTCAGCACGTGAGGCCGCCATGGGCACCCAAGTTCTGTCCTTAAAAGACCAAGATCAGCCCACGTCTCCACAGCTGGAACAGACCGGTTGGCTCTACACCACGGAGGACACAAAGCTCCTACAGACAATGGAGGCCGTTTGGTACCCACAGCTAAAACAGTGGGTCTACACAGGGAAAACAGTTATGCCTACGAAGATGACCTTTGAATTAATCTCCTACCTACATAAATTAACACACCTGGGACTCAAGAAGATGAAGACCCTCTTAAGACGAGAAGAGATTGACACCTACCTCCTGGGACGAGATCAGGCCTTGCGGGAGGTGACTGAAAGCTGCAGGGCCTGTGCTCAGGTAAACCCAAGAAAAGCTAAAATTGGACAAGGAGTCCGTCCCCGGACTGGTCGGCCTGGTACCCACTGGGAAATTGACTTCACTGAAATCAAGCCTGGTATGTACAGACACAAATACCTCTTAGTGTTCATAGATACCTTCTCCGGATGGGTAGAGGCTTTCCCCACGAAACATGAAACGGCCAAGGTGGTGACCAAGAAGCTCCTCGAAGAAATCTTCCCCAGGTATGGAATGCCCCAAGTATTAGGGTCAGATAACGGGCCCGCTTTCGTCCCCCAGGCAAGTCAGTTGGTGGCCAAGTTATTGGGGATTGATTGGAAGTTACATTGTGCTTATAGACCCCAAAGTTCAGGACAGGTAGAGCGCATGAATAGAACAATTAAGGAGACTTTATCTAAATTAACGCTTGCAACTGGCTCAAAGGATTGGGTGTCCCTACTACCCCTAGTCCTATACCGGGCCCGGAATACACCGGGCTCCCATGGCCTGACTCCCTTTGAAATAGTATACGGGACCCAACCCCCATTTATCAATTTCTTTGATTCAAATATCGCTGAATTCGCTAATAGCCCTTCCTTGGCAGCACATCTTCAGGCCCTACAAATCATGCAGAGAGACATCTGAAACCTCTAGCCGCGGCCTACCAAGACAGGCTTGAACAACCGAAGGTGCCGCACCCGTTCCAGATCAGAGACACCGTGTGGGTGCGCAGACATCAGACCAAGAATCTCGACCCTCGGTGGAAAGGACCCTATTCAGTTCTCCTGACTACCCCGACAGCCTTGAAGGTAAACGGAATTGCAGCTTGGATCCACGCGTCTCACGCCAAGGCAGCCCGACCTGAGGAAACGGCAGATCACAACATCGGGCCCCAGACATGGAAGGCTCAACGCACTCAAAACCCCCTAAAGCTAAGATTTTCACATTGTTTCTCTTAACTGTCTTATGGACTAGGGGTGGGGCGAGTCTGGGGGCTAGCCCCCACCAGGTATATAATATGTCCTGGATAATAACTAATTTAGAGACGGGCTGGTCTCAAGTCCTAGCTAATGGTAAGCAAGCTGAAGGAACCTGGTGGCCCCCTTTGACTTTCGACCTTTGTCAACTGGCTAAGGACTCCTGGGAGCATACTGAGTGGACTCCCCACAACTCATACCCACCCCTGCAGACACTCTGATTGGTATACTTGTCCCGGAGGTAAGAGGACACGGGAGTGTGGAGGTCCTGAGACCTTCTACTACGCTAAGTGGGGGTGTGAGACTTACACTCGAGGATGGTGGGGGACCAAGAAGGGGGACTTAGTGGCCTTCTCCCCTGAGACTCCAGGCGAATCTCGAATTACAATAGAATTCACGGATCAAGGTAAAAACACAGACTGGAGGTGGGGCGTAGGTGGGGGATACGGTTGTATACCCCTGGCCAAACTAACCCAGGACTTCTGTTCTCCCTCCAACTGGTGAGAGAACGGGTCACACAAGAGATTGGTCCAAACCCAGTCCTCATGGATCAAAAGCCTCCTTCCCGACCAGCACCGGCACTGTCCCCGGTCGGACCCCCACTATGGCTAAACACCACTCAGAACTCCGGGGATATCTTGACAACTCCCTCCCCGACTAGGGACCCTTCCACACCGGCCCCTCGGCTGCTAGGAACAGGAGACCGGCTAATCAACTTAGTGACCGGGGCATACTTGGCATTCAATTATTCAGAACCTGACAAGACCCAAGAATGGTGGCTGTGCCTGGTCTCTAGCCCGCCCTATTATGAGGATGTGGCAGTCATGGGGAATTATACTAATCAGACCACGGCCCCGGCCAGCTGCACAACCCTCCCTAGCCATAGGCTGACGTTGCCGGAAGTCTCAGGACAGGGACTCTATATAGGGACCATACCCCCCACTCACCAGGTCCTCTGCGCTATCACCAAGAGGATCCCCACTGGAAGCTACTACCTAGCAGCTCCTACAGGCACCTATTGGGCCTGTAACACTGGATTGACACCTTGTATCTCTGCTGCAAACCTCCGCAGATCCTCAGACTACTGTGTACTGGTAGAAATTTGGCCTAAGGTCACCTACCATGGGCCCGAGTACATATACTCACATTTTGAGGGGCTGACTCGATTCAGGCGACAACCCATCACCATGACCCTAGCTCTACTCTTAGGAGGAATCACCTTAGGAGGAATGGCTGCAGGTATAGGGACGGGGACCACCGCCCTCATCGAGACGGGTCACTTTCGTCAGCTACAAGCGGCCATGAATGCAGATCTAAAAGCTATCGAGGAATCCGTGAGTGCATTAGAAAAGTCCTTAACATCTTTGTCTGAAGTAGTCTTACAAAATAGGAGAGGGCTAGACATGCTGTTCCTTCACGAAGGAGGGCTATGTGCTGCTCTAAAAGAAGAATGTTGTTTCTATGCAGACCATACAGGATTAGTGAGAGATAACATGGCTACGCTCCGAGAACGCTTGGCCCAGAGACAGAAGCTGTTTGATTCCCAACAAGGCTGGTTCGAGGGGTGGTTTAACCGATCCCCTTGGTTTGCTACCCTGGTGTCCACCTTGATGGGACCCTTAATCATCCTCCTCCTAATCCTCCTCTTTGGCCCCTGCATTCTAAACAGATTGATGCAGTTCATAAAGAACAGACTCTCAGTCATTCAGACGCTTGTTCTCACCCAACAATACCAGAGGGTAAGACAACAGGAAGAGATTCCTTAGAATTCGATTTGAGTAAAGGATTTTACTCAAGTCTAAAAGAAAATGGGGGAAAATGAAAGACCCACCCCATGAGTCTTAACTCAGAGCTGCAACAGGCTTGAACGAGCCCAGGCACGCCCAGATACCTAGGGCCGAGTCACCGTTAAAACTAACAGACCATAAAAGGAAAGGAATGCAGAACAGACTAGGAGTACAGGATCTGGCAGGAAGGGATAAGCCCCTAGCCCCCGACATTCAGGACGTCCCAGCCCGCACGTACTCTTTTACCATATTACAACCTCATTCGAATATGATGCAAACCTGCCAATGTGTGTAGCTATACCTCATTACCTCATCATGTGAAATAACCAGTCATATGTGAACATGTCTATATGCCTCGTTTAAATCCACCAATCCCCGTAACTGTGCATCTGCTTCTGTACGCCCGCTTCTGCTTCCCCAAATCCTAGGCTTTCCTCTGTTCACATTAGGATGTCTAACCTCATTGTCTTAATTCACCTCATGGTTTGGTTTTCATTTTGCTGAGATTTTAATATTAATAGTATTAAGGATGGAGATCTCCTGGATGGTAGATACGTGTAGAAAATATTAACCTCCTAATTTAGGCTAATGAATTTTGTAGCTTTCATTTTCAGAAAATCGATATATATTTTTACAATCCCTTAAGTGTTCTTATATGATTGACAAATCATACCACTAATATAACTGGTAAAGTTATTGAAAATAATTTTAAAATGCAATAAGAAGGTACCTAGAGAGATGGCTCCATAGTACAGAACATTGGCTGTTCACTGGAATGATCAAGGTCCATTTTCCTGTATCCACATTGCAACATCCAACCTTCTACAAGGCCAGTTCCAAGAGACCTAATATCCTACTCTCTTCTTCCTTGGCCCAAGATGTGTACATGTTGCACAACCATTCATGTAAGCAAAACATTTATATGGGCAAAATAAACAATAGTTTCAGAAAGTTTTAAATACAGAAAAAGGTGAGATGTCAATTGATTTAAAAAATAATTCCTCAGATCATTTATAGATAAGTTCATTACAGGTACAGACTGTCCTTGGGATCAAGACCAGGACATACAATTATCTGGCAATTGAGGTATGCAAGAATTACATTTTTATAGTTAGCCCTTATGCAAGGCAGAGACCATATGATGCTTCTCCTCATTTGTCAAAACAAGCTTTACCCCACACTGCAGCCACACCAAACTACATATGTTTACTGAATATCCTTCCAACTCATGCTGGGCCTTCTGCCTAGAATCACTTTCCCTCCACTCCCACCTACCATATGACATCACTTTGTGTATCTTGTGAACAGAGATTCCTTCTGTATATTGTTTACTTCATGTAAGATGCTAACTTTAAACTCTTTCCTTAGCAAGAAATTCAAGTTTATAGTGAACGAACAAACAATAACCAAGGAAACATGATCCTGGTAATTGCTCAGCAAAGGAGCATCATGATTTTAAATCTTCTATTTCCTTTTCATGTGATTTTGGATTTCATAATCTTAAAATTCAAGTGATGAGAGAACAAAAAGGATTTAATTATCAACACTTTTAAGAGAAAATAGAGTCAGTTTGGGCTTGTTAAAAAAGACTACAAGATGCACACATGTATGTATATTTAAGAGTGAGACAGATATAGATGCACACACACACAATTCATGGCATAGTACATGTAACAACATCACAAAAAGGATTATCTATCATTGATAAGATTATATAAAATGTTTATTGTCATAATCACAGGGAACTTACCATTTGAGAAGACACAGCAGAACGTATAAATGAATAGAATATGTTAAACATTTCGAGGAACATATGTTCCTTAACACTTGCTTTTAAAAAATATATCAAAAATTTAAACATTGGCCTAGAGATATGGAAGATTTCTTGTCTACTCTGTATATTACCAAAATTGGAAAACTTAAAATATCATAGGGTTTTAGAGGCAGAAATTGCCATGCCAACATGGAATGCTAAACCAATCCATGTAGAGAGGATTTGATCCCATCTAGACTAATGTGGTCTGCATTGTATCTCAACTGTCACTGTGCACAAAGAAGATTAGATAAGGAATTACCACTCACATGTATCAGTTGTCATAATTTTGAACACGGAACATTACAAGCACAGTTTCATGAAAACTTAACTAGCAAGTATACCTACTTTAAAAAGTAAGCTTACTGATTCATCACCCAACATACTGTACTTGAGGGTTTTGGGACTAATTCAGCTGATACTTAAAAACCTTTTTTAAAATGTTAGTACATACATCTGTTAATATTCACATTTCAAATAAAGTAATGCCTCTACATATCAACTGATGTTTCACGATATTTTCTTAATTCTCTTATTTCTTCATGGAAATGTGAACAGCTTTAGCTTTTATCTTTATTTTCCTTCCTCATATAGAATTATAAAGGAAAAAAAACAAGCAACTAAGATAATAAATATTCACATACTATCCCAAGGGTAGTATTTTCATTTACTAGAGTTCCTTCAAAAAAATACATTAAAATAGGGCAAAAATTGTTGCATCTTATTTTGATGTTTGTAGTGGGAGTGGAATTGTGGAGATTGTGTTCAACCTGAGGTTGAAATGTGGTTGTTTTGTAGGGATATTTGTTGCTTCAGATATTTCAATTAATCTTATAAAACAGTTATTCTGTATATAAATTAGTACTGATAATTAAATTTTAAAAATATACTTTCATAAATTTCTTAGCTGCATAATCACCTAAGTATAGGAATATAATATATAATACTATTTTAATATGTAAAGGAGGTATTTTGAAGTGTGTGTGTGTGTGTGCATGCTCACGTGTGTGTGTGTGTGTGTGTGTGTGTGTGTGTGTGTGTGTGTGTGTATCCACATGTGTCGGATGCCTACAGAATAGCAGGGTCATTTATCTTTTAGAAATTGGAGTTACAAATGATTGTGAGGTCCCTGATATTGGTTCTGGGAATCAAACACGGATCTGCTGCCAAAACTATGAATACTCTTAACCTGTGAACTTTATTTCCAGCTTCATTATTATAAATCTTTAATATTACCTTAGTGTCTGCATCAATACATATACCTTTAATACATATTAAACCTCTAAAGATGGTTATTTATTCCTCACAACTCACTTCTCAGAATTGGAATTAGGCATTTCTTATTAATTTAGTTCATAATTTTGACAGTTGTAGGCTTCCATTCTTTTTTATATATTTTTAATTGAAAATAGATTCTTTCCTTTCCTTCTACTACTCGTAGTTCATCCCTACCTCCATTATCATCTGTATTTATACCCTTCCTGTGTCTCATTAGAAAAGTCGGACACCACCACAGGAGGAAAAGAATCCAAAGAGCAGGCAAAAGAGAAAAGAGTCAGAGACCCACTTATTCTTATAATAAGATATCCCTTAAAAATATTAAGCTAGTAGCTATAATATGTACTCAGAGGACCTGGTATAGACCTATGCAGGACCTACTCTAGATGATTCAGTCTCCGTGAGCACATATTCAATTTGCTTATCTGATTCAGAGGGCCTTAACAGACTGGCCTACATACAATCAAGTTTTTGACCAAGGGATTCCCAGTTGAAAATCACAGAACAACTTAGACTGATGCTATTAAAATGCATTCCTCCTTGTAATCTGACATTGGGACCCAATTGTTGATGGCACAATTAATTGACTATGGAGAAGACAAGCTGATATGGACATAGAGTATTCACTGCTATTTTCTGATCTCCTTGGTGTAGAACGTTTCTCTGAAGGATGCTGAAAGAGAAACATGAAACCAACCCAGTTACAAAACATTTGACTGTAATCTTTCCTTCCTGAATAATATGCTAGAGCAATTATGGTACAGAACTTGTGAATGTGCCCAAACAATGTCTAATTTAACTTAATGACAACTCCAGGAGAAGGAAACAATACCTAGCACTGCTTGGGTAACAAAGAACCAGATTCCTAATGATAGTCTGCTATATTCATATGTCAATGCCTTATCCACTTATCATCAGAAAGGCCTCCCCTAGCAGCAGAAAAGAACTGATTAGAGAACCACAGTCAGACATTCCTAAGAGTCTAAATTGGAGATCTCCATAAATCCCTCCCCCTAGTGTTTGGGGAATCCCAAGGAAGAGAAAGTTTAAAAGTCCAAGTAAGTCACCAGGGCTTACATTCTTTTAATTATTACATCATCCTGAAATGTCAGCACTTGTGTCTTCTTATATCCTCTCACCAGTTCACTCTTTTTTCTTTTTTCTTTCTTTTCTTACTTTCTTTTATATCCCGAATTAAATTTTGTGTTATTATTACTATTGTTATTATTATTATTAATTTTTATTAGATATTATTCTTTACTTACATTTCAAATGTTATTCCCTTTCCCAGTTTCCTGTCCATAAGCCCCAACCCCCTGCCCTCCCCCTCCCCTATATGGTTATTCCCCCCACACATCCCCCTCACTCCCTCCCCCCATATTCTCCTGCACTGGGGGTCCAACCTTGGCAGGACCAATGGCTTCCCCTTCCACTGGTGCCCCAACAAGGCTATTCTCTGCTACATATGCAGTTGGATCCCTTGGTCAGTCCATGTATAGTCTTTTGGTAACGGATTAGTTCCTGGAATCTCTGGTTGGTTGTTATTGTTGTCCTTATGGGGTTGCAAGCTCCTTCAACTCTTTCAATACTTCCTCTAATTCACCCCAAGAGGGTCCTCTTCTCAGTTTGTTGGTTTGCTGCTAGCATTGACCTCTGTATTGGACATGCTCTGGATGTGTCTTTCAGGAGAGATCTCTATCCGGGCCTTTCAGCATGCATTTTTTAAATTTCATCAATGTTATCTAGTTTTGGTGGCTGTATATATATGGGCCACATGTAGGGTAGGCTCTGAATGGCCGTTACTTGAGTCGCTGCTCTAAACTTTGCTTCCATATCCCCTCCTATGGATATTTTTCCCCCTTTTAAGAAGGAGTGGGAGCATCTGCATTTTGGTCATCCTTCTTCTTGAGCTTCCTGTGGTCTATGGATTGCATCTTGGGTAATTCTAGCTTTTTGGCTAATATCCACTTATTATTATTATTTTATTATTATTATCATTATCATTATTATTAATTATATAATCTGCGGGAAGCTCATTTGTGAAAATTTCCTAACTTAATCTAAAAGTTATGCCATGCCTCTTACATGGCTTCATTTTATGCTCTATTGACTCTTAACCTAGTTCCTCACTCTATCCTCCAGTATTCATGTATCTTTAATTTGTGAAAATCATATTAGCTGATTATATTTCTATATAGGGCTAAGCATTATAGAGTCTGCTAGAAAAATTTTAGTCCTTTAGTTTATTGACATGTCTTAATTTTCCGATTGACTTAGAAATTTGGATGTTGATTTTGACTTGTAGCCTATAATAGTGTTTTTTTTTTTAAGTTCATGTATTTAGAAAGAATGACGCTTTCTCCTGAAGAACTATTTTCAAAAACAATCTGAGACATTAAACATATGTGTTTGCATATCAGCTAGTGCATTTCAGGCATACCCTCTTTCCCTCAAATTCAAAATCTTTTCCTTCCAGGCTCAGAGTGGTTCAGCAGCAGCTAGCCATGACTGCGAAACTTCAGCTTGTTTCGGAGCAAGCACTCAAAAATTTCCTTAACATGGAGATGGGTCTACTTACTTCTCTGTAAAGATACTATATTGGCTTTCTATTTCATTGTAAGGAATAAAATTTCTACTAAACTTTCCAAGTGCCCTATGAACTTGCTGGTATTACAGACTAATATCTTCATTTTTTTCCTAATGAAGTCATGCAGTTCATCAGCAAGAATAATGATTCTAAGAGGTTTCATCTATTGCTTCCATATGTTGAAAGTGTGATTGTGTTGTATAGTTCATATTCGATGCCTTACTTTTATAAGGTTTATTCATATAGCACAATGAACTAATCATCCTTAAGGAAACACATATGACTTAGTTGCTTAGCTTTAGCCCACTATGTGTATTTCCTTCTGAATACATATATTTGTGCTTTCTGTAAATCCCTTCACAAAAATATCAAATAAAAATTTTTCATGGCAGGTGTATGGTTCAATTTCCAGTATCATCCTTAACACACACACACACACACACAAAGACAAAACAAAAGCGAAAATCCTTTAAATTTTAAATATCACAAACTACCACATATTTTCTTTTGGGATGGACAGGGCTAGTAGTTCTCTAAATCTATGTAATTTTGAAATTAGTGCATAAACAAAGCATTAATATTATTATCAGAAGATTCTAAAGATTCAATAGATTTGAAATTCTAGCATTGTTGACAAAGAAAGTGAAAGTATGGTAGAGACATGGGAAGAAAATTTGGAGTCCATGAATTTTTCACCCAGACAAATGTAAAACTTGAGGAAATACACAGTAAACAATTCAACAATGTGGGTCAAACAAAGCTGAAGAAGAGAAGTAGCATTATTGACCTTCTGTTGTATAGCACAGTGTCTTTATTAGCATCTTTTGCATTTTAACTACAACTTTGTTGTACTTGCTGCATATATTTATGTCATAGAGTTTCATACTCATGTGCTCAGTTAGTAATAAAGGTGCTATAATTAAACTTAGCTGCCATGCAGCTTCCTGCTAAGTTCAGCAGACAAGGAATATTGAAAGGAGGTTCAGCATTGTGAAGGGAGGAGGCATTTTCTTCTACCAATTTTTCTTGCTGACACTACTAACATGAACTTGGTTCATTCGAGACATAATTGGTGTCAGCCCTCAGTTTCGACCATTATTCCCAGGAAAAGAACATTGAGTTGCTTATGACGTACTTGCAATGCAGAACAAAATCTCTTCTCAAAACTCCAAGGAAAAGAAGGACATTTTCTGTAAACATGAAGCAAACATAGTGAATAAATATTTACTCTCTAATTCCACAAACTAAAAACTAAGTACCAGGGGAAAAAAGTTGTTTTTTATTTGTTTGTTTGTTTTGATTTGTTTTGCTTGTTTTCATGGCTTTTGTTGGTTTGGGTTTTTTGTTTTGTTTTGTTTTGTTAAGCTTTGTTTCCTCATCTTTACAGTGCAGAGAACCTACAGCATAGCACAAAGATATTCAGATTGTTAATTTAGACTGTCAACTTGACTATTTCAAAAGATCCCAAGAGAACTGGTTAAGAAATACTGCAGAATGTACTGTGGAGGTGTTTCTTTGGAAGATTAACAGAGTTTATAAAGTGTGGGAACACTTGATCTCTGTGAGGAATCTCTATTCAAAAGGCTTGAAGTCACCTTAGAACTTTGAAGGGGAAAAGAAAAACTATAATCTCCTCCACAGAAGGCTGGATTCCTCCTGCTGCAGGTACTACATGTCAGAAACGAAGTTGTATGACTCTAACATGTTCATCAAGCATTTTCTCCTGATTCTTGGGTGTCTCGGAATTCAGGGTCTACCATCACCAGCTCTAATTCTGAATCTTCTAGCTTCTTCCACTGACCTATTGCTATAGCTTTTGGGGGATTCAAAGTTTCTGGGAATGGATGTTAGAAAATGTCAACCTCAAAATGGAACATGTAAATTGACCATGTAAATTTATTAATAACATATTACTTTTATTTCATGTAAATAATCTATTTTATTTTGCAAAAATGTTTCAATAAGTGTTCAATTAATGTATCATAAAATATTATGATTTTGAGCCTGGTATGGTAGGTAGCACATACTTATAATTTCAGCACTTGGTAGTCAGAGACAGGCGATGAGGGTTTTTAAACTAACACTGACTACATAGCAAACTAAAGGCTATAAATACTGGCCTTGGCTATAAGATACGTTATCAAAAGAATGAAAGGACAGAAAGAAGGAAGAAAAAAGAAAGGGAGAGAAAACAAAGACAAAACTGAAAAAAATTAAAGAATTAAAATACTGTGATTTTTCATCAGACATTTATATTATAAGTAATTCTGTGATGATTAGTTAATTGTGACTTTAATAGGTTCAGGATTACCTAGAAGAAAGATCTCTGAGAGTGTCTGCAAGCATTCACAAAGAGATTTTTGTACATATAGAGATAAATTTGCACAGTAAGAGACTGTCTAATGTGAGGACCATAATCCATAGTCCAATTTGAGTGCTACAATAAATGGAAGGAGAAACTCAGAGGACACCTGTATTTTTCTCTCTTATCTTAATTGCTAAAACATTGTGGGCAGTTACCTCATACTTCTGGTGCAACATAATCTCTGACATAAAGAAATGAACTTCTTATTTATTTTATTTTATTTAATCCTTTTTTTACACTCCAGATTATATCCCCTCTCAGTCCACCCTCTGTTGCACATCCCATACCTCTTCCGCTACTGTCTCCATGAAGATGTTCCCACCCTCTCACCACCCACCCTACCACACCTCCCCACTTCTTGGGGCCTCAAGAACTGAACTTCTTAACTGTCAATCAAAATTAATCTTTCCTTTTTAAAATCGATTGTCACAAAAAATAAAAAAAAAAAACTATTGCAAATATTCTGTATACAGTAGTCCTCAGTTCCTAGAATTAATTTATGCACACACGTGTTCCCTTAGTGCCTCTATTCTTAGTAAATGCAAATCAGTTTAGTCTACATATGAGCAGTTGAGATCAATAAGTATACCAAAAAATAAATAATCTTCTAAGATTTACTTGAGACAGAACTAGATAAAATGGGTTAATATTGTAAAGTCAATTTGCATTGTGATAGACTATGATGGTTTTAAATGATTTTTATGTTGTTCTTGGAAATCTTTTTATCCCATAAAAATACCTAGGACAAAGAAGAAATATTGTAGCAAGAAACAACAAAAGAATTTATAACAAAGAATTCCAAAATGTGCATTCTCTGACTAGTCATATATATTTTATAATTTAAAATAAAACATTATAAAGATATAGTTTTATATCTTTATATTCTACTCATTTAAATTATAGGTTTAAAGTGTCATATATAATTTAATTTGTTTATATACATTTTATATAGATTATTATCCATAGTATATTGGAACAGGCCTGGGGCTTTTGGATTTCATGGACTAAATAAAGCCTGAATATATGTTCACATATAAGTCCTCAGAAATCATAAGTATTTTACCATTAATGGTAAAAGGAGCTTTCTAGATGTGGCTAGTTTAAGAGTATAGAATGAGATAATTCTTTTTTTCTTTTATTCGATTTTTTTATTTACATTTCAAATGTTATTCCCTCTCCTGCTTTCCCAGACATAAGCCCCCTATCCCATCCCCCTTCCCTTCTTCTATAAGGGTGTTCCCCTCCCTATCCACGCCCCCTCCAGACATTCCCCTACACTGGGGGATCCAGCCTTGGCAGGACCAAGGGCTTATTCTTAATTTTACGGATGACTACCAAAGACTCAAAAAATTTTTCATAAAAAGCATGCTAGAGCAGCAGATACAAGAGTGAATAATTTTGTAACAAAAGCAACAGGTAGAATGATGTGCTTTCAAATTGATTCATAAGCTAAAGAATGTAGATAAAGAGGACATTAAAATATGGACAGAGACAGATTATTTCCCTGACAAATAAATAAACCCCCACAGGATCATGACTTTACCAGTTACACTATTTTTTTTGAATCATCAAAGACAATAAAATTGGGTGGATTTATTCCATACATAAATTATGAGGAGAAAGAATAAACTGGTATAGAGTCAAAATTACAATGTGAGAAATCTCTAAAATGTCTGTCAAACCTCTACTTAAGTAATGGGTGAAAGGATGCTATATAAGTTGCAGGACGAAAAAAGACACTAACAGTCTTATCTAGCTCTGAACCCTACAAACTCTTAAACTGACCTGCCAGGCCAGATGTTCCTACAGAAGGAATAGTAATACTACTGTGGTAAGAGTAACAATCTGCTCTCTGATTAGAGGAAAGCCCACTCCACAGGAGGGATTTGTAAGGGGATTTCACCTACTTATATAAATAAAAATGTGATTGAGGAGATCTTTGACCCTGATAAGATTTCATGCCAATTATTTTGCTAAGTTGTCATGATGTCAATCTGCCTTCATAGATTACATTTCCTACGACTTTACCTGTAGACAAATGCCTCTTTCAACTGTGAAAAGGCGAGTGCATAGCCTGAAGATATGATAGGCTTTATGAAAGAGTAAAGGGCATAGAGTCTACTGTTCTATCTCCCAAAGACAACCTAGTACTAAAAGACTTCTGAGGAGATAGAAAGATTGATTGAAGGCCTTCAGCAGTTCAAAGCCAAACCACAAACACCTCATGCATTTACTATTGTAGAGCTCTGCAACTTACTCTACAAGTTACTACTGGGGTAACAAAAGAAACTGACTCGTTAAAATACGATTTTATAAGTAAATACAGACACACAATGACTTTTTGCTATTTATTATATTGCTTCATTATTTACACGCATAAATATATATAAATAAGTGAATAAATAAATGGAATAAATGAAAATTCACTTTCTAAGCAGATGAAACAGATAGTTAAACGTATAAATATATAGTTACATTTAATGCTACTCTGATTATAATGCATGACAAAACAACATAAAGAAGGAATGGTTTATTTTGGTACATGCTTTTGCAGGTAGGTACCAGCCCATTATGGTTTGGAAAGCAAGACTGAATTGTTCACATCAGGTAGCCCACAAGGGATAGAAACAGACCATGCTGGAGAGAGCAGAGCAGGACTAGGCAAGTGCATAAGTAATAAAACAGTATTAACCTTCACAAAATTATTTTGAATAACTTTCATATTCCTGTCCTGAGACTCAACCTATGACCACATTCAGGCTAGGCAATCAAAGAACTGAATCCCAGTTCTATACTTGTGAAATTATTTAAGCACTCTTTAGTGATAAGTCCCACAGGGGTTCCACCATTCCTTCAGGCTTTTCAAAACCATACACATAACAATACATGATATAGTTTTATCTGCTACATTTATTTTATATGTGAATATATATACATGTACAAAGATTAATCCACTGTGTTATAATCATTCTGATATATTTATTCCTGTACTATATATATTACATATTTATATGTGTAGGCATTGGTAAATATAAGAATATCTACAAAACTATATGAAGACTGAGAAGCAGGTATTAATGAAGGAAAGCAAAATTATAAAGACAGTAAACTATACATAACTGGTGAACCTAGACAAAATCTAGACAGATTTCTCTTCCTCCTCCCCTAGATATGTTTCTCTTCTTCCTCTCCTACCTCCCTTTTCTAATTTTCCTCCTCCTCCTTCTTTTTCCCCTCCTCCTCCTTCTCCTCTTCCTTATCCTCCTTCTGCTTCTTCTCCTCCTCTTCCTCTTCCTCCTCTACTTCCTCCTCCTCCTTTTGAGAAAGTATCTTCTTATGTATCCCAGTCAAGCATTTAACTCTTGATGCTCATGCCTTTAAATACTGATTACTGGGATTGGAGACATGAGTTCTTATGACCAGCTTTGTCTTCTATTTTATGCATTATTTATTCTTGTAATTTTTAAAATAAAAAAATAATTCTAGGATATCCTTCATTTTTATTTTAGTTTGGGGAATATATTCAATGCAAATGGAAGGTGAATATAAGCTTTACCAGTTCTGTACTGTATACTTATAATTATTAGTAATATATCTTTCGATAGGTTAGTGGGTGAATATGAATTTATTTACAGGCATGCTGTTCAGTTTAAGTAACTTTGAATTAATAGTGTTTTCAGTTTTCCAACTATTATTAAACTTTATTATAAAATTGCAATATAGATATAAATAATTCCTTCTTTACAGTGCAAACCACTGATAAAAAAGAAATTTAAAAAGACTCCAGTAAATGCTAATGTAGACAAGTGAGGCATGTCAATTTGGCTGGGAACAATAGTCATTCTTTAGCTTCTAAATTGTTAACATTCATGGACTTTGCTTCTTGGGGTTTCATATTCATCAATTCCAATACACTGCTCAAAAGAGACATGAATCCTAGAAAATTGTTTCCATAATTAATCATAAATTATACTTGAAGCTCTAGAAGCAATGATCTGTAAAAATTTAATTAAGAAATGAATAATGCCAACTC
Organism: Rattus norvegicus; assembly: GCF_021556685.1. Taxonomy (NCBI): domain Eukaryota; kingdom Metazoa; phylum Chordata; class Mammalia; order Rodentia; family Muridae; genus Rattus; species Rattus norvegicus. The sequence continues at coordinate 49,344,904 of NC_141540.1, forward strand.
TCAATTCTGATTCAGTGGATCTTTGATTCATTTGTTCTATTGTATTTATTTAAACAAGAGTCTTGATGATAAAATGAAAATATACCACATTCACAGCCTCGAAATTTAACTCTTTCGGTCATTTCAGATTCACTCTGAATTAGGTAATATCATATAATTATCAATATTGTCTTTTATTAAATTTGTCTTTATTAACTTTTTTTTTTTTGGAGCTGGGGACCGAACCCAGGGCCTTGCTCTTGCTAGGCAAGCGCTTTACCATTGAGCTAAATCCCCAACCCCTTTATTAACTTTTTTATTGTAGAAAAATCCCAACTATCTTCCTCATCAACTCATGACTTTAAGATGTTTTATATCTACTTTATATACTAAAGCTATCCCAAATTTCTATTCCATATTAATATTTAAAGACTGCATAAGGATTGTGATCTGTGAATACAAGATCAAGTTATTAATCCTCATATAGTAATAGCTATTGCAGGACTTAGCACATGATTCATAAAAGTTCCTAATTGAGAAGTAATGATGAATATTTTTGATGATGTAAAAAAAGTTAGAAAATATATGGATTACTCCCTTCTCTTGAACTTCTATTCAGTGAGGATTCATGTATCCATATTTAACCTCTTTTCCTTCCATCATTCATAATATGTAATGCTATATATGTATACTATCATAATACCTGATGATAAAGTGCTACGAGTAGCTTATTTCAAAATTTCTAATGGAGAGTAATCTTGGGTAAATGTCATAAATTATGAAATTAGAAGAAAATTCTAGCTTTGAACAGGCCCTATATATTATCTTATTTTGTTTTCTCTTGCCATAAGAGATGGTCTTGATGTGGTAATTCATAAAGAAAGACAGTTTATTTCATCTCCAGAGACTAAAGTCAGAAAGGTCAGGTCTGCTCAGCTATATCTGTACAGGGACTCAAAACAGTTCATGACATGGTCAGAAAAGGGGCAAGGATAGATGCATGTAGAAGAGAAAAGGAACAAAGAAAATAACTGTTCTATAGAAACTTGCTCTTTCAACAAAACAAACAAACAACAGCAATAAAAGACATTGAGGGATAACTACTCTGGAATTCTGAGAAAGATATGACTCCCTAATGTATGTCCCCTTACTAAGACCATTGCATCAACAACCAATTTTCAACATGTGTTTAAGAAAAATTAAATAGAAGGCATAGAATAGACTGGGAAGAAAATAGTAGAATGCTTAAAAGAAAAAATACAAAACACAAAATGATGAAAAGTAGAGTGAAAGATATACTCTAAAAATGTAAAGACATGAGTGACTGTAGATAGCATAACACAGCACCAGATACTGACAGATGGAAAGAAAAAAGAAAACAAAGAAACAAAACAAAATACAATATATTTTGCACTTTACTGTAAAATCAACAAGAAAAAAGTAATGAAAAGCTCTCAGGGAGAACTTTCCCTCGGGATGGAGACCCTCTAACTCCAAAGACCAGACCGAGACACCACAGGATGCAATCAGCAAGAGGATTTGGTTTATTGTCGGGATACACAGGCACAGGCACCTGCGGGCGCTTCAGTCACTCGGGGGACTGGCGCGCCCCACGGAACCAAGGATGGGCTTTTATAGGATTTTGGGGAGCAGAAGCAAGCATACAGAAGCAGATGCATGGTTACAGGGATATAATTGGTGGATTCTAATATGGCAAGGGTTTAGCCCGGGGGCAAGTTTCCTAGCTACCTTCCTGAAACATAACGGCTGACTCGGCCCCCCAAGGGTTCAGCCCGGGGGCAAGTTTCTTAGCTACCTTCTTGGAACATAACGACTGACTCGGCCCCCCACCAGGGTGTGGGACCTCTCCTGGGGCTTTTTTTCATTGTCAGGTGCTCAACCGAAGTCGTCCTGTTGCCAGGCCTTCAACCAAACATATCTTGCTTGGCAGCCGCTGTGTACTCAGTGTTCTAACCTTTCCCTGAACCAGTCATCTTAAGTACAGCCTTGCAAAATGGCGTTACTGCTGCTAAGCTGGGGTCTTTCAGTAACAGTTTATAAGAAGAGAATGACAATAATTGAGTAGTATTTTAAAATAATATGATTAAAATTGGGATTGATGAGAAAAGAGGCTGAGAAACCAAGAGACATTCCATTAATATCTATAAATGTGTAATGGTTTCTCACAGGAGGAGGAGTTAATCCGGGGACAAGGGAGGTGGAGGAGGGCTGGGAAGAATAAGAGAAAGTCTGGGAAGAGTAAAAGTAGGGAAAACTGTGGTCAGAATATAGTGTATGAGAGAAGAATAACAGAAAAAAAAAGAAGAAAATGGATGGTTTTGAGAACAAAAGGGAATGTGATCTTTGATTAAATATCCCTTTGCATTTCAGTTTTTTTGTGAATATTTTAGGAAATGCATACTTAACTTCTCGGATATTATGGTAAGTAATCGATGCCAATATACAGAAATAAAGTTTCTATATTTGCATTTAAAATTAGTCTAGATAAGCATTGATCTAATTTCCTTTACAAAAACAAGATCTGAGACAAAGACTTAAGTTGAATTACTATAATTAGGAGCTGAGAAACACCTTTTTGAAGACTAGGAGGTAAAGCAAGATAAAGGATGCAGCAAATTTTGAGCAGGTTGTAAAAATCCATCACACTTGATCAAAGAGTGAAATAAGACAACAATTATTAACATCTATGTAGAATGACCGACAAAGTGTGTAGAATTTAAAAGACAATTTTAAAATTATCTTTGAAACTCTTCATGACACTGTGGAGTAAGGGGACCACTCCTCCATTGCTCCTGGGAACATAAACTTGTACAGACACTATGGAATCAATATCGTTCTTCCTCTAGAAAATCAGGAATAAATCCACCTCATGAAACAGCTATAGCATTCTTCTGTATTTACCAAAAGCATATACTCCATTTTATCACAAGCACATTTTTCATCTGTGTTTATAGTGGCTGTATTCATAATTTCCAGAAACTGAGCCCAACCTAGAATATAGTTAAAGATGACTGAAAGTAGATGTTTTATGAATGGGTGTGAGGTCTATTTCTGGTTGTCAATTTGACTATGTCTGGAATGATTTACATTCTGAGTTCAAGGTCATCCAGGGATATAGCAAGTTCCAGATACAGGCATGGTGGTACACACCTTTAAGATGGGCCATACCTTCTGCTGGAAGCCTACATAAGAAAATTGGAAGAAAGAACATCCATTTTTCTTCAACTGCTTGTACTTACCTGCCAGCATTGGGAATAAATCTACCATAAGGCACAATTGTACAACTCTTGTGTATATACCAAAAAGATCCCCTATATTACAAAGCACATTTTTTATGTGTTCATAGTGGCTGTATTCATAATTTCTAGAAACTGGAATCAATCTAGAGCATGGTTAAAGATGACTGAAACTAGGTGTCATTTGGAGGGGTGTGATGGCTATTCTTGCTTGTCATTTTGACTGTAGCTGGAATGAACAACAATTCAGAATGGAGGGTACACCTGTGATCCAGATATTGAAGCTGAAAGACAGAGATTTCTGACCTGGATCTTGACATGGAGATCTTAAAACATAGTGGCCATGAAAAGCTTAAAACCAGGCAAGGTAGTATATGCCTTTAATTCCTGGAGACTGAGGCAAGCAGATTCTGTGTTCAAGGTCAGCCTAGGATAAAGCAAGTTCCAAATCCAGGCATGGTGGTACATGCCTTTAATCTGGGCCACACCTTCTGCTGGAAGCCTACAAAAGAACATTGGAAGAAGGAAGATTCACTCCTCTTTGACTGCTTGCATTTACTTGCCAGGACATCTGTGGGAACTTACTTCTACAGAAGCCCAGCATAAGCAACCAGCCTCATGAGACTGAGCAACTACTAGATCCTTGGACTTCCCATTCACAGCTTCCCTTGTTAGGTTAGTTGGATTACAGACTGTACATAATTATAATCAATTCCCTAAAGATATAGATACATTCCATAATTTTCTGGGACTCTAGAGAACCCTGACTAATACAAGAGAAGATGTGAAACCAAGTGCAGTGCAAATTTTGGAGAAACTCTGAGGATGCCCTATCTAGGACTCCTAGAAATGGAGGGTATGGAGCCTGTACTTGTCATCTTCTGTAACAATGCAAGACATCCCTAGTGGAACTGGGACATGAACCCAGCTCACAAACCTTCAACTTATGGTTTTTCCTGTCTGGCGCATGTGCTGGGGCAATAATAACTCAGGTTCAGAGTTAATGGGAGTGGCCAACCAATGACTCATCTAACTTGAGGCCTAAGCCACAAGAAGGAGTTCATGCACGACACTGGGTGGACAGGAAATAAAATATGGATGGCCCAGAGACCTGCTGTAGATCCAAACACACATACATACATACATACACACACACACACACACACACACACACACACACACACACACACACAAAGAGAAATGATTTCTTTTGATGTTTTCCTATATTTCTAGATTGGGGATGATCTCACCGTCATTAGAGAGGCTTCCTCCAGAGGCTAATGCAAAGACCTGTATCCAAACAATAGGCAAATGTCAAGGAACCCCACTGAAGAGACAGATAAATGATCAGTTGTAGGAGTCAGAGAACTCGAGGGAAACAGCAAACAAGTTTCACATAATCAAGTAAGTAGGTCCCTCAGGGGTTCTTCTGAGTTAAGTCCTCTGCACATATGTTGTGCCCTAATTGAGGAAGGGGAGTTTCTCTGACTCTTTTGACTGCTTTTAGGAACCTTTATCTCCTACTGGATTATCTTATTCAGTTGTAATATGAGGGTTTGTACATCTTGTTATGTTGAAAAGAAAATAAATCAAAATACAAAATAAAATATATGGAATTTGGATACTTGTTTTTTTTAAAGCATATGTGTACAAAAACAAAAAGAAATAAAGAAAAGAAAACACAAAGTAAAAGCAAAAATAGGATGTCTGGTGAGATGTTCCAGTAGTTAAAGTGCCTTATTGAAACTGCATATCCTGAGTTTGATCACTTGGACCTACTTGATGGAAAGCAACAACTGTGTACTTTGGCCCCCACAGCCTCTTTCTCTCTCTCTTTCTCCTCTCTCTCTCTCTCTCTCTCTCTCTCTCTCTCTGTCTCTCTCTCTCTCTCACACACACACACACACACACACACACACACACATACCACACACACAAGGGGGAGGGTGATAAAGCTTCAAACTTCTTCCCCAAAGACACATTTCCTCCAACAAGGTTTCACATTCTAATCCTTCCTAAACAGTCTAACAACTTAAAAAAATTCAAATATATTTCCTACGATGGTTATTCTCATTCAAACCACCACAAAATAAATCTTAATTTAAATTATCTGACATTTTATTTTGACTGGCTTGATATTATATTTTGAAAAAAATAAATCTCAGGAACAAGATTACTTTTTTCCTTTTTTAAATATTAGATTTTTTCTTTTATTGGATTTTTTAAATATACATTTCGATTGTTACTCCCTTTATTTCCAGGACTTAATCCCCCTATCCCATCACCCTCCCCTTCTTCTATAAGGGTACTCCTCTTCTGATGCACTCCCCTTTGCTGACCTCCACGACATTCCCCTACCCCGGGGGTCCAACCTTGACAGGAACAAGGGCTTCTCCTTCTATCTGTGCCCAACAAGACCATCCTCTGCTACATAGACAGCTGGAGCCATGGGTCAGTCTATGTATAGTCTTTGGGGAGTGGTTAATGCCATGAGAGTTCTAGTTGGTTGGCATTGTTGTTTTTATGTGGTTGCAAGATCCTTCAACTCTTTCAGTACTTCCTCTAATTCCCCCCAAGGGGGTCCTGTTCTCAGTTCAGTGGTTTGCTGCCAGCATTCGACTCTGTATTTGACATGCTTTGGCTGTGTCTATCAGGAGACATCTATATCTGGTTCCTGTCACCATGCACTTCTTAGCTTCTTCAATCTTATCTAGTTTTGGTGTGTGTGTGTGTGTGTGTGTGTGTGTGTGTGTGTGTGTGTGTGTGTGTGTGTGTGTAATATATGTAGTGGAATTTCAGAGTTGTTTTGATTTGTATTTCCCTGATGACTAAAGATGTTGAGCATTTCGTTAGGTATTTCTCAGCCATTCGTCATTCCTCAGCTGAAAATTCTTTGTTCAATTCTGTACTCCATTTTTGATAGGGTTATTTGGCTCTCTGGAGTCTAACTTCTTTAGTTCTTTGTATATTTTGGATATTAGCCCTTTGTCAGATGTAGGTATGGTACATATCTTTTTTCCAATCTGTTGGTTGCCATTTTGTCCTAATGACAGTGTACTTTGCCTTACAGAAGATTTGCAGTTTTATGAGGTTCCTTTTGTATATCCTTGATCTTAGAGCATAAGCCATTGGTGTTTTGTTCAGGAAATTTTCCCCAGTGTCCATGTGATCGAGATGCTTCCCCAATTTTTCTACTATTAGTTTGAGTGTATCTGGTTTAATGTGGAGGTCCTTGATCCACTTGGATTTAAGCTTTGTACAAGGTGATAAGGATGGATTTATTTGCATTCTTCTAAATGCTGACCTCCGGTTGAACCAGCACTTTCTAAATATACCATTTGAGCTCTGCTTGATCTGATTTTTAAAAAAAAGTGAATGTTTATGTATATTTTAATTTTCCTGAAATCCTATATTTGGGTTTTCTAGTGCTTATGTTTAAATTATGTAAAAACATAATGTTATGATGTCTTGAGGTGCCTAGGCAATTTATTTATTCTGGTAAAATTTAGGTGTCTTGTTTTGCTAATTTTTAAAAAATTTTATAGTAATATTATCTTAAGTGCTTTATATAGAATTTATTATCAATTTAATAGACAAACAAATCCATTCTTAATATTTGAAACCTTCAAAATCAGCATAATAAAATACTATTACCTGCAAAGTCAAAGAGTTATCTAAAAGCTGGAGTTTTATTATATTTTTTTCATAGAGGAAAGCTAATGATTTTCTACCATAATTAAAGGGCTCTGTAAGAAATTCCTATATTCATTCCAGCTTTACAATGTACTGATGAAGGAATTTTGGATTCATGTCTTTAAAAAAAAAGTCGTAAGCATTCTTTGTAAAAACATCAAGTAGTGTTAGGTGACTAATCTGGCACAGTTTCTTGATTTGAGACAAAGCAAAGTAGGCTGGCTTCCAATTCACTAAAATATCAGATGCTGGCCAATTTTTCTAGTATTAAATGTGTTATAATTCTCAACTTTATGTCAAAGTTACATTGTATAAATATTATAGTAATCAATTGTGAAGGTCCCAGGTGTATTCTGCATGAGAACGGGAAGCCTTTTATCAAAAGCTGGTTCCTGCTTCCTGAACAATGATACAGTTCCTCCAGTGTCTCTTTAGGGAACTTAATTCAGTTGGTATTCATGGAATGAGAAAAATGAAACTTTAAAATGCATGTCTACACAAATTTTACGCGTATGAATATGTGTGTGTCTATGTGTCTGTGTGCCTGTGTTTTCAAGTTGCTTTAAAACATACTTTCTTCATTTATGTTGATCCCTGTGAATTATATGCACTTGAATTTGTTTTAAAGCAAAGTGTGCTCTTGTTTTTATTCTTTCTCCTTCTGCTCCTCTTTCAACATGGATGGCAGAGTTAGTAATAATGACCAGATGTCATATTCATTTAAGAAGGCCATCTTTAGTAACTCACTCAAATTAGGAGAAATTGTTTTTCAAACAGTATGAAAAATTCCATCATTCATTTTGTCACAATAAATTTAGTTATTTAATGTTCAAGCTAAGGGTCTTATCTTGATACCATTGATTTGCTATTACCATGTTAAAAAGAAAATCCAAACTATCATCCAACTGCTGTAGTCCATTGTAACAAGTTGGAAGCTACTTTTCTTCTCAAATATGTTTGTTTAAAAAGTTTTAACTTGACAAATATGTGGTTTATTATATCAGAATATGTCTTTTAAGAGTATTATTGCTCCTTGGGAAAGTTTGTCATATACCACACTATTGAGATCAATATATTTAAGTCTCTGCTCTCCTCAGCTTCAAAAATACTTTTTGTATACATATATTTGTATGTTCTGTGGGGTAGATATTATTTTGCTTTCATGCTTTCTCTGTGACTGTGGCTCATCAGACCCAAGTGTTGGGTGATGAAGCTTTCTTAGAGTTCTCTCCTGCTTCTTGAATGACTAGCTTTTTACCTCACATTATGCTACATATGACAGCACTAAGAAAATTAACTTTGAGAATTGAATTTTGTTCCAAGTATTGATAGAGAAGTAGTCTTGAGATTAAGATGTGGAAAACAAATAAAAGGGAATAAGAAAGGTGTAGGTGTCACAGGTGAGGCAGGTACAGGATAGAAGGAGGCCTGTCATTGGAGGAGAAGGAAGGATGGGCGGGAGAGAAGTTTGAAGGAGGAGGAGGAGACTGAGGGAGAGAGGAGGAGAAGAGGAGACGGAGAGAGGGGAGAAGCCATGGCAGGTGATGTTAAGATTCTGCTCTGTGTATTTACAGGTTGTTATTAATGTTCTCAAGGGATGGATGGTACCGGGCTTTGTATGTTTAAGTGGGCAATTATATCTTACCAATTGGATCTAAGATTATTGTGTTGTGTGTTCTTTTATGTGGGGTTTTGAGTGTAGGAAAGTGCGACTGAGATGTGTTTCTGCCAAGATATCTAGCAGATATCTTGGGACACCACGGCGCGGACCTAGTTGGGTAAAAGACAATTACTCTTTATTATTTTTATATTTTTACAACAACAGAAAGGTGCAATTCTGAGGCCTTGAAGAGCCTCAGTTGGAATCACAACATCATAAGACAAAAACCAAGTTAGTTCATGAGCTGCACAATATTGAATACAAGGAAGGTACAATCTTGAGCATAGTGGTTTCTGAAAACTGTATAATTAAATGTTGTGATCCATGTGGGATGATTAACTAATACTGTGCCATAAGATCTTTATCATAATTACATTTTATCATCAGTGTAATGATAAACACAAGCACATAGAGACACAGTCACCAAAAATTCACTCATGTCCAACACACACACACACACACACACACACACACACACACACACACAAACACACACAAACACAGCACTCACACACAGACCACAACTTCTCTCTCTCTCATCATCACTCACATATACAAATTTACACATAGAATAGTTTACTTTTACTTCACATACACAGGTAAATTAAATCTGTATATTAAATATTATAATAACTATTGAAATTGTTATAAAATTGTGTAAAAATCATCATGGAAAATACAAATGAACTTATAAGGACTTATTTAGAGACATTTTCCAACTAACAAAAATTCTGAATAAATTGTATAGCGTGACAGTTCATCCTAAATTTCTATGCAAATGTAAACTTTAATATCTAAAATAGATCTGAAAGTCATTCAGAAATATAAGAAATAGATTAAACTAAGAATGACATTAAAAAAAGAGTTCGTTAATAGCTGAATGGATTTCAATAGTTTTTAGACATATCAGTGACCAGTTAGAAAGAAAATGCAAAAAGATCAACGAAAAATATATCAGGGTAAGTATATCATTTAACATATCATGAAAGTGACAGAACAAATCATTGAAAATGAATAATCCACCCTCTCCAGGGAAGTCAGTAGGATAACTACAGCTCTTCAACTCTCTCTCTCTCTCTGGTCTTCTAACTTCAATCCTGCTAGCTCTGCAGCAGATAAATTGTTCATGCATCCCTGAAAACAAAGTGAAATAGAAAGAAAGACAATGATCATTCTGTTGTCTGACCCTGGGCTCCAACTGCATAGGTAGCAATGAATAGCCTAGTAAGGGCACCAGTGGAAGAGGAAGCCCTTGGTCCTGCCAAGGCTGGACCCCCAGTGAACCGGATTTTTGTAGGGAGGGCAGTAATGGGACGGGGGAGGATGGGGAGAAGAAAACCCATATAGAATGGGAGGGGGAGGGGTTAGGGCTTGGAAACCGGGAAAGGGAATAACATTGGAAATGTAAATAAGAAGTACTCAATTTAATAAAGATGAAAAAAAAAAGAAAGAAAGAAACTTCATTTATTTATTTATTTCATTATTTGGGAAATCAGTAAATTATAAGTGAGCATTAACACTATTTAATGAAGCTATATATTCATAATAAACATAATGGGATGACTAATATTGATGGTTTTCTTGATGGATTTTAAAATACCTTAAAAATACAACAATGGCTTTGTCTAATAGGGCATTTGAAGAGACTCAATGAGAGAATGTATCTGCTACAAAAGTGAGTGAGTTACACCTTCAAAGGTAAAGAGCTCCTGTTTTCCTGTCTTCATTTCAACCCAAGCAAGTGTCTAGAGTGCTGGGACCACCTCTTCTCACATCCTCACATCCACAGCCGACATTATCTTCTTCTGCTTCAGATCTCACTTTCTTCACCTTTCCTACATGGACTAAAAGTAAGGAAAAAAATCCCTGTATCTAACCTCCCTCATTTTGCTTCCTCCCTGAACAAAACCAAAACAACTTGGCACCCTAACCACATCCCCAGTTAAAAAAAAAAATCCATTATTGATTGAACAACCAAGAAACATCCACTTCACGTCTTGGAAACGAGGGTATCACTCTCATAAAAATGGTTTCAACTGATTTGGGTCATTGTTTTAATTTGGGAGCCTCATAAAATATGGGATAATTGTCAGTCTTAAAAAAGCTAACTGCAGACTTTGCTGTCCTGCCTGCTGCTGAGAAAGTGAAGGTTCAAATGAAGTTCTGTCTGCAACAGTCTGAGCAGCTAGAGCAATTGAGTTTGGTAGCTTTCTTTGAAATTGTTCTGGAGGTAGGTTTTTATGATACCATTGTGAAGGTTGGATCAGCTAGGCTACTTTTCTTATACATTTCGGCATTAACATGTGTATGGAATACACAGTGTGTGAAATTCACTTAAAGATGATTCTCTGCTCTCTATCCAAGTAAGTAAGGTGTTGCTGTAAAATTAAAATAAAAACGCTGTCTTTTACCCCGCCCTAGATCTGTACTGTAGTTCCCCAACACATCTGTTAGATATCTTCATCTCAATCAGCAAAGCTTCTCACATGCTTTGCTCCATATCATATCACACTGCCGATGGCTGCTCTCTAAGCCTGGCAAAAATCTTTCTACCCATCTAGTTCCCAAGGCAGGTTGCCACCATGCCAAACACACACATACCAATTCCATGGTGGCCCAATGTCTCCACCCACCACAAACTCTCTTAAATTCAATTAAATTGCCACATGAAGGAACACGTAACACAATAACCTCTGATCTAATTGATAAGATATCATTGCCCACGTAGACATACAAAGCCCTGCACACATCCATCCCTTAAGAGTATTCCTAACAACCCGTAAATGGAGAGAGGAATCTTAACATCAGCCTCCCTGGACTCTGCTGCTTCTCCCCACCTTGCTCTAGTCTCCTCCTCCTCTCTAAACTTTTCTCCCACTGATCCCTCCTTCTTGTACAATGACAGGCCTCATTCTATCTTGTACCCACCTTCACCTGCGTAACAGCAGCACCCTAGAGTAAGGCATCTTTTTTTCTTTATGAATTAATTTGGATGTGTAACTCCATTTTAATACAAAATTCTATCTATGCCATTGGAAAGATTGGCATGAAAACTCAGAAGATTTTGTAGCCAACAAGTTTTATGGAATATGCAAGTTCTGGCTAGAGACATTTTCATGTCTCAGCCAGTCTCAGAGCTATTCCCCTGAAGAGGGAAGAACAATATAGATTACCCATGTTGTTGATCTTCAAGATTTGTTTTTTTCTTTTTCTTTGCAGTCAGGATCTTCAAGAGAGTCTCCCTCTCTCAAATCTGATTCTTATCAATTTAGATATAATCAATATCCTTTTATTCTCCTATTGAAAGAGCACATATTCTTTCCAACAAAGTAATGTATTTCATTTCTTCCATTCAAAGGTTAGGATATCCTTAACATAAACAGGGTGATTTAATTCAGCAGTTTTTTTTTAATAAAACATCTTCCAGTGGCCGTGTTATCTCAGTGACATTTAAAAATTTTATAGTCAAGAATCATTATTTAATCTAATTCTGTATGATCTCATATCTCCCTTCTGTTCTATGAGCATTTCCTTGAAAGTCCTGTTAGAACATTTAATAATTGTTTGACCTATAAGATAGTAAGCTTTCTCTATAACATGTTTCATGACATATTATCTAAAATATTCTTGTACTCTATATATACACATGTTGAAGCATCATCAGGTTGAATCTGTAAAGGCATTTCCAGACAGTCAATATCTCTATAAGTTTGTAAATATCTCAGAATTACCTTCAAAATTCAAGACAAAAGTTTACTGGAATTCTGACTATGCATCAACTATATGATACATTAACACACACACACACACACACACACACATATATATATATGTACATATATATATATATATGTATATATATTTATATTCTCTGAAATCTAGAAACTGAAACAAATGGGCTGGAGAGATGGCTCAGTGGTTAAGAGCACTGATTGCTCTTCCAGAGGTGCGAAGTTCAATTCCCAGAAACCACAAGGTGACTTGTAGCCATCTGTAATGGGATACAAATTTCTTTTATGGTGTGCCTGAAGAGAGTGACAGAGTGACAATGTGCTGACGTACATAAAAAAGTCTAAAAAAATCATTATTAAAAAAGAAAATGAGACAATAATGTTAAGAAGGACCCAACAGACAGAGGATGACACTGGATGGTATTGGTATGCATTGCCATTCCTGAATGGCCATTGTCTGTCATAACTTCACAGAAGAAACCCAAACAAAGTTTCTGGTGCTATTCTGGCTACATCATGACACTTCTGCAGACTCAGGCAGATTAGCATAGTGACATCAGCTAATACTTAATGTGGAGTTTTACTAAGACAGACTCATATGGTATTTTGCTGAGGCAAGACCACAGGAGGTCACATGATGTCTAGAGGAAGTATAAGTAAGACTCAAGGGAGAGTGCTGACAGGTGTGCTTAACGAGCTTTGCAGCACTTCATTGGTCTTATGTCTTAGTCTTTGCTGATCTTCACTTTTTTGAGAGAGGCATGGGAAGAGAATTTCCCTTGGCATTCCTGTTCGTCCTAGCCACTCCTGATGACGCATGCCAAATTGGCTGAGGCCTGGCTGTTTCTGCTGGGTGGTGCCACTACTGCTGATGCATGTTTGCTATCCTGACACTGCTAAACTGGACTGATGGTAAATATCCTGGCAACGCATATTGGATTTGATTCAAAGATTCTCAGAGTCAGGTGCTCACAAGCACAGTTCAAGTACATAGCAGCTAACGTTGATCCAAAGCAGAGGTTTCTCTTAAAGAAGCAGCAGTTATAAAATGCACTTGCTTTGAGCCCATAACTAGGAACATTTTCTGTTTCCTGGGAGTATTTTTGCTTTTCCCCTAGAACTTTTCAGGCTCAAAACCTGGTTCTTTCTAAGTTTGGATTTCATGCCCCACATCAGGTGACATTTGTATCTTTGGGACTTTCCACCCATGCCCAGTTTCACAAAGTAATGACTCTGAGACTTCTTATATATGAATAAATATCTAGGCAAATAGGTTTCGTTCTCATCCCTGACTAGCTAATAACTTATTTATCTTTATTTATTCTATTCTATGTGTGCCACATAAGTGGTAACCTTTTTCTTAGAGTTTTCAGGAAAATCTCCCCTTAGCCTGACTGGATCCTAGATATCTCACTTTCTAATCCTGCCTCAGCTCATTGGCCAATCAGTTTTTTAGTTGAATGCTTTTACATAGTGCACATGAGATTATCTCTAAAGAAGTTAGTCGTTTTCTTTTTCTTATTGGATATTTTTATTTACATTTTAAATGTTATTCCTCTTCCCAGTTTTCCATCCATAACCCCCCGCCCTGTGCCATACCTCCTCCCCTTTCTTCTGGGAGGGTGTTCGCCCACCCATCCACCCACCCCTTCCTGCATCCCTACCCTGACATTCCCCTACCCTTTGGGGGGGGGTGGTGTTGAGGTGTTGGCCAGACCAAGGGCTTCTCCTCCTATTGGTGCTCAGCAAGGGCACCCTCTGCTACACATGCAGCTGGAGCCATGGGTCTGTCCTTGTGTACTTTTTGGATGGTGGTTTAGTCCCTGGGAGCTCTCTTTGGTTGGTGTTATTTTTCTTATGGGGTTGCAAATCCCTTCAGTTCCTTCAATCCTTTCTCTAACTCCTCCCATGCAAACCCTGTTCTCAGTTCAATGGTTGGCTGCGAGTATCTGCCTCTGTATTTGTCATATTCTGGCAGAGCCTCTCAGGAGACAGCTATATCAGGCTCCTGTCAGCATGCATTTCTTGGCTTCATCCCTTCTAAGAATACTTGTCCCAGTAACCTGATCCATGTTCTACCTAACATTTCAGTCACAATCACTGGGAACCAACAGTTAAGAGAACATGTCAAACAGAGCAGACACTGAGTGACTAACTCAGCATTTATCTACACCATAGGACACTCCTTTCATCCAAATGATAGAGAAGCTAAGAATTCCAACTACACTAAGTTAATATTGAAGTGGTTTTGAAGAGACATGAAAGATTCCATAATCAGTAATATGATTAAGAACTCTAATAAGAAAAAAATAGAAACTTTGAGCAAGTTTAACCGTAGCACCAAGAACATTTTATCAAAGTTGAATTTAAATCATAATCTCAGCTCTCCCACTATAGTATTAAAAAATTCTAGAATTCTTCCTAAGTCATCACTAGATAATGCTAAGTCTGTGGAGAATGAGTCATGTTTAAGGTTTTTCAGTTTTGTAGTTAATGGTGTTATTTGTTTTCTTGTTTATATCAGTGAGAAAAGGGAAAAGTGACTTGATTAAACAAATTTTGATATATTGATTAGATAGCTGTAATACAACCCCACATATAAACGAAAGAGAAAAACATGCTTGGGTAGACATTAGCTTAACAGAAAAAGCATCTGATAAGTTGTTAAGTAACAATAACAAAAATTGAAAATTATACATAACTGTATCTCAGATATGTAAATGAGCATTTCCAATAAGCATGCATGGAAATACACATATGCATTCCTTACCCTTCTGAAAAATATTAGATAAGTTTAAAGAAAAACTTGAGGAGAATGTTTTCCATGTTTGTGGTAAGTTTATTCGAGTTTTAGAATTATGAGGTTTTGGAAAAATCTTTGTATACTTTTCTATGCAATTTTAAATGAAGTGTGTGACATTTCATTTTGCTAAATAAAAATACATCAATTTATCTCATTGGATAAATTTAACTACAGGAAAAGATGAAAAATAGACAAACCAATGATATGACTACACAATTAGAAATGGAGTATAGACTTGTTAATCAACTTAACTTTCCAACAATGAAAGTATTTATTCCTGACAACATCTCATGAAATAGAAATCTATGAGACATGTTCTTGTCAAAGTTTATAGAGTTAGTGTGGTCCTTTATTCTTAAATTACTTATGTCTGATACGGTTTAGTATTGGAAGCTTTGTTATTGTGTTACCTAAGGAAATGTTTTAAAATTTAAAATTAATTAGAGTAAGACAATTATATAAAAAATCTATTATAACTACAAATATAAAGTAGTCTTATTTTTAGGAAATATTTTCAAACATGATTGTGATTATTCTGTTTGCAAGATTGCATTTAGTTCAAAATACAATTCGAAATTACATGTATAAATAAGTGAGAGTTTTCATTAATTATGTGTTTGAATTAAGATGATCTTAAGACATTAAATTGTAAATGAAGACACAAATACTATATCAAGTACAACTCAAAAAATAGTTAATTCCTTTTCAACTATATTAAAACAACCAATTTATGTGAAGGTATATATTGAATATTGAATGTTCATATATTTTAATAAATCCTCGAAAACTTTAAAAACTCTAGAAGAGCCATGAATAGGGCATTCTTAAGGATAGATCCCATTTTAGGCCATTGTACAGATCAGTATATTTAGGGCTACAGAAGTTTGTCAAGCTCCCTCCTGCACTTCAGTGACAAGACATCAAAACCAAGCACCAGCAGGCATTTTGTAAATGCCACAAATATAAAACAATTAAACAGCATGCAACTAAAGGGCACATTTGAGTTAAAGAAAAATTATATAATGTATTTTGAGAAAAAAATAAAAATATACCAGAGCAATTGGAGTAGAGGAGAAATAAAAATGGTCGTAGAAGAGAAATCATAGCAGAAAACAACTATGTCAGATAACCAATTTGACGTCTCAGAGCCAAGAGGCAAACAGGAACAAACTGATAACAATTTATGCAAAGGAAGAAACCCCACAAAATGAAAATCTATATGCTCGTTGGGAGAACAAACAGAATACCCCAACAAAAATAAGACGTGTCAGGTTGAAGTAAGTAAATGCTTAGCTGGACTAAGAACATTAATATTTAAGCACATTCAGATGTAGAGGAGAATACAATACCATTGAGAGTGCAAGAAGGTTCAGGTTCATGATAGATTTTTGTGAGCAATTATTTTTTAACAATATAGGCAGTGTAGACAAATGTAGATGAGCTCCTTGATCTGGATAATTGAAAAAATCTGAGCCATGTAGAGATAAGCAGTCTAACCCTATAAAGAAGAAATCAGTTCCCTGCACCTAAATCCCGTGGGGAAGAGAGCAGACCACCTAGGATTGCAGACATCCTGAGGCTGCAGGACAGACTGCCACCTCTGCACACCTCGGCCCACATGCCTGGTCCAAGGGGAAACTTGGTGCCTCTGGACAGAGGGATCTAGGAACAGACAGCTGCACATACCTGCAGTTCTGGTCTGTGCGCAGGACCGAACTGAACCCGCCAAACAGCTCCCTGCACCCAAATCCCGTGGGGGAGAGAGCTGGACCCTCAGAAGTGTGGATACTCCTGAGAAGTCAGAGAATACCCTCTGACAACAGTCCAGATCCAAGAAGGATTTGCATAGTGCCAACTGTGCCTGCTGGAAGCAAGGACCTACATGAGCAATCGGGGCAGGACTTTTTGATTCCTGCCCACTCCTACAGCTGGAAGACAGTCTCCAGGAGCACCCCCACAGCTGAGAGCAGAGCACCTGTTCTCAGGAAAAGCTGAAAGAAAACAGGAAAACAGTTCTACAGGAGTGCTGACACAGAGGCCTACAGCAGTGTCAAGTCACTCCCAGAAACAGCAAGACAAGCAAACACCAGAGACAACCCAATGGCTAGAGGCAAATGCAGGAACCCAATCAACAGAAACCAAGATTACTTGGCATCATCAGAGCCCAGTACTCCCACCAAAGAAGATACTGGATATCAAAACACACCAGAAAAGCAAGATTAAGATTTGAAATCACATATTTTTATAATGATGGAGGACTTTAAGAAAGATATAAAGAACTCACCTAGAGAAATGTCGGAAATCACAAGTAATAATGTAGAAGCCCTTAGAGAAGAAACAAAAAAATCTCTGAAAGAATTACAAGAAAACACAAACAAGGAGGTGAAGGAATTGAAAATGGAAATAGAAACAATTAAGAAAGCACAAAGGGAGACAACCCTGGGTATAGAAAACCAAAGGAAGAGACTAGGAGTCATAAACACAAGCATTATCAACAGAATACAAGAAATAGAAGAGAGAATCTCAGGAGCAGAAGATACCATAGAAAACATCAACACTACTGTCAAAGATAATGTAAAATGCAAAAAGCTTCTAGCCCAAAACATACAGGAAGTCCAGGACACAATGAGAAGGTCAAACCTAAGGATAATAGGTATAAAAGGAAGTGAAGACTTCCAATTTAAGGGGCCAATAAATATATTCAAAAAATTATAAAAGAAAACTTCCCTAACCTAAAGAAAGAGATGCCCATAAACATACAAGAAGCCTACAGAACTCCAAATAGATTGGACTGGAAGAGAAATTCCTCCTGTCACATAATAGTTAAAACAGAAAATGCACAAAACAAAGAAAGAATATTAAAAACAGTAAGGGAAAAAGTTCAAGTGACATATAAATCCAGACCTATAAGAATTACACCAGACTTCTCTCCAGAGAATATGAAAGCCAGAAGATCCTGGACAGATGTCGTACAGCTCTAAGAGAACACAAATGCCAGCCCAAGTTACTGTACCAAGGAAAACTTTCAATTAACATAGATATTAGAAGATATTCCAGGACAAAGTCAAATTTATGCAACATATTTCTACAAATTCAGCCCTACAAAGGATAATAGATGGAAAACTCCAATACAAGGAGAGAAACTACACTGTACAGAAAGCAAGAATATAATTTCCTTGCAATAAAACCAAAAGAGAGACAAACAAACATAATTCCACCTCTAACAATGAAAATAACAGGAAGCAACAATCACTATTCCTTAATATCTCTCAACATCAATGGACTCAATTCCCCAATAAAAGACATAGACTAACAGACTGGATAAGTAATGAGGACCCAGCATGTTGCTACATGCAGGAAACACACCTCAGAGACAAAGACAGACACTACCTCAGAGTAAATGGCTAGAAAACAATTTTTCAAGCAAATGGCCCAAAGAAACAAGCTGGAATTGCCATTCTAATATCAAATAAAAATGACTTTCAACCAAGAGTCATTAAAAAAAGATAAGAAAGAACACTTCATATTAACTAAAGGAAAAATCCACCAAGATGAACTCTCAATCCTAAATATCTATGCTCCAACAGCATGAGCACCTACATTCATAAAAGAAACGTTACTAAAGCTCAAAGCAAACGTTGCACCTCACAGGATAATAGTAGGAGATTTCAACACCCCACTCTCATCATTGGACAGATCATGGAAACAGAAATTAAACAGAGACGTAGAGAAACTAACAGAAGTTATGAACCAATTGCATTTAACAAATATTTATAGAACATTTAATCCTAAATCAAAAGGATATGCCTTATTCTCAGCACCTCATGGAACCTTCATAAAATTGAATATATAATTGGTCACAAAAGAGGCCTCAACAGATACAGGAAGACAGAGATAATCACGTGCATCCTATCAGATCACCAAGCACTAAGACTGGTCTTCAATAACAATAATGAAAGAAAACCCACATATACATGGAAGTTGAACAAGGCTCTACTCAATGACAAATGGGTCAAAGAAGAAATAAAAAAAGAAATTAAAGACTTCTTAGAATTTAAAGAAAATAAAGATACAATATTCCCAAACTTATGGGATACAATAAAAGCGGTACTAAGAGGAAACTCATAGCTCTGAGTGCCTGCAAAAAGAAAGAGGAGAGAGCATGTGTCAGCAGCTTGACAGCACTCCTTAAAGCTCTAAAACAAAAAGAAATAAATAAACTCAAGAGGAGTAGAAGGCAGGAAATAATCAAACTCAGAGCTGAAATCAACCAAATAGAAATGAAAAGTACTATACAAAGAATCAACAAAAGCAGGAGCTGGTTCTTTGAGAAAATAAACAAGATAGATAAACCCTTAGCCAGACTAACCAGAGTTCACAGAGAGTGTATCCAAATTAAGAAATCAGAAATGAAAAGGGAGAAACAACAACAGAATCTGAAGTAACTAAAAAATTCATCAGATCCTACTACAAAAGCCTACATTCAACAAAACTGGAAAATCTGGAGTAAATGGATAAATTTCTAGATAGATATCAGGTACCAAAGTTAAATCAGGAACAAATAAATCATCTAAACAACCCCATAACTCCTAAAGAAATAGAAGCAGTTATTAAAAGTCTCCCAACCAAAAAGAGCCCAGGTCCACATGGGTTCAGTGCAGAATTCTATCAGACCTTCATAGAAGACCTCATACCAATACTGTCCAAACTATTCCACAAAATTGAAACAGACAGAGCACTACCAAATTCCTTCTATGAATCCACAATTACTCTTATATGGAATCCACACAAAGACCCAACAAAGAAAGGGAACTTCAGACCAATTTCCCTTATGAATATTGACACAAAAATACTCAATAAAATTCTTGCAAACCGAATCCAAGAACACATCAAAACAATCATCCATCATGATCAAGTAGGCTTCATTCCAGGGATGCAGGGATGGTTTAATATGTGAAAATCCAACAATGTAATCCACTATATAAAGAAACTCAAAGATAAGGACCCCATGGTCATTTTATTAGATGCTGAGAAAGCATTGACAAAATTCACCACCCCTTCGTGATAAAAGTCCTAGAGTAATCAGGAATTCAAGGCCCATACCTAAACATAGTAAAAGTAGTATATAGCAAACCAGTAGCTAACATCAAACTAAATGGAGAGAAACTTGAAGCAATCCCACTAAAATCAGGGACTAGACAAGGCTGACCACTCTCTCCCTACGTATTCAATATAGTACTCAAAGTCTAATAGACTCAAAGTCTGATTGAAGAGCAATCAGAGAGTGAAAGGAGGTCAAAGGAATACAAATTGGAAGGGAAGAAATCAAGATATCACTATTTGCCAATTATATGATAGTGTACTTAAGCGACCCTAACAGTTCCACAAGAGAAATACTTAACCTGATAAACTACTTCAGCAAAGTGTTGGGGTATAAAATTAACTCAAACAAATCAGTATCCTTCCTCTACTCAAAGGATAAACAGGCTGAGAAAGAAATTAAGGAAATGACACCCTTCACAATAGTCCCAAATAACAAAAAATATCTTAATGTGACTTTAACCAAGCAAGTGAACGATCTGTATGACAAGAACTTCAAATCTCTGAAGAAAGAAATTGAGGAAGATCTCAGAAGATGGTAAGATCTTCTATGTTCATGGATTGGCGGGATTAATATAGTGAAGATGGCTATTTTTGCTAAAATCAATCTACAGATTCAATTCAATCCCTATCAAAATTCCTACTCAGTTCTTTATAGAGATAAAAAGAGCAATTTGCAAATTCATTTGAAATAACAAAAAACCAGGATAGCAAAAACTATACTCAACAATAAAAGAAGTTCTGTGGGAATCACCATCCCTGATTTCAAGCAGTATTACAGAGCAATAGTGATAAAAACTGTATGGTATTGGTCCAGAGACAGGCTGGTAGATCAGTGGAACAGAATTAGAGACTGAGAAATGAACAGGCACATCTATAGCCACTTGATCTTTGAAAAAGGAGCTAAAACCTTCCAATGGAAGAAAGATAGCATTTTCAACAAATGGTGCTGGTTCAACTGGAGGTCAGCATGTAGAAGAATGCAAATTGATCCATTCTTTTTTTTTTTTTTTCCTTTTTAAAAAAATTTTTTTTTTTAATTAACTTGAGTATTTCTTATATACATTTCGAGTGTTATTCCCTTTCCCGGTTTCCGGGCAAACATCCCCCTCCCCCCTCCCCTTCCTTATGGGTGTTCCCCTCCCAACCCTCCCCCCATTGCCGCCCTCCCCCCATAGACTAGTTCACTGGGGGTTCAGTCTTAGCAGGACCCAGGGCTTCCCCTTCCACTGGTGCTCTTACTAGGATATTCATTGCTACCTATGGGGTCAGAGTCCAGGGTCAGTCCATGTATAGTCTTTAGGTAGTGGCTTAGTCCCTGGAAGCTCTGGTTGCTTGGCATTGTTGTACTTTTGGGGTCTCGAGTCCCTTCAAGCTCTTCCAGTTCTTTCTCTGATTCCTTCAATAGGGGACCTATTCTCAGTTCAGTGGTTTGCTGCTGGCATTCGCCTCTATATTTGCTGTATTCTGGCTGTGTCTCTCAGGAGCGATCTACATCCGGCTCCTGTCGGTCTGCACTTCTTTGCTTCATCCATCTTGTCTAATTGGGTGGCTGTATATGTATGGGCCACATGTGGGGCAGGCTCTGAATGGGTGTTCGTTCAGTCTCTGTTTTAATCTTTGCCTCTCCCTTCCCTGCCAAGGGTATTCTTTTTCCTCATTTAAAGAAGGAGTGAAGCATTCACATTTTGATCATCCGTCTTGAGTTTCGTTTGTTCTAGGGATCTAGGGTAATTCAAGCATTTGGGCTAATAGCCACTTATCAATGAGTGCATACCATGTATGTCTTTCTGTGATTGGGTTAGCTCACTCAGGATGATAGTTTCCAGTTCCAACCATTTGCCTACGAATTTCATAAACTCGTTGTTTTTGATAGCTGAGTAATATTCCATTGTGTAGATGTACCACATTTTCTGTATCCATTCCTCTGTTGAAGGGCATCTGGGTTCTTTCCATTTTCTGGCTATTATAAATAAGGCTGCGATGAACATAGTGGAGCACGTGTCTCTTTTATATGTTGAGGCATCTTTTGGGTATATGCCCAAGAGAGGTATAGCTGGATCCTCAGGCAGTTCAATGTCCAATTTTCTGAGGAACCTCCAGACTGATTTCCAGAATGGTTTTACCAGTCTGCAATCCCACCAACAATGGAGGAGTGTTCCTCTTTCTCCACATCCTCGCCAGCATCTGCTGTCACCTGAGTTTTTGATCTTAGCCAATCGCACTGGTGTGAGGTGAAATCTCAGGGTTGTTTTGATTTGCATTTCCCTTATGACTAAAGATGTTGAACATTTCTTTAGGTGTTTCTCAGCCATTCGGCATTCCTCAGCTGTGAATTTTTTGTTTAGCTCTGAACCCCATTTTTTAATAGGGTTATTTGTTTCCCTGCGGTCTAACTTCTTGAGTTCTTTGTATATTTTGGATATAAGGCCTCTATCTGTTGTAGGATTGGTAAAGATCTTTTCCCAATCTGTTGGTTGCCGTTTTGTCCTAACCACAGTGTCCTTTGCCTTACAGAAGCTTTGCAGTTTTATGAGATCCCATTTGTCGATTCTTGATCTTAGAGCATAAGCCATTGGTGTTTTGTTCAGGAAATTTTTTCCAGTGCCCATGTGTTCCAGATCCATTCTTATCACCATGTACAAAGCTTAAGTCCAAGTGGATCAAGGACCTCCACATCAAACCAGATACACTCAAACTAATAGAAGAAAAAGTTGGGAAGAGGCTCAAACACATGAGCACTGGGGAAAATTTCCTGAACAAAACACCAATGGCTTATGCTCTAAGATTATGAATCAACAAATGGTACCTAATAAAACTGCAAAGCTTTTGAAAAGCAAAAGACACTGTCATTAGGACAAAATGACAACCAACAGGTTGGGAAAAGATCTTTATCTATCCTACATCTGATAGAGGGCTAATATCCAAAATATACAAACAACTCAAGAAGTTAGACTCCAGAGACCCAAACCACCCTATTAAAAATAGGGTACAGACCTAAAAAAAAATTCTTAGCTGAGCATTATTAATGGCCAAAATTACCTAAAGAAACATTCAACATTCTTAGTCATCAGGGAAATGCAAATCAAAACAACCCTGAGATTCTACCTCACACCAGTCTGAATGGCTAAGATAAAAAACTCAACTGACAGCACATGCTGGTGAGGACGTGGAGAAAGAGATACATTCCTTCATTATTGGTGTGCTTGCAAACTTGTACAACCACTCTGGAAATCAGTCTGGAAGTTCCTCAGAAAATTGGACATTACACTACCTGAGGACCCAGCTATACCTCCTTTGGGCATATACCCAAAAGATGCTCCAACATACAACAAAAATACATGGTCCACTATGTTCATAGCAGCCTTATTTATAATAGCCAGACGCTGGAAAGAACCCAGATGACCTTCAACAGAGAAATAGATTAAAAAATTGTGGTATATCTACACAATGGAGTACTAATCAGCTATCAAAAGCAATGACTTTATGAAATTCATAGGCAAATGGAATGACCTAGAAAATATCATCCTGAGTGAGGTTACTCAGTTGCAGAAAAACACACTTGGTATGCACTCACTGATAAGTGGATATTAGCCAAAAAGCCCAAATTACCCAAGATGCAATCTACAAACCACAGGAAGCTGAAGGGGAAGGATGACCAAAATGCAGATGCTCCCACTCCTTCTTAAAAGGGGGAAATATTCATAGAAGGTGATATGGAAGCAATGTTTAGAGCAGTGACTCAAGGAATGGCCATTCAGAGCCTGACACATATGTGGCCCATATCTACAAAGCCACCAAAACTAAATAAGATTGATGAAGCTAAAAATGCATGCAGAAGGGGACTGGATATAGATCTTTCCTGAGAAGCACATCCAGAGCATGTCCAATACAGAGGTCAATGCTAGCAGCTAACCACATAACTGAGAATAGGACGCCCTTGGGGGGAATTAAAGCAAATACTGAAAGAGTTGAAGGAGCTTGCAACCCCATAAAAACAACAATGCCAACCAACCAGAGCTTCCAGGGACTAAATGACTACTGAAAGACTATACATGGACTGACCCAGAGCTCCAACTGCATATGTAGCAGAGAATAGCCTTGTTGGGGCACCAGTGGAAGGGAAAGCCCTTGGTCTTGCCAAAGTTGGATCCCCAGTCCAGGGGAATATGGGGGAGGGCAATAAGGGGGATGTATAGGGGGAATACCCTACCCGTATGGGCAGAGGGAGGGGAGGGAATGGGGGCTTATGGACAGGAAACTGGGAAGGGGAATAACCTTTGAAATGTAAGTAAAGAACTATATAATAAAAAATTTTAAAAAGGTAGCCAATAAAAAGAAAACCATTAATCATTAATAACAAAGAAAAGTCTAAGACTTACTCATTCTACTGCTGGTTCAAACAAATTGCTCCAGAATTCTAAACATAAAGAACAATAAATGTCTAATTGTGCCAAGTCATTCTGTTTATTAGAGAGAAAGCAATACTAATAAGCAAATAAACAAATAAATAGTTTCATATTCAAGAACACTTGATCTCTCTTTCATTAAAAATGATAATTATTGCTAATATTTTGTAAAATCACCTCAATACTTCAACCTGGAATCTTTCTAATAGGAAATGAAGTAAATAGTAAAGAACTAATAGTAAATGAAATAAAAGGGAAGGAAAACCTGTTCATAATGACTGCAGATGCCAGTATCTCCAGTACAACAGGACTAAAAGCAGCATTGTGACAAAGACGTCTTAGTACAAAGTTCAGGGGCATAACAACTGGGCTGCTCTTACAACATAGTGAAGCCATGAAAATGTAAGCTTAGATGCAGAAGACCCTCTTAGATGATGAAACTAATTGTTATTAAATACACTAATTGCTCTTACATAGCTTTAGCTTAATGAATAAATTAAAAGTTTCAGAATTTTAAATTTCTAAAGATTAAGTTTTGAGATTATAACCATATGAATTCCTGTTCTCATTTCCTTCTCCAAATCCTCCCATCTTTTCTTTCTTTATCTTTTTCAAATTCAGAATCTCTTTTTTTAAATGCTTACTATTTCATATATATTTTTAATATGTACATATGTGTAAATAGATTCCTAAAATACATAAGTACAATATGCTCAATCTGTATAATATTATATATATATATGTATATATATATATATATATATATATATACACACACACACACACACACACACACACATTCACACATTTATAGGCTGACCATTTCGTACTGGATAACCATTGGTGCACACTTCCTATTGGGAGACTATTTCTAATGATCTCAGTATTCTTTATTTGCCTGTACTCTTTTTCCTTAGGTTGAGGCCTCCAGTCCTTTCCCCATCCATGTTACCATAAATAACAAATATCATTATTTATTATATTAAATTCTAATGTCAGTGAGCCATTGTGAAAATGTATTCAGAACACTTGAAATTTTAAATAAGGTCTACATCTATTCACTGCTGTAAATCTGTTGAGCAAGGAAGACAAAACTGGGTAAAGCTCTTAGTATGTATGTAGGTATTAGATCTCAAACTCATATAATAATGAGGAAGTAATTGCAATGAGTACCTCTGGAAAATGGTCATCGGCCAGGCCTCAAGACAGGGTCACCTGTCCTCCTTTCCTGACTACGCCCTGCAGACAGAAAGAAGATCCGTGTCTGAAGAAGTGTATGCCATGAATTCCCACTGCCTCCCAAGACTCAGATGATGTCACCCCAATCAGTTCCCTGGAAGCCAGCTTCACAACTTATAATAAACTTATTATTCTAGATGGGGTGAAAATCTGCTGAATGCTGAATTATCTAGCTTTTTCCTTTCAGTAGCCTTTATAGTCTATTTTACACATACGATAAAAATCATAGTTAAGAATGCATCCATCAGTATTTTCATAATTACTTTCTGTTAATGGTAGATGTATAAAAATCATAAGCCTAGAAAATTTTTCATACAGTCGGAAAAATATATATATATACTTATATTTATATTACAACCAATACAGAATTTTGAATAAAATAATACAGCTTCAAAAGAAATTTAAAGTATAGTTTGATCTCCAGCTTTACAGATGTAAACTGTTAATATTTATCTAAGGTCAACAATGACAAAAGTCCATCAATTTACAATGGGAAAAGAAACTTTGGAACAAATAGTAAATAAGCCTAGAAGTTTCTGTCCATCCCTAGAGCAATACAATGAGCCATTGACCCACCTGTGAAGACTGCCTGACATTAAATAGGGGATTTGTGAAGGGTGCAGAGAATGGAATCACCCATGAAAATGCTGAACTTCTACCAGTGCCCTTCCCATGTACACTGTAAAGACACTTCTCTCCTGGCCTACCGTCTGACCTCTTCTGCATTTACATGGTAAAAGTCTTACATGTTTATTTGTTTGTTTGTTTGTTTTTTCAGAGTGGTATTATTGTGAGTTAGGAAGAAAAGGGTCTAAGATTTTTAAGCTCACTGGAACATGTCCTCAAAAGAAAATTTAGAGCCCATTTACTTCCTATTTTCTTTCTAAAACATTTAAAAAAATATCTTTGCCTCTAGATTCCTGCCTTGCTATAATACTCACTATAGACCTCCCTCCACTTGATTATGAGGTGCAATAAATATTCTCTTCCTCATTCAAGAGGGTATCACTCTGAAGCAGGAGATGACCTCTGGCGTACCATACTCTAGCCTCAGTCTCTCTACTGCTGACACTGTCATTTGATGATACAGGACAAATACTAGCACTGACTTTTTTATATTTGATTTTTAGAAATTCATTACAGTTAAAAGAAAGCTAACGGACAAACCATATATATGTAGATCTTGATTATGGGAAATTTGTAAACAAAGAACAAATACAAACTTTGTAGCTTCTGAGGAAAGCAAAGGACATTCATCATATAAAGCAATATTATGTAACCAAGTAGGTTTTTAAAATGAGTTTGAATTGAAAACATCCTGAATGATTAAATTTTTTCTCATATGATTCATATGGAAAATGAGGAAAGTAACTACTAACTAATAAAATTGAAGAACACAGTAAATTTCATAAAGTATTTCATAGACATGATTTCCCTAGAGACTATCTGAAGCAAACAATAATTTTGATTTCATTTTGACATTAAAAAAAAAACAGTTAAATTGTGGTTGTTCTAAAGGCTGATATTCCTAACTATTTTTTGAAAATGACTGTTTTTACTTATTTCCCACATGTTGCTCTATCTGATAGAAATTGTGTTATAAGATTAGATGGAACCGGATGTATATCTCTCCTGAGAGACACACCCAGAATACAGCAAATACATACGCGAATGCCAGCAGCAAACTACTGAACTGAGAACAGGACCCCTGTTGAAGGAATCAGAGAAAGAACTGGAAGAGCTTGAAGGGGCTTGAGACCCCATATGTACAACAATGCCAACCAACTAGAGATTCCAGGGACTAAGCCACTATCCAAAGACTATACATGGACTGACCCTGGACTCCAACCTCATAGGTAGCAATGAATAGCCTAGTAAGGGCAGCAGTGGAAGGGGAAGCCCTTGGTCCTGCCAAGACTGAACCCCCAGTGAACATGATTGTTGGGGGGAGGGCGGTAATGGAGGGAGGATGGGGAGGGGAACACCCATAGCGAAGGGGAGTGGGGGGGGAGTAAGGGGATGTTGGCCTGGAAACCGGGAAGGGGAATAATGCTCGAAATGTAAATAAGAAATACCCAATTTAATAAAGATGAGAAAAAATAACATTAGATGAACCAAGTTTCTCTTCCTTGAGGTTTCATTTTCAAATGTATTATCTACTCAGAAGCCTTCAAACTTTTAAGTTTCCACAAATAATCTCTGAAAATGTCATCGAGAATAAATGTGAACACTTAAGAAATATTCTTGGATAGTGAATTGAATTCACAGAGATGGTTAGTGCAGTACTGTGAACCAGAACTGAAAGTTTGGCTTATGTAAGTTCAGACAGAGTTCAGATAATGGTGCACACCCACTCTATCCAAACCAAATAAAGGCCAGAACTTTTACATTTTCATGATACTCTTAATAATTTCAACATCTGTCAGTCCATTTGCTTCTGTGTATAAAATACCAGAGAACCATACACATTATTTAATTTTATAACTATCCCCCTTTTTGCAATTGATCAACTATATTCAGCTACTTAAAACTGATATTTATTAAACTTTCAATAGGGTGCTTCATGCAATCAAAATTTATATCCCAAATCTCACAGTTTTATTAGGTATTAACTTCTGTAATGTTTTGAAGTAAAAAATTAGTAAGAAACAACATATGCTTACAAATTACATTTCTGTTGTTTATTTTCTCTACTATTCTTCACATTCTCTTTCTTACATTATGAAAATTTCATAAACAAACATGATATGTTTTGATCAAATCCACCTCATACCTCCCTCATTTCTTCCCTTATCTCCCACTTCTTATCCCGTTCAATTTTAGGGGCTTCTGTTTCACTCTCAGAAGACTGCCTTTTCTGGCCTCAGTGAGAGAGAATGAGTTTAATCCTATGGAATTAGTGCCCCAGGAAGAGGATGCTGGTGGTGGTAAGGTGAGAGTGGTTGGGCAGGTGGAGGAGCACCCACTTGGAGGAGGAGGGAAGGGAACATGCAGTGAAGAACTCCTTGGAAGGGGGACCAAGCAGGGGGAAAAATTTAGGTTGTAAATAAATAAATTAATGAAAACAAATAAAAAGAAAACCATACGACAACAACAAAGAAAACTATCAGTTGTCTGCTGCTCTAATGTATATGACTGAGATATTATCTATGTTCACAGGTTGCCTCTTTAGACGGATCATCCTTAAAGAAAGTACTCTCTCCACAGCAGCAGTCATGAATTACTGAAAGCTCCTAATATAAGAGTGTAACTTCATGAGTTGTTTGAAAACACATAATAGTAGAAATGGCAGAAGAATTCAAAACAGAAGACCTAACAGTGGTGGTAAAATCTATGGATAATTTTGTTCTCTAGGACTTCACACAATTGAATATCCAGACAGTGAAATACAGATAATACAAGACAAGTGACTAATCCTGCCGTAACATGAGACTGATCCACATATTCTGCATTCTCCATTTACTCAATGTTAGGGTTTGGATCATACATTTGCCCCACAAGCTCACAATCTTCAGAGCTTCATGCTTTGTGGCAAGCACTATTTTTGTCAGATCGAGAAACCTTTGGGAGATAGGGTCTATAGCTGTCAGATCTAATTCACTTGGAATAGTCCCTTGAGAATAATAGCACTGTCCACTTCTTTCCTAGTTCATCACTTTTTCAACAGCAGAGATGGGAAGAGACTCTGCCATCCACTCCCACTAAAATGGACTCACCATGCCTTTTCTTTTTTTTCCCCCATCTTTATTAAATTGGATATTTCTTATTTACATTTCAAATGTTATTCCCTTTCCCGGTTTCCAGGCCAACATCCCTTTCCCCTCCCCCTCCATTCTATATAGGTGTTCCCCTCCCCATCCTCCCCCCATTACTGCCCTTTCCCTAAGAATTCCATTCACTAGGGGTCCAGCCTTGGCAAGACCAAGGGCTTCCCCTTCCACTGGTGCTCTTACTAGGCTATTCATTGCTACCTATGCAGTCGGAGACCAGGGTCAGTCCATATATAGTCTTTGGGTAGTGGTTTAGTCCCTGGAAGCTCTAGTTGGTTGGCACTGTTGTTCATATGGGGTCTCAAGCCCCTTCAGCTCTTTCAGTCCTTTTTCTGATTCCTTCAATGGGGGTCCCGTTCTCAGTTCAGTGGTTTGCTGCTGGCATTCGCGTATGTATTTGCTTTATTCTGGCTGTGTCTCTCAGGAGAGATCTACATCCGGTTCCTGTCAGCCTGCATTTCTTTGCTTCATCCATCTTACCTAGTTTGATATGGGCCACATGTGGGGCAGGCTCACCATGTCTTTTCAATGGGAAAGAGAAAAGTCATTTCTCTTGGGTACATTGTTGCAACAATGTAAAAGTAGCACCATGCCTGTCAACTCTATGATGGGTAAGACTAAAGCATGTTACTCAATTTTGTGTTACTATGAACAATAGGTAATTAAATATTAGATGTTACTATACACCAATACTCTGTTACTAACACTTGGAGTTTATTTATATTGTGCCATATTTGTCATAGCTTGTTGAATGTTTTAAAACCTAAACTATGTTTTTATAAAAGATAATTAAACAACAACTGTCTCATTAAATAAGAATTGGTACATTTTTAATGAGGCACAATTTATCATTTTAAAGTCATAGTTGATTAAAAATACAGATGTATCTTTTGGCAATGATTGATAATGTTTGAGAAACAGTGATATGAAGTATTTCTTAAATTTCAAAGCCAAATTTTTAGTTGAACTCCATTGAAAGATTTATATATATATATAATATATATATTCAATTTTTTCAACTTGGAAATAGAAAAAAGCAATTTTGGGAAATGATTCATAAGAAATTCATGATAGCAAGTCCTCTATGAGTAAGAGTCAGAAATTGATTTCCTTCAGAAACTTGTGATAATTTTGAGAAGTCAGATTGCCTTGATTGATCATGCAAAAACAAACTTCTCCCAATTCTAAAGAATAACATTTCAACATTGTGTTTCTCGAAAAACTTGCCTTAATATTTTGGATACATGTGTAACAGTATCACACCATAATAATGTAGATTGCATTTAAAAAATGCACCTATATTTTTAACCTTGTAAAATAATTTGTACCTGCCTCTAATCATAATACAGAATAACAATAGGCAATGGAAATTAAATGTTTTTATTTTCCTTCTATAGCAATCTGTACTAGTGATGAAAGACAGCCACCATTTAAAACGTACATAATCCTTAACATTATATTTATTAGTTTTGTTTTCTGTATTACCCTGTACCAGCAATGTTTCAATTACTAACATTATTAAAGATGTCTGTACTTGCAGTCTTCTTAAATAGCAGACTTCATATTTTAGAAAGTTTTGTTAGTACTTTGATATAAAATGTAAAGATACTAACACCTGGGATTTCATTGTTTCCTTCCTACTAATAACATATTAATGATATTCTCATCAGTCTTATTTCAAGAATAAATGAGTCTCCAGAAAAGGTTATAGTTGAAGTTCATATTCATTATTATTTTGCCACATCTCTAAAATTAAGTTGTCCCTGCATTGTCCTCTCCATTTTAATGGCATTCTCCTTGATGAGATTTCAGTCATCCTGTTCCATTAATAAAAATTTCAAGCTAATAATCTCACTGAGAATGACTTTTAGTCATATCCTTCCCCGAAGCATTTATTGACCTCAGAAGTTTATCTTAGGACATGGATTAATGAGTTATATACTAAATAATTTGATGCATGACTGACTTTTCTTTTTATAAAAGTACATGATAGGACTCCTGATATTTCAAATTGATCTCTGGAGTTAAAGAGAAAAATATTGTGTTCTTTTGTCTTCAATCCTAGAAGAGTTCAAGATTTCTTGAGTCCCCCTTGTCTCTTTAATCTAACGATATGGGCTATAAGGAATTGCTTTGCTCTTTAAAACGATATTCTGTTTTTAAGGCATAACAACATGCAGGGATTTATGTACATCCATGAACTCAGGGTTCTTTCTGTCAGAAATCTATTGAGACCTTGAGTCTTATTTTTTCTGTCTTTCAAAAATGAGAGATCCTGAGTTTTTGTCTCCTTCTGATTAAATATGATATAACACAGATTGATTCATGTATTAAATAGATAAAATATACAGGTTGGCAACCCTAACCTCTAAGTGGAATGGCAGTGAGAAGGACCAGCAGAGCTCGGAAAGAGGTTCTGGGGAGGGGGTGTTTGGGAGCAGCAAAAAAAACAAAAAAAAAAAAAAAACAAAAAAAAAACAAAAAAAAACAAAAACAAAACAAAACAAAACAAAACAAAAAACAAAAAACAAAAAAAACACAACAACAACAAAACAAAGACAAAAACAAAACAAAAAAAACCAAAAACCCAAGAACTTGAGGTCAAATTGTAGGTCAAAGCTAATTTCCAGACTGGTGCCTGTGTATGTGCGTGCATTGGTGCGTGCCTGTGTGTGTGCTTGCGGGCTTGCATAAATGTGTGTGTGTGTGTGTGTGTGTGTGTGTGTGTGTGTGTGTATGTGTGTGTGTGTGTGTGTTTGTGTGTGTGTGTGTGTGTGTGTGTGTTCTCTTCTAGATGGCTTTTTCTTACTATTTTAAAACTCTCCGAATAGCTCATCTCTTGCAGATAAAAAGCCCAGTCTTTTCCCTCAGGTTCTCTATTGATTATGCCATGAATCAGCATGCCATGACCTTAGCCTTTTTGCTCTTAAAAGAGAGCAAGTATACCTGTTTTTTTAAAACACTGCAGATGAATTCATAGACTTGCCTGCCTTTATAAGCTTAGCTAGGAAGGATCTTGCCCCAGGATCACCAATCCCTAAATCTCTCTTTCCTTAGTATGTTTCTGACAAGTTGGCACCTAGTGCTGCTTCCTATGTTCCTTTAGATCTGTGAAGCTCCTTATACAATATATTCCATCCTTATATTTTGCGTAGTTGAAGGATTTTATATTTTTGAACTCATGTTTTCAGAGTTCTTTCCCACAGCTTTAAGGATTGTTCTGAAGGGCTCAGCATTTATCATTTTGCTGAGACATTAGCCACAACTTTAACTCCTAGACTCATGCTGTTTCTGATTACCAAGGAGTCATTAACCTTAAAAAGGAGAATAATTTCTGAAGGAGTTATTACAGAAAGTTATACACAAAGTTACATATGTGTGTAGGGTGTATATATATATATATATATGTGTGTGTGTGTGTGTGTGCTTTATATATACATAATATATACATATACATACACATACATATGTATCATATACACATACATACATATATCATATATTGTATACATATGCATCATATACATACACACACACACACACACACACACACACACACACACACACACACACACACACGAGGCTTAGCCCACATCAAACTTCAACACTCAGAATCCCTGCTGACTCTGTTCCGTGGGCAGGAACCATGTCATGCCTTCCCTGCCACAGCCAAACCAGACTCAGCAGCAGTCACGTTTAGACTATTGAAAGCCAAGGCGTCCTGTATAATTGCTATACTTTCTTTTCATCTTTTACTAAATTTTAATCAATGGTTTCAGTTTTTGTTTTTTATTCCCCCCCTATATTAATTTCTAATTTCTAGTAATGATATTACTTTTCTATTGCTGTGGCAAACCACCATGGCAAAGGAAACTTACAGAAGGAAGTATTTATTTTGGCATATACTTCTAAAAGGGTAAGAACCAGCAGGCATGTCAGTTGGAGAAGCTATCTGAAAATCTCACTTGTGTAACAACCACAAAGTAGGGAGAACAAACTGGGAATATTATGAGTCATTAAACTCTCAAAGACCATCTCCAGTGACAAACTTCCTCCAACAAAGCCACACCCCTTAAGATTTCCCCCAAAGTGCCATGATTTGAAGATAAATAAATGCCTTAGACTATGGGGAGATATATTATTCCAACCAACACACTTTTACCACTATTTTTATTGAGAAAATTCTTTTCATACATTCTTCATTTTAAATATGGTTAGTATATGTCTTCATGTCAGCTAACTATTTCTTATATCATAATATTTTTAAATTAAGCTGCTCTTTGCTTTAAAATTATCAGGCTTAGGGATTTCCTTTTGTCTATCATTGCACCTTTATCCTGTCCTTTTTCATTTTGTTTATTTTATTCATGTAAGTTTCTAAGAGGAATATAGGAAGTAAGAAAAGAAGGAATGGGGAGGGAAGAAAAAGAAAAAGAAGAATGGAGGAATACAGAGGAGAAAGAAAACTTTGTTCTTTTTTTAAACCTCTCTTTCTAAGGATACAAGATAATGGTGCTTGCTTCTCACCAACAAATAAGGCTCTTTCTGTATGATTTATTTTCCTTAATGAAGAATGAATTATAGCCACTAGCTTCTTTTTAAATTTATTTCTAGCACTACTTACAATGCAAAAGCAGTTGGACAAAACATGCAATTTTTTTTTGCCCTTCCGTGAAAAGAAAAATGACACCCTTTTATTTCCCCTTGTTAATTCATATTAAGCACAATTGTTTTAATCTTTCCAAAAATCATAGTTTGCAACTCCATAGTATTAGAAAGTTTAGCTCTAATAATTTCATTAATTCCATGTCACATGCATCATCAAGAAAGAAAGATATTTTGTTTTTGTTACATGTTTAGGCAATGGTTTAAAATGTTTATGAGGACGAGGAACTGTGGGAGAGAGGAGCAAGAGAGAGAGAAGGCAAGGCCTGGAATGTATATAAATAAACAAGCAAACAAACAAACAAATAATTAAGAAAATCTCACATGAAAATTACTGAATGGAAAAAAAATGTTTGATGCATCTTTTGAGTTCTAGTCTAGGAAACAAGTTTCTGCTACTTTTATAGTAAAGGGAGAATGAAACTTGTGTTTTGTTTGAGGATTTGGGCTGTCCCCCTTGCTAATTTAGTGATGTCTGGATAATATGACAGTATATTTTAAGGATTTTACCTGCATAGATTTTTCAAGAACACATTACTTTTCGCAGAACTACACACATTTTATTTATTTCAACTAGGATTATCCATATATGCTAGCAATTGAATCATGAAAAGGAGTCAGCATTTACATACAAACATACAAACATACATACATGCATACATACATACATACATACATGCAGACAGGCAGACATACATGTGTGTACATGTGCATGTGTGTGTATGTGTGTCTTTTGTCCTGAAAATGTCATTCTAGAATAGTCTAAGGATTTTATTGCTTTTCTGATATACACAGACTTGTACATCAGAGCTGAGGGGTCAGATTATTGCAGGCAAACTTTATTTCTTCTTAGGTCATGTTGGCATTTAGCGTTTGGAAGTATGTGGACTTCCATTTTTGTTTAACTACATTTTATTTGCTACAGATTTATACTTCTATTTACATTCTTTATTTAACCGAAAAAAATAAATTTCAACATTTTCACTTAATGAACGATATGACTTAGGTTCTATGAATTTGAGATAATTATTGTGTGTTGTATTTCTCAGTTATTTTATAGGTAAAGTTTAAATATTATTATAAACAATGAGAGATATAATTCTGAAGATTAAACGGACTCATGCCTATTACATTATAAGCACTTAATGGTCATTGACTGCATTTTTTTCCTGTATATTTTGTGAATTTGAAGTTGATCCCAACTTCTACTACTGACATCTGGTCGTATATTTTAGGTGGCTGTGGTGATCAGCAAAGGGAGAGACAGGGGGAGGCAGATGGAAGTTGGGGTTGAGATAGGAGGAAGAAAAGAGCTTCAGTCAAAAGAAATGAATAGGTCTTCCAAGCCAGAGGCTAAATTTAACATGTCCAATGTCTTCGCTTTGCACCTTACACTGCAGTAGAATTCTAAAGATGTCTATTCATGCAGATCAAGGTTTTATGGGTTACTATGCTTAGATAAAAATGATTACATCAGAGCATTATTAGCTGCTTTTATCAGTCTCAAATATTTCACATCATCAACTTATATATAGCAAAGATTACCTTGGCTTATGTTTTTAGATGGTCCCATTTATTGGTCCTCTTTCTATTGCCTTTAGCAAATGTAGAACCCTACAATAGAGTCCGTGGTGGGGATAAAGTAATGTCCCAAAAGTCTTGGAGGAAGCAACCTCATTTGACTTGAAACCTGTCCTTTAGGTCAACACTCACTAATCTGTGAGACTGCTAGGCTAGGACAAGCAAGTCATTGACACTTTAACACATGCTCCTTTGAGGATCTCTTCAGATCTAGAGTACAGCGTAAGCATTTTTGTGGTCTTGAAGGGGTGTCTTTGACTCATCATTTTGTAAAACCCCTGGCCAATTAAATGAGAAATGATGCAGAATTCCCTCAGTTTTCTTATTTCTATAATTTATTGGGCTATAAATTTGTTTTCTGAGAACCTCATACAATGATGTTGATCATATTCAGTTCCATAACAGATGTATTCCCCCATTTCTTACCAACTCAAATCTATGTCCTCTTTTTATATATCTTTTAAAATTCCATCAAGTACGATTTGTGCTGAGTCTGATTTTGAATGTTTGGCTTTTCACTAGAGTGTATTTGACTTACCAAGTTCTTCATTCTTAACTAAAACTGACTCTTCCTCTGTCAGAAGCTTTCAGTTGTCAATCATTCCTCAGGTGATGTTAGACATCCATACTCTCCTCTTCCCATCATGCATTTGGTATGTATAGAGTGTGCACATCTGTTATATGTGCTGTCATAACTACCTACTGCTATATCATATGTCCTACTGCTTTTGAGCTTTGTCCAGAAGACAACTTCCTTGTAGTTATCTACCTTCTCTTGCATTTGCCACCTTTTTGTATTGTCTTTCATAATGATCTCTGATCTTTTTTTCCCATCTTTATTAAATTGGGTATTTCTTATTTGCATTTCAAATGTTATTCCCTTTCCCAGTTTCCAGGCCAACATTGCCCTAACCCCTCCCACTCCCCTTTTATATGGGTGTTCCCCTCCCTATCCTCCCCCCATTATCGCTCTTCCCCCCAACAATCCCATTCACTGGGGGTTCAGTCTTGGCAGGACCAAAGGCTTCCCCTTCCACTGGTGATCTTAAGAAATGATTTGACTAATGCAGATGTCCCAATAGGGCTGAACATTCCATTGGGTATTATATTTTACACATTAGTTGGTTGACAATATTTTTATTATTTACCATCTACTGCAAATAACAGTTTTTCAGATAAAGGTTGAGAAACATACCAATATAATGGGTACAGTGAAATGGCATTATGAGATATTTAACTCTATGTCTATTTAGCAGCAGAGTATTTATAGGCTTTCCACTAGCTCCTATCACCTAATCATATTATTTAGTTCAATCATTTTACCAGGCATGGCTTTTGCCATAGAGAGCAGGATATAATTCCAGTCAGGTTATGATATTTGTGTCACTGATACACCAATGGGCATGTGTGGTTAGATTGGTTGTTATTGTCCAGCTCATGGGGTTCATTGTATTAACCCATAATTCCTCCGATCAAAAGGAAATGCAGAGTCAGAGAGTGGAGCAGAGACTGAAGGCAAGACCATCCAGAGACTGCTCCATCTAAGGATCCATCCCATCTGCAGACACGAAACCCAGACACTATTGCTGATGCCAAGAGGCACTTTCTGAAAGAAGCCTAGTATAGCTGTCCCCTGAGAGGCTTTGTCAGAGCTTGACCAATATAGGCACCAATGCATATAGCTAAATCTCAGACTGAGCCTGGGGACCCTAATGGAGAAGTTAGGACAAGAATTTAAGGAGCTGAAGGGGTTTGCAAGCCAATACGTAGAACAACAATATCAACCAACTAAAGATCCCAGGATCTAAATCACCAACCAAAGAGTGCACATGGGGCGACCCATGGCTTCAGTTGGATATGTTGCAGAGGATGGCCTTGTTGCATCATTAGGAGGAAAGCACTTTGGTCCTGTGGAGGCTCTATGACACAGGGTAGGGGAATGCTAGGGCGCTGAGGCAGGAGTGGGTGGGTGAGTTGTGGTTTCCCCCAAACAGGCAGGTGGAGCAGGGTATATGGGGTTTACGAAGGGAAAACTGGGAAGGAGGATAACATTTGAAATGTAAATACAATAACCAATATAAATGAAAATAAATAAATAAATAAATAAATAAATAAGTAGACTAATGTTTCCTACATTTTTTCTCTACTCATATCACACACAGCACCACCCTGTCTTGTGAAAACTAGCCAGTAAGAATGAAATTTGAGACTAATCCTAGATTTATTTCTCCACGTTCTGTGATTCAAATATGTGAAGTTTTATCAATTTCACTGGCAAGTTCTTGAAGGTAACCAAAAGAATTGAGAGTACCCTGTGATTTTCGGTTATCTAGAGATCACACTGAAAAATCCTTTAAAGTGGAATCTCATTGAAGGTAGGTTCCTTCAATCATTTCCCTATCTCCTCCACTGTGGTCTCTGGGCTCAGGCCTATCTTTGGCTGTGAGTTTATGCATTTGTACAAGTTGTGAGTTGGTGAATATTAAGGTCTATAATCAGCAGATTAAACATCCATCCCCTGATAAAAAGAATTTTTGGTAAGAATAGTTTCATTCTACTATTATAAAAGTTGTATTAAAATTGTATGCATACAGACACAGACACATTTCTTTATGTGGGTGTGTATATGGGCACACAGATGGCTGGAAATATGAAGTCCCTTAGAGCTGGAGATCAGGCCTCTGAGGCTTTAATTTGGGTGCTGGCAATAAACTATCTTCTCTAAGAATAGTAAACACTCTTATCCATTGATCGATTGATTCCCCCTTTCCATCAAATTAACTTTCAAAAATATGTAACTACATAAAAGAGTTTTGTAAAATAATTATTTATTTACATCCCAAAAATGTTGACCTCTCCCCCGCTTCCAGGTCCTCTCTTGCAGTGGTCTTCTTGCCATCTCCACTTTGCAGAGTTTTCTTTGCCCTGAAAGGATGTCCATCCTGTATTTCCTCATAATGAGGCAGCAAGTCTCTATAGGATTAGGCATATCCTCACCTACTGAGGCCAGTCAACGTAGCCTTCTGCTACATATGTGCTGGGGGCCTGAGACCAGCCAGTGTATGCTTATTGGTTGGTGGCTCACTGTCTATGGAAGCTTAAAGGAGTCCAGATTACTTAACACATTTGGTATTCCTGTGGGGTTGCTATCCCGTCAGTTCTTTCAATCCTTTCTCTAACTCCTCCAACTGGAACCCCCATTCTCAGTTCAGTGATTTGCTGCTAGCATTTGCCTCTGTATTTGACATGCTGTGGCTGGGCATTTCAAGAGACAGCTATATCAGGCTTCTGTCAGCATGAACTTCTTGGCCTCATCAATATTATCTAGTTTTGTGGTTTTGGTGGAGATATATATATATATATATATATATATATATATATATATATATATATATATATATATATGTTATATACCCAGGTGGGGCAGGCTCTGAATGGCCATTCCTTCAGTCTCTGCTCCAAACTCTGTCTCCATAGCCCCTCTTATGAATATTTATCTTCCCCTTTTAAGAAGGACTGAAGCATCTGCACTTTAGTCCTTCTTGAGCTTCATGTGGTCTGTACACTGTATATTGGGTAATTCAAGCCTTTGGGCTAATATCCACATATCAGTGAGTACATACCATGTGTGTTTTTTTGTGATTGGTTTACCACATTCAGTATGTTTTCTAGTTCCATCCATTTGCCTATGAATTTAATGAAGTCATTGTTTTGTTTTGTTTTCTTTTCCTTTTTTTCGGAGCTGGGGACCGAACCCAGGGCCTTGTGCTTCCTAGGCAAGCGCTCTACCACTGAGCTAAATCCCCAACCCTGAAGTCATTGTTTTTGATAGCTGAGTAATACTCCATTGTCTAGATACAACACATTTACTGTATCAATTCCTTGGTTGAAGTCCATCTGGGTTCTTTCCAGCTTCTGGCTATTATAAATAAGGCTGCTATGAACATAGTGGAGCATGTGTCTTTGTTATATGTTGGAGCATCATTTGGGTATATGACCAGGAGAGGTATAGCTGGATCCTCAGGAAGTGCAATGTCCAATTTTCTGAGGAACCTCCAGACTGATTTCCAGAATGGTTGTACCAGTCTGCAATCCCACCAACAATGGAGGAGTGTTCATCTTTCTCCGCATCCTCGCCAGCATCTGTTCTCACCTGAGTTTTTGATCTTAGCCATTTTGAC
The DNA here is from genome assembly GCF_021556685.1 of Rattus norvegicus. Classification (NCBI taxonomy): domain Eukaryota; kingdom Metazoa; phylum Chordata; class Mammalia; order Rodentia; family Muridae; genus Rattus; species Rattus norvegicus. Next base: position 49,384,972 of record NC_141540.1, read on the forward strand.
TGGTGTGAGGTAGAATCTTAGGGTTGTTTTGATTTGCATTTCCCTGATGACTAAGGATGTTTAACATTTCTTAAGGTACTTCTCAGCCATTCAATATTCCTCAGTTGAGAATTATTTGTTCAGCTATGTACCCCAATTTTAATAGGGTTATTTGGCTCTCTGGAGTCCAACTTCTTGAGTTCTTGGTATATTTTGGACATTACCCTCTATTGGATGTAGGATTAGTAAAGATCTTTTCCCAATGTGTTGGTTGGTGTTTTTTCCCAATGATAGTGTCCTTTGCCTTACAGAAGACATGCAGTTTTATGTGGTGCCATTTGTTGATTCTTGATCTTAGAGCATAAGCCGTTGGTATTCTGTTCAGGAAATTTTCACAAGTGCCCATGTGTTTGAGGCTTTTCTCCCACTTTTTCTTCTATTAGTTTGAGTGTATCTTGTTTTATTTGGAGGTCCTTAATCCACTTGGACTTAAGCTTTGTACTGGGTGATAACATAGATTGATTTGCATTCTTCTACAGTTGAATCAGCGCCATATGTTAACAATTCTTTTTTCCACTGGATGGTTTTAGCTCCTTCATCAATAATCAAGTGACCATAGCTGTGTGAGTTCATTTCTGGGTCTTCAGTTCTATTCAATTGCTCTACATGCCTGTCTCTTTACCAATACCATACAGTTTTATCACTATTGCTCTATAATACTGCTTGAGATCAGGGATGGTGATTCCCCCAAAGTCTTTTTTTTTTTTATTGTTGAGTGTAGGTTTTGCTATCCTGCATTTTTTGTTCTTCCAAATGAATTCGTAAATTACTCTTTCTAAGTCTATGAAAAAATGAGTTGGAAATTTTATGGGGATTGCATTGAATCTGTAGATTTCTTTTGGCAAGGTGGTCCTTTTATACAATATTAGTCCTGCCAATCCATGAGCATAGGAGAACTTTCCATCTTCTGAGATCTTTGATTTCTTTCTTCAGAGACTTGAAGTTTTTGTCATACAGATCTTTCACTTGCTTGGTTAGAGTTTCCCCAAGGTATTTTATATTATTTGTGACTATTGTGAATTTCTTTCTCAGACTGTTTATCCTTTGAGTAGAGGAAGGCTAATGATTTGTTTGAAATAATTTTATATCCAGCCATGGCTCATCTATTAATGGTTAGTATCACAGCCAAAAGTTAAATTGTATATTTTAAAAATATATTTTTCACTAAAATCATGCCTTTAGTTTGTTTTGTAGTTGTTCTTGCTTTAAGACAGTGTTTTACTATGTAGCCCATGCTACACCTGAAATCATAGTATTTATCTATATATTTAAATTGTTGGGATAGCATCAATATTTCAAAATTTAATTGAGAAGACATTGATTTCTGCTTATACCTTCAAAAAAAGTCTGTGTGTTAGTTTTATAATTTGGCTTAAATTTCTCAGTAGAGTGTACATCACAGAAGAAAAAAATACAATTATAAAACTAAATTTAATGTTTTATATTAACAAAATATATCAATATAATTTATAAAATATAAACACACCGTATATTAATATTAATATATTTATATAACATAATACAGTTATAATATCTAATATCAACTTTTCTATTTCCTCACTGGTTGAATGAGGATTTGTCTTTTCTTTTCCAGCCTTCTGATTAGCATGTGCAATCAGTTATGCTGATTTTCAAGTTTTCATATTCTGTCTGAGTTTACACTTGTTACATAGATTAAAAGAAGGAAGATACACAATGCCTCAGTTTCCAGAGGTATGAACAAAATCCAGAAAATAAATGGTTCATAAAAGGAAGATGAGTAGAAATCAGATAGTGATAGGTAGATAGATAAATATATGGTAGATTATAAATAGATTATGAGTAGGATGATACACAACAAGAGATAGATAGATAGATAGATAGATAGATAGATAGATAGACAGACAGACAGACAGATAGTGTGACATGGTTGTGAACATACCTACATGGCACACTTTCAGCTTTGGGAACACCATCAGTCTGCATAATGTATTTCTTTTTCTGTTATTTTTTTTTTTAGTATACAGATGACATTGCTCTTTCTTGTATACTTGTCTGTATTTGCCTTTTTCTATAATGTATTTATCCTCAAATATAATTCTGGTGAAAAATTGGTGCATTGTGCTTCGTGGTGACATAGTTACATGTTGGTTTTCAGGAAAAATAATGGGAATAATGGGCATGAGTAAATTAATGAAAACAGCTTTAGATAATGTATTATTGTAGAACAAAGAAGTATGCAATGAAGAAAAGACCAATGTGAGCACAGGAAAAAAGAAACACACACACACACACACACACACAGAGAGAGAGAGAGAGAGAGAGAGAGAGAGAGAGAGAGAGAGAGAGAAAGAAAGAGAGAGAGAGATGGCAAGCTGTCTTCAAGTGCAACTTCAGAATAGCAATGAGTCACCTGTCAGTTTGCACCTACATCATTGCCTGAGATTCTTATGTTATGCTGATCCAATACTCCCATTCTTGAGAAACCTGAAATAACTGAGGCTGGCCTTCTGCAAGACAGACAGAGAGATAGATGGATAGACAGATAGACGGATAGACAGATAAATAGATGAAAATGGATTGTAGACAGTCAGATGATAAGATAGATGACAGATGATACTTATACATAGATAGATCCTTATATTTGATTATTTCCTAAGAGTATTAATTCACATATGTAGATTAACTCTAATTTTAAATATACATTTCACTCCCACATTGCTCAAAAAGTCAAGACATCTAGAAGAATCGAGATGGTGTTCCAGTGCGTTACATGAACAAGTTAAATATGCTCTCTCTGTATATTAGCTCTTTGCTGCTTTGTTCTTCACAGCGGGCCAAAAACTGTAAACTGAAAAGCCTGCTGGCACCAATATAAATTCTTACATATACAGTGTTTTAACCAGAGCCAAAATAAGCAGATTTTTTACTCATTTAGATCCTGCTTACTTTGAGCCCACTGTGAAGCTGTACCCAACATCTGCTACCCATAGATAAAATAAACCACAGGCTTCTAAAGGCTCAAAGTCACCGCTGCTATTTGGAGCACTCTGAGGCAGAGACTCCTGCCATGTTGCTGAGTGACATAGCACTGTGTTTAATTTCTCTTTCTCAGATTCCTCTTATCCTCATCTCTAGCACGCAATGGATTCATTACGTATTGGAAGCATGGGCACAAGAATCTATTTGCTGATGTCTCTGTCTTCATGATATTAATATTGAGTGAGAGGAGGGAGCTCATTTTTGAAAGATTAGTTCATTAGGTCATTGTGGGCATTTCCTTGAATAGGGTTATAATATATGGTTTGTCCACTGTCTCATTTTCCTTGTTTAATGAGATGAATAATGTTCTGGCTGCATAACCCATTTATTTATCTCTGTGGACTCATCACTTTAGATATTTGGTCTAGTAATGTGAAACTTAATAATATAACACCACAATCTAGTGTCTAGAAAACCTTATACTTGCCAACACTTTTGACCTACCAATCCCTATGAAAATATGGTCCAAAAATGTATTGCAATTTTCTGTCATTATGTGGTGATATACTTTTCTTTGATCAGATCAAAAATCTCTCAGACTCACCCAAATGTAAAAGTATTTTTTTCTAATTATTAATGAAAGAAACAGGTTGACATTAATAGTGTATATTACTCCATTTTGAGATATAAAATGGGATATGTATATACATGTGCGTGTGTGTGAGTGTGTGTGTGTGTGTGTGTGTGTGTGTGTTTGTGTAATTGCTCCCATCGTTGAGTCAATATAGTTTTGTTGAATTTCTATGACTATGACAAGAATGCCTGTTAGTTCTACTGGTTTGAATTCCAAGCTTACATGTTGGCAAATACCACCTTATTTCATTGTGGTTTAATTAAATTTCATTCTTTCATCTTAATTGGATTATATTATAAGCTTATGAATTTTGTCATAGAAAATTATATTTTATACTGAAAATGTAATTTCATTTCAAAAATCTATTAAATAGAATCTATGGGAATAGTTAAGGAATACAGCAGAGAGAAATGTTGATAAGGGAAATGGTAATAAACATGGGGGCAATTTCTTTTATTTAATGTCCTTGCTAATATTAAGATATCAAGGTTATTGTTGAAGTGACCATATAGTTTCTGATAAATGATTTGGTGGTTGCTGAAAACCATAATTTACATTTAGGCTGCTCAAAATGTATTAGTTGACTTGGAGCCTCATATATAATGAGGCAAAGTCTGCATTCAATCTTCTAGATGACATTTGAAATATGCCACTTTAAATACATATGTTAAGCTTTTCAAATTGACTAAAACAATATCAGTTAAGATGGATCAAAGGTATAACCAGAAAAAGAGTGATGAATCTGAAGATTCTAAAGCACTAGCCATGTATTAAACTGTTACAGATGTCATTTGGGTATCAGAAAGGGTTATTAAAGCCTTCGACATCAAAACCTCCACTAAGATAACAAGCTTCTACTATAATAGCTGTGGCTTTGTCTCCTTATACATATTTAGTATATGAGTAGATCCAATTTTTTTAGATGTTTGAAATTTGTTTTCTTAGATAACTAAGTTATTTTTGTACTGATATTTAATTGTTCCTTGCCTATAGCAATCTTAATCATTTCACTATAACAACCTCAGCTATTTCTAACAAAACTAAGTTCTAAATAAAAATGACATAAATAATCTTTTCCTTTTACTACTGCATCCTTGTAAATATACTGTGTTGGTTAATCTATTAAATTATATTTCCTATCATGTCTTTGCAGTTACATTGCATAATATATGTATATGAATATGGAATATAAACAAAGAAATATTTTGCTACTATTATATTTGTTGTGTACTGTAATGCTTTCTTGGAATATGATATCAAGGCTTGATATGCCCGACTTTCAAAAGAAATTGTAGAAAGGTTGTTTTATCAATTTTCAATGTAAAAATCATAAAATAGAAATGAGACAGAAAATATAACATTAGAGCAATTTTCTAAAGCAAAATGCATCTGTAAATGGAAGCTTATGAATGCATTCTCAAATTTTGTGTCACATTACAGTATATTAACTACAAAGATAACAGAATATGTTGTCTACCTATAATTTTGACATACTATTTCACTTGGGGATATTTTGTAACTGAAATAGTATTACTTTGTCTTCAAGGGAAATAGGGATGTAATATTACACCACTCTACTACTGCAAGCCATTTATTCTTTTATGGTGTTCCAGATCTTTCTAAGTATGGACTTGATTGTGTTAATTTTGGTATTTAATTTTTTTTTATTTCTTAGATCAATTCAAATAATTTGTTTTGGTAAAATTGGTAAAACAAAGCTTTGTAATATGATAACATACAAGAGAAAAATTCAACATACCAAAACCTTTATAATCTTTTATAATCCAGAAATTCTCTTCTTCAAAATCAGTAGGAGTTGACAATGAATGGACTCACAATGGAGAAATAAACAAATCATGCACCTATTCCTGGCCAACTCTACAGGGTCTAATTACTGGCATGTGTTACAACTTTATTGGCAGCTCTGCATAAATATTCAGGCAGACATCTGATCACTTTTTAAAAGAGCAACCTGTAAACATAGAATTAAATATAAAAGAATGTATCAAAATTGAAATAAATTAAAGTACTCCATAACTTTATCAGAATTATGTTCTCATTTACTGTGGAATGGAACTGATAGAATAAAGTGTATTTTAAATATAATCATCAACATGCTATCAACAACTTACCAGTTATAATCCCAATGCAAGGAAAAAGACTTGGGCTGACAAAGGCCAGATATTTTAGCAAATCATGTCCAAGGAATGAAGGCAAATAAGTTTAGACATTAGAGTTCTTCTCTGATCTGCACACACACAAGGTCTACAAACACACACACACACACACGCACACACACACACACACACACACACACACAAACACACACACGCAATTTTGAAATAAATAATGGAAGAGAGGATTCCAATATTTTCGCAGCAAATGATAATTTTTTGAAAGAAAGACAATTTTTAATGTGATTTGAACATTACATAATGAATTCATTTGTCAAAATAGTCAATAGTAGGACATTTAGTGTTTTCCACTAAAATAAAATATATTATAAGAGATAGGGATTGTCTTAGTCAGGGTTAGTCACCATGGAGGGTTCTGCTTCCTGGCTTGCTTCCCCTGGCACTTGCTCAGTTTGCTTTTTATAGAATTCAGGACTACCAGCCCAGGGATGGCACCACCCACAATGGGCTGGGCTCTTTCCCCTTGATGACTAATTAAGAAAATGCCTTACAGCTGGATCTCATTGAGGCTTTTCCACAATGGAAGCTCCTTTCTCTGTGATAACTCTGGCTTGTGTCAAGTTTACACACAAAACCAGCCAGTACAACTCATTCCTTGTCAACATAACACTATTAAGCCTCAACCCTTACTTTCCTATTCATTCCCAAAATCTAAACAACTTTAAAAGTCTCACAGTCTTTAAAAATTCCTACGTATTAAAATTTCATTAGTTTTAAAATATCAAATCTTGGGGTTGGGGATTTAGCTCAGTGGTAGAGCGCTTGCCTAGCAAGCGCAAGGCCCTGGGTTCGGTCCCCAGCTCCGAAAAAAAGAAAAAAGAAGAAAAAAGAAAGAAAAGAAAAAAATAAAATATCAAATCTTTTTCAAAATTCAAAATTTTTTAACTGTGTGCTCTACTAAAATACTTTCTTACTTCATGAGAGGAAAATATCAGTGTACAGGCAAAAACAAAATCAAGCTCTAACTGTCCAATATCTGGGATTCATTCACGATCTTCTGGGCTCCTCCAAGAGCTTGCATCACATCTCCAGCTCTGAACTTTGTAGCACACAAATTGTCTTTTAGGCTCCAGCTGCCTGCAATCCACTGTTGCTGCTATTCTTGGTGGTCAAATCATGGTACTGGCATCTCCAGAACACTGCTGTCTTCTGCTACAACTGGACTGCACTTTCACAAATAGCCTCTCATAGGCTCCTTTCATGTGCTAAGCTTCAACTTCTCTACATGATTGTTGGGCAGCAGGCAGTGAAATGTATGCTGACTCCTGGTCAAATCCCTGGGAAACCCTAAAAGGGACAGCACGTGCATTCCCAGTCTCCCAGAATACCAGGGCTTCACATAGCTGTGCCCTGAAAGACCACTGTATCGAGGTTTGAGACAGACCAATCACGTAGAGCAAAGCCCCAAGCCCCTCCTCCACACTGAGGACTTGACCACAGGTCAAGTAGGCTCAAGACAGGTCAAGGATAGGAGCAGGACCACACCTCCAAATATGTAGATGAAGCATTTCCTAGTTCTCAGGCCAAACCAATAGGAAATACCTGCTACCAGACACTGACTCATCCAAAAAAAAAAAAAAAAAAAAACCCAAAAGAAAAGAACACAAAAAAAACCCATGTATTTAAGGGTCATATTCAGAATTAAAGGTGTGCAGGAATTATTCCATTGTCTGAGAGTGTCTGTCATAAGAGCTGTAACACACTGCCACTTGGGTAAGAGATCTGCTTTCCCAAAATTGCCTCCAGAAGCTCCCCTCTACCCCTCATCATCTGGTCAGTTCCTTGCTGGCTCAGACCAGCCTGGTCAAGCAAAGCGGCAGTGACAGAAAGGAGAAGGACCAGTTTCCCCCTCCCTGCCTGAGTTCTCTCCCCGTCGTCCAAACCTACTCACCTAGCCAAGCCAGAGATCTCCCTGAGGAGCTCCACAGAGTCAAAGCCCTACACAAGACCCCTTCCGTCCTATGCTTCCAACTGCCACTAGTGCTGCATCTTCACCAATGGCCTCTCCTGGTCTCTTACAGTGCCAAACATCAGCTGCTACCCCTTCATGTTTCAAAACCAGTACCACCTGGATGACTCTTACACACTACCAAGTCTGGCTGCCAACACACGGTACAACAATGGCTGCTTCTAGAACACAGCTTCTCTATGCTCTCAGGAAACACCTCCCGGAAGATTTCACCTTAGTGATGCTGGTCTTAATCACTTCTAATTTCTTAGCTTCAGCCAACCAGCATCAATAGTCCCAGTAAGGCATAGGTTTTATTTTAGTATTTCTGACATCTTGTTAATCACAGCTGATTCTTCAGCCACTGCTCACCCAAACCACAGAATCATCACAATCAAAACAGCAATGGCCCTGATAGAAGTCTTTAATCTTCCCTCTGTATTTCACAAGCTAGGCATCAATGATTCTCGCTGTTCTCAACATTATCGTCCTAACTCCTACAGAACATCCTTCAGAGCTTTTAACACCCAATGGCTCTCCTAGCCCAAAGTTCCAAAGTCCTTCCATATTCCTCCCCAAAACATGGTCTGATTGTCACAGGGATACCATTATTCTGGTATCAATTTATCATGACCAAGAAGCAAGTTGGGGAGGAAAGGATTTATATAGCATAAACTTCCACATTGCTGTTCATCACCAAAGGAGGTCAGGACAGCAACTGACACAGGGCAGGAACTTGGAGGCAAGAGTTGATTTAGAGGCCATGGAGGGTGCTGCTGATTGGCTTGCTTACCCTGGCTTGCTCAACTTACTTTCTTATAGAACCCAGGACTACCAGCCCAGGGATAGCACCACCAAAAATAGGATGGGCCCTCTCCGCTTGATCACTAATTGAGAAAATGCCTTACAGCTAGATCTCATGGAGGCATTTCTTCAAGGGAGGCTACATTCTCTGTGATAACTCCAGCTTGTGTCAAGTTGACATACAGAACCAGCCAATACATGAATGAACGACTATTGTTTTTCATAATTATTGTCTAAGAATAAGAACCTACTTAAAACAGTGTTTTGTAATAATATATATAGTATTATATATATACATATATATATATATGCCCTCTATATAAGCCATGCTCAGTTTTCATAATAATATGAAAATAAAAACATAGTTTTTACTTGCCTGAAGGACAGGGGTAACAACTGGAAAACCAAATGACTTAAGTTCTGAGCAAATATTATAATAGCACAAGCAAACTGGCAGAATAATAAGGTTGATAGCAAGTCTGAATAAATTATGAGATAGTCTGGAAATTTATATAAAAGCCAAAGACAAATACTACTTAAAAGGGAAAAAATATAATCTAGATTTCATTGTAATTTTTTTAATATTACCTTATAACCTCAGAAACTGTAATAATGGTCCCTACATAGAATCTTTCCTTGATGATATTGTGATCATGAGCCTGTTATGTTTAGGAGAATGGCTGTACTGTTGTAGGCATTGCAGGGTTTAGTAAAATGTAGAAGTTAGATATCAGCATATAATGGACTTCCCTGAATGAATGACAGATCACTGACAGTACTCTACTTTATGTTACAAAGTGTTCAGAACTGTGTAATATTATGCAACTAGCACCAAACTGATATCTGAACAACCTAATAATTCAACTAAGTCATGTTTACAAGTATAAGATTCAATGGAGTGGAAGATGAGTATATATAGATAATGCACAAAACAACTCATAATTTAATATGAAAAGACAAAATTAGGTGTATTTTAAGCATCTATTTATTGAATATTATTTATTATTATTTATTATTTATTTATATTATGAAAAATTTTACCTACATATATATTTGTACACCATATGCACTTAGTGCCTGCAGATGCCACTGAAGGCATCAGATACCCCAGAGATGGAGTTACAGAAGATTGTGAATTGCCACATGTTAGGGACCAAATAGCTTCTTAAAAGATATACTAAGACTGCAGTTTAAAGACCTCATGGTCCTCGCAGTAGGACCAGATCAGAATCAACCTGATGAAGCTGAACAAAAGATGGTTTGCATCTATCATTCTCTAAAGAATGTGAGGTAGAGGCACATGATAGGAAAAGATGTGAAAACAGAGATTTATGGACTTTGCTTTCCTTTGTCGTAGGTGGATGCTATGAAGCAAATCTGGAACACTTCATCAACTTGTGTTCAGGATCTGAAACTTGACACATATGAAGGAAAGGAGAACCTGGCAGTGTCTCTTGGACAGAGTCTTTAATCCAAGTACTCTAGCACCTTTATGCAGGGCATTCTTATTTTCTCTACACATGCATTTAGTGAAGAGAAGACTTAATTCTTTTTTTTTTTTATTAACTTGAGTATTTCTTATTTACATTTCAAGTGTTATTCCCTTTCCCGGTTTCCGGGCAAACATCCCCCTAATCCCTTCCGCTCCCCTTCTTTATGGGTGTTCCCCTCCCCATCCTCCCCCCATTGCCGCCCTCCCCCCAACAATCATGTTCACTGGGGGTTCAGTCTTAGCAGGGCCCAGGGCTTCCCCTTCCACTGGTGCTCTTACTAGGATATTCATTGCATCCTATGAGGTCAGAGTCCAGGGTCAGTCCATGTATAGTCTTTTGAGGTACTAAAGAAATATACTAGAGAAACATGGAGAGGAGAAGATGAAAAGAAATATTAAGAGGCTTCCTATCCCCTTAGTGCTGAATTTCATAGCATCATAACACATTTGGGAAAGGAAGTTCTGTATATCAGAGCAAATGAGATTCATGGCTCCCCTTCTTCTACTAGAATTATAAAAAAATCTACTTCAGAAAAATGACTTTAGATTTGGTATGAAATTATTTCTTACTCAACTTAGAGGGGCTATGAAGGCGTATAATTACTTACATGAAAGATAGGGAAACTATGGACTTGATTTGTGAATCACAGATGAGAAACTGAGAATTCTGCTTGAAAATTAGCCCAAAAATGATCATTGAAATGAATTCCGCTCTTATAACATGAGGATGTTTTTCTGCTTTAGAGTTTAAACCTTTCTTCATCCCTCTTATTCAATCTTTATTCTTCACATTTTCTGTTTATGACAAGGTCATCGATTTTCTTTGATATAATATTGACCACCATTTGTCAAATCCCTGAAAATAAAGTGGCATGACTCTAGAAATCTGCCCTCTTCTCTTCTTTTGCTCTTGGGTTTTATGTCTATATTCACTGGTGTGTCTCTGTAAATTGTTCGTAACTATAATTTGAAATTACAAATGAATTCAAGTACAGTTTGCTCCAGCCTAATTTAGATACGAGGTAGAATCATAACTTTTTCTTTTCTTTCCTTTCCTATTTTTTTTTACACTCCAAATTTTTATTCCTTCCTGGTCCGCCCTCCGACTGTTCCACATTCCATACCTCCTCCTGCACCCCTGCCTCCACGAGGATGTTCTCATCCCATTCAGCTACCTAAGACCTCTAAATTCCCTGGGACCTCCAGTTCCTTGAGGGTTAGGTTCATCTTCTCTGACTTATCCCAGACCCGGCAGTCCTCTGCTGTATATTTTGGGTGTCTCATATCAGCTGGTATATATTGCCTAGTTGGTGCCCCAGTGTCTGAGAAACCTCAGGGGTCCAGGTTAATTGAGACAGCTGCTCCTCCTACAGGGTCACCCTCCTCCTCAGCTTCTTCCAGCTTTTCCCTAATTCAACCACAGGGGTCAGCACCTTCTGGTCATTAGTTGGGTGCAGATATCTGAATCTGATTCAGCTGCTTGTTGGGTCTTTCAAAGGACAGTCATGATAGGTACCTTTTTGTGAGCAAACCATAGCCTGAGTAATTGAATTGTGTCAGGCCTGCCCTTGAGTTGGATCCCAATTTGGACCAGTCACTGGACCTCCTTTTCCCCATGCAGTTCTCCATTTTTGTTCCTGCAGTTCTTTCAGACAAAACCAATTCTGGGTTAGAGTTTTTGGCTGTGGGAGGTCAATCCCATCCCTCCACTTGATGCCCTGTCCTTCTGCTGAAGGTGGGCTCTACAAGTTTCCTCTCCCCACTCTAGGGCATTTCATCTAAAGTTCCCCGCTCTTTGAATTATGAAAGTTTCTCACCTCCCCAATCTCCGGTACATTCTGGAGGGTCCCCCTACCTCCTACCTATAGAGATTGCCTGCTTCCATTCTTCCTGCTGGCCCTCAGAGCTTCAGTCCTTTTCCCCTACCCAGTACCAGATCATGTTCCTCTCCCACTCTCCCCTTTCCCCTCCCAGGTCCCTCCCTCCCTCCCCCGTGTGATTGCTTTCTTCTCCCTCCCAAGCAGGACTAAGGCATCCTCACTTGGGCCCTTCAGCTTGTTGACCTTTTTGAATTCTGTGGACTGTATCTTGGGTTTTCTGTACTTTTTTGGCTAATATCCACTTAATAGTGAGTACATACTGTACATGTTCTTTGGATCTTTGTTACCTTTCTCAGAATGATATTTTCTAATTTCATCCATTTACCTTCAAAACTTAGGATGTCCTTATGCTTAATAAACTGAGATGTCACCCAATATAAGAATGGATACAGAAAATGTGATACATTTACACAATTGGAATACTACTCAGAATCATAACTTTTATGTCATTTCAATCTTGAATTAATACTTTACAAATTTAGAGTTTAATTTACAATACAAAGTTTAATTCCCTATAGTTTATCAATGTATAGCACATTTTACTCTTTCAAGTCTCATACAATTGAATATCATAGAATATAGATATGTCTAATTACATGTCTAACCTTTGGTGCCATAAACAGTGCTCCATACTCAATCTAAACAATCATATACACTAACAATGGAAGATAATAACTTAAAAGAAAAACTCAGAGGAGCAAAGGATCAACCCAACATGCAGAAATCCCCAAATCTCATGTTTCCTTGGTGAAATGAAGGGAGGAAAACCATGGATTGTGTATGGTCTCTTGGAGTAGTTGAAATGCTTGAGCATTTCTAGATTCAGAGAAAGGAGACAACTAAGTGGCAGTAGAATGAATGCACACACCTTCAGAGGCTACAGAGCCTAGCATCAGCGCCAACGGACTACATCAAAATATTTATCTCCATCTCTGAGGATAGCGTGGTTTGTTTGTGCACTTTCTAGCTAATGTCTATGGATCAGAAATTTAACTTAGCCTGAATGTAAGCACCTCCAGTCCTTGAAAATGAATATGGTTAGACTGTTTGAACATTTTCTGAACCTCCCTTGACTAACTGAAACAATAAATTTATGTCTTCCAGGAAAAATCTTTAGCATACACTGAACGCTACCAATCTTTCAAAACCGAAGACTGAACGAACCAAGATATGATTTTTTCTGATAATAAAGAGAACTTTTCATTATCAAGTGTCAGCATCAAAGGAGAACAAAAAATAGTTATTAAATTCACACTTGAACTTGAAAGCTATGCTTTTAAGTTCAGGGCTTGTTTTCTGATCATATGTTCAAATTATTTACCATCAGTTCTTTGTATGACTCTACAGAATGAATTAGAATATAATTCATTATATCCAGATTGCATTTCCATTCTAAGGGTAAAAAAATGTAAAATTAGTTTTTACTCACAGTTTTTTTTAGATGTATTTGAAAGAAAGTTGTTTCTACTGCCACTGAATAAATGAGCAAAATTTAGCATGTCTTTCGAAAGATACCCAGAATGTATCTTTTTCTTTTTTCCCCCATTTTATTAAATTGGGTATTTCTTATTTACATTTCAAATGTAATCCCCTTTCCCAGTTTCCTGTCCATCAGCCCCCTAACCCCTCCCCCTCCCCTTCTATTTGAGTGTTCCCCTCCCCATCCATCCCCCATTACCACCCACCCAACAATCCCCTATACTGGGGGTCCAACCTTAGCAGGACCAAGGGATTCCCTTTCCACTGGTGCCCCAACAAGGCTATTCACTGCTACATATGCAGTTGGAGCCTAGGGTGAGTCCATATATAGTCTTTGGGTAGTGTTTTGATCTCATATCTTTTTCTTTATTTACCTATGGAACACACACATGTGGGTAGCACATAAATGCAAACATGTTCAATGTCCATCATCATAAGAAGTAAATCTCCACCAAAGTGCAGTAGTACTTCATATCCATAAGGATAGGATGCTGTCAAGTGTATAGAGGAAAGGAAAAAGAGGAATGCTATGGACAGGATTGTAAACTATAATAACTTTTAGACAGGACACTAGACAAAGTGAACTCAAATTAAAAATAGAAATTAAATGGCCCAGCCATCATTTCACAGGAAAAACAGTCCAAGAATATGAACATCTAAGTTTCCCTCTCTTGCACACCACAGCATGGATCACAGCAGCAAAGACATGGAAGTGACTTGTGTATGTATCTGTGACATTTTAATCACTGCCAAAACACACGTGAAATAAACCACTTAAGAAGCTGTTTACCTGAGCTCATAGACTCATCAATTCCTGTCTGCTATGAAGAAAGTCAAGAACTGCACAAAACAGAGAAGTAGTGGTGAGCAGAATGTGAAGTAAGGGAAAAATGTTTTTTTTCCACCCTTCCCCCATGCCACCTCTTTTTTTCTTTCTGGGTCTCTGGTCCTTAGGATGTTGACAGCTTATACTTAATATGCATCTTCATATCACAGTTAATTCCCTCTGGAAATGCCCTCATAGACATGCTCACAGGAATGATTCATCAGCCTCTTGAATGACTCTAAATGTTGATGATAGTGAAGATTGCTTATCACAGTTTGAATGGTTAAAGACGAAGTCTATATGCACAATACATTCATGAGATTAGTCATGTATCACTACTCAATTATAGAAAGGAGAATACATTTTTTTCCTTTTGGCTGAATCCAAATGACACCATGCTAAATGAAGCAAGCCAAGCACAGAAAGAAAAATAGTATATGATCTCACTCAATTTTAGAATCTAAGCAAGGTTAGATACATAGGTATAGGAAGCAAAACAAAATTTACCAGGAACAGGAAAGGAAAGACAATGAAGCAATGTAGGTTAAGGGTAACTAAATAGAGGAAGCTAATTACTACAAACGGATATTGATGTAGTATTATCTGTAGCAATATTTTTGGGTACATTTATTCATGGATGCCAGAAACCTTGAACTTTAAAGGTGATTCACTTGATTATTTACTTACATAGAGTAAACATCCAATCCATGCATACATACATCAAAATAGCATTTCATATACCTTGAATGTATTTCTCCTTAAAATATAGAAATTATAATACAACGAATTAGAAATTAATCTCAACAATCATTTGAAATCCTTTGTAGTCATGAGTGTACTAGTATGAATTAGATTGTTAAATGCTTAGTGCTAGGAAGTACCTATCTATTATTTTCATTTTTTTATTTATTCATGTTTTATTTATTCCAATCATTGCCTCCCTTTCAGTCACCCTTCCCACAATCCTTCCTCCCATTCTACCTCCCCTTCCCCTCTGAGATGGAGCAGCCCCTCACTGGGTACCCTGCCATATACTCTGACACATGAAGTTTCCACAGAGTTAGGTGCATCCTATTCCACTGAGGCTAGACAAGGCTGTCTAGCTAGAAGAACATACGCGAAGAACAGCAACGGCTTCTGTGATAGCCCCAGCTCCAGCTGAGTGGGACGCACATGAAGACCAAGTTGCTCAACTGCTTCATACATGCAGGAAGGCCCATGTATGTTTGGGTTGCTGGTTCAGTCTCTAAAAGCCCCAAGGGTCCACATTAGTTGACTCTGATGGTCTTCCTGTGGAGTTCCTATACACTTCATGCTACAATCCTTTACTGCACTCTTCCAAAAGAGTCCCTAAGTTCCATCTACTATTTGGGTGTGGGTGTCTACATCTATCCAAGTCAGTTGCTGGGTGGAGCTTCTTCGATGTCATGCTAGACTCCTGTCTGCAAGCATAACAAACACCATTAATAGTGTCAGGGATTGGTGCTTGTTCATTGGATAGGTCTCTAGTTTTGTGCTGGTTATGAGGTGACCATTCCCTCAGTCTCCTCTATCCTCTGTGCCAGCATTTATTTTAGATAGGATAAATTTTGGGTAGAAAATTTTGTGGGTGGGTGGGTGGGTGTCCCTACTGTACCACTGTGGTTTCTACCTGTTTACAGTAAGTGGCCTCTTTGGGTTCCATATCCCCAATTAGTATCACAACTAAGGTCACCCCCATTGATTCTTCTGTGCCTCCCTTATACCAACTCTCTTTCATGTTCTAGAGATATCCACTATATCCCCAACTCTGTTAGTTGCATATTTCTACTCAATGTCATGGCCATCTGGCCATCTGTCCTGCCCCTCCTTGCACTAATCTTGAACCCCTTTTTATCTTCCCATCTCCTCTCCCACCCTGTTATTTTCCTTCATCTGTCTCTTATGAATATTTTATTCCCCTTTCTAAGTGAGATTGAAGCATCCCTGCTTGTGCCTTCCTTCTTGCTTAGCTTCTTTGTGTCTGTGGAGTGTAGCATGGGTATCTTGTATTTTATGGCTAATATGTGCTTATGAGTGCAAAACTTCTGGGACTGGGTTGCCACAATCAGGATGATATTTTCATCCATTTGTCTATAACATATTTGATGTTGTTGTTTTTAATAGCTGAATAGTATTCAATTTTGTAAATGTACTATTTTTTTAAATCCATTCTTCAGTTGAGTGATGTCTAACTTGTTTCCACTCTCTGGCTATTATGAATAAAACCGCTATGAACATAGTTGAGCAAGTGATTTGTAGGATTGTAGAAGGTCTTCTGGCTTTATGCCAAGGAGAAATATAGCTGTGTCTTCAGGTAGAACTATTTTCAGTATTCTGAGAAACTGCCAAATTGATTCCAAAGTGGTTGCTAAAATTTGCACTCACATCAGTAGTGGAGGAGTATTGCCCTTTTACTACATCCTCGCCAGCATGTGCTATCACGTGAATATTTTATCTTAGTCATTCTGATCTGTATAAGAAGAAATTTCAGAGTTGTTTTGATTTTCATTTCATGTATGACTAAGGACTTTGAATGTTTCTTCAAGTGCTTCTCAGCCATTCTATACATTGTTTGTTTAATTCTGTACTACTTTATTACATTGGCTTACTTATGCTCTTAATGTCTAACTTCTTGAGGTCTTTATAAATTTTGGATATTAGCACTCTTTCAGATGTAGGTTTGGGGAAGACCCTTGCCCCATCCGCAGGCATATTTTAATTTTTGATGATAGGTAAAGAATTCGAAGAAAAGAGGAAGGAGTGAGAAAAGAGGAGAGTAAGAAGTTTATCATCAAAAAATATATTCTGTCATGAAAAATAATTTACATTCATAATCCTAGCTTTGTTAAAATAATGACCTTTTACAAATCAACAATATTAACATTGTTCAACTAGATGCTGAAGTAATAATTTAGCTGTTTTAAATTTTCAGTTATTCTACAGAAGTGAAGCTCAGATCCCAGCACTGACACACTGTGCTGTACACAACTATGGGGATAGCACTAGGTTCAGGAGATACATTGTCTTCTTCTGGCCCCTACTGGGCCCTCTACAATGTATACACACACAGACACACAAAATAAAGATAATACAGAAACAATGGAAACCTTAAGAAATCTTAAATACAATTGTTGAACTACATTTAGTGGCATGCAAGAAGAATATTGTTCTTTAGAGTTACAACTCTGAAATTAAACAATTGAATTTTTACATTTTGCTTAGTTATGAAAATGTTACTGCAGTCATTGAAGACAGTTCCTTTGTTACTTGTAGGATTAATTTTTTTCAAGAGTAGAAGGAACTGAAGATATTGAGTTAATAAGGTAGTTTCTCCAATTGAATGAAAACTACATATAGAGAATTTGGCACCAATTTAACTTCTTGACAGAAAAATTCTCATATCACACATATATTTTGATTATTTTTAAATTCTAAGACTGATAATTTTAAAGATTTCCTTACATAAACGATAAGAGATCACTGGCAGAAAGAAAATATATGTCACTTGAGGACCTTGGATTACTTGGAATGTACTTCCAAGTATATCCCAAATATAAACAATCTAAGAATAAAATAAATATTAAAACAAATAATGAGTAAAGAAAGATAAAGACAGAAGTGAGGAAATGACAAAAGGAAGGAAAAGAAGGGGGAAGAATTCAGAGGGGAGAGGAGGAACAGGAAAAGAGGTGGCAACAAGTATATCATTATATTCCTACTTGTGAAAAATGTCAGTTTAGTGTAAAAATTGTATTTAGCTTTATGGTATTAACTTATAATTTGTCCCTTTTCACGTTTTTGTGTGTTTATTGTTTAACATATTTCAATTAATGACATACCATTGGCTCCATGACCTTTAAAATAGCAAGGCTTTAATATAGTCAAAATACAGTAAGAAGCCATAAAATGGTCATCAAGAAAAATAGAATGAAAAACTTGGGGTTGTAGTTGAAAATACAAATATCAAAACAAGACTGGATACCCTAAATTAAGGAAGTCATGGAGAAGATTTTTTTCCCATCTTTATTGAATTGGGTGTTTCTAATTTACATTTCAAATATTATTCCCTTTCCCAGTTTCCAGGCCAAAATCCTCTTACCCCTTCCCACTCCCCTTCTATTTGGGTGTTCAAATACCCATCCTTCCCCCCATTACTGCCCTCCCCCCAATAATTCCATTCACTGTGGGTCAAGCCTTAGCAAGACCAAGGGCTTCCCCTTCCACTGGTGCTCTTACTAGGCTATTCATTGCTACCTATGAATTTGGAGGCCAGGGTCAGTCCATGTATAGTCTCCGGGTAATGGCTTAGTAACTGGAAGCTCTGGTTGGTTGGCATTGTTGTTCATATGGGGTCTCACGCCCCTTCAGCTCTTTCAGTCCTTTCTAAGATTCCTTCAACGGGGGTCCCGTTCTCAGTTCAGTGGATTGTTGCTGGCATTTCCCAATATATTTGCCATATTCCGTCTGTGTCTCTCAGGAAAGATCTACATCCGGTTCCTGTCAGTTTGCTCTTCTTTGCTTCATCTTATCTAGTTTGGTGGCTGTATACGTATGGGCCACATGTGGGGCAGGCTCTGAATGGGTGTTCCTTCAGCCTCTGTTCTAAACTTTGCCACCCTATCCCCTCCCAAGGTCATTCTTGTTCCCCCTTTAAAGAAGGAGTGAAGCAGCCACATTTTGGACATCCTTCTTGAGTTTCATGTGGTATGTGCATCTTGGGTAACTCGATAATTTGGGGTAATAGCCACTTATCAATGAATGCATGCCATGTGTGTTTTTCTGTGATTGGGTTACCTCATTCAGGATGATATTTTCTAGTTCAATCCATTTGCCTATGAATTCCATGAAGTCATTGTTTTTGATAGCTGAGTAGTACTCCATTGTGTAGATGTACCACATTTTCTGCATCCATTTCTCTGTTGAAGAGCATCTGGGATATTTCCAGCATCTGGCTATTATAAATAAGGCTGCTATGAACATAGTGGATCATGTATCTCTGTTATATGTTGGAGTATCTTTTGGATATATGCCAAAGAGAGGTATAGCTGGGTCCTCAGGAAATGTGATGTCCAATTTTCTGTGGAACCTTCAGAATGATTTTCAGAATGGTTGTACCAGTTTACAACCGCACCAACAATGGATGTGTGTTCCTCTTTCTCCACATCCTTGTCTGCATCTGCTGGCACCTAAGTTTTTTATCTTAGCCATTCTGACTGGTGTGAGGTGGAATCTCAGGGTTGTTTTGATTTGCATTTCCCTTATGATAAAAGATGTTGAACATTTCTTTAGGTGTTTCTCAGCCATTCGATATTCCTCAGGTGTGAATCCTTTGTTTAACTCTGAACCCTATTTTAATAGGGTTATTTGTCTCCCTGCAGCCTAACTTCGTGAGTTCTGTGTATATTTTAAATATAAGCCCTCTCTCAGTTGTAGGATTGGTAAAGATCTTTTCCTAATCTGTCGGTTGCCATTTTGTCCTAACAACAGTGTCCTTTGCCTTGCAGAAGCTTTGTAGCTTTATGAGATCCCATTTGTTGATTCTTGATCTTAGAGCATAAGCCATTGGTGTTTTGTTCCGGAAATTTTCTCCAGTGCTCATATGTTCGAGATTCTTCCCCACTTTTTCTTCTATTTGTTTGAGTGTATCTGGTTTGATATAGATGTCCGTGATCCACTTGGACTTAAGCTTTCTACAGGGTGAAGAATGGATCGATCTGCATTCTTCTACATGTTGACCTCCATTTGAACCAGCACCATTTGCTGAAAATGCTATCATTTTTCCATTGAATGGTTTTGGCTCCTTTGTTAAAAACCAAGTGACCATAGGTGGCTGGGTTCATTTCTGGATCCTCAATTCTATTACACTGGTCTATCTGACTGTGTACGTACCAATACCAGACAGTTTTTTTTCACTATTGCTCTGTAATACTGCTTGAGTTCAGGGATAGTGATTCCATGGGAAGTCCTTTTATTTTTGAGGATAGTTTCAGAAATCCTGGGTTTTTTTGTTATTCCAGATGAATTTGCAAATTGTTCTATCTAACTCTATGAAGAATTGGATAGGGATTTTGATGGGGATTGCATTGAATCTGTACATCGCTTTTGGTAAAATGACCATTTTTACTATATTAATCCTGCCAATCCATGAGCATGGGAGATCTTTCCATCTTCTGAGATCTTCTTCAATTTCTTTCTTCAGAGGCTTGAAGTTCTTATTTTACAAATCTTTCACTTGTTTGGTTAAAGTCACAATGAGGTATTTTATATTATTTGGGACTATTATAAGTGTCTTGTTTCCCTAATTTCTTCCTCAGCTTGTTTATCTTTTGTGTAGAGGAAGGCTACTTATTTGTTTGAGTTAATTTTATACCCAGCTACTTTGCTGAAGTTGTTTATCAGGCTTAGTAGTTCTCTGGTGGAACTTTTGGTGTCACTTAAATATACTATCATGTCATCTGCAAATAGTGATACTTTGACTTCTTCCCTGCCAATCTGTATCCCTTTGATTTCCTTTTGTTGTCTGATTGCTCCGGCTAGGACTTCGAGAACTATATTGAATAAGTAGGGAGAGAGTGGGCAGCCTTGTCTAGTCCCTGATTTTAGATGGATTGCTTCAAGTTTCTCTCCATTTAGTTTGATGTTAGCTACTGGTTTGCTGTATATTGCTTTTCCTATGTTTAGATATGGGCTTTGAATTCCTATTCTTTCCAGGACTTTTATCAGGAAGGGGTGTTGATTTTTGCCCATTGCTTCTCAGCATCTATTGAAATTATCATGTGATTTTTATCTTTCCGTTTGTTTATATAGTAGATTACGTTGATGGTTTTCTATATATTAAACCAGCCCTGAATCCCTGGGATGAAGCCTACTTGATCATGATGGATGATTGTTTTGATGTGTTCTTGGATTTGGTTTGCAAGAATTTTATTGAGTATTCTTGTGTCAATATTCATAAGGAAAATTGGTCTGAAGTTCTCTTTTTGTTCAGTCTTTGTGTGGTTACGGTATAAGAGTAATTCTGGCTTCATAGAAGGAATTCTGTGGCACTCAGTCTGTTGCAATTTTGTGGAATAGTTTGGATACTAATATTAGTATGATGTCTTCTATGAAGTTCTGATAGAATTCTATACTGAACCCATCTGGACCTGGGCTCTTTTTTGTTAGGAGACTTTTACTGACTGCTTTTATTTCTTTCGAAGTTATGGGGTCATTTAAATGGTTAATCTGTTCCTGATTTAACTTTGGTCACTGGTATTTGCTAGGAAATTGTCCATTTCCTCCAGTTTTTCAAGTTTTGTTGAATATAGGCTTTTATAGTAGGATCTAATGATTTTTTGAATTTCCTCTGATTCTCTTGTTATGACTCCATTTTCATTTCTGATATTGTTAATCTGATATTGTGTCCTCTGGTTAGTCTGGCTAAGGGTTTATCTATCTTGCTGATTTTCTCACAGAACTAGCTTTTGGTTCTGTTGATTTTTTGTATAGCCCTTTTTGTTTCTACTTGGTTGATTTCAACTCTGAGTTTGATCATTTCCTGCCTTCTACTCCTCCTGGGTGTATTTGTTTCTTTATGTTCTAGAGCTTGTAGGTGTACTGTCAAGCTGCTGATATATACTCTCTCCTGTTTCTTTCTGTAGGCACTCTGAGCTATGAGTTTTCCTCTTATCACAGCTTTCATTTTGTCCTATAAGTTTGGGTATGTTGTACCTTCATTTTCATTACATTCTAAGAAGTTTGTCTTTCTTTATTTCTTCCTTGACCAGGCTGTCATTGAGTAGAGCACTATTCAACTTCCATATTTATGTGGGCGTTCTTTCCTTATTGTTATTGAAGACGAGCCTTAGACCATGTTGGTCTGATAGTATGCATGGTATTATTTCTATCTTTTTGTATCTGTTGAGACCTGTTTTGTGACTGATTATATGGTCAATTTTGTAGAAAGTACCACGAGGTGGTGAGAAGAAGATATATCCTTCTTTTTAGGACAGAATGTTCTATAAATATCTGCTAAGACCATTTGGTTCATAACTTCTGTTAGTCTGTCTATGTCTCTGTTTAATTTCTGTTTCCATGATCTGTCCATTGATGAGAGTGGGCTGTTGAAATTACTAATATTGTGTGAGGTGCAATGTGTGCTTTGAGCTTTAGTAAAGTTTCTTTTATATATGTAAGTGGCCTTGTATTTGGAGCATAGCTATTTAAGATTGAGTGTTCATCTTGAGGGATTTTTCATTTGATGAATATGAAGTGTCCTTCCTTATCTTTTTCGATGACTTTTGGTTGAAAATCTATTTTATTCAATATTAGAAGGGCTACTCCAGCTTGGCTCTTCAGACCATTTGCTTGGAAAGTTGTTTTCCAGTCTTTTACTTTGAAGTAGTGTCTGTCTTTGTCTCTGAGGTGTGTTTCCTGTAGGCGGTAATATGCTGAATCCTCATTATGTATCCAGTTTGTTAACCTCTGTCTTTTTATTGAGGAATTGAGTCCATTGATGTTGAGAGGTATTAAGGAATAGTGATTGTGCTTCCTGTTATCTTCATACTTGGGCATGAGATTATGTTTGCGTGCTTCTCTTTGTTTTGTTGCAAAAAGATTAGTTTCTTGCTTTTCCTAAGGTGTAGCTTGCCTCCTTATGTTGAGCTTTACTATTTATTATCCTTTGTATGGCTGGATTTGTAGAAAGATATTGTGTAAATTTGTTTTTTTCATGGAATATCTTGCTTTTTCCATCTATGTTAATTGGAAGTTTTGCTGGATACAGTAACCTGGGCTGGCATTTGTGTTCTCTTAGGGTCTGTATGATATCTGTCCAGGATCTTCTGGCTTTCATAGTCTCTGGTGATAACTCTGGTGTGATTCTGATAGGTCTGCCTTTATATGTTACTTTTACATTTTTCCCTTACTGTTTTTAATATTCTTTCTTGTTTTGTGCATTTGGTGTTTTGAATATTATGTGACAGGAGGAGTTTCTTTTCCAGTCCAATCTATTTGGAGTTCTGTAGGCTTCTTCTTTGTTTATGAGCATCTTTTTCTTTAGGTTAGGGAAGTTTTCTTCTATGACTTTGTTGAAGATATTTACTGGTTCTTTGAGTTGGGAGTCTTCACTCTCTTCTATACCTATTATCCTTAGGTTTGACCTTCCATTTTTTCCTGGATTTCCTGTATGTTTTGGGCTAGTAGCTTTTTCCATTTTACATTATTTTGACAGTTGTGTCGATGTTTTCTATTGAATCTTCTACTCCTTAGATTCTGTCTTCTATCTCTCTTGTATTCTGTTGGTGATGCTCGCATCTGTCACTCCTGATCTCTTCCCTAAATTTTCCATCTCCAGTGTTTTCTCTCTTTGTGCTTTCTTTATTGTTTCTCCTTCCATTTTTAACTCCTGGATGGTTTTCTGCATTTCCTTCTTCTCTTTTGTTGTTTTTTTTCCAGTAGTTTTTTTTTTCTTTTTTTTTTTTTTTTTATTAACTTGAGTATTTCTTATATACATTTCGAGTGTTATTCCCTTTCCCGGTTTCCGGGCAAACATCCCCCTCCCCCCTCCCCTTCCTTATGGGTGTTCCCCTCCCAACCCTCCCACCATTGCCGCCCTCCCCCCATAGACTAGTTCACTGGGGGTTCAGTCTTAGCAGGACCCAGGGCTTCCCCTTCCACTGGTGCTCTTACTAGGATATTCATTGCTACCTATGGGGTCAGAGTCCAAGGTCAGTCCATGTATAGTCTTTAGGTAGTGGCTTAGTCCCTGGAAGCTCTGGTTGCTTGGCATTGTTGTACTTTTGGGGTCTCGAGCCCCTTCAAGCTCTTCCAGTTCTTTCTCTGATTCCTTCAATAGGGGACCTATTCTCAGTTCAGTGGTTTGCTGCTGGCATTCGCCTCTGTATTTGCTGTATTCTGGCTGTGTCTCTCAGGAGCGATCTACATCCGGCTCCTGTCGGTCTGCACTTCTTTGCTTCATCCATCTAGTCCAATTGGGTGGCTGTATATGTATGGGCCAAATGTGGGACAGGCTCTGAATGGGTGTTCCTTCAGTCTCTGTTTTAATCTTTGCCTCTCCCTTCCCTGCCAAGGGTATTCTTTTTCCTCATTTAAAGAAGGAGTGAAGCATTCACATTTTGATCATCCGTCTTGAGTTTCGTTTGTTCTAGGGATCTAGGGTAATTCAAGCATTTGGGCTAATAGCCACTTATCAATGAGTGCATACCATGTATGTCTTTCTGTGATTGGGTTAGTTCACTCAGGATGATATTTTCCAGTTCCAACCATTTGCCTACGAATTTCATAAACTCGTTGTTTTTGATAGCTGAGTAGTATTCCATTGTGTAGATGTACCACATTTTCTGTATCCATTCCTCTGTTGAAGGGCATCTGGGTTCTTTCCATTTTCTGGCTATTATAAATAAGGCTGCGATGAACATAGTGGAGCACGTGTCTCTTTTATATGTTGAGGCATCTTTTGGGTATATGCCCAAGAGAGGTATAGCTGGATCCTCAGGCAGTTCAATGTCCAATTTTCTGAGGAACCTCCAGACTGATTTCCAGAATGGTTTTACCAGTCTGCAATCCCACCAACAATGGAGGAGTGTTCCTCTTTCTCCACATCCTCGCCAGCATCTGCTGTCAACTGAGTTTTTGATCTTAGCCAATCGCACTGGTGTGAGGTGAAATCTCAGGGTTGTTTTGATTTGCATTTCCCTTATGACTAAAGATGTTGAACATTTCTTTAGGTGTTTCTCAGCCATTCGGCATTCCTCAGCTGTGAATTCTTTGTTTAGCTCTGAACCCCATTTTTTAATAGGGTTATTTGTTTCCCTGCGGTCTAACTTCTTGAGTTCTTTGTATATTTTGGATATAAGGCCTCTATCTGTTGTAGGATTGGTAAAGATCTTTTCCCAATCTGTTGGTTGCCGTTTTGTCCTAACCACAGTGTCCTTTGCCTTACAGAAGCTTTGCAGTTTTATGAGATCCCATTTGTCAATTCTTGATAAGCCATTGGTGTTTTGTTCAGGAAATTTTTTCCAGTGCCCATGTGTTCCAGATGCTTCCCTAGTTTTTCTTCTATTAGTTTGAGTGTGTCTGGTTTGATGTGGAGGTCCTTGATCCACTTCGACTTAAGCTTTGTACAGGGTGATAAGCATGGATCGATCTGCATTCTTCTACATGTTGCCCTCCAGTTGAACCAGCACCATTTGCTGAAAATGCTATCTTTTTTCCATTGGATGGTTTTGGCTCCTTTGTCAAAAATCAAGTGACCATAGGTGTGTGGGTTCATTTCTGGGTGTTCAATTCTATTCCATTGGTCTATCTGTCTGTCTCTGTACCAATACCATGCAGTTTTTATCACTATTGCTCTGTAATACTGCTTGAGTTCAGGGATAGTGATTCCCCCTGAAGTCCTTTTATTGTTGAGGATAGCTTTAGCTATCCTGGGTTTTTTGTTATTCCAGATGAATTTGCAAATTGTTCTGTCTAACTCTTTGAAGAATTGGATTGGTATTTTGATGGGGATTGCATTGAATCTGTAGATTGCTTTTGGTAAAATGGCCATTTTTACTATATTAATCCTGCCAATCCATGAGCATGGGAGATCTTTCCATCTTCTGAGGTCTTTTTAAAGGGATTTTTGTGTTTCTTCTTTAAGGGCTTCTAGTTATTTACTTGTGTTGTCCTGTATTTCCTTAAGGAAGTTATTTATGACCTTCTTAAAGTCCTCCATCTTCATGTTAAAATGTGGTTTTAAATCTAGATCTTGCTTTTCTGGTGCGTTTGGATATTCAGTGTTTGCTTTGGTGGAAGAATTGGGCTCGTCAAGGTAAGAGAATATAAAATATATAACATATAAAATATATATTTATTTTTTATAATACTAAAATTTATATTATTATGCATCCTGATTTATATTACATCTGTATGTCTTCTCCCACCTTTTCTCATACACACACACACACACAAACACACACACACACGTACACACACACACAAACAATGATTTTTCAGCTCAGGTAGAAACTTAGTAATTAATTTTACAAACACTTTTAACATACAAATAATCTCTCAAAGTAGAAAAATAAATAATACTACTGTTTAGGGTTTCAGTTAACACTTTATTTCTTCAAGTATTCTTTTAATTCTAACACTTGTCTTTTTGAGAAAATTCCCTTGATGATTATTACTTGATGGAAAATTTCCCTCTTGAATATGTTCTTAAAAGCCACTCCAATCTCTTAATTTCCAAATTCATGGAAAGAGTTTTACTTTTCTATATAACAATCTTCTCCCCATTTATTTTCTCATCACAAGCTTTAAAACCTAAGCAGATGGATTTCAGTTCCTGAGTTGCATAATAGAAAAAACTACTAAGATTATTAACTCTTGTAAACACCTATTATTTCATAAATTGAAATTACTGTGTACAAGATTAATCATCTAACATGAACCCTAGTAGACATATTACTTAGTCAAATGTAGGAATGCTCTGAATAACTCCTCTGGTCTTCCGTACTGCTGGTGTTTGTGTCTCAAATCTAATGATTTGGGAAGATTATGAAATTTATTTAGTCTAATCCAATTTTTTCTCTGTTAACCTTGGAACTCACATTTTGAAATTAAAAACCCTAATTTTAAGAATTGTTTTGGTTATTTCCCTTCCCCACTGGCCCTATTTTTAGGTTATTTTAATTATTTACATTTCAAATGTTATGCCCCTTCCCAGTTAAACCCCTTATTCACTCCCCCATGCCCTTCTGCTTCTATGAATGTGCTCCCCACCCACCCACTAAGTTCTGCCTCAGTGCCCTAGCATTTCCCTATGCTGGGTCATCATGCCTCCACATTCCAAGGGGCTCCCCTCCCATTGATGCAGTAACCCACTGCTGGGGATATGATGGCCTCCATGTATACTTTCTGGTTTGTGGTTTAATCTCTGGGAGCTCTGGGAGGTCTGTTTGGTTGATGTTCTTCTTCCTGTGGGGTTGCTAACCCCTTTAGCTCCTTCAGTCCTTCCCCTAACTTGTTGCTCCACTAGGGTCCGGGTGCTTAGTCTGACGGTTGCCTGAGTGCATCCTTTTCTGTATTAATCAGGCTCTAGCACAGCCTCTCAGGGGACACTATAAGAAGGAAGACCAAAGTGTGGATGCTTCTTCAGTCCTACTCAGAAGCAAGAAGGAGGGATCTGGGTAGGAGAGATGAGGGGGAGGGAAAGAGGGCAGGATCCAATGTGGGAGGAGACAGAGAAGAAATACAGAAGGTGCCAACCAACCAGAGCTTCCAGAGACTAAGGCACTACCCAAAGACTTATACATGGACTGACCCTGGCTCCAACCTCATAGGTAGCAAAGAGCACCAGTGGAAGGGGAAGCCCTAGGTCCTGTCAAGGCTGGACACACAGTGAACGGGATTCTTGGGGGGAGGGTGGTAATGGGAGGAGAATGGGGAGGAGAACACACATATAGAAGGGGAGGGGGAGAGGTTAGGGGGATGTTGGCCTGGAAACTGGGAAAGGGAATAACATTTGAAATGTAAATAAGGAATACCCAATTTAATAAAGATGGAAATTTTTTTTAAAAAGTACAGAAGGTCAGGAAACAGTCATAATTTTAATATAAGAATATGTTCTCAATATTTTATGAAAAAAATTGTTAGGCAGGGCTTATTGTCAACACATGCCTGTATTCCCAGTATTCTGGAGGCAGAAAAAGGCAGATTTTTTTCTGAGAGTGAGATCAATCTTGTCAGCACATAGAGTTGCAAGACACCAAGAGTGACACGGTGAGATTCTGTAAGGGGAAATTATTTCAAAAAAGTATACAATATTAATTTTTTCATAATTTAGAGTTTTGAGGGTCAGAAATATATCAAATAAATCTTTACCATATTATCTCCTTTTCTCTCAAATTTTAGTTTTTCCCTTAGCCTCGATTACTTCCTATCTTCTCTGCCAAAACATCTTATATTAAAGTAGTTTTGCCTAGATATTCTCAGCAATCTCCAACCGTTTCGAGAATACACATTACTCAATCTGTGAATGACACATTTCAAAAGTTGGTAATTTAATTAAACACCTATTTCCTTTGCACAATTTTGCATGTGTGCAAATCCCATTCATTCCAGCAAAGAAATGTAGAAATTGTTTTATATCATATGAACTTGTCTCTCATGGGAAAATGAAACAGCAGAGCATATATTCATTAATGGGGCTTAGGGTAGAACAGGGGTCCCTGAGCTGACACTGAAATCAGGATTCTTTTTTCTGAGACATGATCAGGTAACATACTGAGTAAGGATAACAATATTGTTTTATAACAATTCAACTTTATAATTTAAGTAAAAACTATTAAGTTTTATCATGATACATTTAAAATGTTTAATAGTCCCATGACTACTTTATGTAAGGAGAATAGTTTTACTAGAACCTAGAGTGGGCCTCAGAAGAGTATAATTTTCCAGGACACATTTCAAAGACCTCCTTTGACTCTAATTTATTAGCATTTTAATATATATGTAACTACATTACACTATTAGGCTAACAGTAGACTCCAAGGATCCATTAAAAAAAACCCTTTGTTTATATTTTCTCTACTGCTATTCACGGTGCTCAAAGCATGTTTGTGATTTAAACAATGTAAACTTCCATTTATTTGGAAAAAGTTATTGAGGATATTACAATGAAGAAAAGCAGTTGGAAATAGATGGTTAAAATATTTTGTATCCATATAAAAAAGTTTAATTGCAGTTATAAAATTCAGAGAATTATGCTCATCCTATAAGCCACACATAGCCAAACAAAGAGCCCAGTACAAAGTGGAGAGTTACCTCCCCTTGACATGTTGGTCAGGTGTCCCTTAGAGATGCCCAGAATAATATAGCAATTGACTTTGCTTTTTATTGCCCACCAACAGTTAATGATACAATCATATTGCTGAAGACATCATAACTCTTGGTCAAATGACATGAACAATCAAGTTTTTACCAAAATGGAGGCACCCTTCTTCTTAGTTTTCTGTCAGAATACAAGAAGATGTTGCAGGGCATTTGATCACAGTGTGAATCCCAAGACTGTGTATCTCAGTCCTGGTAGACACTTTTCATCCAGAAGCTTTCTTTGTCTTGTCAACAGGATTAAATAAATTCAACCATAGGTCAAGAGGCAGAGCAAGCAACCAGTTGACAGGAAGTGGACATAGGAGAAAACTAGAGAGTAAAAGGAAGTCAAGAAGACTGATAGAAACACAGGAAGTAGAAGGGAGAGGCATTTAGATTGAGGGTTTGTGAGTCATCTTGGGGACACGGAGCTTCCTTTGGGGATGTTGGATGGGGGGCAAGGTCAAATGGGTGCTTTCTCTGCTTCTCTTTATTAGCAGATTTTCACTCTAGCATCTGGCTTCTGAGTCTTTATTAGTAAAATCAAACATTTGAGATTTTGTTTTTTAAAAAAGCAACATGAAGCTGTATGCCTACTGCTGGAGATAAATTTTCATCAATAGTCTTATTTAATAATAGTGTCAAGTCTTGGGGCCTCCCCTTGAGCTGGATCCCAATTTGGGCCTGTCACTGGACCTTCTTTTCCTCAGGCTCTTCTCTATTTTTGTCCCTACAGTTTTTATTTTTTTTTAGACAGGAATAATTATAGGTCCAAGTTTTTGACTGTGGGATGGCAACTCTATCCCTCACTTGATGCCCTATCTTTCTAGTGGAGGTGACTATTACTGAGGCTATGGTGTGCTCACAAAAAGGGGCCTATCATGACTGCCCTCCAAAAGACCCAACAAGCAGCTGAGTCAGATACAGATACTTGAACCCAACCAATGGACAGAAGCTGTTGAACCCTATGGCTAAATCACGGAAAAGTAAGAAGAAACTGAGGAGGAGGGTGACTCTGTAGGAGGACCAGTAGTCTCAACTAACTTGAACCCTCGAGTTCTCTCAGACACTGGGCCACCATGCAGGCAGCATACACCAACTGATATGAGGCCCCCAACACATATACAGCAGAGGATTTACCAAGTCTGGACTCAGTTAGAGAAGATGCACCTAATACTCAAGGGACTGGAGGCCCCAGAGAGTGAGGAAGTCTGGTGGGGTGGGAGGTAAAGAGGTGGGGACATCCTTGTAGAGGTATAGGATGCATAGGATGTATAACAGTCAGAGGGTGGACCAGAAGATGTACAAAATCTGGACTGTAAAAAAAGATTTTAAAAAAATCTTATTTAACCTAAAAGCCACAATAATCACTAGAACAAGCATTATGAGGCTATCTAACTATTTTCTGATATAATTTAAGATCCCTTTACAGGAAAAGTACATTACTGGTACTGTAGACCAGGCCAAAAGCCCATGCTTCCTATGTTTATAAGTCCCCAAAGTGACCCTATTGTTACTAATCTGCTAAGTGCGCATAATATTAAATTGCTCTCAAATTAATGTCTCTATATATGTAGATCAATGCTATCTCTCAGACCTCATTAGCGGAGGTGGACATGTATGTGTGTGTGTGTGTGTGTGTGTGTGTGTGTGTGTGTGTGTGTGTGTGTATGTTGTGTGTCCATGGCAACTATTAATGCAAATACATCTGTGGTAGGGCGCTTACCTAGGAAGCGCAAGGCCCTGGGTTCGGTCCCCAGCTCCGGAAAAAAAAAAAGAAAGAAAGAAAAAGAACAAATACATCTGGACAATATAAAGAGTGTTCTCGGAGTTCACAGTCACAGATGGAATATTTAAATCAAACCCCTGTACCCTCAATCTCAGGGATCACTGAAGAAGACGGGGTTAGAAAACTATTGGGAGCCAGCAGTCTATGAAGAATGGAATAAAATGGTGATTTCTGGATCTAGTAGGACTGCTGCTATCATTACCTCACAACAGATGCACAAGAACAAGCCACTCAACAACTCTCATGGACTGGTAGGGGCTCCAATCCCACAGCCAAAAGCAAAGGAATCATTGGCTGCTAATGATTTCTGTACAAGTTAGAGTCAGTTTTCTTTACCAGTGTCGCCTCTGGTAAATCCACAAGATGTAGTGAATTGCATGACACTCAAAAATATGTGTTTCAAATTTCTCACACATTGCAAACTTTCATATGGTTTGCTACATAAAAGTGAAGATAGTTAGGAAATAGTTTCCAACATTGGCTAGGAATAACATAGCAACATAGAATCATGCAGTGTTTGAAAGTTAATATTCCTTATCAACTTGAGTACATTTGAATCAGTCCAAAGACTCAACTCCTGGCGTACATATGAAGTTGTCTTAAAAGAGTTTTTGTTTAGGAGTTAAGAAAAATATGAAAGTAGTAACATTCCATGAAATAGAACCATACACTGAATAAAAAGATAACCATTGTAGATCAGAAGATAGTGGTCCTAAGGAGACACTTCCTAACTGGATCTTTTGAAATTCATTGAAATTCTTATCAAACACTCTATTTATTTTGTGTTTTTTTTTTGAGGAAGTAAAAAACAAATTATAAAGTTCATTAGAAATAATTATAGAATCACTCCCAAAAATTTATGAATAATTTAACATTGAACCTAAAATATTTATCAACATTTCCTTTTTACCTAACATATCAGAACAGCCAAGCAGGCAGGGTAATGATGCCGGTTCACTGACAAACATTTTGAAGAACAGAATGCAACTGATACTCAAGAGCTGACTCCACTTAAATCATTTATTTTTGACAAAGAAACTGAAGTGAAAATAATTCAAATTTTAAATTAATTTCATTTAAAATTTTCAATGTTGGAATACCCTTTATGTATAGAAATGCAACTTATATATTGAATAATACCATAATAGAATTATTTGACATAGTTTTAGACAAAATTTAGAATTTTCAAGTTTAAAGTGACAAAACCCCTTCTGAGGACATTCTTTTTTAAATCATTTTTAAGTGGGTCAATTCAAAAAGATGTGACTCATGTGGGATTCTTTTTTTTTTCAATAATGGGGAGTGGAATGAAAAGGAAATCTCAGTTCTCAAAATCACTGGCTAAAGAAGAACCATTTTGGACTTGAATATAGTTTCTACTATTTTAAGGCACAAAACGTTCAATTCACATATCTATCACAGGAAAAAAATGTTAAGAAAAGAAAGTGTGGTAAAATGGAGATGAAATATAAAACTAGGCAAAGGTAGCCTCACGTGCTCTTTTATAACTCATGTGTCCCTTTGCCTATTTATTCCTTCTTTATGATTTAATGTCTTTATAAAGTGGGATATTCATAAAATAACAACAGGAAGTATTACTTCATCAAAAGAGGGAGCCATGAACTTTCTTGTTCTACATAATCACTGCCCTCAATTTTACTGTCAATGTAATTTTTTTTAAATTACCAGATTATTAATTGAAATAACTTCCAAACTAATAGATTCAAGATTAAAGCTGAAGCTGAATGGTAAGGACAAATATGTTCTATGAGTGACAAAAAATAAAATAAAGCAAAAGGCGTTTATGCTATCCTAAGAAAAGTGGATTACCTTCTTCTAATGTCTAAGAATGGGTTATGACATGCTATATGCTGGAAATCTTGCTCTCTGTTGCTAATCTCCTTCCTAAAATCTGGCATCCCAAATCTGCTTTTATAAAAATTTAATTCCTCTAATTTCTTTCCAGGATCCTGTGCTCTGGGATTCTAGTTCAGCTCAGCCAATAGAAATACAAGAGTTCACGAGACATGACAAACAAAAAAATCTTTGTTTCTCTTCCAGTATTCCAGCTCACATTAGACAGGCACCAAGATAATTTTAATCTCTGTTAGATGAGATCGTGATGTTGTCACATGATTTATCTTTCATGCTTCAATAAATATGAAGGTTATCCCCATCTCTAAAACTTCTGTGGCTTCACTAAACTGTGCAGCCTTTAAAATCTTCCATTATTAATGAAACTACTTCATTCTATTGAATCACCTAGAACAGACCTTTGTTTAAAAATTGAACTTTTTTTTTAATGCACCAGGAGTGGTTATATGCAAAGAATTTTATTGCGGTTCTCACATGTTGAATTTGAATCTTCTTGGTGTTGGATCACATAACACTGATGTTCCAGAAGCAAAATATGATGCCAGTGACTGGCAGCATGTTGATATGTCAGCATTACTCTCTATACCACGTTTGAGTTTTCTGATAGGAAACAAAGATTCATGGGAAAGTTTTAGTTATCATGTGTTTTTGAATACTCCACAGTTTGTATTTAATTTTCAAAAACAAATAAGAAGCTTAATATTTATCATTTTCTCATCAGTAAATCAAAGAATGAGAGAATTTATATTGTTGTCTAAAATAATTTCATAAGTTTTGGCAGCATTAAGACAAAAAGTTAAAGATAGATAAATTTAAAAATAATCCAAATTTTCATGTATGTTTACATATTTTTATGATTTGGATACTACCTTGACAATTTGACCCCATAAGATTTGATGAACAATGTTATGACTACAAATATATATTTAAAAAAACACAAATCTTTGTAATAAGTTGAACAATGTTTACTAGATGGATCATTTTCTTGGAGACATATATATATATATATATCTTAGATATAATAAATATATCTAAGAAACTAGATAAAGTGGTATATTGATTGTATAGTTCCAGCATTCCTGAGGCTAACCCAAGTAAGTTGACCTGAATTTAAGGTTATCCTGGGCCACAGAGCATGGTAACTCCATCCCCAGTCACCGAAGCAATTCTAGAATTGAAATTGAGCTTTACTATAAGCTTACTATATTTGACCTCAATGTCACTCCTTTTTTGAAATAAATGTTAGTAAAGGTAAGTGTAACCTCCTTTTAAGCATGTGTTATCTGTCTGCAGTGAACTGAAGTGGTGATACCTAGAGTCAATGCTAAAAAGAATCTGTAATCCCTTTCCCAACTGCCTTGTCTGTCCTCAGTGGAAAAGGATGTGCAAATTCTGCAAAGACTTAATATACCAGGGTTGAGGAAATACCTGGGGGTGGGGTTGCCCTATTCTATCAGAGGAGTAGGGGAAATGGCAGGAGAGACTCCTTGGTAGATGAGGCAGACATGGGCAGCAGCATTTGGGATGCAAATAAATACACATATGAAAGAAAATTAAAAAAAAAGTAACTGCAGCTGTAATTTCCGTGAAGGTTTCCATGCCAGAGGAACAGATTTCAATGGGGTAGCATTCAGCCAACACATCAGCACATTGTCAGATATGCCAGGGCCAAAATAACCAGCCACAGCTGAGGCTTGGCAGGCAATTAGACAGGTGATTCACCTGTAGAGGTCTGAAGTAGTGCACAAATTATTGTGTTTCCTTAAACAATGAGAAGCTTGCTGCTGAAATACTTATTAGATATTAAAATTATGCTATTTGATTCATCATGAAAGAAACTCAGTAACTGCCTCTGACTATTGCCACAGAGAGTGTAGAATATCTCAGAGGAAACCACTAACAGTTGAGGATAACGGCTTAGAACACCATCAAAACGCTATGACAGAGAAAGAATTTTTCACTGAAGCTGCAAGTGTTTTTTTCACAGAGTTTACGACTTTGTGATTATTTCTCACTAGTTCTGCATTATCTTCTACCCAAGAAGACACAAAAGTTTACTGTTACAGAATACAGAGTGCTGTTTATTCATCTCTAAATTAATAGATATTATTTTAAGCAACCCCTAAAGAAATAGAAAAGTTATTAAAGAGTCTCCCAACCAAAAAAGGCCAAGGAGTAAATGGCTTTAGTGCAAAAATCTATCAGATCATCATAGAAGACCTAATACTAATATTCTCCAAACTATTCCACAAATTAGAAACAGAAGGAACACTACCCAATTTGTTCTTTGAAGCCACAATTACATTGTACCTAAACAACAAAAAGACATAACAAAGAAAGAGAACTTCAGACCAGTTAAAAATTCCCTCATGAATTTTGCTGACAAAATACTCAATAAAATTCTTGAATTGGAATCCAAAAACACATCAAAATGATCATCCATCATGATCAAGTAGGCTCCATGCCATGGATGCAGA
Organism: Rattus norvegicus; assembly: GCF_021556685.1. Classification (NCBI taxonomy): domain Eukaryota; kingdom Metazoa; phylum Chordata; class Mammalia; order Rodentia; family Muridae; genus Rattus; species Rattus norvegicus. The sequence goes on from NC_141540.1 coordinate 49,420,251, forward strand.
GATGCTTCATTATATGGAAATCCATCAAGGTAATTCACTATATAAGCAAATTCAAAGAAAAAACCCATGTGATCATCTCCTTAGATGCTGAGAAATCATTTTATGAAATTCAACACCTCTTCATGTTAAAAGTCTTGGAGAGATCAGGAATTCAAGGCACATATCTAAACATAGTAAAAGCAATATACACCAAATCAGTAGCCAACATCAAACTAAATGGAGAGAAACTTGAAGCAAACTCACTGAAACCTAGGTCTAGACAAGGCTGCCCACTCTCTCTTTATGAATTCAATATAGTATTAGAAATCCTAATCCAAGCAGTTAGAGAACAAAAGAGATAAAAGAGATACAAATTGGGAAAGAAGATGTCAAAATATCACAATTTGCAGATGATATGATAGTATATTTAAATAACCCCAAAAATTCCAACAGAGAACTATAGCTGATAAACAATTTCAGCAAAGTGACTGGATATAAAAATAACTCAAATATCAGTAGCCTTTCTCTACTCAAAGGATATTCAGGATGATAAAGAAATTAGGGGAGCAACAGCCTTCATAATAGTCACAATTAATTAAAAACATGTTGGTTTGACTCTAACCAAGTAAGTGAATGATTTGTATGACAAGAACTTCAAGTCTCTAAAGAAAGAACTTGAAGAACATCTCAGAAGAAGGAAATATGTCCCATGCTCAAGGATTGGCAGGATTAATATAGTAAAAATGGCCATCTTACAAAAAGCAATCTACAAATTCAATGCAATCCCCAATCAAAATTCTAACACAATTCTGTATTACAAGCTGTATTACAAAGCAACAGTGGGAAAAAAAGGATATGGTATTGGTACAGAGACAGGCAAGTAGATCAATGAAATAGAATTGAAGACCCAGAAATGAACCCACACACCTCTGGTCACTTGAACTTTGACAAAGGAGCTCAAACCACCCGATGGACAAAAGATAGACAGCATTTTCAACAAATGGTGCTCGTTCAACTGGAGGTCAGCATGTAGAAGAATGCAAATAGATCCATTTTTAAGGATTTATTTATTTATTATGTATAAGTGCAGTGCTCCTGTCTTCAAACATACCAGAAAAGACCATCAGATTCCAGTTCAGATATTTGTGAGCTCCCATGTTGTTGGGGAGATTATAGCTTAGGACTTCTGGAGGACTTCAGTGCTCTTCACTGCTTAGCCATTGCTCCACTCCAAGTTGATTCATTCTTATCTCCTAGTACAAAGCTCAAGTCCAAGTGGATCAAGGACCTCCACATAGAACCAGATACACTCAAAGTAATAGAGGAAAAAATGGGGAAGAGCCTCGAACAGATGGACTCAGGGGAAAATTTTCTGAAGAGAACACCAATGGTTTATGCTCTAAATTAAAAAATTGTTAAACAAGACTTCATAAAATTGCAGTTTCTATAAGGCAAAGAGCACTGTCATTGGGATAAAACAGCAACGGACAGAATGGGAAAAGATCTGTACCAATCCTACATCTGACTGAGGGTTATTATCCAATATATACAAAGAACTCAAGAAGTTAGACTGCAGAGAATCAAATAACCCTATTAAAAATGGGGTACAGAGCTAAACAAAGAATTTTCAAATGAAGAATATCAATTGGCTGAGAAATACTTACAGAAATGTTCAACATCTTTAGTCATCACAGAAATGCAAATCACAGCAACCCTGAGATTCCAGTTCATACCAGTCAGAATGAATCAAAACCTCAGGTGGCAGAACATGCTGGCAAGGGTGTGAAGAAAGAAGAACACTGCTCCATTCTTGGTGGGATTGCAAGCTGGTACAACCACTCTGGAGAGCAGTCTGGCAGATCCTCAGAAAATTAAACATAGTACTAACTGAGGACCCAGCTATAACACTCCTGGGCATATACCCAAATGATTCTCCAACATATAACCAAGACACATGCTCCACTCTGTTCATACGAATCTTATTTATATTAGACAAAAGCTGTAAAGAATCCAAATGTCCTTCAACAGAGGAATGGATACAGAAAATATCTACATCAACACAATGGTGTACTACTCTGCTATAAAAAAACAATGATTTTATAAAATTCTTAGGCAAATAGATGGAACTAGAAAATATCATCCAGAGTGAGGTAACCCAATCACAAAAAAGTACATATGGTATGCACTCACTGATAAGTGGATAGTAGCCCGAAACTTTAGAATACCAAAGTTACAAATCAGAGACCACATGAAGCTTAAGAAGAACAAAGATCAAAATGTAGATGCTTCAGCTCTTCTTAGAAGGGGGACAAAAACAGTCACAGGAGGGGATATAGAGATAAAGTATGGATCAGAGACTGAAAGAAACATCATACAGAGACCACCTCACCTGGGGATGCATACCATATACAATAATCAACCCAGACAATATTGTGTATGCTAAGAAGTACATGCTGACAGGGACCTGATATAGCTTTCTCTTGAGAGGCTCTGCCAGAGCCTGACAAATAACAGAGGTAGATCCTTGCAGCCAACCATTGACCTGAGATTGGGGTCCTCAATGGAGGACTTATAGAAAGGACTGAAAGAACTGAAGGAGTTTGCAACCCTACTAGAGGAATAGCAATATCAACCAGGCACCCCAGATCTCCCAGACACTAAATCACCATCCCAAGATTACAGAGTGATGAACCTATGGCTCCAGCCACATATATAGCAGAGGATGGCCTTGTGAAAGGACATCAGTGAAAGGAAAGGGCCATTGTACAGTCAAGGCTTGATGCCCCAGTATAGCAGCATGTCAGGGTGGGGAGGTGTGCTAGAGTTGGATGGGGGAACAGACTCATAGAAGCAGTGGGAGAGTGGGTTTCTGGAGCAGAAACTGGGAAATGGGATAACATTTGAAATGTGAGTTAGAAAATGTCCAAGGAAGGAAAAAAAGAAAAAAGAAAAAAAAGAAAAGAAAGGACAATATGAATTCAGCAAGAATGTTCCCACAGTCACAAATAACAAAACTAATACTTTATTATCAAGCAAATGCACCCAGGAGGAGTAGAAGGCAGGAAATAATCAAACTCTGAGCTGAAATCAACCAAGTAGAAACAAAAAGGACCATAGAAAGAATCAACAGAACCAAAAGTTGGTTCTTTGAGAAAATCAACAAGATAGATTAACCCTTAGCCAGACTAACGAGAGGACACAGAGAGTGTGTCCAAATTAACAAAATCAGAAATGAAAAGGGAGACATAACTACAGATTCAGAGGAAATTCAAAAAATCATCAGATCTTACTACAAAAGCCTATATTCAACAAAACTTGAAAATCTGCAGGAAATGGACAATTTCCTAGACAGATACCAGGTACAGTTAAATCAGGAACAGATAAACCAGTTAAACAACCCCATAACTCCTAAGGAAATAGAAGCAGTCATTAAAGGTCTCCCAACCAAAAAGAGCCCAGGTCCAGACGGGTTTAGTGCAGAATTCTATCAAACATTCATAGAAGACCTCATACCAATACAACAGAGGCATTGACATTAAGTTTGTGCAAGGAATCTGCAAGACATTCTATAGATTGCATACAAGTTCATTAGTTTGTTGAATAAAAACTCTTGATAATGACTTTCATTTTGTGAATTATATGTTTGCTTTTTCTTGAGGAGCAGGCCAGGGATTAAGAAAAGATATCACTAAGGACTCAGATATAGCACTCTTGGGCATATACCCCAAAAGATGCTCCAACATACAGCAAAGACACATGCTCCACTATGTTTAAAGTAGCCTTTTTTATAATAGCCAGAAGCTAGAAAGAACCTATATGTCCTTCAAGTATGGATACAGAAAATGTGGTACATTTAGGCAATGGAATACTACTCAGCTATACTGCTATACACCGATTTCATGAAATTCTTAGGCAAATGGATGGAACTGGAAAATATCATCCAGAGTGAGGTAACCTAGTCACAAAAGAACATACATACATGGCATGTAATATCCACAAATAAGTGGACATTAGCCCAATAGCTCAGGATATCCAAGATACAATTTACAAAATGTATGAAGCTCAAAGCAAGGAAGATCAAAGTGTGAATGCTTCAGTCCTTCTTAGAAGAGGGAACAAAATATTCAAAGGAGGAAATATAGAGACTAAAGGAAAGGCCATCCAGGGACTGCCCACCTGGGGACCCATCACATAAGAAGCCACCAACCCAGACACTATTGCAGATTCCAAGAAAAGAATACTGACAGGAACCTGAGAAGCTCTGCCAGAGCCTGACAAATACAGAGGCAGAGGCTCACAGCCAGCCATTGCACTGAGAATGGAATCCCCAATGAAAGAGAGAAAGGACTTTAGGAACTAAAGATTTTTGCGAACTCAGGAAGAACAACAATATCAACCAACCAGACACGCCAGAGCTCCCAGAGACTAAACCATCAACAAAAGAGTACACAAGACTGCTGGTTCCAGTCGCATATGTAGCAGAGGATGGCCTTTTCTGGCATCTATGGAAGGAAAGGCCCTTAGTCCTCTGAAGGCTCTATGACCCACTGTAGGTGAATCCCAGGGTGGGGAGGAAGGAGGGAGCAGGTGTGTGTGTAGGGGAGCACCCTCATAGTAGCAGGCGGAGGGGAGATGAGATAGGGGTTTGCCTGAGGGGAAAACAGAAACAAAGGTGATAACATTTGAAACGTAAATAAAGAAAATATCCAATAAAAGAAAAAAATGATAACAAAAGATATCTAAATAACATCTATCTCCTGCATTAAAAAAAGGAAGAAAGAAAGAAAGAGAAAGGGAAAGAAAGAAAGAAAAGGAAAGATATCACTATGTGGTCCTAGTTGACCTGTGTCATTTGGGCCTCTGCCCCTCTGCCCCTGTGCCCATCTACCCCTCTAATCCTTTGCCCCTCTGCCTGTGCCTGTGCCTAGGACTAAAGGCATGTGTCGGTATGTCCAGAACACAATTATCAAAGGAGAGTATGAACACAGCTATCCATTACCACAAACTACTAGGACAAATTTTCTACACTTGAGAGAAATATAGGAGAAAGAAATTTGTAGTCCAGTGGATAAAACACTCCCTGGGGAAACATCCTTCCTGACCATCGTATCTCCTTTACTAGGTAAGTATGCTATACTTTAGACAGCTGAAATGGTGATTATTTTCCCGAGTGGGGTCTGATATGCCATACCATAAGAATAAACTCATTTTCAAAGAAAGATGTGGATTTTTTTTAGACTGTTGTGTGTTTCGTTAATTTTGTTTTGTTTTTAGATAATATTGAGCTAATGGATAAGACACATAAATAAAGACAGTTTGTGATGAAAAGGAAGGTTACTTTCCAAAGCATGTTGGGAAATTCCTTCAGCACAGTATCACTCATACGAAGGAGTCACTCATGACCAGTTCTCAGAATACATGCCACCCTAATTTACAGATAAATATTCAAGTTTTGTTTACATTTACTGGAAATGCATTTTAGTCCATTATAATCCTGTGGAAGGACAGATATGAGACTAATAATTAAAACACTGCCCATGTTTGCTCTTTTATTAAGCCTGTCTTATCACTTAGCTTAAAAGAAAAAACATATAACATCAACTCACAGTACTTCATGATCAGTGGATACTAGTTAGGCAAAGTTATCAAAAATGTAGAGAGAACTGGCTTTATTGACAGCTAGCTCTGAGATAGATGTCTATGCATTGGATTTGTATTCCAGTTGAAATTCTACTGAAGATGATACTTGACCCAAAGCCTTTCTCAATAATCCAGAATTCATTATTAGCCTTATAATCTGCCACTTTGCTCAGTTATACTTGAATAAAATATCAAGGAAGACACGGAAAAAGGTTATGTTTTGGTTCAACACCAATTTCATCTATTCTATTATTCTATTATTTTTGTTTACTGTTAAAGTGATCTATAATTGTACCATCCAGTTATTACCATTACAACATATTTACTTACATTATTCACAGTTTTTAATAAATTTGCACATTTAAATTAACACATTTTAAAAGCCGAAGTGTTACCAGATTTACAACTTAATAAGCCTTGCTTAAATAAGTATTCATTTACATATTATTATTTAAATATATTTTATTCATTATCATATTACTGAGTTAATTTCTTAATTCAGTACATATCACTTAAAGGACCATGGCAAATTGTCATAAATGTTGTCATTAGTTCCAATGATATTTTTGATGCAGTCAATGCTGAGCGAACTGGGAAACAATGGAAATAACACAGAGCCAAGTTTAGACATCATTTGCATACAGAATCAACTAGTGGCTTAGAAGGGCAATTTGATTACATTGCAATTCTTACATTATGGAAAAATGCATAATTAGCTCTTCCTCAAAATAAAAATGGCCTCTACAGATGGATTTTCCTTTCTTATCCACAATAGATCTGCCAGTGATATTATCACACTGTCAGTATGAAAATTCTTCTCGTAATTACTACTACAGAAACACATACAAACTCATTTGATTCTGGGATTTATTTTTAGGCAAAATATTTAGAAATTATTTCAATTCTCTTTTGTAAAATGCTTGCCAGCCCCTAGAAGTTATTGAGCTAATATTGTAAGAAAAAAAAATGAAACTCGTTGTGACAAAGTGAAGACAGTTGAAAGCATGATTCTACAGTTCTACAGAAAGTGATGTGTTATTTGAATTAGCAAACTATGGCCCATGGATCGAAATTGACCTAATTCCTGTTTTCATACTAGGAACTTTATTTCATAGGAACACATTCTTTTGTTTCCATAATATCAATAATATTATTAAATGTTATTCATAAAAATAAGGATTCAAAGCTGTAGAGAGCACTATCACCATCTTTGGTTGTAGTAACACCATGGTGATGATTCAATTCATTGTTCTTATCCTTGCAACTTAAGACTCATAAATCCTCCAAGTTTCAAAGACAGAATTGCTTCCAAGAGGAAACTAAATTTTGCTCTGATTGATTCCATTCATGTTTCTTCACAGTTGGTATCATCTAATGTTACCAATGAATGGTAAGACCTAATGGTAATGGTCTAATAAAATGGTCACAGAGGAAACTCCTTTCAAATTTAAAAATTGTCAAAAGTGAACACAGTTATATATGTCTATTCAGCATTAACAGACCACTGTTAACAAAGTCACACATAAAACTGCATGTGAAAATAAGATTGCAGTAGGTTAATAAAAACAGGAGACACATAGACTGAGGTCTTTCAGGAATAATTTGTTTTACTCAAAGAACTGCATTTTCTGGATCATCAATACAGGTAAATTCCATAGGACTGTGGTTGTCACAGGGTATGATGGTAAGATAGAATGGAGGGTAGAAAGAGAAAAAAGTAATATACACCACAATGGTCCTATAATCTGATGAAGATTACAGATCATAAGAACAGATGAGCAAAGAAATCATTTACCTATGGTTTCTTTTTATTGTTTTCCTCTTCTTCTTCTCTTCTTCTTTGTTTCTTTCTTCTTTTCTCTGTGGGTGTCTGTCTGTCACAAATATGCCATGATATGCATATATGCATGTGGAAGCCAGAGGACAACTTGCAAGATTCAGTTCTTTTCAATTACATAGGTTCTAGGGGTGAAACTGAGACAGTATTTTTTTAACCCAACAAGTGAATTCACTACCCTTTATTATTCTTTTGTTCCTGTTTTAACTACCTCCTTTCCTTCATAGAACATTATTACAGAATTTTTATTTGTATGAAGAATAGTTCCATCGTGGAATGCCAAATAATTACATTTCTTGCAGGTGACCAAAGCAAAAGATAATGGATGAGTTGCCATGAGAACAAAGTTACTGCTCTCTTCTGCAAGACTCATAATGTAGATTTAATTCACAAAGATCTACTTACTGCCTTCCAAGTTCTGGAAATAAAGACACGCACCATCATACTCACGTCATTTGGTTTTCTAGATTTATTCCTAGTTTTCAATAGTTAATGATTGTTAATATCTTTTATAATATTGTAAATGTCGCTTTGATTTCCACTGATGAAGGGATGAGTTGAGAGTCATACCCAAGGTTTATAAATACTTGGTTTGAACTGAGCTCAGAGCATTTCTTTCTAATTACATTTAGACTTAGGCCTGGAAGCTTCTATTCTCTGTACAATTTAATCTTCTGCAAGGCCAGACCTTGAAGGCTTTAGCTTCCAGCCCTCATCTGCTAACCTAGGCCTAGAAGGTTTCAGTCTCTGAAACTTACTAATGAATAAGCTCAATTTTTTTCTGAACTCTGGCTGGCTGGTTCAACTCAACTCTTCTAACTCCAACGCATCTCCAAGCCAACTGATTAAAATTGATTTTACTTTGCTTCTCACTGAATGGTTCTGCTTAAAAACTTGCCTCTGAACTACATGAACTGCATTATGCTGACTGCATGAACTGCACAGAACTGGGTAGAAATGCATGAACTACACAAACACAACTGCATTCAACTGAACTGCATAGAACTCAAGAAAACCCCCTCTCTCCCTCATTGTTCTTAAGTACCCTCTCTTTCCTGTCTATTCTCATGAGAGTTGGGTGTATCCTATCTCTGACTCATTCTGTCAAATTTTCAAATCTTTCTCTGATTCTTTACTTTGTCTGCCTCTCAATTAGATGTCATTGTTTGAGACTAAAGTTCATATTAAAGGCCTATCTGTATCAGAGCCAGAAGGATTAAAGGTGTATACTGTGGAGGTGTCTGTATTCCAGTCAGTCACACAGGCCGAGGTTTTGGACTTCATCTCTTACCAGAATAGCTATGTTGCTGGATTAAAATTCCTCTACAAAATATAATCACTGCTTTCCACATTTGGTTTCTTGTCTTAAATCCCTCCATATATGTTCCTTTCAACTCCTCTTTTGGCCCTCATCCTCAAATTAACATCTTTTCTTCTTCTTCTTCTTCTTCTTCTTCTTCTTCTTCTTCTTCTTCTTCTTCTTCTTCTTCTTCTTCTTCTTCTTCTTCTTCTTCTTCATCATCATCATCATCATCATCATTGCTGCTGTTGCTGTTGTTGTTATATAGATACATATGTACACACATATGCACAAAATATGTAATTTTATTTGACATGCTTGTTTTTGTTGTTTGTGTGTATATCATTTCAGGACTGATTACTTTCTATCAGATAACAAATAAGGAGGCTCATCTCTAAAAGAGGCTATTTCTCCCTTTCAGAGAACCCACAAAAATTTCCTTCTCCCACTCAGCCTGATTCTTGAAAATTCCAGTGTTTAGTCCAGTTTAAGCAACCATTTCTAGGGGAAAAAATGGTTTTACAACATTCATCCTGGTATTCTCTCTCATAATCTTTTGGTTCTTCCTTTTGCAATTACCTTGTGCCGGAGAAACAGAAACTGTGGTACAGATGCATCTGCTGAGGCTAGGATGCTCGTGATCTGTTGGTCTCTTTACTATGTGCAATTCTTGTGCTCTGTGTTGGTTTTCATTTGCTGTAAAAAGAAGAATCTTTGATGATTATTGGTAGCTACACTTATCTGTGTGTATAAGGATGAAATTCAGAATGTAGTAAGGAATTATGCTTACCTAGGAAAATGTCAGCATAAGATTCCTTTCAAAGGTACATGACTTCACTGGCTCAGAAAGTTAACTAACTAGACATAATTTAACCTCTTTTCCTTTTTATTAAAATATAATTACATCATTTATCTTGCCTTTTCCAACCTCCTATCTTCCCCATGAGAATCCTTAGAATCACCCATGTGACCTTAGAATGCCTGATCCTTAAGCTAATTCTCCTCTTCTGTCTCCTGGGACACAGATTACCTTTGTGTACTCTTTTGTCTATCCCAACCTTCTGCTCATTAATTTTGCTATCAATATTATCATGTTAACAATTTTGATATTAACTAAAATTAATATTATCCCTATGAGTAATTTTATAACTATATTTCAATATTCTGATACAAATATACTACTAGAAATACATTCATTTCTAAGAGTCATGTTTTTTCTCTTAAAAGAGCTAACTCAAAAAGCCACACTTTTTGATTAGTAGTTTTTTGGACATAGCAAAAGATCAATAATTGGTATTCTAATAGTTTTGCAAATGTTTTCTAAAAAGCTATGTTAAGTGCATCATTATAGTCTATAGAACCTGATTTATTGAACTAAGCTAAATGAACTCGTGCTTTTTCTATTATAAGGAGAACAATAAAGGTCATTCATTTATTGGTTCTTCATGTACCCTTTAGATGTCTTCTCATTTACTGAGCAACATTTGTTAGTTACAGGATGAATGTGGACAGAAGTCTGTAATTCTTTGTTGTTCTTAATATACTCAGAAAGCCAGATGTTAAAACGCTTAAAACATATGACAACGTTTTGTTGGATGTTCAAAGTATATTTGCTTGCATTGATATCAATCAACAAGTCCACATTTATATTTAATACATTTTTGTCTTATGGGCAAATCAAAAAAATAAAAGGATAGGTAAGAAATGATTTTTCAAGGGCAAACATAGTTGTTCTTAAGAAGGCAGATGGTGAGAACAGGAAAATTCAAGGTAATTCATGGGAGAAGAGTCCATTGAAGTACTAGGAATCAGGTTGGATTGTTCCATTCTGTAAAGATCATCAAATCATAGGGTTACAGTAAATGTCAACAACCTTCTCTCCCCTACCATGCATTCTATGTTACAATCATACAGTCTGATCACCATAATTCTTTTGTGACTCTGGTACTTATCTGATAGCAGAATATTGTAACAGATACATGAAAGAGGACTGGCTTCTAGAAGTAATATTTGAAGGTCTACCTAGCAATGTTTTTACCACTTACTCCAATATTTCCCATTAGTGAATGCTAGACCTTGGCAAGGGCTTATGACTTCAAATAAACCCACTCCTTGAATTACTGACCTGAGTGGGAGGGGAATAGCCAGTGAATCATTGAGAAAAATTAATTGGTAGCAGAAAAGATAACTTTTCCCCAACTAAAATTCTATTTCAGACAACAAACCTTGAAATTAAAGGTGTTTCACTGAAAAGCTAAAGGCCTGATTGTGTAGAATCCACTAAACCTCTCATCCTGTGGTCTCAAATGTCCAGGGTCATCTCTGTGGCTTCACCAAAATGCAGTCATGCAGTGTAAAATCTGTGTTACATGTCAAGTCTCTTGTGTAATTATAATTAATAATTGCTGAGTTTCTAAACCCTTAATCTAAAATGAACACAACCTATTTTCTTAATATTAAGATACTTATACAATAAGAATCTTCCTCAAATCTTAGATTAAACTCACCATTAAATAATATTTGGGAGAGTGAAAATAGTTGATTTGGTTTGGTGTATATGTGTTTAAGAAATGGTGTAGAAAACTAAAATTGTGTAATGAGATGGAGCCTGTATGAAAGGACAAATAAATTTTATGAACCATAAAGCACTAGGATAATATAGTGTTAGTCTTTTAATTAGGATAATGCATTTAGAGAGAACAAAGTTAAACCCTAATTTTTAAGATAGATGGGTTCAGAGCTATTAGTTCCAACGAAGGAGAAGGAGACTAGATGACTTTTGGCATCGTTCCCTTCTCAATGTACACAAAAGGACTGAAAATGCAGGTTAGTGTTAGGCATGGTAGGAAACTAACACAAAATGTAAGCTTATCCTCCTGTGAAATGATGGTGAGGCCCCATCTGCAGCAATCCGCACTATGATTGCCAGTGAAATGAAGGAGACAATGTAGATGGAAAAACTCAGGAAATGGACATTTAATGGCAACGATGACGGATGCCTCCAGAAAAAAAAAAAAGGAAGATTAAGGTTTTTCAGAGTAAAGATGAAAATGGAAAGAGCAGAGAATAATGATTAAAATGTATAGGATGTCCCTCCAGTGCCTTCTACCTTTTGAAAATATCTCAAAGGAAATGAATCAATAGCAGTATAACACCCATGGAGTGAATGATAACAGTTCTCCTGATTTTGATTCGAGGGCTTCTCTGCTTATTTATTTAGTCCTTAAAAGTATTGATTTTGGTATGGAGGCTGGTATGATTATTTTTCCTACCATACAGACCAGAAAACTGAGGCCAACGAAGTTCTCTCATGTAAAATGATGTTTAGAAACTGAGTTAGCAGTTCACTTCTTCCAAGGTATGCAATGAAATATTTCTGAACTGCAACATGGCCAACATTCTTAGTATACAGAGTACGAAACCCAGAAAGAGGCATTTTATAAACACCTTAAGATGTAATGCAAAAGGTCCATGATTCACAATTAAAGAAATAGAAAATTGATTAAGTAAATAATTCTTCATTGAACTTTGACAAATTACCTTCATTACATCCTTTTAAGGATTAAATTTACACCTTAAAACTTCATATTATTGAGTGATCTTCACGCTATTATTTTTAGCGTTTGCTTAACTATAGGCTAGCCGTTCTTGTTTATTCTGTAAAACTGTTGCTTCTGACATACAGTGTAGAGAAAAATAATCATCTTAATAGTTTATGCATTTAGTCAAGAAAATAATTTGTATCTGGAAACTTCAAATACATGGGTAATTTCTGTTCTTTCTTCCTGTTTGTTTTTATTTGGGTATTATGTTATCCTCGATACTATTTCACTAAGCATTTGTTTTCTTGTGAGGGTCTCCTGACTATGTGCTTTACCAGTAATCATACACTATATACATTTTTTGTGATCCATTTGATGTGACATTTGTATATGTTAATCCCTATACAGTGATTATTCACGTATAAGATTTATAGGAAAGTCAGTGAACCTAGAGGAAAGATGTTAAATTCGAGAGTAAGAGATGCATTTGAGTTCTCCTCTTGATCCCAAGGTCAATGCTCTACACTGGCTGCTCACTTTACTATAATTATTCAGGCAATTCTGTTCTCTGATCACGTTGCTGAAATGTTCCCATGAGTCTTTTGCCAGTTTTAGGAATGTTTGAGGATAGTGGATAAACACAAAGAAACTGACAAATCATATAAATTAAACTTAATCCTCAGAGCCATGCTTTTATGGCCTAAATCTCTAAAGTAAAAGTGATAAGATTTTACAGATATGATTTTTTAAATTATATGTGATAGTAAAGACCATTTCTCGTCCATATTCAATCAGTAATCTCTGTCAATATTTATTTTCTCATAGTCTCTCATAAACATGACAATATTTATTTCTTATTACCAAAGCTGGACATTACCAATGTCTTAGAAGGCAATTCAACAATGTTCATTCCTATTCGATTAAAGTTCCTTATGGAACATCATCCTTCATCACATTGACTTCATTCTGAGCTCCCAAGGGCAGAAACTAGATGATAGCTAGTAAGGACAGAGGCCAGTTTTCTCAAACAGAGATACCCAAAGCATATTTCCTGCATTGTGGGCCTGGAAGCTTAGGGTTGTTTAATTCCAGTTATTATAGCATACTACCTACTTCAATAGTTGTAACAATTTGCATTTAGCTTTACTCAATCCCAGGGCTTCAGAAGGAAGGTATAGTACACTGTTCTCTTGATTCTTGTTTTTTTCATATTAAAAAAGTACTTAACCCACAGCCTTATAATTGATCACAATCCTTCTGTATAAAAAGAGATTTTAGGATGGGTAAATTTTCTTTTATGTTTCTAATTCCATAGTAATAATTTATAATTTGTAAACAAAAGGAGTAGAAAAGCTTCTGCTTAATAAAGAGGAAAATGTAATTTGGTGAATAGTATTTTGTACTTATGACCTTCTTCAAAGGAATACAGAAAAGGTTGTGAGTGAATCCATATATACTGATTAATCACACAAATAGACATATAAATCTATTCAATTCCATAGAGGGAGGTGGCTTAAATGCTTTTAAATTTCAAATGTTACAGGGAAAAATTATCCTGCCCCTACAAACCCTTAGTGATTTGTTATAAATTCTAGATTGCTTCCTATATAAACTAAAGAAAAATATGGGGGCTTGGGGATTTAGTTTAGTGGTAGAGGGCTTGCCTAGCAAGCGCAAGGTCCTGGGTTCGGTCCCCAGCTCTGAAAAAAAAAAGAAAAATATGGAATAGCATGAAAATATGTCAAAAATAACAATATGTAACTTTATATTTAGTTGCCAATATATTTTCACATTAAAGAATACTTTAATACAGTGATTTAGAAACTGAACTTTCAAAGAATGCCAAAATTAAATTCAACCTCTCTTATTTATACAAGTGTGATCTTAGATGTCTTTCTTGCCAAATTTAGGTCTCAGAGTTTTCAAAAATGTTATTCATTATGCCTGATTAACATAAAAAATGCTGTGTCACCTAAATTATGAACTATGCATAAAATTACTGACCTTGTAATTTTGAGGTTGACTCACTTCAATTGTTAGAATTCACTGTACTCAAATTCAGTGGTACAAATTAATAAAATAATTTAATATCATCTTTATTTTCATAAAAATAGAAAAATATGTATAATCAAATTTATGGTTATGATTCATTCCAAACAAACAGCTTTAAAAGTTCTAGAAATTTCCTCCCACTTCCTCTAATTTGCCAAATTGTAGCAATGTCAATAACTTAAGGTTTTCAACTTCTAATATTTGGTGACATGTGATTATCGTAGAGCCACTCCTTTTAAGAAACATTATTAGCTTTTGCTGATACATTAAAATATTATCAGATCCAACAAATACAGAAATAGTCATTAATCTAACTTAAAACTTAATCAATATTTTACTGAGCCACTAAAGTGTAAAAGATGAGAACAAATATTGCTTTAGACTTATTCATTTTTGGTAATTTGAGAAACAATGTAATCAGTGCCTTGGATTCAGTGTTTTTCTCACTACTAAGTATGCCAGGCCATAGAGAATCTGCATTTAGTTTACTTCGCACATCTTGAATGTATTTCATGTATTCCATTTTAAATGTTTTCTTATGATCTATTTTCTCACCAACCTCCATATGCCTCCATGGAAGACGTAAAAAAAGAAACTATTCCATATGTTTTATGTAAAATATATTGAATGCAGAAAATTGAGCATGAAACTGTCTACTTAGAAAAAAATGAGTGGAATAATTGCATGATTTTTCCCATCCAAGTGAGAGGTATTGTTTAATTGTTCTTTTTTTGCATTTAGGTTTCTGAATTCATAATTCTAGGCATTTACAGTGTAAGCCACAGCTATAAATTTGTACAATTCATCTTTTTCTGTTGGTTTATAAAGGTAAGAATATGTTACTACAGGGACATGTTCTGTGATCACACTCACAATTCTGTGATGGGTTCTGAAGGATGATGACAGAGACCAGAGCAAGACTTTTTTTCTGTCATTAGCTTATAGTGTATGAGCTCAATAGCTCTCCTGAAGAACTTAAAGCAACTTAAAAGATCCTTCATTCTGTAAGTTATCATAATTGTGCACAAAAGCCATAAGCCAGAGAGGGATATTTCATTAGGACTGTTGTTCTCAACCTGAGGGTCACAACCACTTGGGAGGTCACATATTAGATATTATGTTTTTCAGATATTTACATTATGATTCACAATACTAGCAAAATTAAAGTTATGAAGTAATTTTATGGTTGGGGGTGACCACAACATGAGGAACTACATTAAAGAATGACAGCATTAGGAAGGTTGGAAACCACTGTGGTAGTAAAATTGATGATTATGGATTAATTTGAAACCTTAATTTTTGCATCTGGTACAACTTAAAGAACTTAAAATAATTTAACATAACCCACAATAATGTGGATTATGGTGTTTTAGAATTTGGCTAAGTAGCCATTTATCCCTTGATCCATTGACAAAAACACGGTTACAAAATTTAGGACACTCACCTTTTATTAAAGAGACTTTACTTTCTTATAAACCCATAACATTCATACTAAGCAAGTCTTTCTGTCTGTGTGTATGTACATATGCATGTTTGGGCATCTTTATGTATATGTGTGAAAAGGAAAAAGAAGAAGACAGTTGGTGTATTACTATGCGTGTATCATACATGTCAATTTAATATTTACCAAGTTTCCACTTAAAGGCTGATGTGTTCTAAAACAAACAATCACAAATCATGAAGGAGGCAGAAAATTGTGGGCATTCACACAAATATAACACCCAGATTTAAATGTAATCATAATTTTATTGCCAAATTTTACAAATAGTGTCTACTGTCACTCATTATTCAGTATATATTTTCTATTCAGACATAAGGATGCTAGTACTGAATTAAATAGGTTCTGTTTTTTCCATTTTGTGTAGTATATATCTGCTCCTATAAATGTCAGCAATCTACTACTACATTTGTATGGGGGAAAATTAAAATAAGTTGGCCTCCTAGCAGCAGCTGACTGAGACAGATGCAGACACTTACACCCAACCATTGGACTGAAGTCAGGGAACCCTATGGTTGAAATAGGAGAAGGACTGAAGAAGCTGAAGGAGAGGGCAATGCCATAGGAAGGGCTAGAGTCTAATTAGCCCAGACTCCAGGGAACTCCCAGAGTCTGAGCCACCAATCAAGACCATACACAGGCTGATCCAAGGACGCCTGGCACACATATAGCAGAGGGCTGCCTGGTTTGGCCTCAGTAGAAGATGTGCCTAATTCTCAAGTAATTTGAGGACCTGGGGAAGGGAGAAACCTGGTATGAGGGGAGGCACACTCTCAGAGGCAAGGGGAGGAGGAATGGGATGGGGGAGGCAATGGCTGAAACGTAAATAAATAAAAGAATCCTTTGCTGAGATGGGCATGCTCAGTTTGATTCTTTTACTCTTGGCTCCAGACTTTTTCAGATGATTTTGGAAGTTCTTTCTCTTATTCACAATAAAAATTCCTTCCCACCTCCAGCCATAGAGCAGCCATTTCAGGGGCCCCTTGCATGTACTACGTTTACATGCATGTACCACAATATGAAGTTTGTCAACAAAAAGATATATATGCAAGCTTGACATGGTAATGCACATGTTTACTCTCAGCACTCCAGAGGCAGAGGCAGGTGGATCTCTATGAGTCTGAGGCCAGTCTGGTCTACATAGTTCCATATAGCTAAGACTGTAGAGAGAGACCCTGACTAAAAATTATATACAAAGAGTCTAAACATTCTCTTCAAAAGGAAGATATTTCAAACTGGAATTTTAAAAGAAGGAGGTAGAGGAGATGGTGTAATGAGTAAAAAACGTATTGCAAAAGCATGACTGAAGTTCACATTCACATAAAACCAGTGCTTTAAAAAAAAGGAACATCTATCTATGTGCTATGTACAATACACCGCCTCTAATTAAAAGACTCAGTAAGAAACAAAAGAAGGTGATAAGAATGGAACAACTTGCATTCTCCTGCATGTTGACCATCAGTTGAACAAGTGGATCAAGGACCTCCACAAAAAACCATTGAATCTAACAGAAGGGAAAGTGGGGAAGAGCCTCGAACCCATTGACACTGAGCAGAAGAACACCAATGGCTCACACGCCAAGGTGAACAATTGACAAATGGGACCTCATAAAATTGAAAAGCATCTCTAAGGCAAAGGACATTGTCAGTGGGACAAAACAGCCACCAACAGATTGAGGAAAAAAACCTTTACCAATCCTACATTTAATAGAGGGTTAATATATAATACATATGAAGAACTCAAGAAGTTAGACTCCAGAGAACCAAATAACCCTATTGAAAAAAGGGGAACAGAGCTAAACAGAGAATTCTTAATGGAGGAATCTCAAATGACTGAGAAGCCCTTAAAGAAATGATCATCATGGAAACGCAAATCAAAATGACCCTGAGATTTTCTCACACCAATCACAATAGCTAAGATCAAAACCACAGGCGACAGCAGAGGCTGGCAAGGATGTGGAGAAAAAGGAACACTTCCATTGCTGGTGGGACTGCAAGCTGGTCAAACCACTAGGAAATTAATCGGGCAGTTCCTGAGAAAATTAGAAATAGTTATAACTGAAGACCCAGTTATGCGACCCCAGGGCATATACGCAAAAGATGCTCCAACATATAACAAGGAAAAATTCTCCGCTGTGTTTATAGCAACCTTATTTATGATAGCCAGAAGCTGGAAACAATCCAGATGTCCATCAATAGAATAGCGAATACAGAAATGTGGTACATTTACACAATGGAATACTTCTCAGCTATTAAAAACAATGACTTCGTGAAATTTGCAGGCAAATAGATGGAACTAGACAATATCATCCTGAGTGAGGTAACATGGACACAAAAACACACACACAGTATGTACTCACTGATAAGTTCATATTAGCCCAAAAACTCACAATGCTCATAGTACAACCCACAGACTATATGGAGCTTAGGAGGAAGCATGACCAGGGTGTGGATGCTTCAGTCCTGCATAGAGGGGAGAATAGAATGATAGTGGAAGGTGGATGCAGGGGGGACCTGAGAAAGAGAGAGGAGGGGGAGGGAAAAGAGAGGTAGAATCAAGTACTAGAGCAGAAGGTAGAGAGGTGCAGAGGGTCAGGAAATTGAATAAAAAATATGTAGCAGTGGGGGATGAGGAACTGGGGATAGTCACTAGAGGGTCACAGAAACCAAGAAAGCCAGTGGCTCCCAGGACCCAAAGGGATGACTTTACTGAAATGCACAGCGAAGGGGAAATAGAACCTACAGAGACCACCTCCAGTAGATAGGTACAGCCCTCTGTTGAGGGATGGGGCATACACCCACCTGAAAGTGACATCTACTAGAGAGAACTGACTGAATTTCCCAGAGGTTATCATTTGCCAGTCCCTTTTGGTTATGTGAGTCTGTTTTTGTATGTTTGTTTGTTTGGTTGGTTTGTTTTCCTTCTTCTAATTTTCCTTCTCACAGCTGGGACTTTTTATAATGGGATGTCTTTATCAATATCAAAGACCTATTATTTTAAAAGTAGTTTTTTTTAAATAATTAAACACATTACTAAGCAATTTGTAAGTAATGGTGACTTTCATGGACATTATCACACATCTCTTGTGCCTCAGGCAAATTTAAAATATGGAAACAATAAATATAATATTTTCAAATTCTTATAAACATTACAAAGTCAATGTTCTTAAAATGTGATAAAATAGGCGAAAACAGAATATTAAACACATCCTTTAGTAGATGAAGGCCCCAACGCTCTTCCTGGGAGGATATATTTAATTGAGAAGGGAGAGAAAAATGAGCCTCTTGAATAAGAGCAGTATTTGGAGAAGGATATTCTATCACGTACTGTGATGCAGTCATGGGAAAGTTATATTTTTAAATGGAGCCAGCAGTGACTCGTGTGGAATTTTTTTTTCCTGCAGACCGTTTACACTGGCAGTTTTCGACATCCCAGACATTTCCTATCTGCTCCCTCAGGCAAATCAGCTCTCACAATGCCTTTTTTCCAGCCAATTCAGCTTCTAACAGCTACCAAACATTTCTTCCAAAACAATCAGGGAACAAGGTTCTGACCCCTGTTCATGTGTCTTTTCCAAGAATGGACACAAAATACTCATATTAAGTTTTTAAATGTTAAGGAATGAGAAGTTCATGACTCACCCAGTGGAAGAGAAGTTTGGAAAGGTCCCTCCCACCTGCTGATGTGAAATGCTACTTTCATAAGTATTTTCCCATCATTGTGCTTTTTGGTTTGTTTTTTTTTTGTTTTTTTTGTTTGTTTGCTTGTTTGTTTGTTTGTTTATTGAGGCTTATTCACTTTGAATGACACAGAGCACTACTTGCCATTTATTTCCGTAATGTTTAAATTCGGAAGTTCTAAGTTGGGCAAAACGTTGCAAATACAGGCACATATGTATACGCACACCTGAACTCACCCAGATCAGTGTTCTATTAGAAGTCATATTTCAGAGCTGTTTTGGTCGTTTTTAGTTAATTAAAGCTAAATTTACAATTATCAGTCATTTATGAAGATAGGGCTCTTTTGTTTTCTTTATGAAAAATCAGTTATTCCTTGTGGGAAAAAAACTAATAATGAAAATGTTATCTGCTCATTTGTGTTCAGAACACGTAGCACTGCTCTCTCCACAGTTAACCATGACTAAGTGATAAAACAGCTTATTAATGTTCTAAATACGCTGACACATTTCTCAATCATCACTGAGTTTGAACTAATATCATTTGACTTATAAAACAGGGAAAAATAACAGGCTGTTTGAAACGTGTATACTCAGTAGCATTCAGTTTCAGCGAAATACTTTAAAACTATTTTTCAAACATAGGTTTGAAGGCTTTGGCAAAATGCAGAGCCTCTTGCCTAAGCATGCTTCCTTTGAGTTTTCAAACTCAGTACATTTCAAGAGAAATTTAATTCATATGTTTCCAGCAATTTTGCATTTTACTTATTTAAATGGACTTTTCTGAGGCCTCTGTGGGGTCTAAGTAGTCAGTATGTATTACCAGTTCATAAAGAGTCCCAAACTTACTTTAAATTGAAATATGAGAGTAAATTGAATTTAAAATGATAAAAATGAATTTGTGTGCTTGTTCCAAGTTGTAGCATGCAGCTCAGTGGCAGAGTTCTTGCCTGGTATATGTTACATCTCATCTCAGAAATGTGCACATATGTATACATTCATGCACAAACACATACACACTCAGAAAGACAGAGAGAGAGAGAGAGAGAGAGAGAGAGAGAGAGAGAGAGAGAGAGAGAAGGAGGGAGGAGGAGAGAGGTAGGGAGGAAGTGGCATTCACTACATTCAAATCGTATAAAATTATACATTATTTTTGGACAGTTTTCAATAATCAGGTCAGCCAAGCATCCAAATTTAGGGCTGCGCTGGAACATCTTTAAAGGCTCTGGTCTAGATCACTGCAGGGTGTAAAAATATGGGTCCATACTTGATGTCCAAATAGGCTCTTGAAGGGAACTTGAATCCTTTTGAAATGACTGGAACTGCTGGGCATGTCTTACCTCTGGTGGCTGTTCTTCTGGCTAAAATGCTCTAGTTCTCTGTACTGCTTACATTCTTTTGCAATAGCCCAGGTACTAGGTAAGGGGATAAAATACAATTAATTCTGTAGGGTTAAAATGAAAATCCATTGACTCAGGCTTAGACTTATGGCAATTAAGGTGAGTCTGCGCACAGCAAATGCTAAATAATAAAAATGGTATGTGGGCAGAGTGATTTCTGCCTATAATCCAACACATGGGACAAAGAAGTAAGCAGACATTTGTCCTAGCTAGTCAAGGCTACATAGAAAAGTCCTTTTAAAAGCTGAAAACAAACAAAAATGTGATAGTTATGTGCATTTATATTAAATTTATCAACAAAACTACAAAATTATTTAGTAACTGTTTGGTAGATATTTTCCAGACTTAAATAACACTTGGGTTTTCAGTGCAGGAAATTAAAACTTGGGAGCTTGTATATGTTAGGTAAAAGCTCTATGCCAACTCCTAGCCATTCTCTCTCTCTCTCTCTCTCTCTCTCTCTCTCTCTCTCTCTCTCTCTCTCTCTCTCTCTCTCTCTCTCTCTCCTCCCCCTCCTCCTCCTCCTTGTTCTTCTCCTCCATTTTCCAATATCTTTCTCTCTTCCCTCTTTCTTTTCTGTTATTTCTTTTTCTACACAAAATCATAAGTCTTCCAACTTAACCATGAATTCACTGTAAATCTCAGGTTCCACTTACACTTAAATATGCAATCCCCTGCTATAACATCTAAAGTAGGTAAAGTAATTAACAGGAGCGACTGTACCTGGTATATTGAGCTTTGTAAGGGACTCTGGTTCGTGTGTGTGTGTGTGTGTGTGTGTGTGTGTGTGTGTGTGTGTGTGTACACAGCGACTACTAGAGTTGGAGCACTGTAAGGATTAGCGCTGTTTATTGACAAGCACACTGAACTAGGAAAAGAGGAGCATTGCCAGTCTGAACTATTATGACATGCAAAACTGTTGAAAGTTTCTGAACCTTTCTATGTCATTCCTCTTCTACATGATAATATAGACACAGTCACCAAATGGCTAAGTGTATAGAACCCCAAATAAAGACCCAAAAATTGTGGGTAAATAATGACTCTCTTATTCCAGAAACTTCTACATTTCATCACAAGGTTTTATTCCTTGAGGTTGGTATTTGTCATTGATAAACCACAGACAAGATCAATAAACACATATCAGCCAGACTGATTGAGCTAGGCATGAGATTACTTTTTGAATTCTCGTGAAAGTACAAATTGGTCCTCTACATTCTAAACACTTCCACATTTCCCTTCTTGAAACATTCAGGTTAATAAAATAATTAACCTCTGTTCAGGTTAATAGAATAATGCTTACCTAATACATATATTACACAGTTTGCTACTGTGTCACTGTTAAAATAGACTTTTATTGTTACTATACATATATAGGCGCAGAGATTATATATTGATTATATAATTGTCTACTCTTCTGAATTATCAGAGAATATTAAAGTATAGTAAAATAATCACTGTCTGACTAGATAGAAAAATTGTTATAAGATGAATTAGTGTATGTAACATGTTGAAAGGCATACTGCTAACGATAAAGAAAAGAGATCATCCTTCAGATTTCAGGGATAAAAATTATGTTTGCAAGTTCTCAAAAACTGCCACTCATACACCATTAAGTTTCTCTGATGCTTGACATCAGGGGTCAAATTCTGACTGGGTAGGATGTAGCTTTCTCTGGTGTTTGCTTGTTTGTTTGCTTGGCTTGTTGTTTGGTTTTGTTGTGGTGTGGTTTTGTTTTTGTTTTTGTTGTTGTTGTTTGCTAATGAAGATGTCAAAGATGTTACTACCATAATTCTAATAGCCAAGGTATTCTTGCTGAGTTTTAATGATCTCCATTTTTTTTTATCCCAGATAAAAGAACAATGAGGTTTTAGATGCAGGAGTAGATGGAGATGTTTTTTTCTAGATCTATTGTTACCAAATGGTCACGTGTGAAGATTTAACAAAGTATTTTCAATGCTTTATTAGCCCTGTCTCTAAATATATCTACCCCCTACTTCCTCTCATTAAAAAGTAGTTTAAGGGACATAGTAGTAGGCAGGGAAGCTGTGCTTACTTGAGTCATGGATTACCCTTTCTCGTCTTAATGTGCAACTCCTCCTCTCAGTGCTACTTCCTTCTAATAAAATTCAAGACAAGTGTTCAAAATTATGAATGAATTGGGGAACCACGACAAGTGGGATGAGGAAACACATGCTTCTAGTGCCTTGAGTAATAATGAATCTCCTCATAGAAATCAGGATATACATTTAGAGAAATGGCAGCTAATGCATGAAGTAATGTTTAAAAACAAAAATTTTATGGGCAGCACTGTTCTCACAAGCCATGTCAGAAACAATTTTTACAAAATGATAGGACAACAATATCAACTAACCAGACACCACAGAGCTCCCAGAGACTAAAGCATCAACCAAAGAGTACACATGGAGGGACCCATGACTCCAGCTGCACATGTAGCAGAGGATGGCATTATCTGGCATCAACAGGAAGGGAGGCCCTTGATCCTATGGAGACTGGATACCCCAATATAGAGGAATGCTACAGCGGTGAGGCAGGAGTGGCTGGTTGGATGCGGAAGCTCCTTCATGTTTGCAGGGGAAGGTGTAGGGGATCGGAAGTTTGTGGAGGGGAATCTGGGAAGGGGGGTAGCATTTGAAATACAAATAAATAAAATAACCAATAAAATAAGTATACAAAGCTTGTTTTGTTTTGTTTTCCAGAGCTGAGGTCTGAACTCAGGGCCTTGTAAAATAATTAAAATTGAAAAAATTATGACTACTGACGTAATAGTGCCAGTTAAAGTGATTTGTGATCCAAGACAGTTATTAGTCATATTTCTTCACAAAAGAATGATTGGTAAATCCCATGGTGATACTGTTCTTAAATTTTTGTGGAAACCCTAGATACTATTTCCAAGAGAATGTACACAATTTTTCATTATTGTTAACTGCAGTGAAAAGAACATACTAAACAAACATGATAGTCATGATTAGTTAACCAGTCACAGGATACAAAGTATGCATTAAAAACTAGCTGTGTCTTCACATATGGCTCATAAAGTATCTAAAAATTTAATTAATAAAACAATAGCACAGCATCAAAACAAAGTGATACTTAAAAATAAATGAATACATAGAGTAAAAGACCTATGGATGTAAAACCATAAGATGTACTCTAATTTTAGAAGTAGACACAAAACATACATGGCCAATATGTAACGATTTTACTTTAATAATAATAACTTATCTATTTCAACATACTGAAGACATCCTAGGGTTGTAAATTAGAGAACTTAACATTATTACAATATCCATACTACACAAAGTAATCTATAGCTTTGTTGTAATCACTATCAAAAATTGCAAATTATCATCAAAAATTATGAACACAAAATGTCCCCCAAAACTAAGGAAACCATGAGAAATACAGCAAACATGAGACATCACATATCATGACTTAAAAACATATTTTAAATCAGTAGCAAGTAAATTAGTGTGGAATCCTGAATATAGATACATCTAGACTAAAAGAAGAAAAAGAAAGCCCAGAGGGAGAGCCATGTTGGCAGAATGAACTGATAGCCACATAGAGTGACAGCAAACCCAGGAACAAAAGCCTCTTCAGTGAACAGAACTAGAAAAAGCGATTATCCAAATGTGAAATTCAACCCTCCCTTTAAATTATCCAGAAAAATTAAACTCTAAATAGACTCAGGGCAATGAAAGACCCCCGGAGAGGGGGGACCCTCACTCAAGTCTTGGGATGACTCGACCCCCAAGAACTCATGTGAGACTGTCCTTGCTGTAATAAACATGAGTTTTATTGATAGGAACCAGTGCACTGGGGTCAAGACTCGTATCCCACGCAGGGGCAGTGGAGTTCGACCCCCAGTAACTAAGACAAGGGGAATTTAAAGGAAGGAAACTCAACCCCAGCGGGTAGGGAGGGCATCATTGGAAAATGTCTAGAATACCAGTGAAAAATCACAAGGAGGAGCTTCCTGATTCTCAAGATTGTTTACTTTATGGTCCACCAGTTCCTGGGAGAAGCTTCCTGCTTCTCAAGATTGTTCTCTAGGGCCTTATCTCAAGTCCTTTTATCTAGTTCCTGAGAGAGCAGGCTCAAGAAATGTGACCTTTTACCTAAAGGTAGAGGGCAGGGTCTGGAATTTGAGGTATTTGGGGCTTTTTTAAAGTTCTGACTTCTTAGCTGCATTTTTTATTCTTTCAGCAACAATACCAGGCCCAAACAATAAATATATTGGAAAAAAAAAAAACCTCTTGGGAATGTCTTTAAATATTGGCCTTGGCCAGGTCCCTTTAGTTGTAGCATCAAAGGCCCCATTATGAAATGTGAAATAGGCAAATGAGTCAGCATCAAACTACAGAAGACTCTGTGTCATAATCAACAGAATCAACAGAAGGAAAGGGCAGGAGCATGCACAGGTTATGTGTGAAACAAGTTAAATACATAAGAACATACAGTAAGGCAATGATGAAACCAAAGACATGAGCAAGTGAGTAATCTGATTACCTCATAAGATCCAGGTGAGAAATTCCAGGCTGTCAGTCTGCTGCAAGTGATAACTAGCATCACAGCAACAACAAGAAAAATTCCCATAAGTATCCAAGTATCTGCAGAGATGCTCATCATCATCAGGGAAATTCAAAATCAGAATGAGGTGTCTTCTCCCACCTCATAGGATAGCCATTAACAAAGATAAATAAATAAATAAATAAATAAATAAATAAATAAATAAATAAATAAATAACAACCTGTTCATGGAGATAGGGAGACATTAAAACCAGTGCTTGGAAATAAGACTACTTACAGAGAAGACTGTCATGGATACAATACCAGATGGACTACAACACAACTGTATTTCCTTTGTTATTTAATAAAGTGCCATTTGTTATATATTAATTGGTTATTTTGTAGTTTTATCACAGAATTTTTTCATAAAATAATATACTATTTCATAAGTGTGTTTGCATGATGATTATTGAAATATCTTAAGTAATTCTACTTATTGGAATATTTATTTCTTAAAATATTTGGTATCTTAAAATTAGGTACTTACGGAAAAGAGTCTAGCATGGCTGCCCTCTGAAAGGTCCAACAAGCAGTTGACTGAGACAGAAGCAGATACTTACACCCAACCAATGGACAGAAGTTGGGAACCCCTATTTTGAATTAGGGAAAGACTGGAGAAAGCTAAGGAGAGTGACCACATAGAAAGACCAGCAGTCTCAATTAACCCAGACCCCTGAGATCTCTGAGATATTGAGCCACCAACCAGGGAGCATACACCAGCTGGTCCCAGGCCCATGACAAATATACAGCAGAGGACTACCTGGTCTGCCCTCAGTGAGAGAAGACGCACCTAAGACTCAAGAGACTTGAGGCCTGAGGGAATGAAATCTAGCAGCATGTGGGGGGTCTGGGGATATCATCTTGGGGACAAGGGAGGAGAAATTGGATGAGGAACTGTTGGAGGGCAGAACAGGAGGAGGATAACAACTGGACTGTTAAAAAATTAACGATAATAAATTAAAAATAGGAACACTTCTAAGAATTCAATATCATTCTATGAAACCTAAAATTCACATAGATAAAATGTATAAATGTTGCAGATATATGAAGGAAAGACTTAGATGTTCTTGATTACAGATACATTCTCATTAAGCAAATTTTAAAGCACAAACAAAATTTGTGTTATAGAATCACACCATATTTGGAGTGTAAATATAGACTCTATTTTGTAAATAGTTAACCCTGAATGTAAAAATCAATGTATTCATACAACTATTAAATTTTTAGAATTGTGTGGTTTTTGTTTTTAATTTATGTGCATTTTGCATTGCTATAGGTTGATCCAAAAGTTACGTTTTAAAGATTCATTTATTTTAATTTACGTGTGTGTCTAAGTAATTGTCATAGAAATGTAGGAATTCACATAGACCTGAAGAGGGCATTCAGTCCCACGGAGTAGATAATATGGCAGTTGTGAGCTCCTTGGTATGGGCCAGGAACCAAATGTGCGTCTTTTTCTAGAAAAATAAATAAATGAATAAAAAACACTCAACCAATGAACTAGCTCTTTATCCTATAACCCAAAGTATTCTATATGATTCGTGTATGTGTGTGTGTGTGTGTGTACACTTATTATAAATCTGTATCTCTAGCTCCATTAAAGGAATTATAAAAATTAAGTTGACCTTCATACAGAGAGACCAGATAAATAAATACACTTGCCTCAATTCCATTAAATGGACTGACAATCATCACATTTAATTTTTTTATTCTTCAGACTATTCCACAAAATAGAAACAGAAGGAACGCTACCCAATTCCTTCTATGAAGTCACAATAACACTTAAACCTAAACCACAAAAAGAACCAACAAAGACCCAACGAAGAAAGAGAACTTCAGACAAATTTTCCTTATGAATATCGATGGCAAAATTCTCAATCATGCTAGCTGAATCCAAGAACACGTCAAAACGATCACCCATCATGATCAAGAAGGCTTCATTCCAGGGATGCAGGGATGGCTCAATATACTTAAATCCATTAACTTGATCCACTATATGAACAAACTATTAGAAAAAAAACTACATGATCATCTCAGTAGATGCTAAGAAAGCATTTGACCAAAAAAATCAACACCCCTTCATGATAAAAGTCTCGGAAAGTTCAAGAATTCAAGGCCCATACCTAAATTTATTTTATTGTTTTAATTTTTTTTTACAGTTCAGTTGTTAAACCCCTTCCAGATCCTTCCTCCCACAGTTCCTCATCGTATTCCTCTTCACTGTGTCTCCAAGAGGATGTCTCCCTCTCAGGCGCCCCTACTTTGGAGCTTAAGTCTCTCAATAGGTAGGTGCATCTTCCCTCACCGAGGCCAGATCAAGCAGTCCTCTGCTGTATATGTGCTGGGCGCCTCAGATCAACTAGTGTATGCTGCATGGTTGGTGGGTCTATGTCTGAGAGATCTCAGGGGTCAGGCTTACTTGAGACTGCTAGTCTTCCTATGGGGTTACCGTCCACATTCAGTTTTATTACTAAAATTTCTGTATTGTTCTGAAGAACTGTCTTTGAGAGATTTATTAATTTTTACTGGTTCTTGAAATGTTAGCTTTAGTTAATTATAAGACAATGTAATATGTCTTTGGCAGTGACAGGGTAGTCAAATACAATGCTGTTTCTGGTCAGTAAAGGACTAAGCTCTCGCTTCTAGCACAGTGATGCTTTCAGAAAGCATGCTATTAACAGAGAATCGCACTCTGGATTTAACAAGAGAAAAAGAATTTATCTCATGACATGAGTTATTACTTTGAGTTTATATTTAGAAATTTTAAATGTGTCCATGTTTTCCAACTCAGTTGCCCTTAAATATTTTCTGTCATTTTTTTTCTGACTTGTATTTCATTTCACACATGAAAAAGATTAATACAATGTTTCACACCATTCTTTTGTATGCTAGCTTTTCTACTTTTGATTCTTTTATTAAAAGGGTCTCTAAAAAAAATCATCTTAAAATACACAGCTTTGGAGAGATCCAGGTGAGAAATTCCTGGCTGTCAGTCTGCTTTTGCCCACAAATGTGAATCACTGTGACTGACGCAGAAAGCAATTTCTGTTGTCCCACAGATACGAGACATGAAATCTAATCTACACACTGTTGTTTTATCCCACTTGCAGAGAGCAGAAGGAGTTTGTATGAACTGTGGATGTTTTCTTTATCAATTTATAAATCAATGAATTTTTAAGTAAAAATTCAATTTTTTACCAGTTATTGAAAACTATGGTATATCTGAGAGGATGCTACGTGGGCAGTACAAACAGAAATTAAACACTAATTCAAACACACTTGAAACTCATCTTTAGAAAATGAAATAGAAGTAACAAACCTTCTTTCCGTCCCACAAATATTTCATATTCTCGAAACAGTAAAACTCAACACTGTAGACATTTTTGTTGGTGGTGTTTATTTTGGGGTTTTTGTTTGTTTGTTTGTTTGTTTTCTTATTTATATTTTTAATCTGTACCCCAGGAAACCACATGTTAGTGTGATAGCCCCCTCTGTTTTCTGTCACTCTACTTTTTTTCAAGTCTAACCTCCATAGCTGCTTAACTTTTAAGAACAGAATTACTTTGGGGAAACAATAAGTTAAAAAGAAAATAGGTGCTTAGCTCCAATTTTACTATCAGATTCTGTGATTTTAACTATAAAATTCTGCAAATGAAGAAGACCGTGGGTGTATATTTGTATGTGTTTGCACCATTAAACTTAATGTAGTCAACTTTCACAAGTATCAAGATTTATTTCATTTTTAAGGTCACAGTCACCAAAGACTATTGTGTAGATAATAGTAGAAGTTAGTCAAAGAATACAAAATTTTCATTTAGAAAATATAGTTTAAGTTCTAAAGATTAAGAGGGGTGGGTCAAAAAAATTTTAAAAAAAAGATCAAAAGATTACATATAATCTATAACTATATATATAATTGAAAACTGCTGATTACATTTTAAATGTTCTCACTAAATACAAAATCAGTTAATATTTACTATTATAAACCAGTAAATCGACCTATTCTAACTGTTCATCTGTCCTGGAACTGACAACATAGAACAGGCTGGTCTTGAATTCACAAAGTGAGGGCCCTTACCTCTTGAGTTCTGTAATTAACAGTGTGCACCATAATTCCAGGTCTCCCCTGTGTATATTTAAGGATTTCAGTTTTATTGTTAACTAAAAGAAGCAAATTTGTTGAATAGAGGAGAATAATATGTCCATCTATTATTCAAAAACCTTTAAAGGACAAATACTGTTAAGAAGAAGGCCAACATGAACTCTAACAGTTGATTAGAGCAAACTTCTAAATTCTTTTTAATTATAACTGAGCAATAATGAGTAAACTACAATACATACTAACATTTTAAAAGGGCTTTCCACAGACTTCCATATTTTTGCCATAGCACATGTGATCCCTCACATACACACAACACAGACATGCTTAATAAATAAAAAAAAGAAAAAAACAAAATAAATGAAAGTACAAACATTCATTTTAACCTGAAATAAATGAAAAATGGATTAAGATGAAATAAAGTAATAGAAATCTTTGACTACTGTATTGTATCTATGGTGATGAAAATGTCCATTTACTAACCATTCTTAATTTAGAGTGAACTCATCACTAGTTGATGTGTATGTGTGCATACGAAGTGAAATACAATGTTCATGATTGTGATTAACACTCAAATGAAAGAGAAGGCAAAAAAAAAAATGAATGTGGTCAGATGTTGTGGCTTTTACGTTAGTTCAGTACTTGAGAAGCTTAGGCAGTAAAAATAACTCTGAGTTGAAAACCAGAGTGGGCTCTGGAGTGATACCTTCTCTCCAGAAATCAACAACAAATGAAATAAAAAATAAAATAAGTATAAGAGTAAGTTGTGCAGAGTTGTGAAAATATTCTGAAATTTTTCCAATAGAAGACACAAAAATATATTTACCTTTACCAAAACAGGCTGGATGATATATTAATCTTCATGCTTCTTTTTCTTATAATTTTATTTCTGTTAAAAATAGTCTCTAATTCTATTGAAATTCAAGAATCAATATCCCAATATTGTTGAAGTCGTGATTCCTATTAGCAAACATTCCATCTCTTTCCATAGGAGAGAAACTATTCGAAGTCTGTTACCCATCACTGCTGTAAGGGTTCCTTTGGCCAAGGGAATATGGGCAGATGTGCCAAGGTCCTGATTTTGGTGAGAGGCTATGAGAGGTATGGCAGGTCTGTACTTCATTCAACAAACTCTTACGAAATCTTCACATCCCAGATGTATGCTTCAAACAAGTCCTAGAAACTGATATACAGGGAAAGACCTACAGATCACATTAAACTTCAAAAGTCCGCGTCTAACTTCCAGTTCCTAACATAAAATGTGATGAATAAATAAATCTACAATTATACGAGGCACTCAAAGGCAGAAGTGCTTATTGTACTTTCCAATAAATCTGTCAGAGCCCAGTGTAATTTATAATGTTTGCTTTACTGAAAATATAAATGTGCTTAAAGAAGAGAAACTGACTTTGGATTAAACTAGTACTTTGGTATCTTTGTTGTTGTTGTTGTTGTTGTTGTTGTTGTTGTTTTAGTTCTGGGAAGATGCAATTCAGGATACTTTCAATTAGCCAAATCGCCCCACACTCTTCCTCATACAGTCTGGAATCTACATATAACTTGTAGAGAAATCACTTCTAAAATATTGGATTTTTTCAAAGACATTGTGAGTATTTCAAGTTTAAATTTAATTTCTTCTTTACATACATTACATAGTAACCACCTCCACACTCCCCCATATTCACTTTACCTGTTTCCCTTCAAAAAAAAAAAAAAAAAAAAAAAAGGATCAGCTCTCCCAGGGATCTTAACAGAATACGGCAGTATGGCATGACAAATTACAGTAAGAGTAGGCACAAACCTTCATTTCAAGGCTGATCAAGGTGACACAGTAGGAGGTAAAGTGTTCCAAGCCAGCACAAAGGTTCAGATGTACCTCCTCTCCCACTATTAGGAGTACCACAAGAACTCCAACTATGCAACCATAACATATATGTAGAGGCCCTTAGTTAGTAACACACAGCATTCCTGATTGTTGTTTCACTCTCTGTGAGCTCTTGTGAGCTCTTCTTAGTTGATTTTGTGATCTTCTGGAGTCCAGGATGCCTCTGGCTGCTAGACTCCCCTCCTCCCTTTTCTTTTAGTTCCCCTGGCATTGCATACTGTTTGAATGTTGGTCTCTGCTTGTGCTCCTATCACTTACCGGACAATATCTCTCTGAAGCTAATTGAGCTAGGCACGAATCTATTGAGTATAGCAGAATATCATTAGATATCATTAGGAATCAATTCACTGACTTTTTTAGGGGGCGTGGGGGAGCTGTCATATTTGGTTCTATTCTAGGTCTCTGGGCAGACCAGTCTCTAGTTCCTGGCCATCAACTCAGTGCTAGATATGGGCTCTCTCACATGGTCTTGGCCACAAGTTGAACTATTCACGGGTTGTCTACTCCCACAAGTTCCACCCTAGCACATCCTGCAGGTAGGACATATTGTAGGTTGAAGATTTATGGCTGAATCGATGTTCTGTTCCAATACTGATATCCGTGCCTATTATAGAAAATGGCTGGTTCAGGGGCTGGGGATTTAGCTCAGTGGTAGAGCGCTTACCTAGGAAGCACAAGGCCCTGGTTTGGTCCCCAGCTCCGGAAAAAAAGAACCAAAAAAAAAAAAAAAAGAAAATGGCTGGTTCAGACTTCGTCTCCCCCATTTCATTAGAGTCTGAAGGGCTCTCCATGGAGATCTCTTACCTGGCTAAGTGCGTGGGTTCAGGCGAGGGGGAGAGAACTTGGGCAGGAAGTGGGGACTACTTCTGCTGCTCCTTTTTGCCACTGCTGTTTTGGTTACCCAACCAGGCTGAGCCAGCAGGAGACTTCCTGACTGGTGAGGTGCAGGGGAGTTTCTAGCAGCCATTTCAGGAGAGCAGATCTCTTCCCCAAGCGGCGGTGTTACAGCTCTTAAGACAGAAGTTCTCAGAAGATGAAATAATTCCTGCACACCTGTAATTCTGAACACAACTCTTAAATACAGTTTTTGGGTGGGTCAGTGTCTGACAGCAGGTACTTCCTGTTGCTTTGGCCTGGGAGCTCTGGAAGACCTCATCTACATATTTGGGGGCGTGGTCCTCCTTCTAAGTCTGATCTGTCATGAACCTAAGTGACCAGTGGTCATGTCCTCACCTGTGGCGGAAGGGTTTGGGGCATTGTCCTGTGTAACTGATCTGTCTTGAGCCTTTATAACCTGTGGTCACGTTTTCACCTGTGGAGGAGGGGATTGGGGCATTGCCCTATGTGACTGCTCTGTTTCAAACCTCTCTATAGGGGTCTGTGGGGGCTGGGGGGCTGCAGCTAATGAGGCCTTGATCTGGGAGGCTGGGAATGTACCTGAAGTCCCTATTAGGGTTCACAGGGATTCGACCTGTCTCGGCCAGGAATCAGGGTATCTTTCACAGCTCGCCACCCGACAAGATTCAATCTCACAGATTCCAAGATGTTTCCACTCTACTAGGTTTCTACACAACCAGTGTGTGCCACAACCTCCAGTAGTCTCCCCATTTTGTAAAGTACCACTTTTTCTTCATCCATTCTTCAGTAGAAGGCCAACTATGCTGTTTCTAGTTTCTGGCTATAACCAACAAAGCAGCTATGAACATGGTACATGCATGAGAGAACATTAATGTTCCCAGAATCCAAGGGTTTTATATTTTCAATTTATTTATTCATTCATTTATTATTTATTTATTTACTTACTTATTTACTTTAATTCCATATGGTAGCACCAATCTCCCTCCAGTCCACCTCACACAGTTTTTTCCCACCATAACTCTTTCCTTTTCCTCTGAGAAGGAGAAGCCATCGCTGGGCCCCAACCCACCCTGACACATGAAGTCACTTCAGGTCTGAGCTCGTCCTTGACCACAGAGGTCAAAGAAGGTAGCCGAGTTAGGAAAATTCAGAGACAGCTTCCACTCCAGTGTTGAGGAACCCACATGAAGACAAAGCTGCATAACAGCTACATACATGTGGGAGTGCTAGGTCCAGCTCATATATGTCTCTTGAAGGCTCCATGTTCCAAATACATTGACTGTGTTGATCTTATGGAGTCTCTACCCCTCCATCCCCCAGGTCCCTCATCCATTCCCACAGTGGTTCCACAAGGTTCCCTAAGCTCCTTCTAATGTTTGCCTCTGGGTTTCTGCATCAGTTTTGATCAGCTGCTTGGTGGAGCCTCTCATAGGACAATAATGATAGGTTCCTGTATTCAAGTATGACAAGGTAAAATTAATAGTGTCAGGGACTGGCTTTTGCCCACCGATGGGTCTAAAGTTGGGGCAGTCATTGGCTGGCCATTTCCTCAGTATCTGTAGTGCTAAGAGAAAAACTCATAGCACCAAGCAAGGACCTTTAAAATGATATTAGAGAGATCTCATATTAGTAATTAAAAAACATAGCTGAAAGTTCTAGAACAAAGAGAAGCAAGCACTTCCAGGAGGAGTAGACAACAGGAAATCGTCAAACTTGGGACTTAAATCAATAAATTAGAAACAAGAAACCAACTCATAAAATTAACAAAACCAAGAGCTGGTTCTTTGAGAAAATCAACAAGATAAACAAACCCTTAATCAAACTAACTAAAAGCTAGCATTACTACATTGTCCATTTTACCACATTCTATTGCTTCAAACATCCCATAACTTCAATGGGAAGTTGAATAATAAATTCCACCTCACCATAAAAGAAACTACAAAATCACACTTCAAATGGATGAATATAGGCAAGATTGTTGCTGTCATCAATGAACCTGGCACCCAGGTATGAAAATGGACACAAAAATGATTTGAATTTTGCTTAAAAGACGAAATAACTAACAGGCACATATTAAATATTCACAGGTTCTAAATCTTATATCATTTCCAGCAGTCTCAAAAACAAACAAACAAAAAAAAAACTGGAGAAAGGCATGTTCAGGAGGAAGAGAGGTGAGTCAGTGGTTAAGACTGTATTTTTCTTTTGGAGAACCATGTTATGATCAGGATGTACAAAAGCCATCTCACAATCACCTGTAAAACAACTTCTACAGGACTGACCCCCTTCTGATGGCTGCAGGCATTTGTGTTCTCTCTCTCTCTCTCTCTCTCTCTCTCTCTCTCTCTCTCTCTCTCTCTGTCTCCCTCTCTCTCTCCATAAATATGAATAAAATGTTTTAAGAGTGACTTTAATGTAACATCAAAGAGAAATAAAAGACAATGGTAGATTGAGCTTAATGCTTTCATG
Organism: Rattus norvegicus; assembly: GCF_021556685.1. Lineage (NCBI taxonomy): Eukaryota > Metazoa > Chordata > Mammalia > Rodentia > Muridae > Rattus > Rattus norvegicus. The sequence goes on from NC_141540.1 coordinate 49,455,076, forward strand.
AAGTTTACATGCAAAGAAAGTATATTACCTAGAAGAGAAACATCCCATAGCAAGAAGAATAGCAGGATATGATATGGAAAGAAATTGAAATCCTATTTGGAAATTGCACAAGCCTTTAAATACAGTTCTATGTCAGAGGCAGATTAAGATAGCAGGAAGTGATGTGTAATTTTTAAGGCTATAATCTTACAGCACGTGTCCTTTGAGTAGCAATCAGGTGCTCATGGAAATTCAAGGAAAGATACTTTCAGACATTAATACAGCACACTGTGTTTCATTTGAGCACACAATTCCATCCAAACAGTTACTTTAAAAACCTTAGTTTACATTTCAGTAACTATGTTATACTGAATACACAGCTAATATTTTTAGCATATTGAGGCTTAGTTTGTGGATTAAGAATTTAAAAAAAATGTGAATGGGATTTTTCCTTGATTTCGTTCTACTTTTTATTTATTTTTTTTACTGGATGTTTTTATTTACATTTTAGGTGTTATTCCCTTTCCCACTTTCCTGGCCATAAGCCCTCTGTCCCATTCTATCTCCCCTTTCTTCTATGATGGTCCCCCTCCCCAAACCCCCCCTCATGCCCTGACCTTCTTCTACATTGGGGGATCCAGCCTTGGCAGGACCAAGGGTTTCTCCTCCCATTGGTGACCAGCAAGGCCATCCTCTGCCATATATGCATCTGGAGCCATGGGTCAGTCCGTGATAGTCTTTGGTCTTTGGATAGTGGTTTAGTCCCTAGGAGCTCTGGTTTGTTGATATTGCTGTTCTTATGGGGTTGCAAGCCCCCTCAGCTCCTTCAAACCTTTCTCTAACTCTTCAAATGGGAACCCGGTTATCAGTTCAATAGTTTGCTGCCTGCATTTGCCTCTTTGTTTGTCATGCTCTGAGCCTCTCAGGACACAGCTATACCAGGCTCCTGTCAGCATGCACTTCTTGGCTTCATCAATATTGTCTAGATTTTGTGACTGTATATATATATATATATATATATATATATATATATATATATATATATATATATATATATGGGCTGGATTGCCAGGTGGGCTTTTCCTTCATATATAGAAGAAAACTGACTTTTCTATGTTGAGTTTACATGCTTCTACTATGCTGAATGTGTGCAAGAGCTGTGGGACCTTTCTGGAGGAGTCATTACGTTGACTCTTTTCTGTTCTAGTTGAATCCACTTTATCTTTTTCGGCCATCTTTTGTGTTCTAACAAAGACTTTAAAGATACTGACTAGTTTAAGGTTCAGAGATATTCACAAAAGAGCAAGAAGAAAGTTTATAAAAAGCCAAGTTGGTGGATAACCTCAAGGAAATGGTGATTACTGGACTCAGTCAGGCAATTATACATACGAACTCATAGTAGTTACAACAACATGCCTACAGCAAAGACAGAGATTTGGTTTTGTCTAATGGTGTGACTCTGGTAGGTCAACCACGCACCAGGAGCGAGTCTCGTTTTCCATTATCATAAATAAGAGGGAACAGAATTTGAACTCATTGAGGAAGAAGATGCCAATGAAGATGGAGACAGAGACAACGAAGCAGAAGAGCAGGATGGGCATGTGGAGGAAGAGAAGGAAAAAGAAGGATACTCCGATTTGGGTGGTGAAAGGGGAAGGTGGAGAAGGTGAATCTGAAAGAATTGAGGGATGTGTGTTGTGGTTGAATTCATTATATGAAGTTGTCAAAGAATTGTGAAAATATTAATTCAAAATGTGTCTAGAAACCCTTTTCAAGCTGAAGTTTGTCAGCCCCACTATAAACAAATAAAACCAAACTGTCCCAAGTAGGCATTTACTATCTATTAACATATGGTGAAACATCTTCAAAATAGACTACACAAGGGTTGGGGATTTAGCTCAGCGGTAGAGTGCTTGCCTAGCAGGCGCAAGGCCCTGGGTTCGATCCCCAGCTCTGGAAAAAACTAAAAAAAAAAAAAAAAAAAAAAAAATAGACTGCGTGAGTATAAAAGGGATTTTCTTGGCTGGACGTGACAAAAATAAGACTACATCACATAAAATGTCAGAAAACCTTAATAATTTTGCACTTAGCATCATAAAATCCCTTTCGTCTTCTGTTTGTGTTAGTAAGGATGCTATGAAAGATATCATAGCGTTAATTAATATAACATCATGGCAATTTCCAGAATGATTTCATTATCAAAAAAGAGAAAAGGAAAGCTAGTCAGTGTTTAATTATTTCAGATCTCTGTTAACAGAGATGGTATCAACAAAAAATAGGGAAGCATGTGAAATGGCAGCTGTTATTTCTCTAAATTAAATAACCATTAATCAATAGCTTAGGGCTACTTCAATAGAAAGTAGTCGATTTTGATTCAAACAATAATGGTAATTACCAGATTGGGACTTTTAATTGACGTTTTCTGGAATATATTTCGTAATTCTTTGCATCTAACTGTGCCTGTTTCTGTAGAAGAGTATCATGGGACAAAGGGCTAATACTAACAAATACTTCACATCCCAAAGACTTGTAGGATGTCAAGTATTTGCTATCCTCTCATCTTATGGTTGGAATGAAGGTGAACACTTTCACTAGGGTCCTTTTATAAGGACATTAATTCCATTTCATTCATGGGAGCTTTACCCTCAAACTGATTACCCTCCAAATGACCTGCCTTCTCATATACTTTTATTAGGAGTTACAATTTCAATAAATGAAGAAAGAAAGATGTGAGAGACACAAAACTGCTACAATTTTGCTTTGCCTTCTTTTTTAAATTAAACTATAACATCTAAAAAAAAAACACATATGCACTTCCTTCTAGTTATTTTTACCGAGTTGAGAAGGTTAATTTTACGAAATTTAGAATCATGGTGGAAGCAAAACTCTGGTCATATTTGTGAAGAGTTTTCTAGGTTATGTTAGTTGTTGTAATATCAAACCTAAGTAGAGGTATCACTGTGTACTGGAGTCCCAGATTGAATAAAAGGAAGACGGCAAGAAAGCCCTTTAACTAGTTCTTTCTAAGTGCTTGACAATGGATGCAATATGACCATCAGCTACATACTCGTGCTTCAGTTTTAACTGTGCCATAACAGACTGTGTACTCAGATTGTGATCTAAAATAAATCCTACCTTCCTTATGTTGCTTTTGACATGTATTTTATCAGAGAAAGGAGAGATTTAAATAGCACACTGTCCTCATAGAATTTTATGCCCTATCTTCTAACTGTGCCTATTTTCTACTACTTTGTTAAAAGATGATCCATAAGTATGCCATGGAGCCACTGACACGTTCTCTAAATGGTGTTAGCAGGTGGAAGGGTTCAAAGTAAAAACCAAAATGAAACAAAAACAAAAAACAAAACAAAACAAAACATGCTCAAAATAAGAATGGTTTTCTTGAACATTTTATGAGAGAGACTTTGAGGTAAGCACAAGTTATAACGAAAAGCAGTTAATGTTGTTGAATAATAAAAGAAATTTCTAAATATAAGTAGACAAAAAGATTGCAGAAGTGAAACACTGGAAACATTAAATGGTTATTAAGAACAGTTAGTAAATGCTGGAATCATTTTCTGTTGGGAAATCTGTGAACACAATCCCATTCTGTAAGACCTTAGTTTCTGATTATTTTTCTGAGCCAGTACATTTGTTTGTGTAAGTTTATTTCGGTTAAAATCCTAAGATATTTATGAAACATTTAAATCTAAATACAGAATGTTTCACAGGTGATGAATGAAAGTCTTAGCAGGAGCCAACCCTCTCTGCTCGGTTTCTCAGCCTCTTTATTTGCTTTTGTTTTGATATTTTAGCAAAGTATTAATTTTGGTATAATCAAGCTACCCAGCTTAATATCTATCATTATGACAGTTGATATGAATATGCATATATCTTTTACAGAAATGTTTTCAAAATCATGTACATTACCCTGATGATGATCTAAAAATAGTGTTTCTCAACCTATTGGTTGCTACCCATTTAGATGTTAAATATCATTTCCAAAAGTGGTCTCCTAAGACTATCAGAAAGCACAGATATTTACATTATGATGTAAAATAGTGGCAAAATTACAATTATTTGGTCGTCACAAAAATAATTTTATGGTTGGGGTTATCAAAACATGATATATGATATTAAACATTTGCATAATTAGGAAGGTTGAGAACCAATGGACTGAGAGTCACCTTTTAAATTTCAAGGCAAGGTTCTTGTCATGTGTTCAACCCTCTTGAATCATATGGCAATCACTGATAATGTGATAAGCTTGCCAGCCTAAGCTTAAGTTAATTATAACAGATATAATAATTTCCTAAGCTAACAGAAGTAATTAAAATTCAAAGGGAAAAGATCTTGCCTTTATTATTTACTTTTGATTTTTATTGCCACATAGATTCATTGCTATTTTTTTTTTAATTTTAAATTCTTTTTTTTTTATTAACTTGACTATTTCTTATATACATTTCGAGTGTTATTCCCTTTCCCGGTTTCCGGGGAACATCCCCCTCCCCCCTCCCCTTCCTTATGGGTGTTCCCCTCCCAACCCTCCCCCCATTGCCGCCCTCCCCCCATAGACTAGTTCACTGGGGGTTCAGTCTTAGCAGGACCCAGGGCTTCCCCTTCCACTGGTGCTCTTACTAGGATATTCATTGCTACCTATGGGGTCAGAGTCCAGGGTCAGTCCATGTATAGTCTTTAGGTAGTGGCTTAGTCCCTGGAAGCTCTGGTTGCTTGGCATTGTTGTACTTTTGGGGTCTCGAGCCCCTTCAAGCTCTTCCAGTTCTTTCTCTGATTCCTTCAACAGGGGACCTATTCTCAGTTCAGTGGTTTGCTGCTGGCATTCGCCTCTGTATTTGCTGTATTCTGGCTGTGTCTCTCAGGAGCGATCTACATCCGGCTCCTGTCGGTCTGCACTTCTTTGCTTCATCCATCTTGTCTAATTGGGTGGCTGTATATGTATGGGCCACATGTGGGGCAGGCTCTGAATGGGTGTTCCTTCAGTCTCTATTTTAATCTTTGCCTCTCCCTTCCCTGCCAAGGGTATTCTTTTTCCTCATTTAAAGAAGGAGTGAAGCATTCACATTTTGATCATCCGTCTTGAGTTTCGTTTGTTCTAGGGATCTAGGGTAATTCAAGCATTTGGGCTAATAGCCACTTATCAATGAGTGCATACCATGTATGTCTTTCTGTGATTGGGTTAGCTCACTCAGGATGATATTTTCCAGTTCCAACCATTTGCCTACGAATTTCATAAACTCGTTGTTTTTGATAGCTGAGTAATATTCCATTGTGTAGATGTACCACATTTTCTGTATCCATTCCTCTGTTGAAGGGCATCTGGGTTCTTTCCAGCTTCTGGCTATTATAAATAAGGCTGCGATGAACATAGTGGAGCACGTGTCTCTTTTATATGTTGAGGCATCTTTTGGGTATATGCCCAAGAGAGGTATAGCTGGATCCTCAGGCAGTTCAATGTCCAATTTCCTGAGGAACCTCCAGACTGATTTCCAGAATGGTTTTACCAGTCTGCAATCCCACCAACAATGGAGGAGTGTTCCTCTTTTTCCACATCCTTGCCAGCATCTGCTGTCACCTGAGTTTTTGATCTTAGCCATTCTCACTGGTGTGAGGTGAAATCTCAGGGTTGTTTTGATTTGCATTTCCCTTATGACTAAAGATGTTGAACATTTCTTTAGGTGTTTCTCAGCCATTCGGCATTCCTCAGCTGTGAATTCTTTGTTTAGCTCTGAACCCCATTTTTTAATAGGGTTATTTGTTTCCCTGTGGTCTAACTTCTTGAGTTCTTTGTATATTTTGGATATAAGGCCTCTATCTGTTGTAGGATTGGTAAAGATCTTTTCCCAATCTGTTGGTTGCCGTTTTGTCCTAACCACAGTGTCCTTTGCCTTACAGAAGCTTTGCAGTTTTATGAGATCCCATTTGTCGATTCTTGATCTTAGAGCATGAGCCATTGGTGTTTTGTTCAGGAAATTTTTTCCAGTGCCTATGTGTTCCAGATGCTTCCCTAGTTTTTCTTCTATTAGTTTGAGTGTGTCTGGTTTGATGTGGAGGTCCTTGATCCACTTGGACTTAAGCTTTGTACAGGGTGATAAGCATGGATCGATCTGCATTCTTCTACATGTTGCCCTCCAGTTGAACCAGCACCATTTGCTGAAAATGCTATCTTTTTTCCATTGGATGGTTTTGGCTCCTTTGTCAAAAATCAAGTGACCATAGGTGTGTGGGTTCATTTCTGGGTCTTCAATTCTATTCCATTGGTCTATCTGTCTGTCTCTGTACCAATACCATGCAGTTTTTATCACTATTGCTCTGTAATACTGCTTGAGTTCAGGGATAGTGATTCCCCCTGAAGTCCTTTTATTGTTGAGGATAGCTTTAGCTATCCTGGGTTTTTTTGTTATTCCAGATGAATTTGCAAATTGTTCTGTCTAACTCTTTGAAGAATTGGATTGGTATTTTGATGGGGATTGCATTGAATCTGTAGATTGCTTTTGGTAAAATGGCCATTTTTACTATATTAATCCTGCCAATCCATGAGCATGGGAGATCTTTCCATCTTCTGAGGTCTTCTTCAATTTCTTTCCTCAGTGTCTTGAAGTTCTTATTGTACAGATCTTTTACTTGCTTGGTTAAAGTCACACCGAGGTACTTTATATTATTTGGGTCTATTATGAAGGGTGTCGTTTCCCTAATTTCTTTCTCAGCTTGTTTCTCTTTTGTATAGAGGAAGGCAACTGATTTATTTGAGTTAATTTTATACCCAGCCACGTTGCTGAAGTTGTTTATCAGCTTTAGTAGTTCTCTGGTGGAACTTTTGGGATCACTTAAATATACTATCATGTCATCTGCAAATAGTGATATTTTGACCTCTTCTTTTCCGATCTATATCCCCTTTATCTCCTTTTGTTGTCTGATTGCTCTGGCTAGAACTTCAAGAACTATATTGAATAAGTAGGGAGAGAGTGGGCAGCCTTGTCTAGTCCCTGATTTTAGTGGGATTGCTTCAAGTTTCTCTCCATTTAGTTTAATGTTAGCAACTGGTTTGCTGTATATGGCTTTTACTATGTTTAGGTATGGGCCTTGAATTCCTATTCTTTCCAGGACTTAGATGCTGAGAAAGCATTTGACAAAATTCAACACCCCTTCATGATAAAAGTGAAAATGAAATGATCATGTGGTTTTGTTCTTTCAGTTTGTTTATATAATGGATCACGTTGATGGTTTTCCGTATATTAAACCATCCCTGCATGCCTGGGCTGAAGCCTACTTGATCATGGTGGATGATTGTTTTGATGTGCTCTTGAATTCGGTTTGCCAGAATTTTATGATTCATTGCTATTTTTAAGAGAATTAAAAAACTATAATATATATTATAAATGTATGTAAGAATAAAAAAATTCAGTTTTCTTCATTATATGAATGTCTCTAATTTGTACCACATGGTGCAAAGAAAAATATCCAGAGTTTTGCTTTTGAGTCAGTATTTGTGGCTGAATTTTCTATGGAAATGAGTATGTTAAATAAAACTTGCTGTGTAAAGTTTTGGCATGAGAAAATTGAATAGGAACAGTTGTGAGATAATTGGCATACTCATTTTACATCTTGTTTGACCACCTTAAATGGACATTAATTCCACCAACGCAGGAAGGTAAACAGGGAAAAGCTGGTAAGCCCACTGAGGCCAGGCCGTTCTTTTCCTTTCCTTAACATATCATAACCTTTTCCAAATTTTTTCAGCTCTCTGGCAGTTTTGGACTCTTTCCATTTTCAATTAAAATGTCCTCTGGGTGGTTCAGACCTTGCAACGACTTCCAAACGCATATCAAATTATTGGTTTTATTCCAGTCATTCTGCCAGTAGACTCTACTTACTTATCCTATGTCTTTGAGACGTTTTTGACTGTTTCCTGGAAACTGGAATGTTTCCTCAGCCACATAAAGCTATAAAGCGTTTCTGATATACTGCTGCCAGCCCACACTAACCATCTCCTGTGCCTTTTCAACATAAGAACCTTCTTTGATTTCAGGCACACCGAGGTTCTAACACACTATGATTACATCAAGAATAGGATACGTGATATAACCTTCATGACATTATTACTTCTGCTTCTGTATACTCTGCATTATAGAGGATGCTAACTGAAAGCTGAACTGCTTGTACTATTGACCAGATTTTATTTATTGACATATTGTTAATGATGTGAAGCCAAACTGAGCAAAAATCAGATCCCAAAATCTTTACTTACTGTCTAGATAGCTATAAGCTACAAGACCTACACAACAGTATCCAAAATGATCCAGTTAGGCAAAGGATGCAATAATTCAGAACATGTCTAATGTGCAAGATATATTGTGTAACATATAACATATATGTTCATATAATGAGAATACTGAAAATATGTAATAGCCAAGATCTGCAAGATACATACATAAACACCCATCATTAAAGGACAAAGAAAATGTGATATTTGTGATACACACACACACACACACACACACACACACACACACACACATATATATATATATATATATATATATATATATATATATATATATATATATATATATAATTTCGTACCAAAACCTGAGAAAATAGCTATTTGTTACAGGGTAGATCATTGGATACAACCTTTGAATGGTGATCTTTTTGGTGGTCAAAGGACCCTTTCTACACTGGTCCCCTAAGACCATTTGAAAACATTACATTATAGCTCATAACCATAGCAGCATTCAGCTATGAAGTAGCAATAAAAATAACTTCACGGTTGGGGGGTCAATAACATGAGGGACTGTATTCAAGGCTCATGGCATTAGGAAGGTTGAGAACCACTGATCTAGGATGATCCTGTATATTTTACTACACTGTGAATATGACCTGATCTCACCTACATAAGTAATTTAAAGTATTTGACAAGATAGATTCAGTTAATTGAGAATGATAGTATTGTCACCATAGCCAATATTGCATTAAAAGGACAGATGAGCATAAAAGTATGAGGTACTTAATTGAGGTATATGGATTGAAAAGTCTTAACTAATGTACATCGTGAGGACCAGAGGATAATGTTGATTCCTGTGACATAAAGATATATACCATTTTTGTCACAAAAGCTACATGAGTGACAAGTGATTTTTAAGCTACACTGCTATTATATGTGTTTTATATTTTATAATTTTATATGCATATATAGTTTTACTTTTTACATGTATTTACTTTTTCATGTTTTTTTTCATTTCCAGAGTGTGCCACAGTGCTTATGTGCAGGTCAGTAGACAACTTACTGGAGTCAGTTCTCCCCTTCCTGTTTGTTTCTCTAAACTCCATAGTGTTCCTCTCAAAGTTCCACAATACAATCAGGTTTTATTTTAATATATGGAGTAGAAGCTTGACACAAATTTGTTTAAACATAAGACTAGCTTTAAAAGTAATTTTATGTTGATTAAGTTTTCTACATGTACTTTGATCATATATGCCCCTTTCTCAATTCTTCCCAAATGTAATGCCCCTTGTCTATAGAGTCTGTCTAACTTTATGTCTTTTTATAAATATACTTCTTTTTACCTGAAGTAATTGTCATGTTAGATGCTTACTACTGAATAACCTTACCCTTTCTAGTTCTTTCTAAATTCTGGCTGGGTGGTTCAACTAAGCTATTCTGGCCTAAACTCCTCTCCCAGCAGACTTTTCTTGGCATCTGATTGAACTGCTCTCCCTGACCTCATATAATTTTTGCAATATGTTTTACTCTTCTGCCTCCTTCTCATTCCCTGCTTCATTCTATCTTCACCCTGCCTAGCTTGTCCTCTCTCCAATCTGTCTGTGTGAAACAGCTTTAATAAGAAACTCTCCTATTCTCCTGAGAGTTGGGTATATCCTATCTTTGACTCATTCCGATTCTTCATTTTCCCTGCCCTCAATTAGACTTCACTTTCAAACACGACTGCTGCCTTCCATAAACTAAACTACCTTCATTGTTTGGGATCAATGGTGTGTACTGTAGGTTCATTTGCATTCCAGTCTAATCACAGATATATTGAAGGTTTTTGGATGTGATCTTTTCACCAGAATAGCCATGTGGCTGAATTAAAATTCCTCTACATCTTTTTGTTTGCAAAACATTCATATCTAGTTTGGGTTGTCTTGATATTCTTAGATATTGGAGACAATGGAGATTGCACAACTTACCAGGGCCAACACTCTTAAAAAGGACTTTCACTTTCCCACCTTCTATCAACTGTCAATAGCTCTCATCATATAAGGGTAAGATTGTGTGTTCACTTCCCCTTTACATGGTGGGATTTGACTTTTAAGTTCACTAGCTTAGTGTATGTGGTATAACATTTGGATGTTCATATGTGCAGCACCCTAGCTGTGTATTCAGCATCCCAGAATATAATATTTGCTTTTAGTCAGGTGTAGTCATAACTTCTGACTCTTACAAACACTTTACTCCCTCTCTAAAATGATCCCGGAGCCTTGGGTACATTGTGAGCTCTACTACTAAATTATGGACAATTATTTTCTTTTAAAACATATCTGTGTTTCTTACCTACAGGAGTATATCCATTTCAAATTTTTCCATTTTGACCTAAAATTTATGTATCCATTTTTACTAACTCTTCCAAGGTGCTCCATATTAGTCAAGTCCTTTATACCTGCTCCTGGAGAGCAAATGGGTTGGAACCAAATTAGTAAGTTTTTGTGTTTGGAAACTTTGCCAGTGCTTCAAATTCCGTGTTACAAACAAAGTACTATTTTTCATCTCGTCTGACCACAGTCACTCATTTACAGGACCCTGCTATTCAAAATATATATTTATTTATTCTTATTCTTCTCTGTGTCTCTGTTTCTCTTATATCTAGCTGGAAATAGTACAAGGAAGTATTTTCTGGTTCTGTCTGCACTTGATGATCATTCCCATCCCTACCCAGAGTTCCACTTGAGAAATTTTTTTAAAACTTCAATGTTATGCGTACTTCTGTGCATACAACATTCATGCTTTAACCCGAACGCCTTAAGTATAGCTTTCAAGGCCATTCTCTCAGTCTACACATGTGTCTCTATCAGTTTTATCTACACATTGCTGCTTAAAATATCCCATTTACCATATTACCATTTTGGACTCAGCATCTTTGCTTACGTCCACAGTTCGTTTGTTTTATATCTGTTCCATGTATCACCCTATCATCTCATCAAATATTAGGTTAAAAAGGAAAAGCAAAGTTAATATTTCCCTTCAGTGATTACATTTCTATTCTGAACAAAAAAAGGCGTTTTGTTGCACCTATTCTAAATCTTTAAAAGTCTACATTATGCTTAATATATACATCAAGTAAGAAGGAAGTATTCTTGAATAGTTTTTATAAATCCCCCTTGAATTTTTCATACTGACCTGGCTCCTTGATTCATCACAAATGGCGAAATCTAAGAGGTAACCTGTGAATTTAGTGGACTAAAAATATTTTGGAATATATAAATATGTATATATATTAAAATTCCTCTACATCTTTTTGTTTGCAAAACATTCAAATCTGTTTTGGGCTGTCCTGATTTTCTTGGATATTGGCGACAATGGAGATTGCCCAACTTACCAGGGCCAACACTCATAAAAAGGACTTTCACTTTCCCAGCTGCTATCAACTGCCAATAGCATCTCATCAAAAAAAGAGTAAGATTGTGTGTACATTTGGGATTTTTTTTTTTCCGGAGCTGGGGACCGAACCCAGGGCCTTGCGCTTCCTAGGTAAGCACTCTACCACTGAGCTAAATCCCCAGCCCCATCATTTGGGATTTTTTTTTAACTTGTCTTTTAGGAATATTTCTCCTACTGCTTAGTTTTTATGAAAATAAAATAATTGAACCACCTTACAATCCTAGAACAGTTCATATATTAGAACAGTAATGCCCATGTCAGCCTGAAGAATACTACATTTTCTACACCATTATTAATGGGTATAGAATGTATACCCAGACTCTCCTTGGTGTTTCATGCTATGAATCAGCTTCAAAGTTACTGGATATTCTAATGCTACCTGAGCTGCTCTTTGGTCACTCCCTTCCTTAGAAACTTTGTATTTTCTCCCTGTTGGATATTGTTAAGAATGATATCCAAATTGACTCGCTCCCTAAGCATGGTTATCAGGTTCTCCAAAAAGCATACTTTCCTTTTCTTTTTACAAATCAGTAAAGATGTTTTAATTTTATATCATCAAAAACTTTCATATACTACTTTTCTTCTCTAACCAGGGCTATTGATATATATCATTCTTCTATGTATCTTGAGCTAGAACACAATACCAGTTGTACTTTTCTGAAGCATCCTATTATTTTTTATTGACAATTTTATTCGTTAATATTTCAAATGATATCAGCCCTCTCAGTCATCCCTCCAACAAACTCCACCATCCCATCCCCATCTTCCCTCTCCCCCTCCCTTTGCCTCTATGAGAGTGCTCCTCCACCTGTTCATGCCCTCCTGCTTCTCTGCTCTAGCAGCCCCTTATGTGGGGGCATCAAGCCTTCACAGGACCACGTGCCTCCCCTCCCATTGATGTCACCCATCTTCTGCTACAAATGTATCTAAAGACATAGTTCCCTCCGTGTATACTCTTTGGCTAGTGGTTTAGTCTCTGGGAACTCTGGAAGGTCCATTTAGCTGATATTCTTCCTATGGGGTTGCAATTCTCTTCAGTTCCTTCAGTCCTTTGCCTAGGTCTTTCAATAGGTTTCCCAGGCTCAGGGCAATGGTTGGCTGTGGCATTTGTATTGTGCAGGTGCTGGTAGAACCTCTCAGTAAACAGCCATACCAGGCTCCTGCCAACAAGTGCTTCTTGGCATCAGCAATAGTGTAGGGTTTGATGTCTTTAGATGGGATGGATTCCTAGGTGGGTCGGTCTCTGGATGGCCTTTTCTTCAGTCTCAGTTTCAGTTTTTGTCCTTTTCTTTCTTTGGACAGGAACAATTCTGAGTTAAAATTTTTGAGAAGTGTGGGTGGCCTCTTCGCACAAATGTGTACTGTGCCTATCTACTGAAGATGGTCTCTACAGGTTCTATCTCCCCTTCGTTGGGTATTTTGGCTAATGTCACTCCTGTTTGAAGAAACATTTACCATAAAGAAATTTTGTTTTACTTTCTTCTTCTGAGTGATTTTTTTCAATCAAAAGAATGTAATCAATTTTCTCAGATTTGAATCAAATTTTCTATGCCTATCAAATGCATGATAATTGAGGCATTTGTTTGAATCTGTGTTACGTGGAAAGCATCTTGATGGAGGGATATTTCAATTCTTCAAAAGAGGAATGAAACAGTTTCAAATTTTATTTCATTGTTTTAGTTGAAATTCTACCTTGGATTTCTTTTAATTGCTATCTTAACTTTTTAAAATAAATCACAAACATAGTACAAGTCATGGAATAAAGGTTGTAATGTATTTAAAATTTTTTGCCAGCACTCCATTCCCTGAGCCACAACACTGCACACTGCTTACATCCCTGGGGTCCTACTGACACCCAGGACAATCAAGTCCCCTAAGAAGCCCAGCATCTGTGAAGTCTGCCCCATCCCCTCTGCACACCATCTTCCAGTTCATACCTGTACCTGAAATCCTACAGGCCTGCAACCATTAGAGATTACCAGGTAATACCCCTAAAACAATTACCTGCCTGCCTGGGACTCCTCCAAGCAATCCCAACATCAGTGAGGGCCAGCATTGCCCTGTCCTTCTGCACTCCATTTCCCAGGCCAGAGCTCTGCCTGTATTCCAGGAGACTGGCTGTCACCTGGCCAACCAAGTGAGATTCCTCACAGCCCAATCCTCTTCCTGCTTGGTCATTGAAAGCTCAGCAGCTGTGAGGTCTGCCCATTCGCTCTGAGCTACATCTTCCAGTCCACATCACTACCTGCAATGTTGAAGTACTGCAGCCATCAGTGAGTATCAACTCTGCCTGTATCCCTGAAAGCCTGCCCAGGACAAGCAACATCAGTGGCCTGCTACCATCAGGAACTACCAATTCTGCCAGCATCCCTGAAGGCCTGTTGCCACCCAGGACTACCACCCCTAATTCCAATTCCAAAGTCCCGCTGCCATTAGGTACTACCAGGTCTGCCAATTCCAGACAGAACCCGATAGTTAATGGCTCAGCTTAAGAACACAATGAATAAAAGCTAGAGCAATATGAAACCACCAAAACACAGCTATTCTACTACAGCAAGCTATCCTAACAGAAGTTATGACATCCTAACACACCTGAAACACAAGAAAATGACCTTAAATCTAATCTTATGAAAATGTTAAAGGCCTTTAAACAAGGAAACAAATAAATCTCTTAAAGAAATGCAGGAAAACACAGTCAAAGAGAATGAATAAATCTGTTTAAGACTTGAAGATGGAAATAGAGGCAATAAAGAAAACACAAAATGAGGCAATCCTGGAGATGGAAAAAACCTAGGAATCAGAACAGGAACATCAGACACAAGCATCATCAACACAATACAAGTAATGGAAGAGAGAATCTCAGGTATAGAAGATATGATATAAGAAAGTAATACAGCAGCCAAAGAAAATGCTAAAATAAAAACTTTATGACACAAAATATCCAGAAAATTTTGGACACTATGAAAAGACCAAACATAAGAATAAGAGGAATAGAAGAAGGAGAAGAATTCCATTTCAATGGCAAAAAAATTGAACCAAACTGTATAAGGAATTTTCATAGCTATTAATATATAAGTTTTTAGAACACAAAATAGATTGGGCCAAAAATGAAAATTCTCCTGTCACATAAATGTCAAAACATTAAATGTATTGAACAACAACAACAACAAAAGCTACGATAGAAAAAAGGCCAAGTAACATATAAAATCAGACCTATCAGAATTACACCTGACTTCTCAACAGAGACTCTGTAAACCAGAAGGACCTAAGACACCACAGATATCAGCCCAGACTATTATACCCAGTAATATTTTCACTCAGTATAAATGGTAAAACAAGGACATTTCATGACAAAAGCAAATTTAAACAATATCTTTACACTAATCCAGATCTACAGAGGATACAAGAAGGAAAACTCAAACACAAGAAGGTTACACCAAAGAAAACAGAAGAAATACTTTCACACTAGAAAAATCAAAAAAAGAGGAAATACACACACACACACACACACGCACACACACACACACACACACAAACACACACATACTACTACTACTACTACTACTACTACTACTACTACTACTACAACTAATACGACTATGACTATGGCTACGACTACGACTACGACTACTACGACTACTACAACCAACATCAAAACAACAGAAATGAACAATTATTGGTCATTAATATCTCTCAAAATCAATGAATAATTCCCCAATAAAAACACACAGGTTAACAAAGTGGATGCATAAACATGATGTTCACTCTGCTCCATACAAGGAAGAAAATCTTAACAACAAAGATAGGCACTACCACAGAATAAATGGCTGAAAAAAATGTTCCAACGAAGCAGACAATAAAAACAAAATGGAGAGGCCATTCTAATATCCAATAAAATAGATTTTCAGCCAAAGGTAATCAAAAGGGATGAGAAAGGACACTTCATGTTCATCAAACAGAATATCCACAAAGTTAACATCTCAGTTCTGAAGATCTATGCCTCAAATGCAAGGGCAGCCCCATTCTTAGGAAATATTACTAAAGAAAAATTTACACATCAAAGCCAATATAATAGTGGGAGAGTTCCACATGCATTCTCAGCAATGGTCAGACCATCAAAAGAGAAACTAAACAGAGAAATAATGAAAGTAACAGGCATTGTGAATCAAATGGACCTAACAGATATGTAGAGAACATTTCACTCGAACAAAAAGAAATCTATCTTCTTCTCGGCACCTCATGGGACCTTCTGCAAAATAGTCACAAATCCAGCATCAAAAGATAGAGGAAGATTGAAATAAGCCCTCATACCTTATCATCAGGAATTAAACCTGGACTTCAACAACAACAGAAACAAGAGAAAACATTCAAAGTCATAAAAACTGAGCAACGTTCTACTCAATGACCACTGGATCAAAGAAGAAATAAAGAAAAGATTAAAGACTTCATAGAATTCAGTGAAAATGAAGGCATAGATTACCTGAATTATGGGACACAATGAAAGCACTCTTAAGAGGAAATTTCATAGCATTAAGAGCTTTCATAAAGAAATTGTGGAGACCTCATACTAGCACCTCAAAAGCACATTGGAAAGCTCTAGAACAAAATGAAGTAAGCACACTCAAGAGGAGTAGACAGCAGGAAATAATCAAACTCAGCACTGAAATCAATTATCCAGAAACTAAGAGAACACCACCACAAAGTATCAACAAAATAAAAGCTGGTTCTTTTAAAAAATCAACAAGATAAATAAATAACTAACTGAAACATAGAGAGACCATATCCAAATTAATCAGAAGTAAAAAGGGAAGCAATAGACCCTGAGGAAATTCAGAGGATCATTAGGTCTCACTTCAAGAGCATGTAATGCACAGAATTGAAAAGTTAAAATGAAATGAATGATTTTATGGATAAATTCCAATTATCAACATTACATCAAGGTCAGGTAAATAATTTAAATATTCCTATAACAACTAAAGAAATAGAAGCCATCCTTAAATAACAAAAAGTAAACAAACAAACAAAAATCAAAACAAAGGCCTTATGTTTTTTGACTTTCAAAGAAGAGCTAATAACAATATTTCTCAAAGTATTCCACAAATTATAAACAGAAGTAACATTGCAAATCTCATTAATGACACCACAATCACACTGATACCTAAGCCACATAAAGACTCAACAGAGATTATTTCCAATCAATTTCTCTTTTTAATATCGCTGGGTAAATAATAAAATAATTGCAAACCAAATCCAAGAACACATCAGAAACATCATCCACGATATTCAAATGTTCTTCATTTTGGGGATGCGAGGTTGGTTCAATATAAGAAAATCCATCATCGTAATCTACCACACAAATAAGCTGAATGTTAAAAATTACATTATCATCTCATCAGATGTTGAAAAAGCCTTTGACTTGGCTTCTTCATGGTCAAAGTCTTGGACAGATCAAGGATACAAGGCAAATACCTAGACACTATTGTGTCCTTATTAGGGCAATATACAGCAGGACAACAGACAAATTTTAAACTAAATGGAGAGAAAAGTAGAACGATTCCACTAAAATCAGGAACAAACAAGGCTGTCCACTCTCTCGGTTTCTCCTAATCTAATACTTGAAGTTCTAGCTACAATAAAAGAGACAACTAGAGGAGATCAATGGTATATAAATTAGAAAAGAAGTCTACGTATCAGTATTCACAGGTGAGATGATAGTATAGATAAGTGATCCCAAAACTCTACTAAAGAGCTTCTACAGCTGATAAACACCTTCAGAAAAGTGACTAGATACAAAATTAACTCAAAAATACAGTATAAACTATAAACAGGCTGAGAAAGCTAGAGAAATAATATCCTTAAGAATAGACAAAAAATAATCTAAAATAAGTTGGTATAACTCTAAGAAAGCAAGTGAAGACCTATATGAGAAGAAGTTCAAGTCACTAAAGAAAAAACTGAAGAAGACAGCAAAAGATGGAAAGAGCTTCCATGCTCGGGGATTGGCAGTAATAATGATCATCTTACCAAAAGCAAACTACAGATTCAATGCAATTCCCAGCACAATTCCAACACAATTGTTTACAGACCTTGAAAGAATTATTCTCAACTTATCCAGGGAGAAAACCAAAACCCAGGTTAGTTAAAACATTCCTGCACAATAAAAGAACTTCTGGATGAATCACCATCCCAGATTTCAAGCTGTACTATAGAGCAATTGTAGTAATAACTGCATTGTACTGGTAACGAAATATATAGATTGATCACTGGAATTGAATCAGAGACCCAGAAATAAACCCACACAGCTACAGACAGTTGATTTTTGAGGAAGAAGCCAGAACCATACAATGGAGAAAGAAATCATCATCAACAAATTTTGCTGGTCTTATTGGATATCTACATGCAGAAGAATGAAAGTAGATCCATATTTATCACTCTGCAAAAAACTCAAGTCCAAGTGGATCAAATACCTTAAGTTAAAATCAGATACATTAAATCTAATAGAAAAGAAAATGTAGATCGCTCCTGAGAGACACAGCCAGAATACAGCAAATACAGAGGCGAATGCCAGCAGCAAACCACTGAACTGAGAATAGGACCCCCGTTGAAGGAATCAGAGAAAGAACTGGAAGAGCTTGAAGGGGCTCGAGACCCCATATGTACAACAATGCCAAGCAACCAGAGCTTCCAGGGACTAAGCCACTACCTAAAGACTATACATGGACTGACCCTGGACTCTGACCTCATAGGTAGCAATGAATATCCTAGTAAGAGCACCAGTGGAAGGGGAAGCCCTGGGTTCTGCTAAGACTGAACCCCCAGTGAACTAGACTGTTGGGGGGAGGGCGGCAATGGGGGGAGGATTGGGAGGGGAACACCCATAAGGAAGGGGAGGGGGGAGGGGGATGTTTGCCCGGAAACCAAAGAATTATTATTAAGTATTAAATAAATTAAAAAAAAAAGAAAAAATCAAAGTGAGATATCACCTCTCACATACATCAAAATGAATAAATTTTTAAAAGACAAAAAAAAAGAAAATGGGGAATAGTCTTGAATGGTTCAGGAAACAATTTCATGAACAGAACATTTATAGCACAGGTTCTAAGATCAACAATTTTTAAATGGGACCTCTTAAAACTGAAAAGTTTCTGTAAAGAAAAGGACAGCCATCAATAGGACAAAATGCCAGCCTACAGAATGGCCAAAGATCTTCACCAATCCTACATGTCACATAGAGCTAATATCCAAAATATATAAAGAACTCAAGAAATTTGATACCAACAAATAAATGACCCAATTAAAAAGTGGTAAACAGAGACTGTGTCCTGCAGTTACTTGATGTGCTATTGTGGCTTAGTCTCTAAGTGGGGTCCTCTCCAATAATCAGAGGATCAGAGAGGGAATGGGGTAGTGGCCACATGGGGAGGCCTAGGTGAGAAGGATGGTGCTATTGGAGTGAATAAACATATTAATTTAATAAACAAGAAATTGTGCCTACTGAGCTATCTCATTTGCTTGAGTAATAAACTGTTAAATGATCTCTATAAGTATCTACCCTGATCAGAACATATTTAGTTATAGCTCTATAGAACTAAAAATAGTTGTATTTTATTTTTGTTTCATTTTAAACTTTTTTTTTACCACATTACATTTGTATAAATACACAAAAGACTGTAAAAGTATTCTTCACATCAAAAACAACTCTAAATATGGAAAGTCGAGTAGCAAGAAACATCATGTCAAGTGTTACAGCTTTTAGAATTGGTTTTGCAGGTTTTCTGAATTCAGTAGGAACCCACCCCTCCAAAAAAAAGAAGCATCATGTCAAATTTCCCCAACACTAAACTTAAAACGCTGAGGTTGTTGCCTGTACATTTAAGAATAAAGATGGTTGAAAAGTAGATGGGGACTGTGGGGTTCACATGAAGGAAAGAAGCAAGGTGTTCCCACCAAGATATTGCTAGTTTCTTGGAGAATGGGACAGAATGGAAGAGAAGCCATACCAGATGGTCTGCTATGGAGCTGGAGATGAGACTGGGGGATTGCATTAGAAGGAGAGGAAAAAGAATGGAGATCTATCTTCTTCTCTGACCAGTATGGCATTTGGATTCCCAGGGAATCTGAGGATAGTATTTATACCTAAAAGTAAAGTAAGTATGAGAAATGTACAATAAAAAATAAACTTATGGTAAGTTTTAGTTTCTAAATTCAAACCATGCTGAATGCTATAACTTTATTTAATCTATGGAGAGCAAATACTCACATAGTCTAAATAAGTGTAAAATAGTGTAGATAACATTAAAATGCTATGTTAAGCTTTTTTTCTTTTGCATGAAAAGCTTTTATAGAATTGAGATGGAAATTAACATAGTTTCATTTTTAAAGATTACTCTCTTTGTAAATAATATGAATTCATTTTAGATAAGTAAATTTTAAATAATACTTTTTCTAATTTTAAATGGCCAGTGTTACCTGCAAGCTAAAAATAGTGAACTGTAAACACGTATTTGAATCGATCTGCTGCCAAAACCAATAAATACCAGTAAATGATACTTTAAAATGTGTTAACCCATGAATAGTAATACAATATAAGATACTCTTTAAAAAGCAAATAAGGAAACAAACCAGAAATTGCATCAATATGATTCAAGAAGCCTGGAAGAAGCAAAGCTGTGCTGGGAAACATGTGGGCTTGAGTGGCTGGAATGAAAACTTTTGATAATATCAAACTTAAGCAGGAATTGGAAGTACTGGGCTGAGATACTGTGTCAACTATAAATGCTTATACAATCACTTTAGAAACCCGTTTATCACAAAAACAATGCCTATTCTATGGCAGGGCAATCTTAATTGTACAAATCCTTATAATGTTTACCATACATCATCCCAATTTGAATCTTCCTACCTCTCTGTGAACAATACAACAGATAATTGAGCTGCTGTTACTATATATAATATTGTAATTGATTAAAAATAATTTTCTAAAGTAGATTAGTCTTTAAAAACACTTGTATTATATATGTAAAAGTTTTTTGTCTTGAGTATATGGATGCATGTGGATTCTATGAATACCTGTTTCCCTAAGCGACAGAAAATGCTGCCAGATCCTTGAAATTAGAATTACTGAGAGCTATGAGTTGCCATTTGAGTCCTACAAACCAAACTTTGTCCTCTGCAAGTCCAGCCAATGCTCTTAAATGTTGAGCCATATCTTTTGCCATGACTTTATCTTTTTTTTTTTTTTTTGCTTCTTTTTTTCGGAGCTGGGGACCGAACCCAGGGCCTTGCGCTTCCTAGGCAAGCGCTCTACCACTGAGCTAAATCCCCAACCCCATGACTTTATCTTTTAATAGTATTGTTATGTATTAAGACAAGAAAGCAAGAGCAAATTAAGAAAATATATTATCAGGAAAAAGTTCCTGTGAATGAAATAGAGACTGTGGAGTCAGAAGGGAGGGAATGGAAGTATTTTTATTTAATTGAAGGCTGTTCCCAGACTCCCAACCCATTCAGTTATTCTTGTATATTGAGAGATAATAGCTTCCTTTGTCCCAGCTGCTAATGGAAAATGAGTGAAAATAGCCAATAATTCATTATTAGAAATACGTTAATTAATTTGATTGGCTTGGAGCAATATCTAACTCATGATAAGTGATCAATATTACAAAGAAAATTCAAAAATAGATTATATGGTTCGAAACCTGTGAATAAAGCCATAAAAACATGCCAAAAATGACCTTTAGTTTATTGTTTGGTTAATTAGAATAAGAGTACTGCTACCAAATTAGACAGGGAATAAAAGCACTTTAGCTTTGATAGACAATGCATTCAGTGTTCAGCATGTTAATTTTTAATTGCCTGAGGGACATCTTATTAAGTGTGCTCATTAAGCAAGCAATCAGGGGTTTAGAGGAAAAGTCCATAGTAAAGGTAAATATCTGGGAATCTTCTTTGTGTAGGATCAGGTGACGTCAATGTCTGAATATATTTCATTTACTGAAGAATATGTATAAGGGACAGAAGTTCACACAATACAAATGGAACACTGATAGAATAAAAAGAACCCCAAGTAGGTATAATCAGACTTAAAGAAAAGTAACACACTCTTTCATGAAGACAAAATAGAAACATATAAAGTTAAGGGAGGAAATATTTTCAAATAACATCAATATTTGGCTGACATAAATATTTGGCTGAGTTTAAGTCAGTGACATAAGTTCTACAAGAGCAAATGGGACAGGAATAGATGTCTTTAATTACTTCTGAGTTCTTACAAGCACAGTGATGAGCCTTCGTGTTTCAATTCATACTTTATACTAAGAGAAAGTTAATATTTTATCTCATTTGTCAAAGTTCTTTGATCTCTACCAAGGGAAACCTCACATTCACTATCTTGTTTTCAGGTTAGTAAGCATGGCTGGATTCTGTTCCTAAAAGTCAAATCTTCATTGTCCCTATTTTTTTACATATAAAAATCAGTGTACCGGGGGTTGGGGATTTAGCTCAGTGGTAGAGCGCTTGCCTAGGAAGCGCAAGGCCCTGGGTTCGGTCCCCAGCTCCGAAAAAAAAAAAAAGAACCAAAAAAAAATTTAAAAAAAAATCAGTGTACCATTTTTGGCTGTAGGTTTTAGAAATATAAATCAACATAAACAACATTACATTTTGTTTTCTTATGGCAGGGTAGTTAGTAAACGGCCAGCTTGTATAAAAGAAATAGCTGGACTAAGAGAGCTGTAGGAGTGGCTCAGTGATTAACAATGTCTACTTTTTTTGTTACAGAGAACCTGGGGTCAGACTACAGCACTCCTATTGGGCTACTCACAACCACCTTTAGCTCTAGATCCAGGTGAATGAATGCTAAGCCTTTGGCATCATTAGAAGTCTGGATACATCTTCACAACACATAATTGAAATAATAAAATAAATATTAAAACCGTCTTTAAAATATGACTAGGAAATCAATACAAATATAACAGCAGAGAAACTAATAAATCAATAACTTCTGTGGTTTCTTATTTGCAATACTTCAGTATGCCCATGGATGAGATAGGGGCTGGTAAATGTCTAATAAGTATGAATTACACCCAAAATCTTCATTTTTAGGTTTTCTTTTATTGAAATAATATCAGAAATCAATATATGGATAATATGACTCTACAGACAAAGTTCTTCATCATGATTTCACCCATGCTTCTTCATGAGAATGAAGTAAAAACAGTTAAGATAAAAATAATTTATATATGTTGAACATGGAAAGTATAGTATTTCTATGAAGCTATTAAGAAAATGAATTCTGGAGCTAGATACACAACTAAGGGGCTAAGAATGCTTGTTGAGATCTTAGAGAATATGTTTAGATGCCAATCCATGTAATATGTCAAGCATCCTTCAAATAACTTTAACTTTGGAAAAAGCAAATGCCTTCTTATTGTCTCTGCACACACAAAAGGACATGAATGCCTACAGCAATGTTAATAAGCAAAGAAATAAAAATCAGTAAATATCTTAAAAACTAATTTTTAGATTATAATATAGTGGAATCACTCCCTTTCTTTTTTTTTTCTTAAATCCCTCCCATATATTTTTCTTCCTCTCTTTCAAACTCATGGCCTCTTTTTTCATGAATTGTTGTTTCATGCATATATATTCATAAATATATAAATATTTGTTTTATATATAATTGTATATATGTATGCATTTCATTGCTAAACATTGGGTGCTACATAACCAATTGATGTGGTCTTTCCTGGGAAGACAAATTCACCCGTTTTCAGCATCCTTTACTTGCTTGTAGTTCCTTGTATATGGTTGAGGCCTCTTGGCTTTCTTCTATGCACTTTAACATGTTTATTATGTTTTGTTAGTTTGTTTTTCCATGCTTAACACATGTCTAAGTAGTCACTCAACATAAAGAGCCATGAACAGTTGAGGCTGATCTTCGTCTTAAAATATTTCCACCCTCTTTTCTGCAAAAATACCTAAGTATTAAGTGTAGAAGTTGTTTTGTGTATGTATTTCCTAGGTCCTGGTACCACAACTCTGTCTTTGGTTGTCTTTTTCTGTAATGGTGTTTGTCTGTTGCAAAGAAAGTTCTCCTTCATGAGCAAGAAAAACTACACTTATCTGTGAGCTTAAGAACAAATGTTTAAAATTTAGTTTAGTGCTCTAGTTTAGTAAAGTAGTTGTTCTAGATTATCTTTCAAGACCAGTGACTTCACTAATGCTGAATAATTGGCCATATTTCCACTGTTGGGCAAGATTTCCTCTTATTAAGCAGCTGTGAAGTCCAAGTAGCTTTTGGTTGCCCCAGGAGTGAAAGATAAGTCACTATTGCTGAAGACTCCATGAACTTCAGACCCAAGATACAGAGCTCCTGAAGCAGAACTGATCAGAATGCCTCCTGCATGAAGTTTACCTTCCATGGTACCAAGTCATGTCATACAAGCTTTCACAGGAGGGAAGCAATAAACAATCCTACTTGGATATAATGCCTAAGAGCTACAACAACAATCAACACAGCATGATTGTGCTAATACTTGAATTTTATTTACATAAAACCTACCAAAATAAGTATATATATATATATATATATATATCTTTATGTGCATATACATGTGAGTGTATACATTATGTCAAGCCACAGCAATTGGCTGACAGTTTACAAACTCATTTGTCATTACCAAGTCTAGATATATATTATACACCAAAAGAAAATAAATACTTTAATTTTCATAGCATAACATTAATAGAAAAAAGAATCCTGAATGAATATGACTGAATATGATTCAATTGATCTAGGTCTATAACTCAGTTGGTACAGTAATTACCTAGCAGGTGAGAAGTCTTGGGTTCAATTCCCAGTAGATCAGATAATTGATGGGGTAATGGACACAAGTAATTCCAACACTCAGAAGACAGGAATATCAGAATGTCAAGGTTATTCTCTATTTCAAGGCAAACTAAAGTCTAACCTGGGATACATGGGACACTTTCTTAAAAATAACTAAACAAATAGATGGATGGGTAGATAGATTGAAAGATGATAGACAGATAGGTAGATGGATACATAAATAGATAGATATCAAAAGAAAGAAAATAACTATTGTCTCATTCCATTTACTTTAAACCATCATAAAGTTCTCCTTTACAACATTAAAAGATATGAGAAATGTAGAAAGTGATACAATTACGAAAGGAGATAAGTAGTAAAGAAGGTGTAATTCAAGATTGACCTCTATAATGGCAGACAAGATCTTTTTCATAGAGTATATGTCTCAGCTAGTATTTCTATTTTGCAAAAATGTGTGGAAGCATAAAATGAAGAATCATGTCCCTTTGTATTTTGTTTAAGGAGTAAATCAGAACGTTGCTAAAATATCAAAAATCTTGGAAAAATAAGGAAGTTATTGGCATTTATACCAAGTTGATTTTGAAATTCCATTTTATTCTGCAATGGGGATGAAGGCAGACTGCCCTTGTGAATGGATAAAATAGAGAAGAAAGAGAGAGAGAGAGAGAGAGAGAGAGAGAGAGAGAGAGAGAGAGAGAGAGCAGAAAACATAAAAGGTAATGTCAAGACCAAAACCAATAGAAAACATTCCAAGAAAAGTTTAAAGTCCATATGTTGCTGACAACTCATATATAGATGAGAAACCAATTTGCTTAGAAAAATGTGTTACTTTAGAACACAAACTCACAAAACTTCAAGATTGTCATTAGAATTCTAAAAAGGTATCAGTGCAGCTAAATCTAAATTGCCATATGTGCAGATGTTTCTGATGTTTATCCTATGCTGACTCTAATTTTAGTTTGTGATATTTCTTCTCTTCAGACAAAGCCTATGACGCTAAGTAAAGTTTCATAAGAAACACAACCTCTCAAGGTTCAAGCATATAGCATGGAAACCAAATCCAAGAACTCTGAAAGTTGAGGTCAATGGGACATCACTACATTTGGCTCCATGATTTAAATATAGTCCACATGATAACAATGCCAAGTCATCTTGTTGGATCTATTACAAAATTTCTGCACATAACATGATATCGGTCTAATTCTCCAGACTACTTGCCTTTGAATTCACTATGATTGCTACACTACCTACCCCCTTTATGCTTTTCATAAACTTATATCTAAGGTATTATATTATAGCACTGTGATAAGTGCTATATCAGTCTGCTCTACCCTTTGACGACAATTGCGTTACCAAGTACCCAGTTTTAAGTACATTGTGTTAAGAAATTTGACAGCTGAAGACTATCAATTTTAATGGAATCTCTCTAGGTAACACCAGTTCTTAACTCTGCCAAATAAAAGCGATGAATTCAGGAATATAAACATCTCCACTTTAGATAATAAATCCTTTATCCTCCTTAGCACTCAGAGAAAGGACACTTTATAAGGACTTGATAACTAAGAACATGCCCACATGGAACATGATAATTAAAAAATTATCTTTGTGAACTTTTTTTATTTAAGTCTATAATATAATTATACGATTTCCTCTCCCCTTTTCTCTCCTAAACCCTTCGGTGAACGTTTTCTTGCTCTCTTTCAAATCCATGGTGTCTTGTTTCATTACTTATTGTAATACATATTGGTACCTGTATTTTTATATTCATCTATTTACATTAATACAAGTGCTTATATGCATAGCTCTCAATCTAAAATCGTGGGGCCTTTATTTTACTACTAATTAAAGTATTTTGAACCTGACAATTTATAAACACTCAAACTCAAAAGTTTCCATTCAGAAATCCAATTTGTGAAGCAATTTTAGTGCTATTTACATAGGGTCAAATTTTCCTCATATCTTACATTAAAATTTTTATTTTTATCACACCAAAATAATTCAGGAAGTGTCATTAAGCAAAGTTTTGTATAAATATGATCAACATTAATATAGCCAAAGACTTATGATCTTGTAAATGAAAGGAGAATGCACATTATACTACAATTCAATGAGGTAAGGATGCTGGGATACAATTGCTTAAAACATAGTGTTGAAGTTTATAAGGTCTTGAGTGGTTCTTTCCTTCCTATTACCAATGACAGAAAATACAGGGATGGCCATTAAAGTAATTAAAGCAAATGTAGCTGCAAGTATAGTGGATCTTCAGGTTTTATGTCCACATTCATCTATAAACTGGAAGCAATGATAATAATGAAATGATGTAATGTGAATGTATTGGACCATAAAGTAAGCCCAAATATGCAAAGTGCTTAAAAACGTTCCTGGGATAAAGACTCGATGTTATTACTATATTTTATTGTTCTTGCAAGTCACCAGAAAGTTAAATGACATTTTAATGCTATAATTCCTGTCAAAGGTCAAAGTCTGTCTTTGATGATGAGCTTCAAAAATACCATGTTAAAAATGATATGCTAAATTATCTTGATATTGCTCTCCTGACCTTAGTCTGGTCAAGTAAAGTCATTTAAAAATAATGTTTATGTATCAGTAATAATTCTATTATATTGGAAAGAAATTTCTAATCCAAATTTGAATAGACAAAAATGTTATATATAGAATCCTGAGAGCTCAGAGGGGACAACTACTTCTGCCCACATTACTGACTCAAGAGGAATCAGCCTAGTGCCCTCTGTGCCCTCTGGGCACAGGGACCTAGGAGCAGTCAGGAGCAGGACCCTTCAGGTTTCGCCTATGCCAAGAGCTGAAAGCAAGTCTCCAGGAGCACCTACACCTGACAGCAGAAATAAGACCAACTCTTCTGCACCAAGCAACCTGCCTGGAGGCCTCAGGTCACACAGACTTACAAGCAACTCTCTGTTCCCAGATCCAGCTGAAAGAAAATAGGTCTACAGGCGTGCTGACACATGGTCCTACAGGAGAGTCAAGTCACTGTCAGAGAAAACAAAACAAGCTAAAACCAGAGAAAACATGATGGTAAGAGGCAAGCACAGGAACCTAAGCAACAGAAACCAAGACTACTTGGCATCATCAGAACCCAGTTCTCACACCAAAGCAAATACTGGATATCCAAACACAACAGAAAAAGCAAGATTTGTATTTAAATCACATCTCATGATGATGATAGAGGACTTTAAGGAGGACATAAATAACTACCTTAAAGAAATACAGGACAACACAGGTGAAATAGAAGCCCTTAATAAGGAAACACAAAAATCCCTTAAAATTACAGTAAAACACAACCAAATAGGTGAATGAATTGATCAGAACCATCCAGGATTTTAAAATGTAAATAGAAACAATAAAGAAAGCACAAAAAGGGGCAAACCTGGAGATAGAAAACCTAGGGAAGAGATCGGAGTCATAGATGCATACATCACCAACAGAATACAAGAGATAGAAGAGAGAATGTCAAGGGCAGGAGATACCGTAGAAAACATTGAAACACCCATCAAAGGTAATGAAACCATGAAAACCTTCTAACACAAAACATGCAGGAAATCTAGGACACGATGAGAAGATCAAACCTAAGGATAAATAGGTATAGAAGAGAGTGGAGACTCCTAACATAAAAGGCCAGTAAATATCTTCAACAAAATTGTGTAAGAACATTTTCTAACCTAAAGAAAGAGATGTTCATAAACATACAAGAAGCCTACAGCACTCAAAATAGATTGAGCCAAAAAAGAAATTCCTCCTGTCCCATAATAGTCAAAAGACCAAATGCACAAAACAAATAATATTAAAAGCAAAAAGGGAAAAAGGTCAAACAACATATAAAGTCAGACCTATCAGAATTACATTAGATTTCTCAGCAGAGACTATGAAAGCAAGAAGTTCCCAGGAAGACATCATACAGACACTGAAAGAACACAAATGCCTCCCCAGGCTACCATAACCAACAAAACTCTCAATTAACATAGATGAAGAAACCAAGATATTTCATGACAAAACCAAATTTACACAACATATTTTCATAAATCCTTTCCTCTAAAGAAAAACAGATATAAAACCCCAACACAAGGAGGGAAAATACAGCCTAGAAAAAGCAAGAAAGTAAATTCCTTGAAACGAAACAAAAAGAAAAGAGAAAGAAAAAGATAATTCCACCTCTAAATATGAAAATAACAGGAAGAAAAATCACTATTCATTAATCTCTCTCAACACTAATGGACTCAATTTCCCAATAAAAAGACATAAACTACCAGATTGTATATGAAAAGAGGACCAAGCATTTTGCTGCATACAAGAAATACACTTCAGAGATGAAGACAGACACTACCTCAGAGTAAAAGACTGGAAAAAAAACTTCCCAAGCAAATGTTCTGAAGGAACAAGCTAAAATAGCCATTCTAATATTGAATAAAGTCGACTTTCAACCAAAAGTAATCAAAAAAGATAAGGAAGGACACTTTATATTAATCAAAGGAAAAATCCACTAAGATGAACTATCAATCCTCAATATCTATGCTCCAAATGCAAGGATACCTACATTCATAAAAGAAACCTTACTAAAGCTCAAAGCACACATTGTTCATCACACAATAATATTAGGAGATTGCAACATCCCACTCTCATCACTGGACAGATCATGGAAACAGAAAAGAAGCAGAGACATAGGGGAATTAAAAGAAGTTATGAACCAAATGGATTTAACAGATATTTATAGAAAATTTCATCCTAAAACAAAAGAACATACCTTCTTTTCTGTGCCTCATTGTAGCTTCTCCAAATTGACAGTATAATAGATCAGAAAACAGGCCTCAACAAATACAAGAAGATTGAAATAATCCCATGCATCCAACTTTATCATCATGGACTAAGGTTGGTCTTCAATAACAACAATAACAACAGAAAGCACACGTATACATGGAAGTTGAACAATGCTCTACTCAGTGACAACTTGGTCAAGGAAGAAATAAAGAAAAAAATTAGGACTTTTTAGAATTTAGTGAAAATGAAGGCACAACATACCCAAACTTATGGGACACAATGAAAGCAGTGCTGAGAGGAAAATTCAGAGCTCTAAGTGCCTGCAGAAAGAAACAGGCGAGAGCATATGTCACCATCTTGACAGCACAAAACAGGAAAAAGAAACTCTAGAAAAAAAAAGAAGCAAATGCACCCAGAACGAGTAGAAGGCAGGAAATAATCAAACTCAGGGCTGAAATCAACCAAGTAGAAATGAAAAGTACTATACAAAGAATCAAAAAAAACCAGGAGCTGGTTCTTTGAGAAAATCAACAAGAAAGATAAAACCTTAGCCAGACTAATCAGAGGGCACAGAGAGTGTATCCAAATTAATAAATTCAGGAATGAATTCAGGAGACATAACAATAGAATCTGAGGAAATTCAAAAAATCATCAGATCGTACTACAAAAGCCTATATTCAACAAAACTTTAAAATCTGGAGGAAATGGACAATTTTTTAGACAAATACCAGGTAACAAAGTTAAATGAGGATTAGATAAACCATCTAAATCATCCCATAACTCCTAAAGAAATAGAAGCAGTTATTAAAACTCTCCAAACCAAAAAGAACCCAGAACTAGATGGGTTTAGTGCAGAATTCTATCAGACCTTCATAGAAGACCACATACCAATACTGTCCGGACTATTCCAGTATATAGAAAGAGACAGAGCGCTACACATTCCTTCTATGAAGACACAATTACTTTTATACATAAACCACACAAAGAAAGAGAACTTCAGAACAATTTTTCTTACAAATATAGACACAAAAATACTCAATAAAATTCTCACAAAGCAAATTCAAGAACACATCAAAATGATCATCCTACATGATCAAGTAGACTTCATCCCAAGTATGCAGGTATGGTTCAATGTGTAGAAATCTAGCAACGTAATCCACTATGTAAACAAACTCAAAGGAAAATCCAAATTAACATGTCATTAGATGTTGAGAAAGCATTTGACCAAATTCAACACCGCTTCATGATAAAAGTCCTGGAAAGATCAGGGATTCAAGGTCCATACCCAAACATAGTAAAAGCAATATACAGCAAACCAGTAGCCAACATCAAACTAAATGGGGAGAAACTTGAAACAATCCTAGTAAAACCAGGGACTATACAAGGCTGCCCACTCTCTCCCTCCTTATTCAATATAGTAATCAAAGTCCTACCCAGAGCAATTGGACAACAAAAGGTGGTCAAAGGGATACAAATTGGAAAGGAAGAAGTCAAAATATCACTGTTCGCAGATGATAAAATAGTATACAAAAGTGACTCCAAAAGTTCCACTTGATAACTATTAAGCCTGATGAACAACTACTGCAAAGTGGCTGGGTATAAAATTAACTCAACCAAACCAGTAGCCTTCCTCTACTAAAAAGATAAACAAGTTGAGAAGGAAATTAGGGAAAGGACACCATCAATGGAGGAGTTTTCCTCTTTTTCCACATCCTTGCCAGCATCATTTGTCACCTGAGTTTTTGATCTTAGCTATTCTGACTGGTGTTTGGTAGAATCTCAGGGTTGTTTTGATTTGCATTTCCCTTATGACTAAAGATGTTGAGCATTTCTTTATATAGTTCTGAGTCATTCAATATTCCTCAGCCGAGAATTCTTTTTTTAGCTCTATACCCCATTTTTATTAGGGTTATTTGGCTCTGTGGAGTCTACCTTCTTGAGTTCTTATCTAATTTGGTTATTAGCCCTCTATCAGATGTAGGATTGGTAAAGATCTTTTCCCAATCTGCTACATATGCAGCTGGAGCCATGGGCTTGTCAAAAAACCCAGGATCATGAAAACTATCCTCAAAAATAAAAGAACTTCTGGGGGAATCACCATCCCTGACTTCAAGCAGTATTACAGAGCAATAGTGATAAAAACAACAACAACAACATCAACATCAACAAGGAAACCAAAATGTATGGTATTGATACAGAGACAGGCAGGTAAATAAGTGGAATAAAATTGAAGACTTAGAAATGAAGACATACACCTATGGTCACTCAACCTTTGACAAAGGAGCTAAAATATCCAGTGGAAAAAACACAGCATTTTCAGCACATGGTACTGTTTCAACTGTAGGTCAGCATGTAGAAGAATGCTATTAAAAATGGGGTACAGAGCCAAACAAACAATTGTCAGGTGAGAAATATCAAATGTCTGAGAGACACCTAAAGAAATGGTCAACATCCTTAGTCATCATGGAAAAGCAAATCAAAAAAACCCTGATATTCTACCTCACACCAGTCAGAATGGCTAAGATCAAAAACTCAGGTGACAACACATGCTGGCAAGAATGTAGAGAAAGAAGAACACTCCTCCATTATTGGTGGGATTGCAAACTGGTACTACCACTCTGTAAATCAGTCTTGAGTTTCCTCAGGACATTGAATATTGCAGTACCTGAGGACCCAGCTATACCACACCTGAGCATATATTCAAATGATGCTCCAACATACAAGGACACATGCTCTGCTATGTTCATAGCAGCCTTATTTATAATAGCCAGCAGCTGGAAAGAACCCAGATGCCCTTCAACGGAGGAATGAATAGAGAAAATATTGTACATCTACACAAAAGAGTACTATTCAGCTATCAAAAACAATGACTTCATAAAATTCATTGGCAAATGGCTGGAACTAGAAAATATCATCCTTGGTGAGATAACACAATCATAGCAAAACACACATGGAATGCACTCACTGATAAGTGGATATTAACCCAAAAGCTCGAATTCCCCAAGATAAAATCCATAGATCACATGAAGTCAAGAAGAAGGGTGATCAAGGTATTCATAGGAGGGGATATGGAGATCAAATTTGGAGCAGAAACTGAAGGAACAGCCATTCAGAGCCTGTCCCATATGTGATATATAACCAAAACTACATAAGATTAATGAAGCTAATAAGTGCATGCTGACAGAAACCTGATATAGCTGTCTCCTGAGAGACACAGCCACAGTGTGTCAAATACAGAAGTGAATGCTAGCCGCACACCATTGAACTGAGAATAAGATCCCATTGGAGGAATTAAAGAAAGGATTAACAGTGCTGAAGGGCTTGCAACCCCATAAGAAGAACAACAATACCAACCAAACGTAGCTGCCATGGATTAAACCACTCCCCAAAGACTATACATGGACAGACCCATGGGTCCAGCTGCCTATGTAGCAAAGGATGGCTTTGTTGTGCATCAATGAAAGAAGCTCTTGGTCCTGCCCAGGCTGGACCCTTCAGTGTAGGGAATGTCGGGGGACGGGGTGGGTGGGAAGGGGTGAGTGATTAGGGTGGGGGGACACCCTTATAGAAGAAGGGAGGAGGATGGTATAGGGGGCTTATGTTCGGGAAACCAGGAAAGGAAATAACATTTGAAATGTAAATAAAAAATAACCAATTATAATGTATATAAAATAAATACATTTTTTTCTAATTCAGCACTAGCAAAATCAAAAGATTAAATTCTCAAATATAAAGCATTTTGTTCCAAAAGACATTATTTTAAGAAAACAAAGTATACATTTCTTATCTTTGAATCATAAATATTGGCTTCTTTAGAGAAAAACATAAAGGTTAAAATACAAGTTGATTAATACAGCAAATACGTGTTCATCACCATCAAATTAAACTTACATAACATACTTTTAAGTGTAAGAGTTCCGTCATCAAGATGGTGTATTATAAATTAGTCTCTACATCATATTGGACTTTAAAAATATTTATGTGTATGGGAGATGTGCCTGCATATGTGTGTGTGTGTGTATGTGTATGTGTGTGTGTGTGTGTGTGTGTGTGTGTGTGTGTGTGTGTGTTCACAAGAGTATTTGTGGCAACAGAGGCCAGAAGAGGGCATTGAATCCCCTGGAACTCTAGTTTGAGACATTGTCAGCTGTTGTGTGTTCTGGAAATTTAACCCAGCTGCTCTGTAAAAGCATTCAGTACCTTTAGCCAGCCCCATTTTATCACTTATTTTTAAATTGACAAATCACTGATCTTCAATGAAGTTAGGTCTTTTCAATCATGAAATCATTATTTACTGTGAGTTTCTAAAAGCTTTGCAAAGAGTTGTAACTTTATTTCTCACCAACGAAATTATATGTACATAATGTAAATAAGTCATGTCAAAGTCTAATAAGGTTCAGCGACACAGGTTTGTCTTCTATGATATATAACTGTGGAATATATAATGGCTTTGAATACATGAAGACATACTTTGTGCTTATATAGATGTCAAATATGTTTGGCTACAAAATTCATGAGTAAGCAAAAGTGAATACTAGAACAACAAAATATTATTATCTACATCAGATATTTTCCTATGCCCTCGAGTTGATGTTATTTTATTCCTGCTATTCTTGAGAAATTCTGGTTTGGTAAGATGGTTTAAAGAGAGTTGATAGGATTAATCTTCCCTCTTAAATATGAGTGTAAATAATTATTTTATAAGGCAGTGCTTTGAATCCAAACAAGATCAAAATGTAGCTAAAAGGATTTTGTAACCAGGAATTCAATTTTAAT
This sequence comes from Rattus norvegicus, assembly GCF_021556685.1. Lineage (NCBI taxonomy): Eukaryota > Metazoa > Chordata > Mammalia > Rodentia > Muridae > Rattus > Rattus norvegicus. The sequence continues at coordinate 49,489,146 of NC_141540.1, forward strand.
TGATTATCACCACTGCTAATATTAATTTATCAGGTAATTCATGGGGACAGAAATTTTGTTACAAAAGTATTGTTGGAGGATCAAGTACCAACATTTCATTACATAGTTTAACCTTGTGTTTGATTTCTTTTATTTTCCCTAAACATTTTTCAAATAAATATTATATTAAGAATATTAATCCAATCAGGGTTGCTTTAGATCAGGGAAGTGATAGAATATTACTGCAGAACACTTGTTTTAGCCCACAAGATTACTTCAACTTAATCATCACCACCTAGGGACTAGGAAGCTGATTTTGCATGCATCTGGGTACAGTATCATATTGCTACAACACTGATTAATAATCATAGTTATGAGGACATGACTAGATATATTTACATCTAGGTGCTAGTGGAAAAGGAGGAAAAATGAATATTTATTACATTTAGCTTGCCTTGATTTGAAAAAGGTGTTAGTTAATATCACAAACTATATGGGGGACATTTCTGAATACTCTGATGTAAAAATAAATTGTATACTTTGAGTCTCTGTGGTAGAGGGCACTGAAAAACATCAGAGGGCTAATAAACTTGGCAATTATATATAGAGAAGGCCTCTTCCTGAGGATAACTGTCCATCTCTTTCCTCCAGTACCTGTCAGTTGCCAATAAGGAAGAAGGGAGAGTCCTGAACTTTCTCCACTCTACACTGGGATGACGTTGGCTTGCTCGCATGTAGGTCTTACATATGCAGCATCGGCTATTCTGAGATCTGTGTGGCCTTCCAGGATCAGTAAGCGCGGCTTTGCACCAGTCCTGTGCTCTCTGTGGCTCTAAATTTTAATAAGGAAAAACATCTTTAATAATAAATAAGATACCACATACATACCCAATTAATATATTTAGTCTTAGATGACTTTAAACCTCAAATTCAGGAAAAAATATCGTCAAATGTTCTTAGTGTTTCAATCCAAGGAAACTGAAGAGCGTTTCTCTAAAAAGAAGTGATCAATAGAGCAATTGGGAGAGCACTTGAATATACTCCCCTGACAAAATAAGGAAATGAGAAGATGTCACTTTCCAGAATCATGTCAGTAGCATTGTAAGGCCAATATAAAGTGTTTTCTATACCAATTATTTTTCTATAGAGAATATGTGAAATAAAAATGATAGAATTTATCTTTTACTATGAGTCAAAAATGAATAGGACTGTTCCTCGTTCTTTTACCTTTACTTCTCTTCTCTGACACACACACACACACACACACACACACACACACAGACTGTATTTTCAAATGCAGGAAGACACTGCCCTGAATGGACTCTTCCTTTGTGAGCCTGAAGTAAATAACTCAGACTAAACAAGCAGCAGTAAGGTCCCACACTTGAGAAGAGACAAACAAAAATATTGAATTATACTTTGCCAAATTTCCCTGGAGTATGTGAGCATCACAATTAGGTAGTGGACTGATTTACTAATTATGAGACAGACAGCAGAACTTGGGAGAGTGAGTTAAAGGCGAAGTGGGACTGAGGAGAGAGGGAAACACTGAGATCAGGGAAGGTGAAAGAGAGAACATGATTTATTATATAACGTGGTAATTATTACTAGTCAACTATTGAAAAAGTCATCAGTATAATCAACCAGTAAATAATATACAGACAATTATTCGATAGTCACTTAGAGATAATAATTACTAAAACAGAAATTTGTCATTTAATTACGTTTCTATTTTGTGTATTGAAGTAATTATTATTTGACCACCACTACAGAATCTTTAAGATTTCTTCAAAGAGAAGCACACAGCACACTGAGGAAAATGTCAAAATCCTAGCATAAAAATGACTCACAGTTTAAATGGTTTTGTGGTTAACTTTCGCTTGTCTTTTTTAATTATAACCATTACAATTAGTCCATTTAATAAATACATTTGCCTTTTAAATTTAAGAATAATATTTATAGTAAATGCTTACTAAAGGTATATCAAACCTTACAGTGGTCTATAAATATTATTAATATTAAAGTTATTATATCTAGGCAAGCATAACTAGATGTTTTCTGTACTTTAGATGCTCCTCTAAATGAATGCTGAATTCAAAGTGGTGGGAAAATATAAAAAGATCTTAACTAGTCGTGCTTACATTCTAGTATGGAGAACAACCGACACTAGCATAATAAGATGCCAAAAGATGAGAAACTGGGGAAAACATGCTTTGTATTTAGAGGTGGAATTATGTTTGTCTGTCTGTTTTCTTTTGGTTTTGCTGCAAGAAGATTACTTTATTGCTTTTCTCTAGGGTGTAGTTTCCCTCCTTGTCTTGGAGTTTTCCATCTATTATCCTTTGTAGGGCTGTATTTGTAGAAAGATAATGTATAAATTCGTTTTTTTTTTCATGAAATATCTTGGTTTCTCCATCTAAGTTAATTGAGAATTTTGCTGGAGTTTGTGTTCTCTCAGGGTCTGTATGAAATCTTCCCAGGATCTTCTGGCTTTCATAGTCTCTGGTGAGACGTCTGGTGTAATTCTTATAAGTCTGCCTTTATATGTCACCTGACCTTTTTCCCTTACTACTTTTAATATTCTTTCTTTGTTTTGTGAATTTGGTGTTTTGACTATTAGGTGACAGGAGGAATTTCTTTTCTGGTCCAATATATTTGGAGTTCTGTATGCTTCTTGTATGTTAATGGGCATCTCTTTCTTTAGGTGAGGGAAGTTTTCTTCTATAATTTTGTTGAAGATATTTACTGAACCTTTATTTTGGGAGCCTTTCCTATGTTCTTTTTTGTTTGTTTGTTTTTGTTTTTTTTTTTCATTTTTCTTTTTTTTTCGGAGCTGGGGACCGAACCCAGGGCCTTGCGCTTCCTAGGCAAGCGCTCTACCACTGAGCTAAATCCCAACCCCTTTCCTATGTTCTATACCCATTATCCTTAACTTTTATCTTCTCATTGTGTCCTGGATTTCCTGAATGTTTTGGGTGAGGAGCGTTTTTCGTTTTACATTATCTTTGATAGTTGTGTTGATGCTTTCTGTGGTATCTTCTACCCCTGACATTCTCTCTTCTATCTCTTGTATTCTGTTGGTGATGCTTGCATCTCTGACTCCTGATCTCTTCCCTAGGTTTTCTATCTCCAGGGTTGTCTCCCTTTGTGCTTTATTTATTGTTTCTATTTCCACTTTTAGATCCTGGATGGTTTTGTTCACCTGTTTGGTTTTCTTTTCCTGTAATTCTTTGAGGAATTTTTGTGTTTCCTCTTTAAGGGCTTCTACTTGTTTACTTGTGTTATCCTGTATTTCTTTAAGGGAGTTATTTATGTCCTTCTTAAAGTCCTCCATCATCATCATAAAATGCAATTTTAAATCTAGATCTTGCTTTTCTGGTGTGTTTAGATATCCAGTATTTGCTTTGGTGAGAGAGCTGGACTCCGATGATGCCAAGTAGTCTTGTTTTCTAGTGTTTAGGTTCCTGTGTTCCAGTTTGTCTCTGGTGTTTGCTTGTCTTTTTGTCTCTCACAGTGGTTTTACCCTCTGTAGTCCTCTGTGTCAGCATTCTTGTAGACTTGTTTTCTTTCAGCCAAATCTGGGAACAGAGAGCTCTGCACGCAGGTATGTAGTCACTCCTGGCAACTGGCTTTCAGCTCTTGGCACAGGCAGAATCTGAATGGTCCTATCCCTGACTGCTCCTAGGTCCCTTTGCCCAGAGGGCACAGATGGAACTAGGTGATTTCCTCTTGGGTTTGGAATTGTTCAACTTTTTTAAATCATCAAATATCTATACACGCTTGCTTCCCTTCAATGTGTGCCTTCTTGATGACATCAGACTTCATTTAACAAACACAATAAGCTTAGTGTCTGCTTCAGGTACCATATACATAATGCACTGGTGACTCTATAGGAGTCAGCTACTGCCATGGCATGAACTCTTTGTGCTCTTAGTACCAGGTGTGTGATTATTCTCCTTTTGCCGATGCTATAGATATGTATTAATTGGTCTTTGCCTTCTGTATAAGTGAAAAGAAAAAAAAACACTTGTATGATGCATGTCTAATGCCTTTCAGGTCAATAGTATCTTCACTGCTTCTGTGAAGATTGCAGTGTAGTACAGAATAGCCATTAAAGGATTGCATAGTTACTCAGTAATGATAATAAGTCCCTAAATGAAAAGCAGTGGATTCTTATATGCCCACAGCTTGAACTCCTTAAGGAAGGACCATTTGCAAAGTGGAGTATAAGTACAGATTCTCACAGAGTGAAGAACATGGAGGAGAGACCAATAGAACTGAGTAGAAGAAAGAGTAGTTCTGCTTCCTGGAAGAGGCTGATTACCATTAGGATCACCTGGAAAAAAATACTCTCCAACCTTTGTAGCTGCATGTACTATATATAGCCCAAGTTTCCAGCTTTGGTTACCCATTACCCATTACACCTGCTGGAATGAGCTTCATATTTCTTAATCCTTCAGCTGATATCCCATTATGTAACCTCAGTAAGACCCATTGGTTCACCAAGGTGGAAATTGTTGTTTTCTGTACTTTTTCATGTGTCATCACTTCCCTTTGTGGGTGAGCACAGTGTGTGTATGTGTATGTGTGTGTGTGTGTGTGTGTGTACATGTGTGTGCGTGTGCATTGTGTGTGTGTGTGTGTGTGTGTGTGTGTGTGTCTATGATGTGTTTTGTCTCCCTGGGAAAAATCTGTCACGAAGAAAGAATATGACAGAGAAATACATAAAACCATGTAAGAACACATTGGTTAATTTTATTCACTTATTCAGAGGTAAGGAAACTAACATTTCATCTAAAAGATTTTACTGCTTGAATGAATTAATCCCTATATTTTCAACAGCTTAAAATTTCAAGATGAATACTCAAAAACCGGATTTATTTAAAAAGTATCTTTGTGTATCACATTTTCCCATGAAACAAGAAGAGAAAAATGTGTTTGTGGGCTCCAACAGCCAGATAATTTGGCATGTCTTATGAACTAATGTTTAGCATCTTTAGTATGTTGCATCAGAATCTAGACTAAAATCAAACGAAAATTTAAAACAGGCATTTGATTTACCCAGAATTTCTCTTTAAGTCTATAAATATCTGGAGTTACATAATAGAATACAATACTAGTCCAACATTTTTTGTAACAATTACATACTGTATTATGAACCACATACAAAGTCACAGACTATGAAGTATATGTTAAACTTACGTTCACAAAAATTGTCAATTTCCCATTCAAATTCTGAAAGGCAGGGTGTGACCATCCTGTGATTGTTTTTTTTCCTCTTCAAATAATGGATCAAAATGAAACAATTATGAGTGAGATTCAAGGACAGATGTACTACACTGAGATGAGCTTATACAAAGACACATAAAGGGAAAATTTAGTTAAAAGCAAAGAATTTTAAATAAATAGAGTTCACATCACATCTGGTACAACAAGTGCCTAAAAATCTTTGTTAGCTTCTTGTAGAACAAACAAATGATGAATCAATGTAGTTTTGGAGCCTTCTTTTATTGTTAGGAGACTTGGGCATAGATACCGTCTTCAACAATTTTATTCAGTAGCAACATAAAACCCTCAGAAGACTGCCCATTATTGACAATTATCACAATTATTTTAATATATGAAGCCAAAAATGTGTAGTATTGATGAAAGGTACAATTTACAAGCAACAAAACATAGCATGTGTTAATTTACAACCCAGTTTTAAGGTAAATAAGAATTTGATTATCAAAGTAATGATACCTACTACTGAGGTTTATAGTAAAACAAAGATTGAAAGTTTAAATCATGGAAAAATAGAGACCAACTTCTAATCAATCTTGTTGCCTTGTACATAACACACTTCTGTTCTGTTAAATGGTCAACTTAACAAAATGCCTCCTAAGTATGTGTTTATAGCCAGAGATTGGTGCTTCTTCCAACCTTTCTCAGAGAAGCTTCTTGTTATACTATTGGTGATCAATACAGACATTCTTGTTCAGTGTGCTAAGAAGAACTTACTGGGAGTACTCAGTCATGAATGTGATATCTATACATCCACTCACCCAAGCTCAGGAAGAATGGGAGGGAGTGCTCTGAAAATCATTTAGACAGGACATGACTATTGAGCAAATGAACTCGAAGCATCACTGGTTATTTACAGAAGCCTTACATGAGCTATGCTAAGACTGAACAAGTTAAAAATTTCAACATGGAGATATGAAGAGTTCCTGAGGTCTGGTCTATAGCTGAAGAGCTAGTGGCACTTGATAGTAACTCAAGAAGTATCAACTGCTATGTTTTTTTTAACAGCTTAGCAATTTACACAATACTCATATGCCTTTGGAAAAAATAATTCGACTTAGTGCATTAAAAATAAATCAACATTATGGAAGGAGAATATAAGGTTGGGAAGGAGATGAGATAAGGTATCCTGTGAGTAATTGAGGGAGAAAAGAAGGGATGGAGATGATCAAAATACACCTTACACATCTATGCAGTTTTCAAGGAATTAATCAAATAAACCTAAATTGTTGTGCAGCCTGGTATATGGACATATGGGAAACCACAATACTCACCAGACTAGGTAAGAACTTCTCCAACTCAAGGCCAACTAGAGAAAAAAGAACATGAATGAAAGAGTCTGTCTCAAAAGACTCCCCCCAAAAATGCTGAGTAAAAAACTATAGGTTTAGTGATAGTAAAAATATGATGATAAATAAAATATTTAAGTGGCTTTACCTGAAACATGTTTTGAATGCTATCATAAATCACTAGTACCCTATTAAAATTTAAGACAGAGGGTACTTGAATGCATCTTAGATGCCAAAGATGATATAGAGTTTAAGTATCAGTAAACATAACAAACTAGAATCCTACTTCATCCAAAGCAATTGATAAATAAAATGACCATTTTATATTTCATTGAAATATTTATCGAAATAATTTATGATTGTTCAAATCCCTATTTTATTGTGCATTTTATTTTTAGACTTTCTTCCTTTCCTAATTAGTTTTCTTAATTAACTTTAATACATTTTAATTAAAATAGAATGACGTCATTTTCCCTTTCCCTTTTGTCTCCAGCCACACCCACGTATCCTCACTCCAAACCTCCCATGCCTTTCCACACTTAAATTGACATCAAAATAATTTTCTTTTATTATTTTTATTGGTTCTTGTATTTATTTACATTTAAATGTTATCCCCAATCCCAGTTAAAATCCCTAACCCCTTTCATCCCTTCCCCACCCAGCCCCCACTTCTATAAGGGTGCTCCCCTTCCCACTCACCTCCTCTTGCCACAGTGTCTTAGAATTCCCATACACTGGGTTATCAGGCCCATACACTGGGTTATCAGGCCTCCACAGGATCAAGGGACTCCCCCACAAGATCAAGGGACTCCCCTCCCACTGATGCCAGATAAGGTCATCCTCTGCTACATATGCAGCTGGAGCATAGGTCTCCCCATGTGTGCTATTTAGTTGGTGGATTACAACCCATGAGTTTTTGTTTGTTTGTTTGTTTGTTTGTTTGTTTGTTTGTTTGTTTGGCGGGGAGGAGGTCTGATTGCTTGGTATTGTTGCTCTTCCTGTGGTGTTGCTAACCTTTTCAGCTCCATCAGTCCTTTCCCTAACTCCTCCATTGGGGTCTGCATGCTCAGGCCCATGGTTGGCTGCAAGCATCTGCATCTGTATTGGACAGGCTGTGGACAGCCTCTCAGGGGACAGCTTTATCAGGGTCCTGTCAGCAAGTGCTTCTTGGCAACAGCAATAGTGTTTAGGTTTGGAGTCTGCAGATGGGATAGATTCCTAGGTGTGGCAGTCTCTGGATAACCTTTCCTTCAGTCTCTGCTCCATTCTTTGTCCCTGCACTTGCTTTTGACAGGAGCAATTCTGTATTAATATTTTTGAAATGGATGGATAGCTCCATTCCTCAACTGGGAGCCATGCCTTACTAGATATGGTCTGTACAGGTTTTGTAGCTAATGTTATCCCTGTTGGGAACTTCTTGGATTGCTGGCATTTGGGATTTTCCAGTAGCTCTCCCCAGTTTCCCATCCTCCATAGTTTCATATCTCCATGCAATATCTTGACCCTCTATACTTTTCCCTAGTCCCCACTCACACATGATCCTATTTTTTTATTATTATTATTATTATTGTTGTTGTTGTTGTTGTTGTTGTTGTTGTTTTTTTATGCATCCGTCTGTATTTGAAAATTGATACTTATTCTAATAGAACGAGACAAGTGAGCATCCTTTTACAGACAGAGTTAGGTCTAGAATTTGATGAAGAAAGTTCCTAATCGTAGAAAGTACACTAGATGTTTTATATGAGATACTTATAATGACATCATTTTTATCTGTATTGGATTTTTTATACATTTTAAATATTATCCGCTTTCACTATATTCCCTCCAGAAATGCACTATTCATCCCCTCCTCTTCCTGCTTCTATGAGGGTGCTCCCTCACCCATCCATCCACATACTCCCACCCACTTCCGCCCTGACATTCCTCTACACTGGGGCATTGAGCCTTGAGAGGACCAAGGGCCTCTCCTTCCACTGATAGCCTACAAGACTATCCTCTGGTACATATGCAGCTGGAGCCATCTCTGTATCCTTGGGATGGTGGTTTAGTCCCTGGGAGTGCTGAAGGTTCTAGTTGGTTGATATTGTTGTTCTTCCTATGGGGTTGCAAACCCCTTCAGCTCTTTCCGTCCTTTCTCTAACTCCTCCAATAGGGACCCTGTTTTCACTCCAATGCTTGGCTCCAAGCATCCACCTCTGTATTTGTCAGGCTCTGGCCTCTCTGGAGACAGCTCTAACAGGCTCCTGTCAGCATGCACTTCTTGGCATCAGCAATATTTTCTGGGTTTGATGACTGTATATAGGATTGGTCCCCCAGGTGGAGCAGTCTCTGGATGGCATTTCCTTCAGTCTCTGCTCCACATTTTGCCTCTGTATTTCCTCCTGTGGGTATTTTTGTCCCCCCTTCTAAGAAGGTCTAAGCCATACACATTTTTGTCTTTTTCCTTCATGAGCTTCATGTGGTTTGTGAAATGTGTCTTGAGTATTCTGAGTTTTGGGGATAATATCCACTTATCAGTGAGTGCATACCATGTGTGTTCTTTTGTAATTGGGTTTCCTCACTAAGGACATGTTCTACTTCTTTCCATTTGACTAAGAATTTCATAAAGTCATTGATTTTAATAGCTGAGTAATATTCCATTGTGTAAATGTACCATAATTTTTTGTATCCACTCCTCTGTTGAAGGACATCTTGGTTCTTTCGAGCTTCTGGTTATCATAAATAAGGCTGCTATGAAGAAAGTAGAGCATGTGTTCTTGTTATATGTTGGAACATTTTTAAGTATATGCCCAGGAGTGGTATAGCTAGGTCCTCAGGAAATACTATGCCCAATTTTCAGAGAAATTGTCAGACTGAATTCCAGAGTGGTTGTACCAGCTTGCAATCCCACCAACAATCGAGGAATGTTCTCTTTCTCCACACCTTCCCCAGTGTCTGCTGTCACCTGAGTTTCCGATCTTAGACATTCTGACTGATGTGAAATAGATCTCAGAGTTCTTTTCATTTGCATTTCCCTGATGACTAAGGATGTCAAACATTTCTTTAAGTACTTCTCAGCCATTCGATATTCTGCAGTTGAGAATTCTTTCCTTAGCACTGTGGCCAATTTTTAGTTAGTTTAGTTGATTCTCTGGAGTCTATCTTCATGAGTTCTTTGTATATATTAGATATTAACCCTCTGTAGGATGTAGGATTGGTAGAGGTCTTTTCCCAAGCTCTTTGTTGCCATTTTATACTCACGACAGTGCCCGTTGCCTTGTAGAACCTTTGCAATTTATGCAGTCCCATTTGATGATTCTTGATCTTACAACACAAGCCATTGGTTTTCTGGTCAGGAAATTTTTCCCAGTGTCCATGTATTCAAGGCTCTTCTGACTTTCTCTTCTATTAGTTTCAGTATATCTGATTTTATGTCCAGGTCCAACACCCACCTGGGCTTGGTCATTTTACAAGGTGATAAGAATGGATCAATTTGCATTCTTCTACATGCTGACCTCCAGTTGAACCAGCACCATGTGTTGAAAATGCTCATTTTTTCCCACTGATGGTCTTAGCTCCTTTGTCAAATATCAAATGACAATAGGTACCTGCCTGTCTCTATACCAATACCATACAGTTTTTATTTCTGTAATACTGCGGGAGATCAGGGATACTGATTTCCCAGAAGTTCTTTTATTGTTGAGGATACTTTTTGCTATCCTGGGTTTTTTGTTTTTCCAAATAAATTCGCTCTTTCTAACTCTATGAAGAATTGAGTTAGAATTCTGATGGGGATTGCATTGAATTTGTAGATTGCTTTTGGCAAAATGGGCATTTTTATTATATAAATCTTGCCAATCCTTAAGCATGGGAGATTTTTCCATCTTCTGAGATCTTCAATTTCTTTCTTCAGAAAATTGAAGTTCTCATCATATGGTTCTTTCACTTGCTTGGTTAGAGTCACATGAAGGTATTTTATATTATTTGTGACTATTGTGAAGGATGTCATTCCCTAATTTATTTCTCAGCCTGTAAATTTTTTGAATAGAAGAAGGCTACTGATTTGCTTGAGTTAATTTTATATCTATCCACTTTGCTGAAATTGTTTATCAGATGTAGGAGTTCTCTGGAGGAACTTTTTGGGTCACTTACATATACTATCATATCATCTACAAATAGCAATATTCTGACTTCTTTTTCAATTTTTATCCTTTGACCTTTTGTGTTGTCTAATTCCTCTGACTAGGAATTCAAGTACTATATTGAACAGGTAGGTAGAGTGTGGGCAGTCTTGCCTAGTCCCTGATTTTAGTGTTATTGTTTCAAGTTTCTCTCAGTTTTGCCTTATGTTGGATACTGGTTTGCTGATATTGCTTTTAGTAAGTTTAGGTATAGACCTTGAATTCCTGATCTTTCCAAGACTTTTTTTTTTTTGGTTCTTTTTTTTCAGAGCTGGGGACCAAATCCAGGGCCTTGCATTTGCTAGGCAAGCGCTCTACCACTGAGCTAAATCCCCAGACCCCCAAGACTTTTATCATGAAGGGGTGTTGGATTTTGTCAAATTCTTTCTCAGTATCTGAGAAGATCATGTGATTTTCTTTCCCCCTTTGAGGTTGTTTATATAGTGGATTATGTTGATGGATTTCCATATCTGGAATGATTTCTGTGTCCCTGAGATGAAGCCTACTCGATCATGGTGAAAGATCGTTTTGATGTGTTCTTGGATTTGGTTTGCAAGAGTTGTATTGAATAGTTTTATAATGATATTCATAAGGGAAATTGGTCTGAAGCTTGTTTTCTTTGTTGGATCTTTATGTGATTTAGATATTTGTGTAATTGTAGTTTCATAGAACGAATTGGGTAGTGTTTCTTTTGTTTCTATTTTTTGGAATAGTTTTGAGAGAATTGGTATTAGGGGTTCACTGAAGGTCTAATGGAATTCAACAATAAAACTGGGCCTTTTTGTTGTTGTTTTGGTTTGGTTTGTTTTTTTGTTTGTTTGTTTGTTTGTTTTTGTTGGAATACTTTTAATGACTGCTTCTGTTTCTTTAGGAGTTGTGGGTATCTGTCTAGAAAATTGTCCATTTCATCTAGATTTTCCAATTTTATTGAGAATAGGCTTTTATAGTAGGAGTTGACAATTTTATGAATTTCCTCAGTTTCTGTTGTTATGTCTCTCTTTCATTTCTGATTTTGTTAATTTGTATACTGTCTCGGTGTCCTGTGGTTCGTCTGGCTAAGGGTTTATCTATCTTGTTAATTTTCTCAAAGAAAAAGCTCTTATTTTATGTTGATTTTTTGTAAAATTCTTTTTGTTTCTAATTGGTTGATTTCAGTCTTGAGTTTAAATATTTCCTTCAGTGTACCCCTATGGGGCATATTTACTTCCTTTTGTTCTAGATTTCAGGTGTACTTTCAAACAGCTAATGTATGTGCTCTCTCGTTCTCTCTCTCTCTCTCTCTCTCTCTCTCTCTCTCTCTCTCTCTCTCTCTCTCTCTCTCTCTGTGTTAGAGGCACTCAGACCAGAACTAAGAGTTTTCTTGTTAGCACTGCTTTGTGTTCCAAAAGTTTGGGTATGCTGTCCTTTCATTTTCATTAAATTCTCCTTTTTTTTTCATTTGGTGGAATTTATTCATTCATTCATTTTTTATAGTTCTTTTTAAATTTTTATTAGATATATTTCTTTACTTACATTTCAAATGTTATTCCCCTTCACGATGTCCTGTCCATAAACTCCCATCCCCTCCCCTACCCCTCCCCCATACAGTATTCCCCCCATACATCCCCCTTACTGTCCCCCCATATTCTTCTGCACTGGGGGTCCAACCTTGGCAGAACCAAGGGCTTCCCCTTCCACTGGTGCCCCAACAGAGCTATTCTTTGCTACATATGCAGTTGGAGCCCTGGGTCGGTCCATGTATAGCCTTTCCATAGTGGTTTAGTCCCTGGAAGCTCTGGTTGGTTGGCATTGTTCTTATGGGGTTGCAAGCTCCTTCAACTCTTTCAATTCTTCCTCTAATTCCCCCCAAGGGGGTCCTATTCTCAGTTCAGTGGTTTGCTGCTAGCATTGAACCCTGTATTGGACATGTTCTGGATGTGTCTTTCAGGAGAGATCTATAGCCGGTCCCTTTTAGCATGTATTTTTTTGCTTCATCAATCATCAATCTTATCTACTTTTGGTGGATATATATATATATATATATATCTCCCACATGTGGGGCAGACTCCGAGTGGGCATTCCTTGATTCATTGCTCTAAACTTTGCTTCCATATCCCCTCCTATGAATATTTTTCCCCTTTAAGAAGGAGTGGGAGCATTTGGATTTTGGTCATCCTTCTTCTTGAGCTTCCTGTGGTCTGTGGATTGCATCTTGGGAATTTGAGCTTTTTGGCTAATATCTACTTATCAATGAGTGCATACCAAGTGTGTTTTTCTGTGATCGAGTTACCTCACTAAGGATGATATTTTCTAGTTCATTCCATTTGCCTATGAATTTCCTGAAGTCATTGTTTTTGATAGCTGAGTAGTACTCCATTGTGTAGATGTACCACATCTTTTTTCATCCACTCCTCTGTTGAAGGGCATCTGGGTTCTTTCCAGCTTCTGGCTATTATAAATAAGGCTACTATGAACATAGTGGAGCATATATCTTTTGTTGTATGTTGGAGCATCTTTTGGGTATATGCCCAGGAGAGTTATAGCTGGGTCCTCAGGAAGTGGGATGTCCAATTTTCTGAGGAACCTCCGGACTGATTTCCAGAGTGGTTGTACCAGATAGCAATCCCACCAATAATGGATGAGTGTTCCTCTTTCTCTACAGCCTTGCCAGTATCTGCTGTCACCTGAGTTTTTTATCTTAGCCATTCTGATTAGTGGGAGGTAAAATCTCTGGGTTGTTCTGATTTGCATTTCCCTGATGACTAAGGATGTTGAACATTTCTTTAGGTGCTTTTTGGCCATTCGATAATCCTCAGCTGAGGCTGTTTTGTTAGTTCTGTACCCCCATTTTTTAATAGTGTTATTTCACTCTCTGGAGTCTAACTTCTTGAGTTCTTTGTATATTTTATATATTAGCCCTCTATCAGGTATAGAGTTGGTAAAGATCTTTTCTCAATCTGTTGGTTGCCATTTTGTCCTAATGACAGTGACTTTTGCCTTACAGAAGCTTTGCAGTTTTATGACTTCCCATTTGTTGATTCTTGATCTTAGAGCATAAGCCATTGGAGTATTGTTCAGGGAATTTTTCCTAGTGCCCATGTGTTCGAGATTCTTCACCAATTTTTCTATTATTAGTTTAAGGGTATCTGGTTTGATGTGGAGGTCCTTGATCTACTTGGACTTAAGCTTTGTACATGGAGATAAGAATGGATTGATTTGCATTCTTCTACATGCTGACCTTCAGTTGAACCAGCACCACTTTTTGAAAATGCTATCTTTTTTTCATTGGATGGTTTTGGCTCCTTTGTCAAAGATCGAGTGACCATAAGTATGTGGGTTCATTTCTGGGTCTTCAATTCTGTTCCACTGATCTATCTGCCTGTCTCTGTACCAATACCATACAGTTTTTATCACTATTGCTCTGTAATACTGCTTGAAGTCAGGGATGGTGGTTTCCCCCAGAATTTCTTTTAATGTTAAGTATAGTTTTCGCTATCCTGTATTTTTTTTTTGTTATTTCAAATGAATTTGCTAATTGCTTTTTCTATCTCTACATTGAATTGAGTAGGAATTTTGATGGGGATTGCATGGAAGTTGTAGATTGCTTTTGGCAAAATAGTCATCTTCACTTTATTAATCCTGCCTATCCATGAACATGGAAGATTTTTCCATCTTCTGAGATCTTCCTCAGATCTATGACTTCTTTCTTCAGATACTTGAAGTTCTTATTCAGATCTTTCACTTGCTTTGTGAAAGTCACACCAAGACTTTATGTTATTTGAGACTATTATAAAGGATGTCAGTTCCCTCATTTCTTTCTCAGACTGTTTATCCTATGAGTAGAAGAAGGCAACTGATTTCTTTGACTTAACTTTATACCCTGAAACTTTTGCTGAATTTGTTTATCAAGTTAAGTAGTTCTCTGGTGGAACTTTTGGGGTCGCTTAAGTATACTATCATATCATTTGCAAATAGTGATATTTTGATCTCTTCCCTTCTAATTTGTATCCCTATGACCTCCTTTCGCTGTCTGATTGCTCTGGCTAGGACTTCAAGTACTATATTGAATAAGTAGGGAGAGAGTGGGCAGCCTTGTCTAGTCCATGATTTTAGTGGGATTGCTTCAAGCTTCTCTCCATTTAGTTTGATCTTAGCTACTGGTTTGCTGTATATTGCTTTTACTATATTTAGGCCTTGAATTTCTGATCTTTCCAGGACTTTTATCATGAAGGGGTGTTGAATTTTATCAAATGTTTTCTCAGCATCAAATGAAATGATCATGTGGTTCTTATCTTTGAGTTTGTTTATATAGTGGATTACATTGATGAATTTTCATATATTAAACCACCCCTGCATCCCTGGGATGAAGCCGTTAATTTCTTTTAGTTTTTCCTTGACCAAGTTATCATTTAGTTGAACATTGTTCAGCTTCAATGTGTATGCGGTCTTTCTGTCATTTTTGTTGTTATTGAAGACCAGCCTTAATCCCTGGTGATTTGATAGGATGCATGGGATTATTTCAATCTTCTTGTATCTGTTGAGGCCTGTTTTGTGACCAATTATATGGTCAATTTGGAAAAGATACCATGAGGTTCTAAGGAGAAAATATATTCTTTTGTTTTAGAATTAAACATTCTATAGATATCTGTTAAATCCATTTCTTTCATAACTTCTGTTATAGACTCAAATGAATGTGTAATGTCAAAAATTGAAAAGAACTGAACTGAGAATGTTTTAAAACTTGAAGCTTAATTTTTGAGAGTGTTAAGAAGTCATAGACCATTAAAATTGTTGATTAAAAAAACTCTAACTGCTACGAGTTTCCCCCAATAGTTGCATATTATGACATTTATTAGTCTTAGAGACTCACATTTTTTCTAGAAAAACAAGTAACCACAATTTAAGTTAGATGTGACCATTTCTTTAAAGTTTATTTAATAGTGGTTGTAAGGATTGATGCTCTATAGAACACGACAGGATGTGCCATGTCTTTCCTAAGAACCAGGCTGTTCCTTATCCACTCATGTGTCTTCAACTCCTGAACACTATAATTATAGCCCTTATAATGGAGACTTCTCCATTTCTTTAGACCCTCTGCCAATGCAGCTGCTTCCTTCCCTCAGCCTCATATAAACTGAGGGACTAAATGGGACAGGAATTTTCTCCCTTTTGCTTGCTTTTACATTACTTGTGGGACTCCTTCAATCTGACTACTAAGACCTCACTTTAGAGTCTTTGACTCCCTAGGTCTGTGTTAGATTCCAGGCATCTGCATTTCTAGCATGTTCCCAAAGTGAAACTTAGGGTGTTATTACCTACATACACACTTGAAGCATCACTGAATTAAAACCATGTTTGCCTTGAGCTTACTCCAAACACAGGGACATAGGTAAGGATGAAGTATTTCTCAATATTAAGCTTCTGGGTTCTATTGAATGCTTTGTTCAAGCTGTATAAATTTTTCTTATTAACCAGCACTTTTATTAGGCTCCAGATTCTGTAGCTTAATAATTGCTTTCCTTAAGCTCCCAGTCCTACCCCCCTAACAAGCTGACCTGAATCTTAAATTCTTAACTCTATGAAAAGAGTGTTTAATATTGTTTAGAAATACCTCTAAAAAGCATTATTGCAAGGATTTAAGCACTCTATCCAAAAATAGACTATTCACAGTATCTGATGTGGAGGGCCCTCATATTAATTGTTAATGTTAACTTTTGCTATATTATACTTCCTTTTACTCAGTGTACATAACATTGGTTTTGTGTACCATCAGTTAGAGTTTTTATTTAAAAATTAAAGGCAATTAAAGAGAAAACAGGTACTCACCTGTCTCTTCTAGTGAATTTATGAAGCAATACGTAACCCCTTGCCAGGAAAATGAAAAGCAGAAATGCATGTTTTTGAGAATTGCTGCAAGAGCAGAAAGATAAGACAGAAGACTCAATTCAAATGGGTCACTAAGGGATTTGTTAGTGGCCACAGAGTCATAGGAAAGGGACAGAAATAAAACTGTGCAAAGTCAATACTGTATAAAAATGAGACAAGAGCAGAATAACCTTACAAATAAAATTAACTTTTACTCCCAAGCATAAGGCTACTATTTGTAAATACAAGTTAAAATACAGTAAGAATTTAGAAGAGACACTTTCCCTCAGTGACAACTTTAGATTTCTAGGAATTAAAAATTATCTACATTTGAAAATTTTAACAAAAATAACTATATTCCCATCTCCTAGATAAAGTGACATTTTATTCCTATTTGAGTCATGAAAAGTAGTTGTACTTACTTGGGGGATGCTTATAATTAAATTTACAGCAACAATTTTGATTCTCTACTAAAACATATTGTACTTAGTAATATGTAAAGTTTTATAACATATGAGAAAGTATCATAAATCTATTATCTACTGTCCCTATCAAGCTGGCTTAGAGATAAAAGTAAACAGACAGATGGAGTTATTCTGAGTATGAAGAGAAAGTAAACACAGCATTAAATAAGATGTTTCTTTGAATATGTTTTGAATATGCTGTGGTTTGAATGAGAATGACTACTTGGTCTCCAGTTACTAGAACTGTGTAGGAAGGATTAGGAGGTGTTGTCTTTTGGGAGGAGGTATGCTTCTAAAGCTGAGGTTTGACGTTTCAAAGATTCACTCAATTCTCACTGTGCTTGTTCTCTGCCTCCTGTTTATAAAGCCATATGTCAATTCTCAGCCATTCCTGAAGTCGTTTTGTTGTGGAATTATGAACTTTAACCCTTTGGAACATATGTACAAATAAAGCTTCCTTTTATAAGTTGTCTTGATCAATATGTTTTATCATAAAAATAGAAAACTAAGACATGACCTATAATTCTTTGATAATTTGAAATTATGCTACCTAATGTATTTTTTCCTTTTTAATCTAGTGTATTTGACTAGCAACAAACTCACTACCTTTGACCTTGAAGTTAACTTTGAAATTCACATTTATTTAAAAGTGTACCATTTCACCAGTAATTGTCATAGGTGATTTAATCCTCCAAAATATTCAGATAAGCAATGTTAAATAAATCATCAAAGAACATAAAAAATACTTTTTCAAAAGCAAAAGACCATAGAAATGGTCACATACATACAAAGCTGTCCAACATCACTAATCACCATGGAAATGCAAATTAGAAACACCATGGGCTAGTGTCTCATACCTCTGAGAAGACTTACTATTTTCAAGTTAAATACGTTCAAGCATGTGTGGAAGGATAATATATGAATATCATTTGTGAGATTTTAAGCTAATAAACCTCTTATGGAAAATAATCTCTGTTTTACTCTAAAAGCTAAAATTAAATTACTACATGATCTAGCAAAACATATTCAAAACAAGTAAACTCAGTGTTTCCAAATGGCTGTACTTCATGATCACAGAAACAAGATTTAAAATAGCTAAGATATGCAAACAGCATAAGCATCCATGGAATGACAAAGAAAATCATGGGAGATGTGGTGCATACTCATGCATGTTTACATGTGTGTACATGTGTATATGCATGTGTGTACAAATATTCTTGATCTACAAAAGAAAGAAAATTTCCCTTTTGCAACACATAAATAAACATGGGTATGCAATTCTATGTAAAATATACCAGATACATAAAAATTGCATGAGCTCATACATGAAGCGTAAAGAACTCAAGTTCATAAAAAACAAAGATTCGGTTGACAGAGACTGAGATTTTGCTCAATGTGTTTTCGAGGTATAGCAAAGATAATTGGGGTTATATGAGTATTCCTTGTACATAAAATAGGAGAGAGGAAATCCATGTAATGCAGAAATAAAAATAAGTTATTGAAAGTGTGCTGGCTATTCACCAGAAAAAAGAAAGACGTGATAATCTTTAATGTTTGACAGTTAGTTAATAATCATCATATTCAAAATTAGAAAGTGCTGCTGCCTAAGCATGCATTTTTACGCTGGACATAAATTGTTTGAAATTCAGGGCATCTTGTCACTTCTGGGCCTGCTTAAGATGTCAGGTCTTATAATGGAGGAAGATTATATTTGTTTTGTATCCCACAAACCCAGAAGTACAGTGTGCCCCAGAGCCACAGGATACAAGGAAACTAATGGCTTTGTATGAGAATTATAAAGAATGTCTCCCCTGCATATGGGTCCTTGAATTATCCAACCAAAAAGCCTACAGGAAAGCCTAAAACATAAGAAAAAAGTAAAAACATTCAGACTGTAATATAGGCAAAGCTCCTCTAGTGCCCCCACTGCATTTTCACTGTCTGTTGATTGAGCTCCCAACTACCTTGTCTCATAACTACATTTTGAGTTCCATGAACAACTCTGGCCACTCTGAGAGCTGTAAATTATGCATTTTCCCTTTTCCTTCCTGATTGGTTGTTTCTGTTGTACTTATTGCCCGACCTTCACAATCAGACCCAAGTTGTAGTCAGGCCTTTCTTAGAAAAAGGGTGTTTTAGTTTTGTTCAGTCTTAGAAAATTTTAAATCTAAATTACAAACAAGGACGACTGAATCACAGCAGTATATTATGTTCATTGTCAAAAGTAAAAGGGGCACTGTTTGGAAATGGAATTCCCAAAGTTTCTTTTGATTGATGAATTTACACCTTGCATAGAGCTTCTGTTTTCAGACTTACCTGAGAACTGTATTTCTCTGGAGGGGTTGTGGAAACAGGTCTCTGGTTCTGCCACCAGCCCGTGCTGAATTTTTAACACGTTCCTAGGTGATGCTGAAATTGCTTGTTTGGAGAGTACATTGAATACCATTTACATAATGGATAGTGATTTTCTGTAGTACAATATAATGAAAGGAATAGCTACTGACTACTATAAAAATATGTTCTGTCCATGCTGTTTGCATGCACGGTGTTGTGTGTTAGTGTGTCATTTAGAAACCTTGACAATAAGTAACTATGTGATGTCAGGATATATAGTTTCCTGTGACTGCTGTATACCCTATGAAATGAAAACTAAACACAGGCTACTGAGAATTCAGTAAATTGGAGGACACCAATGCAGACAACAATTCCCAGGAAGCAGATTTGTCTGTGAAGACTAGTGGACTGGTTGAATGTAGTGGTGTGGACATGCTGGCTTGTGGCAGGTCCAGAGACTGGAGCCAATTCTCTGATATACCCACCAGTCTATTCCAACTTGCCGAGATTCATAACATTGTTCTGTAGAACTGTAAATCTTCTTGAAACTCCCACATTGAAACATCAATTAGGGTAAACTAAATCTGTGTTTCCAACCCATCATGACTCAGAGATACAGCATTCCAAATTTACCCAATACACAGTTATTTTGAAAGTAAACAAATGATGCAAAGACAGAATAAACCTTTCTTGGATGGTAATGCTCTACAAACCTGTGTAGAATTATGCTTTTAAGAGTTCATGAGGACCAGGGACCCTGCGTGGGACTGGTCTAGCCCTTCTCGCATACACAGTCATGTAGCTTGATCTTTTTTTGAGACTCCCAACAGTGAGAAGAGGGCTGTTTCTGGCACTTTGCAGGTTTCTGTACCTTTATCCTTACACTGGATTGCCTTGTGCCCAGTCTTACTGGACCTTCATATGCCATGTTTTGTTGATATCTATGGGAGACCTACTCTTTCCTGAATAAAAACAGTGAAGGAGTAGTTGTGGAGGTGTAGGCAGAGATAAGGCAGGGAAGAGAGGAAGGACAAGAAATTGCTATCAGCATGTAAACTTTTTCTTATTTATTTTATTTAATTTTTTAACATTTATATATTTTTACACTCCAAATTTTATTTCCCTCCAGGTCCACCCCTCCAGGCCAGCCACCCTCCCCTAACAGTTCCACATTCCATACATCCTCCCAACTCCTGTCTCCACAATGATATCCCCACTCCACCCACCATACTAGACCTAAACTTACTAGGGCCTCCAGTCTCTTGAGGGTTAGGTGCAACTTCTCTGACTAAACCCAGACCCGAGAGTCCTCTATATATGCTGCCTGGTTGCTGTGTGTATATGCTGCCTGGTTGGAGATCCAGTGTCTGAGAGGTCTCGAAAGTCCAGGATAATTGAGACTCCTGGTCCTCCTGCAGGGTTGTCCTCCTCCTTAGCTTCCACAAGCTTTCCCTAATTCAACCAGAGGGCTCAGCAGTTTCTGTTCATTTGTTGGGTGCATATATCTGCATCTGACTATTTCACAGGCTTGTTAGGTTTGCTGGAGAGCAGTCAGGATATGTCCTTTTCTTGTGAACACCCCATAGCCTCAGTAATGGTGTCAGATCTTGGGGCCTCCCCTTGAAGTGGATCCCATTTTGGACTTGTCTCTGAACCTTCTTTTCCTCAGGCTCTTCTCTATTTCCATCCCTGCATTTCTTTCAGATAGGAAGAATTATGGGTCAGAGCTTTGACTGTGGGATAGTAACCCTATCCATCACTTGATGCCCTGTCTTTCTGCTGGAAGTAGATTCAGTAACCTCCCTCTCCCCACTGTAGAGCATTTCATCTACTCTCCTCCCCACCCCCTGAGTCCTAAGAGTCTCTCACTCCCCAGGTTTCTGGTACATTCTAGAGGGTCCTCCCAACCTCCTTCCTCTTGAAATCACCTGTTTCCACTCTTTATGCTGGCCCTCAGGGTTTCAGTACTTTTTCCCCACCTAATACCAGATCATGTTCACCTCTCCCCCCATCCACATCCCCTTTCCCTCCCTTGTCCCTCCCTCCCTCTCACTTGTTGTTGCTTTCTTCTCCCTCCCAAGGGGACTGAGGCATCCTCACTTGGGCTCTTCAGCTGTAGAGGGCCGCAATAACATTCGCCACCACATGATGGCACTGGCTTCCACTGCGCCCCACGTGGAAGGCCAGGATAGCTTTCGCCATTACAAGATGGCGCTGGCCTCCGCCGCGCCAGCCGACTTCCTTTCAGGAAGTTAACTGTGTGCGCATGTGCAAGAGTGCCTTCGTGCCAGGTCTTTGCCCACTCTGGGGCGTGCCTAATGAGATCATGGGTAAGCAACCAATCAGGTGTGGATGCGCCGCGCTAGGGTGTATATAAGCCGTGCCATGCTGGCGCCCAGCGGCCCTCTCTATTATTAATAAAATATAAGCATTTTGGCTACAGAAGGATTCGTGTGTTCCCGCACATTCTTGCTGGCAAGAGGTCGTGCGGGACATTCAGCTTCTTGACTGTTTTGAGTTCTGTGGACTGTGTTTTGGGTATTCTGTACTTTTGTTTTTGGCTAATATCCACTTGTTAGTGAGAACATACCATGCATGTCCTCTGGGAGTGAAGCATTCACATTTTTGTCATCCTTCTTGAGTTTCATGTGTTCTGTGCATCTAGGGTAATTTGAGCATTTGGGCTAATAGCCACTTATCAATGAGTGCATACCATGTGTGTTTTTCTGTGATTGGGTTACCTCACTCAGGATGATATTTTCTAGTTCCATCCATTTGCCTATGAATTTCATAAAGGCATTGTTATTGATAGCTGAGAAATATTCCATTGTGTAGATATACCACATTTTCTGTATCCATTCTTCTGTTGAAGGGCATCTGGGTTCTTTCCAGCTTCTGGCTATTATAAAGAAGGCTGCTACAAACATAGTGAAGCATGTGTCCTTGTATATTGGAACATCTTTTGGGTATATGCCCAGGAGTGGTATTGCTGGGTCCTCAGGTAGTACTATGTCCAATTTTCTGAGGAACCTCCAGACTGACTTCCAGAGTGGTTGTACCAGCCTGTAATCCCACCAATGATGGAGGAGTGTTCCTCTTTCTCCACATCCTCGCCAGTATCTGCTCTCACCTGAGTTTTTGATCTGAGGCATTCTGACTAGTGTGATGTGGAATATCTGGGTTGTTTTGATTTGCATTTCCCTGATGATTAAGGATGTGGAACTTTTTCCAGGTACTTCTCAGCCATTCAATATTCCTCAGTTGGGAATTCTTTGTTTAACTCTGTACCCCATTTTTAATAGTGTTATTTGATTCTCTGGAGTCTAACTTCTTGAATTCTTTGTGTATATTGGAGACAAAGTTTGGAGCAGAGACTGAAGGAATGGCCATTCAGAGCCTGGCCTACCTGGGATCCAGCCCATATACATATAACCACCAAACCCAGACAATATTGCTGATACTAAGAAGTGCATCCTGACAGGAGCCTGATATAGCTGTCTCCTGAGAGACTCTTCCACGGCATGACAAATACAGAAATGAATGTTAGCAGCCAGCCATTGAACTGAGAATGGGGTCCCCATTGGAAGAGCTAGAGAAAGGATTGAAGGTGCTGAAGGGGTTTGCAACCCCTTAAGAACAATAATACCAACCAACCAAAGCTCCCAGAGACTAAATCATCATCCAAAGAGTACACATGGACAAACCCATGACTTCAACTGCATATGTAGCAGAGGATGGCCTGACCATATTTTTGTTTGGAGGAATGCAGATTTGTGGACTTTGGATTTGGACAGCATTAAAATGCTTAAAGTAAAATTTAATGGGCCATCCTAGTAGAGATATGGAAGACATTGGTACTGAGGGTTATTTGAACTCTGGAGATCATTTTTTATGATATTTTGGTGAAGCATGTTGCTGCTTTTTGCCCTCGTGCAGAGTCTGCCCGAGGCTAAGATAAAAAGATTTAGATTAATAGATTTGACAGAGGAAGTCTCAAACAACCTCATATAAATTCTGTTGTATGGTTACTAAAGTTCATTCTTGTGAAGAGCAATTTGATGAAAAGCATCAAGCACAGAAAAAATACAAAATGTATTATTCAAGAAATAAATGTAGTTCAAGTAATAAAAGGACACCAGGAAGTGAATGGAACTGAATCCTGTGTTCAAGGATGTAAACAGATTAAAGGACTGCTGATCTGATCTTAGGGCAAGAAAGAGCCCACCCAAGATAAATTTATCATTAATGCTTTTCTTTGATGTTTTTTCTTTTCTGGAAAAAGAAATCATTATGTCCTGATAGGAGTCACTTCCTTTTTATTGTTTTCATTTGGACTTTTAACCTGGAATGGACTACAATCTGGAAATGGAGGACCTAGGCCCAAAAATCCACACCTTGAGGATTAATGTCCATGAAAAGCTTAGGTCCAGGCATGATGGTACATGCCTTTAATCCCAGGAAACAGAGGCAAGTGGGTCTCTGAATTCAAGGTCAGTCTTGTGCAGAGCAAGTTCCAGGTAAAGCTGAGCTTGAATCCAGGCATGGTGGAGTACACCTTTAATCCCAGCATTCAGGAGACAGAGCCATCCAGATCTCAGAGTACAAAGTCAATCTACAGAGCAAGTTCGGTCAGCAAAGCTTAGGGAGTGAAGGAGCTGGAAACCAGAAAGGTGATGATAAATAAGAGAACTAGTGGGTCATATTGCAACTTCTGCAAGCAGCAGAATTTGGCAGCTTCAACCATGTGGCTCTGGCTTTAGAGTTAATGATACAAGGGAATACTGGGAAAATTGATGCTGGTTATTTGGGGCTAAAAATTAGTGGTGATAAATAAGATATCAGGAGGTGAAATCTGGGAAGTGCTTTCTGAGAGTACAAAGAAGTCATGTTCCAGAGATAGCCAAGGTTGTATTTCATGCTCTAGCTATACTTGGTAATATGTAAAATTCACCCAGGTGGTACTGGTTTTGAAGGCATGAAGAGGTCATGAAGAGCAGCTGGGGCTGGGCATTCCAAGAGGTCAGAGGAAGCCATTGGTGAAAGTGCAGCCTCAGACTTTGAATATTAGAGTTTTCACATTGTTGAGACTATTATAGACTATGAACTTTTGAAGTTGGACTAAATGTATTTTACATTATGCTATAGCTAGATATGGTCCCCATAGATTCATGTATTTGAACAAGCCTATGGGAACCTGGGAGTAGAACGTATGTTTTGAATATGCTTTGCCCGGGGACTGACACTATTAGGAAGTATAGCCTTGTTGGAATAGGTGCAATTTTGTTGGAGGAAGTGTGTGACTATGTGTGTGAGCTTTGAGATCCTCCTCCTAGCTGCCCAGGAGACAATTTTCTGGTGACCTTCAGATTAAGATGTAAAACTCTCAGCTCCTCCCTCCCCATGCCTGCTTGGACTCTGCCTGCTCCTGCCTTGGTGGTAATGTATTGAACCGCTTACTCTGCCCGCTAGCCATAATTAAGTGTTGTCCTTTATTACAGTTGCTTTGGTCACGTTGTGTGTTCACAGCTATGACAACCCAAATTAACACAGTTGATAATTTGAAATTGACACTCCAATGGTACTTAAAATTCTCCATTTTGTCTTCTTACTGTGTTTAAATATGTGCTGAGAGCCCTTGCAGGCTGAACACCTCCTTCACACCACAGAAGTTTATCCCTCTTGAGTTTTGCTTAAACAACTGTTCTGTTCAAGAGCAGCTCCTATTGCTTCATTTCACCTTTATTAATACGTTTAGTATTTCTTCTCCTAGATTTCATTCTTGGTTTCCTGAGAAAGCATAAACTCTAAGGGCATAGTAAAGAAATTTTTTTCAGTATATTTTACTAAAGCAAAGTAAGGTGGTACTTATAGCCACACTCATTTGCTGCCTTGGAAAACTAAGATCATGTTAATATAGCAAATACCTAAAGCAGAGAGAGTCTACTCTGAAGCCAATTGGTTATAAGGCCAAATCATGAATATTTATGCTTTTTGATTCAAAATTCACAAAATATTCATATATCAAAATAACATTTCTCAAGACTCAACTTGTATGGCCTTCACACAACTTGCAGATCAAGTGTGTAAACTGTCTCATGTGAGGCTTTGCCCTTTCAGTAGTGCAGTAAGGCCCATAAACTCTGGAGGCAGGGACTGCTTTTTGTACTTACAAAATTCTGAGATGAAAGTTGGAGGACCAAGGTAATATCCAATTCACATTTTTGCTCTGAGTTAAATGACTGATTGGGAGCCATCGTGTAATATACATTTACCTCACAAGGAGCTGAGGAGCTAAGGACAGCATGATGCCTGTGCCCTGCTCCCAGTCACCGGAAAAGTTCCTTCTGTTAGATACTATGAGAAAAACAACCATAACAGAGGTTCAAAAGCCAGTCTCAGTACAGTAGATACGATTTTTGTGATTATATTATATTTTTAGTAAAGGATTAAATAGTCAGATATCCAAAATAAATATGCATCTGTATCAGAAAGAAAAAAGAAGAATACTGAACTTGTAAAAGTTTCTTTTCACCCGGCATGTAGAAACAGGAGGCACACGAGCGTAGCGATCATGAAGATGAAAAGGAGAAAATATTTTTACTTTAGAGGTTTGGAAAAGCTGTTGAATAGGTTATAAGATTCTGGGGATTAGCATAGAGCTAATTACAGAACAGATTCAACCCTGTGGCAAATCTGTGACAATGATCCCCTTTAATTAAATATCAGGAAATGATAGGATTGACTTATTTGAAAAATAAACCTCAGGTGCATTAGGAAGAAAAATGAAAAGCCAGTTCTCAAACACACGAATAAATTCTATTAATGGTTGCATGATTTCTGTAATGGTAAGTACAAAGAAATTTTCTAAGCCATGATTTTTTTCTATAAAATATTAGGATTTATGATTATAAAATGTATTGAATCTATCTGTTTAAAAATATACTTTACTCTGTACAATTAACAATTGCTTCAGATGTGAACATTATAAATTTTTGAGTACTTCATAATATTTTGGTTTTAGTATAAAAGTTATCCATAGTACCTGTGCCTGTTATTTCCAATTAGGGAGTCAAAGAACACAAAGGGAAAAAAAGGAAATATTCAATGATATCCCATAAAAAGCCATGGCACCAGATTTTCTGAGTCATGGATAATTGCTTTTTATGTATTATAAATATAAAACTTATGATTTATACATATGTTACAACACATTGAGGAATATCCATTGTAACCTATGAAAATGGAGGGAAAGAATGGGATAAAAAAGATGAAATGTACAGAGAGACGAGGACATAAATTCTTAAAATTCTCCAGTTTTAAGGGGCCTAACAATAGAAGAAAAAATCCACAGGGAAGCAAGAAGCCCATATCCTAATATCCTAATGCATGATCCAGGGAAGTAAAACCTTTTTTAGCAGCACCCATGTCAAGAAACTGGGAATAACTGAATCCGTGCTTTAGGGAAAACGAGAAAGAGCATTTATTAAATGTAGCAACCTGGTTATAAGCAATTCTAAAAGGGAATTAGCATTTAGTGAGCATTTTCTGTTCTCTTTTGGAGGGTAGATGCCTTAAGAGCAAAATTTCTGTGGTTCTCATAAAACCTTATGAAGTAAGAAACTGACTAAGAATTATGTATGGCTATTCAAATTTCATTTTCAGGAAAGCATGAAAAACTTTCCCCAAGCCAACATACCAGAAAGGTAAAGGTTGGACAGTAGCTGCAGGATAAACTAAAATGTCTTTGCTCGAGGTAGGGGCAGGCAGAAGAGGAAAAGGAGGTGCTAAGAAGAGACGTAGTTGTCAGAAAGAATATGTCTCATCCAAGCAGGTCTTCACCTGAAGTCAGGGAAGACAATATAAAATGTGAATTCTTGTGTGATGTAAGAAATCCTGATAACATGTCTGATATTTTTTGTATAGCTATTACTGAATGTTTCTGAGATAGTACAAAAAAATGTTAACCAAATCATCTCTCTGTTTTAATTGTTTTGGTCTTAAAATGGAGAATCATCTAGAGAGGTGAAAGGGGCAAAATGTTAGTGAAAACTGTTTTATGGGTTAAGTGAGTGGTCCAGTTGAGAGGGCTTTAAGTAAGGATAGTGGGGCAAGTGCACAGGCTCAAAATGATTATGTAGCTAATTAAATAAAAACCACTTAATAGTGTGTTACTTTTAGAAAATTAGGCATCATTTGAAATCAGGTCTTATTAAAATAGATTTGGCATGTGTACCTGATTATATGAAGATGTTTTTACTGAATTAGAGAGCTAGAATGCATTGGAAAAGCATTATGATAAAAGTATTTGGTAGATTAATTCTTATAGCATCATTTAAGTACATTAAATACATCATTTAAATATACCAGTAAGCGTATGGAGGAGGCAGTTGACCTCAGAGTGTATAGCAAAAGAAATATCTGGACTGAAGATACAAATAAATCAATCTGCCAACAGATTATCAGTGATCTCTTGTAGGTTTTGTGATTTGAGAAAAATGTGTCTAAATAGTAAATCGATTTATTTATGGAAGTATCACAGTCTCCTTTCTAAAAACTTTCATGTTACATTAAGTAAACGTAAGCTTTGGGCTTTTGTCATGCCTCAATTTTTTTTTTATTAACTTGAGTATTTCTTATATACATTTCGAGTGTTATTCCCTTTCCCGGTATCTGGGCAAACATCCCCCTCCCCCTCCCCTTCCTTATGGGTGTTCCCCTCCCAACCCTCCCCCCATTGCCGCCCTCCCCCCATAGACTAGTTCACTGGGGGTTCAGTCTTAGCAGGACCCAGGGCTTCCCCTTCCACTGGTGCTCTTACTAGGATATTCATTGCTACCTATGGGGTCAGAGTCCAGGGTCAGTCCATGTATAGTCTTTAGGTAGTGGCTTAGTCCCTGGAAGCTCTGGTTGCTTGGCATTGTTGTAATATGGAGTCTCGAGCCCCTTCAAGCTCTTCCAGTTCTTTCTCTGATTCCTTCAATAGGGGACCTATTCTCAGCTCAGTGGTTTGCTGCTGGCATTCGCCTCTATATTTGCTGTATTCTGGCTGTGTCTCTCAGGAGAGATCTACATCCGGCTCCTGTCGGTCTGCACTTCTTTGCTTCATCCATCTTGTCTAATTGGGTGGCTGTATATGTATGGGCCACATGTGGGGCAGGCTCTGAATGGGTGTTCCTTCAGTCTCTGTTTTAATCTTTGCCTCTCCCTTCCCTGCCAAGGGTATTCTTGTTCCCCTTTTAAAGAAGGAGTGAAGCATTCACTTTTTGATCATCCGTCTTGAGTTTCATTTGTTCTAGGTATCTAGGGTAATTCAAACATTTGGGCTAATAGCCACTTATCAATGAGTGCATACCATGTATGTCTTTCTGTGATTGGGTTAGCTCACTCAGGATGATATTTTCCAGTTCCAACCATTTGCCTACGAATTTCATAAAGTCGTTGTTTTTGATAGCTGAGTAATATTCCATTGTGTAGATGTACCACATTTTCTGTATCCATTCCTCTGTTGAAGGGCATCTGGGTTCTTTCCAGCTTCTGGCTATTATAAATAAGGCTGCAATGAACATAGTGGAGCACGTGTCTTTTTTATATGTTGGGGCATCTTTTGGGTATATGCCCAAGAGAGGTATAGCTGGATCCTCAGGCAGTTCAATGTCCAATTTTCTGAGGAACCTCCAGACTGATTTCCAGAATGGTTGTACCAGTTTGCAATCCCACCAACAATGGAGGAGTGTTCCTCTTTCTCCACATCCTCTCCAGCATCTGTTGTCCCCTGAGTTTTTGATCATAGCCATTCTCACTGGTGTGAGGTGAAATCTCAGGGTTGTTTTGATTTGCATTTCCCTTATGACTAAAGATGTTGAACATTTCTTTAGGTGTTTCTCAGCCATTTGGCATTCCTCAGCTGTGAATTCTTTGTTTAGCTCTGAACCCCATTTTTAATAGGGTTATTTGTTTCCCTGTGGTCTAACTTCTTGAGTTCTTTTATATTTTGGATATAAGGCCTCTATCTGTTGTAGGATTGGTAAAGATCTTTTCCCAATCTGTTGGTTGCCGTTTTGTCCTAACCACAGTGTCCTTTGCCTTACAGAAGCTTTGCAGTTTTATGAGATCCCATTTGTCGATTCTTGATCTTAGAGCGTATGACATTGGTGTTTTGTTTAGGAAATTTTTTCCAGTGCCCATGTGTTCCAGATGCTTCCCTAGTTTTTCTTCTATTAGTCTGAGTGTGTCTGGTTTGCTGTGGAGGTCCTTGATCCTCTTGGACTTAAGCTTTGTACAGGGTGATAAGCATGGATCGATCTGCATTCTTCTACATGTTGACCTCCAGTTGAACCAGCACCATTTGCTGAAAATGCTATCTTTTTTTCCATTGGATGGTTTTGGCTCCTTTGTCAAAAATCAAGTGACCATAGGTGTGTGGGTTCATTTCTGGGTCTTCAATCCTATTCCATTGGTCTATCTGTCTGTCTCTGTACCAATACCATGCAGTTTTTATCACTATTGTTCTGTAATACTGCTTGAGTTCAGGGATAGTGATTCCCCCTGAAGTCCTTTTATTGTTGAGGATAGCTTTAGCTATCCTGGGTTTTTTGTTATTCCAGATGAATTTGCAAATTGTTCTGTCTAACTCTTTGAAGAATTGGATTGGTATTTTGATGAGGATTGCATTGAATCTGTAGATTGCTTTTGGTAAAATGGCCATTCTTACTATATTAATCCTGCCAATCCATGAGCATGGGAGATCTTTCCATCTTCTGAGGTCTTCTTCAATTTCCTTCTTCAGTGTCTTGAAGTTCTTATTGTACATATCTTTTACTTACTTGGTTAAAGTCACAACGAGGTACTTTATATTATTTGGGTCTATTATGAAGGGTGTCGTTTCCCTAATTTCTTTCTCGGCTTGTTTCTCTTTTGTATAGAGGAAGACAAACTGATTTATTTGAGTTAATTTTATACCCAGCCACTTTGCTGAAGTTGTCTATCAGCTTTAGTAGTTCTCTGGTGGAACGTTTGGGATCACTTAAATATACTATCATATCATCTGCAAATGGTGATATTTTGACTTCTTCATTTCCGATCTGTATCCCCTTGACCTCCTTTTGTTGTCTGATTGCTCTGGCTAGAATTTCAAGAACTATATTGAATAAGTAGGGAGAGAGTGGGCAGCCTTGTCTAGTCCCTGATTTTAGTGGGATTGCTTCAGGTTTCTCTCCATTTAGTTTAATGTTAGCAACTGGTTTGCTCTATATGGCTTTTACTATGTTCAGGTATGGGCCTTGAATTCCTATTCTTTCCAGGACTTTTATCATGAAGGGGTGTTGAATTTTGTCAAATGCTTTCTCAGCGTCTAATGAAATGATCATGTGGTTTTGTTCTTTCAGTTTGTTTATATAATGGATCACGTTGATGGTTTTCCGTATATTAAACCATCCCTGCATGCCTGGGCTGAAGCCTACTTGATCATGGTGGATGATTGTTTTGATGTGATCTTGGATTCGGTTTGCCAGAATTTTATTGAGTATTTTTGCGTCGACATTCATAAGGGAAATTGGTCTGAAGTTCTCTTTCTTTGTTGTGTCTTTGTGTGGTTTAGGTATAAGAGTAATTGTGGCTTCGTAGAAGGTATTCGGTAGTGATCCATCTGTTTCAATTTTGTGGAATAGTTTGGATAATATTGGTATGAGGTCTTCTATGAAGGTTTGGTAGAATTCTGCACTAAACCCGTCTGGACCTGGGCTCTTTTTGGTTGGGAGACCTTTAATGACTGCTTCTATTTCCTTAGGAGTTATGGGGTTGTTTAACTGGTTTATCTGTTCCTGATTTAACTTTGGTACCTGGTATCTGTCTAGGAAATTGTCCATTTCCTGAAGATTTTCAAGTTTTGTTGAATATAGGTTTTTATAGTAAGATCTGATGATTTTTTGAATTTCCTCTGAATCTGTTGTTATGTCTCCCTTTTCATTTCTGATTTTGTTAATTTGGACACACCCTCTGTGTCCTCTCGTTAGTCTGGCTAAGGGTTTATCTATCTTGTTGATTTTCTCAAAGAACCAACTTTTGGTTCTGTTGATTCTTTCTATGGTCCTTTTTGTTTCTATTTGGTTGATTTCAGCTCTGAGTTTGATTATTTCCTGCCTTCTACTCCTCCTGGGTGTATTTGCTTCTTTTTGTTCTAGAGCTTTTAGGTGTGCTGTCAAGCTGCTGACATATGCTCTTTCCTGTTTCTTTCTGCAGGCACTCGGCGCTATGAGTTTTCCTCTTAGCACAGCTTTCATTGTGTCCCATAAGTTTGGGTATGTTGTACCTTTATTTTCATTAAATTCTAAAAAGTTTTTAATTTCTTTCTTTATTTCTTCCTTGACCAGGTTATCATTGAGTAGAGCATTGTTCAGTTTCCAAGTATATGTGGGCATTCTTCCTTGATTGTTATTAAAGACCAGTTTTAGGCCGTGGTGGTCCGATAGCACACATGGGATTATTTCTATCTTTCTGTACATGTTGAGGCCCGTTTTTTGACCAATTATATGGTCAATTTTGGAGAAAGTACCATGAGGAGCTGAGAAGAAGGTATATCCTTTTGCTTTAGGATAGAATGTTCTATAAATATCCGTTAAGTCCATTTGGCTCATGACTTCTCTTAGTCTGTCTACATCTCTGTTTAATTGCTGTTTCCATGATGTGTCCATTGATGAGACTTGGGTGTTGAAATCTCCCACTATTATTGTGTGAGGTTCAATGTGTGTTTTGAGCTTAAGTAAGGTTTCTTTTACATATGTAGGTGCCCTTTTATTTGGGGCATAGATATTTAGGATTGAGAGTTCATCTTGGTGGATTTTTCCTTTGATGAATATGAAGTGTCCTTCCTTATCCTTTTTGATGCCTTTTAGTTGAAAATTGATTTTATTTGATATTAGAATGGCTACTCCAGCTTGCTTCTTCTGACCATTTCCTTGGAAAATTGTTTTCCAGCCTTTCACTCTGAGGTAATGTCTGTCTTTGTCTCTGAGGTGTGTTTCCTGTAGGCAGCAGAATGCAGGGTCCTCGTTGCGTATCCAGTTTGTTAATCTATGTCTTTTTATTGGGGAGTTAAGGCCATTGATGCTAAGAGATATTAAGGAATAGTGATTATTGTTTCCCGTTATATTCATATTTAGATGTGAGGTTATGTTTGTGTGCTTTAATTCTCTTTGTTTTGTTGCCAAGACGATTAGTTTCTTGCTTCTTCTAGGGTATAGCTTGCCTCCTTATGTTGGGCTTTACCATTTATTATCCTTTGTAGTGCTGGATTTGTAGAAAGATATTGTGTAAATTTGGTTTTGTCATGGAATATCTTGGTTTCTCCATCTATGTTAATTGAGAGTTTTGCAGGATACAGTAACCTGGGCTGGCATTTGTGTTCTCTTAGGGTCTGTATGACATCAGTCCAGGATCTTCTGGCCTTCATAGTTTCTGGCGAGAAGTCTGGTGTGATTCTGATAGGTCTGCCTTTATATGTTACTTGACCTTTTTCCCTTACTGCTTTTAATATTCTTTCTTTATTTTGTGCGTTTGGTGTTTTGACTATTATGTGACGGGAGGTGTTTCTTTTCTGGTCCAATCTATTTGGAGTTCTGTAGGGTTCTTGTATGCCTATGGGTATCTCTTTTTTTAGGTTAGGGAAGTTTTCTTCTATGATTTTCTTGAAGATATTTACTGGTTTTTGAGCTGGGAGTCTTCACTCTCTTCTATACCTATTATCCTTAGGTTTGATCTTCTCATTGAGTCCTGGATTTCCTGTATGTTTTGGACCAGTAGCTTTTTCCGCTTTACATTATCTTTGACAGTTGAGTCAATGATTTCTATGGAATCTTCTGCTCCTGAGATTCTCTCTTCCATCTCTTGTATTCTGTTGGTGATGCTTGTATCTACGGCTCCTTGTCTCTTCCTTTGGTTTTCTATATCCAGTGTTGTTTCCATGTGTTCTTTCTTGATTGCTTCTATTTCCATTTTTAATTCCTTCAACTGTTTGATTGTGTTTTCCTGGAATTCTTTCAGGGATTTTTGCGATTCCTCTCTGTAGGCTTCTACTTGTTCTCTAAGGGAGTTCTTCACGTCTTTCTTGAAGTCCTCCAGCATCATGATCAAATATGATTTTGAAACTAGATCTTGCTTTTCTGGTGTGTTTGGATATTCCATGTTTGTTTTGGTGGGAGAATTGGGCTCCGATGATGCCATGTAGTCTTGGTTTCTGTTGCTTGGGTTCCTGCGCTTGCCTCTCGCCATCAGATTATCTCTAGTGTTACTTTGTTCTGCTATTTCTGACAGTGGCTAGACTGTCCTATAAGCCTGTGTGTCAGGAGTGCTGTAGACCTGTTTTCCTCTCTTTCAGTCTATTATGGGGACAGAGTGTTCTGCTTTCGGGCGTGTAGTTTTTCCTCTCTGCAGGTCTTCAGCTGTTCCTGTGGGCCTGTGTCTTGAGTTCACCAGGCGGGGTGCTGCCCAAGGGCTCTCTGTGGCGGCAGCAACCAGGAAGACCTGTGCGGCCCCTTCCGGGAGCTTCAGTGCACCAGGGTTCCAGATGGCCTTTGGTGTTTTCCTCTGGCGTCTGAGATGTATGTACAGAGAGCAGTCTCTTCTGGTTTCCCAGGCTTGTCTGCCTCTCTGAAGGTTCAGCTCTCCCTCCCACGGGATTTGGGTGCAGAGAACTGTTTATGTGGTCTGTTTCCCTCAGGTTCCTGCGGTGTCTCAGGCAGGGGTCCTGCCGCTCCTGGGCCCTCCCCCACGGGAGCCCAGAGGCCTTATACAGTTTCCTCTTGGGCCAGGGATGTGGGCAGGGGTGGGCAGTGTTGGTGGTCTCTTCCGCTCTGCAGCCTAAGGAGTGCCCACCTGACCAGGCGGTGAGGTCTCTTTCCCACGGGTTCTGGGAGCAGAGAGCTGCTGCGGGCCGGGATCCGCAGGCGTGGGACCTCCAGCAAACACAGGAGGTGCCCGGTCCTAGATGAACTCTGCCTCTGTGTGTCCCAATCTCACCAGGCAGCTCTCTTGCAGCAGACAAGTTGGTCTTACCTGTGGTCCCGAGGCTCAAGTTTGCTCGCGGGGTGCTGCCCAAGGGCTCTCTGAGGCGGCAGCAACCAGGAAGACCTGTGCCGCCCCTTCCGGGAGCTTCAGTGCACCAGGGTTCCAGATGGCCTTTGGTGTTTTCCTCTGGCGTTGGAGATGTGTGTGCAGAGAGCAGTCTCTTCTGGTTTCCCAGGCTTGTCTGCCTCTCTGAAGGTTCAGCTCTCCCTCCCACGGGATTTGGGTGCAGAAAACTGTTTATCCGGTCTGTTTCCCTCAGGTTCCAGCGGTGTGCCTCAATTTTTATTATGAGAACAAACTTTTTTAAAGACTCGTAAAGAAATAAGCACTCATTTGTTATAAACTATGAAGTTAAGAACTAAAGACTAATGCTTCCAAATGTGAAATAACAGTCTGTGAAATAGTAGACTAAGAACTTCCCTCACAAGATAGTATGAGCCCAGATGAAGGGCCCAAAATTGTACGGCCATAAGAAAGGAGCATTAAGAAAGGCCATAAGAAAACTTAATCTGAGTTGTAACAGAGTGAGACTCATATTGAAGAATTGAACAAAGTCTGTTCACCTCTCCACAAAAACCAATCCAATCTATATTCCTTAAACTACTGCATTGAATTTTTCAGGTGCTCAGTAATGCATAGCATGAATTTAAGAGACTTACGAAGACTTTGCAAAGAAGACTAAATCAATAGCAATTAGGGAAAGATAAACAGAATGACTATTTGTCAGCATTATAATGGGAAGTGGTGAAAGATAATGTACCAGCTGCAGTTCAGAAACGAGGATAAGAAAATATTGTTTGAGATTGCTATTGGATGTGTACTCTTAGTTTGGCATATATCTGTAAATTCAAATATAATAAAACATAAAATCACTTGTGAACTCGAGGGTTCAGAGAAGCTGGCAATCTCAAATATCCATATGTGGGAAGGTTTTTCTTGTCTATATACATTATATGCATATACATATATATACATATATGTCTAGATACATAGATATGCGTGCACGCATGTGTATGAGTGTGTGTGTGTGTGTGTGTGTGTGTGTGTGTGTGTGAGAGAGAGAGAGAGAGAGAGAGAGAGAGAGAGAGAGAGAGAGAGAGAGGTTTTTCAAAAATAGCCTTGCGTCCTCTCTGAGGCAGAGAGGAGAATGGCAGATAGGTAATGGCCAGAACTATATTTCTACAGAGAAGAGCGTATAGAGGGAACATTGAACAAACTCTTGAACTGTAGAGAAAAACCAGTAGTTGCAGAGTTTGGATAGAAAATCCTGTGAACTGAAGCATCCTGGAATTTCAGAGAAGGAGGACTTTCATATTATATGTCACTAGGAACCAGAGAAGCCTGGAGGTTTGTAAATGTTACTTTTATTTCTTCTGAAGAAGTGATGAGATGAGAGTCGTACCCAAGTTGTGCAAATATACAACTTTGACTGAGCCCAGAGCTTTTCTTTCTCTGTTCTAACTATCCTTATACCTAGGCCCAGAATCTTCTATGCTCCATAAAATTTAATCTTCAAAGATGACTGTGTCAGTCTGGCTTCTCTAGACTTCGGACTGAATTTCTTTGCTTGATCCCATGATAATTTGGCCAATATGTTCTAATCTTCTGGCTTCTCCTCTCTCTCTCTGGCTTCAACTTCTTTTGCTGCATGAACTACACTTAATCGATTCAACTGAACTCCTCTCACCTGATTCACTGACTGAATATCTCTGCCTGTGCTACTCATACTGCCCCCTCTTCATGTGACTTGGGCGTATCCTATTTCTGACTCATTCTGTCAAATCTTTCTCTGATTCATCACTTTGCCGCTGGGTGAGATGTCACTTTCAAATATGGCTTCTTCCTTCTACAGAATAACCTTACCATCCTTGTTAAAGGTGAAAGGTGTGTACTAAAGGTGTGCTTGTAGTCTAGCTAGATCGTACCATAATCCAGGAAGTGTCTGCATTTCTGGCTAGATACATAGATTTAGTTCTTTGTATGTGATCGAGTGCCAGAGTTGTTATGTTTTTGAATTAAAATTCCTCCATGGAAGTTGGCGTTGGTGCTGGAACTGCTCATTCCACACCACAGTACAGACTCTAAATGTGTTTCCCAATGTATCAGTTGTCAGCTGGTATCTTTTTCAAATTCTAAATTGAGACTAATGCTGCTGATCAGTGAATTACATTTTGAGGATTAGAATTCCAATTAATTAGTGCTCTAATTCCAAGTAGTGCACTAAAATGATATGCTATCATCATATGTTTTATTAGGAGCTCTAGGTGAAAAGAGATACTCAGTAATGGTACTAAAGAACTAAAAGGGGATTGAAATAAGTGTATGGTCAATCCAATGCTTCTACCTTTTGTCCCTGCTTTTTATCAAACAGTAATACTGATACTGTTATTGCTATCAGTAATCTACTTGGGGTGGCTAGATTGTTTAAATTAGAAATTAGAAAACAAATGAATTAAGACTCCTTACTGTAAGTAAAAAACAAAACCTTACCAATTGTCATATGTGAAGATAATGTTTACTGAACCCTGGAGATTGTTTCACTGATGCCCACTGAGAATTTCATGGACTACTTTCATTTGGGACTGAATGAGACAGACATGGGACTGGGCAAATGTTTAACATTTGGGAACATTATATGATATATCTGAATTTACCCATCACAAGAACTGATACCTTTACAATAATTTCCTGATGGTAGACTTATAAACAAATCTTCCTTTCCTCTATTGTAGTTTTATTATTCAAAACAGTTCTAAAATTCAAATGTGTTTCAATTGTATTCACATCATGTCCCACTCCAAATCTTTACAACTCTAATTTCTTTCTCAGAAAATAAACAAAGACATAATCACAATCCTTCCCCAAACCAAGGAAATAAAATCAAACAACAGCATCCTACCAATACCCCTGCCAAACTATAACCAAATGAAAGTCCATAAAAAATAAATAAATAAACTGTGGAGTCCATTTATGTAGGGTTTTCATTCTAAAATATTTTGTAATAATAAACAAGAATTGGCCATAACTCTCATCCAAAACCCTTAGTATTTTGCTAATAATTTTGAATTGAGTTCTGTATTAAATCTCACAAAAATTTTAATGCATGAGTAGCCTATTTGTAAACACATGTATCATTTCTGGTGGGCATTCTTTTGCTAAATGAAAACCAAAAGCATATCCTATTATCTTTGTATTTAGGAAGCAGGTGATTTATGTCATAGTCACTGTCCTCCAACTCTCCAGCGCACTTGCTGTTCTAAAGGACACATATTCATGCTAACAGCAGAGTGTAATCACTCCTGTGTTACAGCATAGGCAGGTTAATGGGTCTTCAGACTTCATTTCGCACTGCATTTCCAGACCATCATAACTTCTAGACTTTCTCCTGTGCTGACAGTTTAATGTTTAAATAAGCAAGGAGCTAACTTTCTTTTATCTTCTAAACCTAGGACCTGTCTCTTAGAGCTATAAAGTTGACATCTTGATGTGTGTGTGTGTGTGTGTGTGTGTGTGTGTGTGTGTGTGTGTGTGTGTGTGATATATCTGGTGTAATGTCTAAAACAGCTGTGCTTGTTTACATTAAAGGCCTTTCAAAACATTTGTCTCTGTGTGTGTGTGAGAGAGACATCTGTAATCTTGTTAGTTCGAGAAAGAAAATAAACATATCTTTTTCTTCCTCTTTCTTCTTTTCAGCCCTATCTTTCTCTTTTTTCTTTTTCATCTCTCTTTTTTATCATTCCAATTTCTCCATTTTCTTCCTAGTCTCTTATTCATCTGTCGTACTTCCGAATAAGCTTAGGTGGTGCTCAAACAGTAGTTTCAACCTGCATCTGCTTTTATTCCTGTGAGACTTCATACACATATATCAGAAGTAAAATGTCATATATTTTATGCTTAACCAACTGGAGGTCAAAGAAGTAAATCACGGCACTCATGAAAGTAAAATGTTGTGCTCCCATTTGCCATTGCACTGGGAGCCCCTCACCTCCAATTACCAACATGACCTTCAGATGTAAACTGACCACTTTCCAGCAAAATTTATTACAATTGTCATACTGTAATGCAGAGTAAGAAATGGCATGGATAAAATATCTGAAGACAGTAAAATGATTTATTATAGCATCAAACAAATCAATTTTCTGCTTTACTGGCTTCCTTTACTCTTTTTTAGGCTTGACGCTACCAGTGGTTCATTTACAAAATTAAACTACTGCTTAAATGTGATGACATTTAAGAGTTCTTAATATAGGATAACATGCCTAGGGATCTAAGTATATCTTATGGAATAATGTTACAAGTGATAATTAACATTTCAGTTTTTATTAACAAGTGATTAGAAACTGTATGGTATTGGTACAGAGGCAGTTAGGTCAAGGGAATAGAAATGAAGACTCAGAAATGAATTCACACACCTATGGTCACTTTATCTTTGACAAAGCAGCTAAAACCATCCAGTGGAAAAAAGACAGCATTTTCAACAAATGGTGCTGATTCAAATGGTGGTAAGTATGTATAATAATGCAAATCGATCCATTCTTATCACCCTGCACAAAGCTCAAGTCTAAGTGGATCAAGGGCCTCAACATAAAACAAAACTAATAGAATGTAAACACTGAAACTAATAGAAGAGAAAGTAGGAAAGAGCCTAAAACACATGGGCACTGGGGAAAATTTTCTGACCAGAACACCAATGGCTTATGCTCTAAGATCAATAATTGAAAAACGGAATCTCATAAAACTGCAAAGCTTCTGTAAAGTAAAGGACACTGTCATTAGGACAAAATGGCGACTAAGAGATAGGGAAAAGATCTTTACCAATCTTACATTCAATTGAGGGCTAATAATCAATATATACAAAGAACTCAAGAAGTTAGACTCCAGAAAACCAAATAACCCTATTAAAAAATGAGGTACAGAGCTAAACAAAGAATTCTCAGCTGAGGAATGTTGAATGGCTGAGAAATACCTAAAGAAATGTTCAACATCCTTAGTCAGCAGGGAAATACAAATCAAAATAACCCTGAGATTCCATATCGCACCAGTCAGAATTGCTAAGATCAAAATCTCAGGTGACAACAGATGAAATCCACAGAGCACATGAAGCTCAAAAAGAAAGACGACCAAAGTGCAGATGCTTCAGTCTTTCTTAAAAGGGGAATAAAAATATTCATAGGAAGAAATACAGAGACAAAGTTTGGAGCAGAGACTGAAGGAAAGGCCCTTCAGAGAATGCCCTACCTGGGGATTCAGCCCATGTACATAAAGCCACCAAACCCAGACAATAATGTTGATCACAAAAAGTGCATGCTGACAGGAGCCTGATATAGCTGTCTCCTGAGAGGCTCTGCCAGAGCATGACAAATACAGAGGTGAATGCTAGAAGCCAAGCATTGAACTGAGAATGGGGTTCCCATCGGAAGAATTAGAGAAAGAATTGAAGGAGATGAAAGGGCTTGCAACCCCATAAGAACAACAATACCAACCAACAGAGTTCCCAGGGACTAAACTACCATCCAAAGAGTACACATGGACAGACGTACCACTTCAGCTGAGAATGTTGCAGAGGATGGCCTTGTTGGTCACTAATGGGAGGAAAAGCCCTTGGTCCTGCCAAGCCTGGATACCCCAGTGTAGGGGAGTGTCAGGACAGGAAGGTGGAAATGTGTGGATGAGTGGGGGAACACCCTCATAGTAACAGGGGGAGGAAGGATGAAATAGGGGGTTTATGGACAGGAAATATGGAAAGGGGATAACATTTGTTATGTAAATAAAAATATCCAATAAAAAATAAGGTTTGAAAAAAATTAAAGGTACACCTGGCCTCATCCTTAAAAAAATGTGAAGACATTTAAGAGTTCTTAGTATAGGGTCACATGCCTACAGATCTAAGTATATCTTATGGAATAATGGTACAAGTGATTATTAATATTTCAACTTTTATTAATATGGGGGAAAATGAATGATTACAAATTTTTCAGAGTGAATTATCAGTGCTCCACAATGCTTATGAATGACCATTCTTTGAATCCATAGTGACGAAGGAAATTAATAATCAAATCTACTATTGGTACCACTTCAGTTCTTTCTGTGTGATTTGCAGTTTCTATCTCGAAAAAAAGTGTAATTTCAAGAGAAATCTAGTAACTGTTTAATTACAGAAGAAGGGGCAAAGGTCAAGCTTGGACTGCCAGCCAAATTTGCCATTTCTATGAACTTAGGGCTCATAAGGAACTTAAAAGTCAGCAACTTTTTTCTACTCTTTATTTACAGATGAGAATGAAGCCCACAGATATAACATTTGTGGATTAAGACCAAATGATTCCTCTGATTTTAAGATTGGTCTACTACTCTACTCTTTATTCCAGGACCATCCTATGATTGGTTCATTTATTTAAGGAAATAAGTGGGCAATGCTGAAGACCTTATAATCCACCCAAGAACACCTTGTACTCAAAATGAAATGCTGTGTTGAGAAACATTGCAAAATTTCTCTTGGTTTTATTTTATTAGTTGTTTCTTATGAAAATGTATGTTGTGAAGTCCACAAGAAAACACAGACAAAAAGGTAAGAAAATAGTCTAAAGTGCTACAAGCAGGAATAATTTGTTTTACTACCCATTTTCAGAATTATATTTCATATAAGTGGAATAAAAATATGCTCACTACAATGAAACATAAAAGTAGATCACCATATGGAGTAAGATTTTTCGGGGGGAGAGAGGTTATTTTGTTTGGTTTGAAAGCAGGCTTCTCTTTGTGCCCTGATTGTCCTGTAAATATCCTGTCTGTCTCATGACCAGGCTATCCTTGAACTCACAGAGATCTGACCATCTCTGCCTCCTTGGGGCATAGATTAAATGTCTGTGTATCCTTATGCCCAGCTATAAGGGATCAGTTTTCAAGTCACTCTTTCCATTTCAACCCATTTCAGTATATGTGGTTGTCCACTATTTATAACTTTATAGCTGAATAAAACATTTGGTATATATTTCAGAAAAATTAAAAATAATTCACTAGATGAATGAAAATGAGAAAAAAAATCTGTGAAGTGCCA
Source organism: Rattus norvegicus (assembly GCF_021556685.1). Lineage (NCBI taxonomy): Eukaryota > Metazoa > Chordata > Mammalia > Rodentia > Muridae > Rattus > Rattus norvegicus. Next base: position 49,530,613 of record NC_141540.1, read on the forward strand.
ATCTAAAAACAAAAAAATATTTTAATCCAAATCTAGCAGTAAATTTATTAAATGTGAATGCCAATGCTTTATTATTCAATGAAAGGATTGTTAGTTTATTAAGGCTAAATTCATCTATATGGTGTTTTAAAATGTCACATATTAAACCAAAAATGAGTAGACTTGAATATTATTCATGGGAAACACACAAATGGTTAAAGATATATGGGCAAGTATACTGTTATAATGAAAAGATTATTAAGATAGTAATTATTAGAAGTAGATATGGGCATACATGAAAGTTAAATGTTCAAATGTTTAAAAATATATATGATATTTAAATTTGAATATGTATAATAACATTCCTATTAGGGCAGTGGTTTTCAACATACCTAATGATGTGATCCTTTAATACAGTTCATCTTATGTAGTGATACCGAAGCATAAAATTATTTTTCTTACAATTTCTTTATTCTTTTTTTGGATATTTTTTTATTAACATTTCAAATGTTATTCCGTTTCCCGCTTTCCTGGATATAAGCCCCCTATCCCCTGCTGCTCCCTTTCTTCTATAAAGGCGTTCCCCTCTCTATCCACACCCTCTTCCCACCCTGCTCCCGATATTCCCCTACACTGGGCGTCCAACCTTAGCAAGACCAAGGGTTTTTCCTTCAATTAGTGCCCAACAAGGTCTTTCTCTGCTACATATGTAGTTGGAGCCATGGGTCAGTCCATGTATAGTCTTTGGGAAGTGGTTTAGATCCTAGGAGCTCTGGCTGGTTGGCATTGTTTTTCTTATGGGGTTGCAAACCACTTCAGCTCTTTCAATCCTTTCTCCAATTCTTCCAAGGGGGTCTCATTTTCAGTTCAGTCGTTTGCTGCCACTATTCACCTCTGTATTTGACATACTATGGCTGGGACTCTCAGAAGACATTTATATCCAGTTCCTGTCAGCGTGCCCTTCTGAGCTTTATCAGTCTTATCTAGTCTTGGTGGCTGTATATATATGGCGCACATGTGGGACAGGCTATGAATGGCCATTCTTTCTGTCTCTGCTCAAACTCTGTCTCCATATCCCCTCCTATGAATATTTTTGTTCCCCCTTTAAAGAAGGACTAAACCATCCACATGTTGGCCATCTTCATCTTGAGCTCCATGTGGTCTGTGTATTTTATCTTTGGTATTTCAAGCTGTTGAGCTACTATCCACTTATCAGTGAGTACATAGCATGTGTGGTTTTCTATGATTTGGGTTACCTCACACAGGATGATATTTTCTAGCTCAATCCATTTGCCTATGAATTTCATGAAGTCATTGTTGATTGCTGAGTAGTACTCCATTGTATAGATGTACCATATTTTCTGTATGTACTCCTATGTTGAAGGGCATCTGGGTTATTTCCACTTTCTGGCTGTTATAAAAAGACTGCTATGAACATAGGAAACATGCGTCTTTGTTGTATGTTGGAGCATCTTTTGGGTATATGCCCAAGAGAGATATAGCAGGGTCCTCAGGTAGTAGAATGTAACATTTTCTGAGGAACCTCCAGACTGATCTCCAGAGTGGTTGTACCAGTTTGCAATTCCACCAACAATGGAGGAGTGTTCCTCTTTCTGCACATCCTTGCCAGCATCTCTTGTCACCTGAGATTTTGATATTAGCCATTCTGACTGGTGTGAGCTGGAATCTCAGGGTTGTTTTGATTTGCATTTCCATGATGACTAAGGATGCTGAGCATTTCTTTAGGTACTTCTCAGGCATTCAATATTCCTCAGCTGAGAATTCTTTGTTTAGCTCTGTACCCCATATTTTAATATGGTTTAATTTGGCTCTCTAGAGTCTAAATTCTTGAGTTCTTTGTATATTTTGGATATTAGCCCTCTATCAGATGTAGGACTGGTAAAAATCTTTGCCCAATCTGTTGGTTGCCATTTTGTCTTAATGACAGTATCCTTTGCCTTACAGAAGGCTTAGAGTTTTATGAGCACCCATTTGTTGACTCTTGATCTTAGAGCATAAGCCATTGGTGTTCTGTTCAGGGAATTTTTCCCAGTGCCCATGTGATCCAGACTCTTCCCCACTTTTTCTTCTATTAGTTTGAGTGTATCTAGTTTGATGTGGAGTTCCTTGATCCACTTGAACATAAGCTTTGTACAGGGTGGTAAGAATGGATCCATTGGCATTCTTCTACATGCTGACCTCCACTTGAACCATTACTATTTGTTGAAAATGTTATTGTTTTTTTCCATTGGATGGGTTTAGCTCCTTTGACAAAGATCAAGTGACCATAGATGTGTGGATTCATTTCTGGGTCTTCAGTTCTATGTCACTGATCTACCTCCCTGTCTCTGTGCCAATACCATACAGATTTTATCACTATTGCTCTGATACTGTTTGAGGTCAGGTATGGTAATTCCCCCAGAAGTTCTTTTATTGTTGAGGATAATTTTTGCTCTCCTGGGTGTTTTGTTATTCCAAATGAATATGCAAATTTCTCTTTCTAATTTGATGAAGAATGGAGTTGGAATTTTGATGGGGATTGCATTGGATCTATAGATTGCTTTTTGAAAAACGGCCATTTTTATTATATTTATCCTGCCAATCCATGAGCATGGGATATCTTTCCATCTTCTAAGATCTTCTTCAATTCCTTTCTTCAGAGACTTGACATTCTTGACATACAAATCTTTCACGTGCTTGGTTAATGTCACACCAAGTTATTTTAGATTATTTGGGACAATTTTGAAGGGTGTCATTTCCCTAATTTCTTTCCTGGCCTGTTTATCTCTTGAATAAAGGAAGGTTACTGAATTGTTTGAGTTAATTTTATACCCAGCAACTTTGCTGAAGTTGTTTATCAGGCTTAGTAGTTCTTTGGTGGAACTTTTGGGGTTACTTAACTATACTATCATATCATCTGTAAAGAGTGATATTTTGAATTTTGCTGTCCAATTTGTATTCCTTTAAGCTCCTTTTGTTGTCTGATTCCTCTGACTAGGACTTTGAGAACTATATTGAATAAGTAGGGAGAGATTGGGCAGCCCTATCTATTCCCTGATGTTAGTGGGATTGCTTCAAGTTTCTCTCCATTTAGTTTAATGTTAGCAACTGGTTTGCTGTATATGGCTTTTACTATGTTTAGGTATGGGCCTTGAATTCCTGATCTTTCCAGGACTTTTATCATGAAGGGGTGTTGAATTTTGTCAAATGCTTTCTCAGCATCTAAGGAAATGATAATGTGGTTTTTATCTTTGAGTTTGTTTAAATAGTGGATTTCATTGATGGATTTCTCTTTAGTGAAACATGCCTGCATCCCTGGGATGAAGCCTACTTGATCATGAAGGATGATCATTTTTACGTGTTCTTGGATTCAGTTTGCAAGAATTTTATTGAGTATTTTTGCGTCAATATTCATGAGGGAAATTGGTCTGAAGTTCTCTTTGTTGTGTCTTTTTATGGTTTATGAATAAAAGTAATTGTAGCTTCAAAGAAGAAATTTGGTAGTGCTCTGTCTGCTTCTATATAGTGGAATAGCCTGGATAGTATTGTTATGAGGTCTTCTATGAAGATCTGATAGAATTCTGCACTAAACCCATCTAGTTCTGGGCTCTTTGTTTAGGAAACTTTTAATAACTGTTTCTATTTCTTTAAGAGTTATGGGGTTGTTTAGATGGTTTATCTGTCCCTGATTTAACTTTGGTACCTGGTATTTGTCTAGAAAATTGTCTATTTCCTACATACTTTCCAGTTTTGTTGAATATAGGCTTTTGTAGTAGGATCCGATGATTTTTTGAATTTCTTCAGATCCTGTTGTTATGTCTCCCTTTTCATTTCTGATTTTGTTAACTTGGACACACTCTCTGTCTCCTCTCCTTAGTCTGGCTAAGGGTTCATCTATCTTGTTGATTTTCTCAAAGAACCAGCTCTTGGTTTTGTTGATTCTTTGTATAGTCCTTTTTTTTTTCTACTTGGTTGATTTCAGTCCTGAGTTTGATTATTTTCTGCATTCTACTCCTCTTGAGTATTTGCTTCTTTTCATTCTAAAAGTTTTTGGTGTGGTGTCAAGCTGTTGGTGTATGCTTTCTCTGGTTTCTTAATGCAGGCACTCAGAGCTATGAGTTTTCCTTTTAGCACTGCTTTCATTATGTCCCATAAGTTTAGGTATATTATGCTATTATTTTCATTAAATTCTTAGAAGACTTGAATTTCTTTATTTATTTTCCCTTACTGCTTTTAATATTCTTTGTTTTGTGCATTTGGTGTTTTGACTATTATGTAATGGGAGGAATTTCTTTTCTGGTCCAATCTATTTGGATTTCTGTAGGTTTCCTGTATGTTTATGGGCATCTGTTTCTTAAGGTTAGGGAAGTTTTCTTCTATAATTTTGTTGAAGATATTTACTGTTCCTTTAAGTTTGGAGTTTTCACTCTCTTCTGTAAGTTTTATCCTTAGGTTTTATCTTCTCATTGTGTCCTGCATTTCATGGATGTTTTGGGCTAGGAGTTTTTTTTGCATTTTATATTATCTTGACAATTCTGTTGATGTTTTCTATGATATCTTCTGCCCCTGAGATTCTCTCTTCTATCTTCTGTGTTTGGTTGTTGGTGCTTGCATCTATGACTCCTAATCTCTTCCCTAGGTTTTCTATCACCAGGGTTGTCTCCTTTTGTGCTTTCTTTATTGTTTCTATTTCTATTTTTAAATCCTGGATGGTTTTGTTCAATTCCTTTGCCTGTTTGTTTGTATTATCCTGTAATTCTTTAAGGAATTCTTTTGTTTCCTCTTTAAGGGCTTCTACTTGTTTACTTGTGTTGTCCTGTATTTCTTTAAGAGATTTATTTACGTCCTTCTTAAAGTCCTCCATCATCATGATAAAATGTGATTTTATATCTAAATCTTGCTTTTCTGGAGTGTTTGGATATCCAATATTTGCTTTGGTGGGAGAACTAGACTTTGATGATGCCAAGTAGTCTTGGTTTCTATTGCCTTGCTTTCCTCTTGCCATCAGATTTTCTATGGTGTTACCTTGTCTTGCTCTCTCTGACAATGGCTTGTTCCTCCTGTAGGCCAGTATGTCAGCTCTCCTGTAGACCTGTTTTCTTTCAGCCGGATCTGGGAACAGAGACCTCTGCTCTCAGGCGTGTAGGTTCTCCTGGCAACTGGCTTTCAGCTCTTGTTGCAGGCTAAAACCAGAAGGCTCCTGCCCTTGACTGCTCCTAGGTCCCTGTGCCCAGGGTGCACAAATGGCACTAAGCAATTTCTTCTTGGGTCGGGAATGTGGGCATCGAGTAGTGTCCTCGGAGTTCTCAGGACTGTCCACACTTCTAAGGGTCCAGTGCTCTCTCCCACGGGATTTGGGTGCAGAGTGCTGTTTGGTTCCGGTCAGTTCTGGATGCAGGCCAAACCCTGCAGATTCCTGCTGCTGACTGCCCCTATATTCTCGTATCCAGAAGCAGTATGCAGTTTCCTCTTGGGACAGGGATATGGGAAAGAGGTGGGCAGAAGTGGCAGACTGTCCTGCGGTTTCAGGATTATCTGAAATTCTGGGTGTTCAGCTCTCTGTCCCACGGGATTTGCATGCACGGAGCTCTTGGATCAGTTCAGATCAGTTCTGAGCACAGCCAGAAACCGGAAGTGCCCTCGTGTCCCAGAGGACTTCTCTTTTTGTGTGTCCTAAGTCCTCAGGCAGGTTGCATGGAGCAGAAAAATTGGTCTGACATCTGCTCTCAGATGTGTAGGCACTCCTGGCAACTGACTTTCAGCTCTAGGCACAGGCAGAAACCTGAATGGTCCTGCCCCTTACTGTGCCTAGGTCCCTGTGCCAAGGGGGCACAGATGGCACTAGGTAATTTCCTCTTGGGTTGGGAATGTAGGCAGAGAGTAGTCGCCTCTGAGTTCTCAGGAGTGTCAGCACTTCTGAGGGTCCAGTTCTCTCCCCAACGGGATTTGGGTGCAGGGAACTATGTGACAGGTTCAGTTCCTTCTTACAATTTCATAACTGTAATTTTGCTACTTTTATTAACAGTAAGATAAATATCTGAAATGCTGGATATCTGATGTGTGACCTTGAGAAATTTCCTTTTACCCACAAAGGGCTCATGACCCACAGGCTAAGAAGACTGTCCTAGGGGCAACAAACAAAACATAAATATTCAAGAATATGAAACAAAGTATATAAATCTATTACATAAGTTTCATAGTCACAGTTGCCAGTGGGAGAAGGAACTTCAGCAAAGGTATAGATTGTTGAATTAACTTGATGACAATAAAACGCAGTATATGCTGACAAAATTGTAATGATTTCATGCATGCAGCTGTCCTTCTATATTCAGAAGATGCTGCTTGTTTGTAGGCATCCACTGCCTCTGGGACTTACACTCCTCCCTCCTTCTGCTCCCTCCTCTGACTGAGCCTTGTGTAAGGTATATGGTTTAGATGTCTGTTCCCCTTGGTGCTGAGCATTACCATGATATCCTAGTCTCTTTGCCTTGGCCAATATGTTGAAACGTTAAATGTGATTGAACCTATTGCCTTTTTGGTAACAGTAAAGAGCCACAGAGATTTGTAGAGAGTTTTCTCTATTTGACAGCAGAGCAGACAATTTTAGTGAGGAAGCACCATGTTGATTCAGACACAGCTGCCACCAGATCACTTTTCACATTCTGCTTGTTGGATTTCTGCTTGTTGCAATTTGACAGTATTCTGTAAGTTTCATTAGCCTGTCTGTTTAATAGAAAACAAGCAATTCTATCTGTCCTCTAGATTAATGAGATGCTAAGTTTGAGCACATATTGTAACAGTGCTACTAAGTGTACAAGAACAGTCACATCTTCATAAAATTCTATGTTTCACCAAGCCTACTTCTAGTAGACCCGAGAAATATTCTAACTCTTACATTTGACATTTAGAGATGGAATCTCTTGGTAATCAGGTCACCTGACTTTTATTCTTCTAACATCTATGGAGACCAATAGAAAATGAGACGCTAAAACCCAGAGAATTTGATGAGGATAAGGAGCTTGCTGGCTACTGCTACTTCATCAAGAGCATGCTGTATGCAGTGCTATCAATTCACTAGAAAATTGCAGGGTGGGGAGCATAAGAAATCTCTTTTCTAGCACATTTGAGTCATTCCCACTGTCTCCAAAAATGTAACTGGGGAACGCTCAGCTATGCGCTCAACTTTCTGAGGTATTAAGCTTGGCTCATTATCTACAGAATAATTGCTAGGGAAATGTTGTCACAGTCCAAGAAACAGAAGCTCAGCACAGAAACAATTTCCCCAGTACTGCACAACCCCCATGTACCTGAGGTTTAGTTTTGGGCTTCATTACGGTGCAAAAAGACTGTGCTCCTGAACATGAAGTTAGCCAGAAATTGACCCTGGCATGTGCAAATACCTGTATGGTCATCATCTTGACACATATTTTTCCAATTGAGCACTGTTTGATATTTGATGATTTGAGATTTAGGTGATCCTTAAATGAAATGTGTAACTATTATGTCTCACTCCTGGGACTTCTTTAGCTTCTCCTTCTGTACTGCCTGCCTGTGTCCTTTCCCAAATACCCCTGTTGTCATTATTTTCATCTCAGAGCTCCAAGGTCACTTGAAGGCTTCCTCCCTAGTATTATAGATTATTCTCTTTACACTGAAAAAAGAAATGAGAAAGAACAATCTCACATAACATCAATAAAAATAGGATTACTAGAAAAGCACTCCAGACACAAGCTAATACACTGACTTCAAGGTAGGAAGAAAAGGTTTTCATAATATAGATTATTATACCAGTTTTGATTCCTGGAAACGTGGTCTCTTGTGAAATACGTTATATGAATTTTGTTTCTTATTCTAGGATGTGCTAAACATAAAATATGAAAATTTATCAATGTGATCCACTATATATAAACAAACTCCAAGAAAGACAATCATATGATCATGTCATAAGATGCTAAAAATCTTTTAACAAAGTCCAACACTGCTTCATATTAAAAGTCTTGGAGAGAACAGGACTTCAAGGCCCATACCTAAACATAAGAAAAGGAATAACCATCAGCCAATATCAAATTAAATGGAGAGAAACTTGAAGCAATCCCACTACAACCAGGGACAAAACAGGGTTGCCCACTCCCTACTATCTATTCACTAAGACATTTGAAGTTCTAGATAAAGCAATGAAACAGCAAAATGAGATAAAGGGGATACAAATTGGCAAAGAAGCAATGGTATCATTATTAGCGGATGATGTGATAGTACACATAAGGAACCCCATCAATTCCACCAGATAACTTCTACATCTGATAAACAACTTCATCACAGTAGCTGGATATCAAATTAACTCAAACAAATCAATAGCCTTCCTCCTCTCAAAGAATGAACAGGCTGAGAAAGAAATTAGGGAAACAACACTTTTCACAATGGTCACAAATAATATAAAATATCTTGGTGTAACTCAAATGAAAGAAGTGAAAGATCTGTATGGCAATAACTTCAAGTCTTTGAAGAAAGAAATCAAAGAAGAGCTTAGAAGATGGAAAGACCTCCATGCTCTTGGATTAGTGGAATTAATGTAGTAAAAATGGTCATCCTACATAAAGTAATCTAGAGATTCAATGCAATATCCATCAAAATTTCAACACAAATCTTCACAGACATGGAAAAAAAACAATTGTTAGCTTCATATGGAAAAGCAAAAAACCCAGGATAGTGAAAGCAATTCTTAACAATATAAGAACCTTGAGGGAAATAATCATCTCTGTCCTCAGCTGTATTACAGATCAATAGTGATAAACATCACATGGTATTGATACAGAGAGAGGGAGGTAGATCAGTGAAATAAAACAGAAGACCCAGAAGTAAATCCACACACCTATAGGCACTTGCAGCAGTGTGGGTTAGGGGGAAGGCAGAACCTCTAAAGCTTCCCAGAGACCTACCAGGTGAGAGGCTACCAGGAGTCAATCAGGATGACAGTTGAAGCAGGGGGCCATCCACCTACCTTCAAATTTTTTAACCTATACTTGTTCCTGTCTAAAGGAAATACTGGGACAAAAATGGAGCAGAGACTGAAAGAAAGGCCACAGAGATACCAGCTTAACTTGGAATTCGTCCCATGAGTGCACACCAAATCCTCGCACTATTACTTAGGCCATATTCTGCATGCAGACAGGAGCCTGGCATGGCTGTTCTTTGAGAGGCTTTACCAGGAACTGACTGAAACAAATACAGATACTTACCGCCAACCCTTGGATTGAGGTTGGGGACCATTATGGAAGAGTTAGAGGTAGGACTGAAGGAGCTGAAGAGGAAGAACAACAGTGTCAGTTAACCTGCACTTCTCAGAGCTCCTGGAAACTAAGCCAAACATCCAGGTGCAGATATGGGCTAGTTTGTGGCCCTGGGCACATGTGTAGTAGAGGGCTGACTTGTATGGCCTCACTGGGAGAGGATGTGCTTAATCAAGTGGAAACTTGATATGGCAGGAAAATGGGATGCTGTTGAGGCTGAGGTTGGGAGTGTTTGGTTGGGTCGGGGAACACCCTCTCCAAGGCTATGGTTGGGGATGGGGAGATGGAATGAAGAACTCGGGGAGGGGGAAGTAGAAAGAGGGGCAACTTTTGGAATGTAAATAAATAAAATAATAAAAGAAAGAGTAATCAAAAGTACTTGAATATATATTAGAAATTTAATTTCTTAATATGTGAAAAACATTCAATAATTTCAAACACACACACACATATACATATATATATATATAATTTCCTGTCTTAGTTTTTCTTTATTTTGACAATGTCATGAATTATACAATAAAATGTCATTTCTACCCCTATTTACCATCCCCTTCCCCAATTTCTCTCATATGACTGAACATTCCATCTTTCTACATATATATATATATATAAACATATATGTGTATGTATGTTATATATTCGTGTGTTTGTGCATGTGTGTGTGTGTGTGTGTGCACATGCCCGTGTCTGTGTTTGTGTGTGTGTGGTGAATATATAGGCACATATCTTTCTAAGTCCAATTAGTGTTATTAATATGGGATTGAGGCCATCAAGAGAAGCATGGAAACTAGCACTGACCACATCCTCAATATTAATGATTCTCTTTCTCTTAGAAACTCTCAACTGCCAAGAGCTCATTAGTAAAGGAGATCCAATATAGGCTTTGACATTATGTTCCTCAACTATGCCAAGATGTGGTTGACTTGATCACATGTGTGTCTTTTTCAGGTAACTAGAGCTCCTATAAGTTCATGATTGGGATAACCATATCATGCATAGGCAAAAGCAGTTCAAGGCACTCTTCCCTTTCTTCTGACTCTTATATTTTTACCTCCTCTTCTGAAGTGGCCAGAAACTTGGTGGTTGTGGGGTTTGTCAATGCAATGCTCACAGTAATTAGGTAATGGAATCAACATAGATGTCTTTCAAACGATGAATTGAAAAGAAAAATGGGCCATTACACAAAATGGAGCATTCCTCTTGTGTCAGTAAAAATTTAAAAAATTAAATTTACATTTAAATGGGTGAAACTTGAAAATATATACTGAGAGAAGTAACTCAGGCACAAATAGATAAGACAAACAAGGTATGTTCTCTCTCATATATCTACTCTAACTTTAATATTTTGTTTCTGTGTACTTAACCACAAATCAAAGTCAGAATAATAGAGAGGAGACTTGGATGGGAGCAATTGGGTATTTCTTATTTACATTTCAATTGTTATTACCTTTCCCGGTTTCCAGGCAAACATCCCCCTACCCCTCCCCCTACCCTTATATCTGGGTGTTCCCCTCCCCATCCTCCTTCCATTACTGCCCTCCCCCCAAAAATCCCGTTCACTGGGGGTTCAGTCTTGGCAGGACCAAGGGTTTCCCCATCCACTGGTGCCCTTACTAGGCTATTCATTGCTACCTATGCAGTTGGAGCCCAGGGTCAGTCCATGTATAGTCTTTGGGTAAAGGCTTAGACGCTGGAAGTTCTGGTTGGTTGGCATTGTTGTTCATATGGGGTCTCAAGCCACTTCAAGTTCTTTCAGTCCTTTCTCTGATTCCTTCAACGGGGGTCCCGTTCTCAGTTCAGTGGTTTGCTGCTGGCAATCACCTATGTATTTGCCATATTCTGGCTGTGTCTCTCAAGATAGATCTACATCCAGTTCCTGCACAGCCTGCTTCATCCATATTATCTAGTTTGGTGGCTGTATATGTATGGGTCACATGTGGGGCAGGCTCTGAATGGGTGTTCCTTCAGCCTCTGTTCTAAACTTTGCCTCCCTATTCCCTCCCAAGGATATTCCTGTTCCCCTTTTAAAGAAGAAATGAAGCATTCGCATTTTGATCATCCATCTTGAGTTTCATGCGTTCTGTGCATTTAGGGTAATTCGAGCATTTGGGCTAATATCCACTTATCAATGAGTGCATACCATGTGTGTTTTTCAGTGATTGGGTTACCTGACTCAGGATGATATTTTCCAGTTCCATCCATTTGCCTATGAATTTCATAAAGTCATTGTTTTTGATAGCAGAGTAGTATTCCATTTTGTAGATGTACCACAATTTCTGTTTCCATTCCTCTGTTGAAGGGCATCTGTGTTCTTTCCAGCCTCTGGCTATTATGAATAAGGCTACTATGAACATAGTGGAGCATGTGTCTTTGTTATATGTTGGAGCATCTTTTGGGTATAGCAAAGTGGCTGAGTATAAAATTAACTCAAATAAATCAGTAGCATTCCTCTACACAAAAGAGAAACAAGCCGAGAAACAAATTAGGGAAACGATACCCTTCATAATAGTCCCAAATAATATAAAATACTTCGGTGTGACTTTAACCAAGCAAGTGAAAGATCTGTATGATAAGAACTTCAAGCCTCTAAAGAAAAAAATTGAAGATCTTAGAAGATGGAAAGATCTCCCATGCTCATGGATTGGCAGGATTAAAATAGTAAACATGGCCATTTTACCAAAAGCGATCTACACATTCAATGCAACCCCAATCAAAATACCAATCCAGTTCTTCAGAGAGTTAGACAGAGCAATTTTCAAATTCATCTGGAATAATAAAAAACCCAGAATAGCTAAAACTATCAACAATAAAAGGACTTCTGGGGGAATCACTATCCCTCAACTCAAACAGTATTACAGAGCAATAGTGATAAAAACTGTATGGTATTGGTACAGAGACACGCAGATAGACCAGTGGAATAGAATTGAAGACCCAGAAATGAACCCACACACCTATGGTCACTTGATTTTTGACAAAGGAGCCAAAACCATCCAATGGAAAAAAGATAGCATTTTCAGCAAATGGTGCTGGTTCAACTGGAGGTCAGCATGTAGAAGAATGCAGATAGATCCATTCTTATCACTATGTACAAAGCTTAAGCCCAAGTGGATCAAGGACCTCCACATCAAACCAGATACACTCAAACTAATAGAAGAAAAAGTGGGAAAAAATCTCGAATACATGGGCACTGGAGAAAATTTCCTAAACAAAACACCAATGGCATATGCTCTAAGATCAAGAATCGACAAATGGGATCTCATAAAACTACAAAGCTTCTGTAAGGCAAAGGACACTGTGGTTAGGACAAAAAGGCAACCAACAGATTTGAAAAAATCTTTACCAATCCTACAACTGATAGAGGGCTCACATCCAAAATATACAAAGAACTCAAGAAGTTAGATGGCAGGGAGACAAATAACCCTATTAAAAATGGGGTTCAGAGCTAAACAAAGAATTCACAGCTGAGGAATGCTGAGAAGCACCTAAAGTAATGTTCAACATCTTTAGTCATAAGGGAAATGCAAATAAAAAGAACCCTGAGATTCTACCTCACACCAGTGAGAATGGCTAAAATCAAAAAGTCTGGCGACAGCAGATGCTGGCGAGGATGTGGAGAAAGAGGAACACTCCTCCATTGTTGGTGGGATTGCAGACTGGTTCAACCATTCTGGAAAACACTCCATAGTTTCCTCAGAAAAGTGGACATTGCACTACCTGAGGACCCAGTTATACCTCTCTTCAGCATACATAGTTTTCTTATGCCACTGAGATCCTGGGAGCCACAAATTACTATCTTTTTAAATGGCCTTAGTCTAGACATGTCACACAAATACAGCATGTTGCCTTTTATGCCTAGGTTCTTCCTTTTCATTCATTCAGAGTCATTAAAATTCTCTGCTATCCTCCCTATACACTGACTAGATTTTCCAGATAGAGGTGGGTGCCTCAAAAATTTTGTTCGTTTGTCAGTTGATAGACATTAGGATTCCTTTTCCTTATGCACAGGGCTGTTATAAACATGCTGATGCAGCCTTCGTGTGGACATGTGCTGTTATTTCTTGAATAGTATCCAGGAGGGAAACTACAGGTCACATAACAATTTTGTTTGAAGTCATGAAAACTGTCAAATAATTTTCCAGATGGATGATGCAAATATTCAATTTGAGCAGCACTACATCAGGGTACGTACATGTTCTACACATGTAGAGCATTCAAAGCTTCCAACTCTATACTTTCATTTATGTGTCTTGCTTTTAATCTTAATTCTCAAGTAAGCATGAAGAATGTAGCAGTACCACTTTATGGTTTTGATTTCCATGTCTAATGATTAACACTCAGTAGCATTCTCCCACTCTTTCCTCTTATCTGCTTGGCATCTTAGAATCATCTCAAACAAAAAAAAATCCACACAACACTTATTTTTCTTTTATAACTAAATTATTGTAGTGTCCTCTTGCTTTAAGTTTTTAATTACAATGTGTCTATGCACACCTGTGCACATGCTTATATGCATAAATGTGCCTGTATATATTCATGTACAAGCTCATATGTGGAGGTCAGAATACACTTATGGAATAGCTTCTCTTATTTGAGCATGTGGGTCTTGAGAAGCTAGCTTATGTCATCTCACTGGCCATTGATCTGACTAATAAATCCTATCATTGTGTTTTGAGGAGACTCTATGCACCATGAAAGAAAAATTTCAGCCTATGTGTGTATGTGTATTGCAAAATTAACTCTAGGGCTTATAAATATATTCTCTAGCAATACCTTTTAAAATTTGAGTACATTTTATTTTTCCAAACTGTCTCTAAGATGCTTTTTTCTAATTTATTGGTTCCTTGAGAATTTCATAGGATAAGTTTTAAATTCAATTCACTCCCCCCTACTACACTTTCCTACCTATAAAATAATGTCTTCTTTTATCACACAAGTGATACCAAATACAGTTAATGACACTCATATATTCTTGGATCTGTGATGTGTGTCCTTCTAATGGGGGATATTTTTGATTTCCTCAAAGCTCTTCTCTTAAAGGAAACTGATTCTCCATCTCCCATAAGTTATGAAGTGCCAGCAACTCTTACTTTGAAGTGTTCCAACTTTATGTTTGTATTTAGTCTTGCTTGAACTTGCACATGTTTTGGAAATGCTAAGTGCACTCTAAGATAATATGTGCACTTTTCCTATGCCATTCAGAAGATATTATTACCTTGCTATGTTAAACTATATCTGGCTCTTACACTTATCCTTCTCTCTCTTCTATGGTGAACTCTGAAACTTAGAAGGAAGAATGTGGTACAGAGAACCCATGTAGGGCTAAGCATTTTACTTTTGTGGTTGTTATTGTTGCTGTTGTTGTTTGTATCTTGTCCATCTATGAGTTTCTGAGTTAATCATCATTTATTGGAAACAAGGCTTTTCTGATGGGAATAGAAAGATACATTAATATATGGGTATAATAATAAGTCCTGAGGAGTCCATTTAATACTTTGCCCACTTTCCTTAATAATTTTAAGGCCTATGACATTTCCACCTACAGGATAATATGTTTCTACTTATGGATGTGAACATGATTCTTAGAAATGTTTACATGAGTATAGCAGCTGTAAGTGACATGCCATGCCAGGCCACTCATATTTTGGCTCACCATGTTACAGATAGGAAAGACACATGATTTTCAAAATGTAGGTTTTAATGTTGATATTTTACACTTTAAAAGATATTTGCCTGATCTGAGTTTGCTAGCATATAATCCACAATGTTTAAATTATCTGTAATCCATTTCAGGTTAACTGTTGGTGTTTGTAATGAGAAAGATTATGCTTTAATGCCACTGACACTATTGCCATTATTGTCTTTATTTTATCAATTTTAATAATTATCCTGGTATTTGTTACTTGAATACATCTACATGTCTGGTTTTGCTCACCTTTGTGACTTATAGGTTATTTAAAAATGTATTTACTCTTGGATGCCATTTTGTCCTATTGACAGTGTCTTTTGCCTTACAGAAGCTTTGCAATTTTATGAGGTTCCCATTTGTCAATACTTGATCTTAAGAGCATAAGCCATTGGTGTCCTGTTCAGGAAATTTTCCCTTATGCTTATGTGTTCAAGGCTTTTCCCCACTTTATCTTCTAGTAGATTAAGTGTATGTGGTTTTATGTGAAGGTCCTTGACCCACTTGGACTTAAGCTTTGTATGAGGAGATAAGAATGGATCAATTTGCATTCTTCTACATACAGACATTCAGTTGATCCACCACCATTTATTGTAAATGCTGTCTTTTTCCACTGAATGGTTTTAGCTTCTTTGTCAAAGATCGAGTGAACATAGATGTGTGGGCTCATTTTTGGGTCTTCAATTCTATTCTCTCTCTTTCTATTCTATTCTATTCAATTCTATCTCTGTACCAGTACCATGCAGTTCTTAATCACTATTGCTCTATAGTACAGCTTGAGGACAGGGGTACAGAGATGGAGATTCCCCAGAAATTCTTTTATTGTTGAGAATAATTTTCACTATCTTGGTTTTCTTGTTATTCCAAATAAATTTGAGAATTGCTCTTTCTAGCTCTATGGAGAACTGAGTTGGAATTTTGATGGGGATTGCATTGAATCTATAGATTGCTCCTATAGAAGGTGGCCATTTTTGCTATATTTATCCTGCCAATCGATGACCATGGGAGGTCTTTCCATCTTCCGAGGTCTTCTTCGATTTCTTTTTTCAGAAAAATGAAGTTTTTGTCACATAGATCTTTCACTTGATTGATTGGAGTCACTACAAAATAGTTAATATTATTTTTGACTATTGTAAAGGTTGTTATTTCCATAATTTCTTTCTCAGCCCATTTATGCTTTGCTAAAGGCTACTACTTTGAGTGAATTTTATATCCAGCCACTTGACTGAGGTTATCAGCTATACATGTTCTCTGGTGGAATTTTTGGCATCACTAAAGTATACTATCATATCATCTGAAAATAGTGATATGTTGACTTCTCCCTTTCCAATTTATATTCCTTTGACCTCTTTTTGTTGTCTAATATTCTGACTAGGACTTCAAGTACTATATTGAATAGATAGAAAGAAAGTGGGCAGACTTGTCTAGTCCCTAATTTTAGTGAGATTGCTTCAAGTTTCTCTCCATTTAGCTTTATGTTGGCTACTGGTTTGCTGTATATTGCTTTACTATCTTTAGGTATGGGCCTTGAATTCCTGATCTTTCAAAGACTTTTAGCATGAAGGGGTATTGAATTTTTTCAAATGCTTTCTCAGCATCTAGTAAAATGATCATGTGTTTTTTCTCCTATGATTTTGTTTATATAGTAGATTAGGTTGATGGATTTCCATATAGTGAACCATCCATGCATCCCTGGGATGAGGCCTACTTGAACATGATAGATGATCGTCTTGATGTGTCTTGGATTTGGTTTGCAAGAATTTTATTGAGTATTTTTTGCATCAATATTCATAAGAGAAATTGGTCTGAAGTTCCCTTTCTTCACTGGGTCTTTGTATGGTTTTGTTATCAGAATAACTGTGGCCTCATAGAATGCAAAACAGCAACCAACAGTTTGGGAAAAGATCTTTACCAGACCTGTATTTGATAGACGTCTGATATCCAATATGTACAAAGAATTCAAGAGGTTAGACTCCAGAGAACCAAATAACCCTACTAAAAATTGGGGAACAGGGCTAAACTTCCCCAACTGAGGAAACGTGACAGAAATGTTCACTATCCTTAGTCATCAGGGAAATGCAAATGAAAACAACCCTGAGATTCCACCTCATACCAGTCAGGTTTGCTAAGATGAAAAACTCAGGTGAAAACAGATGCTGGCAAGGATGTGGATAAAGACAAGCACTCCTCTTTTGATGGTGGGATTGCAACCTATTACAACCACTCTGGAATTCAGTAGGGTGGTTCCTCAGAAAATTGGACACAGTACTACCTGAGAACCCAGCAATATCACTCCTGGGCATATATCCCAAAGATGTTCCAACATTTAACCTTTTTTTTTTTTTTTCGGAGCTGGGGACCGAACCCAGGGCCTTGCGCTTCCTAGGCAAGCGCTCTACCACTGAGCTAAATCCCCAACCCCCCAACATTTAATAAGGACACATACTCTTCTATGTTCAAAGCAGCCATATTATTATAGCCAGAAATGGGAAACAACCCAGATGTCCCTCAGCAGAGGAATGGATACAGAAACTGTGGTATATTTACATAATGAAATAATACTCAACTATTAAAAACAATGACTTCATGAAATTGGCAGGCAAATGGATGGATCTAGAAAATATCATTCTGAATGAGGTAACCCAGTCACAAAAGAGTACACATGGTATGTACTCACTGATAAGTGGATATTAGGCAAAGGGTTTAGAATACACACAATACAATTCACAGACCACCTGAAGCTCAATAGGAGGGACGACCAAAGAGTGGATGCTTCAATCCTATTTAGAAGGGGCAACAAAATAATCAGGGGAAATAGAGGGTGGGAGAAACTTGGGAAGAAGAAAGGGGGGAGGAAAAGGGGTCAGAATCAGGTATGGGAGGAAATGGAGGAGATACACAGAGGATCAGGAAATTAAACAGACATGTGTAACAGTGGGTGTTGGGGACGTAGGGTAGCAACCAGAACTTTCCAGATTCCAGGAAATCAAGAGCCTCTCAGGGCCTCTTGGGGAGGACATTAGCTGAAATTGCCCATAAAGTGGAAGGAGAACCTAATGAGACCATATCCAGAGGTTAGGCATGGCCCAACATTTGAAGGATGGGTCCATCCCACCCATCTCCAAAACCTTAACCCAGAATTGCTGCTGTTTAAAGGAAATACAGGGACAAAGAGTGGATCAGAGACTGAGAGAAAGACCATCCAGTGACTGCCCCACCTGGGGAGCCATCTAACATGCAGACACCAAACTGAGACAGTATTGCTATGCCAAGAAGTACGTGCTGACAGGAACCTGATACAGTTGTCTTCTGAGAGGCTCTGCCAGATCCTGACCAATACAAACGTGGATGCTGGAAGTCAGTAATAGGACTGATCACAAGGACCCCAATGGAGCAGTAAGGGGTAAGACTGAAGGAGCTGAAAGGGCCTTATCTGACATCAATTGGAGGGAAAGTCCTTGGTCCTGTGAAGGCTTGATGCTCCAGTGTAGAGGAATGCTAGGGGAGTGAGACAGAAGTGGGTGGGTGGATGTGGGAACACCCTCATAGAAGCAGAGTAAAGGGAGAGAGATGGGATAGGGAGTTTGCAGAGGGGCAATGGGGAAAGGGGATCACATTTGAAATGTAAGTAAATAAAATATCCAATTTAAAAATGTTTTTACTTTCTGTATTTCCCCACATTTTTCAGGCATTTATCAATTTTAATTTATAATGAAGAGAAATTAATTTATAATTTTGAAATGTAATTTATAATGTTGAAATGAATAAATTTGTAATAATTTGTCAAAATAATTTTTATGTAATTGAGATGGTTTGTATTTGTATTGGAGATGATTGAACATGATGCTTTTTTTCAGGAAGTATTTAGTGTGAATATCAATATCAACTTGAAAAGGTTCTGTTTCTATTCTCTAATCATTTCTTGGAAAAGATGTTGAAGTCTCTGACTATAGTTGTAGGTTTGTCTATTTCTTCTTTCAGCTTTTATGTTTCTGACTCATGAGCTTTGAAGCTTTGTTGGTGTGTACAAACTCCCTTGAGATTAATAAGTTTCCTTGGTTACCCCATCACAGCATCATAATTCATCACTATATATTTCTTATAACATTTATTAGAGTATTAAGGTAGACATTGTTTTTTACACAGAAATGCCTCACAGTTATAATACATTATGGGTAGACATGTAATAGTGTGTTGCCCATTCTTCAGAGAAAAATCAGGCACAGTGATGTTAAAAGATGATATTTGCATTATCCTAAGAGTACTGTTTCATTCCAGGCAAGGACGTACATGTATGAAGAAACATTCATAGGCTCAATACATTCCCTTTTAGAGCAGAGTAGAATGGCATAAGTAATTTTATTCAGCCAAATTCAACAGATTTAATAATCATAATAATTTGTATGATCATCACTAGATACACGTTTAGCAAAGATCTCATATGCTTTTGGCAGGGTAACATGCATTTTTTAAAAAGTTATTTTGTGGCCATCCATGTTTAAAAGTTTTAAATGCTTAAGAAAACTTGAGTAAAATAAAGATTGAAATGGAAAAAAAACCTCACATTTCTTATTATTGCATAGAAGTGGCATTAATATGCTCTTCTCTTTAACTTTTTAAAATAATAACAGGTAAAAGGAAAATAAAATAATTACCTAATGTGGTGAGGAGCATAATAAATGTGTAGACTAAAACTAGAGGAGTTTTGTGGTCCTTCTTCTTTGTATGAATAATTCAAATCTAGTCATTAAAAATAAAGAAGTATAAATAAAGAATATATTTATAAAGAAACTAAACAAATGTCTTGTTGGAAGACCTTTAAAAGAGATTACGTATTAACTACAGAAAAACTTGATTTTTTTCTTAAGTTAGCTTAAATTTCTAGAAAAGTAGGTATGTTTTCCTGTGGGTAGGTATACTGCCTTGGCTTTGTAATATTCATTTCCTGATACAGTGTGCCGGATTCTCAGTAAATATTCGGGCTTTTTGTCTATGAGCTGTTACTATTTCCTCTAATTGAATTGAAGGGACCAGAGGTGTCAAGCACACTAGAGATTATTTATTTATTTATTTTTATAAAGTGTCTGTTTCTCTATCTATCAACCTCAACTGATTGAAAGATAGTCCAGGTATTCCACATATTGAAAAAAATACTCATAAATGAAGGTTTTAGAAATAAAATGCCATTTTTTAAGTTTCATATTAAATTAAGTTTCCAGTTTTCTTTACAAATTGATTTTCCATTTTAAATTTTATTTTCTATATAAATACATCATAATGTTCTCTTTAAATTTTGATTATGTATAATGTAATTTCAAGAAGCAGATAGAAATAAAGTATATCCTAATAATACGATAGTTATAAATATGAATACTGGTAGAATCCTTCATTGAAACTGAGATATTATTTCAGATGGATAAAAATAATAAAAAACATAATTTCATTAAAAAGTGGAGAATATTTTTGGGATCATCATTACATGTAGAATTATTGAATCCAGAAATTTCCGTTATCAATGGAAATGGAGAAAATATTGCCATATTTTTCCATTTCATGCAAAATCATGCACATAGATCTTTAAAACTCACAGATTGATAATGTTAATTTCAAATTGTCATAATGCTTTGGTTATATAATGGAACACATTTCAACCTGATACTATTAATATCTATAATGGTTTTATTTCTTAATATTTGCTTTTGTTTTATATATACGAGCATCTTGGCTGAGTGTATATATGTGCACTGTGTATGTCATTGTACTTGCGGAAGGAAGAGAGTGTGGATACCATAAACCTGGGGTTATAGAGAGGTACAATGCCGTGGGTGCTGTGAGGAGCTGAATCCTGGGCTTCTTCACTTTGAACTTCTAAGCTATCTCTGCCTCTATCTTTAGTGTTCTCACTTGTACTTTATATAGATAACGTAACTTTGATGGAAATTGGAAGGGGTGTTAGGCTGAATAGGGAGGCGATGATTTTCACTAGTTATGATGTAATGGCTCCTGACCACAAACATTTATGCCCTTCTACCTAATAATAATAGCAATAAGTTACCCTCTAGGACTTATGACTCTTCCAACCATGAGCTTTAACTGGGTTTGCACTACCACACATGAATTCATTGGTAGATGTGGCGAGTTCTTGGTGGCGCTTCAAGGAACTCAGCAAGAATATATGAAATGGGGCTAGGACAAGGAAGTAGGCTGAAGATGAATACAACTCAGGAGTGTGTTCCTTGTATCTTGATCATCTTATTAAGTCCCTGGATACAGTGATCATGGGACTTCCGTTTATGCCTTGTTCCTTGACCAGGAATTGACCCTATTCTTTCCATGTACTTAGAATGGTATAAAAGCAGCATGTGAAAAAATGAACTTGCTTCAGTGCTTGCTGGAGCCATGCTATAATGTGATCTAGTTGTCTTTTTTCTTTCATCCTCACTCCCTCCCTTGAGACCTTGGTGACTGACTGAATGGGCTTGGTCAGGTGGAGTTTTCCTCATATTCAGGAAGAAACTAGTGGGTCATTTCCCATAAGAGTCAGGCCACTGTTGTAACAATCAGTTCATTTTGCCTGACTGATTGATTTTGTAGATTACAGGCTACCACACTGTCTAAGAATATTAATCAATTTTATTGCACAGAGGTTTGGATAGCTCTTTCTGGCACTATAGAAGCTAGCCATGGACAAAGCTTTTCAGCTCAAATCCAGCTGGATCTTTCTATATTTTGTAACCAATGTATAGCATTTGGGGCTTCCCTGTTTAATTCTAGATATCCAGGACAAAAGAAAAGGTTTTGCTTTAGTTTGGGGGTCATCTGGAGTCTTCCTAGGCAACAATATATAAATGGGTATCCCTCAACATACACTCGGATTTTTGTTTAATAACCCTTGTATTCTAGAAAAATCATTACCTAACTATTCATCATATACACCTTTAAACTCTTTTATTTCCTTTAAAATATATATTTAAATGGGCTTATATATAGTAACTTATGTAACAGAGGGCTATCTTGTCTACCCTCAGTGGGAGAGGATTAGTAAGAAATAGTAGATTCATATATGGTTTTCAAAAAATTAATTATTTTTTATACTCCAGACTTTGCCCCCTCCAGTTCCCCCCTCCCAGAGTTCTTCAACAAATTCCTCCTCCCTTTGCCTCTGAGAGATTACCTCCCTAGGGATTCCCTCTCCCATCCCTCACTCCCCCAACTCCCTGCTGCCCATGTCAAGTTCCTACTGCATTCTGGTACATTCTCTCCCACTGAGGCAAGAAAAGACAGTTGTCTACTACATATGTGCCTCATATTAGCCATGTGTGCTCTTTGGTTGGTGGCTCAGTCTCTAGGAGGTCCCCAGAGTCTGCGTTAGTTGACACACTTGGTCGTTCTGTGGGGCTGCCATCTTTTTTCAGCCCCTTCAATCCTTCAGCTCCACCCACCCTTCACTGTTGTGTCCCACATCAACTCTACTCATCACTTCACAACATCCCTGATTAGACCTATATATCTCTAGCATTCCCTTTCTCTTTCATATCCAGAATATTCTGCTATCCTCTCCCTTTAAGGCACCTTCTGTTTCTCTTCCTAACTCGCTGATTCTACAGGTTCTCCATGTTAAAATCACCAAAGTAAACATTCAAAGTTAGGATCCACCAACAAAAATATTAAGAAAAAAACCTCAGAGTGTTTGCCTTTATTTAATTTTTTTTGAATTTGGATTACTTCACTCAGTACATTTTCTAGTTGCACTCATTACATGCAAATTTCCTAAGTTCATTCAATAAAACTCATTGACTGTATATGACATTTTCATTATCTATCCATCTGTTAATGGCGCCTAACCTGGTGCCACTCTTTAACTCTTGTAAATAGAGCATCTTTGCACATACAGTAATTTTTTTTATGCAGGGCAATCTTGAGAAGAACTTAGTGAAAACAGTTGAACTCTTTAATAAATTATTGAAACAGCCTAACCTAAATTAATTCCTGGTCCCCCAAAAAATCATGCTTGAGTCATCCTTTCCTAACTTAACTACCCAAAAGAAAGAAGTTTGAAAGTCTTTCCTTTTTTACATTCATACATTTTTTTCAGAAAGCAGGTATTCCCTTAATAGTAAGTTCATTTAAAGGTCAAATGTGTGAGACACACTAACCCAGTTCTCTGGAGAAACTGTCTGTTTCACACATAAAACACAGTCAAAACTGTACTTTCCCCTGTTATGCTCATAGGACGTTCAGAGTAAACAGGAGCCATCCATCTTCCAAATGGTATTCCAATGTGTTTTCCTGTCTGCTGTAAGACCCTAAATACAAAATGCCTACAATGTATCATTCTCTTAAATAGTATTGACGTGCCATCTATTTGCCTTCATTTAATAATAATAAGAAAAGTAGTAGAAATAGAACTGCCTTGCATCCATATAGATTCATCCAAAAACCCTCCTAATCTGTTTGCCAAGAAAATAATATACATTACTGAAGCCCTATTCAATGTAACATCTTTTCTGTCACTTTGGAAACAAGTATCATTTCCAAAAGGAAATCGATTATTCACTATGGTCATATTTAGTTAAAAATTCCACAGTACGCATTTTCATAAGTTTATAAAGATTATTACATCCCAAAAACCTTTTTATGAACATCATGTATGTGGTGATTATTTTGAAAGGCACAACAAAGGGATTGACCACTGCTTCCCATTTCATCACACGGGGAATTTTATCTGGATGACATCAGTTTTTTGGATGTCTTCAATTCAGTATACATAAAATGATTGTGTACAAATGTAAAAGAAGCTTGAGTTAATCCAGAGATATTACTTGGTCATCACACATTAACCCATTATGAACTGTCTGTTCTTGTACTAGAATGACTTTTGAAAGCTTATTTATTTATTTAATATTATAACGATGGGGCCAGTTTATATAGGTCATGTGTGTTGCGACAAGTTTCACCTGTCCTGGCCATTTGTTACAGAATGAAAAATGATAATAATTTCTATATACACTGATTTTTATAACTTCTTTCACTTTGTTTTCAAACACATATTTACCATTTAGCATTTAGTATCAGGTAAAAACTCGGATCTTGATGTGTATCACCTCTTCTTTCCCTGGGAAAACTCTTGAAGCCAAGGCTACTATGTAAGCTTTTACCACAGAAACTTCAGGATTGGGAATTAACATATTGTGATTGCGATATTTGCTGCAACTGCCTGGGGAGCTTTGATTCAATCTGTGCTCTCCTGATTTTTCTATTCCCTGTCAGTCTCAGTAAAACAGCAGCCTGGTAAATAACACCTAGAGGTCCACACACAAAACACTATCTTTGCATAGAACACAGGAAACTCAAGACGGATGATCAAAATGTGAATGCTTCACTCCTTCTTTAAAAGGGGGAACAAGAATACCCTTGGCAGGGAATAGAGAGGCAAAGATTAAAACAGAGACAGGAGGAACACCCATTCAGAGCCTGCCCCACATGTGGCCCATACATATACAGTCACCCAATTAGACAAGATGGATGAAGCAAAGAAGCGCAGGCCTACAGGAGCCGGATGTAGATCTCTCCTGAGAGACACAGCCAGAATACAGCAAATACAGACGCGAATGCCAGCAGCAAACCACTGAGCTGTGAATAGGACCCCCGTTGAAGGAATCAGAGAAAGAACTGGAAGAGCTTGAAGGGGCTCGAGACCCCATATGTACAACAATGTCAAGCAACCAGAGCTTCCAGGGACTAAGCCACTACCTAAAGACTATACATGGACTGACCCTGGACTCTGACCCCATAGGTAGCAATGAATAGCCTTGTAAGAGCACCAGTGGAAAGGGAAGCCCTGGGTCCTGCTAAGACTGAACCCCCAGTGAACGTGTTTGTTGGGGGGAGGGCGGCAATGTGGGGAGGGTGGGGAGGGGAACACCCATACAGAAGGGGAGGGGGAGGGATTAGGGGGTTGTTTGCCCGGAAACCGGGAAAGGGAATAACATTCGAAATGTGAATAAGAAATACTCAAGTTAATAAAAAAAATATCTTTTTCTCAGTTGACATAGTAATAAAAAAAGTCATTATTATTATTAATTAGGAGATGGTATCTACATCCTTTATTTAGACAAAAGTGAAATATAAAACTCCATACACGGTTAATCGGTTACTAACATATACAAAGATACAAAAGCTTCTGATTTATGTGTAAAATATTTTCAGCAGCCACGTGAGAAATTGATTAAATCATTTTCATCTAAAAGAAAAATTAGATCAGACTCTTTTGCTTTTTCACTTTTGTTCTTTTAAATATTAATCTATGTGACAGCGTGTTCATATAAAATAACTTTCTTTGGGTTGTTCATACTGAATGTCATCCCATAGTTTATGACTTTTAAGCCTTACTATATGCTGGTTGTGAACTGCAAAGAATCAACCTTCTTTATCTTCCTGACTACTGAGATTAAAGGAATAAGCCACTATACATGATGTACATATTAGTCTACAATAGAGAGAGGTAGGAGAAATTCTGGATACACAAGGGCTGTTACTGCTAGAAATTTTTCTTCCAAACACCTCAGTGTCTCCTGCAGTTCTCATGGCACTATACTTCAACATACCTTCTACAGGAAGGAAGACATTGGAAAAGACTCAGTTACTTGTCTAGGATCAGACACTCAGTGAACATCAGGAAATAAACTTGGATCAGGTTTTGACTTTAATTCATATTTTATAAGAAACTAATTAATCAGATTATAATTCACTTCGATGTATGAACACATGACTGAAAGAGGATCAAGATCTGACATAAACTGAATGATCATTACATTGAATGTGTTGTTGCACAAGACTTGACAATGTGTGTTAGCATTCCTTCTAGGCTCTGCCTAACAGTTACCTGGCAACAACCAGGTAGACTTGGCTTGATATAAAAGTGGCTGTTTAGCCCCTCCTTGATCTCTCTGCCCCTTCTCTTTGTCTCTTACTCTCTCCCACTCACCCCTCTTTCTTCATGTATTCCTAGCAGGCAGTCTCTCTCTCTCTCTCTCTCTCTCTCTCTCTCTCTCTCTCTCTCTCTCTCTCTCTCTCTCTCCTCCTTTCTCAACTTTCCTTCCCTTCCCATACCCTAAATAAACTTTACTCTACTCTATTCTATACTATACCCATTGTATGTCCAGGACATCAGCATGGGCCCGCAGAGGCACACCTCCCACCACACCATCCATAGCTCTACAAAACATATCCTAGCTTTCTTTTTACAAAATACAACAATGTGTACTGTACAGTTTCCATGCAGAAAAACAACTTTTTGAATGTTGAAATCAACATAACATTAAGATATGTTGTGTGTTCAATACAGGATGAAGAAAATTTTCAATTTTTTTGTCTAATTTGGTATGCAAAGGTTTGATTAGTAATAACATAAAAGTAACTGTAAATTTTCAACTGTACTGATTTGTGGTTTAGTGTTTTGTCATTGTATTATGTACTCTCAATATACATTTGTGATATGCACTTTATTTTTACCCAAAATATATTATGACCTCAAGTTCTATCTCACTCCACTATTTCAATATTTTACCCATTTCTTTAGGAAACAAATCTAAGTTTATATTCCTAGGTTTTGAATTTTAATTTTCAGTTTTTGTAAAATACATGTAATTTTTTTAATTTCTGCTTTTATTTAAGACTCACTTACATATTTTCCACTTTAACATACTAAAACTGGAACACTTTCATTAATGATAAAGAAAAAAAGGCAAAAACTCTTGAACTCCATTATCACCAACATGCTTGGTTCATTGAAAAAGAATGCTTTCAGTTATGATGATTTAATGCTGTCATAAGGAGACGCGAGAAACTGAGGAAATGATGGAAGAGCTGAGGAGATGGGAAACTTGGAACCCCATCTTTATTAGAGGTAATAAATGTCTTCAGACTTTCTCTGTAACATGCAATCTTTCCATAAAACAAGATAATTTCAAAAATATTAAATTTTGGTTTTTTTCAACTGTAAAATGAAGTAAGCCTCATCACAGAATCTTCTGGATGTGTATTTGTGTGTACCCCATATTTTATAAGCAGCACATTAAGAGAACACAAAGGCTGACTATTTTTACTATGATCGCAATATAGTATCTGCCACTGGCATATGGGTGGTGAATGAATAAAAGAACAGACGGAAAGAAATAGAATTATAACTGCAAATTTTTTTTTTATTTTTGAGCAAAGAAATGCTTTATGAAAAGATTTTCTTTGATCTTATTTTTTTCCAAAGGAAATGAATAGGGAGAACTGGAAAAATATATGCCTGCTATGACTTCAATTTTCCTTTGTCAACCTTCAATTCTTATCTGTTTTGTAAGGAGGACCTCTATGCTTGTCTCCTGGTACTTCATTCACACATTGGAATATTTGAGTCAACCCAGACAAATGCTACCCACATAAAATATCAATGCAAAATGTATTAAAAATGAACTTTAATTCCTGAATTGGACATATAAAATATAGACTCATATCCCACATAAAAGTTTTGAAAGTGTTGGCCATCTTCTTGGGATAGCCAGAACTTCCCCATTACCCATACCACATCTCGAGCCTCACTTGCTGAATGGAAAATGAGCTTCAGTTGTACCATATCCCACATTTCCTATCCTTTGAGGCTCTGGGAAAAAAGGCCTTTATCCTTTGCTGCTCATGTGATAATACTTCATGACTTCATTGAAGTTTCCTCATAAAATATAATGATAAACAGAAGGGTTGCCCTTTTTCTAGTGGGAATGCTTTGTAGAAAAGATGTATAATTTCCCTTGTGGTTTGGGATACCATATGGCTTTTTCCTACTGGTTTTAGACATTTTTGAAGACACTAAATATTGAATTCATCCTCTAAGGTTTAAGAGGAGGCCCTCAAAATTATCACGGCTTTGACATTGCCAGCCTGCAGCTCATAGCACACATCACGCACTCTTTTTTGAGGAAAGGTAAGATAGAAGTGTTCGTGGCAGCAAATCCCAAGTGCTGTTACGAGCACTAAATCACAGTGTGGTTTGTTCAACATCAGGATTTCGTTTTATTTTTCTTAAATAGATTTTTCAACTTTGATGGATGGTGCTATTTATACAACATTCAAATATGAACACTTGCAAGATTGTAGTTTGAGAAGCCACAAAACACCAGATCAAAATTACCTCAGCTTAGCTATCAACGTAAGTAGAGCAAAATAGCATTACTGGTCCTTCTTTGTCTAACTCAAAAGAAAAATTCCCCCTCTAGATATTAAAATGAAATGTGACTGTAATAATCTATGCTGGCAGAATAAGCCCCAAACAATTTCTATGTAAAGCTATAAGAATAGTTTGGCCTCAATTTGTGACAACTTGTTTTGTTTTTGTCTTAATCCCAATTGAGTTTTTGTAGTTTGTTTGTTTGTTTGCCTTTAATCAAGGTTATAAGTCTGGCCATTCAGATCTGATTTGGCAAGCCAGGAGACATCAACCACATACTCCTAAGATAGACCTACGGTGTGTTGGTAAGGAGTAGCCTTATTTCTTGTATCAGATTCCTGCTGCAGTCTGCTCCCTCTGTGGACCACCATGTCAACATACTCACTTGATGTTTCCTGGTGATACAGTTCCGCTAAAATCGCTTACTACAGTGGAAAGAAGTAATGGTGTGCTTTTTGATCTAAACTGGATCACAGGTATTTTAAATACAACCCAAGAGTCTCAGAGCAGTTGCTGATTGTCTGAAATCTCAATAATCCTCAGTCAGAACTTACAAAGAACCAGAGCAAACCTGGAGAGACACCAGGTATAAGTTCAAACCAACAGGCCATCAAGCAGGACAAGGTATAGAGGAAATAGCTCATTTCAATGGTTCAATTAACTAAAATTCTTATTCTTTAAAGATTTGGTTTGATGAATCACCAGTTATTTTAAGATGAAATTAATAATTAAAATACAGTAAATATAGGGAATGTTTTCCCGATAGGAAATTTCAATTAAGCTCCAAATTTCAAAACACTACACACACACACACACACACACACACACACACACACACACACACACACAAATCACTCCAAAACTATAAGCTATTTTGTATTTAGAATGGAAAGAGGAGTCCACTGGATGACTTTCCCTACTGGAGATTACAGTTTTGTTTAATCTAAGGTAAAAAGTACTTAGTACAATTTGTATTGTCTTTCTTTCATTCTTTCTTGTGTTTTTTACTTTCTTTCCTTGACTTTCGTTTTTATTTTGCTTACCATTGCTCAGGGTACTTTGTCCAGGCATTTTCTTCCTCTCCATAAACTCCTGAGGTATGAGCATATAACATTGTTCAGTGTTTATGAGTTTTTGTTGTTGTTTTTATTTTTGTTTTTCATTAGCAAAATAAACATTTTCCTCAAGTTTCCAGAGTGGAAGCGTGAGGTCACTTTTGGTGTCTATCTATTAAGTCATCCTTACTAGTTATAGAAGTCCGTATCTGTATCTGTGATTGATTTACACTTAATTGAACCAAGTGCAGGAGTGAATATGTTCTTTAATATTTCCAAAATTCCTTTTTACTTATTGGCATCTCTTTTACATTGCATAGTTTCTCTTTTTCCACACATTTGGCTGCAGAACTCTTTTAGCCAAACTCTTTTGGGAGCTCAGTAATGCTGAAAACCGTACTGAAAGGACCTGCGCTGGATGTTTCATTCCTTGTCAACAACTATTTTTATATCAATATTATGACTGGAATTTCTAAGATTAAAGCATTTGCTTCATGCTTTTATATTTGCAAATTCTCGATATTTAAGACTTAGAGTTGTTAAAGTACAAAAGAAGGTATCACACTAAGGAAAACATGTATCTCCCAAGCTTAACGAAGAAGATAAGAAACTGCCTTCAGAATTAAAATATAATTCAATGTAGCACATATTTCCTTATATCTAATGCCACTAACTTGTTAGGCCAACAAAGTTTTACTACGGTTTAATTCACCAGGCCTTTCTCATGAAAGTCATTTAGAAAACTCCAAATCTTTCC
Organism: Rattus norvegicus; assembly: GCF_021556685.1. Taxonomy (NCBI): domain Eukaryota; kingdom Metazoa; phylum Chordata; class Mammalia; order Rodentia; family Muridae; genus Rattus; species Rattus norvegicus. The sequence goes on from NC_141540.1 coordinate 49,560,590, forward strand.
CTGGAGCATGAACCTTCTAGGCAGTGCCTTAAAATGTGCACTGATAGCGAAGGTCAGAACTCCTGTGCTCTGCCTTATGTCTAGTGCACCTCCCACAGGTCTGGACAGTCAGGCTTGGGGAAAGCTGGTAGAGATAGGAAAGCTCACTCTGCAGTTAGAGATAATAAACATAGCCATCCACAACACCTGATATGGGCTTGACTACTTTTTTTTCAACTCTTTATTCCTTAGGCTTTTTAGATGCGTCCTTTAAGGATAATATCTATGAGATTTTGTTTCTGTAGACCTAGTAGAAAGTATGACTGCTCTTCTGTTTTAAATGTGACCGTTCAGTTTAAGAAAGTTACGATTTTGGGTAACAACTTTTCTGCTCTTCATGTGCCTTTCTCATATTATTTGTAATATTTGTGTGTCATCTTACTTTAATGGAAAAGAAAATGGTGTGGGTTCCTTCTTATTTTAGATATTGAGTTAGAGTTTTATGTCTATCTATAAATGATGCGATGGATGATAAAAATCTCAATTTATTGTTTTTTTTGGGGGGTGGTGGTGGTATCTCTTTTGTCTCCTCTAAAGAAAATAAAATTATTCAGCTACCTTTATATTTTCCTTACATTTCTTCTTAATTTACTTTAAAATCCTCTACAATGTAAGTTTCAGAAACATTAAAATTGTATTTCCAGTATCTAAAATGTCTCTTGGATCCTGATAAATTGCAACCATGCATACACACACACACACACACACACACACACACACACACACACACACCACACCACAGTGTTGTGCAAAAAGATGTTAGAAGGAATAGATATAATTTTAATAAAAAGTTATTTCTTCTGAGTTTTAGTGAATAGACTAAACAGTACAATAGGATTTTAGTTTGTAATTTTAATGTTTGTAACAGAGCTAATTAAAGTTATAAAGGAAAATTTTGACTCCCCCAAATATTTAATATTGTCTGCATAGATCATAAATTATTTTGTGCTCTATTTGAAAGTGTATGAAAATGTGTGATTTTTTTATTTTTTCTCTTATTAAGGTTTAGGTCCATTTATTTTTAAGTGGTTTGTCTGTGTGTGTGTTTGTGTGTGTGTGTGTGTGTGTGTGTGTGTGTGCAGATTTATAGAGGATGCACATAAGCATCGATATGTACAGAACTCAGAAAAGAGCATCAATTCCCCTGAAATCTGAATTACAATCAGGTGAGAGCTGTCTGTCATGTGTTTTGGGAACTCATGTAAGAATAGCGTGTTTTTGCCATCCATCACTGAGCCATCTCTCTTACCCCAATTTAGCTGTAATAAATATTTTTATTTAAACTTTGAGGTTTTCCATGTATGGAGGTTTCTCCAGCACATGCCTAGTATCCTCAACTTTCAACACTTCAGACCAGACTAAGTATGTGTTTCATTTAATGAGCCTACAAGTCACCAAAGAAGTCCACAGTTACTCTGGGGTGCATTGTTGCTGTTGCACATGCTATGAATCTGGGTAAATTATGAGGGCCCATGTCTACCATTGTGGTATCATAGGGATTAGATTTTCTGCATTAAAATTACTCTTTATTTAACTTATGCATCCCTCCATCCATTGAGTGATCTTTAATTTGATTTTACCATTTATAGACTAAAGTCTCATTGGAAAAAGAAGTATATAATAGGTTTTGAATTTTTTCCTCATTTAATAATAGGCATTTAGAATTCTATGTCTTAGTATGGCTTGGAGACTAATGTATTTTTCATATGACATAATATTCTATTTTCTGAAAGTACACAGATTGTTCGGCAGTTACTTTTGAACATCTCAGACACTCTAACATTGGATAGCAGTGAATAAAATTTCTATAAATATTCATATGCAGCTTTTTGTATAGATATAACAGAATTTCAATAACAAATTATTTAAAAAAATATTTGCAGTGTTTTGGAGCTGAAACATATTTCATTTTTTTCAGAGTCCCTAAACAATACACCAAATATTACTATTTCATACTCCCAACCAGAGTGAATAATAGTTCCTGTTTAGCAGTGATGTTATCACTGTTCTTAATCTGACCTCATTAAGTAAGATATGCTGCATCACTAATTTTGTTATGCAATTTTCTTGTTTACATGTGTCAAGGGAAAACTTTCAATGTGCTCTTTACCTAATGTTGTAAATGTTTGTGTCACATTTTAGTAATTTTGATATTTCAGAATTTTCAATTACTTTTTTATTTGCCATGATGATCTATTGTTAGTAATACTAACAGTAATAGTGCTGTTATAATGGTTTTCGGTTACCAAAATCTTACCTATAAAAGACAGTAGACTCAATTTAAGCCGCTTGTGTTTTGATTGGTTCCACATTCTAGTACCTAGAAAACAAAATATAGAACTTGTCCAGGTTAAGACCCTATTATATCTTCAGGCCAAGTGAAATCAGGTATCTCAAACCATTTGCTTTAAGTCAGAAATTATAAATGATTAAGTTTAATGGCAAAGATATTCAAAAGCTATGATGGGATAAAAGCCAGGGATCAACTATTAGAGAGTTGCCTTGACTGTGAATATACTGGGCAATTCTTAATTGAAATTCAAAGCAATAAGAAAGTAAAAGATTATTTTTCTGGTAGAGAGAAAATGTCAGTGATCTAGCTAGAAGATCAAGACATCCTCAACAGACAGTATGTCAAAGCTAAATTCAGAACAGAAAGGTGAGGATCCTGAAAAGAAAAGTTTAAGACAGACAGATAATCTCTAGAGCGTGAGATAGGAAAGAGTCAGCATTTCTGAAGGGGATAAAGTAACCATCTTTCTATACATGAGTGTTAGTGGTCTGAACTCAGTCATGTTTTCATGCACATGAAACAGGGACATTATCAGATAAAAATCTTCCTACCAGAAAGCATTTTTAGATATACATATATAACTACCTGACAAAATTTACCCTATTACCTCATCTAGCCCTCATTTCCCACACCATCTGATCTCTTTCTCTGTACTTTTGTACTTTCATGCTTGATTAAATTTTTTTCTTTCAGATTTCACATAAGACAAAGTGTTTTAATGCTTTTCTTTTTATTTCTGTATTATTTTCATTATAATTATTTAAATTTCAACTTTCAAGATGCCTAGAATAGACTCTCCATCCTATGGAGCTACCTTAGAGCTACGCAAAAAGTTCCAATAATGCAGATCCTGGGATGTGGTGGGCTCTTCAGTTTCTGCTCATCCATCAAAACTAAATTTTATGGTAATGTTTTCTCATGAGGTTGCAAATACTAAGGCCCATTTTCACTTGCACATACATTCTAGTTTTTGTTTTTTCTTTTCCCCTGACATCTGCAGCTACTTTCTCTATTGAGGCCTTAAATCCTTCACAGTCATGAATCCGTTTGAAATAAACTTATAAACACTGTTTATTGAAGACGTTTTGAGGGATATTTATTTATTTGTGTGTGCGTGTGTGTGTGTGTGTGTGTGTGTGTGTTTGAGCATATATATCAGTGTGTGTATGCACATGTGTATTAAAAACACCCCAGGTTCCTTCAACAGCTCTGTAGAAGACCCAAATAAAATGGTTATCTGGTGTTTCAATGGCTATTAGTACTTTTTTTTAAAAAAAGTATATTTTAATTAAGTTATGTTCATTTTGTCTAAGATATAATGGTATTTTATACTTCAAAGAATATACTGCATTATTGCTATTAACATAACCTTAACATGGGAAAATTAACATATCTTTGAAACTGGGAATGAAACCCTTCCTCTGACTCATTTGATTGTGATAATCCCTTATTGTTGTGGTCTGTAGCAACTTGTAATATTCTTGAAGTATGTCTCTGTTCTCCTCTATTGTTTCATACACTTTATATAGTTTACCTAACTTTAACTTGTCTACTGATTAGGTATTATAACATTGTAGTCATTTCAAAGTCATTGATTATTTCAAAGCATGGCTTGTTCTGTTATTTTATTTTCATCTATCTAAAAAATAAAAAAGGAACTCTTCAGATTTTTTTTCTTAAGAAAGCCTGTTCTGAAATTTAATCCTTGACCATCTCTGATAATCTTTTCAAATTTTCCTCATTAGTAAGAGACTATTTTATATAGAAGGAGCAATAAAAACTTGATTTCCTTTCTGTGAATGTAAAATTCCAATAGTTATGGAGGATTTTTTTTTGAACCTATGTCTAATGATCAGTAAATATGGTAGACTTAAATAGATTTGCATAAACAGAAACAGTAGACCTTCTTAGAGTTATCCCTCTTTACAGTTTCCCCTTCACACACCTCCTATACCATCCCCTCTCCCTGCTTCCCTAACTCACCCATTCCTGCCTGACCTCCCTAGCATTCCCCTATGTTGAGGCATCAAATCTCCAAGGATCAAGGGCCTCCCCTCCCACTGATGTCAGATAAGGCCATTCTCTGTTACATATGCACCTGGAGCCATGGGTCTCTCCATGTGTACTCTTTGGTTGGTGGTTTAGTCCCTGGGAACTGTGGAAGGGTCTGGTTGGTTGATAATGTTGTTCTTCCTATGGGGCTACAAATCCATTCAGCTCCTTCAGTCCTTCCCCTAACTCCTCCACTGTGGTCCCAACGCTTAGTCCGATGGTTGTCTGTGAGCATCCACATCTGTATTGGTCAGACTCTCAGGAGACAGCCATACCAGGCTCCTGTTAGCAAACACTTCTTGGCATCAGCAATGGTGTCTGGATTTGGTGTCTGCAGATGGGATGGATTCCTAGGTATAGCAGTCTCTGGATGGCCTTTCCTTCAGTCTCTGCTCCACTCTTTGTCCCTGTATTTCTTTAGGCAGGAACAATTCTGTATTAATATTTTTGAGAAGGGCAGGTAGACCCATCCCTCAACAAGGGGCTGTGCCTAACCACTGGAAATGTTCTCTACAGGTTCTATCTCTCCTTTGTTGGTTATTTTAAGCTAATGTCATCCATGTTGGGTTCTGGGAACCTCTGATTTCCTTGCATCTGGGACTTTCTAGTGGCTACCCCTGGCTCCCATCATCTATTGCTACACACTTCGATTCAATTTCCTGACAATGTTTTTGTTTTACATTTTTATGTCTTTGTAGTTTGCTGAATAGTGTGCTAACTTTATAATCAAGAAAGTGTCAAACATTATTTAAATATTTGACACATTTGTAAATTATAACCAAAGAGAATTTATAGTTACTTTTTAAACTCAGTATATTTAAAAATTATTCCATTGGCAGTATCAATCTATTATACCATACATAAGTAGTAAGAGTCTATGATGCAATTATTCTCATTCCAGCAATACTCAGTTATTATTTATAATGGTATTTTAGTTGGCTTTAGCCAGTTGCACAATACCCTTGCATAGTCATAGTTTAATAAATAATGTAGATGACTATGATAGTCAGGAGTTCATCTGAAATATTTGGACTTGGGATATAAACTCTGCAAATTCAAGCATGTAATTAATTAAAGCTATAAGCCCAAGAAGAAAAGAAAAACAGAGACACCAACCCTTTTGACAGCATGCAAGTTTTCTGTTTCTTAGTATCATAGAGCAAAATAATAACATTGGAATTCTATGTTTATTCTCTTTGTGATGAACTTTACTGGAACATGTTTACTAAAAGGAAAGGGATAATGGGGTAATACCAGAAATGAGGTGATCTGAGGATAAGTTTTATTTCTGCAACAATCAATCCATCTGTAGGATTAGGCATGTCACATTGCCTAATCCCAGACTCGATTTTCTCACCACATTGAAATTTTCAAAGCTGATCTGTTGTAATCTGGGATATTTCTTCGCATAAGTAAGTTTAAAATAAACATACAATGAGTTTAAATTGAGAAATTATATTAGCTCATAGAATGTGGACTCTAGAGGAAGAGAATGTTTTGGCTTCTGTCTCTCCTCAGAGTTCATTTATCTGCTTCTTTCCATATAGCAGCTGTATTCTTCTGACATGCTTGAAAGCACAGCTTTAGGCAGAAAGAATGGAAAGAGTACACTCGAATACCAAGATCTCAGTCAAGCTTCCTGAACCTTTCTAACTTGTTCTGGTCACATGATTCTCTTGAAGCAGTGGCCTTATTAAGGTCATGTGATGGTTGAATAGCTGACATCATCTAAGGCCCCGCCTCTGTGATTTATTTCTTGATTAAAATAGGTTTGTTCTAGAAGAGTAGAAATCCAAAGAGGAATGTAGTTCTGGCTGGGTGAACAGAAGATTTATAGTAATATGCTGGTGACCCAGAATGTAGTCACAGTAATGTTCATGTAAACAACATTTGATAATTGTTTTAAAAGATCTGTAACTGATTTTTCTACAGAAAATACAGACTTTGTATTTTAGAAAGGGACTCGATTTTTAAACTATATCTCAAATAACAGGATGCATTTTAGTCTTCATTGTTTTTATTCCATTTGCAAAGCATAGAGAAAATGGCTCTTTTAGAAACGGACTAAGTTCAAGGTAGGATTTGTTTAGTTCTTCCTTTCTGTAAAATAATCTTGTATAATGGGCATAAAATATACATAGAAATAAAGAGCACTAATGTACAAATATGATGATGGAGAAAATTCTCTCTGAGAGATAACACAGATTTGAAATAGGAAGTAATTTAAAAATCTAGTTCTTACTGTTCATCCTCATCATCCTGCAAGAGAAAATTAATATTAAGATTAAAATGACTTAACAATTATGTGGATGATATATTTAAGACACAAGGAAGATAAACTATTTCCAACGAACCCACAACTCTAGAAAATGTCACACATATATCATGTACTGCATTTACTTAAGAGTTTTCACAACACATTCAAAACCAACACTCAGTATTAAGGCTGGAAAAGGTGGAAGAAAGGACTTTGGAATATTTTGACATAAAGGATAGCAGTTTGAGAAAATCCCCATATCTATATCAAATGTTAACATTCCATGAGCAGTTTTCCTTCTCTCAGGCATATAAACACATCTCTATTTACGAGAAGGCTGTGGCCTCTTCCAAGCTTGTTAATGCAAATGAGATAATTCAATAAGAAAAGATAACTGCCTGGTGCAATGCAGCAATATATATATTTCTATATATATATTTCTATATATATATATTTCTATATATATATTTCTATATATATTCAAGAAAATATACATAATACTGAATAATTATGTTCATGAAGTCCCATTTTCTATGTTTCACCATATTAAAATGGATTATACTGGGACTCTGAGAGTGTGAGTTACTAGTCCCTTCAGTCCTATCTTTGTGGGTAAGACTTTCTTTTCTGATAATGTCCTCTTTACCTCCTGCTTCTATGTATCTATCTATCTATCTATCTATCTATCTATCTATCTATCTATCTATCTATTTGTCAATATGTCTGTCTATCAATCTATCATCTCTCTACATATATATATATATATATATATATATATATATATATATATATATATATCATGTTTCTGTGTCCATTATATAGGATACATATAAGGTATAGGGTATATTTTAAAACATTCAATGTATTTAGTTTAATATACAAACAAAGGCTTTCCCTGTGGCATTTTGACATATCTCTCGTTATACCCTGCTTTCCTTAATGCTCTTTCCCATAGCTCTCCTCTACTTCCCTGTCGTTTTCTTGATAATACTTTACGCATTCTATATTCTTAATTTACTCATTTCATTGCCTCATTTCATCCCTTTCTCGTGTTGTCTTTTTTTTTTTTTTGCTTCCATTTTGTTGTAGCTTCAAAATATGTCCACGCCTATGTGGAAAGGCTCACCAATGTGCGCCACTGTTGTACTTTAAAGCTAGGTTACGCATGTCAGGGAAAAGGTTGAGCCCGTGAGTTTATGAATTTAAGCATTTCCAGGTATGTCGACTTCTTTGCAGATACTGTAATTACATTATTATTGACACATATGAATTGCACTTTCATTGTTCACATGTTGATGAGTATCTAATATGATCCCATTTCCCGGACTCTCTGACTAGTGCAGCGTTTGTGCTGATGTGCGGTTATCACTGCAGCTCACCACATGTTTTCCCGATAGTGCTATAGCTAGTCAGGGGGTAAATCTCTTCTTGCATTTTTGAGAAACAGCTCCATGATTTCCACCGTGACTGTACCAATTTGCATCACCAAGAGTCCCTAATGGGGTTCCTCTTTTCTCACGTGTTTCCTTGATTCCCATCATGAGAAATCCTCAAAGAAAGTTCAATATACATTTCTCTGCTGACTAAGAATTCTGAGATGACCACATGGTTATTGTCATTTCACGTGCTTTGTGGTGTATCACTCTTCCTGATTTGTGTATATTAAACCAGCTTTGCACTCTGAGAATGAAGTCAATTTAATCACGGATGATTGATGTTCATAATATGTTCATACCTTCTTGAATTTTGTTTGCCAGAGTTTTACTGAGCACTTTTGCAATGAAGTGATAAAGTAAATTACTATATAGAGCTCTTTTTCAGCATGTTGTCATCCAATTTTGCTATGAGAGTAACACTGTTCTGGCTCCATTGAGATAGTGCAGCAGTGTGACTGGCCTTCCTACTTTTGGAACACTTTGAAGAGCATTTGTGTTGGCCCTTCAGTAAAGGTTTGGTTGAATTCAACAATAAATTCATTTGGTCTAGAACATGTATTTGATAGGAGGCTTTTTCCTTTTTGCTTTTTCTCTTTTACTTTTTTAATTTATTTTTACACTCCATAATTTATTCCCTTCCCAGTCCATCCTCTGACTGTACCACATCCCATACCTCCTCCCTGACCGCTCACCCCACCCAACGTCTGTCTCCAAAAGGATGTCCCCACCACACCCACCCACCATACCTCTAAATTTCCTGTGGCCTACAGTCTCTTCAGGGTTAGGTGCATGTTCTCTGACTGAACCCGGATCTGGGAGTCCTCTGCTGTATATGTTTTTTGGGGCATCATATCACCTGGTGTACGCTGCCTGGTTGGTGACCCACTGTCTGAGAGATCTCGGGGGTCCAGGTTAATTGAGACTGCTGGTCCTCCAACAGGGTCACCCTCCTCCTCAGCTTCCTCCTGTTTTTCCCTAATTCAACCAGGTGTCAGCAGCTTCGGTTTATTGGTTGAGTGCACATATCTGCATCTGATTCTTTCAGCTTCTCGATGGGTCTTTTGGAGGACAGTCATGATAGATACCTTTTTGTGAGCATTTTATAGCCTCAGTAATGGTGTCATGTCTTGAGGCCTTCCCTTGAGCTGGATCCCACTTTGGACCAGTCTCAGGACCTTTTCCTCAGGCTCTTCTCTGTTTCCATCCCTGTATTTCTTTCAGACAGGAAGTATTATGGGTCAGAGTTTTGACAGTGGAATAGCAACCCCATCTCTCACTTGATGTCCTGTCTTCCTGCTGGAGGTGGGTTCAATAAGTTCCCTTTCCCCACAATAGGGCATTTCATCGAGGGTCCTTCCCTGTAAGTCCTGAGAGTCTCTCACTTTCCAGGTCTCTAGTACATTCTAGTGGGTCCTCCCAACCTTCTTCCTCCGGAGGTTGCCTGTTTCCATTTTTTCTGCTGGGCCCTCAGGGCTTCAATCCTTTTCTCTCACTCAATACTGTTTCATGTTCTTGTTCAATCTTGCTGAGTTTTATTTGTGATGATGCATTGTTATAAAAAATATCTCTTAAATGCAAAGAATAGAACTTTTATTAGACTTCATGGCCAGAGTTAATAGCATAGCTTGTGGTCATTTAAGGCTTCAGACTACTGTTCTAATGTATATTCAGCCTGTTTGTCTTATCTCACCTTAAGTGAGCAAAGTAACAACTGTCCTCAACTGCTTTGGATTTTCTATGGAATCAATATTTACAGTCTAAGCCAATATGCCATTGTAATCTTGAATTATGTATTCTTTTGTGCCCTGACCCATGAATAAAGTGCAAGTATATTGATAGTATAATAATAATTCACTGAAAATTATACGAGGAAAGAGGCCTTAAAAGTGAGTATTTACCATAAAGGTTGGATGCAACATACAGTTAATTGGTTGGTTGTTTTATTTGTTATCTGGGTTGGTTGGAGTCAGATGCATAATCTATTTTTAAGCTCTCTTAATTTCTGTGATGTATTCCTCATTCCTTCTCCTTCCTTATGCTCTCTATATTGACTAAATGATACAGAGTAAAATATCCTTTTTAGGGAGAAACATATATATACTCACACAGACACACATACCCATGCATGCACACACACACACCCACACACATACACACCACACCAGACATACACATGCATGCATGAACACCCACAAACACACACACACACACACACACACACACACACACACACACACAGAGAGAGAGGGGGGGGAGAGAAGAGAGAGAGTCTGAGACGGATACAGGGACACATGGATGATGGGCAGGCAAGATAGGTACAAATTCAGTTTTATACCACAGACTGACTATAGCATGACTTTCTGCAGACCTGCCAGTGGTTTAAATAATGACATCAAGGCCTTTCAATATTTTAAAGCTTAGGCCTTTTAGCTAGGGCAGTCTTCCAGTTAGCTATCCACCTTAACCTGACTAATCCTGGCATTACCTCCAACCATGTAGCCAACTCTACCACTCTGTTCTCTAGCCTGTTCTTTCACCTCTGTGTTCTCTGATAAATCTCCTACATCCCATTTCTTCTCCCAGAGTCCTTCTCTCTCTCTTTCAGAAGTTCCTCCTTCCACTTCCTGCACAGCTGTTGGCTCTCAACTCTTTAAACAAACAATCACATCCAATTTACATTGCTTCTAGGCTAGAGAGGAAGGATGAATATTTACAAAATCTGAGGCTAATAATGGACGTTAGAAATGTCAATACTAATATCTTATCAGCATTTAGCTCTCTGCTAGTACAGAATTAACAACTGAATATACAGAGATGCACCTGCACACAAGGTGCCCTGGCAACAGACAAGAAAGAACAGAAGACAGATAGATTAAAGTAAAGAATCGAAATGGTTCCTCACTCTTGGCTAAATCACAACAAAGGGAAACGCTTTGAAATTTCTTTTTCTTAATGTAAAACTGACACTATGGACAAGCATGAGTTTATTGTCAATGTTTTCACAAAGATGCAGTTATACATCAGTTCTAGCTGTTTATGTCTTTTGATTTAGTTATCGTATGTCACGTATGTCCAAGAATGTCTCCATTCCTTTACAGATTTCCAGTTATTTATATTATAAGGTGCAGTATACTTTCTTTCACAACATTGAATAACGAATTTTAAAAGAAAAAATTATAGTGTCTCATTGGGTACCTCATGTTCAACAGTAGAGAGATAACACAAAATAAACTCAATAGTATTTTTGAAGGCTTTTGTCACATATTACTTTATTTAAATATTTTCTTGCCCTGCTTCTCTTTTGATTATACATATGGTTTCAGGGTTTTGGTTTGTTGTTGTGGTTTGCCCTGAAGTTATCTGTATTTTGATGCTAATTCCACTGCCCCAAGGACAGCTGCCTAGTCACATACTGTACTCAGGAATCAGGTGACTTTACCAGAGCCTCCCCATTGAATTTGTAAAGTACAGGTGAAGGGCAGGTACAGGATAGAAGGAGGCCTGTCATTGGAGGAGAAAGAAGGATGGGCAGGAGAGAAGTTTGAAGGAAGAGAAGACTAGAGGAAAGGAAGAGACAGGAGAGAGGAGAGGGGGAGAAGCCATGTCAAGTGATGTTAAGATTCTGCTCTGTGTATTTACAGGTTGTTATCAATGTTCCTAAGGGATGGATGGTACCAGGCTTTGTATGTTTAAGTGGGCAATTATATCTTACCAATTGGGTCAAAGATTATTGTGTTGTGTATTCTTTTATGTGAGGGTTTGAGTGTAGGAAAGTGTGCGGCTGGGATGTTTTTCCGCCAAGGTATCTAGCAGATATCTTGGGGCACCACGGTGCAGACCTAGCAGGGTAAAAGACAACTATACTCATTTATTTTTATATTTTTACAACAACAGTTTGTCTGTGGGGAGATGACACAGTGTGTGTGTGTGTGTGTGTGTGTGTGTGTGTGTGTGTTTCCTATGCTTTTTTTGTTTTCCAGTTTTATTAAACATACATTTTTTTTCTTACACAATATAACAATGTAATATAAATATAGTTTTTCTCTCTCTATTCCTCTCTTGTTTTCCCCTCTGGAAACCTATTGAAGTGAAAACTTCCTAAAACTATGTGAAGGTGATCCTGACAAAAATCTTTTAATAATGAGGGGACAGATTTTCAACTAGCAACCAAATAAAGTTTCCAGTACTGGGATTGTGTTCCATCGAATTGTTGGCCTAAAGCATCCTATGGAAATTCCCAAAGAACCCAGGCCATTGCCAAAACAACAGGGTGCTTTCCACAAACTGGCAGCAAGGTCCTACTTCTAAAGACAGCAACTCATTGAACATGAAGAAATGTAACTATTTTAACTATGTAAAACCCTCACCCCAATGTTCTCATGTCTTTAGTATTGCATGGCTGTATCAGCAGGCTCACAAAAGAGAAGCATATACACTAAACCAGCCATAAAACCATTGATCTACAATTTGTCTTGCCTACACTGTGCTAGGGAAATGGTGGTACAAACTTTATGAGACTGTCTGACTATATTTGTCCTAAGACCAACCCCACAAGGTGGAACCCATATCCAGTAATGCTTATAAGAGCCAGATAGCCCAGAGACCTTGAGAAAAAAAATACTGCATGCCTTTAAAAAATAAACAGTTAAATTACATCCAATGATATTTTGCTATACTCATACATCAGTGCACTATTCAGTTTGTTTGTTTGTTTGTTTGTTTGATTACTTATTTATTTATTGCTATTGATTTCTACTTTTGTATTTTCCGGCACCAGCGGTCCAGAATCCTATTTATTTTAGAATCTATCAAAAAATATAAATTCTAATTATATTTTGTGGGATATTCTATACATAGGTGTTAAAGTTATTTGATGTATACAGTACTACAGCTGAAGCAGCAAGAGAAGCACATGATGTGGCGGGGGGGGGGGGGTGGCTGTCTTGAGTTTTTTGAAACCTGACAGCTGCCCAGCCACCTGTGACACACTTTCTCCAGGCCCCACAATGTCAAATGCCCTGATCCTTCTCAAGTGGTGTCACTTCCTAATGACTAAGCATTCAGATATATGAGCCTATGGGGGCAGTTCTTACTCAACCCCACAGCAGTGTGGCTGTTATTTAGTCTTTCTTCCCAACTAAAAACTGCTACAGGATTTTGCTCTTTACCATTTTGCATGTGAAAGATTTTTTCCTTGCTCGCTTGTTCTTCATTTCCTCACATGAAATGTCTTCCCACAGTCTCATAATTGAGACTTTCAAATACGTACACAAATATTTCTGAGTAGTATTATTTTGAGAATCGTCTGTAGTGGTGGACAAGTAGCCATGAACTCTCTGTTTCTCTTGAAATGCCCTTATTTCTTCTTCAGTTGGAAAAGACAGCTTTACCGGATAGAACAATCTTGCATGATAGTTATTTATCTTCGGGGCATGAAATGCATTATTTCATACTTTTCATGTTAGTGTGGCTGAAAGAGATCTGATGTTATTCTGGTATTTCTGCTTTTATAGAATGACAATATTTCCTCATAGACTTTAATTTTTTACAGACTTGGTATTTTTTGTATCTCTGCTGGCCAGGCGTATTTGGAGTTCCAAATGGTTTCTTTGTTTGGATGCCGCTGCTAACAGGGAGTGGAACCAGCCCAGGAGAAAGTAGTTTGATGCAGTTAAGAAAGATGAAAAAGGAGGTGGAGCTCTGAAGACCGCTTTGACATCAGACATGGAGGTGCAGAGTTTGGAGTTTGCCCAGCTGGTTTCCTGTCTTCCTTTGGGAATTACAGTTCAGTGATCTTTGAACTTTGGATTTTTAACATTTTTGAGACTGCTATAGATTATAGGGACTTGGGAACTTGGACTAAATGTATTTTTTACTATGAGCCCCCATAGACTCATGTTTGAATAAGCTGATGGGGGCCAGGGAGTGGAATGTGGTGGTTTGAATATATTTGGCCCAGGGAATGGCATTATTAGGAGATATGGCCTTGTTGGAGTAGGTGTGGCCTTGTTGGGGGAAGTGAAGCCAGTCTTCTAGTGGCCTTCAGATGAAGATGTAGAACTCTCAGCTCCTCCTGTACCATGCCTGCCTGGCTGCTGCCATGCTCTCGCCTTGGTGAAAATGGATTGAACCTCTGAACCTGTAAGCCAGCCCCAATTAAATGTTGTCATTGTAAAAAAAAAAAAAGAAAGAAAACTTTTGCTGTAATATTTTCAAGTCGAGTCCTACACCTATAATTTTTATCTCAGGTCTGTGTTCTCACTCATGAACTCACTGATTATCTCCCAAAGTTTTAGATATTGTGGTCATGCTTCAGTTTTCATTTTACTGATGGTTGAATGTAGTATTTCATCTACCCCATCTTTCATCCCTAATACATTATTTTTCGTACTTGAATCTCAATGATGTTTCCAGTGTTTTTATTATTATTGCATTATTATTATTACTGTTATTATTATATTGTTTATTTACTTTTCATTTATACACATTCTATTTTAAATATCATGTCAGTGTCTTTGATAAATGTTTCTGCTGTGTTCCTTATATTTTCTTTCATAAACCTATTTACTGTATCTTTGATCTTTTCTATTAGTCAGGTTCTCTAGCTTTGTCAACATCCTCACATTTCTGTGTTGTAATTTCCTTTGTTTATTTTAGGAAAAGAATCTTTTTTAATAATCCTCCTCATGAATGCCCAATTCACAATACCACTCAGTATGGATAAAGAGGCAACAGCAACAACAGTAACCCACTTAATGACACAGCTATTTATTAAATCAGATATAGCCAAGTTATTAATTACTAAAAGTGGTAAAGCCAAAAATGGCAAAACTACTACAGAATGTGTGTTCTCTTAACTAAAAAACTATTTAAGGTAAATGTGGGCATCTTAAATAGATTAGATAAAGGTAAGGGGGCAGGAAGAAGGATAAACAGAAGACAGGAAAGAAAATGGAAGGGATCTCAAAGCGCCGTCTTTCTTGTACTTTGGGGCCAGTGAGAAGGCTTATCAGGTAAAAACTCCTACGACATAGGCCTAATAATCTTAGACTGGTCTTAATATCTCCCAAGTTGTCCTCTGCCCTCAGTATATGTGCTGTGGTATATATGCACCTGCACTTACATATAAACATATCTTCACACAACTCACTAAAATTAGTTTTTGATTTGCAAATTCTAGCTACATGTATGGAGGAGGGAGGGTATCAATGGAGCTTATAGACTCCCATTTTCCTTATGGAAATAATGTTGTATCTGAACTGGACAAGTATCCATTAGTCATTGAAGTTACTTTGATTCTGCTAGCTTTGCCTCTTAGCATTCCATGAGATTGTGCTGGTGACACTTATATTTACAACATGTGAACTGAGCAAGTTCATTCATATCCCAGGTGTCTCCAAATGGGACCCTTCACTCTGTCTAATGATTTAGAATTAGATATTATTCCAGCTATATGGGAGTATGGGAAAAAGACAGAACCAGAAGATCTGTCTTAATACTTTTAGGAGAAGATAGGCACAAATCATCTTACTGATAGATTCTCTTGTGGTTGTCAAGGACACCTCTGTAACTTCTAAATTCTTAGTTTCTAGAGCAATGAGAGGATCTGATTCCTGTTGGCCTCCTGATGAGATCTATTAAATTTCAAGCTTATTTTCAGACCATGAGATCTATTTCTGATCAAAATGGCCTCCTTTTTTTTCATGTTGTCCAACTGAAAATTATACTGTGTTTTATTCTGACATGTCCAATAAATTCTCAGGCTTATTTACTTGATATGGTTTTAATATAATTAAGTGTTACTCTAATCACAATTTACTTTTATAAATGCATAGAATATAAAGTTTCTACTTTTAGGAATAAGCTATTAATTTGCCTGGTTCTCCTGGTACTATATTCACAATCATATCTAGAAGTTTCTCTATAATTCTTAAAAATATATTCTTGTATGTCCTTTGTTCAAAGTCTGCTCTTATAACATATATTCTGTTCAATATACTCCTTATATGAAAAATTCAAGATGTTAGAATCTTCATTATGGATCCCATAGTTTTGAAGACGAGTTAATAATAATATTCTTGGTGAAGGGTTTAGTGTGTTCTTAAATATCTTCTAAAGGAATCAGATTTACAATAATTACTATCAATTTTCAGATATAAATTAGGTCTTAAGGGATTTCTTTTCACATTATCATGAGTTTGCCATCAAAACACTATAAGCATAGTTATTAAAAATAAAACATCAAAGTCTTTAGGTTTTTGTAGCAAAGAATTTTTCTGCATATTGACTGGTTAAAATTTATTATAGCCACATACACAATTCTAGTTATATTTAGAGAAGATTCAACCTTCAAAATCATTTAATACATTTTTTTTAAATCAGAAGGGAACATACACACAAGATAAACAATATGACGTTCGATGTGAAGACTGCAATCAAAGGAAGGGAGTGAAATTGTCAGATTCAATAATGTTCTCACAAATAAAAACTTTGAAAGATGAGTCAATGCAAAGAAAACCACCAAAACTTACTGCAAACCCAAAGAAAGTAAAACATAAAAAAAAGGAAAATTAGGACAGAAAAATCTTAATATCCTTCCAGTCACTTCATTATTTACATTTGTTTTCTAACTATGGATTCTGGAAATATCACACATCAGTAAAATATCTGATATTTAAAATAGGTATTAAGAAATAATTAAGTTGGGCTGGAGAGATAGCTCAGCGCTTAAGAGCACTGACTGCTCTTCCAGAGGTTCTGAGTTCAAATCCCAGCAACCACATGGTGGCTCACCACATCTGTAATGAGATCTGGTGCTCTCTTCTGGTGTGTCTGAAGACAGCTACAGTGTACTCACATAAAATAAATAAATAAATCTGAAAAAAAGGAAAGAATTAAGTTAAATTAATATGATGGTAATGATCATATGATTAACTCTTCGTGCCAACATGAATATACTTGTGTCTATAAATTTAAGAGAGTTGTTATGTCGCAATTTAAGAGAGAATTTAAAAAATGGGCATTATGTTTTTTAATTTTTCTATAATTTCTGCAGAGTAAGAAAAGTCTCCCATAGTTATCTTTTCATTCCTGGCACTTACCCTAATATTGGCACAATTAACTTAATATTTTTAATTCAGTTTCATCTTTCCTCTTCCCTTTCCTTCTTCTCTGTCTTCTGATTTCATAGTAACTGTTTACCCTTGAAGAGTGTTACAGTTTTGTTTGTTCTTTCAATGAACTTTACTAATGCTAGAATTTTGATAATATTTAAATGGAGCTATGTCTTGTAACAGATAAAAATAAGTATCTGTGGAATAGGAAAATTGCCCCTTATTAACTGCCCAATGTTAAATATTTGGGTCGGCAAGTTGTTTTGAAAATATTGATTCAAGGATTTTGGCTTTTTATATCCCTAGCATCTGGCATACACCTTTGACTTTTAACATCTGAGTTTGCCCTGGGCTAATCTTTTTTTCCTCCCATAGATCCATAGAGGAATGTAAATCTTGTCTATAATGACTTAGAGAATTCACATGGGGCTGAGAATTCAATTGACACAATACAGAGAAGTATATAATTTTTAGTATGTTTGTAAGGTTGTATAAAATCCATGATTTTAACATGATAAATGTGTCCTCCAAATAAAATGGGTACCCGAAGCAATATACAAACCTAAGGGCTTATGTGTTAGTTAGAATAGAGAGGTATCTTCAGGAAAGTAAGAAAAGGCTTTGGGAAACTGAAGAAAGATAAGAATTATTCTAATATGTCTGTTTGTGCAGATGTCCCTGGGCTACAAGTGCAGCAGAACCATCTATCTCTTACAACAGAGAATGCATCTTTCATCAGAGATCATCTCCCCTCTCTAGATAAATAATCCTCTTTCTTGTATCTGCAATGTATTTAAGTACTGTGAATTCATGATAACCCAATTGCAAAATGGCATGTTCTAGGGTGACAGATTATGCCAATCTTGAGGGCCTTAAAGAGAAAAATCAAGAGTCATGATCTCTAACAAGAACAGAATTTGGATGTGTTAATATTCTCTAATGTTCTACTTGGAACTACTCATATCACCATATGGAACAGATTGCGTCTAAGTTTAAAAATCATTTTCTTAAACCACTGAACTGAGAATGGGACCCCAGTTGAAGGAATCTTAGAAAGGACTGAAAGAGCTTGAAGGGGCTTGAGACCCCATATGAACAACAATGCCAACCAACCAGAGCTTCCAGGGACTAAGCCACTACCCAAAGACTATACATGGACTGACCCTGGACTCTGACCTCATAGGTAGCAATGAGTATCCTAGTAAGAGCACCAGTGGAAGGGGAAGCCCTTGGTCCTGCCAAGACTGAACCCCCAGTGAACGTGATTGTTGAGGGGAAGGCTGTAATGGGGAGAGAATAGGGAGGGGAATGCCCATAGAGAAGGGGATGGGGGATGTTGGCCCGGAAACCGGGAAAGGGAATAACAATCAAAATGAAAATAAGAAATACCCAAGTTAATAAAGATGAAAAAATAAAAAAAATATTACTTATGAAATAAAAAATCATTTTCTTTGTTACTGAGGAGCCTCCATCTAGATTTTCCACAATGTACAATTGATCCTTCTCATAATCTCTGACTGGGGACAATTACTTTTCTTTTTCTTTTCTTTTATCTGTGTTGTTGTTTTTGCCTGCATGTATGCTTTTGAGGATGCCAGATCTTGGAGTTACAGTTATGAGCTGTCATGTAGTTGCTGGGAATTAAACCCAGGTCCTCTGAGCCATCTCTTCAGTCCCTACATCTACTTTTCTCAGGAAGATTTTAATGACAGTCTATTTTCAACTATACCTTTGAGTCTTCAGGACTGACTTGTTATAGTCTCATTTTTTGGAACTTGAATTTGATACTTTTTCTATAAATCCTCAGTTAGCCTCATCCATCCCAGGCCTTCAGACTTTTGTCTTCTCATCAATACACTACAGAGAACCAACACTAAAATCTCCACTTCCTGTCTCCAATATTATATGTCTTCTTCCAGTTTAGTACCATAGCATTGTTGTTTTTATGGTTTTGTTTATTTATATTCCAAATGTTGCCACCCTTCCCAGTCCCCCCACCAAGAATCCTTCACCCCATTCCCTCTACCATTTGCCTCTGAGAGGATACACAGTCCCCTCTATCCTGCTTCCCTAGACAACAAGTTGCTACAGGATTAGTCACATCAGCTCCCACTGAGACCAGACAAAGCAGTCCTCTGTTAAATATATGCCAGGGGAGGGGCATGAACCAGCCCCTGTTTGCTCTTTTTTTTTTTTTTTTTTTTTTTTTGGTGGTTTAGTCTCTTGGATCTCCCATGGGTCTGGCTTAATTGATGCTTTTGGTCTTCCTGTGGGGTTGCCATCCCATTGAGCTCCTTTAATCATTCCCCTAATTCTTTCTTAGGGGTGCCAGGCCTCAGTCTCAGTTAGCTGCTGGTAGAGCCTCTCAGAGGACAGCCATGCTAAGCTCCTGTCTGCAAATACAACATGGCATCAGTAACACTGTCAGGGTTTGGTGTCTTCCCATGGGATGGATCCCAAGTTGTGTCAGTCCCTGGATGACCTTTCTTTCAATCTCTACTCTATTTTAGTTCCTGCATTTCTTTTAGACTGGAACAATCCTGGGTCAAAAATTCTGAAAATAGGTTGATGACTCACCTCATGCTTCTACTGGGGCCCTGTCTATCTACTGGAGGTGGTGTCTTCAGGATCCATCTCCCTGCTGTTGGACATTTGACTAAGGTCATTCCCATTGAGTCCTGGATCGCCTACATCTCAAGTCTTTGCGACTTTCAAGAGGTTTCTCCACCCCCATCCCCTTGCAACTGTGTATTTCCATTCAAAACATTATTTATGTTGCACTTCATTTTATTTTATCATCAATTTCATGTGGGTAATATTAGGATGCAATTTATTTCTTTTAATTTTTAAATGTCTCCAGACTTTTTGAAAATACAGTCTTCTGGTACTTTACAATTAGATTCTCACTTCCAATCTCCACTTTTTTAAATTTGCTTTTGTATTTGTTTTAAATAGAGTCTTACTATTGCCTAGACTGTCCTGGACTGGAACATATTTCCAAGTACTAATTTATTAAGAGTATACTACATAGTATAATCCACTAAATTTTTTAAATATTTAAGTATTTTCTTCTTATAGAACAAGTTCAATGGGAAAACTAGATTATAAATCATACTTTTAAAACTCAATAAAACATAAAGTTTTAAATATGCTTAAAATATTGTCTATACATATCATTAAAATTTTAGTTTTAACCAAGAATTAGCAAAGATCAATGACAACATATTCTAAACAGTGATATATTGAAATATGTTAATATTTTATTATTTAAAAACCATTGATTTTCTGATATGTAGTGACAGGCCATATGTTTTAGCTTCATTCTGTTGCTGTGACAAATCAATGACCAAAACTAACTTAGAAAGAACGATTTATTGGGCTTACCCTTCCAGGTTAAAATCTGTTATTGGGAGAAGTCAGAGCAAGAATATAAGCAACTCTGGAAGCCAATGCCATGGAGGATGTTGCTTTCTGGGTTTCCTGCAAACTTATTATTAGCATAAAAGTTTATACAGCATAGGACTACCTGCCTAGAGATAGTACCACTTATAGTATTCTGTACCTTTCTATATCAATTAACCTTTAAGGAAATTCCCTACCTACATGCCCACAGGCCAGTCTGCTCTAAGCAAACTCTCAACTGAAACCCTTTTCTAAGAATTCTGTAGGTTGTGTCAAATTGACAGTTATAACTAAAACTAGAACACTATAGAATCATGAACTGAAAGAGTATTGTTACCACTAGTGTTCTCTACTGAGGTAGTCATACTCTGAATACTATGAAAAAAGAGATATGAATAGAAGTGAATATAATGCCCTCCAACAGAAGAATGGATACAGAAAACGTAGTGTGTCTATACAATGGTGTACAACTCAGCTATCAAAAACAATGACTTAATGAACAAAAATATCGATATGAGGGGATATAAAGGCACAATTTAGAGCAGAGACTGAAGGAATAGCCATTCAAGTCTGCCCCACATGTGGACAGGAACTGGATATAGATCTCTCCTGAGAGACATGTCAAATACAGAAGCAATTAGTAGCAGTAAACCAATGAACTGAGAAGAGACCCTGGTTGGAGGAATTAGAGAAAGAATTGACAGAGCTGAAGGGTCTTGTGACCCCATAAGAACAACAATGCCAACCAACTAGATTTTCCAGTGACTAAACCACTACCCAAAGACTGACTCTACATGGACTGACCCATGGCTTCAACTGCATATGTAGAAAAGAATGGCCTTTCTAGGCACAAATGGAAGGAGAAGCTCTTGATCCTTCCAAGGATGGACCCCCCAGTGTAAGGGATTGTTGGGGGGTGCTAAGGGGGGTGGATGGAGAGGGGAACACCCTTGTAAAAGGGGAGGGGTGATGGGGGGTTATGGACAGGAAACCTGGAAAGGCAATAACATTTGACAAGTAAATAAAGAAATATCTAAAAACAAAACAAAACAAAAAACATAGCAAAACAAAAAAGAACCTAGGTTGGGTGATGCTAGAATATGATAAAACCATAGACCCAAGAAAAGGATAGAGAAAACACAAGGACAAATGGGAGGAAGCTATTCAGAATGCAATTACTGCAAATATTGAGTTAATGTTTCACATTCCGCAGGCAAAATACCTTTCTAATTATTGTTTAGGCAAATATAAGCAAATTTTAGTGTTCTTATGCTTCTTCATCTATATGGTCCTAGTGGTTACACACTGAGTTGGATTTAAGAAGATTTTTGATTGTATATAAGAATAGATATTTAACATAGAGTAAATTTCGGTTAGGTAACATAGTAAAGTATCCAGATTTAAATCTATAAACATATGAAATTATGGAAAATTATAGTAATTAGGTACAGATCTATTCATTTAGATGTAAAACTCATTCCCTAATGTGAATTTTGTTGAAACATTCGTTTTGTGTTGTATTGGTATAATGAATTAAACTGTGTTATGATTAATAATGGAAAGTGGTCGCTTGGGACCAGTGGAATAATCAGCTTCATGTGAGGCCAACGTCCCTAGTTTTTGACAAAACTATTATTTCCTAATCACCTAATCAGTTCATCTTTTGGATATCTAAGCCACTATCTCAAAAGACTACAAGCCATACATTTCTCCATTTCTCTCTCTCTCTCTCTCTCTCTCTCTCTCTCTCTCTCTCTCTCTCTCTCTCTCTCTTGCATGTGTTATGTTAGTAAAATTTCTCTGAGAAGCCAGTATAAAAGCTAAATGCGTATCCTATTTTTTTGCAAAAGGATATTGAAGGTGAATGTAGCAGAACAATCTTCTCATTGCAAAGAACTTGAAGGTTATTTTGAGATAAGGTTTAAAAGATCCATTGGGAATAAAGTAAAAGCAACAGATCAAAACATTGTAAAGAGATCATTTCTTAACTCCCATCATTACAGGACAGACAACTAATCACTAAAACAAATAAAAAGCATGGTTTTGCCTTGACAGCTGTCTTACCACAGTGATGCTCAGTATTGGTGGGAAAAGAGGAATTATATAAAAGTCAACATATGAACATCAAGTAGTGTCTTACTCATTGTGCTTAATGACAGAGACACATTTCATTACTTTTCAGAGTAATGAAAGGGATACAATCGTATGACTGTAGAAATTATGCTTATATCAACCTTTACCTAGAGCTACTACATACCTAGAGTACATGGTACATCCTATCTTAACTAAGCCAGAGACATAATACATTGTCGATAAGAAGATTACTGGAAAGGTATATAACTGCTAATAACTGTGAGGTCCAGAGACCACACACACACACACACACACACACACACACACACACACACACACATGTGAGAAATGACATATGAACATATCATGTTTGCCAGTCTGTACGTTGTTTGCTGAAAGTCAGGGAGTCAGATATGAGGGAGTATGACAATGTAGGAGAGTGCCATTAATTACTGCATAAGGATGGGACCCTTAGGCTACACTCAGTTTATTTCAAGTTTTCTCTTATAGTAACTCAGCTTACTCTGGAATTTTATTTGGTAAGTTTGCGTTATTTTTGACTTGTTATGTCACTAAAATGAAAATACATATTGTGCTGCTTGAAGAAATTCTTTCTCTGTCTCTATATCAGCATTCTATATGATTTTTAAAATTCTGTTTTAAGGCTTTTGTTTAAAATTGAGACACAAATATTTATATATTTATATTAGCCTGAATATTAATATATATATTAGCTTGAACTTAGGATGAATAAAAAGTCACCCATTTTACTGTTTTTCCCTTGTGTACACTGTCCGAGAGTAAGGTCTCTGGAAATAACACACTTAGAACTACTCTCTTGTATGACCACAACACCTTATTCTATAATACCTTACGAAAAATCTCCTTGGTTTTCTTTGCTTTTTTTTCTGTTTGTTTTGTTTTTGTTTTTAAAGTGGAAATGCATATATTCTAACAATTACAAAGCATATTAGAGGAAATAACTCCAACCATAAATGCATATCATAAGCACACATTCATTGGGCTTGCTTGCATGATCTATGCTTCTACATTACTGGCAGAACAGGAAGAACTTACATCAACAGCATGAGAATCTGGCAGTAATGTGCTGTGCTCCACTCTATTGGCTATGAAGTAGCAAGGCAACATGAATTTTTCAGCTTTGTTATAATATTATGGAACTGTCCTTTGCACAGTCTGCTTAAGACAGCAGAGTCGTTATGAGTATTTTGATCAATGCATCTAATTAACATAAAACTATATTAAGAAGCCCCATTATTCATCCAGCTGGAAGGCCACAGTGCACAAACTCGGAGTGGGCTTCAGCACCAAGATGTTTGAGTAAATACCAATGAGAGGATCATTAGGAATTAGCACAGTCTTAAGATCCATGCGCTAGTCACTCAGTCTGCGCTTACACAAGCCTCACAAACATAAACACTTGAAACTGATATTGTTATTCTGTTTTCCACCATAGAAATTAGAGGCACAGCAGCATTAATCACCTTATCTGGAGAGACATACCTAGAAAAGCGTGCTTAATTTTGATTTTTCACAAAATGTACCTTAGTTCCCGAACTCTATTTTTCTAAACTTTAGACTCATATGACATGGTTCTGATAAGTGAAACATACTCAAGAAGTATGTTAGGTAACTGAGTTTAGCTGATGCACATATTTTTCCTCTATTATTCTGACTTGACCTGGAGACACCTTTTTGTAGTTATCCAATAAATTAATTCAATTCTTTGCACGACAAACTAACAATTCAACATGGTCCTCTGCGAGCAGTAAATGCACCTTTTTCTACTAAGTCATCTTCAACAGTGAGTTTCAAACACCCGCACTTCGTCTTTGTGTACTGTCTTCTCTGTTTTTAGGCTATCTTACTGGCTTCAATTTTTCTACCGTTCATCGGTGTACCGCATATTTTACATAATAAACTCAATAACCTCAATATTGATTGTGCCCGTGGGTTGTAGGGATGGTCCTAAAAACTATGAATCAGTAACTCCCACTCCATTTTCTCCTCCAGTACCATTTGGCTATAAGCACTTTAGTATAAACAGCCACAGGCTGGTTATAAATCATTCTATCTTCCTCCTGACATCTACAACCAGGTTGGTAGATTTCCCCAAGGGAAAGGAAAGCAGGGCAAATATCGGTCACACTGATCTGCATTCCACCTGCAAGTGCTTACAGCTGGAATGTGCCTGCAGTTTACAGAACAGAAGGAAGTGTCCACAGAGAGCAATTTTAGAAGATGCAATTCAATTTTAAACGTACATATGCGTTTCTGGTTAGGGACACTAAATTAAATTACCATTTAAAGTTAACATAGATGCCTTACTAATGGCTTTAGGGTAATCAACACGTGGGTGTTTAAAGATCAGCACAGGAATATTTAAATTTAAGAAAGTCAGTGTACATAATTGTATGTGGAGAGATGTTTAAATGTGCCCTTCTCATCTCACTGGCTGAGAGTAATATAGAACAGCGGTAGAAATGTAGTCTATAAATTACAAGTGTTAATGAACATTGTTCTTCCTAAGTGTATTGTCCCTCAGATGTGACAGATCTATTTTCACATCACTATGCTAAGCACTTAAGGGTCTTTCATAGGTGAAGTATATATTTATTTCCATGACTCATCACAGGGCTATCCTGTGTGAGACAATTTACGTAATATTCATTGAAGAACATTCTCAGGAGAAGCTAATGATCAAAGTTATATTCTTTCAACCTTCATCTCAACATAACCATGATGTGAATAACTAGATCCCAATAATATAATCTATTGTTATAGAAATCTGTAAGTGTATGTCTGTCTGTGGTGTGTGTGTGTGTGTGTGTGTGTGTGTATGTGTCGCTTACAAAATATTCAACCCATGCCCAGAAATTCAGAACACTACCTTACTCTGACTGAAAGTGAATAAAAATTTAGTATTGAAATAAATACAGAATACTGATTATGAATAACTAAATCCTAACTTTTATTCTGTGTCTCAAGTAACTTTGAGGCAATCAGTTTTCTCCTGTAGGGTGAACTTCTTTATCTTTAAGATGTGGATAAAGCTGTAGTCGCCAAAGTATGTGGCTGCCCATAATAATTATGGAAATTATAAAATGATTGGTATCAGCAGTTAGTTGGTGCTCAATAAATCCCCTGTTATAATAATTTCAACATTATATTTACAGATAATCAAAAATAAAAGTGGTCCTATTTGTTTGGTTGGATCAAGCATAGTTTATTTTAATCTCTTACTTAATGAAGGCTTTTGGCTGTCAAAGGCTATCACGCGGATGCTTAGTATCAAAGTTCCCTAGACTGCTGTCTTTCTCACAGGCAGATGGTAAATCCGTCAGCAGTAGCATTCAGAGCTCAGCCCAGATGCTTTTAAGCTCAGTGTGTGAAGCCGTTCCTCCCACAAAGAGTACCACTAGGCAAGATGCCAAAAGAAGGTCCCTCAGGCAATTAGCTGCTCCTGAATTCAACTGCGCTGTCTAGGAAGGCAAATGAATGCAGCTTGTTTGGCTAGATACCAATTTAATGCAAAGATCATGCTCCTTATGTATTACCAAGCTAGACTTCCATATTTCAGCCCAGCAGCATTCTAATAAGAAATCGGCATGATCTCTATCATTCATAGAAGAAAAATTTACATCGCTTTACAGCTATTAGTGTCCCCTATCAGTAAAGTAAACTATTAGACTTCATGATCATTTGTCCATAATTACTTTGCACATGCACTATTACTTTTATTGATACATAATAAAACCAATATTTATGAGTCTCTAGATGTCATTTGAACCATGATGACTACAGCACGCAGAGGAGACCTGCCGGCAATAGCTGGGTAAAATCATCAGGACTCTGTCTAATATGGCTAGAATACTCTGTAAAAATGATGCAAGGGGCAAAAAACAATGTCAAGTAATGAAGGTAAAATGCAATATGTCATGAGCATTTCCTCTGTAACAACAGGTTTAGATTTTAATAAACATGGTCCAGTTAAGAGTCCTTAAAGCTTCAGGTGAAGTAGAACTGGAATATTCTTTGCACATTACAATGTATGAGGTACTGTTCTGGCCACCTTGGATTCATTTTTATAGACTTCAAATAACTATCTCCATGAAATACACTCTGGGATGTCTCAAGGCTACAGAATTACTGAGTTCTTCATAGTACTGAAATTCTGGAAGTTTTTGTTCTGGACTGGTGCTCTTTTGACTGTATCCCAGACAGCAGAAAATAAGATACATTCATCCTTCTAATTAAAAGTTTGTCATTCTGGAAGCCATAGGATTTTATTCCTTGAACAATCAAGACAAACCACTGCATGCAGAAGTGCAGCACAGCAGGACAGTGCTGATGTCAATAGCTGCTAATGGGTCTTTACTAGACTGCCCAGTTCTCGTCAATGAAGAGACAATGCTTATCTTAAAAGGGTATGGCAAGCATTTAAAAGACTAATTAAGGGGTTGGGGATTTAGCTCAGTGGTAGAGTGCTTGCCTAGCAAGCGCAAGGCCCTGGGTTCGGTTCCCAGCTCCGAAAAAAAAGAAAAAAAAAGATTAAAAAAAAAAGACTAATTAAGGGAGAGATGATACCAGAAATATGTTGAGAATGTAAAATTCAGGAAATTTAACTCATTCTTCTTCATTAATCTGTATCTTCCAGAGGTTATCAGAGAGACCATTAGTGGCTAATCATAAAGTTACATACATTTGAATACATCGTGAACATATAGGATATGATCTGCCATTGTGGCATAATAGCATTGTCTAGAAGAGGGAGGAGGAACAGGTACTTTAACAACCTTTAATTATAATATAAACATTACATTGTGTTTTGTCACATGTAACACAGTTTGAAAGACCATATCAAATTATAGTTTTTCTTTTTAATCTATATTTTGTGCACATTAATTTTTACATAACAAAGACATATTACTGGGACTTTTGCCCACAGGACATAATCTGCAGAAATATTCAGAAGCTCCATTTTGCCTTTCTGGATATGCCTTTTTGTTAAGACATGGTTGGTTGTATCTTTGAAAACTGAAACATTTTTAAAAGTTTAATTTTCACTGCAAGCTCTTTGGATGTGTTAATGATCATCATTTACCAAAAATATATTGAACTGGGGTGCAATATTAGATCTTTGCTTGCTGGAAGGAGAAATAGACCAGTACTTAGTCATATAAATGACTGCTGTCTGTTGCTATGCATGCCACTGGTTTTTTAATTTTATATAGGTTTTCTGAAAGATTTAACTTAAAATTCAGATTTTTTTTATCAACTGTCAAAGATTTTGCTGTATCATATTTTAGGGTGCATTTCCGTTTGCATTTTTAAGACTGTTCCCAAAATGATTTAGTTAAAGGTCCCTTGAATCACCCAATGACATTTGTCCCATAGCAATCAACCCCTTGCCTATTATTATATATGAATTATTCTAATATCATAGTCCTACATCTGGAAATAGATTGTTATGCCACAGAACATGTTGATAAGCCAAGTAACAGGTGGAAAATACTTACAGAACAAATTCTTAGGGTGTCCATTAGCATAGAGGTGGTTGAGTTGCAGTAGTAAATGACCCCTGAATATCAACAGACTAACACATTTTCCTTATCCACTTTATACTCATTACACAGACCTCAACTGGGCTGTTATTACAGTCACTCAAGGAAGCAGATAGAACAGAAGGTGGGATCACTCAACCCACGATAGGGAATTCCACAACTTGACTTGTAAAGCTTTTGCCAAGGAAATAAAAGTAATTTCTATTTTTATTTTAGAGCAAAGGAAGGCAAATGGTCGTGCAAAAATCAAATAGAGCAGACATTCAACTGTACTGTGAATTCATGAGGAAGATGTACAGAATGGCAATTGTTCTCAAGATTTCACATGCAATTCCCTGAACAGTTGTTATATAGCACACATAAGGAGACTGAAACCTCGTGAATTAAATCCTAGATGTGTCATTATGTAGCTTTAAAAAAAACCTGTACAAGCCTTTGCTTCATCTCAGAGAATTTTCTCATCTTTCTTCCATGAATCAGTTAAGAATGAATGTAATGTATAGTTTCCCTTATATAGAGTATGAATGTATAATTATGTAATTAAAATATAACACAAAATTTTCATATTCATAAATAGATAAATTTATAAAATCAATATTCTGCCATTAATTCAACCCATATCTCTTTAGCTCCATATCCAAGAAACTGGATTAAGAAGAATGAAGGAGAGGAACTCAAATTTAATCTCTGGCATGGAAAAATCTTATAGTTATTTTTGTTATCAAATGGGCAGTGAAATTTTGGATAAACTTACATAAGATACTGTGGAGGGAAAAAAAGAAAGATTTATCAGATGAGATATGGGCATGATATATTTTATTGTATTTTCAAAAAGAGTATTTCCAGTACTGCTAGGCACTGAGAAAATTAAACCAAAAACTTTTAATAATAATATGACTCTGATAGATACTGTTTCTAAAGACAAACAAAATCTTTACAAAGCATGCTTCTAAGAAAGAGAAATAGATAAGTGTATGAAAGAATGGTAAGTTAGACAGACAGACTGACAGATAGATAAATGATAAATAGAATATACTGAGGACAAAATAGCTGAGAAACAGTTTTGTGTACTTAACAACCTGTTAAGGAAAGAATTACATGCACCATGTGGCTAAAATCTGGCATAACAAAACTCTCATTAAGAGTAAACCCTGTATTTCTGTATACATCTTTATTTGGGTCTATGCAGGTGACTTCTTCAAGTACAGTACCCTCTCCTTGAAAATAGATTGATTATATTTTCTAAATTAAACCTGCATGCAAACTGGAGTCTGGTGTACTCTGACCACTGACCTAAAGGTTGTTTTCTGCTGTACTCACAACATTTTGCATTTTTGGGAAAAGAGTTCTACAGAATAGCAGAAGTTTCAACTCAGAGGGATTTGTGAATACATCCGTTTCCACAGATGTCTGGCACGGCATTTTGCCACAGGGAGAAACAAGGTCATTCAGTGCTCCATTATTGGATTTCGATGCACAGCCAAGAGGCAGACAACTTAATTCTCTGATTTAAGTAGTCATTCTTCATGTCTTTCAAATGTTCATAGACAGGCACTGCTAATCTCTGTACACTTTGAATACATAGAATCTAGTGAGATATAATATCTTCTTTATTAAACAGAGGGATTGAAATCATTCAAAATTGTATCCATGAGTGTTTGCCAGTCGGGAAGCTTTTATATTGATATATGACTTAACTAGTCCTAGACACCCTCAAATATGAAATCATCGCCTCAAGCAACAAAATGCAAGAGGAATTCTCCCTTCTTGATAGGTGGGCCACTAAACATAATAACCTTTATTTTCAATTATAGCACTTGGCCCCTTGATTGAACTCTTTCTATTGCTGCCTAGAAGGCACTGCTGCCTTTTGTGCTGCATAAATCAATAAATTATACTTCCTTTTAATTAGGCCCTTTATTTTATAATTCTTAGAGATTCTTAATGAGACTCCAGATACTCAAATTAAAGAAACCATGTAGTCAGTAAGTAGACAATAAAATATGTGAAAAGGTACTCTAGAACTTTTTTCTATTTTAACTTTTTTCTCTAAGCCTAAAAGTCTATTCATTTAAAATATTAAACAATTTGCTTCTTATAATGAATATTCAGGAGTATTCAATCTAGAAAATTAGTTCAAATGAAAATGTAACTCTTCTAAAAATTAATTATATTAATTTTTATAGTGCAAAACTATTCTGTGTCTGTCGTGTGTGTGTGTGTGTGTGTGTGCGTGCGTGCGTGCGTGCGTGTGTGTGTGTGTGTGTGTGTGTGTGTGTGTGTGTGTGTGTGTGTGTGTGTGTGTTTCATCCTCTGGCCCAAAGATTTCCTGGGTGGGTGTCTGGAAGTGCAGCCCATCCAGGAGTTCAAACAGATGTATCTAAAAAATCACAACATATATGTTTTATTGGGTGTTGACTCTAGAACCTTACACATGCACCCAAGCACCCTGCCACTGACCTATGTCCTCTATTCCGAAAACATTTTAAAATCCTAGATATATTTAATAATATCATAAAAATGTAGCACATGGTGAGATGAATAAGAAATATAATGGCAAAATTAATCTTTTATTATATATTTTAGATGATGTGAAAATTTGTAATATATTAGAATACTATGCAGACAAAATATTTTATGCCCAAACTCATCATATTTTGACATTTTATGATATTTATATATTTTATTAAAATAAGGTGATTTCATTAAAACAAATTAAACATATGTCATTCTGTAATACATTCCTAAATAGTTTCAAATACTTTCTATTTAAAAGGTTAGAAAGAGAAACAAAGATAAAATGTTTTGTTTGCAATTTCAAGTATTATAACCTGGAATCTTTAGATAAAGATTGAATAGATACAATGAAAACTAAATTTTTTAAAAGGACGATTATTTCTTTGTCCACTAATTGCCTTATTTACTCACTTTGCATCCCAATCACAGCCCTGCTTCTTCCCAGTCTCTCACACAGAGCCCCTTCCTCCATCCCCTTCTCTGGGAATGGGGAGGTGACTCCTGATTTCCAACCCACATGAAGTCACTGCAGGACTAGGCACATCCTTTCCTACCGAGGCCAAACAAGGCAGCCCATTTAGGGGAACTAGATCCACAAACAGACAACAGACTCAGGGACTCCTGCTTTCTTAGCAAAGTAGTGAATTGGGAAGATGGTACAAAAGGTTAAAATGCTTGCCCTTCAAGACCGAGGACATGAGTTAGGATCTTTGCACTGAGGTGGTGACTCATGTGTTTAATCTCAGCACTGGGAGGCAGGGTTTGGATGTTCTCGATGACCTCCGTAGCCTAGTTCTGATAATGTAGTTAGTGTGTGCAAAGTTCAGCCTGAGGTCTTGTCTGCAAAAGAAAGGTAGAGAACAGTAAAAGAGAAACACAGTATCAACCTCTGGCATTCAGAAGCACACATACAGGGGCATACACAGCTGTATAGCACACAAAATTAAAAAAAAAAAGAAACGTTTAAACTTCATGGCCTTCATATCCAGAAGCACATCCAGGACAAAACGTTAAATATGGCTACTCTTCTTAGGAGTGAACTTCAATCAGTTCTCGACTTACTTCGAAGTCCAATAGCATACATTTTAATAATAAATATGGGCTCCTAATTATGGATGAAGGAAAAATAACATGTTTTGGGAGCCACAGAGCTTAATGATAAGAATCAGTCCTGCCAACGAAGTAGGAGATCCCTGGAGACCCGGAGTCTGTTCACCATTTAAGTTAGAGGGTATGGACATATGGCAATCAAATTCCTGATCAAAATGTTTGGAGGCACTTTAATGCCAAAAGCACCCTTTTAAGCATCATCTATTTGGACAGTCATATGCCTCCAGAACATATTGGCCAATGAACCATATTTCCACTTATGTCTTGCCAAGTCTCACTCATTAGCTGAAAATTCTCATTTTGCAGCTTTTATTAAAAAAAAAGACTTTAGCTTAACTGTGCCATGTTGCAAAGTTAAAAGGTTTTTTTTTATTTGTTTTAACTTCCAATGATACAAAAGCACCACAAATTCAGGCCACTACATTCACTTCTGTTATTCACAAGATCCATGATCTCATTGCTGATAAATTTTAAAAGATATTCCAACAAATACTTCTAATGTTTTACATGCAAGAATGTGATCAAAATTCAAGAGTTAAAGAGAAATACTGCAATAATATGAAATAAATGGATGTGATGATCTCTAATACAGGTAAACGCTAATAGAATTTAAGTGTGCTTGAAAATATAAATAGCTAAGATAGTTGTTTACGATACTCTGTTTTATCTCTTATTTCTGTACCAGATCTTGAAGTGTTGATAAAAAATACATCAAGCCATTTATTTTGTTTTCCTTCTGGAATATGCTTATTCCAGGAGCTCTTAAGATGCATGGTTAAGATTCTAGGACTTTTTAGACTAATAAGAAGGACAGATTCAGGACTTAAACGTTCCTTCTATAAATATAAATTATATGTCCTAAGGGGAATATAAACCCAGAATTTAATACAAATAACAATTTTGTGAAATTTTAAATTAGGTCAAATACTTGTTACTTTAGGAGCAGACATTATTAAAGGAAACCAATTAAATGTTTCTCTACGATATCACTAGTTATCATAAACACGGTGACTTGAATAGTCAGTTGCTATTCATATTGTCTGGAGTTAAGCAATAAAGGTAAAATGTAGACAATTTCTCTTTCAAGGTCATAGACGTTTAATATCAAAATATGATTCAAACTGTGTTCTCTTTTGGAGCTCACTATTATTTTTAAGCTCCCTGAATTTTAGCATATTGCTGTTCCTTGTTTTGATGGGACAAAGGTCTCACTTTGTTGTTCGTTATTAACTGGAGGCTTCCTGGAGTCCTAGAGACCATGACCACACCCTTACTTTTCCACAGTTGCTTAGTCATTTACAGTTATCAGAAAACTCAGTTTTTAACTGCTGACAATGAGTAAGGTCCGATTAAATTGGGTCAGAATCCTATTATAATCTCCATTTTTATTAGCTCCCAATTGGTGAGTGAGATGCCTTAGTTATATCCGTAAAACTTCTTTAGTCATATAACCTAACATAGTAAAAGAAAACACAAGTTCATTATCTACATTCAGGAACATATAAGCCCCAGCTTGCAAATGTCTATGAAGGAGAACTGTCAGATAATCACCATGTCATTGTTTGACCTTAGCAACACATTTTGGTGTTCCTTTTGTAAGGTTGTGCTTGAAAATATTATACAATGGTTACACCATGTCATGTGGAGAAGTAGCATTAGGGCTACTATTTACTTAAATTTAAATGACAACATGCTTGTTCTTTTGAAAGCTTGTATAACATTAGTACTAAACATCCCCTTGAGCAATACTGAACTCGAGGAGAAAACATGCTGACAGAAATGAAGAATTTTAAGGCAAAATATAAAAATTTAATTAGACACTATCAAAAGCAGTAATCCCATCCATCTTGCTGTGGAAGATGAAAGTTTCACAGAGCTGCACAGAGTCTTGTAGGACCGATGAGGTGGTAAGAGCGGCAGTGCCAGCCGGCTAATTCTCTAAATATGTGAACTAGCAGCAGTGTTTGTAAAGCATCTGGGATTCTTTAGCAAAACATGTTATTGAAAAACCAAAATTGGGTCCTGACTTAGTCCACGTTCCTTATGAAATACGTTATGGTTTTGCTTTTAAAATTAAAACAATGATTACATGCCAATCTTAGAACAGGAGAGTCAGAAGCAGAAACCTTGACAAGTTGTTCATGTTCAGTCTAAGAGCAAAATGTAACAGGAATGAGGACAGTTACATACAATGATGAAAGACAAAGATTTTCCACTTTGTACATCCAACTTAATATCTTAAATACAACTGTATGCCAATCAAAACTTTACAAAATGTCTATCCTTGATAATCATCAATAGTACTGTATCTGATATAAACATGAACTTCTAAGTGATAATATGAGCAATGTCTAAGAAGGTATAATTTACCTTTTCCCACATGCATTCTCTGCTTCAGCATCAAGTCTAGACATAAATATTTATAAGGAAGGAATAGAGGAATTATCAAATGTCAGAGTTCTCGTCAGGGCAGAGTAACTAGAGTGATACTCCTACTTAATATCCGAGAGCAGGATAAAGCTCATGGTGTGTTTCAGGCAGATTCTCCCGGGCTTCTTAACTTCCTTTTTGTATGTTCCACATACACTGCTCTTCCTCCTCCTCACCTCAGACGTTCCGCCCTCTTAGGTTTGTGGTTCATTTCACGTTTTGTGTCTTACACGGGCTTTGTTTGTTTTTTTCTGATAACAAAAATTTAATTCATTCCTCAGTTTGTCTTAGTGTTACTTTGTTATAATCATAGATCATACTTTTTCCTATAAAATGCCAGTGAGTGGACATTTGGTATTGTTTTCATAGCACTAAAAGAGCATGTTGCTTGATATAAAAGTAAAGGAAAATTCAGAAAAAAAATAGCACTGTGTCTTTTTCTATATTAGTCTAATTAATCGAATTTAGCAGAAAGACTAAAAATTTCTTTGCTAGTATCCATGCCTGTTTTCTAGTTTTACTAAACCCCTGGAGGGTAGTTTGTTTGTTGTTGATTTGTTTTTTTGTTGTTGTTTTGTTTTAATGTGAGGTGAAATTTATGTACTTTATATGAGGAGAGCAATAATAAAATTGTTGACACAAATGTCAGCACAAATTCTCCAATATTAAGGAAAAGCTTTAGTGTAAATGAGAAACACACCGAAGAAAGAGTAAGAGAGGCAGAAAGAGCGAGGCTACAGACTGGACATGGCCAGGGCTAGGTATGGTAGAGAAGGGACAATTCCGAGGAAGGCTGGGAAGACTAGCAAGAGAGAGAGAGAGAGAGAGAGAGAGAGAGAGAGAGAGAGAGAGACAGAGACAGAGACAGAGACAGAGACACAGAGAGACACAGAGAGACAGAGACAGAGACAGAGACAGAGACACAGAGAGACAGAGACAGAGACAGAGACACAGAGAGACACAGAGAGACAGAGAGAGATTGAGAGAGAGAGACAGAGAGACAGACACAGACAGACACAAACAAACAGACAGTCAGAAAAGATGAGATAATAAGTACAGGGATAGTAGGAAATAGCTCTTTATAAGGAAGATGAGTAAAAGGCAAAGGATTTATATGATCTGAAGAGAGGGGCAACCGGGAAAGGGGATAACATTTGAAATGTAAATACATAAAATATCCAATAAAAATGCAAAGAAATAAGGATGATGAGTGGATGGCTGGATGATAAGGCCCCCTTTGCCAGGAGACTAGCATGAGGACTTTGAAATGTATCACAAGTTCTTATGAATGGAGACTGAGGGAGACAGGTGACAATAAATAAATGAACCATTTTGCCAGACAGAAAGTGTTTTTCAAGTTCCTGATGAATGCTAGATTTGTTCCATCTGCCAGAGACCTTTCTGTAGGTTGATGTCATTATGCAGATGAAGGAAGGTACAGGATAGAGCAAGACCTGTCATTGGACGAGAAGGAAGGATGGGAAGGAGAAAACTTTTAGAGAGGAGACTGGAGCAAGAGGGGAGCGGTCAAGAGAACATGGAGGCAGATGTTAAGATTTTTCTCTGCAGATTTACAGTTTGTTATGACTACTCTTAAGGGATGGATGTGTACAGGATTTTGAATGTCTAGATGAAAAATCATATCTTATCTAGGTGGGTGATTTATATCCTTATCAATTGTTTAAGTTAATTGTGTGGATGTATTGTATATTAAGCATTTAACATATAAATCTGATTGTTCGGTTCCAGTTTGTTGAGTCATGACTTAACTGGGTTGTTGGGAGTATGAGCAGAGTCTGTGACAGGAAGTCATGCTAGACTACAGAATGCTTGGGGCTAGTGTGGTGTGGGGACACACTAGCACGGCCCTGGAGAATGTAATGTATCAGGCATGGTAACAAACCACCAAGGGGACAATATGTGAATGCAACTGACTGAGGAACAGCAAGAGCACATGATTCTGTACAGAGCAGGAATTCAGGGAGCAGGGTGAGCGCTTCTTCAATTATCCTTCAACCCCTTCTATAATTCAAGAAGAGCTAGACCTCGACTCAATTGTGGACAAGAACAGGGGGCTTTCCATTTAGGGGAGGAGAGGGTTCACTTTGGGACATAAATGCTTGTTTGCATATGTGTGTGTGTGTGTGTGTGTGTGTGTGTGTGTGTGTGTGTGAGAGAGAGAGAGAGAGAGAGAGAGAGAGAGAGAGAGAGAGAGAGAGAGAGTTTCTGTGTGTAGGTTTAGAAGGAAGTTTAGGGTAAGTAAAAACAGAGAGGCAGAGCAGAATACACTTGAAGAGCTGACGAGCTGAAAGCAGTGTCTGCAGACACCAAAGTTCTGATCAGTTCTTAAGAAACAGCTTTTGACAGGAATGATGGGCTATACTGATATCAGATGTGTGGAGGATAGGAATAATGTTAAACACTCTACTGTGCTCCCATCAGGCTCTCAACTGGAAGTTAGACAGACCAACATTAACACACATTTATTTTATGAAACTAATTTTTTAGAATATTTAAAGCAATGGGATAAAGCAAGTGCTCAGCAATAGCATTAATGTATATTTATTTATTCTGTGCAGTAGATGGAGTATTATACCTTTTGCACACTAGGTAATACTCTACCACTTGGCTCTGTACTGTGTCTTTTTCTATATTAGTAACAAGTCAACAATTAAGTTCATCAAAGTTTTTGTATGAAATAATGTAAACTCATTAAATAATTTGGTTTGAATTACTGTCAACCAAAATCTGAAAACTATAAATGCTTTGTTGAGATACAACACATGATGCGATTACACAAATCTATACTGACAATCTACTATGTCAAAAGCTATGCATGTACATATTTTTTGCAGTTTGCTAAAGGATTCTTCTGAGTCTCTTGTACATCTGGTGAGACACCTAAATTCACAGTCAAGACCTTGTCAAGGAAACACAAGTTAAAAATGGAATTGTCAGTCTAACTCTTTGGAAGCACGTAATAGCAATGACATTTGGAAAGCAATCACCCAGAATCTAGTATCCTTCACAAATTTTATACATTTCAAGTCAAAGGAATGACCCAGAAATGATTGTGTATCTTTTATTGTATGTCAATAAATGACAAAGCCAGGTCAGTAATGCAGGAATTGTTGGACTAAGAACAAACAGGAAGCTGGCCCATGAAGGTCACCAGATTTGACTTCTGAAAGGGACAGTGGTTTGTGCATTAACAAAATACGCTTAAAACAAGTGGCCAGTAGAATACAAGATCAGAAAGGTTGCCTGCAAATTTTATCAGAGACAAGGGATTCAACCCTCATCAGAAGACTAAAACTAAGACTAGATTACCAAGAATAAAAGGAATTATGACCAGAAGATTAGCCACTGTGATCATCACTACTAAAGGAAAGTAGTAACCTTAGCAAGGAGAGAGAGAATTATTATCCTAACACATTTTCAATTAGTGACATTTTGGATAGACAAGGTAACAGATCAGAGAAAGATTTGACAGGTTGCATTAGAGATAGAATATGCCCAAATTGCATGAGAATAGCAGAGGAAGATAGGCTACTTGAGAGGAAAAAGAAAGAAAAGAAGTGGAGTGTGTAGTATGTGGTGTGTGGTGTGTGGTATGTGTTGTGTTGTATATATAGCAATTTTACATGGAGAATTTTACAGACGTAGGTTGGAGAGAGAATGAGCTAGGCAATGGTGAAGACAGAATAAGCCAGAGAATGAGAAGGACACAGAAGAATAGAACATATTGCCAAAGTTAGTATGAGGCAAGGCAGAGCAATTCAATTAGAAACCAAGAGAAGTCAGAGTAAATCAATCAGCTTGTAACATTATACTGCATGGAGGCTATAAGCTTTCATGCCTAGGTCTAGGAAGAGTTAGAACAGAGAAGAAAACACTCTGGGCTTAGATCAAGCTGTGTATTTGAAAAGCTTGGGTATAGCTCTCATCTCATCACTTCATCTGAGGAAATAAAAGCAACATTTATAGCAATTACTAAATCAGGCATCAAAAATGAAATATGGGTCAACAGAAAGCACTGTTTGAGAGATCACAATCTGTAATCTAAGAAAGTTCAACAAATATGTGATTCTCCTAAAAGTATTAAGCCAAATGACTCAGTGCATGCTTGCTTCTACAGAAAGCTTCCAGGGTCACTCAGTCTATGTTTTTCACTGTACGAATGATTCACTCATGACACTTATTTGTCTCAATATATGCCTGTCTGTCTTAGTTTTAGCCCTGAGGACATAGTGAAGTAAAACTGTGTCCCTTATTTGTCAAAACTGCTTCTGTCTATCTGCCTGTCTGACTGTCTTATTTATTCATTGTTTGTTTGCTTGCTTGCTTGTTTTGGATCATTTTGATTTGGTTTTGTTTTTGTTGTTGTTGTTGTTGTTGTTTTCTCTCTCTCTCTCTCTCTCTCTCTCTCTCTCTCTCTGTGTGTGTGTGTGTGTGTGTGTGTGTGTATTGTTTTCTTCTGTCTTTTGTTTTCATTTTGGTGTGGGGAATGTTTTTGAAAATTAGTACTTGCAAACTTGATGCATAAAAGTTCTTAGTAAACAATTGCTACAAAAATTTGAATATGAACCATTTTTTTAACCAAGGCCTAGTGGTCAAGATTATATGAAACCTAAACTAGTTGACTAGAACTATTATAACAACATACTATAGATCAAGTGGCTTAAACAACAGATTCTCTCTTATCAATGCCTAAAGGCTACATATCCTGGATGTGGATATGGGAAAAGAGGAGCTGGGGAGATAGTTAAGAGTTAAGAGCTCATACTATTCCTCCAGAGGGCCCTTTCTAGCAACTACTTTGGAAGGTTCACTGAATGTTTTTATGATGGGTAGATCAGCAAAAAAAAATGGGGAGAGAAAATGACTGCAAATTAAGAGAAGTACTGTGCTTACCAACGTTGGCAATGTAGAGCAACATGATGCCCAGGGGGCAGGGCACAAGTCCTCGTCTAGGTGATAGGATGACATGTGAGATAACAGGACATTCATAGCAAAAGAATGATTTTAGACTAGGAGTGACTCAAAAAGCTAGATTCTAAAAGAATAGATCATTTTTTAAATAAATATTGTTTTCAATATTATTGAAAAGCTTTTTTTGCATTAACCAGGAACATTCAATATTAACTTCCCATTTCCCCATCAGTAGTTACTACCACTATGTACACACACACACACACACACACACACACACACACACACATACACACACACACAGAGAGAATAGAGAGACAGAGAGAAAGACAGAGAGAAAGAGAGAGAGAGACAGACAGGCAGACCTACAGACACACAGATTCAATGTCTCCCAACACCTATCCATGCTAACCTTTACAATTAGAATCAGCTACATGGTTATGACTTGATAAGACTTGTTGTACAGTTTCTAATCTATAAAACTGAAATGCTGGAATATTAAGATACATATAATCTAACCTCTCCAGACTACAACTTTGAGAATACAAACATCAAAATTATTTAAAAGATAATTGTTCTCCTTAAGGAAATTTTTTTCTGAATAGTCTTTAAAATTCATCAGCATATCTTATGGACCATGTTATTTGATAAATTAAGCAATAATAAGTTTATTACCAAGTATTCAGATGTACTAGTGCAAGTGAGTACAGTAGGCATGAGGAAATGAACTATATTCATGAAGAACTAGGAAAAAACACTAAATGCCTGAATACAAATAAACTTTGGCTAGTATTTTCTACCCTTGGCTTGTAATTGTCATTATCTGAAACACTGTGATTTACTACCTCATTAACTAAACTCTATCAAATATACCATAGGTCACCACTGTATGTAGTTGTACAAAAAGCTGAAATCTTGTTTAATACTGCAATTTACAAGTGTGTGTGTGTGTGTGTGTGTGTGTGTGTGTGTGTTTCCACTTATAGCGGAATTTTCAATAAAATTTTTAAACCTAAATTCAGCATTGTGATTACAAAGACATATAAGGAAAATCCTGAGACTAATTTTGGAGTATTAAAAATCATTCATTAGTGGATTGATGATGGGCAATCACACAGCAGTATCACAAAGGAGCTGCTCACGTTTTCAAATCATTCAATGTATTTTAAAGTCTGCCATCATGATAAAATAAGCAGGCATAAAAGTTAAGGATGGGTTTTAGAATGTCAGAACGAATGAGAACACTGATTGCACATGTGAAACTCATTTTCAGTGTAGGTAGTTTTGGAAATCTCCTGTAGTTCCCAATAATGGAAGCTAATAATAAATCCATCATTAACCCAAATCAAAACAAACAGGTGTATTTGAGTTAGATGTGAGGCTTACTACATTCTTCAACAGGGACTCCTTAAAGCACATAGATATCACCAACTCTTTGTTGTGCTAGAACACTGAGGGAACCACATAACAATATGTATTTGGGTCACAGGGAGACTGAGGCTCTATTTTATTCTTTGACGGAAGGAATGTTTGAAGGGAGCTTTTGTGCAAAGTGCTTGGTATGTGAAGGCACAAATCATCCTTGAAGAACTGGGCAGGGGAATTGCTCATGATTTTCACCTTTATTGTTGCCACCTGATGTGGATCTTGAGAAGACCCTCTACTCTTGGACTTGAGGAATGTTGTGGCCTGAACTCTTGGGAATCTATCCTGCCCATTTAAAACTTTGAATGTATTTACTCCCTGTGCTTCGCTACAGCGCTCGTGTGAAGGTCAGGGGTCACTTCTCTTCTATGATATGGATCCCAGGGAATGACCTGATGTGGTCTGACTTTTCAACAAATGCCAATATTTGTTGAACTTCCTTGCTGTCCCCTTTCTGTCCATTTGAAAGGAAAACTCTTGTTCAACCAGAATCACACAGTAATGTCCCTAGGAAAATCCCTGTAGAGACACTTCAAAATATGCTTTACTAGTGTTCATTTCTCTTGACTCAAAGTGTCTATGTGAAGTACATCTGACTAGTCTTTCCCTAGAATTTAGCCCCCTGGCATCTTATTATATAGACTGCAAATTTCAAAATGTCATTGTTTACTATGTTGGTATTTAATAGCTATAGAATTTAAGATTTTAGTATTTAGTTATTTTTAGACTAAAGATTTTGATCTCAAATCTCCATATGCTCAATTATGACATTTGCTATTCGATTTGTTCCGGATTATGATTTGATGGAAAGAGTTCAATGACATCTTTTCTGGTGTTCATTGTCAAGGTGTGATATGTAAGTGGGAAGTTCAGATTTAATGTATATTAAGCTGACAGTCTACCTTTACAGACTGGGAATGTTTTGGCTTAAGCGTTCGGTAGAGAAAACAGCTAGTAAATAGTGAATGATTATTACTGGGTGAATGCAACCTATAATTATAACTGCAGCTGTAAGAGCAAAGGGGCCTGACTGTTGTCATGGGAGCACACTTTGATTAATCTGTGCTTTTCAACAGATAACATCGAGTAATTCCCTGTAATTATCAATTCAGAAACATCATTCTTTGTATTTCTGATAATTTTTAACAATGTCAACATACAGTGTAAATTTTATGTAAAATAAGATATCTCAAAGGTAATAATAGTTTCTGAGAAGCATAGAGATCACCTCTCTAATTCTGTATCAGTGCCTCACTAAAAGCATATTAAAGTGCACATATATTATGAAAGT
Source organism: Rattus norvegicus (assembly GCF_021556685.1). NCBI lineage: Eukaryota > Metazoa > Chordata > Mammalia > Rodentia > Muridae > Rattus > Rattus norvegicus. Next base: position 49,602,545 of record NC_141540.1, read on the forward strand.
AGATTGTTACTTAATGAGGTTAGGCAGCAGATGGTCATAACCAAAACGCAGAACAAGTCTTAAACATGAAATTACATTAGTAAGGCTAAACATTCCACCATCAGAAGGGAGAGAGATTAATGTAACTGAGAGGGAACTAGAAGGGAAGGAGGTAAAGTGAGAAACTGACCTTCACATTTGCCCTCTAGGAAAATCAAAAGTCATGTTAAATCTTAACAGACTCTTAGGGAAGAGTAGGAGGAAGGATTGCAGCCCTGAAGAGGATAGAAACTCCACAGGAAGATCAACAGAGTTAACTAACCAAGACCCTCAGGATTCTCAGAGACTGAACCACAAACCAAAGAGCATAGACGGGTTGGGCTTCAGTCTCCCTGCACATATGTAGCAGATGTGCAGCTTGGTCTTCATATGGGTCCCAAACACCTGGAGCAGGGGTTATACCCAAAGCTGTTGCCTGTCCATGGAATATGATCTTCTAGCTGGGCTACCTTGTCTGGCATCAGTGGGGAGAGGATGTGTCTAGCTTTTCAGACACTTGATGTGCCAGGGTTTGGGGATACCCAGGGGACCCCACCCTCTCAAATGGGGGATAGGGAGAGGGACAGTGGGAGGAGGTGACTGGGTAGGGTAATAAAGGGAATGTAAAGTGAATGAATAAAAACACTTATTACTTTTCTAATTATTAAAGATAGCAGTTAGTGCTATGTTTTTCATCATGAGACTAATGATTGAAGTGGAAAAGAATCTTTTTTGTTGTTGTTTTTGGTTTTGGTTTTGGTTTTGTTTTTTGTTTTTTTTTTTCACCATCAAAGGAAAGTATATGCAAAGCCATGGGAGGAAAGCAGGACTGAGTTAAGCATGAACATGAGCCCTGAAAACAGGTGGGGATGGAATTTTGTCTTTGAAAAGTATGTAAATGTAGCCATTACTGTGAAGGCCTAGTTTGGATTCCAAACAAAGTTCAATATTCCTTACATGAACAATTACAAATATGGAGATTCACAAATCCTGTGAATTATGTCTGGTTCTTTCTAAAAATTCCTGAGCAGACTCTTCAACTGCTACATCGTCTCTTATCAAGAGCAGAACTTAAAGATTTGACCATATTTATACAAAGTTTAGACATAGTAGCCGGCATAAATTATTACATTTTTCCTCATAACCGCCTTGACATTTATTTAGCATTGGCTTGAGCCTTAAAAATTTATATAATCCTATATGCTAACAACCCATAAAGCCATAAAACCTCTTGTACAAATCTCAAAGCAGGACACGTTAAACATAAATATTATTTTTAGAATCATAACACTCTCGCAAATATGCTCAAGTGAGAAACTGGCTGGGAATTTGCTTTCATGTATTTTGAGGATTTCAAGATATATTTTTAGAAACTATAAAAAGCTAAGGGAAAATTGTTGCCAGACACATAAACAGAATAAAAGGACAAACTTAGTGCTTTGAAAGGATGCCATTGATAGTTACATATAAACAAGCTGAAAATTGAGTCCAACCTCTAAAAATATTCTAAGTTCAAATGTGTTACAAATCAGTTCTCCCTGGCCCCTGACACAAATGTGAGCATTTTCCATATCTGCATATGTTATTACAGTGATTTCACGGGCTGTTACATGTGTTTACCAAGTCAAATCTTAATCTAGTAAGGACATGAAACAGACTTTAAAGATTTTTGGTTCCAATGTCTCAAGAGTAGGACCCTAGATAATTTGATACAATTATCTCTTTGTATTTTATAATTTTTAATCGATATGGAAAATATATAACACATTAAAGTAACCAAAGTCAAAAGTATAGTGTTTTAAAATGGAATTTTATTTTAAAAGTAGGCTCTCAAGGTAGCTCTGTGGGTAAACATCTTACTATACAAGGGTCAAAACCTGAGTTTGAATATGCAGAACCCAGGAAAAGTCAGACACAGTTATCCTGAATCTGTAATTGCACTAACCATTTGCTGAGATATGAGCTAGAACAAGATAATCTCTGGAAGCTGGATTGCACTGTAGCCAGGCATACTTACAAAAATAAAGAGAATATTTTTAAAGGAGGTAGAAGGACCAGTACCCAGAGTTGATCTCTGACCTTTACATACAAGCAGAAGCATTCAGCCACAATTATACACATAAGTGAACATAGACCCAAGTAATTTTTAAAAGTTAGACAAATCAACATATTCAATTTATCATGCTCTAGGCTATACCTTGATAGAGAGAGAGAGAATATGTATATGATGAACAAATTTAAATGTTATCTTTTAAATTAGCATCTTCTAAAGACAAGTTGAAGATAGACTGTTTCAGAATTAATGTGGTTAAGTGGGCACCTTCTTCTTCTGATGAGCATGAGTTATGGCATAAAGCATGTACTTAGCCTGCCTTTCCACTTGCAGCAATAGGTGTAATCCATTATTATGCCATCCATTGGCAAATATGCATTGTATTAAACAAAAGAAAAGGAGGCATAGAAAATTGCTAATGGGAAAGGGGAAAGGAATTCTATCAGCTCTAGTTAGCAAAGCCCTAAGAGTAGGACCCTAGTAAACTTTTTTGATTTTTCAAAACATATGGTGGTGTTTACACAAGAAAGGAAGCTGCAGAACGGGATTAAATCTTGGTCTACTTTGGATAGGGGTTGGGGCTAGTATCTAACATCTTCAAGGAATTGTAAGTATGATTTTTTTTCTTCTACTGTTGTAATTGTCTGGGAGGCTTACTGCGTCCATCTGCTACCCTAGGCTGAGATCTGGAAGCTTTTCTAGGCCCCATCCATTCTGACCTAGGCCTGGAGTGTTTCCAGTTTGTGAGACATGTCGCTGAATATGCTCACCCCTTGTTGTTCTTTCTGTACTGTAGCTGGCTGGTTCAATTCAGATGCTCTAGCTCAAACTCCTTTCCCAAGGGACTGATTTAAACTGGCTTCTCTCACCTTCTCTTGAATTACACTGCTTGGCCTAAAACTAACTCTAGCGAACATTTCTAGTCTCTAGCTCCTTCTCCTTCTCTTGTCCGTTCTGTCTTTACCAATGTCTAGTTTGTTCTCTCTTCAGTCTGTCTCTGTAAAACTCTCCAGGTAAAATGGCCCCCTTCTCTTCTTCAACTCTAGTGCCCTGCTCTCCACAATCTATTATATTTCTGTTCTGTAATTACTTCTTCCTATACTGTATTAATGTATGCGTCTCCCTTAAGTAGTTTCCCTTACCTCTCTTGTCGTGAGAGTTGGGCATATCATACTCTGTCAATTTTTTCTGACGCACTGCTCTTTCTGCCATTCAATGAGACATCAGTTTCAAACATGGGTGCTTCCTTCGGCAAACCAACTCGACCTTCACTGTTTGGAATTAAAGTTGAGTACTAAAGACTTGTCTGTATTCCATCCAGAGGAATTAAAGATACATACTATAGGCTGAGCCACACCCTAACTGCAAGCAGGTTCAAGTACCCTGAATCAAAGAATTGTAAAACTTTAATGCTAAAGAAGTTTAAACTACCTAACAAACTTGGTCCAGTGATTTGTCTGGACAATTTTCAAATATGAAATAAAAACAGCCAATATGTTTTTTAATTAAATTATTTTATTTACTTACATTTTAAATGTTGCCCTACGTCCTGCCTCCCCCAGAGTTTTTCACCCCCTTGCCTTTGTCTCTGAATTGGTGCTTACCATCCACCCACCCCACTAACCCCCCCACTCTTCTACCCACCCCAACCTCACACAACCCAGAAAGCCCATTTCCTGCGGCACCAAATGTCTACAGTATTAGGTCCATTGTCTCCTACTGAGGAGTAAGATAAGGCAGTTCTCTGCTATATATGTACCAGGGACCACAGACCAGGCCGTGTATGCGCTTTGGTTGGTCACTTAGTCTCTGGAAGTTCTAAAGTGTCTGGATTAGTAAATACTGTTGTTCTTTCTACGAGGTTGCCATCCCCTTCAGCTCCTTCAGTCCTTCCCCCAATTAGTCCATAGGGCTCCTGGACCACAATCCAATGGTTGGCTGTACGTGTCTACATCTGTGTCAGTCAGCTGCTGGTGGAGCCTCTCAAGAGGACAGCCAATGTGAGGCTTCTGTCTGCAAGAAAAACATGGCATCAGTAATGGTGTTAAGGTTTGGTACCTGTCCATGGGATGGATTCCAAGTTCGGCTGGTCACTGAATGGCTTTTCCTTAAGTCTCTGCTCCATTTTAGTCCCTGCATTTCTTTTAGACAGAAACAATTCTGGGTCAAAAATTTTGAAGTTATATGATGCCCCCCTCCTTCCACTGGGGGGGGCATGTTTAAATACTGGAGGTGGTCTCTTCAGGTTCCATTGCTCCACTATTGGGCATTTTGTCTAAAGTAATCCCCATTGAGTCCTGGGAGCCTCTCACATCCAATGTTTCTGGAACTTTGTAGAGGTTCCTCCTGCCAACCCCCTCCAGCTGCATATTGCATTCTCCTAGACCCCTGGACTTCTCTCCAGTCTCCCCCATATCTGATCCCGAGTCCCTTTTACTCCCCTCTTTCCCTCTCCTACCCAGGTCCCTCTTTCCCTCTGCCTCCCATGATACATTTGTTCCCCTTTCTAAGTGGTATTGAAGCCACTCAGGCCTTCCTTGTTAAACTTCATACAGTCTGTGAGTTGAATCATCTGTATTCTTTATATTTTGGCTAATATCCACTTAGGCATGAGTAAATACCATCCCTGTCTTTTTTAGGCCTGGATTATTTGCTCAGGATATTTTCTAATTCTGTCCATTTGCCTGCAAAACTCCTAATATTCTCGTTTTTTTAATAGCTTAATAGTTTCTGTTATGTAAATATACCACATTTTCTGTATCCTTTCTTCGGTTGAGGGACAACTACGTTGTTTCCACCTTCTTGCTGTTAAAAATAAGGCTGCTATGAGCATAGTGGAGCATGTGCCCTAGTGATACAGTGAAGCATCTTCTGGGTATATGTCCAGGGGTGGTATAGCTGGGTCTTCAGGTAGAACTATTTCCAATTTTCTGAGGAACCTCCAGACTGATTTACAAAGTGGTTTTACCAGCTTGCTGGAGAAGTATTCCTCCAGCAATAATCCACCAGCAATGGAGGAGTATTCCTCTTTCTCCACATTCTCACCACTATGTGCTGTCATTTGAGCTTTTAGCCATTCTGATTGATGTAAGGTGGAGTCTCAGAGTCGTTTTGATTTGCATTCCCCTGATGACTGAGGATGTTGAAAATGTCTTGAAGAGCTTCTAGGCCATTTGAGATTCCTTTGTTGAGAATTCTCTTTTTAACTCTGTACCACATTTTTTAAATGAGGGTGGTTTTTTTTTTGGAGTCTAACTTTTTGAGTTCTGTCAACATCCCTAAACATGAAAACTAATTTGAGATATTGCTTGTTTGTACTCAGAATAGCTGTCATCAAGCAATTTGACCAAACTTGGTGGAGAGGATGTAGAGAGAGGGAGGAACAATCATTGTTGGTTCAGTGTAAAATAATAAAGCCATTGCAATATCTAATACAAGATTCCTGAATTAGTTAATTAATCAACCTAAATAAATAGAATTACCTTATAACCCATCCATTCCACTTCTGAGCACATACCAAAAGAACTTCATACCCAACCATGGAGATAAGTTTTTTATTGTTTTTCTGTTTTCTTTACCAAAGAAAAGACATAGAACCAACCAAATTACCAATCAAGAAATAAATAGATAAAGAAAATCTGGCAAATGCATAAAATACTATTTAATGCTAAAGAAAGTAAAACCATAAGATGTTCTTGACAATGGAAAGGTTTAGAATATATATATGCCTAAGCAGGATCACATGATTTCAGAAGGAAAACAACAAATGTAACTCTGCTTGCCCTCCATCCTGTGTAGATCCCTCTAATACTAGGGGCAGAGGAAGGAGGAGTAAAGGTGATTAACTACGCTTAAGACATGTGATAAGTTATAAAGCCGTTTTCTAGTTATAGCTGCAATGGCGCTTTGTGTTGGTGATTAATAACAGCTTAAAATGAATTTGATCATAGTGAAAGTTGAAATTCACTGGGAGGTTCCACAGCTTCAGAATGGCTATTGTAACTGGATGAACCTTTGTGAAGATAGGTAGGGTTTGGGTCTGGTTAATATCTCAAAGTGATGTTTTTATTTTCAAATTCGCTCCGCTAAAGTTTTAATATAGTTTTTAAAGAGTCAAAGCCAAATTGAATTCTGTGTTGGAAATCACTTTTGCAGTGTCTCTGAGCTCAAACATCTTTGCAATCCTTTGACACTTTATTGCCTGTCAGAGCTCTGTAAATACTGAAGCCTGACTGCTCTTGTTCAGGGCCAGAGTGGTTCTGCTGATCTTTCATTTCTTTAGCCCAAAATGAAATTATTCAGGGGAGAACTGTCAATGCAATGTTTAAGAAGGCTGTGTTTTAAGCTTTATCTTCTTGTCCAAGTGCTCAGTGATCTGTTTCTCTTCCAAGTCACTAAGAGCGCCTCTAACCTCCTTCAACACTCACATCTTTTATCTCGCTTTCAGTGTCAAGATGGGGCAAGGCCAACAGTCACAGGCAATTTCCAGAAAAACAAAATTCCTGCTGCTGGAGATTTTATACATGTCAGAGAAATTCCAGACACATTTTAATTTCCAGAGCAAAAAAGAAAACCATCTTTGTAAGGACTTTAGAAGAACATCATACACTTGTCAGGGCTAGGGTCCATGGTCCTCGGCCACATGAATAATAGTGCCAGTCAGTAGGAAAAGAAGTCCAGTGTTCTGTTGACTGCATCTTGCATCAGATCCTCCAAGAGAGACAGCACAGTCAGGCCATGAATAAGCAAAATCGATACCGATGTTATGCCATAGTCCCTCCAAGCGTCCACATCTATACCACCTCACAACTGAACCAGACCAATTGCTCACAACACAAAGCTGCTTCTTAAAATGGAAATATGAACTTGAGTTCAAAGCATTTTCCGTGGAGTTCAAAAGAGTTAAAGATATTGGGTAGGGCTATCAAGGACTGTGAGTGCACACACACGTTTAGTAAAATATGAATATTTTACACATATGTGTATGTTTAGGAGGATCTTTATGTATATTAATATGTGCATCATGCACATATATGTACACACACATACACAGACACACATGAACATTGCACACTTTTGCCTTGTACAATGAAGAACAGGCTATATGGCTCCTTTATTATCTTGGTAAGGACATGTTCTACTCCCATGGTCCATTATATGAATAAACGTAAATCTAAACTCCATTCTTCTGAGATTGCCTTGCCAACAGTAAACTTTAACCAGAGCAAAAGGTTAGCAGTCACTTTCTATATGTTTATTAAGTGTTATTTGATTGGATGGTTAATTCACTCAAAGACTAGCTACATTTGTTCACTTTCATGGTTCAAATGAATTGACATCGACGTTATATCCAAATATTTGATTTCTCCTGAGATGTTTATCACTTGACATACTCCCTAACTTAGCCACAAGGCACTCATATCATCAATGTCAAGCTGAAACAGTGGGGAGAGTGGCACTTTCCATCCATTCTGTTTTGATCAGCAACATGTGTGTACGTCATTTATTTGCAATTAGCTCCCTTTTCTCCTCCATTAGTTCTGGGCAACAGATGGTATCCTGAAAGTGTGACTTTTTGCTATTGGCACGTCCTACATTTCCTTATGATGACCAGATGTCTCTCTTGGGTTTCAGTTCTCATGGGTCTGAATATTATTTTTCCTGTATGTGGACTAGGTTAAGATGTCAAAGCCACAAATTAGCAAGACCAATGTCTTCATGACAGAGACAGGAGGGAGACCTTTATTAAATGCATTTAGTGACAATGTAGAGAGAGCTGATTTTTTTTGTGGCCTTATAAATAGCTCTTTTTTTAATGAAGGTATAAATAGAAGAATAAAGAGATAAAAATCCAAGTTTCAGATAGAATTTATCTAATATGAACAAAAATAGGGGGAAAGACTTGGAAGCTACTCAGTTGTATGCAAAAGTCTTCCAAGACAAGAGTTTCAAAAGAATTGTTTTAAGGCATATTTTGCAGAAAAAATTTACCCTTCTCTCCCTATGCTCATTTGCATTTCTTCAAAGTTATGGTTCCAGAGCACTAATTAAAAGAGTTTTCATATGGAAATTTCAAGGGGAATGCTTAGCCCTGGATCGGGCACCGACAACTTCAAATTATTCAAGGTTTTTCTTTGATTATGGCTTTATTTGAGGCAAATGTGATGCCAAACTGTGCTGATTTGAAGAAGAAGGAGGAGGAGTTTGAAATGCAGTCTTTGTGAAATGAGAGCATAGCGAATACTTCATGGACTCCTGAGAATGGCAGCTTCCACAAAGTCATGATGTCGTAAGGGAAGGAGAACTGCCAAGGGTACCCTGGAGAGGAAAGAGGGATAATGCCAATGGACAGTCTCCATTAGAAAGGAGAGTGGAGAATGGCTTGAGGTTAATGATTTTGAAAGCACAAGAACAACGGCCACTTCAGTTGGAAGGATTTCAATAGCGACACTCAAAATATAAGTTAGACTAGGGACTATGAAGGTAGATGTCTCAGTGGTTAAAAACACTTGGTGCTCTTTCAGAGGACACAAGCTCGGTGCCTGGCACCCACCCACAACCAGTTGCTTTATAACTGCCTGTAACTCCAGCTAGAGGATAGGATGCCCTTCTCTCAAAATTTTGGCCACTTTTCCTTTTGTGTACAGAGGCTCAGACTTATATAGCTAAAAATAAAAGTAATATGAGTTAGACTTTTGGTAAGAAAGACTCCACAGAATTAAAGTGAGTAGATCTGTTCTCAAAATTATGGGTGTTTTTGTTTGTTTGTTTGTTTGTTTTGGTTAAGCTCAAAGCTGTAGATGAGTCAATGTTCTTGGTCACTCTATCTAAAACCGTTAAATGTTAGAATATTTTTATATTAGCTTTGATATTGATTACTGCAAATGATTAAGAATTACACTGGAAAAGTTTTCGTTAATCCAGATTATATATTGCAAATAATTGTTAACAAGTACACAAGCAAAGAATTAGACTGCCATGTGTTCTAAGGATCTGAATTTGATACACAGAACACACATGCTTAAGGAGAAAACCACCTCCCACACATGGTCTTCTGACCCCTGCTTCCATATGAAGCATGCGCACTGCACAAGCCCACAGACAGCGTAACTTATTGGAGAATGTCATTTCCAGGCGTTTCAGTTGGTCTGCGCCCCTTCTAGTCAACTCAGCTTATATAACAATTGCGCAGTGGTCCTTACAGCTTGTACAGTCTGTATAAGGGGAGGGAGGGTCCTGGTGAAACTGTTCAGCTCAGGGAATCCATAAGCTTAAGAGAGTTTCCATGAAGAATGGAATAATTTGCCTCCCCTTAGACAACCCTGCGGCTTCACAGCCCTTTAAATTTCTTGTTTCTTAAGAAGCATCCCTCATATAATGAACGTCCTAATCTGTTGCATAACAGGTATGAGGTTAATGTGATGTATTTGGGAAATTGCTGTAATTTCACTACAAAATCTACAGTAAAATTAAGAAGTCAGGTGGGAAATTTTAACTTAAATAGGAGTCATTTATCTTAACCAGTTATTTGTTTAAGTCGTTTATAGTTTAATTTCTTAGATTTACAAACTAATCAGAACTATGTGCACATAATGATCACTGTTTTAACTATTAAGCTAAAATATATTTTTATACAAACATAAGTATCCATCACACATGGATCTCCTCTGTGACTGGCATATTTTACTAAGTAGAATGTTTTTAAAGCATATATATAGCATAGATATAGATATATAGATATAAATAGATAGATATAGATAGATGGTAGATAGATAGATAGATAGATAGATAGATAGATAGATAGATAGATAGATAAATAGATAGATATATGTGAGATGTGTCAGGATTTACTACCAGTTCACAGATACATGCTATTTCATTTTTTGCATCCCTTCATCCGTCGATGGACATTTGACTTGTATTTTGGCTATTATGTATAGTAATGCTGTGAAAATCATTATATAAAACCTGCATGAATCCTAGCTCTCACTTTTTTGCATATTTTCCACAGAAAGAATAGGTAATATATTCCCTAAATTAAATGGAGAGTTACAAGTGAAAAGACTAGATAAATCAGTGCAATGTCATGTGCTTCTGAAGACATTTTTGTGTGTATATTAGAGTTGAGTGTTAAGGGTTATGTTGTTAGGGTTTGGCTAGACAGAAACAGTAACGATAAACTTGGAACACTTTAAATAGTGAGTAACAAACAAAAAGACAGTTTAACAACTTCCTAAGTTTGTGTCAGAATTTCTGCACATAATACTGTGATTTTAGAGAATATAATATACCAACAATAAAGGCAAAATAAAGAACCATGTAGTCCCTAAGGGACCAACAGCCATCCACTCACACCATGTTCTAGTAGGAAGATAAATACACAACCAAGGGAAATGATGTCTGCTCCAAATAATTTACAGTCAAATGTTAACAAATGCTCAATAGCCAGAAACTTTTCAGATAAAACATGAAACCAATATAATGCCATATGGCTAATGTACTTTACTGCACAGATGGCTCATGGAGACTTAATGAACATGGTTTGCATATTTACCAAACACACATAAGTTAGGAACTTTAAAATGAGAGAGTGGGAGAGAGGAAACTAAGCAATCAAATGTTTTAAATGGGTGCAGAAAAATATGCTAGCACAAAGAAGATTAAAACAGATGCAATCGGGGCGCAGAACACCACACTAATACAAAATCACTCTATTCTGAATCATGACAAATGCTTTTCTCTGTCTCGGAGCTGAGAATACATATGCAAATGCTTTGTGTGTGAGAAAATAAAGATTTATGTGAGCCTCATCCATTTTGATTATTAAATTGATAAATGGTTAGCATGTGCTGTGGTAACAGTTGCTTACGGAGATCCAGATCTAACTTCATTGGCTATATTATTCAAACATGTGGTAGAAGGTCTTTTCTGAAAAATCTTAAAAATAATGATCTTCTTTTGATTAATTAATTAATTAATATTAAATCAAATATTTTAAGTAAAATTTAAAAAGCAATGCAACAAACCTTTGTCTAAGAAGTTAAATGGGTTTCTAAGCATCCTAGTTCAGGTTTCCTATTAAAAGTACCTCTCTGAGGCTAAGGTTTTTGGTACATTCAAAATATTATGGTAATTTTCATCTGCTTCAATGTTAATGAAAAATTTAAATCATATTAAGTATTCAACATGTGTTTTGACATTTGTGAGTGACAAACTGCCTCTAAATTGTTGTTTCCATGACAAAAGAGAAAAAAGTTCAAATCAGACCATTGTGTGAAACAATTTTCATAAAACCTAGTATTTAAACTCTTGATTTTGAAGAACATGTCCTTAAGTAAGTGTAATATTTTATTTATGTTATATTAGGTTTATAAGTAAACCCAATTGATTGAAATGAATACTTACAGGAAAGTATAAAATTAAATGTGTTGAAAGAAGTGTAATAAGTGTGACCTTGGCCATTTGTCTAATCTCTGCTACTGTTAATCATAATGATATTTTCAAACTTTTTGAATCCATGGAAAAATTTACTGTGCCTGGAATTGTTTAGGTATATAATTCTGAATTGGATTATTTTATTGTATAATGTTAGTATCACGTTGCCCTAATCATATTCATGGATACTAATTTAAATACCACCAGTTTTACACTTTCATATCTAACTTTTATATGTAATACTACATTGGTCATATCGAATGATTATATTAGTTTAAGCATCTTTTCATGGTTCGTGTTTTATGTAAGATGTTAAACAGTATTTCTATATCTAATATTAGGTAGCTCTGAGTAGATAGAGTGACAAATTCCCATACAAGGAGATGGCAAATGATAGAATTTTCATTTTCATCATCACTCTCAATATGGACATTTGAGCCATGTCAATCTTTCTAGTATGTGCACATGCAGAATCTTTCTGTCTTTTTGCTCTCAGTAATATCTGGAGTGTTTTATGTTTCAATTATAGATGTCTTTCACTTTGATGGCTAAATCTATTCCTAAATATTTTTTCCTAGCTACTGTGCCAAGCATTCCGTTAGTTTTCAACAAGGAAAGTATTGAAGTATAAATATTCAAGGACAATAATAAAGTATAAAAATACTGTCTGTATTTGCTTGCTTTATAGCCTGCAACTTGGCCGAATTCATTTGTGAAACTTTAAATGTTAATGGTGGGATGGTAAATTCCTATGTATGAAGTCATGCCGTGTACTATTCATGCAAACATGAACAGTTTAATCTTTCTTTGTACGTAGCTTATTCCCTTCTCTTACTAGGCCTTCTTATAGTGGACTGAATACCAGAATCAAGTGGGCTTAATTCCATACTGGTCCTCATCTAGCACCAGTATTTAGCTTTCCCCCATTCTGCTTGATGTTGAGCCATTTTGCATCCTTGGAATCGACCTCATTTTATTGTACTGAGTAGCATTTGATATTATGCTGCATTCTATATGCTGTCGTTTACTTACAAAAATATACATTTATGTTCATTTGGTATAATGTAATTTTTGATTCCATACTGTCAGGGTGTGGTGAGTTGAATATGCTGGCCCATGAGAAATAGCATTTATTAGGATGTGTTGCCTTGATGGAATGGGTGTGGCCATGTTGGTGGAAGTGTATCACTGTATAGGCAGGATTTGAGGTCCCTTAGTGCTCAAGCTCTGCCCGATGCAAAAACAAACAAACAAACAAACAAACAAACAAAAAACCTCCTCCTGTCTGCCCGGATCAAGACATAGATCTCTCAGCTCCTTCTAGAGCACCATGTCTGCTTGGAAGAAGCCATGCTTCCTGCCATGATGATAATGGACTGATCCTGTGAAACTGTAAGGCAGCCCCAATTAAATGTTGCCATTTATGAGTTGCCTTGGTCATAGTGTCTATTCACAGAAATGAAACCCTAACTAAAGACACAGGATAATATTGACCTCATAAACAGTTTTTAAGTATTTTATACACTTCAATATTTTGAAAAATTTTATGACTGGTGGTATTGTATTTATTTTAAATCTTTGCCATAATTAAGAAACAAAATAATCATATCCTAGAATTCTTTCAGGTGGAAAACTTAATTTCCTACTTTAACCTGATCAGTCTTCCTTCTTGATCCCAATTTCTTATACTGGATGTTTTAAAATTGCATTAATTTCTTACATGTTTTCAAGTACTTCCTAGTTTATTCTTTTTTTCTGACTACAATTTATGTTTTGTTTTTATTTTACTTACTTATGGTTTTATTTATTTTACTGTGCTTTCTCTTATTAATTTGGGGAATGATTCATACCTTGAAAATTTTTAATATTCAGAGATATATTATCAGTTTTCTTATTTTAAATCTTTATATTTCTTATACCTTGATTAGCAGTACTGCTATATTTCCCAAGAAGTTTACATTTTTAATATATGGTATCCCATTTTCATTAGAGAAGACACATTTTATTCTCTCGAAATAGGCACTTGATTTGTGTCATAACATATGTTTCATGCGCAAATGAGATGTGTATTTTTGCATTGTTTTTTTGAGAGAAAAAAATGTTCTGTAAATTTCTACATTTTACCATTCTGTATCATATGGTTCAATTCAGACATTAGTTTACATTTAGTAGATGTTACCTAATGATCTCTCTTTTAAGAATAATGGACAAAAGGATTCAGCAAGTATCATATTATAGTCATCTTTTTTATCCCTTTATTTACTTTTTATCACATATGAATAGTTACATATTACATAATAAATATTTTCAGTTACGTAGTTATCCTGTTGAAGTGACACTTTTATCACTAAGATTGAAACAGTCCCATATACATTCTGATTTAAAGTTTGCTCTGTCTGATATGCATAAAGTAACTTTTCATTACTTCTGGACTTTCTTTGAAGAGACAGTGTTTTCCCCACCAGTAACTCTGTTTACTTTGTCTTTTCCAGTAGAGTGAGCATCAGGCAGGGAGCATATGGAACAGTTTGACTCCTTTTTGTTTCTTCTGTCAAGGTTGTTCTTTAGTTAGAGAGTTTACTAAATTTATATTCAATGATAGATAGTTATTAATGATATATATGTCTTCCTGCTACTTTCTGGACTGTGTTTTGTTTCTTTGTATATTTCTGAAGCTCTGTTATGAGGAAGATATATCTTCAAGATTTTTTGGTTTTTGTTTTCCTGGGAAAAACAAAGTATAAAGTTTGCTTCATTTTAGAAGAGTACTTGGTCTTTTGTTTTTTCCTGACTTTTTCTTTTTCTTTCTTTTTTTTTTTTTTGGTTTTGTTGTTTATACAGAGGTTTGGGGCTGCTTTCATTGTTTTAGGTATAGTATATTCTTACTCCTATAGATTTTTGGATAAATATTCTTAGCCTGCTGTTTAGGATATGTGCTAGTGGCTGGGATGAAGGCATGAAAAAACAGGATCCATTTACAATTAATTACATTGAAAATTAGTATATCTCAATTTTGCTTCCTTTGACAATTAGCTATTATGTAATGTCTATGCTAGCATCAATAGCTTCCTATTTCCATATGAAGTGTTTAGTAAACTTTCTGAACATAGCTTTAGTTGTTCTAAGAAGTTGAGATGCTAAGTATTTCTACATTTATAGAAACCAAAGACTTTCTAGGCTTTTAATAAATTTTGAGGGTATTTGGGGTGGAAAGATGATTCAGATTAAGAGCAGTTGTTGCTCCTTCAGAGAAGAGTCGGGTTCCTAGCACTCATGCTGGGAGGTTCAAATTGCCTGTAACTCTTGTTTCAGAGGAGTCTATTCCCTTGTTCTCCATGGGCAATTGTGTCCATGTGCACAAACACACACACGCACGCACACACAAACATATACACACACAAACATACACACACAAAACACACACACACAAACATACACACACATAGAAATACACACACACACACACAAACACACACACACACACATCATAGAAATAAAAATCAAGTAAACCTTAAAGAGTTTGGAGTGTATAAAGTAACTATTTTGAAAATTATCAAACTTTATCATGAAGGGGTGTTGAATTTTGTCAAATGCTTTCTCAGCATCTAATGAAATGATCATGTGGTTTTGTTCTTTCAGTTTGTTTATATAATGGATCACGTTGATGGTTTTTCGTATATTAAACCATCCCTGCATGCCTGGGATGAAGCCTACTTGATCATGGTGGATGATTGTTTTGATGTGCTCTTGGATTCGGTTTGCCAGAATTTTATTGAGTATTTTTGCGTCGATATTCATAAGGGAAATTGGTCTGAAGTTCTCTTTCTTTGTTGGGTCTTTGTGTGGTTTAGGTATAAGAGTAATTGTGGCTTCACAGAAGGAATTCGGTAGTGATCCATCTGTTTCAATTTTGTGGAATAGTTTGGATAGTATTGGTATGAGATCTTCTATGAAGGTCTGATAGAATTCTGCACTAAACCCGTCTGGACCTGGGCTCTTTTTGGTTGGGAGACCTTTAATGACTGCTTCTATTTCCTTAGGAGTTATGGGGTTGTTTAACTGGTTTATCTGTTCCTGATTTAACTTTGGTACCTGGTATCTGTTTAGGAAATTGTCCATTTCCTGTAGATTTTCAAGTTTTGTTGAATATAGGCTTTTATAGTAAGATCTGATGATTTTTTGAATTTCCTCTGAATCTGTAGTTATGTCTCCCTTTTCATTTCTGATTTTGTTAATTTGGATACACTCTCTGTGTCCTCTCGTTAGTCTGGCTAAGGGTTTATCTATCTTGTTGATTTTCTCAAAGAACCAACTTTTGGTTCTGTTGATTCTTTCTATGGTCCTTTTTGTTTCTACTTGGTTGATTTCAGCTCTGAGTTTGATTATTTCCTGCCTTCTACTCCTCCTGGGTGTATTTGCTTCTTTTTGTTCTAGAGCTTTTAGGTGTGCTGTCAAGCTGCTGACATATGCTCTTTCCTGTTTCTTTCTGCAGGCACTCAGCGCTATGAGTTTTCCTCTTAGCACAGCTTTCATTGTGTCCCATAAGTTTGAGTATGTTGTATCTTCATTTTCATTATATTCTAAAAAGTTTTTAATTTCTTTCTTTATTTCTTCCTTGACCAGGTTATCATTGAGTAGAGCATTGTTCAATTTCCACGTATATGTGGGCGTTCTTCCCTTATTGTTATTGAAGACCAGCTTTAGGGCGTGGTGGTCTGATAGCACGCATGGGATTATTTCTATCTTTCTGTACCTGCTGAGGCCCGTTTGAAAATTATCAAACTTTATATTTGGTAGTTAATTTTTGTTCTGGCAAAATGTAGTTAGATATTTTGGCACAAAATTAAGAAGGGGTTAAAAGGTTACATAGTCTCTTTTTAATTATAAATACAAAATTAAATGGGAATTAATATAATGCACCAAATAAATATTATTATTATTATTATTATTATTATTATTCATCTCTTTTACAGTCCCATTGTTATCACTCTCCCAGTCTGCCCTCTGTTCCTCATCCCATTCCTCCTCCTCCTGCCTCCAAGAGGATATCATTTCCCCCCCATCACTAACTCACCAGACCTTCTTACTCCCTGCGGTCACAAGTCTTGAGGGTTAGGTACATGTTCTTTCATCAAGGCCATACCAGGCAGTATATGTTATCGGGAGACTCACATCAGCTCCGCAGTCTCGTTGGTGGCCCAGTGTCTGAGAGATCTAGACTCATTTATGCCATGGTATTCCTTTTTCGCTTATAGTAATTTTAATTTAATTTTCATTGTTTTTCCATGTGAATTTGGTCCATTAAAATGCTGGCATCTGAAATATTGAAGATTTTCTTTCTTATAGTTGCTAAAATTTTAAATATTTTTGAAGTAAATTTCTCTAATCCACCTGAGCAAATATTTGAGAAGATCATAATCCTGACCAGCTGAAAGTTGTAAATTTCTGTTAATATCTCATATACAGTTTTGCTGATTGATTTATTCTTTCTCAAATTCAAGAAATTATGTTAATTTGTATTTGAATTCAGAACCCGTCTAATAATAGAGTTTGTTATATTCTCCAATAAGTTATGGCCTACCTAAATGTTTACTAATTATTCATCATAATACTTCTGTACAAATACCTCCTTTTATATACTGAGATAATTTAGGATTTGTCCCTTCGCAGAATTATGTTAGTTTGGGGTCCTTATGGCCATAGTGAAACATACTTCTTTTTATTTGTTTTAATGCTTTTAGTTTCTAATTATTTCACTTATAATTTTAAAATATACTATGTCATTGTGCTTACTGCCCATTTTTGTTTTTTCTTCATATAAAAAAGGTTGCAAATTAGTATTATTGTTTTTTTTTAATTTTTTATTCTTTTTTTATTAACTTGAGTATTTCTTAAATACATTTCAAGTGTTATTCCCTTTCCCGGTTTCCGGGCAAACATCCCCCTCCCCCCTCCCTTTCCTTATGGGTGTTCCCCTCCCAACCCTCCCCCCATTGCCGCCCTCCCCCCATAGTCTAGTTCACTGGGGGTTCAGTCTTAGCAGGACCCAGGGCTTCCCCTTCCACTGGTGCTCTTACTAGGATATTCATTGCTACCTCTGAGGTCAGAGTCCAGGGTCAGTCCATGTATAGTCTTTAGGTAGTGGCTTAGTCCTGGAAGCTCTGGTTGGTTGGCATTGTTGTTCATAAGGGGTCTCGAACCCCTTCGAGCTCTTCCAGTTCTTTCTCTGATTCCTTCAACGGGGGCCTATTCTCAGTTCAGTGGTTTGTTGCTGGCATTCGCCTCTGTATTTGCTGTATTCTGGCTGTGTCTCTCAGGAGCGATCTACATCCGGTTCCTGTAGGCCTGCACTTCTTTGCTTCGTCCATCTTCTCTAATTGGGTGGCTGTATATGTATGGGTCATATGTGGGGCAGGCTCTGAATGGGTGTTCCTTCAGTCTCTGTTTTAATCTTTGCCTCTCCCTTCCCTGCCAAGGGTATTCTTTTTCCTCATTTAAAGAAGGAGTGAAGCATTCACATTTTGATCATCCGTCTTAAGTTTCGTTTGTTCTAGGGATCTAGGGTAATTCAAGCATTTGGGCTAATAGCCACTTATCAATGAGTGCATACCATGTATGTCTTTCTGTGAATGGGTTAGCTCACTCAGGATGATATTTTCTAGTTCCAACCATTTGCCTACGAATTTCATAAACTCGTTGTTTTTGATAGCTGAGTAATATTCCATTGTGTAGATGTACCACATTTTCTGAATCCATTCCTCTGTTGAAGGGCATCTGGGTTCTTTCCAGTTTCTGGCTATTATAAATAAGGCTGCGATGAACATAGTGGAGCACGTGTCTCTTTTGTATGTTGAGGAATCTTTTGGGTATATGCCCAAGAGAGGTATAGCTGGACCCTCAGGCAGTTCAATGTCCAATTTTCTGAGGAACCTCCAGACTGATTTCCAGAATGGTTGTACCAGTCTAAAATCCCACCAACAATGGAGGAGTGTTCCTCTTTCTCCACATCCTCGCCAGCATCTGCTGTCACCTGAGTTTTTGATCTTAGCCATTCTCACTGGTGTGAGGTGAAATCTCAGGGTTGTTTTGATTTGCATTTCCCTTATGACTAAAGATGTTGAACATTTCTTTAGGTGTTTCTCAGCCATTCGGCATTCCTCAGCTGTGAATTCTTTGTTTAGCTCTGAACCCCATTTTTAATAGGGTTATTTGTTTCCCTGCGGTCTAACTTCTTGAGTTCTTTGTATATTTTGGATATAAGGCCTCTATCTGTTGTAGGATTGGTAAAGATCTTTTCCCAATCTGTTGGTTGCCGTTTTGTCCTAACCACAGTGTCCTTTGCCTTACAGAAGCTTTGCAGTTTTATGAGATCCCATTTGTCGATTCTTGATCTTAGAGCATAAGCCATTGGTGTTTTGTTCAGGAAATTTCTTCCAGTGCCCATGTGTTCCAGATGCTTCCCTAGTTTTTCTTCTATTAGTTTGAGTGTGTCTGGTTTGATGTGGAGGTCCTTGATCCACTTGGACTTAAGCTTTGTACAGGGTGATAAGGATGGATCGATCTGCATTCTTCTACATGTTGCCCTCCAGTTGAACCAGCACCATTTGCTGAAAATGCTATCTTTTTTCCATTGGATGGTTTTGGCTCCTTTGTCAAAAATCAAGTGACCATAGGTGTGTGCGTTCATTTCTGGGTCTTCAATTCTATTCCATTGGTCTATCTGTCTGTCTCTGTACCAATACCATGCAGTTTTTATCACTATTGCTCTGTAATACTGCTTGAGTTCAGGGATAGTGATTCCCCCTGACGTCCTTTTATTGTTGAGGATAGCTTTAGCTATCCTGGGTTTTTTGTTATTCCAGATGAATTTGCAAATTGTTCTGTCTAACTCTTTGAAGAATTGGATTGGTATTTTGATGGGGATTGCATTGAATCTGTAGATTGCTTTTGATAAAATGGCCATTTTTACTATATTAATCCTGCCAATCCATGAGCATGGGAGATCTTTCCATCTTCTGAGGTCTTCTTCAATTTCTTTCCTCAGTGTCTTGAAGTTCATATTGAACAGATCTTTTACTTGCTTGGTTAAAGTCACACCGAGGTACTTTATATTATTTGGGTCTATTATGAAGGGTGTCGTTTCCCTAATTTCTTTCTCGGCTTGTTTCTCTTTTGTATAGAGGAAGGCAACTGATTTATTTGAGTTAATTTTATACCCAGCCACTTTGCTGAAGTTGTTTATCAGCTTTAGTAGTTCTCTGGTGGAACTTTTGGGATCACTTAAATATACTATCATGTCATCTGCAAATAGTGAAATTTTGACCTCTTATTTCCGATCTCTATCCCCTTGATCTCCTTTTGTTGTCTGATTGCTCTGGCTAGAACTTCAAGAACTATATTGAATAAGTAGGGAGAGAGTGGGCAGCCTTGTCTAGTCCCGGATTTTAGTGGGATTGCTTCAAGTTTCTCTCCATTTAGTTTAATGTTAGCAACTGGTTTGCTGTATATGGCTTTTACTATGTTTAGGTATGGGCCTTGAATTCCTATTCTTTCCAGGACTTTTATCATGAAGGGGTGTTGAATTTTGTCAAATGCTTTCTCAGCATCTAATGAAATAATCATGTGGTTCTGTTCATTCAGTTTGTTTATATAATGGATCACGTTGATGGTTTTCCGTATATTAAACCATCCCTGCATGCCTGGGATGAAGCCTACTTGATCTTGGTGGATGATTGTTTTGATGTGCTCTTGAATTCGGTTTCCCAGAACTTTGTTGAGTATTTTTGCGTCGATTTTCATAAGGGAAATTGGTCTGAAATTCTCTTTCTTTGTTGGGTCTTTGTGTGGTTTAGGTATAAGAGTAATTGTGGCTTCATAGAAGGAATTCGGTAGTGATCCATCTGTTTCAATTTTGTGGAATAGTTTGGATAATATTGGTGTGAGGTCTTCTATGAAGGTTTGATAGAATTCTGCACTAAACCCGTCTGGACCTGGGCTCTTTTTGGTTGGGAGACCTTTAATGACTGCTTCTATTTCCTTAGGAGTTATGGGGTTGTTTAACTGGTTTATCTGTTCCTGATTTAACTTCGATACCTGGTATCTGTCTAGGAAATTGTCCATTTCCTGAAGATTTTCAAGTTTTGTTGAATATAGGTTTTTATAGTAAGATCTGATGATTTTTTGAATTTCCTCTGAATCTGTAGTTATGTCTCCCTTTTCATTTCTGATTTTGTTAATTTGGACGCACTCTCTGTGTCCTCTCGTTAGTCTGGCTAAGGGTTTATCTATCTTGTTGATTTTCTCAAAGAACCAACTTTTGGTTCTGTTGATTCTTTCTATGGTCCTTTTTGTTTCTACTTGGTTGATTTCAGCTCTGAGTTTGATTATTTCCTTCCTTCTACTCCTCCTGGGTGTATTTGCTTCTTTTTGTTCTAAAGCTTTTAGGTGTGCTGTCAAGCTGCTGACATATGCTCTTTCCTGTTTCTTTCTGCAGGCATTCAGAGCTATGAGTTTTCCTCTTAGCACAGCTTTCATTGTGTCCCATAAGTTTGGGTATGTTGTACCTTCATTTTCATTAAATTCTAAAAAGTTTTTAATTTCTTTCTTTATTTCTTCCTTGACCAGGTTATCATTGAGTAGAGCATTGTTCAATTTCCACGTATATGTGCGCATTCTTCCCTTATTGTTATTGAAGACCAGTTTTAGGCCGTGGTGGTCCGATAGCACGCATGGGATTATTTCTATCTTTCTGTACCTGTTGAGGCCCGTTTTTTGACCAATTATATGGTCAATTTTGGAGAAAGTGCCATGAGGTGCTGAGAAGAAGGTATATCCTTTTGCTTTAGGATAGAATGTTCTATAAATATCCGTTAAGTCCATTTGGCTCATGACTTCTCTTAGTCTGTCGACATCACTGTTTAATTTCTGTTTCCATGATCTGTCCATTGATGAGAGTGGGGTGTTGAAATCTCCCACTATTATTGTGTGAGGTGCAATGTGTGTTTTGAGCTTTAGTAAGGTTTCTTTTACGTATGTAGGTGCCCTTGTATTTGGGGCATAGATATTTAGGATTGAGAGTTCATCTTGGTGGATTTTTCCTTTGATGAATATGAAGTGTCCTTCCTTATCTTTTTTGATGACTTTTAGTTGGAAATTGATTTTATTTGATATTAGAATGGCTACTCCAGCTTGCTTCTTCTGACCATTTGCTTGGAAAATTGTTTTCCAGCCTTTCACTCTGAGGTAGTGTCTGTCTTTGTCTCTGAGGTGTGTTTCCTGTAGGCAGCAGAATGCAGGGTCCTCGTTGCGTATCCAGTTTGTTAATCTATGTCTTTTTATTGGGGAGTTGAGGCCATTCATGTAGAGATATTAAGGAATAGTGATTATTGCTTCCCGTTATATTCATATATGTAAGTGAGGTTATGTTTGTGTGCTTTCATTCTCTTTGTTTTGTTGCCAAGACGATTAGTTTCTTGCTTCTTCTAGGGTATAGCTTGCTTCCTTATGTTGGGCTTTACCATTTATTATCCTTTGTATTGCTGGATTTGTAGAAAGATATTGTGTAAATTTGGTTTTGTCATGGAATATCTTGGTTTCTCCATCAATGTTAATTGAGAGTTTTGCAGGATACAGTAACCTGGGCTGGCATTCGTGTTCTCTTATGGTCTGTATGACATCAGTCCAGAATCTTCTGGCCTTCATAGTTTCTGGCGAGAAGTCTGGTGTGATTCTGATAGGTCTGCCTTTATATGTTACTTGACCTTTTTCCCTTACTGCTTTTAATATTCTTTCTTTATTTTGTGCGTTTGGTGTTTTGACAATTATGTGACGGGAGGTGTTTCTTTTCTGGTCCAATCTATTTGGAGTTCTGTAGGCTTCTTGTATGTCTATGGGTATCTCTTTTTTTTAGGTTAGGGAAGTTTTCTTCTATGATTTTGTTGAAGATATTTACTGGTCCTTTGAGCTGGGAGTCTTCACTCTCTTCTATACCTATTATCCTTAGGTTTGATCTTCTCATTGAGTCCTGGATTTCCTGTATGTATTGGACCAGTAGCTTTTACCGCTTTACATTATCCTTGACAGTTGAGTCAATGATCTCTATGGAATCTTCTGCTCCTGAGATTCTCTCTTCCATCTTGTATTCTGTTGGTGAAGCTTGTATCTACAGCTCCTTGTCTCTTCTTTTGGTTTTCTATATCCAGGGCTGTTTCCCTGTGTTCTTCTTGATTGCTTCTATTTCCATCCTCAATTCCTTCAACAGTTTGATTGTGTTTTCCTGGAATTCTTTCAGGGATTTTTGTGTCTCCTCTCTATGGGCTTCTGCTTGTTTATTTATGTTTTCCTGGAATTCTTTCAGGCATTTTTGCGATTCCTCTCTGTAGGCTTCTACTTGTTCTCTAAGGGAGTTCTTCACGTCTTTCTTGAAGTCCTCCAGCATCATGATCAAAAATGATTTTGAAACTAGATCTTGCTTTTCTGGTGTGTTTGGATATTCCATGTTTGTTTTGATGGGAGAATTGGGCTCCGATGGTGCCATGTAGTCTTGGTTTCTGTTGCTTGAGTTCCTGCACTTGCCTCTCGCCATCAGATTATCTCTAGTGTTACTTTGTTCTGCTATTTCTGACAGTGGCTAGACTGTCCTATAAGCCTGTGTGTCAGGATTGCTGTAGACCTGTTTTCCTCTCTTTCAGTCAGTTATGGGGACAGAGTGTTCTGCTTTCGGGCGTGTAGTTTTTCCTCTCTACAGGTCTTCAGCTGTTCCTGTGGGCCTGTGTCTTGAGTTCACCAGGCAGCTTTCTTGCAGCAGAAAATTTGGTCTTACCTGTGGTCCAGAGGCTCAGGTTCGCTCGTGGGGTGCTGCCCACGGGCTCTCTGCAGCGGCAGCAACCAGGAAGACCTGTGCCGCCTCTTCCGGGAGCTTCAGTGCACCAGGGTTCCAGATGGTCTTTGGCTTTTTCCTCTGGCGTCCGAGATGTGTGTGCAGGGAGCAGTCTCTTCTGGTTTCCCAGGCTTGTCTGCCTCTCTGAAGGTTTAGCTCTCCCTCCCATGGGATTTGGGTGCAGAGAACTGTTTATCTGGTCTGTTTCTTTCAGGTTCCAGAGGTGTCTCAGGCAGGGGTCCTGCCGCTCCTGGGCCCTCCCCAACGGGAGCCCAGAGGCCTTATACAGTTTCCTCTTGGGCCAGGGATGTGGGCAGGGGTGAGCAGTGTTGGTGGTCTCTTCCGCTCTGCAGCCTCAGGAGTGCCCACCTGACCAGGCGGTTGGGTCTCTCTCTCACCGGGTCTGGGAGCAGAGAGCCGCTGCGGGCCGGGTTCCGCGGGTCTGTATTATTGTTTATAAGCCTGTGATTGCTCCTTCACATCTACCTGGAGCAGAAATGTTACTGATTATAGAACATGAATAGTTCGATATATATATTTCTGAACTTTTGTTTGTCTAGAATATTGTTTGGCTAGGATATTTTGTTTTTCATATATATATATATATATATATATATATATATATTACATTTTAAAAGCCTACTGTAGATATTTTTTCCTTTAAGAATCCCATAGAACAATAATTACTAGAATGTTTTACACTCAGAACTGATAAGGTTTATTTTTACTTTTGCAGTATATGGGTGTGAACATACATTCAGGTGCCCATGGAGAACAGAAGGGATAGGATCTTCTAGAGTGGTAGTTGTAGGCAGGATGAACTTCTCAATGTGAGCGCTGAGACTTCAACTCCTCTCCTCTCGAAGAGCAACAAATGCTCTTAATCCGAACAATTTTTCACTCCAAATACACTCACACTTTATTGAAAATTTAAGGTCCTTGGTTTCTGTAATCCAAAAATATGTAGCATGTTCTAGAACAATTAAAATGATGTTCAGAATGTTTAGTAAATAGTTCAAGTGAAATGAGTGAGCCACTTGATACTACCAGTGATATTGTACAATGACAAATTTTCAAAATAAACAAAACCAAGATATAGTAATTTGCATTCTTCAATTTAAATAATTATAAGTGGAATCTCCTATCTGTACCCTCAATCTAATTCAGTCTCACATATCATAAATACCAGAATAAGAATATTCCCAAATCAATATGGTTCAGTCAGTACATTTGTCATTAAAGAACATCTATTTCTTCATTTTTCACATACTAAGTTTATAATAAATAGTATTTTTCCATATATTCCATATATGACATATATCAGAAATAATAGTGAAATTGTGTACATCTTAGGATGAGTCAGCCATGGATGATATTTGTAATTTACAAAAACATATGTACACATTTATTCTAAAATGTATTTATCAGTTTGTGTTCAAAGTAGAAAATGAAAATCAATTTCAAGTTCATTGGGGTGAAAGCTTGTGAATTACTCTGAAGTGTGTAGGCTGCCAATATAGTTTTACATATTTACAATAATAAATCGCAACTTTTAATTAAAAGCAAAGTCAAAATTGTGTATTTGAAAATATGTTGAATGCCTGATTAAAACATGGAAACAAAATTAAACTCAATCAAGAAAGTGTTGGTTTGTTCTCTCTCTCTCTCTCTCTCTCTCTCGCTCACTCGCTCTCTCTCTCCCCCATATAGATAGATAGATATAGATATATGAATGAAAAATTACACTGTCTTGATACGAAAACATTTTTTCTTAAGTCAGAAGCTTTCTATAATTTTTGCATTGTTTTTAGGGAATAAATATTCATTAGTCTGCTATTTACTTAAACTATTACTTGCACAACTCTTATATTTTCTCCTTTTCCTGTTAGCAATCAGAATGAGGAGCTATGCTTCTGGTTGTCTTCATGTTTTACCTCCCAACTGGAATCTTTGCCATTCCTCTTCTTGATCAATGTTCAAGGTGTGCAAGAATAACACGTGGTTCATAGTATACTTCTTAACATAAATTTTCCCACGTGGAGAGGTTTAATGAGAGATTAAGAGTAGAAGGGAGGAAAGAAGGTTGGCCATGAGCATGTGGAGGGAAGAGGGGGAGATGGGGAGAGAAGGGACAAAGAGATCACAAGAGCAGAGAAGAGAAAAGTAAGAGAGCACTTAGTAAGGACTTAGCTTGGAAACTTTACATTATCACATTGGCCTTTCTCCTTTGGAATGTTACATAGCGAAGTATAATTAAGGCCTACACACATACCCTGGCACATTAGGGATAGTTCTATATTCAAAGAGAAATCAGTGACTTCTTCAACGAATGTGTTATGCAAGAACAGGGAAGCGTGGTGTCGTCTACCACATTATTGCGCGAAGCAAAGCTAAGGTGCAGTTTGTAATGGAGTAGAAACAGATTTATGATTAAGAACTGCAATCTGCTTATAAAATTTGGCAATTGACTTATGTGAGAGTCTGTCATTAAATGTGCCAATGTGGACATTGTGCACTATAAATTTTGATTTCTGCTGTAGCTTGAAAGAGATGGTTCATGGCTTGTTACAGGTTCAAATAATGACTTGAATACTATTCATTCTTTGTACTTTTTTAAAAATGAGAGCTGACATAGATCTCTTTAAGAAAGATATAAAATCAATTTTCAAGTTTTTATGCACAGAAATTCCAAACTTCTGAGACTACTGACAGCTCGAAACACCTTTGTCATTTTTAAAAAGCCTTCTGGCACATAGAGAGGAAATAAGCTTATTAGGAAAGAAAAAAATAGTTATTTAACAAGTCTTTAAATAATGGTATCTTGCATATTTTCTAATTATCAAAAATCTTCCTATAAATATATATTGTAAAAATATAATTTAATATTAAAAGTAGTTCAGTATACTTTAACATTATATTTTCCACTTTTATTGAAAATAGATTGTTTAATACAACATGTACTGATTATATTTTTTCCTTGCTTAACTCCTAATTACTTCCAAGTTGCCCACCTGCCTAAATTGACACCTTTCTTTCTCTCATTAGTATACAAACAGGCATATAAAAATAATGATAATAAAATAAAAACAAAATAAAATAAGGCAAAAAATGAAAAATAAAACAGACCAAGGAATTGACTCAAGAAATAGACAGAGACAGAGTGACACACAGAAATCCCATAAAAGCACAAAACAAAATATTAAAATGTATTCACAAAGAACTGGTTAGGTAGATAGATGATGATAGTCAGGCAGACAGACACACAGACAGATAGACAGACACATAGATACTCTGAAAAAGCAGTATAAGACAAATAACCTCAAAAAAGGCCATTGAGTTCATTTTCTGTTGGCCATCTCCTGATGGGCATAGGTCATAGACATTAGAGTAGGTTGTATACTCGGTGAGACTGCTTTGGAGAAAATTAATTTTTCATTTGTAAGAAGTTATTAATTGGAGATAGTTTCTGGGTTAGTGGTGATGGTTCATTATTTGTAAGTTGTTATTAATTGGAGATAGCTCCTGGATTAGAGATGATGTTTGTATCTCTTTCCCCTCTTAGTGCTGGGACCCTATCTAGCCCAGACCTGTGCAGATCTCACATGTCAGCCATAATCTCTGAGATGTTCTATGTGCATCTGTCTGGTTGTGTTTTGAAGGCCTGATTTCCATAATGTTCTCCATCCCCTCTGGTTCTTACAATCCTCTTCCTCTTCCTACTTCCTCTTCCCACTGTCTCCTGAGCAATGAAAAAAGGGGATTTTGTGGAGACATCCATTTAGGACTCTGTTCCAAGTCCTCTCACTCTCTGGACAATGTCCAGATGTAGGTATATGTTATTTACATTTACCTCAGGAGGAAGCTCCTTTGATAACTGAATGAGCAAAATTGTTGCTAGGAGTTGTTAGGAGTCATTTCAGTAATATACACTTTCAGCAGTATTTTGTTTTTATGTAGATCCCTGACCTATCTAGTCTCATGTTTTTGGCTACCTCAGCAATGTCAGAGATGAGTTCTATTGTGTGGAAGGGATATATATATATATATATATATATCCACAAGCTTAGTGGCACTATTGCACTAGCATATCTTGAAGATAGGTCACTACTGAAGAAGGAATGGTGCTTACCACATTTTACCATATTATATAGCAAGTACATTCCAGTACCATGAACACTAGTCAGTCAGTATAGGTGAAGGTTCTATATAGCCACAGTTTGACTTCTTCATGTTCAATGAGTACATAACTTTTTTTAAGTGGTAGGGCCTTTCCACCAGTTTGTGGAGAGCAACTAGCCTTGGCAACAGCCTGGTTTTTGGTAATTCCCATGGGGCAACTTTGGTAAACAAATCAACCAAATGTAATCCATTCTGAAGTTAGAGGTTTGATTTGGTGATAAGAGAGATGTTTAGTATTGTTGTTGTTGTTGTTGTCATTGTTATTGTTTTGTTTCACTGTTTAGTTCTTTATATATTTTAGATATTAATCATCTTTTGGATGTGATTGGTAAAATATTTTGCAATTCTTTAGCCTGTCATTTTGTTCAACTAATGATACCTTTTGCCAAACAGAAGATTTTTAATTTCTTGAGGTCAACTTTATTAATTGTTGATGTTAGTGCTTGTGCTAATGGTGCTCTGTTCAGCAAATCTATTTCTGTGCCAACAAGTCTATGATAATTCTCCACTTTCCCTTCTATCAGATCCTGTGTATCTGACCTTATGCAAAAGTCTGGTGCATTTGGAGTTGAGTTTTGTGCAGGGTGACAAGTACTACTCTATTTTCTTTCTACTATACGCAGATATCGAGTTTGACCAGCAGTACTTTTCTTATTTATGTTTGTTTTAGCTATCCTGGATTTTGTGTGCATGTGTTTCCATGTGAATGTGATAATTTTCTTTTCAAGAGCTCTGTGTTTTGTTGGAATTTTGATGGGGGTTGCTTTGAACCTGGAGATTACTTTTGACAGCATATTCATTTACATAAACTAATCCCACGGGTCCATAACCCTGAGAGATTTTTTAAATCTTCTGATATTTTCAGTTTCTTTCTTCAGTGTCTTAAAGTTTTTAATCTTACAATTCTTTCACTTTTGTGGTTAGTGTTATAAGAATATATCTTTTATTGTTGAGGCTCTTCTTAAATATTTTTCTTTCTCAGTTGTTTGTCCTTTGTGTATAGAAAGGCTACAGATTTTTTACCATTAATTTTGTATCCAGCTACTTGGCTGTATTTATCACCTGTAGAAATTTCTTAGTGGAATTTTTAGGGTAATTTTATATACTATCATATCATCTACTAGTAAAGATACTTTGACTTCATCCCTCCCTGTATGTATTTCCTTGATCTTCTTGTTCATAGTGTATAATCTTTACTATTATTATATCATTATTATTATTATTAATTTTATTTTTTTACAGTCCTGTTATCTCCCTCCTGGTCTGCCCTCTGACTATTCCTCATCCCATTCCTCCTCCCCTGTCTCCAAAAGGATGCTGACTCCCCATGTATGATCCTTTTGTTGTGTCCTTATACTTGGTTTGCGAGTCTTTTATTGACAAATTTTACATCTATTTTCATAATAGAAAACATAAAACTTTTGGTATATTTAATATTAAAATTTATATCAAATTTAAAGCACTTCACCTGTGATGTGGTGTAGGCAACTTTTTGAGAAATTAAAAATATTATTTCTTGATAAAGTTGTACATTTTAGAAGTATATACATCTGTTAAAGATAAGTCAAATGCATTTAATAGTTGAACATTTCATTTGTATAATTTACTTTAAAGAAATACAAACTGTTTTTGAATGATATTTACTTTTACTTTTTAATGCACGTAAAAATCCCAAGCCAAAATATAACATTTTGACATAAGGTTACTGTATCAAATTGAAACCTACAGCTGTATCCCATGTGGATAGGAAAATAGTAGATGCCTTAATTTGCCGCAGTGTAGGCTAAAAGAATCAGAATGAGCAGACAACACCAAAGAGAAAATGAAAAGAAAGTAGTTTTATTGATTCATTCTCCTTGTAAAACTTTCCTTTAATTATCTAATTGTTATTGTAATGTCCAAAATTAGCCTAAGCCCTACACATCAGAGAACCAGGTAATTTCCTGGAATGCTAGGAACTGTAGTTCCGGGAAAAATAATAAGGAGTATGGTGGCGTATAGGTTTATCATTGTAAGTTCCTGCAACACATGGTTTAAAGCTATTCTCAGGTGGGAAATTCCCAGAAATAGACCTGACCAAAATCCATCCTTTGGTCAGTATTTAATATTCCATAACCCTGCTTTAAATTTGGCTGAAAATGATGAAATAGTTTTTTTCTTAGGTAAATCTCAGCATTAAGAACTACAATTCCCAACATTCCAGGAATTTACCTTTTACTGGGCAGCTGGGGCTAACAGGTTAATTTGAGCATTGCCTTCATATTGACTTTTTGTTTTAATTCTTTCTTCATTTCATCCTGAGTCCTCTTCAGTTTTCAAATTCTGGATTATCTTTGTCATTTCATTCAGTCTTACATTTTCTAGGGTGTCTTTAACATTTATTCTCTTTCCATCTATTTTTTCATAGTTCGTTGAACATTTTTCTTCTTCTTTTCAGTCCTTAACTATATTCTTACCCTCTAGAAAGATTTTTGGATCTGAACAATAATAATACTACTGCACAATTACTCTCTTTTTATGTGTAACAAGGAGTGGCCAAGATGAAGAAAGGAAAACTATTTTTTTTCTGAATTGTTTTATCACTTTATGTGTGCATTTTATATTATATTACATTTAGATTTTATTTAGTTTTCTGTAATATATTTATATAATATATTAATGTATAACATAACATATATAAAAATATTATATATGTATATATGGTAACATATTAAATTAACTTCTGTTGTTGAGTCCTCTGCTTCAGCAAGAATTCTATATGTATACTAGGAATAAGTAGGAAAACCATTCTTGACTTACTCTAGTATTATTTGATAACTGCAAAATTCAAAAGTCTGAGTAAAATTCCAAAATCCTTGGACAGTCTGGGCAGTACTTAAATTTTCTCAGTCTTGCAATCTTTCTGTGTATGCTTCCTTCAACCAAAACATAATTCCACCCACCTGGCGGCAGATATTTACATTGTTGTCCTTGGGAAAAAAACCCATAAGATCTGTGTTCCATAACTATAAAAATGATTTCAACTTTATTACTATACAGTCAGGCTTTAGAAACACACACACACACACACACACACACGCACACACACACACAAACACACACACATTCATCCAATCTTATACCCCCAATCCAGCTAACTCAATTTTTAGAAAATTTACAGGCTGTAAAACAAAGCTTATGGTGTTCTATAGGCAGTTAAATTTCCCAGATACTCGTATGGTCCTTGGAGAGTCACTGGGGAAAAGTGTTGCCAAGCAGAAAGAATCCTTAAGGAGTCACTGAAGTGTACTGTCAGGGAACTCTAGATAAACAAGAAAAACAAAGATTTGTAGTGTAACTGTGGAAATAGAGTCTGTGGGTCTGAAAAGTAAAATTGGCTCCTGAGGTTCCACTACAAATATAATTGCCATTCGTTTTCCTTGAGAGGAGTCAGAAAATTGCCCGGTGACATTAAATATGGTTTGAAAGCCGGGGAAGTATAGAAGACGAAACTGATGAAAAAAATAAAACTCATCTCACCCATAATGTCTATATCTACATAACCAGCAATCACTTATGGAAAACAAATTCCACATAGAAATGGAATACATGACATCATGTTTAAAGGCTTAACATTATGGAGCAAAAAAAAGAGTTATATTTGGCATAGGAAGCAAGAATATAAATTAATGTGTCTCTAAAGTCATACAATCATCCAGTCTATAATCTATAATGGGTGCTATGAGAATACACGCTAGAGTAAAATCTCCAATAACATTCAAGTGAAGCAAGTGACCTTCTCCTTTGGACTCTCCCATACATAATTCATATTTCTATGATCATAGACAGATCACTCTTTGTGTTGAGTGTACTTTTTCTATTAAATTTGTTTTCATTTTGAATTTTGCTAACAGCGCTAAAATTCTGATTCTAGACATATAGAAAACATAATTTTTTGAGTTCTCATTCCACAGAAAATAGTAGCCAACTTTAAACTGCATACTCTTAGGGGTCAATCATAGCTTGGTTTCCTTGGCATAGTGCAACAAAGAGAGTCATCTTCAATGTTCAAAGTATATACAAAACAGGAAAACCAAGGCTGTTGAAAGGAATACGGAGGAGTGGTATAGTTGGGTCCTCAGGTAGTACTATGTCTAGTTTTCTGAGGAATCTCCAGACTGATTTCTAGAGTGGCTGTACCAGCTTGCAATGCCACTAGCAATGGAGAAGTGTTCCTCTTTCTCCACATCCTCGCCAGCATCTGCTGTCACCTGAGCTGTTGATCTTAGCCATTTGGACTGGTGGAATCTCAAAGTCATTTTGATTTGCATTTCCCTGATGACTAAGGTTGTTGAACATTTCTTAGGTGCTTCACAGCTGTTTGATATTCCTCAATTAAGATTTCTTTGTTTAGACCTGTACCCCGTTTTTGATAGGGTTATTTGGTTCTCTGGATACCCAAAAGATGTTCCAACATGTAATAAAGACACATGCTCCACTATGTTCACAGAAACCATATTTATAATAGCCAGAAACTGGAAACAACCCTGATGCTTCTCAACAGAGGAATGGATACAGAAAATGTGATACAATTACACAATGGAATACTACTCAGCTATTAAAAACAATTACTTCATGAAATTCAGAGGTAAATGGATGGATCTAGAAAATATCATCCTGAATGATGTAACTCAGTCACAAAAGAACACACATGGTATGTACTCACTGATAAGTGGATATTAGTCAAAGAGCTTGGAATATCCACAATATAATTAAAAGACCACATGAAGGTCAAGAGGAAGGCAGACCAAAGAGTGGATGGATGTTTCAGTCCTACTTAGAAGGGCAAACAAAATAATCAAGGGAAGTAGAGAGTGGGAGGGACCTGGGAGGAGGAAAGGAGGGGGAGGGGAAAGGACGGGCAGCATCAGTTACTGGAGGAGATGTACAGAGGGTCAGGAAATTGAACAGAGGTGTGTAGCAATGGGGGATGGGGACCTAGGGGTAACATACAGAAAGTCTCAGATGCCAGGAACGCAAGGGCTCCCAGGACCTCACAGGGATGACATAAACTGAAATACCCTCACAAAAGGGAGGAAGAACCCATAGAAACCATATCCAGATGTTAGGTACCCACCACTCTGGGTGAGGGATGGGACCACCCACCCATCTCCAAATTCTTAACCCAGAATTGCTCTTGTGTAAAGGAAATAAAAGGACAAAGAATGGAGCAAAGACAGAAGGAAAGGTCATCTAGAGACTGCTCCACCTGGGTATCCAGCACACATGCAGACGCCAAACCCTGACACTATTTTGGATGCCAAGAAGTGCTTGTGACAGGAACCTGTCTTCTGAGAGGCTCTGCCAGATCCTGATCAATACTGATGCAAATGCTTGAAGCCAATCATTGAACTGATCACAGGGGCCTCAATGGAGGAGTTAGGGGAAGGACTGAAGGAGCTGAAGGGGCCTTATCTGGAATCAGTGGGAGGGGAGGCCCTTAGTCCTATGAAGGATTGATGCTCTGGTGTAGAGGAATGCTAGGGCAGATGGGGAGAAGGGGTGAGGGTGATGGATGGAGCACCCTCATAGAAGCAGGAGGAGGGAGGCTAGAATAGGGGAGTTGCAGAGGGGAAACCAGAAGAAGGATAAATAAAATATCCAATTTTTTTAAAAAACAGGAGGCTGTGCTGCAGGCCATACTGCAACAGAAACTCATCATCCACAGCACACAGTAGTATAAAAGCAAAACTCACTCCTCACCTGAGAAAAATCCAGAAAAGGAAGCAATACAATAGTGGAGAGATAATAATGTCAAAGTATAATAATTTGAATAAGTATAGATATGGTTACTATTTTGAAAGAAGTAAAAGATATATTCATGAAAAAATAAAGAGGAAAAGAATACTCATCTTTCTTCCCAGTCCACATTGAAATGCACTCTTTCTTCACCAATAGCTCAGTGAAGATTCCAGGGCACTTCATGAAGTAACAAAAACCACGTGTGTTTTAAATATTTGCATTGATGAATTTAAAGCAATGAAATATTTGTTTCAAACCAAAAGCACCTTTTCTGAGTATTGCAAAGGTAAAGAAGTGTATTCCTGGAGGAAATGCAGGTTTAGGGGTTATTATAAACTAGCAAATATCACAGCTCATTTGTTTATAGCTCAGGATTAAGTCAAGATTACACTTTTTATTTTGATGAACTTTATTTTTACTTAAAAGCCATTTAATAGGTTGGGGATTTAGCTCAATGGTAGAGCACTTGGCTAGTAAGCGCAAGGCCCTGGGTTCCGTTCTCAGCTCTGAAAAAAAAAAAAGGAAAAGAAAAGAAAAGAAAAAAAGCCATTTAAAAGTTTTATCTTAATAATAACGATATACATCATTATTAAAAGAAATATGCTTCCTCTTAAGAATTGGTAACATACAACTAAAGCAAAGGACACAAGTTTCTAACTCAATCTGAAATTATTTAGAAATTCTAATAATCACATGCACCCATACAAAAGGATACAAACATATATTAGGGAATATATATATATATATATATATATATATATAATATATATATATATAATTGGCAAATCAGATTAGGGAGTATACCAGATTAGCTTGTAATTATAGCTTTTATTAACTTTAAATAAGTGTAAAATGTTCATTTCTGCTGTAGTACTATTTAATAGCCAAAATAGGAAACAAACTATCAGCTTTTAGAGGCAGGGAGAGAGAGAGAGAGCCTTTTTAAGAAAGAATTCTTGACATTCCTAACATAATACACTCTACCAGATGTAATAAAATCAGAGAGAAGAAGACAAATGATCTGTGATTTCATTTATATTTAGAAATAAACTAAATAGCATCAGAGATTGGAATAGTGATTCCCTAAAATGTGTAAATAGGGAATATTAGGCCCCTAATATCAAGGAATTCAGGGCATGGCATGCTGTCACTTTGGTTGTTTTATTAATTAATGAAGTTTGAGAAACAGTTAGTACTAAATCATTCTAATTTTCACCAGGAGATATGACAGAATCCATCCTTTCATTAGCAGAATGATGACTCTACTAACAGAAAAGGTCAGGAGAGGCCTGAACTGTTCTTTCCAAAAACTGTCTTTCAAGCCTTCATGAGCCTTTAGGTGTTGTCTTAGTCAGGGTTCCTATTCCTGCACAAACATAACCAAGAAGCAAGTTGGGGAGGAAAGGGTTAATTCAGCTTACCTGTCCACATTGCTGTTTATCATCAAAGGAAGTCAGGACTGGAACTCAAGCAGGTCAGGAAGCAGGAGCTGATGCAGAGGCC
Organism: Rattus norvegicus; assembly: GCF_021556685.1. NCBI lineage: Eukaryota > Metazoa > Chordata > Mammalia > Rodentia > Muridae > Rattus > Rattus norvegicus. The sequence goes on from NC_141540.1 coordinate 49,637,392, forward strand.
AAGGAGGGATGTTACTTACTGGCTTGCTTCCCTGGTTTGCTCAGCTTGCTCTCTTACAGAACCCAAAACTGCCAGCCCAGGGATGGCTCCACCCACAATGGGCTGAGCCCTCCCCATTGATCACTAGTTGAGAAAATGCATTAAAGCTGGTTCTCATGGTGGCATTTCCTCAACCAAGGCTCCTTTTCTCTGTGATAACTTCAGTTTGTGTCAAGTTGACACACAAAACTAGCCAGTACAGGTGTTGTCTCACCACTCACCCTTCTTTATGGACATCACTATGTAAATGACTGCGTTTGCTTCATTGATTCTTCAAGTATTTGTTTACTTTGTCTTTGAGTGGCAATGAAGAGAATGCAATAAATAAATAAATAAATAAATAAATAAATAAATAAATAGTTCCCCTATCTCCTTTGTAATCGGACTTCTGCTAATCTAATTTCTAGCAAAACAAAACACAATTCCCTGAAAGTGGTTAAATCCTGCCTTCTTCAACTAGACAGGGTATAGAACACCAATAATGAAAGATAAAGAGTTCTGTAAATCTAATAGAGATCATAGTGACTACAATCAGCAAATTTCAAATAATTAATGCAGTAAAAGGATTCATAAACAATCCCAACGTCCAAATAAAGATAATTAAAATTTGAATATAAAACTGATGCAAAATTGCCAACATTTAGATTTTTCAAATAACATAAAAAATCTAATTAGAAGTAAAAAGATAATATAAAATAAAATAAATTTTACTATCTTTAAGGATTATAGTAATGTCATTACTTGACCATACATAGTCATTAAAAATAATAAGTCCAAATAATTCAACCTAATAAAATAGTACTATGACAGTTTTATATATTGAAGTAAAGTGTAATGTCTAGTAATATTGATCATGTATTCATATGTTTGGATTCTTGATAAACAAATACTAGGTTAATTTAATGACAAAAGTTTGGGATTTTTTAAATAAAACCCAAACAAAACAAGGATATGTTTTTTGTCACACTAAAAATATTGCCCACATTTACTTTTGAACATCATGGTCTCAGACTACAAACTTTCTTCTCTGCCTAAGTATTAATACTGTACTGACTCAAGTATAACTACTGCATAGGACTACCGAGCAGTTACACTTTAGTTAATACAACATTGTCTTCCAATCAAAATCAACCAAGTCCCAGACAATAACAGAACTCATGAATGCGATATGAAGCTGTAAAACATAATGCAAACATTTCTAAGTCAACATCATCAGAATCCCCAACTCTTACTTGTTTGGAAAAGAGACAGTAACATTTAGCAAACAATTTATAAAAAAAAAAAAAAAACTTATGTGTTCAAAGATCCATCCTGCTTAAAGTACATTAGTGTCTCCAGTAGGGTAAGTTTTACATTGTGTACTAATTTAAAGGCCTTACCTTCTATTACTATACGGTTTTAGATTCGTGTGAGGACTGCTCATAGAATATCTACAGAATAGTCTAAGTTTTTATTGAGAAAAGTAAGGTGTTCAACATTTCCTTCCTATTGTAAAACTGTCAAGTCAGCTCAGGCAACAGAAACAGAGACAAGAACTGGACTTCTAGCTTAAATGACTCTTAAAGCAGAGTGTCTCAGATTCACAAAGTGGCTGTTTGGAGAAAAATAGCACATGTCCTTAACTGCTCAAAAACTAAATCTACTACCCAAGTTCTTTTTTCCAATACATCCCACAAAAAATAAGACAACAGGTTTTCAACTAAATCAAACTTTAAAAAGTTAATATATATATATTATTATATATATTATATTATATATAATATAATATATATATATATCCCTACAATTCAAGGAATTTTATTGTTCTGGGTTAGGTCAAACATGCTATCCAAAATAGCAATATGGATATCTAATAATTGAGTCCCTACTCTCTCTGATTATAAGATTCACTATATACTTTCTTTTTGATCCTTATTAACTATAGAAGACATTGAATCAACAGGAAGTCATAAAACCTCCCAAGATTTTGTAGGTCAAAATCTGAGTAGAGCCACTTCAAAGCTACAATGAAATATGTGATCCTTATAAACACATAAAAATTGCAAAATTAGCTAATACAATAAGATATATTAATTTTTTTTATTTTTTTAATTCTAGAGAGGGACACAAAAGTTGTTTGAATACAAACTATGGTGAACTAAATACAGTTTCTAGAAGGTGACAGAAAACCCTTTTAGATGAATAGCAAATCAAGGCAGTGCCTTAAGGAAAAACATGATTAATGGTCAAAGTTAATTTAATTTCTAAACTGATATTAAACTCTAACCTTGGCCTTATTTTAGAAACAGGAGTATTGAGTTTGCATTTGAGAAATAGCATGGTTTTTGTGATTCTGGTCACAGATTTATAATGAAGGAAATATTAGTTTCTGGCATTTATTTGCTGCTTAATGAATGCTGTGAGACAGGGTAAATGGATTGATTGGGAAATAGAAATAGAACATATATCCAAAATGATATTTATCATATATTGATGAAATTCTATTATCTCAATTTTCAAATACATTGATTAGATCTTGAGATATAGCAGGATGGCAGGCCAATGGCCCAGTATGCCTGAGACCCTGGGTTCAATCAAGACCCTCAAAAAAATCAGCAATAGTTATACACACTAAAGCTTTCATCATTTGTATTTCTAATTTATATACTACTATCTCACTGGAACACTAAATAAACTACAATGTTTATTCCCCTCAATCTATAGTCTTTCTCTATAATTCCAGTACCCCCATCAGCTCCTCTTCTTTGTAACTCTATAAAATCTATGAAAACTCAGGCTTCATCATCTTGTACTGAGAAATTTTCAATTATCTTCTTTTGTTTTTGTTACCTTTTCAAACACATCTTTGCTTGGGATAGATTACATCAGTTTGTTTCTTTGGTCTTCTGCTATGATCATTGCTAAAATGGTTATCTTTTTCCTTGTCTTGCAACAAGAAAGCCAGGGGGCATAGAAGAGGGCAAAAATTTGAGAAAAAATACTTTTATTTTTGTGTATTTGCTTTCTTGAGCCACAGATTCTTTTTGTGTTAAAATGAGTCATCTTCTGTTAAAATATAGACTATTTTGGAATTTGAGAGGAATTGAAAAAAATATGTCAATTCTTTACTCCTGACCTCAGAGCAAGTTCACAGGGAAGTGAGAAAACTTGTAGTCCAAAGACCCATCATATATCACTCTCTATACCCACAGAAACTTCTGCATTACACATTTCTCTGAAATGTAGATCACCTGCCCAAGAATGTTGCCTCCCACTCTTCTGAAGTGGTTGGACCAGTCATAGTGTCATACACAGGAATGGACATGGTACTTTTGATGATACTGAATCATTTGTGGTATAATCCAGTAATTGCAGGCAAGAGGAAACAGTACATTAGTAACTCAGTGACATAAGTGACTGACCTTGTGCAACTCTTTACTCTCCAGAAAAAGTGTCTATCTCCATGTCCTGCTTGCTTCTTCCTACTTAACTCTAAACAAATATTTCTTAGGCCCACTACCACCACTTATTTTCTGATGTTGTAAATTAAGAAACTAATTCTATCATATTTTTATTCTGTCACTGTCTACCAAAACTTGAAAAAAAATTAAAACGTTATGTGGCTTCTCCCTAAATGTGGTTCTCTGTTAGGTACAAGACTGAATCTCAAAGTAATTTTGATTTGCATTTTCTTGATGGCTACAAGTGTTAAACTTTTCTTTGTCTCTCAGCCAATTCAATTTCCTCTTTTGAGAATTTTCGGCATCCCAGTTTTTCAATTGGTTTATTTGTTTTATAGAAATCTAGTTTTACATATTTGAGTTATTAGCCTTCTATCAGATGTGAAGTTTGTAAATGTTTTTCCCCATGTTTTCTGTAGGCTGCTGCTTTGTCTGCACTTGATCTTAGCCAAAAGGCCGAGAAGCGATTGCTGCTTTGTCTGAATTACAGTGTTCTTTGCTTTACAGAAGCTTTTTCATGAGGTTCCATTCAATAAATGTCAAGCTTAGTGGCTGTGCTAATCACCTTCTATGTAGAAAGGTTTTCTGATCCGGTGAGTTTACAACTATCCCATACTTTCTCCTCTGTCAAGCTCATTGGTTGGTTCCTTAATTCTTTTGAAGTTGACTTTGTGCATGGTGATGAGTGTGAATCCATTTGTATTCTTCTGAACTCTGCCATCCACTTTGAACATCACAATTTGATGAAGATGTCCAATTTTCAGTTTTTAGTTTTTGATTCTTTATCAAAAATCAGGTGTCCTTAGTTGTGTGATTTCAGAACGGAACCTAGAATTCTCTTCCATTGATTAACATATCTGGTTTTGTGCCAATACCATGCAGCTTTTATTACTATATCTCTGTAGTAAAACTTGACTCAAAGTTGGTGATACCTCCAGAAAAAAAATGTGTTATTGTTCAGAATCGTTTTAACTGTTCTGTGGTTTTTATGTCTCTGTAGCTTAAATGTGTCTTATTTAGGTCTGTGTAGAATTGTGTTGAAAGTTTGAGGGGGAATTTCATTAACTCTGTAGATTGGTTTGCATAGGGTGGCCATTTTTACTATGGTAATCATACCAATCTATGAGCATGGAAAATCTTCCCATATTCTAATATTTTTCTTCAATTTCCTTCTTCATAGACTTTAGGTTTTTATCATTCAAATCTTTCATTTGCTTGGATAGAGTTACCTCATGATATTAAATGTTCACAGATATTGTGAAAATATTGTTTCTCTGTTTTCTTCATTGGTCTATTTGTCATTTGTATAAAGAAGAACTACTGGGTTTTTTGTGTGTGAGAGTTAATTTTAAATCTGGCTACATTGCCGAAAGTACTTAATCAGCTGCAACAGTTTTCCAGGGGAATTTTTAGGGTCACTTACATATGCTATCACATCATCTACAAATAAAATACTTTTGCTTTTTCATTTGCAAATTTTCACTTGATCTTTAGTTTTCTTATCTCTCTAAGCTAAGCTTATCTCTCATCTATACTGAATAGATGTGGAGTCAACATCCTTTTCTTGCTCTTGATTATGGTAGAATTGCTTTTAGTTTCTCACGATTTAATTCAACATTGGCAATGGATTTGCTGTAAATTGTCTTTAGCATGTTTAGGTGTGTCACACATGTCTCTAATCTTTGCATAACTTTTATTATGAAGGAGTGTTGACTTTTTGTCAAAGGTCTTTTCTGCATCTAATGAGATAATCATATAGTTTCCCAGTTTTTTTATATGGTATATTACATTTCTTGAATTTATAATTCATGTGTGTGCTTACTCCTGTCAGTTTGTGCCTCAGAACTGCCCTCATTGTGTCCCATAAATTCAGATATGTTGTGTATCCATTCTCACTCCATTCTAGAAAGTCTGAGAAAATTTCTTTCTTAATCATTTTCTTGACTCATGTTCATTTGTTAGTGGTATTTTGTTTCCGCGTGTTTGTACAATTTCTGTTGAGTCTGTTGCTATTGTTATGTAGTTTTAATCTGTGGTGATTGGATAGAATTGGAGTATTATTTCCATTTTCTTTTTTCTATTAAGACTTGCTTTGTTTCCTAGTCTGGGTTGCATTTGGGAAAAAAATTTAAGAAATGATGCAAAGAATGTTTATTATTTTATATTTGGGTACAGTGCTCTATAAATATTTAGTGGGTTCATTTGTTTGATAACATCAATTAGACCCAGAATCTCTGTTAGTTTTAATCTGGAAGACCTGTCTAATTGGCCAGAGTTGGGTATTGATGGCTCCACTTTATAACCGTATCACCAATACATTGTAAAGAAGCAAGTTATATTTCTCCTTCTAGTCTATATTTACCTCAAATATACATTTTTTAGTATACTGTTACTAATAGCTGATTGGAGTTCCATCTACATAGAAGCTGAGAAAATACCTACAAATGGATCCTGAATTTATTTTTATTGTTCATTGAAAACCCTTCTAATGTCTGGGGGATTTAACAATTATAGAATATTTCTTAAAGATTCCTAATACTTACTAGTCAAAATAACCACTTCGCAAATCGACTTTCTCCAAATCTAGAATGTCATTAAGTTGTTATTCTCAGAATTTATGAACTTTGATTAAGTAGGATACCTTTAATATCAGAAACTGAAACTCCATTATCAGTAATGAAGTCCCACGGATCAGAATTATATACCTTCATAATAAAAAAATGGCGTCTCTCCTTTTAGGAAAGTGCAAGATCCATGAGGTTACTGTGTGTTCCTTCTCCACAGGCTTATCTGTTATCACATTTTGGAGTCTTAATCAATTCAAAAGCCTCCAATCTCTCCTGGATGTATAAAATTTGCATTAATAGCAGGTAATTCCTGGAAGTAGAATTCATTGCTTTATAACGTGGATAACCCAGTCATTTTCTCTCCAAGTGCTGCTGTGATCTCATCTAGTCACACGTGGCTGCCTGGCTTCAGTTTCCAAGGCAACTGACTTCTCTCAATTTTATTCTATTTTTTTCTCTCCCCCTTTGGAAGCACTGCTCACCTTTAATGTCGATATTTTTGCTCTCCATTTAGAAACTTGGAAATGCTAGCATTCTTAATGTCTTTCTATTTAACATCCCATATTTGTTATTCTAATGTATGTCTCCAGATTAAACCATAAAGAGGAAGTTAAAGTAAGTTCCTTAAAATTTAAGACCATTAGTACTTGGAAGATTTGTTTAGGCAAACTTGAAAAGAATGAAAACTCAAAATTATTTCAAGATAAATTTCTCTTGGAGTAACTATAAACTATCAATAAGCTATCATTTCATAGGAAATATTATCACAGCTTTCCAGCACCGAACCAACTCTTTATAGAAGCAACCTTAATGCTTACTGGTAACTTTCTTTAGTAAAGAGTCAAATTAGAAGTGTTAAGAAAAACACAGATTTATAAAACACACTTGTATAGCATTTTATAACATTAAGTGACTAACTGCAAATTTCATCAATTTTAACCACACTGGCATTCTTGTTATTTTTTATATACACACACACAAACACACACACACACACACACACACACACACACACACACAAACAAACACACACACACACACAGAGACACACACATAAATACATACATACATATTGGGGACAACATATGATGACAGGGACTGCCAGCAGTAGGCCAAAATGGAAACATGTCAGAAGCCCTTGCCAGCTCCTTGTAAAGTAGGGTGGAATCTGGGACCCTAAGAAGCAGGAGACACATCCCTCCAGGAGACCGGCCATATGAAATAAGAGGCTGCCTGCAGTAGGCTGGGATGGAGACATCTCAGTAACCACAGCAGCTCTTTGTAAGAACTGGTTGTTCCCATTTCTCCTAACCTTAGCCCTGGACAGCGGCTGGATAGATTTCATTTGTGCGTGACTGCTTTTCAGTTGGCCTTGGTGTGCATAATTATTATATTATATCTGACTTTCCTACTTCTCCTTCTGCACTGGTGAATTCTATGGAACTAGATGTTCCTTGATATAATGATTCTTAAAGAATTGGAAATTGAGGTGTAGGGGCACAACATAGCGCAGTCCTAATGGCCCAGGTGCATGCTGTGTGTTCTCATCTTGGAAACAATGTAATAACTGCACAATAGTAGTTCCAGATTAATGCTTGACTTGCAAAGAAACTTTGAAGAAATTATTAGAAAATGAATTAGAGCCAACATTGGGACTCCGAGAAAGGAAAAAGTAATTGACGTTAGGGAAATAAGTTTTGCATATCATTTGAGAGTGGTTCCTGGATAAGAAAGTATAGAATATATAAAATTATATGCTAGTAAACTAAGTCAAAATACTGGGACTCTTATGAGAGTCATTGTGGGCAAGGAACAGAAAGCTAGCGGAACCACTGAGTTAAGGGTTAACTTGATTCTTTCTGGCCACTGCCTGGCGGCTTTGCCCATGTCATTTATCATTAGAGCTTCACAGGAAAATGCAAGTAGCTGACCTCGGAGCTCTGAGCTCTGAAGTATAGAGTTAAAAGTTAAAGTTTAAATAATGATAAGTTTACAATTATTATTATTTTGGCCATGGGCCTGGGAATAGGGGAAGCTTGAAAATTTGGGGACAATTGTAATTCTTAGTTCTTTGGGGATGTAGTTGTTCTTTTGAATTTGATTTGGCAATGATTATACAATGTCTTTTTTCTATCTGCTTTTGGATTATCAATAAAAGACTGGGGCAAGAGAAAGGCTGGAGAGCATAAGAGCATGTGAAGAGTGAGTGAAGAGAGAATGTGAAGAGTGAATGAGAGAGCGCATGAGGGAGCGAATGAGAGAGCGAGTCTGAGAACAAATGTGAGAGTGAGCTAGTGAGAGAGCATGAGAAGAGAATGTGAAGAGTGAGTGAAGAGAGAATGTGAGGTATGTATGAAGAGTGTGTGTGAGAATGAAAGGGTAATGGACAGAGGTGTGCATGAGTGTGGGAGTTCGAGAAAAGAAAAGCGCAATAAAAAAGCAGAGTGCACAAGAGAATGCAGAGTGTGTGCAGCCTCAAGCTGCAAGAGAGAGAGAGAGAGAGAGAGAGAGAGAGAGAGAGAGAGAGAGAGAGAGAGAGAGAGAGACTGAGAAACTTTAAGCCTTGAAACTGCCTTTCAGTTTATACCCAAAGAGTAGTCTGTGCATTATATTATGCGCCTTCCAGATATCCCTGTTTCTCGTTGAGAACTCTGATTCTGTGTCTGTCGAGGCCGGACCCCAGCACACACCACACACACACACACACACACACACACACACACACACACACACACACACGAGGGAGAGAGAGAGAGAAAGAGAGAGAGAACTTTAGGTCTTATAGCTGGCCTATTTTTGAAGTTCCCTTGATTGTTTAAATGGTTCATGTTAAATGTCAGAATTTTTTGCTCACATATTTGTTTTAAACCTGTTATCTCCAGGTGATTCGCTCTCAGCTTCCTATTAGTTCTCATCCTTGATGACTCTTGAGTCTTTGAGATGGGATTGACTTCTCTACATGCCTCACCTCAGAAACATCCTTCTTTAAAACACTATTCATTCATGACATTTTATTTACCAAAGCATGTGCCTTTTATAGATCTATTTCTTAACACTGGATTTCTTGACTTACTCACTTTAAGACAAGAAATACCTATAATTTTCTTTAGGATATTTTAGTAGTCTTCAATTCTCCCCAAGTTTATTCTCTATTATTTCAAAAGAAAAGCTTTGTTTATTGTGAGGGCAACCATTTTTCGCTTGGATATTTTATTTATTTACATTTCAAACGTTATCCACTTTCCCCGTTTCCCCTCTGCAAACTCCCTGTCCCATCGTCCCTCCTTTGCTTCATTGAGAGCAACCATTCTGTTTCAAAAAAAGATAGTGCTTCTGAACCTAGGGATGTTACTGGTAATGGGGCAAGATCTTTTGCCAAAAGGACTAAAAGCACATTTGGCATGTGGAAGGCTAGATGTGGAATGTGAAATGTGCTATCATAGATTATTCTCTTTTTTGAATCTCAGATCCCTGGGCTAGAAATAACACATGGGAAAGCACTAATCTAAAGAACAATCAGGTTTTTAAAAAACTTGTTGGCAAAGTTTTGTCATTGATTCTATGGTCATCTGAATTCCCAATCTAAGATATGTCAAACCCAGGCACATATTACTACTCTTTTTGAATTTTCATTTATAATAATTCAGTTTACTTTTTATCAGGGTTCCAGTAAGAGAAACAAATACAAGATGAAGGGACCTAATGCAGTTATATTTGTTGTTAACAAAACCCTCTGCATTACCTCCATAACGTCGAAACAGTGGAAAATTACACTCCAAAGAGACTAGATGCATTAACCTATAATTTCTAGATTAGTTCAGTGATCATACTGGAAGGTCATAATTTAATTTAAGAAGTAGTATGTAGTGCCCACCACTGGGTAAGATAATTGATATTAGTTTGGAGCAGCTTGAATAGCATGTTCTAGCATTGATAGCTAGCCACCAGGAGTTTCCTGGTCAGATCAAGTCTGGTTTGTTGTTATTGTTGCTGTTATTGTTGTTGTTGTTGTTGCTGCTGCTGCTGCTGCTGCTGCTGCTGCTGTTGCTGCTGGTGGCGGTGTTATTGCTATTGTTGTTATTGCTATTGTTGTTGTTGTTGTTGTTGTTGTTTTGTATTAATATCCTGAAACCAACATGCTTTGTTCTTTCCAGCAGTAGGTCCTTAGCATCTAGTTTTGTTGAGAAACTGAGAGTAAAGGCAATTGCTGATACTCTTTGGGTTGCTTCCGGACTTCCCTGACTTCAGAGAGGTCACCTGTGCCTTGCACTATTTGTATTTAATAATACATTTCCTGGCAGCAGAATTGTACCTCATCCAAGTCAACTATTAAAACTCCTTTCCTTATTCTTTTTCTTTTTTGTTTTTTTTTTTACTATTTTTGTAAACTATAGAGACAAGGAAATATTCATCTGTAAAATGAACTTTCTGAAAAATGTATGACACTTGAAAACATTATACTGAGATCATCCAACACTCCGAAGTAAACAGAGAACTCTCTAACCTTCACACTTAATTCCTCTCTATGCAATATTCCCTTTGATTAGCGAGTGCACGGCACTAATTCAGTCTTCTTGGATCTGCTGAGGCCTGTTTTGTGACCAATTATGTGGTCAATTTTTAGAGAAGGTACCATGAGATGCTGAAAAGAAGATGTATTCCTTTGCTTGAGGGTGAAATGTTCTATAGATATTTGTTTAGTCCATTTGGTTCATAACCTCTCTTAGTTTCACTGTGTCCTTGTTCAGTTTCTGTTTCAACGACCTGTCCATTGGTGAGAGTGGGGTGTTGAAGTCTCTCACTATTATTGTGTAGGGTTCAATGGTTTTGAGCTTTAGTAAAGTTTATTTTATGAATGTGGGTGTCCTTGCATTTGGGGCCTAGATGTTCAGAATTGAGACATTCTATCAGTAGATTTTCCCTTTGATGAATATGAAATGCCCTTCCTCATCACACTTGATAACTTTTGGTTGAAAGTCTATTTTATTGGATATTAGGATGGCAACTCCAGCTTGGTTCTTGGGACCGTTTGCTTGGAAGACCTTTTTCCATCCTTTTACTCTGAGATTGTGTCTTCATTTGTTATTGAGGTATGTTTCTTTGTTTTGGTTTTCTTTTTTTGGAGAAATAATCTGTATTTTTAGTCATTTAAGGTTCTAACAAAGACTGGATCTTGTTTGAGTATACAGTCCATTAGCTTTTATGTCTTTATAGATGAGTTGAGTCCATTAATATTGAGAGATATTAAAGACAGATGGATGACTGTTAGTTCCTGTTATATTTTTTAGGTGGCTTTATGGGCTTCTGGTTCTCCCTTTTGGCCTTCTTGTGACCCTGGAGGAAGCTGACGAGGAGGGCAACCCTATAGGAGGACCAGCAGTCTCAATTAACCTCGACCCCTGAGATCTCTCACACACTGGATCACCAACCAGGCAGCATAGACCAGATGATATGAGGACCCCAACACATATAGAGCTGAGGAGTCCTGGGTCTGGGTTCAGTGAGAGAAGATGCACCTAACCCTTAAGAGACTGGAGGGCTCACAGAGTTTAGAGGTCTAGTGGGGTGGGCGGGGTGTGTGGGGTGGGAACATCCTCCTGGAGACAAAGGAGGCAGGGAGGAGATATGGGATGTGGAACAGTCAGAGGTTAGGCCAGGAGGGGAATAACATCTAGAGTGTAAAAATAAATAAATTATGAAAAATTATGAAATAGAAAAATGTAAGGTGGATTTAACATGATAAAATAAAAATGAGAGCAAGTTTAGGACATCCTTTTGAAGACAGTTAATCCCAACTGTCAAATCCTAACTTGAGCATCCTTTCTGATGCTCAAGAAAATCATAGGATGGTGCGTCAAAGAACCACTGCTTGGGAAGAATCCCTTTTCCAAATCAAATCTGAATATGCCAAAAACAAATGTGTATAATTCTTTCTAATTTACTGAGGTTGGGGTTTTTGTCATTTAACACTTTGGGATATTGAAATTTACCACACTCGTACCAGAATTTTAAATATTAAGCAAAATTTATTTCATGGGTTTGTTATTGTTTCTGTTTGGGGAGAGAGATTTTCATATGCCCCAAGATGGCCTTAAACACAGTTTGAACTGAGGACAACCTGGAATGGATTCTCCTGGTTCTGCCTCCTGCAGGCTGAAGATAGAGTTGTCCACTACTACACCTCCTTTGTGTTATACTGTGGATCAAATTCATGCCTTTATGCATGCTGGGCGTGCACACTACCAACCAAACTACTCCCTAGCCCCTGACCTCCATATTTCTAACTGTACTTTATATGCCTAGCTTTCTTTGAAACCTGAAGATTGCTATTAAAGACTCAGGACAGTGTCCTGAGTACGAAAAGCCAATGATTTGGAGTCAAGATGATGACTAGAAAAAGGGCCTACTCCGCAAGCATTGGAAACCTGAATTTGAATCTCTAGCACCTACATACATGTCTATAACCCCAGCCCAACATTAGAGGTTACAGGACGATTGCCAGGGATTTCTTGGCAGCCCTCTTGGGCAAAACACTGAATTTCAACTTCAGTGAAAGATCACCCCAGGGAATAAGGAAGAATGTAATAAAGCAAGGCACTTAAATTTCTTATCTGACCTTCACATCTTTCCACACAGGCTCACACAAAGTCATACTACACACCCTACATAAACACACACACACACACACACACACACACACACACACACACGCAAGCGCGCGCGCGTGGACGCAGAAGCGCGTGTGCACAACTCATGCGCCCAAAAGGTATAAAAAGAAAATCAAGAAAAAAAAAAGACAGATTGATTTGAATTTGAATTGGTGAATCCCAATTCATAAATAGCTGTATAACCTTGGTTAAGCTACTTAGTCTTTGTAAGCTTGGATTACTGCATTATATGACACTATGATACATTTTATGAAGAACAAAATCTTTCTCATAGAAATACTTAGACATCAGAGATTACATATAGACAGTCCCAGGTAAAATACACACAGAAAATACATATGGGCTGATGGCCTTTTGAAATAAGGAGCAGTCTCCATTCCCTTCCTCTCCTTGTCCTTCCCTTCTCCATAGTTCTGTCTGCACTCTCCTCAAATATTTTCTTTACCTCCTTTGTTTTCTGAGAAGACGTTGTTCAGCTCATGCTCTAGTCTTTCGCCTGGATGATCTTCCTAAATGGCATTGCTATCTTATAAAGCCCTTAATGTTTAGGATCATTCCTCAAAGCTGCTGGAATAAAGCTCACATTTCATAGTCTTATGTGAGACACTCATCATCTTTTGATGTGTGTCCACAAATTCATCTTTATTCCCTACTATTTTCCCATAGGAACAATTATAATCAACACTATTAGAACTTCCTGTAATCAACTACACAACCTGTATTCCATGGACTGTCAGATTATTACTTCAATTCAGAGAACAGCTCTCATCCCTTTGCCAACAGCAAATTCAGCTTCTACTCTAAGCATTTTCTGAGATGTCTACATTATTGACGTGGATTTTCTCTGAGTTCTAAGAGTAAACCGGTTACTTTTCTTTGTCAAATAAAGGGTTTAATCACAGATACTAGACCTAGACAGACTGGATCCACCTATTGCCTCTGGTGCATATTCTTTACATGTCTTTATGCTTTTGACGAGTGAGGAAGAGGACATCTTTTTGAGTATTTGCTTGCAACTCACTCTTCTAATCTATAAAGTGAGGACCATAGTAAAGAGAGGTATTTTTATAAGCATAGAGTTACGGCAAGTTACTGTAGTATTATAATCATTAAGTGTTAACAGTGACAACCGACTCTGCTAGATTGCACACTTCCTTAGAACCTTCTGGTATAATTCCAAGCAGTGCTCTGATACATCTTGCTGTTCAAAGTATACGGTGAAGAATAAAATTAACCAGTGTATGTGATGCCAAAAGCACCAGGGGAAAACAAGGAATAGTTTGGGGACAAGCTGGCTATGTAGAAACAAATACAGGGAAAGTCTTGTTCTCATGTGGCCATGTGCTGTTAATTACATCTTGTTCTTTACCATCAGCTGAGGAAATTATTAATAATTAATAATTAATAATTTCCTGGAAGACATATAAATTACACTTTATGGGAATTTGCGTGTGTTTAATACAAAATTCATTTTTATTACCAAGGGAAAATAATCACTTTTAATGTATTAGATAGCCAAATAAATTAGCCACGTACTTTTAATAAAAGGCAAATAAGAAGAGATTTTGGTGACTTCGAAAAGAACTGAAGACCAAGTTGGGCAATAAATTTGACTCTGGTCTATGCTCACAGGCAAGTGGTAAGAAACATATATCCCAGCAGCTATAGCCATTACTGCAGTGCCACAGAAGGTTTTGGATACTGGTTTTTACATTAAAAGTAAAGGGAATAAAATAGACACAAAAGAAATATATTTTTAAGTGCTGTGTAGAAATTACAGGCCCCTGTCATGACACTGAGTTTAGTTTCTACAATTTTTAATGATTTCTATTTTTTTATCTTTAGGCATTTGTACTACATGTGGGTCTGGTAACAGAGAGGGTACAGAAGGTTTGAGCCAACATACTGTTGCTGTGAGCCAAACCCGTGGTAACTGATCTTTTTATTTTAATTAATTAATTAATTAGTTTTATACTCCAGATTGTATTCCCTTCTCAGTCCACTCTCTGACTGTTCTATATCCCATACTTTCTCTCCATCCTACTTCCTCTATTCGCAACCCACCCACCCCACCAGACCTCTAAACTCCCTGGGGCCTCCAGTCTCTTGAGGGTTAGGTGCATCTTCTCTGACTGATCCCAGAACTGGGAGTCCTCTGGTGTACATGTGTTGGGGTCCTCATATCAAGCGGTAAATGCTGCCAGTTTGGTGATCCAGTGTCTGAGAGATCTCAGAGGCCCAGGTTAATTGAGACTGCTGGTCTTCTTACAGAATAATTTGCTCTTTTTTTTTTTTGGATAATTTTTACTTACATTTCAAATGTTATTCCCTTTCCCGGTTTTCTGCCCATAAGTGCTCTATCCCTTTCCCCTCCCCTTTCTTCTATAAGAGTGTTTTCCCCTCCCCAACCACCGTTCCCACCTCCCCCTCCTTACATTGCCCTACACTGGGGAGTTCAGCCTTGCAGCCTTGGCAGGACCAAGGGCTTCTCCTTCCATTGGTGGCCAATAAGGCCATCCTCTGCTATATATGCAGTTGAAGCCATGGGTCTGTCCATGTGTGCTCTTTGGATGGTGGTTTAGTCCCTGGGAGCTCTGGTTGGTTAGTATTGTTGTTCTTATGTGGTTGCAAGCCACTTCAGTTCCTTCAACCCTTTCTCTAACGCCTCCAATTGGGAACCTGTTCTCAGTTCAATGGTTTGCTGCTAGCATTGGCCTCTGTATTTATCATGCTTTGGCTGAGCCTCTCAGGAGACAGCTATATCAAGCTCCTGTCTCCACGTATTTTTTGGCTTCATCAATATTGTCTAGGTTTGGTGGCTGTATGTATAAGGGCTGGACCCCCAGGTGGGCAGGCTTTTTAAAGGCTAGACTCACAACCAAAAATACTTTCCACTTTTAATAGAGATTGCATTCTTAGTTTTGTCAATGGACTCAGGGTGGCATGGCACAGAGTCCTTGAGCTCTTGTTTCTTTTGCAAATAGCCAGAGTAAGGGACACACAGAGCTGTTTTTGAGGGAACAGACAAGAGAACACTAGAAATCAGAAATTGGCAGGAGATAAGGTGCACCTTGTATAACACAGAGATATTTACTGACAAGACAGGAAGAGAAATTGCTGTCCCAGTTACCAACAGAGGCAACTTTTGGGGAGCCCCAGCAAATTCCCTCAAAATGATGCTTAAAATCTTATTTACTGAAAAGCTCTGTTGTTTCCAACAGCTTGTAGTCAAGTAAGGTTAGCAACCTGAAACCTGTATAGTCGCTTTTCCTGGGGAAATTAAATCTCCATTTTCTCAAGAGAACTTCAAAGGGGGCTGCAGCCTGGCGGTCTCTTGAGAAGTTAGCTAATAAATTTGTAGAGCTTTATTTAGGAGTCAGAAACTCTTCACGATCCTCTCTCTGAGACTGACATGCATATCACTACTTGGGGCTACAGGGCAGCTGCCTTGTGAACCTAACTCAATCAGACAGCTTATCTGTAGCTATAGGGTAAGTCTACTGTGCTGTATGCATCCTGTGTTGTTACGAATCGAGGGCATTGCCCTTAGAATTAGTTCTAGATCCTTGTGAAACTTCCTCCATGGAAACTTGCTGCAGGGCCTCTGAGAAACATCAAACCTTCAGCCCATTTCCTACCTATAGCATTCACTGCTATTTCCGGAGATGTCTTGGAAATAGACAATTAGATTAATATGAATAAAATTAGTCCACATAAAATTACTCCACAGATCTCTTTCTTTAAAAGAAGAGCACAAGCAAACAAAAAATTATGACTCAAAGACTATGTAGAGCAGGGTCTAAAGATCAGGAGGGAAGTCAGTATCTCAATTTTATGAAGGATGACAATTTGAAGGTAGCTTTTTGATCCTTTTACTCATATTATATTTCATAATTGTGACTGAATATTTACTATTATTAAAATAAAAATAATTACATAAGTCCCTAATGTTGTTTCTTCGTGGAAATAGGTTATTTTTAATAAGAATGAAATCTTTTAAAGACTTATCAAAATATACAATTACTTCTTAACAATCTGAAATTCTTGCTATCTTATCAAATTATAGCATGTGATAAAAATCTATACTAGCTCTAGTTTTCAAAAGTCAGTCTCAAGTTATTCTTCTAATAATGAAAACAATATTTCACCTTCTATTTATATATTATGTCAAGAAAACCTACACTATCTTGTTATTACACTTTAAACTTCACTGCTTATAAATAAATGTAGAACATTTATAAACATGCTGTGGAAAAAAACCAAAACAAATGCAAAGGGGACCTGAACACTGTAGTCATCTTGGGAATTAGCACATCTGCATTTGCTTAAACTAATGATGTGTTTACAACATAAATCACAGTTTCTAGGTCAGAATCACCTGTGGCTCTCAGAAGCCCAAATTGATTGTTGTATGAATTTAAGTATAATGAGTAGTTGGTAATGCTATAGCAAAAATAAATTCAACATCTATTTCTTCTATTAGAAAAATACACTTCGGTTCAAAGAACAAATCTTCCTTCACCAACCTCCCCCCTGCCACCACCCCGTGTGTATGTGTCTGTGTGTGTCTCTGTAAATATCAGATTTCTTCTATAAAGTATTATAACAAAGCAGATATGTTTTAATTTCTGTGAATGTTTCAAAGGTAACTTGTCCTTTTTATGTTTTCCGATAAAGACCACTCTTGAAATATTTTTATTAGCAAATGCTTAGGAGAGCTTCTGCATGTCTCTAAATGTAAGATTTTAGACTACTTTAAAGGCAAAGAAAGGAAAATAATAACAAAGTAATGAAAGAAAAAAGAGGGTGAATAAATAATCTTCAAAGTGTCAAGTACACAAGGAATGACTATCTAATAGCAAGAAAACCTTGAAACATACCTCACCTTCCTCTATAGCTATTTTACATGTTTTAATTTTTGCTTTGAAAATATGGGGTGTCGGGATAGTCTCTTGTGAACTGTGTAATGGTTGTCATTATTTTATTCAAATGTTCATTTCTATACAACTCTGTGAGTTGAGTATGGGCCAGACCTTGCTATTGTTATTTTTATTGGATCATCACCTGCCTAATTATTTTGTAAACATTCTTCACCATCACCTTGTGATTGGTTTAATAAAGAGTTGATGGCCCATAGCAGTATAGGAGAGGAAAGTCAGGACTATCAAGTAGAGATCAGAATTCTGGGAAAGAATCAGGGACAGGAGAAGAGCCAGCCACAGACAGAAATTTGGACAAATGGGGGGCAGAATAAGAGGTAACTGAGAACATGGCAAAATGGGTTAAGTTTACAAACTAGTTCGGAATAAGCCTAATCTATAAGGCCTAAGCTTTCATGAATAATAAAGTCTGCATGTCATTATTCAGAGATGGTGGGTTGATATAGTCTGAAGGTAATGGGGTATCCCATGAAAGAATACACTCTAACAGTGTAGAGTGACATTGCACTGTTACAGATTCTTACTCTTATTATTACCATGGTAGGTGGGATAATATGGAAATTTGCTACCATTAAAACCACTACACCTTGTCAATTTATTGTTATGCAATTAATGCTGATATTGTGGAAAGATAAAAGTATCCATTGAAATTTTTGATATAGCATGTGCAGGTCAATACAGTAGATAAACTATCAAAAACAAATATCAATTCTTTGAAATATTACTAAATGTAAGTAGCTGAAGATTGAAAGAAGAGTAATATTTAAAATATTCCAAATAAAGCCCAATACACAGGAGGTATTTGCAATGGTTAGAATATCCTCTCCTGGAATAGGGAGGTAAAGTGTAGAACAGAGACAGAAGGAACACCCCTTCAGAGCCTGCCCCACATGTGGCCCATCCATATACAGCCACCAAACTAGATAAGATGGATGAAGCAAAGAAGTGCAGGCTGACAGGAACCGGATGTAGATCTCTCCTGAGAGACACAGCCAGAATACAGCAAATACATAGGCAAATGACAGCAGCAAACCACTGAACTGAGAATAGGACCCCCGTTGAAGGAATCAGAGAAAGAACTGGAAGAGCTCGAAGGGGCTCGAGACCCCTTATGAACAACAATGCCAAGCAACCAGAGCTTCCAGGGACTAAGCCACTACCTAAAGACTATACATGGACTGACCCTGGACTCTGACCTCAGAGGTAGCAATGAATATCCTAGTAAGAGCACCAGTGGAAGGGGAAGCCCTGGGTCCTGCTAAGACTGAACCCCCAGTGAACTAGATTGTTGGGGGAGGGCGGTAATGGGGGGAGGGTTGGGAGGGAAACACCCATGTAGAAAGGGAGGGGGAGGGGTTAGGGGGATGTTGACCCGGAAACCGGAAAGGGGAATAACAATCAAAATGTAAATATGAAATACCCAAGTTAATAACGATGGAGAAAAAAATAATATCCTCTCCTAAAAATGGAAGGAGATTAACTGCCTTTGAAACAGTATTAGAAAGTGAGGCATTTGGCTATACCTACTTGTGGACAGGTCATTATGATATCATACTCAAAAATAGAATTAATGCAATTGCATTAAAGGGCAAGCTCATTTGACTCTCTTTTCATCTTGTATACTCTTATCCTTATATTTTCCATGGTGGGAATATTGAATAAAACAAACCCAGAATGAGAAATATTAAATTTCTCTCATATGTAGGCTCTATGTTATGCATGTGTATGCTCTATATACTTTCATTTCAAAATAGAATCAAGACTAGCAAGAACTAGAGCAGGAAAAGTATGACATATAACTGAAAGAAAATATCATATGAAAATCACATAGGGCAATAAATATACACTAATATGTCTTTAAAGAAAATGTGGTTTAAAAAATAAAATGTGGTTTAATATTAAAGTACTCCCTTATACCATTGCTACCAGTAAATAAATGTTAGACTCAAGAGTGTAGGCATTTGACACCTCTCTCACATTCCTTCCGGCCTCATTTCTTTTATCCTAGACTTTTTTCCCTTCTTTTTATTTATTTTTTATTGGACATATTATTTACATCTGAAATACTATGACCTTTCTAGGTTTCCCTTCCAGAAAATTCATATGCCATTCTCCCTTCCCCTGAGTCTATGAGGGTACTACCCCACCTACCTACCCACTCCTGGCATTTCACTACACTGGGGAAACAAGCCTTCACAGGACTAAGGGCACATCCTCTTCTACATATGAGATTGGAGCCATGAGTCCCTCTATGTGTACTCTTTGGTTGGTAGTTTAGTCCCTGGGAGCTATGGGAGGAAGAGTTGATTGATAATGTTGTTTTTCCTAAGGGTTGCAAAGCCCTACAGCTCCTTCAGTCCTTTCTCTAACACCTGCATTGGGGACCCCCCTGCTCAATCCAGTTGTTGGGTGCTATAAGCATCCACTTCTGTATTTGTCAGTCTCTGGCAGTGCTTCTCAGGAGACAGCTATATCAGGCTCCTGCCAGGAAGTACATCTTGGAATCCACCTTAGTGTCTTGGTTTGGTGTCTGTATAAAGGATGGATCCCCAGGTGGGGCAGTCTCTGGATGACCTTTCCTTCAGTCTCTGTTCCACACATTGTCTGCATATTTCCTCCCTTGAATATTTTATTCCCTGTTCTAAGGACTGATGCATCCACATTTTGGTCTTCCGATTTCTTGAGCTTCATGTGGTCTGTGAGTTATATCTTGGGTGTTTTGAGCTTTGGAGCTAATATCCACTTATCAGTGAGTGCATAACAAGTGTGTTCTTTTGTGACTGGATTACTCACTCAGGATGATACTTAATTTTTTAATTGGATACTTTATATTTACATTTCAAATGCTATTCCCTTTCCCAATTTCCCATCCATAAATCCCCTTTCTCATGCCCCTCCCCATTCTTCTATAAGGGTGCTCCCCCTCCCCAACAACCACCCCTTCCTTCCTCTACACCCTGACATTCCCCTACACTATGGGGTCCAGCTTTGACAGGACCAAGGGCTTCTCCTCCCATTGGTACCCAACATGCCCATCCTCTACATATACAGCTGGAGTCATGGGTCTGTCCATGTGCACTCTTTGGGTAGTGTTGTAGTTCCTGGGAGCTCTGGTGTTTGGTATTGTTGTTCTGATGGGGTTGCAAGCCCCTTCAGCTCCTTCAATCCATTTTCTAACTCCTACATTGGGGACCCCATTCTCAGTTCAATGGTCTGCTGCTAGCATTTACCTCTGTATTTTTCATGCTCTGGCTGGGCCTCTCAGGAGACAGCTATATGAGGTTCCTGTCAGCATGCACTTCTTAGCTTCTTCAATATTGTCTAGGATTGGTGGCTATATAGAGGGCTAATATTCAATCAATAGAAAGAACTCAAGAAGTTAGACTCCAGAGAGCCGAATAACCCTATTAAAAATGGGGTTCAGAGCTAAACAAAGAATTCTCAGCTGAGGAATGTCAAATGTCTGAGAAGCACCTAAAGAAATATTCAACATCGTTAGTCAGGAAAATGCAAATCAAAATAACCCTGGGATTCCACCTCATACCAGCCAGAATGGCTAAGATCAAAAACTCAGGTAACAACAGATGCTGGTGAGGATGTGGAGAAAGAGACATACTGCTCCATTGTTGGTGGAATTGCAAGCTGATACAACCACTCTGGAAATTAGTCTGGAGATTCCTCAAAACAATTGGACATAGTACTACCCAAGGACCCAGCAATATGACTCCTGGGCACATACCCAAATGGTGCTCCAACATATAACAAGGACACATGCTCCACTCTGTTCATAACAGTCTTATTTATAATAGCCAGAAGCTGGAAAGAACCCAAATGCCCTTCAACAGAAGAATGGATACACAAAATGTGGTACATATACACAATGGAGTTCAACTCAACTTTCAAAAACAATGATTTCATGAAATTATTAGGCAAATTGAGTGAACTAGAAAACATCATCCTGTGTGAAGTAACTCAATCAGAACAAAACACCCATAGTATTCACTCACGGATAAGTAGATATTAGCCAAAAAGTTTGAATCATTCAAGATACAATCCACAGACCACATGAAGCTCAAGAAGGACAACCAAAGTGAGAAAGCTTCACTCCGTCTTAAAAGGGGGAACAGAAATATTCATAGGAAGAGATATGGAGACAAAGTTTGTAACTGAGACTTAAGGAATGGCTATTTAGAGCCTGTCCCACCTGGGGATCCAGCTCATATATACAGGATGGTATTGTCTAGTTCCATCCATTTACCTAAGAA
Source organism: Rattus norvegicus (assembly GCF_021556685.1). Taxonomy (NCBI): domain Eukaryota; kingdom Metazoa; phylum Chordata; class Mammalia; order Rodentia; family Muridae; genus Rattus; species Rattus norvegicus. Next base: position 49,659,311 of record NC_141540.1, read on the forward strand.
TTTCATGAAGTCATTGTTTTAATAGCTGAGTAGTACTCCATTGTGGAAATGTGCCATATTTTCTGTATCCATTCCTCTGTTGGAGGACATCTGGGCTCTTTCCAGCTTCTGACTATAATAAATAAGGTTGCTATAAACAAAGTAGAGATGTGTCCTTGTTATATGTTGGAGCATCTTTTGGGTATATGGAGTGTTATAGCTGGTTCCTCAGGTAGTACTATGTCTAATTTTCTGAGGAATCCCAAGACTGATTTCCTGAGTGATTGTACCAGCTTGAAATCCCACCAACAATGACGGTGTGTTCCTTTTTCTCCACATCCTTGCCAGCTTCTGATGTCACATGAGTTTTTGATCTTAGCCATTCTGACTGGTATGAGATGGAATTTTATGGTTGTTTTTACTTGCATTTTCCTGATGACTACAAATGTTGAACATTTATTTAGGTGCTTCTCAGTCATTCCTTATTCCTCAGCTTAGAATTCTTGTTTAGTGCTTTGCCAGTACTCGATTTTTTAATAGGATTATATGGTTCTCTGGTGTCTAACTTCTTGAGTTCTTCATACATATTGGATATTAACCTTCTATCAGAAATAGGATTGGTAAAGATTTTTTTCCCAATCTGTTGGTTGCCATTTTGTCCTATAGACAGTGTCCTTTTTCTTACAAAAAGAAGCTTTGCAGTTTTATGAGATTCCATTTGTCTATTGTTGATCTTAGAGCACAAGCCATTGGTGTTCTGTTCAGAAAAATTTCCCTTGGGCCCATGTGTGCAAGGCTCTTCCCCATTTTTCTCCTATTAGTTTCAGAGTATCTGGTTTCATGTGGAGTTCTTTGATCCACTTTGACTTGAGCTTTGTACAAGGAAATAAAAATGGATCGATGTGCAGTCTTCTACATGCTGATCTCCAGTTTAACCAGCACCATTTGTAGAAAATACTGTCTTTCTTCTACTGAATGGTTTTCGCTCCTTTGTCAAAGATCAAGTGACCAATTCTAATCCATTAGTCTACCTGCCCATCTCTGTACCAATACCATGCAGTTTTTATCATGATTGCTTAGATTAGCAATCATAATATAGATTGAAGTCAGGAGGGTAATTCACCCAGAAGTTTTTTATTGTTGAGAATAGTTTTAGCTGTCCTGGATTTTTTTTTTTTTTGGTATTCCAAATGAATTTGCAATTTGCTCTAACTCTATGGAGAATTGAGTTGGAATTTTGATGGGGATTGCACTGAATCTGTAGATTGATTTTGGCAAGATGGTCATTTTTACTTTTTTTTAGCAGAGGAAGCCTACTGATTTTTTTAAAATTAATTTTATATCTAGTCACTTTGCTGAAGTTGTTTATCAGGTTTAGGAGTATTCTGGTGGAATTATTAGGATATATACTATCATATCATCTGCAAATAGTGATATTTTGACTTCTCCCTTCCAAATTGTATCACTTTGACCTCCTTTGTGGTCTGATTGCTCTGGCTAGGACTTCTAGTACTATATTAAATAGGTACGAAGAGAGTGGCCAGCCTTGTCTAGTCCCTAATTTTAGTGGGATTGCTTCAAGTTTCTCTCCATTTATTTTGATGTTAACTACTGTTTTGTTGTATATTGCTTTTACTATGTTTAGGTATGGGCCCTGAATTCCTGATTTTTCCAAGACTTTTAACCTGAAGGGGTGTTGAATTTTGTCAAATGCTTTCTCAGCATCTAATGAGATATTCACTTTTTTCTTTGAGGTTGTTTATATAGTGGATTACATTGATGGATTTCCATTTACTGAACCATCCCTGCATCCCTACACTGGTCTACTTGATCATGATGGATGATCATTTGATGTGTTCTTGGATTCAGTTTGCAAGAATTTTATTGACTATTTTAGTATTGATATTCATAAGGGAAATTGATCTGAAGTTTTCTTTCTTTGTTGGGTCTTTGTATGGTTTAGGTATGAGCATAAGTGTGGCTTTGTAGAACAAATTCAGTAGTGTTCCTATTGTTTCTATTTAGTGGAATAATTTGATGAGTATTGGTGTTAGGTCTTTTTTGAAGCTCTGATAAAATTCTGCACTAAATCCATCTGGTACTGGACAGCTTTGACTGATGAACAAAATTGTTCCTCTCAACTGTGCTCTTTGTAGTAGCAGCACTCCAGGGAGACCAGCTTTCTCTCTGCGTGATTTGGGTCCAGAGAGTTCTGGCACAGGGTTAACTCCTGGGCTCAGTGATGAAGGCTGGTCCTGCCTCATTTCAGCTATCCTAAGTTCATATAACTGACTTTCACAAGTTAATTGTGGTCAAAATTTTCTTATTCAACAGGAATTTTTATGACATCATATTTTTGCCTCTTAACATATGCTAAAGTAATTCTCATTCATGCCTTAATTGAGGTAGGATATCTTATTTTCATTCATAATATTTTAACTTACCTAGATATATTTAATTTACCTGAATCATCTATTTATTATTACCGATGAGCAAAATATCTTCTCCTTTGAAAAGGCATAAACAAATGAATAAAGATACATAATTATATCTGAATGAGACACAGTTTTAATTAACATTAAATTTGATGTCAGACTAATCAGACCATTTTGTCTTTCCCAGGACAAATGCAGAACAGCTACATGAATAGCTGAGGGATGCCATGGCAAATCAAAATTGAATGGCTTAGCACAACAGAAATGCATTCGCTAACATTTTCAGAAGCTGAAAGTCTAAAATGAATACAGAGTGCTATTTCCTAGAATCTAGTTATCAGTCTTAGCATCTGTTGGCTGCCAGATGCCTGCCCTCAGTCTCTGAGTATTTTTCTATGGCATTTTTCTTTCTCTGCTCATGATTCAACACAGATACTGTTTTGGGGGTGCATGTATGTCCACGTCTAACATTTTAAAAGGACATGCCATATTGAATTAGAAAGTGTCATTCTACCTTCTCTGAACTTGATCGCATCAGGGAAGACAGAATTTCCAAATAAACGTATGCCTACAGTCACTATAGTGTAGTGGTTCAACCTGTTATGAGTGTCCATGTCAATCCATAATTCTTATCTTATATTAGATCATTGGCATTAGGCACTGCTCTATTTTAAGTAAAATACATACTTTTAAATGGGGTCTATTCATGAGAGATTTCATTCTTATGAACAGGTTTTCAATCCATTTTGAGGCTTAGGAGGTGACTCCATGTCTTATGGACCTGCAAAGAATGCTATCTGGTACAACCCATTACAACACAGAAAAGACATTAACAGCAGTGCAAAGGGTGGAAACCATTTAAACAAACTTAGAAAAATTAAAACAGTAGGGGCACAAGGCACATTAAAATTATTAAAAGAAAAAACAAAACCAGACCCCACAACTTACTGTATACTTTCAACTGGAAAGTTATACAGCTCCTTCATTTGGATTCCATAACAGCTAGACACCCAACACTCAGACGGCAATGAATCTTAACTGACCTGTTATTGGACATCTAATATATGCATCAAAGACATATGGTCAAAGAACTCATGAAGATCCCAGTGACATAAGCTTGCCACAGTCCCCACTTTGGATGACTTTCTCATCTCCCCTCTATCCATCCATCTGTTCACCAATCTGTAACTTGTCCATCCATTAGAATTTTCCAAATATGAATCAGGAACCACCCTTTCATTTCACATCTGGACTGTTGATCTACAAGCTTGGTCTCAGACAGCAGCAGTTTCTTCTCGATGGTAGACCAAATTCCTTACTCTGTCAATGTAGACTGTCTTCAGATCCTATCAGTCTACGACTGAAACATCTAAAAACCCTACCTCTGGCCTCTTTACCATTTTGTATACATTGCATTCTTATATAGGTATATTTACTTTCAGATATGGGCTATGTCATCGGAGATTAATATTAGTAATTAAGATAGGAATTATTGCATTATTGTTCTGGGACACATTATCAAAGAATGTGTAATTATCTAGTAAATTGTTGCCCTGGAAATTGTCATGCCTGTGTATGCATGCTTGTTTAATAAATTCTGATGTGGGAAGACACAGCATTATCATGTTGGTCTATGTTGGTTGATGTTTCCTGCTTAGCACACTCATCACACAGATATAAAATAATAGGAGCATAATTGGAAAGGTCTGCGTGGCAGCTATTTTCATAGTTGAGGATGACATAACCTGAGCACCTAAGTTATAGAAGACTACTAAAGTTAGTCACGACCGGAAGTCCCACACCCGCGGATCCCGGCCCGCAGCAGCTCTCTGCTCCCAGACCCGGTGAGAGAGAGACCCAACCGCCTGGTCAGGTGGGCACTCCTGAGGCTGCAGAGCGGAAGAGACCACCAACACTGCTCACCCCTGCCCACATCCCTGGCCCAAGAGGAAACTGTATAAGGCCTCTGGGCTCCCGTGGGGGAGGGCCCAGGAGCGGCAGGACCCCTGCCTGAGACACCTCTGGAACCTGAAAGAAACAGACCAGATAAACAGTTCTCTGCACCCAAATCCCGTGGGAGGGAGAGCTAAACCTTCAGAGAGGCAGACAAGCCTGGGAAACCAGAAGAGTCTGCTCCCTGCACACACATCTCAGACGCCAGAGGAAAAAGCCAAAGACCATCTGGAACCCTGGTGCACTGAAGCTCCCGGAAGGGGCGGCACAGGTCTTCCTGGTTGCTGCCGCTGCAGAGAGCCCGTGGGCAGCACCCCATGAGCGAACTTGAGCCTCAGGACCACAGGTAAGACCAAATTACCTGCTGCAAGAAAGCTGCCTGGTGAACTCAAGACACAGGCCCACAGGAACAGCTGAAGACCTGTAGAGAGGAAAAACTACACGCCCGAAAGCAGAACACTCTGTCCCCAAAACTGACTGAAAGAGAGGAAAACAGGTCTACAGCACTCCTGACACACAGGCTTATAGGACAGTCTAGCCACTGTCAGAAATAGCAGAACAAACTAACACTAGAGATAATCTGATGGCGAGAGGCAAGCGCAGGAAGCCAAGCAACAGAAACCAAGACTACATGGCATCATCGGAGCCCAATTCTCCCACCAAAGCAAACACGGAATATCCAAACACACCAGAAAAGCAAGATCTAGTTTCAAAATCATATTTGATCATGATGCTGGAGGACTTCAAGAAAGACATGAAGAACTCCCTTAGAGAACAAGTAGAAGCCTACAGAGAGGAATCACAAAAATCCCTGAAAGAATTCCAGGAAAACATAAATAAACAAGTAGAAGCCCATAGAGAGGAGACACAAAAATCCCTGAAAGAATTCCAGGAAAACACAATCAAACAGTTGAAGGAATTAAAAATGGAAATAGAAGCAATCAAGAAAGAACACATGGAAACAACCCTGGATATAGAAAACAAAAAGAAGAGACAAGGAGCTGTAGATACAAGCTTCACCAACAGAATACAAGAGATGGAAGAGAGAATTTCAGGAGCAGAAGATTCCATAGAAATCATTGACTCAACTGTCAAAGATAATGTAAAGCGGAAAAAGCTACTGGTCCAAAACATACAGGAAATCCAGGACTCAGTGAGAAGATCAAACCTAAGGATAATAGGTGTAGAAGAGAGTGAAGACTCCCAGCTCAAAGGACCAGTAAATATCTTCAACAAAATCATAGAAGAAACTTCCCTAACCTAAAAAAAGAGATACCCATAGACATACAAGAAGCCTACATAACTCCAAATAGATTGGACCAGAAAAGAAACACCTCCCGTCACATAATGGTCAAAACACCAAACGCACAAAATAAAGAAAGAATATTAAAAGCAGTAAGGGAAAAAGGTCAAGTAACATATAAAGGGAGACCTATCAGAATCACACCAGACTTCTCGCCAGAAACTATGAAGGCCAGAAGATCCTGGACTGATGTCATACAGACCCTAAGAGAACACAAATGCCAGCCCAGGTTACTGTATCCAGCAAAACTCTCAATTAACATTGATGGAGAAACCAAGATATTCCATGACAAAACCAAATTTACACAATATCTTTCCACAAATCCAGCACTACAAAGGATAATAAATGGTAAAGCCCAACATAAGGAGGCAAGCTATACCCTAGAAGAAGCAAGAAACTAATCGTCTTGGCAACAAAACAAAGAGAATGAAAGCACACAAACATAAGCTCACATCCAAATATGAATATAAAGGGAAACAATAATCACTATTCCTTAATATCTCTCAATATCAATGGCCTCAACTCCCCAATAAAAAGACATAGATTAACAAACTGGATACGCAACGAGGACCCTGCATTCTGCTGCCTACAGGAAACACACCTCAGAGACAAAGACAGACACTACCTCAGAGTGAAAGGATGGAAAACAACTTTCCAAGCAAATGGTCAGAAGAAGCAAGCTGGAGTAGCCATTCTAATATCAAATAAAATCAATTTCCAACTAAAAGTCATCAAAAAAGATAAGGAAGGACACTTCATATTCATCAAAGGAAAAATCCACCAAGATGAACTCTCAATCCTAAATATCTATGCCCCAAATACAAGGGCACCTACATACGTAAAAGAAACCTTACTAAAGCTCAAAACACACATTGCACCTCACACAATAATAGTGGGAGATTTCAACACCCCACTCTCATCAATGGACAGATCATGGAAACAGAAATTAAACAGTGATGTCGACAGACTAAGAGAAGTCATGAGCCAAATGGACTTAACGGATATTTATAGAACATTCTATCCTAAAGCAAAAGGATATACCTTCTTCTCAGCTCCTCATGGTACTTTCTCCAAAATTGACCATATAATTGGTCAAAAAACGGGACTCAACAGGTACAGAAAGATAGAAATAATCCCATGCGTGCTATCGGACCACCACGGCCTAAAACTGGTCTTCAATAACAATAAGGGAAGAATGCCCACATATACGTGGAAATTGAACAATGCTCTACTCAATGATAACCTGGTCAAGGAAGAAATAAAGAAAGAAATTAAAAACTTTTTAGAATATAATGAAAATGAAGATACAACATACTCAAACTTATGGGACACAATGAAAGCTGTGCTAAGAGGAAAACTCATAGCGCTGAGTGCCTGCAGAAAGAAACAGGAAAGAGCATATGTCAGCAGCTTGACAGCACACCTAAAAGCTCTAGAACAAAAAGAAGCAAATACACCCAGGAGGAGTAGAAGGCAGGAAATAATCAAACTCAGAGCTGAAATCAACCAAGTAGAAACAAAAAGGACCATAGAAAGAATCAACAGAACCAAAAGTTGGTTCTTTGAGAAAATCAACAAGATAGATAAACCCTTAGCCAGACTAACGAGAGGACACAGAGAGTGTGTCCAAATTAACAAAATCAGAAATGAAAAGGGAGACATAACTACAGATTCAGAGGAAATTCAAAAAATCATCAGATCTTACTATAAAAACCTATATTCAACAAAATTTGAAAATCTTCAGGAAATGGACAATTTCCTAGACAGATACCAGGTATCGAAGTTAAATAAGGAACAGATAAACCAGTTAAACAACCCCATAACTCCTAAGGAAATAGAAGCAGTCATTAAAGGTCTCCCAACCAAAAAGAGCCCAGGTCCAGACGGGTTTAGTGCAGAATTCTATCAGACCTTCATAGAAGACCTCATACCAATATTATCCAAACTATTCCAAAAAATTGAAACAGATGGAGCCCTACCGAATTCCTTCTACGAAGCCACAATTACTCTTATACCTAAACCACACAAAGACCCAACAAAGAAAGAGAACTTCAGACCAATTTCCCTTATGAATATCGACGCAAAAATACTCAATAAAATTCTGGCAAACCGAATTCAAGAGCACATCAAAACAATCATCCACCATGATCAAGTAGGCTTCATCCCAGGCATGCAGGGATGGTTTAATATACGGAAAACCATCAACGTGATCCATTATATAAACAAACTGAAAGAACAGAACCACATGATCATTTCATTAGACGCTGAGAAAGCATTTGACAAAATTCAACACCCCTTCATGATAAAAGTCCTGGAAAGAATAGGAATTCAAGGCCCATACCTAAACATAGTAAAAGCCATATACAGCAAACCAGTTGCTAACATTAAACTAAATGGAGAGAAACTTGAAGCAATCCCACTAAAATCAGGGACTAGACAAGGCTGCCCACTCTCTCCCTACTTATTCAATATAGTTCTGAAGTTCTAGCCAGAGCAATCAGACAACAAAAGGAAATCAAGGGGATACAGATCGGAAAAGAAGAGGTCAAAATATCACTATTTGCAGATGACATGTTAGTATATTTAAGTGATCCCAAAAGTTCCACCAGAGAACTACTAAAGCTGATAAACAACTTCAGCAAAGTGGCTAGGTATAAAATTAACTCAAATAAATCAGTTGCCTTCCTCTATACAAAAGAGAAACAAGCCGAGAAAGAAATTAGGGAAACGACACCCTTCATAATAGACCCAAATAATATAAAGTACCTCGGTGTGACTTTAACCAAGCAAGTAAAAGATCTGTACAATAAGAACTTCAAGACACTGAGGAAAGAAATTGAAGAAGACCTCAGAAGATGGAAAGATCTCCCATGCTCATGGATTGGCAGGATTAATATAGTAAAAATGGCCATTTTACCAAAAGCAATCTACAGATTCAATGCAATCCCCATCAAAATACCAATCCAATACTTCAAAGAGTTAGACAGAACAATTTGCAAATTCATCTGGAATAACAAAAAACCCAGGATAGCTAAAACTATCCTCAACAATAAAAGGACTTCAGGGGGAATCACTATCCCTGAACTCAAGCAGTATTACAGAGCAATAGTGATAAAAACTGCATCGCATTGGTACAGAGACAGACAGATAGACCAATGGAATAGAATTGAAGACCCAGAAATGAACCCACACACCTATGGTCACTTGATTTTTGACAAAGGAGCCAAAACCATCCAATGGAAAAAAGATAGCATTTTCAGCAAATGGTGCTGGTTCAACTGGAGGTCAACATGTAGAAGAATGCAGATCGATCCATGCTTATCACACTGTACAAAGCTTAAGTCCAAGTGGATCAAGGACCTCCACATCAAACCAGACACACTCAAACTAATAGAAGAAAAACTAGGGAAGCATCTGGAACACATGGGCACAGGAAAAAGTTTCCTGAACAAAACACCAATGGCTTATGCTCTAAGATCAAGAATCGACAAATGGGATCTCATAAAACTGCAAAGCTTCTGTAAGGCAAAGGACACTGTGGTTAGGACAAAACGGCAACCAACAGATTGGGAAAAGATCTTTACCAATCCTACAACAGATAGAGGCCTTATATCCAAAATATACAAAGAACTCAAGAAGTTAGACCACAGGGAAACAAATAACCCTATTAAAAAATGGGGTTCAGAGGTAAACAAAGAATTCACAGCTGAGGAATGCCGAATGGCTGAGAAACACCTAAAGAAATGTTCAACATCTTTAGTCATAAGGGAAATGCAAATCAAAACAACCCTGAGATTTCACCTCACACCAGTGCGATTGGCTAAGATCAAAAGCTCAGGTGACAGCAGATGCTGGCGAGGATGTGGAGAAAGAGGAACACTCCTCCATTATTGGTGGTATTGCAGACTGGTAAAACCATTCTGGAAATCAGTCTGGAGGTTCCTCAGAAAATTGGACATTGAACTGCCTGAGGATCCAGCTATACCTCTCTTGGGCATATACCCAAAAGATGCCTCAACATATAAAAGAGACACGTGCTCCACTATGTTCATCGCAGCCTTATTTATAATAGCCAGAAAATGGAAAGAACCCAGATGCCCTTCAACAGAGGAATGGATACAGAAAATGTGGTACATCTACACAATGGAATATTACTCAGCTATCAAAAACAACGAGTTTATGAAATTCGTAGGCAAATGGTTGGAACTGGAAAATATCATCCTGAGTGAGCTAACCCAATCACAGAAAGACATACATGGTATGCACTCATTGATAAGTGGCTATTAGCCCAAATGCTTGAATTACCCTAGATCCCTAGAACAAACGAAACTCAAGACGGATGATCAAAATGTGAATGCTTCACTCCTTCTTTAAAAGGGGAACAAGAATACCCTTGGCAGGGAAGGGAGAGGCAAAGATTAAAACAGAGACTGAAGGAACACCCATTCAGAGCCTGCCCCACATGTGGCCCATACATATACAGCCACCCAATTAGACAAGATGGATGAAGCAAAGAAGTGCAGACCGACAGGAGCCGGATGTAGATCTCTCCTGAGAGACACAGCCAGAATACAGCAAATACAGAGGCGAATGCCAGCAGCAAACCACTGAACTGAGAATAGGACCCCCGTTGAAGGAATCAGAGAAAGAACTGGAAGAGCTTGAAGGGGCTCGAGACCCCAAAAGTACAACAATGCCAAGCAACCAGAGCGTCCAGGGACTAAGCCACTACCTAAAGACTATACATGGACTGACCCTGGACTCTGACCCCATAGGTAGCAATGAATATCCTAGTAAGAGCACCAGTGGAAGGGGAAGCCCTGGGTCCTGCTAAGACTGAACCCCCAGTGAACTAGTCTATGGGGGGAGGGCGGCAATGGGGGGAGGGTTGGGAGGGGAACACCCATAAGGAAGGGGAGGGGGGAGGGGGATGTTTGCCCGGAAACCGGGAAAGGGAATAACACTCGAAATGTATATAAGAAATACTCAAGTTAATAAAAAATAAAAAAAAAAGAAAAAACGGGAAAAAAATGACCCTAAGATTCCACCTTACACCAATTAGAAAGACTAAGATCAAAAACTCAAGAGAAAGCACATAAAAAAAAAATAAAATAAAGTTAGTCACTGGAATTTAAGCATAATTTAAGTAGGTCTGATGCTATATTATTTTTATCTAGGACCCTTTTTTCCCAAATAATGCTTTTTTTAACTTTTGATGTGAAGCTGCTTTGACTTTTCTATTAATGATCCAAGCCAAGTCCGTTTAATAAATAAAAGCATCAGACTTATTAATAGTTCAACTACAAACCACAATGAACATTCAAGCCCAAAAGAAAGAAAGCTGTTTTTATAAAACGCTTTCACTTATTTCTCTTAACCTACAACCTTGAATAAGCTGTTTAATTTCTTTGGAAATATTCTTATATAATGTATATTTATCACCTCTATTTTTTGACTTAATTGTTAAAACATTTCTGCATGATATTGCACTGCTTCAGAATAAAAGTTTCACCCGAAGCTGTGAACACTAAACCAGTTCTCTGTCCCAAAGATGACATGGGAAGTTATTAGTAATAGTATAAATTACCAAGTATACGTTTTTATTTTTATAATCCAAATGACAGGTGATTTGTGATCTCACTCTAAATTGCTGTTACCAAAGAGTGAATGAGTATGGTAACGTCATACATCTAGAAAATGCTAAACTCCCACAGAGTAAATCTGTATAACAGTATGACTTATTCTTTGCCTTAGTTTTAAAGTGTCTTTCAAAATGCTTTATAGCCACTGCAAGTTATGCATAATGTCATCTATAATATTCCAATGCACCGAAAGGCACTGCATACATGTTTGACATAAATAATGTTGAATTCATTTTCATCTGCAAGTGTACTCTGCATCTTAAAAAAATATAGACATTTATTTTTGTTTTCACTTGAATGCATTGTGTTATAGAGATAATATATTACTCAAAGTGTAAGGGGAGGGATCACACAAATACACTTCAAAACTACTTCCTTCATGCTACAATATAAGCATAGACAAGTGACTGAAATGCTCTAAATATTATATTCCATTATACAAAGACACATTGTTATAAAATTTGAAACTCTATCCTGATACATATCTGAAGTACTTGGCTGGGATTTTCTTATTAGGCTGATTTCTATTTTACATGTATCCATTGGCAGCCCGGCCTCGGTGGCTTATCTGTTCTGATTATCATTTTATCAACCTTTTCTTTATCAGTCTGTCCTCCTGGCTATTTTACCCTACCAAGTAAAAAAATACAAAAGTGAACTTGAGTGACTTGTTTTTAAACTTAAGTAATATTGTTCTTTATTGATGACTTAGAAATTTAATAATATTTTGATATCAAAATGTATACCTACAATCTGAATTAATGTCTACATAAAACTAATTTTATATTAATGTCTGATATGTTATAATTGAGTCTATGAAAAGGTCTGTGTATAGTGAGTCATAAATAAGTGACATCCTTTGTCAGAAGCTGTCAGTTAAAAAATAACATCCAGAAATTTCCTAATTATACAGAATGATTCTTGCAAATATGCAATACCCATACTATATTAAGACAAAAGTGTCAATCATGTCATAATTGGAACTCCTTTCTTTAAAAAACAGTTTCACATTTTATCACATCCTTTTATCTTAAACCCGTCCTGAAATAATGGTATCATAGATGGTTTTGGACCACCATTTGAATGCTGAGATTCAGAACCTGATGTTCCAAAAGAGTAACATGTGCTCTTAACTGCTAAGTCATCGCTCCAGGCCCTGGTTCCCTAAAACATAGAAAAACATGTTTTGAAAATAACAAAACATGACAAACCCCTAAACTAAATGAAATGATTATAAACTAAGTTCTGATATACTCATAGATTGGCGAACAGTGTAATTGTCATCAGAATGATTTCCTTCAGCAATTGGTGGAAACAGATGTAAAAACCCATAGTCAAACATTAAGCAGTGCATGGAGAGCTCCATGGAAAGATCGGAGGACCCAGAGGGTTCAAAGACACCAGGAGAGCATGGTCCACAGAATCAAATAAGCAGGGTTCAAAGGAACCCACAGTGACTAAAGTGACAGTCATGAAACCTGCATGTGTTTGTGCTAGACCCTCTACTTATATGTTGTAGTTGTTAGTTCAGTGTTTTTGTGGGAATCCTAACAATGAGAGTAGGGGGATCTCTGACTTATCTGCCTGCTTTTTGAGGACCCTTTTTTCTTTTACTGGACTACCTCATCCAGCCTTGATTTGAAAGTTTGTGCCTAGTTTTATTAGGAGTACAAACCTATGCGGGTTAGAATTAAGTCACACTCCTTAAGATGATATCCATACTTGGTACTATGATTTGGCTAAGAAACTGTGCTTAGACAAGTTATAGGCCCTAAGGGAAACCTAATGCTACCATTCTGCTAAATAGGCATAATATTTAAAATGATTTCAGATCAATTATTTTCATACTCACAGATTAATGTATTCCTCAACCTTTATCAAAGGATAGTCTATTTACAATAAATGGTACTTAACAAAGAGACCCACAACTGGCCAAATGGAAGAGAATAAGAAACAAATGTTCAACCCTCCATCAAACATCTATACTAACCCTTTCTTCAAGGTTCAAGGATTATTGTAGGAAAACTATCTGTCTTAGTTAATGATTTATTGGTGTGAAGAGGTACTATGACTAAGGCAACTCTTATAAAGGAAAACATTCAATTAGGGCTGCCTTATAGTTTCAGAAGTTTAGTCCATTATCATCATAGTGTTCCCACAAAATGCATGCAGCATTTAGGAAGACAAAGTATTGGAGAAGGGACTGAGAGTTCTATATATTGAACCACAGCATGCAGAAGGGGATTAGGTCTACTATACCGGTCATGGCTTGAACATATATGAAACCTCAAAGACAGTGAGACACTTCTTCAACAAAGTCACACCTACACTAACAACACAACACCTCCTAATAGTGCCACATTTGTGGGCCATGAAGTCAAAAACATATCTATGGAGGCCAAAGCAATTCAAACCACCATAAAGTCAGAGCAAAAAATTGGAAATACTTACAAAAACAAACAAGTTTTCTCTACAAAATCATTTCCACACATGAAAACTCACTGCTATTAGAGCAAGAATAAACCTTATGCAAGTTGAAACCAGAACAAATCCCAGTCTTAGATATAGAGGTGTTGCAATTTATAGCTGTTAGTAAAAAGGCTGCTGGGTTTCATTAATAATATTTTCAATGATAGGACAACCATACTCCAAAGAAAGGCCACAAAGCTATGCTCATCACAAATTAGACTTGCTGAATGAAAAAAAAAATGGCATGTCACTGGGTGGGAAGGGAAAAGGTAGATATAGGTAGTCAGAGAAGATGATGAATTTGGTTACAACCCATTATAATCAGTACTCAAACTGACAAAAAAGAACTCCTTACAAAAAAGACATAAGGACATGCTATTTCTCTGTAGGTGGCATGATTTAGCATACAAACTCTTAAACATTCTATCCAATAAGGACTCAAATGGATAAATCATGTAAAATTAAAGACATACTAAATCAGTAGACAAAGTAAATAGCTTTTCCACATAACAATAATGAATTTAGTGAGAAAAATGATAATAAAGACAATCCCATTCACATGAGTCTAGGGGAAATACAGTCCCTGGGGGTAACTGAATGAAGGAATTGAGGGAATAAAATGAAGTTATGAATCAAAAGTAAAAGAGAATAAAGAAATTCACACAAAGAAAAGGTTTCACATGTTTGCAGTTGAAAGAATAAATACAAAATGAGAATTTTAACAAAAGCGATATATAATCCCACTGTAATCTTCACCCAACACCACTGATGTGTGTGACAGATCCATTTATGATGCACATGGGAACACAAAACAAATCTGAATGACTAAGACATCCTCCAGAGTGACAGTAATATAAGGTTATGATGACATTAAAAATAGAGTTGGGGAACAATATAAGAAAACTGAGATTCAAATATAAATCTGTTTATATCCATTTCAAAAGAAGAACACCTTGAAGAATTTCCATTCTAAGGAAAAATCAATCCTAAGAGAAGTGGATATATTTAACAGAATACTAACTCTTGCCAAGTTATCTATCAGCACAAGAAAAGATGAACCCAAGACAGAAAGAGCTCGGTTTAAGACAAAAAAAATGAAACCACTGGAATAAAATTGAAGGTAAACAAAAAATAGAGTATTTATCATTTGCAAAGCCTGTTCTCTCATCATTTGAAACACAATGCAAAAAACCAAAGGGCACACTATTAAGAAAATTAAAAATATAACCTATCTGTTTAGTGTATGGAAGCTAAGAAGTTCAACAACAAATTAAAAAGAACAGTTTTTACTAGAGATTGAAAAGGTTTTTGGAGTTAGATACAGATAATTTTCTTATGACCAATACTTGCAGTCTTATATAATGTCTGTATCTATGGATACATCACATTAAACCCAGTTAATACATACAGTTATTATGTGGTATATTAAAACAATTGAAAGATTTCTCTCTTAAAAGCAGAGGTGTCAGTGTATTACATAGAATGTTTCTTATCATGACAAATAACTAAGGATGAATGTATCGTTTTGACTCATAGTTTCCAAGAGTTCAGATGCAGTTTGAAAGCCCCAGGATTTAATTTAAGCAAATGTTGATTATTAATTGACATCACTCTGTGATTGAGAAGGCTGTTTAATTCATGGACGCTAGGGAGCATAAAGAAGTATAGACAAGACGGGGCTAGTTACCTTCTCTAAACATGTTCTCAGCAATGTGCTTTCTGTAACTAGCCTCTGTCTTCTATTATTTCACTAATTCTTACCATTTATTGAAATTGTACTCCATCAATGAATGAAACAGAGCCTTCATGAGATAAATTTCCTTAGAAATGCTGTCATAGAGATATTCTACACTATAATTCATCAGAATTTTTAATTTCAATCTAGTTGACAACAATATTAGACATTAAACTGGATTATAATAATTATAGAAATAATATTTAAAAGCAAGGAAAGGTTGATTTTATCAAAATATATTGAACTTCACATGAAGAGAAATGGCAAAATATCTCCCCAAGGTTTGCATAAACAATCATGATTAAAACCTTCATACCTTCATGATGAAAATATCCCATAGTCACAAAATATAAGTGTTGTCCAGATAATTTTTATGTGAGTAAAGAGGGAAACAGAGAATAGAAAATATATACACACAAACTAGGATGCTCAATATAATGAAATCTTTTTCAAAATAATTTTCTATTAAACCAGAAATTAAACTAAAATGTGGAAACATAAAACATCACTGAGGTAGTTAATAGAGAGTTCACATATTACACACAAAATAAAAGAAACAAAATACCCAATGCAAATGTTAGAAAACAAATCAATACAGAGATCCAAAGAAATGCAAAAAAGGAGTTATTAGTGTTGAAACATAAAAGAATAAGCTTAAATAGATCCTAAAAAATTAAGATTCTTTTCCTAAAAATCAGTGTAGTCAAATTGTAAGCCAACTAGTGACAGTGAAACAAACATAAAACTTCTAAATATAGAAAACTACAGGTGATCAATTTAGAACCCACAAAATCATTAGAGTTCAGTATGAAAAATGGATGTGTTAATCTGTAAAAAATTAATAGATTTTTATTGAATTAATTCCAGTTGCTATACAGTTTACCAAGTTTTATCAGGATAATCAGTAAAACCATACATTTTGATAAAAGTGAAACTTAACCAAATAGCAACCAATTGTATAAAACTAGTTTCTTCTATAGTACAGATTTGATGAATCATTTAACCGTTATGTAAACAGTAATTTAAAAAATGAGTTATAATTTTTAGAAGCCATGATGACAGTTACAAACTCTTTCAAGTACTGTACACATACAATTAATTGCAATATCATTTACAAATAACAAAATGAAAAATTCACTTTAAAAATAAAGAAAGGAACCTAATGAATTATTATAGAAACAAATTACCATTTATATATAATATTATTAATTAGATAGGAGCATATATTAAATATAATATACTTCTAAACTAAATTTTCATGTTGGGCTTAAGAGAGAAATGCCATAGTAATACATATTGATACAATAAAAGTAGAAAATAAGAAGAGTTGGTCCATGGTTTCTGCACGCTCCCAGAGCTGACCTGGCCCCACACTCCTCTGTACCCAAATTCTGTGGGGGAAAGAGCTGGACTCTCAAACGTGCTTAAAATCCTGAGAGCTCAAGGAAGACCACTGCTTCTGTTCACATTCCTGGCCCAAGAGAACCCACTTAGAGCCCTCTGGACACAAGAGCCTAGGAGCATTCAGAGAGAGGATCCTTCTGGTCTCTGCCTGTGCAGAGAACTGAAAGCCAGGCACCAGCTGACTGATATGCCTGAATGCAGAGGTAAGATGAACTCTTCTGCTCTGAACAACCTTCCTGGATCCCTCAGGAAACATAAACCCAGGAGCATCCTGGGACAGGATCCTTCTGGTTTCAAACTGCACCTAGAGCTGACCTTGTCCCAAAGCTCTCTATACCCAAATCCCTCTGGAAGAAAACAAGTCTACAGGAGTGCTGACACACAGGCTTACAGGAGGGTCAAGCTACTGTTAGCAAGACCAGCTAACACCAGAGACAACATGATAGGCAGAGGCAAGCACAGGAACCTAAGCAACAGAAACCAAGACTACTTGGCATCATCAGAACCCAGTTCTTCCACCAAAGCAAATATTGGATATCTAAACACACCAGAAAAGAAAGATTTGAATTTAAAATCACATCTCATAATGATGATTGAGGACCATTAGAAGGACATAAATAACTCCCTTAAAGAAATATAGGACAACACAGGTAAATAAGTGGTAGCCCTTAAAGAGGAAACAAAAAACATCCCTTAAAGAATTACAGGAAAATACAACCAAACAGGTAAAGGAATTGAAAAAAAATCCAGGATATAAAAATGAAAATAGAAATAAGAATATTATAAAGGGAGACCAACCTGAAAACAGAAAATCTAAGTAAGAAATCAGTAGTCATAGACACAAGCATCACAAAAAGTATAAAAGAGATAGAAGAGAGAATCTTAGGAGCAGAAGATACTATGGCAAACCAACCAAGACACAACCAAGAAAGAAAATGTAAAACAGAAAAACTCCTAACCCAAAACATCTAGGAAATCACACATCTAGGACACAATGAGAAGATCAAACCTAAGGATAATAGGTTTTGAAGAGAGCAAAGAGTCCCAACTTAAAGGGCTAGTAAATATCTTCAACAAATTTATCAAAGAAAATTTACCCAACCTAAAGAAAGAGATACCCATAAACATACAAGAAGCCTAGAGAAGCCCAAATAGATTGGGCCAGAAAAGAAATTCCTCCAGTCACATAATAGTCAAAACATGAAATACACAAAACAAAGAAAGAATACTAAAAGCAGTAAGGAAAAAAGGTCAAGTAACATATAAAGGCAGACCTATCAGAATTACACCATATTTCTCCCAAGAGTTTATGAAAGCCAGAAGATCCTGGGCAGATATCATGCAGACCCTAATAGAACACAAATTCCAGTCCAACTTACTATGTCTAAAAAAACCCTCAACTAACATAGATGGAGAAACCAAGATATTCCATGACAAAACTGAATGTACACACTTTCTAAAAATCCAGCCCCACAAAAGATAATAGAAAGAAAATTCCAACACAAGAAGGGAAACCACAACCAAGAAAAGGTAAGAAACTAATCATCTTGCAGCAAATCCAAAAGAAGAGAGTCACACAAACATAATTCCAACTCTAACAACAAAAATGACATGAAACAACATACACTATTCCTTAATATCTCCTAACATCAATAGACTCAATTCCCCAATAAAAAGACATAGACTAACAGACTGCATACGAAAAGAGGACCCAGCATTTTGCTGCATACAGGAAACACACCTCACTAACAAAGATAGAAACTACCTCATAGCAAAAGCCTGGAAAACAATTTTCCAAGCAAATGGTCCCAAGGAACAAGCTGGAGTAGCCATTATAATATTGAATAAAATCAACTATCAACCAGAACTTATCAAAAAAGATAAGGAAGGACACTTCGCATTCAGCAAAGGAAAAAAATCCGCCAAGATGAAGTCTCAATCCTGAATATTTATGCTCCAAATGCAGGGGCATCTACATTCATAAAAAGAATCTTACTAAAGCTGAAAGCACACATTGCACTTCACATAATAATAGTCGGATATTTCACACCCCCCCACTCTTAGCAGTGGACAGATCATGGAAACAGAAACTAAACAGAGATACAGAAAAACTAACAAAATTTATGAACCTAATGGATTTAACAGATATCTATAGAATATTTCACCCTAAAACAAAACAAAACAAAATACACCTTTTTCTCAACACCTCACGGTACCCTCTCCAAAATTGACCATATAGTTGGTCACAAAACAGGCCTCAACAGATACAAGAGGAGTATAATAATCCCATGAATCCTATCAAATCGCCACAGACTAAGGCTGCTCTTCAATAAGGAAAAAAACATGACAGAAAACCCACATACACATGGAAATTGAACAACTACTCCTTACTCAATGATATCTTGGTCAAAAAACAAAGGAAAGAAATTAAAGACTTCTTAGAATATAATGAAAATGAAGGCACAACATACCCAAACTTATGGACACAATGGATGCAGTGTTAAGAGGAAAATTCATAGCGCTGAGTGCCTCCAAAAAGAAACTGGAGAGAGCATACATTAGTAACTTGAATACACACCTGAAAAATATAGAACAAAAAGAATTAAATACATCCAAGGAAATAAACTAAGGGCTGAAATCAGCCAAGTGGAAGCAAACAAACAAACAAACAAACAAAAAAACTATACAAAGAATCAACAAACCAGGAGCTGGTTCATTGAAAAAAAATCAGTAAGATAGATAAACCCTTAGCCAGACTAACCACAGGGCACAGAGAATGAATCCAACATAACAAAATCAGATATGGAAAAGGAGACATAACAACAAAATCTGAGGAAATTAAAAAAAATCATCAGATCCTACTACAAAAGGCTATATTAAAAAAATTGAAAATCTGGATGAAATGGACAATTTACTAGACAAATACCAAGTACCAAAGTTAAATGAGGATCACATAAATGATCTGAATAGTCCCATAACTCTTAAAGCAATACAAACAGTTGTTAAAAGTCTCCCAACCAAGAAAAGATGAATACCAGATGGGTTTAGTAGAGAAATCTATCATAAATTCATAGAAAACCTAATACTAATACTGTCCAAACTATTCCACAAAATACAGACAGAATTCCTTTGATGAAACCACACTTATGCTTATACCTAAACCACACAAAGACCTAACAATGAAAGAGAACATCAGACCAATTTCCCTTACCAATATTGATGCAAAAGTATTCAATAATGTTCTTGCAAACCGAATCCAAGAACAAATCATAATGACCATCCAACATGATCAAGCAGGATTCATCCCAAGCATGCAGGGATTGTTCAATATACAAAAATCCATCCATGTAATCAGTAAACAAGCTCAAAGAATAAAACCACATGATTATCTCATTAGATGTTGAGGAAGCATTTGACAAAATTCCACACCACTTTATGATAAAAGTGTTGGAAAGATAAGGAACTAAAGAACCATACCTAAAAATAGTAAAAGAAATATAAAGCAAACCAGTAGCCAACATCAAACTAAATGAGAAAAGCATGAAGCAATCTCACTAAAACTAGGAACTAGACAAGGCTGCCCACTCTCTCGCTACTTATTCAACATAGTACTCACAGTCCTAGCCAGAGCAATCAGACAACAAAAAGAGGTCAAAGCTTTACAAATTGGAAATGAAGAAGTCAAAATATCATTATTTGCAGATGACATGATAGTACATTTAAGTGACACCAGAAGTTCCACGAGAAAACTACTAAGCCTGATAAACACTTCAGCAAAGTAGCTGATTATAAAATTAACTCAACAAATGGTGCTGGTTCGACTGGTGGTCACCCTGTAGAAGAACGCAAATCAATCCATTCTCATTACCCTGTACAGTGCTTAAGTTCAGATGGATCAAGGCCCTCCACATAAAACCAGTTGCACTCAAACTAGCAGAAGAAAAAGTGTGGAAGAACCTCAAACACATGAGTACTGGGGAAAATTTCCTGAACAAAACACCAATGTTTTTATGCTCTAAGATCAGGAATTGACAAATGGGACCTCAAAAAAACTGCAAAACTTCTGTGATGCAAAGGACACTATCATTAGGAATAAATGAAAACCAAGAGATGGTGGAAAGATCTTTACCAATCCTACATCTGATAGAGGATTAATATCCAATATATACAAACAACCCAAAAGTTTAGACTCCAAAGAGCCAAATAATCCTATTAAAAACTAGGGTACAGAGCTAAACAAAAAATTCTCAACTGAGGAATATCAAATGGCTGAGAAGTACTTAAAGAAATGTTCAACATTCTTAGTCATCAGGGAAATGCAAATCAAAACTTCCTTGAGATTCCACCTCATACCAGTCAGAATGGCTAAGATCAAAAACTCGGATGACAACAGATGCTGAAAAGGACATGGAGAAATAGGAACACTCTTCCATTTTTGGTGGGATTGCAAGCTGTACAACTAACTACTGTGGAAGTCAGTCTGGAGATTCCTCAGAAAATTGGACATGGCAGTACCAGATGACTCAGCTATACCACTCCTGGGCATATACCCAAATGATGCTCCAACATATAGCAAGGATACATGTGCCACTATGTTCACAGCCTTATTTATAATAGCCAGAAGCTACACAGAACAGATGTCCTTCAACAAGAGAATGGATACAGAAAATATGGTGCATCTACACAATGGAGTACTACTCAGCTATCAAAAACAATGACTTCATGAAATTCATAGGCAAATGGAGGGAACTAGAAAATACCCTTCTGAGTGAGGTAACCCAATAACAAAAAAACACACACGCTATGCACTCACTGATAATTGGATATATTAGCCCAAAAGCTCAAATTACCCAAGATACAATCCACAGACTACAGGAAGCTCAAGAAGAAGGACAACCAAAGTGCTGATGCTTCAGTCTTTCTTAAATGGTAGAACAAAAATATTCATAGTAGGAGATATGGAGACAAAGTTTGAATCAGAGACTGAAGGAGTAGCCATTCAGAACCTGCCCTGCATGGGTATACAGCATACACACACACACACACACACACACACACACACGGACACACACACACACACACACACGGACACACACACACACACACGGACACACACACACACACACGGACACACACACACACACGGACACACACACACACACACGGACACACACACACACACACACACACACACACGGACACACACACATGCACACACACACACACAGCCACCAAAATGAGATAATATTGATGAAGCTAAGAAGTGCATGCTGACAGGAGCCTGATATAGCTCTCTCCTGAGAGGCACAGGCAGAGCATGACAAATACAGAGGCGAATGTTAGCAGCAAACCATTGAACAGAGACCAGGTTCCCTATTGGAGGAATTAGAGAAAGGGTTGAAGGATCTGAAGGGGTTTGCAATCTCACAAGGAAAACAATACCAACCAACCAGAGCTCCCAGGGACTAAACTACTACCCATGAACAGAGCCATGGTCCAGCTGTATATGTTGCAGTGGATGGCCTTGTTGGGCAACAATGGGAGGATAAGCCCTTGGTCCTGCCAAGACTGGACCCCTCCATGTAGGGGAATATTGGTGGGGGAGGAAGGGAATGGTGAGGGAGGGGGAACACCCTTATAGAGGAAGGGAAGGGGAATGGGATATGGGTCTAATGCCCAGGAAACTGGAAAAGGGAGTAACATTTAAAATGTAAATAAAAATATACAAAAAATTTAAAATAAAGGATCGTGGTACATAGTGAGGGCTGTGAGAGTGATAGGATACATCTTATGTATACATGAAATTGTCAAAGACCCTGGCAAAAAATTCCAATTCTTAAAAAAGTATATATTTGATGATAAATACAAGTTAAAGGAAGACACAAATATTTAACCTAGAAATAATGACATGTAGAAATGTCTTTGACTGCTAAACATTAAAAATGATAACATTACTAACCCATAGTCTCATAGAAGAAGACTGAAGTAATTACAACTTAAGAATAACTCAATTATAAAATATAGGTTTGGGCTAAACAGATTGTTCTAAATATCATAAGAAAATATTAACATTACTGGCAGGAAAATTCTGCATGACAGAACAGACCTCAGTGAGGAGTCCTATAAACATATCAGTAATTATAATATCATGTTTCCAGAATTACTACAAGACAGCATATTAATATACCAACAAAGCATTGGGGTAAAAAAATCAAGCAAGTGATTTTATAAGGATATTATAATATGTATTTTAGATCTGATATTAAGATAGAAATGTGATCCATTTTATAAAGTACCTGGGAAAAATAAATCTCAGATAATACACAAGGAAGATTTCAAAATGAGTCAAATATTTAAATGTCAAATGTTAACAACAGCAAGCTGTGGATCAGGAAAATAAATGACCCTAATTCTCTTTTGTAAAATAGCATCGTCCTGATAATTGTAGGATCCAATTTTCTACTTCTTTACCTGCTTTACATATTTGAACATTTTGCAGCTGTTCATTTCCATCTAAATTTCTCTCTAATCTTGCTATGTGACTTCTGAGCTTAGCTGAGGTAGTGGCCAGGCAGATGGTTAACTTCTCCAAAAGGTCCATATATAAAGAACTATGAACTGTCACTGGACATTAGACAATAAAAAGGAACTTCCTAGACTTTTTCTGAGGATTTAATGAGAGCAATTCCTGGGTTAGTTGCAATTTTGTAAGAAACTTTGCCTTTGCCCTACAGAAGCTTTGCAATTTTATGAGGTCCCATTTGTCGATTCTTGATCTTATTGCATAAGCCATAGGTGTTCTGTTCAGGAAATGTTTCCCTATGCCCATGTGTTTGAGGATCTTCCCCACTTTCTCTTCTGTTAGTTTCAGTGTATCTGGTATTATGTGGAGGTCCTAAATCCACTTGGACTTGAGCTTTGTACAGGGCGATAAGAATGGGTCGATTTGCATTCTTCAACATGCCGATCACCAGTTAAACCAGCACCATTTGTTGAAAATGCTGTTTTTTTCCACTGGATGGTTTTAGCTCCTTTGTCAAAGATCAAGTGGTCATAGGTGTGTGGGTTCGTTTCTGGGTCTTCAATTCTATTTCATTGATCTACCTGCCTGTCTCTGTACCAATACCATACAGTTTTTTTTTATTACGATTGCTCTATAATACTGCTTTAGATCAGGGATGGTGATTGCCCTAGAAGTTCTTTTATTGTTGATAATAGTTTCGCTATTCATGGATTTTTTTGTTATTCCAAATATTTTTTATTGAATTTGTTTATTTACATTTCAAATGTTATCCCCTTTCCCATCCATAAACCCCCTATCCCATGCGCCCTCCCCCTTCCTCTATGAGAGTTTTCCTGCACTCACCCACCCCTCCCCTCCTCCCTGCCCTGACATTCCCTTACACTAGGGGTACAGCCTTGGTAGGACCAAGGGCCTCAACTCCAAATGGTGCCCAACATATGCACCTTGAGCCATGAGTCTGTGCATGTGTACTCTTTTGATGGTAGTTTAATCCCTAGGAGCTCTGGTTGGTTGGTATTGTTGTTCTTATGGGGTTGCAAACAACTTCATCTTCAATCCTTTCTCTAAATCCTCCAATGGAGACCCAATTCTCACTTCAGTGGTTGGCTGCAAGCATCTGCATCTGTATTTGCTATGCTCTGCCAGAGCCTTTCAGGAAAGCCTATATCAGGCTCCTGTGAGCATGTACTTCTTGGCATCAGCAATATTGCCTGGGTTTGGTGACTGAATGTATATGGGCTGGATCCCCAGGTGGGGCAGTCTCTGGCTGGCCTTTCTTTCTGTCCTTGCTCCAAATTTTGTTTCTGGATTTCCTCCTATCAAGATTTTTTCCCCATTTTGCAAATTGCTCTTTCTAATTCTTTGAAGAATTGAGTGGAAAATTTGATGTGGATTGCATTAAATATGTAGGTGGCTTTTGGCAAGATAGCCAGTTCTACTATACTAATCCTGCCAATCCAAGAGTATGTGAGATCTTTCCATCTTTTGAGATCCTCTTCAATTTCTTTCTCCAGGGACTTGAAGTTCTTGTCAGACAAATCTTTCACTTGCTTGGTTTCAGTCACAAAAATGTATTTATTATTATTTGTGACTATCATGAAGGGTGTCATTTGCCTATTTTCTCTCTCAACCTGTTTATCCTTTGGGTAGAGGAAGGCTATTGATTTATTTGAGTTATTTTTATATCGATCCCCTTTGCTGAAGTTGTTTATCAATTTTAGGAGTTCTTTGGTTGCACTTTTAGGGTCATTTTAAGTTTACTATCATATCATCTGCAAATAGTGATATTTTTACTTCTTCCTTTCAAATTTGTATCCTTTTGATTTTTTTTTTTTTGTCTAATTGCTCTGGCTAGGACTTTGAGTACTTTATTCAATAGGTACAGAGTGCATAGGCAGCCTTGTCTAGTCCCTGATTTTAGTGGGTTTGTTTCAAGTTTCTCTCCATTTAGTTTGATGTTGGCCTCTGGTTTGCTGTATATTGCTTTCACTATGATTAGGTATGGACCTTGAGTTCCTGATCTCTCCAAGACTTTTATCATAAAGGGGTGCTGAATTTTGTCAAATGCTTCCCAGCATCTAATGAGATGATCATGTGTTTTTTTTCCTTTGAGTTTGTTTATGCAGTGGATTGTTTGCGGCCAACCACAGTCTCAGGATGGTACCGCAATGGAGGCTTTAGAAAAAGGACTGAAGGAGCTGAAGGGGTTTGCAGCCCTTAGGGGAAAAAAAGTTTCCACCAACCGGATACACCCCTCTCCCTGAGTTCCCAGGGTCTAAACTACCAACCAAAGAGTACACAGGTGGGGAACCCATGACTCCAGCTGCATATGTAGCATAGGATGGTATTATCTAGCATCAATAAGAGGAGAGAGGCCCTTGGTCCTGGGAAGTCTCCTGTCCCCAGGGTGTATAGGTGGGAGTGGGTAAGTGGGAGGGTGAACTTCCTCACAGAAGATGGGAGAGGGGAAATGGGAGAGGGGGAAATGAGAAAGGAAATAACATTTGAAATATAAATACATAAACTATCCAATAAAAAAAAAGAAACCCTGCCTTGATTCATCTGACAATGGAAAATGGTGCTAAATAAAAGCCTTTTTTGAGATAGGTCTTATAAACTGTGAAAAACTCTGTTTTGTTGGAGGTTATACAAGTGAAGGAATGTCCAAAATGAGGTTATGTCTTTTTAAATAATGTGTTTAGTTGGCATGCATTCGTTGTTCATGGTATAGGATCCCAGGAGGACATTTTCTTATGTGTAAGGCCCTTAAGGTTTACCTCCCCACCCACACCCTTCTCTCCCTCCTCTTCTGAGTACTCTCCTTTAATCTTCTAGTGTGGAGTTTTATTTCTACTTTCCTCTTATATAAACACCTGTAATTTTAGGTCTGTTTAATAGGATTCACACCTGTATAAAAATAATGCAACTTCTGACTCTCTGAAACTAAGAATCCCTTTGTAAGATTATATCAGGTTTCATCCATTTTCCTTTGAAGAACATAACTTTGTTCTTCACAGCATATAAACATCCAAATATGTACAAATCACACTTCCTTATCCATTCTTCTGTTGATGGGCACTTACACTGGTTTCCTACCTTAGCTACTCTCATAAACAGTACAGTAAACCAGATTTGGAAGCATCTCAATGATATGCTGATGTGGAGTGCTTTGACCAAATGTTCAAGAGAAGACTTTTGGCAACATCCTTCCACACAGGTGGTTAGCCTGTTTAATAAGAAGCAATCCCTCTGAGGAATGACAATAATGCTTTGGTTGACACCTAACTCTTGGCTGACCCAAGAATTTCCACTCTCTGTCTTCAGTAGTCACTAAGTTTTAGTTTATTATATATGTCTCCCTGCAGCACTATTCCCTCTTTGTTTGTGTCAGCTGGTTACTCTGTTATTTGTGAGACAGGCTTTTCTTTGTAGTCTAGTTGGTTGGCCTAGAATCTGCTTTGTATATTAAATGCCTCAAATAATTGATTCTCCTTCCTCTAGTTCCCTAGTGCTGAGATTATAGGCAGGCATCACCACACCCAGACAGATCTTTTACATTTTGTAAGCGATGTGACTTAAGAGGTGGCCAATTTTTTAGGTATTACTAAACTTGCATAAGTCAAAAATTAAGAAAATGCATACTAATGCTTCGATGTCTATAGAACTGAACATTTGTTAATAAAACATTGGGTTCACAATACTATTAACAATTTCTTATTCAATCATTTTCTTAAGCTAGGAATATCAGGGCAGGCTGACTTCATGAACAGTGTAGAAAATAGACCCAGACTAGAATGTGTTCCTGGATTATTTACTTAAGCTATAAAAATTTAGTTTCTCTAAACAGCAACAGAAATATCCAGCTCATATAATTTTCACTAAACTAACTGAATATTTTCAAATCACTCAACAGGTATAGTGTAGTGATGAATATAAAAGTTTTAAATTAATGTAAATAACAATAAACCAAAGAACTTTTCAGTTATGGTGGCTCTAACATACCTCCAAATAATTTACATGCACACATTGTTAAATAATTTTTATCACCCAGAATAAGGACAACAATGCAACATTATCCAGGGAAATAGGGAAATTGACAGCCAGAAAATAATGCTAAATAGTGAACTTTAAAGCCTAAATATATTATATTACTTCACAGAGTATTCAGGGATATTAACATAAGAAAGATAGCAGGAAGCTAGAGAAGCATTCTTCAGTTTTCTGTGTAATTTTTAGCAATGGAAGAAAAAGGAGAGGTCATGCATTCCAAAATTAAGTCCCAAGTCCATAAAACCAGCTTGCATTGTGATGAAGTAAAGTTTTCCATTTAAAATTGTAAAGCATTCTGTGCTCTTTAACAACTCTAAGTAAGAGATAATATGTCACATGCCTGTGGTGCATTAAATGATCTACCTGCCAGGTACTGCAGATTTGACATTGTACAGTTAGGGGCACAATTACTGAAAATAACTTTTTCTCAAGCTTGCATCCTGCTTGAGTCCTGAGTCTCTACCAAAACTTATCATATATGTGTAGCTATATTTTAAAAAATACTCTGAAGTGTAGATGTCAGGACAGTATACTCAAATGTTACTTGTTGAAAAACTTCTAGAATTTTAAAATATTTTTAAGAAAAAAACCAACAATATGATAAAAAGCTAGGAGTCATCCAAAATAGTCACACCAGAATTTGTTTTTTGCTATAATAATAAACACCTAACACAAAATGCCTGACACATTTGCATGGTATAAATAACATCTTTAAACTTAGGAATTTCTGTAAGTAGTTATGAATTACACACATTTCATCACAATTTGAAAAGAATTCTACTAATTATTTCAGAAAAAGTCACATATTTTTAAATAGCTCTCTCAAATTCAGTGTTTCATTTATATTACAGAAAAAATGAAAATAGAAGAAGTGATAAACAATACAAGTAATTTAAGAACGAGTGATATTTTTGATGTGTTCTTAGATTTGGATTCTGAGAATTTTATTGAGTATTTTTGCAATGATATTCATAAGCGTAATTAGTCTGAAGTCCTCTTTGTTGGGTCTTTGTGTGGTTTAGGTATGAGTGTAATTGTGGCTTCAAAGAACAAATTGAGTACTGGTTTTTCTGTTTCTATATTGTGGAATAGTTTGAAGAGTATTAGGTATTTGGTCTTCTTTGAAGGTTCAATAGAATTCTGCACTGAACCCATCTGGTCCTGGCCTTGTTGTTGTTGTTGTTGGGAGACTTTAAATAAAATGGTTATAATTCTTTAGGAGCTATGGGATTGTTTAGATGGTTTATCTGATCATCATTTAACTTTGGTAGCTGACATCTGTCTAGAAGACTGTCCATTTCATCCAGATTTTCTAGTTTTGTTAAGTATTGGTTTTTGTAGTAAGATCTGAGGATGTTTTGAATTTCCTCAGATTCTGTTGTTATGTCTCCCATTTCATTTTTGATTTTGTTAATTTGGATACATACTCTATGCCCTCTGGTTAGTCTGGCTAAGGGTTTATTTATCTTGTTGATTTTCTCAAAGAACCAACCCCTGGTTTTATTGATTCTTTGTATAGTTCTCTTTTTTTCTACTTGGTTGATCTCAGCCAGATCAATATTCTTTATGAATATCGATGCAAAAATACTCAACAAAATTCTTACAAACTGAATCCAAAAAGACATCAAAATGATCTTTCATCATGATCAAGTGAGCTTCATCCCAGAGATACAGGGATAGTTCAATATAAGGTAATACATCAACATAATCCATGATATAAATAAATCACAGAAAAAAACTACATGATCATCTCATTAGATGCTGAGAAAGTGTTTAACAAAATTCAACTTCCCTTCATAGTAAAAGTGTTGGAAAGTTAAGGAACTCAAGGCCCATATTTAAATATAGTACAAGCAATATACAGCTAGCCAGTAGCCAACACCAAACTAAATGAAGAGAAACTTGAAGCAATTCCACTAAAATCAGGGACTAGACAAGTCCTTACCAATCCAGTATAGTAATTGAAGACCTAGCCAGAGCAATCAATGAAAGGAGGTCAAAGGGATACAAATTGGAAAGGGAAAAGTCAAAAATTCCCAAAAATTCCATCAGAGAACTCCTAAACCTTATAAACAACTTCAGCAAAGTGGCTGGATATAAACCTAACTCAAACAAATCAGTAGGTTCCTCTACTTAGAGGATAAACAGGCTGAGAAAGACATTAGGCAAATAACACCCTTCATGATAGTCACGAAGAATATAAAATACATTGGTGTAACTCTAACCAAGCAAGTGAAAGATCTGTATGACAAGAACTTCAAGTCTCTGAAGAAAAAAAAATGAAGAAGATCTCAGAAGATGGAAAGATCTATACTCATGGGTGGCAGGATTAGTATAGTAAAAATGGACATCTTGCCAAAAGCAATCTACTGATTCAATGCAATCTCCATCAAAATTTCCACTCAACTCTTCATAGAATTAGAAAGAGCAATTTGCGAATTCATTTGGAATAACAAAAAACCCAGGATAGCAAAAACTCAGTCAAATAAATGAAACTGGGAAAGAGGCTAATATTTAAAATGTAAACAATTAAAATAGCCAATGAATAAAAGAAGAATGACACTGACCTATACAATAACATCTGAGGAATACCAAAATAATATTCAGACTGACAAATATATTTTATGCACTCTACCTATGGACTCATGAATTAATGTCTAATTTTCAAATATAAATACTGGAACCACTCTCTGATACTAGAATAATAAATTTGCAGAATAGGATTTTTTTAAAAAATGAAACAAGTCTGCTGATTAATAAACAACACCATACCTATCACATAGCAAGCAATCACAATAAATTCTTGAATAGCATTAATTAATGAGATACTTGAAATTTGACTGAATATCTGTGATATATAATGCTAGTCATTTCTGTTCTTATTACTGATGAAACACTATTTAAGTGTTAACCAATAGGTCATAACTTCTCATTTGCAATAAGTAAGTCTTTTGGAAGGTCTCAGCCAAGCTGAAAGGATAATTCATTCAAGTTCCACATAAAGGATCTCGTTAGATTTGCTTTGTTCTAAACGTAGCTTTATAGCAACATTGATATGGGCAGAAATGATTTACAGATTCAAAGCCTGCCACGAGTGACAATCTTCCTTCAGGATGATTCACCTCCCACAGGGAACTACTGGCAAGAACTACTCCAACAAAGTCACACCTTCTAATACTTCTCATACAGTTCCACTAACTGGGACCTCACATTCAAATATATGCACCAGTAAGGCATATTCTCATTCAAACCACCATGATAAGCATCCAACAGCAGCAGAACTAGAAATACAAGGGCATTGCAAGGAAAGAAGATAATTGAGGTGAAAGTTGTACTGATAAATAAAATGGTCTGGAATGGCACCTGCATTTTCCTGCAACTTACCCTGATAGCTTTTAGTTATTCATTAAGTTTCAGAATTTCTGCTACAGATGATGCTCAGAAAAATTCCCTTTCATGAGAAGAAAGCTGGTAAAGTATATCAAGCATGGACTAATCTTTTTAAATAAGAATGAAACTGTGACAAAGTAAACCTATTAACTGTGGTTCTCTTGCTGATATTTTTGTGCAAAATACAAAGACAGAAAAATAAATTTTAATTAGAATAAGTAGAACATAGTTATCTCCTTAAATACAGTTTGATTTCACAATTTATTCAACAAATAATGATTAAA
Organism: Rattus norvegicus; assembly: GCF_021556685.1. NCBI lineage: Eukaryota > Metazoa > Chordata > Mammalia > Rodentia > Muridae > Rattus > Rattus norvegicus. Next base: position 49,690,478 of record NC_141540.1, read on the forward strand.
ACGCTTCCAAACAATTGGATTACTCTTCCAGACAAAGAAATTACTGTGGTCAGCAGTGGAAGGCCTTTTCTTACAGATCTAAATTATACCTAAAATATAAAGACTAAAACATAAAATTATTCAATTACTAGAATTGCAAAGCTATTTTAAAAGCCTTACAATAAAAGCTTGTAATTCTCTGTGGATAAGCCAAGTTTGACTCCCAGCATCCATGGATAGTGGATCACAACCAGCTATTGATTCCAAACACAGAACCCAGAGATATCTAATACCTCTCATCTCTTTATATAGGAAACACATTTATGTGCATATAGTCAAATACACACGGGGGGGGAGACTTTCAAATACTAGAAATATTTTGAAAAGAAGCGTCATAAGCTGTTGGGCAAAACCTGGTACTGGTGTTGGAGTAGCCAAAAAGATCCTTTGAGAAATCAAGCAATGAAGCTTGGGAAGACATCTTCAACTTGAGAACAATATACATTGATAGAGAAAACTGAGGAATGCAAACCAATGGCTTTGAGTAGAAAAATCTAAATATTTCACAAATCAGGAAGGGATCCACGTGCGCACTGCTGAGGAACAAAAGGAGGAAATGATATGAGACAGAAAGGGAGGTAGAAAGGCAGAATCATGGTGGTCTTGACACAATCCAGGATATCAGGGGCAGACATTTAAAAGTGGTTTCTAACAGAACTACTGACATGTTTCTATGCAATTAAGTGAGGAAAGAGTGGGAATCAGTAAAGACTTTGGAGTCTGAGAGAAGAGATTCAAGTCATAGAAGATGTTAATTTGGACTATAATAGTGGCAGAGTTAAAAAAAAATAGGCATGGTTAGGTAGCAACTCCATGCTAGAGTAATAGCTAAGCCCTGACTTTGCAGGTTGGTGAATGAATATATATATATATATATATATATATATATATATATATATATATATATATATATATATAAAGCCAGACTGAGCAACATAGCAAGACCCTATCTCAAAGCTTTTTAAAGAAACTTGGTATATAACTTATAAGTACTATCTGCAAGAATCCAGATTCCTTCCCAAATATCTTAAACAATGAAAATAATGGCTTAGTCACTGTCCTGTTGCTATGAAGAGACACTACGGCTATGGTAACTCTTATAAAAGAAAGCATTTAACCGGGGCTTGCTCAGTTTCAGAGTTTTAAAACAAAGGATAAATAGGAAAGGGCTGTGTACTTGGTCCTGGCTGTGGGTAGAGGGTGTGAGTAAAGCTAAGGCTGAGCAGCCCCTTGGGGGTCGTTCACAAAGGAAAGAACAATGCACCTGTCTTCTCTTATACAGTGTGGATTGATGTGCCTCTTCTCTATGACAGCAGCTGTGCAGCTCTTTCTATGGGTTGTGTGACATGTGACAAAGGCTAAACTCTCAGGGTGAAGAGTGTCTCTGGGAGGAATCCCAGACTGGCAGTCTTCATGTATGAGTAGCATGCCTACACGGTAAATAGGTAAATGGGGTCCACCATCTGAATAAGCAGATGCCCTGGGTCAGTAAAAGGTTTAGAGGAAAATTTGAAGTCCCTGAGATTAGTCAAGAGTGGCCATAGCTGTAATTTATTGGAAATGGATCTGAGGTTTACTTTTGGCAAGTGATTAGATAAATACACGATGAAAGAGAGATGGGAAAAAATGATAAAAGTTATCCCTCCAGTCCAACCTTTAGTGTGAAAAGGAAAAAAAAATCTGTAAAGCAGCATAAACATTAATCATTGTCCCATGCAAAAAACTGGGATGGTCAGAAAATAATCAGTGGTGCAATATATGGAATTAGAATATTTTAAATTAATTAATTAATTAACATCCCAAGCACTGCTCCCTCTTGGTTCCCCCTTCACATTGTCTTTCCTCCTCTCTCTTCCTCTTCTCCTCTGAGAGGGTGCCCCCTGCCCTCACCTCCCCCGTATCCTTCCTCCCTGACTCATTGAGTTTCTCCCAGATTAAGTGCATTCTCTCCCACCAAGGCCTGACAAAGCAGTGATGAAAACTGAGAAGCATGTCTACTACGTATGTGCCAGGGGCTTCGTTCTAGCCCATAGATGTTTGTTGGCTGGTGGCTTGGTCTCTGAGAATTCCCAGGGATCCAAATAAGTTGACTCTCTTGATCTTCCTATGGGTATCCCATCCCATTTTGGGTCTTCAATCCTTCCCCAATTCTTCCATTAACGTTCAAGACTTCAGTCCAACGTTTGGCTGTAGGTATCTGCATCAGTTTCAATCAGCATCTAGATAGAGTCTCTCTGAAAACAGTTATGCTATGATCCTGTTTGCAAGCATAATTGTTAGCATTTTGTCCAAGCTCCACCCTACAGTTACCTGGCAATAGCCAGGTATGCCTAACTCACGATAAAAGTATAAAAGGGGCTGCTTTCCCCCTCCTCACTCCTCACTCTCTTGCTTTTGCTCTTGCCCTCTTGCTCCCAGTGTCTACGCATTCCCTTCCCCTTCTATTTCTCCTCTCTCTCTCTCTCTCTCTCTCTCTCTCTCTCTCTCTCTCTCTCTCTCTCTCTCTCTCTCTCTCCTGTTTTCTGCCTCCATTACCCTCTCAACTCCCCTGCCTATGGCCTGAATAAACTCTATTCTACATTATATCATCGTGTGACTGGTCCCTCAGGGAGAAGGTATTCCTCAGCATGGACTCACCAAGGAACCCCATTCCCCCACAGCAGACTAAACCTCTGCCAAGACATATCCCCTCCCTTGTTTATCTTTTATCTTTTTATAAACACATCAATAATAGAATGGCATTAACAATTTCATTGTGGTCCTTGCCCTTGCCCATGGGATTTATTGGTTCGCCATTTCTTCAGCCTCTGCTCCGTCTTTGTCCCTAAATATCTTTAGACAGGACAAATTGGGTGAGTTGTTGTCCTTATCCCAACACTGGGGGTCCTGCCTGGCTACAGGAGGTGGCCCTTTAGGTTCCATGTACCAGCTGTTATTGATCTTGGCTACTATTACCTGCATTGACTCCTGGGAGCCTCCCTAATTCCTGGTCTCTGAAACTTTGTAGAGATTTCCCCCCACCAACCCTCGGCAGATTTCCATTTATCCTCCTGGTCTCCACTGCCTTCCCCCTCCCTTCTTTCACCCATTTCCCTTCCTTCTTTCTCCAATGATTATTTTGTTCCCTCTTCTAAGTGTGATTCAACCATCCCTGCTTGGGTCTTCCTTCTTGTTTAAATTCTTTGGGTCTGTGAGGTGTATCATGAATACTCTGTACTTAATGACTAATATCTACGTATCAGTGAGTCAATATCATGCATGTCCTTTTGGGTCCGGGTTACCTCACCCAGGATGATATTTTATACTTCCATCCATTTGCCTCTCCCTAACACAACAACACAAGCGAAGACAGTAAAGCCTACCCATGTGGAGATAATTACCCCCATCCAGGATCTCAGCCAACAGCAACACATGGTGAAGCAACAGCTACAGGTACATCCATTGTGCCACCGCAAGGCGTGACTGGGGAGGGCAGGGTCCTCAATAGGTCTGAGTAGATTAAGTCACCCTACTAAATTCATCAGGCATGCTGAAATATAGGAGATGTCCACGAAAGAGCTCCAAGATATGGATATGTAATGTCTCAGGGAGAATGACTGGGGTTTAATGGGAGTTAATTTGTACTCCCTATCTATTCTTTGCCCAAACTTCATCTGTGGAGGAAGCAAATGGTAAAAATGAATGGGACCTCTTCATACTATATTCGGCCTGTCTTATGCTACTATCTTCTCAGTTGAGAACATCCGGGGCACCTAAAACTTACTTAGAACAAACAAGAGACTTTCAGAGTGCTCCAGAGGTTATATTTACAGCCCTTCTATTTGTGATGGGATGATGGTTCTAGGTGTTGCCTTGCCCTGCTCATCCTCTGGAAGAACTTTTGTTATATAGGTGCCATGAGGTCACCCTTTCAGCGTTTTTTGGATTTGGAATGCCATTGGAGAGACGACCAGGTACAGTGGTACTTGAACTTACTTGTGCTTACATTACAATTCAAGAAAAGAATGGGTTGTTAAAGCAAAAGCCAAAGGGTACGGACATGAGTGGGAAAGGCCACTCCCATAACCCATAAGGTTATTACTGAAAACCCTAGTGCCAAAGGTGGGCTACTTCCCTGTGAGATGTTTGCCTTAGACGCCCCTGAAGTCTCCACACCATAAAGGCTATTTCTGATGTTGGCTTTTTGTCAAAACTAGACGGTTAGACCCTACTGCTGAAGACATTACATGTTTTGACAGCAAGGAATGAAGAAATTAAGCTGGAGCTGAAATAGAGCCTTCCGTCCTATTGCCTGGCTTTCATTTTTCAAGAAGAGGCTAGACAGGGCACTGGTAAGAACAATCACCAATCTTTTTATCTGGTTACTAATGGAACCTGTGTGGTAAAATACTGACATGCTAGGAAGGATGTGACTGCTACTGCAACAGTGGCTCAGCTATCATGGATGAAACCAACTCTCTTCTGCTTGGATTAAGGCCTGTTACTGAGGAGAGAGTTAACATCTGGTACTGTAAACTAAGACAAAGCCTATAGTTGGAGAGGTCATAAGTCTCAATGGGAAAGCAATTTCCATTGATTTAATAGATGGGTGTGACGTCACTATTAACTGCCTTCTAAACATGTGGTTTTATATCCATAGATTGCCAGTGATGCCAGCCTCAACTCAGAACCACTGGTAATGCACTGCAGAACAAATGGCTGCTTTCGGCACAGGAATACTATAGCACAGAGTTCTAATTGTTACCCATAAGTGGACATCTGTCGTCACCCAGTCTATGGTTCCGGGATTACTGTGGAAGATGGGTGGGAAGAATGTGAGCCAGAGGAAAACCAAAGGAAGGGATGGAGTGTTGTGTAACAGTTTTCTCCAAAATTGTAACATTCTATCACGAAGACAAGCTCAATAAGCAGGAACGTCATTGCTGTAACATACCAATAAGGTAAATGCTAAATACATACATAGGTAAATTCATATATTAATGGAATAAATGCCACTCAGTCTGAATGACTTTAGGATTCACTGTTTGGAATTGGATAACCAATATGTGTGTTTATTGCAGGGCAATACTATTTATCCCATCCTCTGAATACCTCAGGGGCCTGAAATTCTTCGTGTAGGTTTTCACTGTCCAATTTCACATGTCGATTGGTGTTGCCCTTGTTTAGTTCATGCTTAGGCAGTCACGAGCTGTTTTTATTTGTTTTGTTGTTTGTTTGTTTTATTTTGATTCCTACTTTATTGTCTGCATATATTCCTATGTAGAGACAGATTCATACACACAGACAGGAAAGGACACACATACTTCTACTTAAATCAGACTAGGAACATAAACTGAATGGGTGACATACCCCCAAATGACTCCTTATTTAAGCTATGTGCTCCTTATCAAACTAGGTCATTTAAAATGGCATTGGAGGTGACTATTACTTTCCTATGAGTGATGATATTAAGTACTACAAAATATATGGCATATATATAATTATCATATACATTATCATAACTCTGGATTCAAGAAGTCCAAATCCAAGGTCAAACTAAAACCATCATCCCCCTGAGTCTTTGGGAAGAATGTGTTTTGCCTCTTCTTTTCTTTAAATTTGAATTTTTTTTACATATTGTGCATTAAAATTTATACCATGTATCTTATGGTTTCATTGCTATGAAAAGACACCATGACCAAGGAACACTTATAAAGGACATTTAATTGGGACTTGCTTACAAGTTCAGAGGCTCAGTCCATTATTATCAAGGCAGGAAGCACAGTACTGGAGGAACCAAGCCTTCGACATCTTTATCCAAAGGAAGCCAAGAGCAGATTTTCCTCAGGCCGCGAGGAGGGTCTCAAAGCCCAGCCCCACAATCAGACACTTCCTCCAACAAGGCCACACCTCCTCCAACAAGGCCACATCTCCTGATAGTGCCACTTCCTGGGCCAAGCATGTTAAAAACACTATACCAGGAAATACAAAATCTAGAAAAAAATATAACATAGTGAGAAAAAATGCTAAGTACAAAATAGGGAAGAAAAATTACATGGATTTTATCCACAACACTGATGGAATATATAAATCAGTTATAAAAAGGAAATAACTTGTTTGGGGAATGAATTCTTTTGTGAACAATATATTTTGGTTACAAATTCACACTAGTAATTTCATAGCAAAGGTTTACCATGTGGACCACTGGGAAGTCTGTAACCAGACTGCTTTGTGAATTCACTACAATATGGTGATTGGATGCTGAATTTCTTAATGCCATGTCTGAGATCTGGGATTCTACCAACTGTAGCACAGCAACCCTGTCACCATGGTAGAAACTCACCAGCACCCTGCTGTAAGTATGTGTCCAGCCAGTCCTTTGATGATTTAAGAGGAAAAAGGAAAGAATTGCAGACATTGTCTATTTTTTTTTCAAAACTACCATGACTCATCCAATTAGACTTTGCCTTCATATCTTGCTATTCAGGGGTTCTGTCTTTGAGTGCCTGCTGTGTTGAAGTCATAAAATGGGTGTGCAGACAGATTTCTGTGAATTATGAAAATATGTACTTATTTAATACTCTCAAAGATGTCAAATTGTGTTGTGATCGAATGTAGACAGACAGATGTTGTACCTTTGTACAACCTAAAGTGGCAATACATTATTATGGAGAGACAGGTCATTGGTATAAAAAATCATTTTGCTCCCAAACAATATATGTTAAGTAATTTGAACTCTGTTTTAAAACATTTAGTCTATAGAAAAATTCTTATGGATAATTTGATAATCAAATGGATGCATATAAGGTGTTTTGATCAGGTCCACTCACTTCCCACTTCCCTTCCCCCATCAACATCTTTTCCTCCCCATATCATGTGTTCCCTTTTAAAAATCCACTAAGTTCACTCAGTGATATTTGTATATTCATGGGTTTGAAACAGTCCATGAACACAGTTAGCCCTGTAGCATCTATATCTCTCAAGGAAGCTGACTCCCTCCCAGAGACCAACAATCATCAATTTATAGTCAGAGAAGTGTAGGATGTCATGAGTGCCTCCTTTCACCATCTATGCTGGGATTTCTGGCAGGCTTGATTGGATAGGCCTTGGACAAAATGTTGTAGCTGCTGTGAATGCCTGGGCTCTGCCATGTCTCGACAAATGTCTCACTGCAGAGCTTAACTCCTTCTTGTTCTTAGACACTTTCTTGCCATACTCATCTCCAATGATCCCTGAACACTGAGAAGGGGGCTATGATATAGATGTGTCAATTAGAGATGGGCCCTCTAAAATTCCTTATTCCTTGAACATTGACAAAGTTCTGGATCTTTGCATCTTCTATGGTCAGTATTGAAATGACTCTAGTTCCCAACCAAAATCACAAACTTCAGAATTTAAATCTATTCCTTTGACAAGTTCTCAAATGATGATTTTGTTAACAGAAAAATGCAGATATTGGGAAGGAGCCCTGATCTAGGTAGGGAATGCTAAGGTTCTTAGTGATTTGAGTTGGCCCAATCTCTAAACATTAGCGAAGTATCATAGTGTATGTATGAGGTTTTTAGAGCTTGGGCTCTGAAATGACACAATCCCTCTTTGCAAACCTCCACTAAAACATATAATAGGCAGGGACGTAGATTCTACATGTGTGTGTCTGGGAGTAAGGGGTAAACTGCCAGATATTTATGCTGAATTTTGTTTTGTTGAAGGTTTGGGGCTTATAATGAGAATTTAAACAAAGGACATAAGTGACTTTAAAAATATATGGGTCATTTACTAGAAGAAAAAAATCTCAAAGCTTTTCAAAAAAGTGAGTGCATATGAAAGACTGATACTTCCAAACAAGTTTTTATGATTCTGTGGTCATTATAAGGTGAAAGTGAATACAGTCCTATGTTCATCTATATGAATTAACTTTGTAAAATATTACTATTATGATTAATATTTAATTAAAACAAACAACATGAATGAATTGACTATTTAAAGTGATTCAAATTATTTTCTTTCTTAATTTTACCCACCACCTACTTCGCAACTATGAAAATTCTTTTTTAAAAGTTTATATTTCCTAGTTTGGAATATTGTACAATATAGTTACATACTATTTCCAGAGAAAAGCATAGCTAGATTTAAATCTTACTTTACACATTATTAAGTATTTCTATCTATTCTGTATAAATACTGTTTTAGCACCTATTAGCCTCCATCTCAATGGCAAAGCAGAAAACTCACCATGCTGTTTGGCAAGGCATAGGACCATAATTCATACATAAATATATTCCACACTTCATATTAATATCCAAAACATTATCTGCCTGCAGATAGCAAGTGGTAACATATTCTAGAAAAGATGCTTCACAGCAAATATTGTTAACTGAGATTTATAATTGAAATTTTACCTCAGTTCTTTTTCAAATACTATTTTTTAGTTAATGAGTATTTTTCCCCTAACTGACACATTCTAATACCCCTGGTGTTCATTTCTACTGTAGACACATCCTTCTGACAGACACTTCTGACAGCAGAAATGTTTATCTCAATATTGGCAGAGAAACATCTGCTGCTAGAAGGAGAAACTGACCATTTTTATTTCTACAAATATTACACAGACCAATGACTCATCACCAAAAAACAAGATTCATCCTGGACGAATCTATTATGTTTATATTATGTGGGATGAGAAATCATTTGCTCAGTATCCCATGGAATTCCAAGTATCTTTCACTCAGCCACATGAAAATGATTTTCTCTCTTCCATAATCCTTTTTGTTTGCCTGTGTCTCTACAACTCAAAAATGATAGCACTGAGATTGAATGATTATAGTGTGAGTAAAAACAGTACAAATATTGTGGTGGAAAAATAATTTAAAAGATAAACCCTTTGTTCATCTGAAAACAAGTATACATTTAAAATAAAATTTCTCACTATAACTTATTCTAATGATGTACTTAATATTTTCTCAACTTATGTGATTATACATCTCCCTATCACTATTCTTAAATTTTTGGAGGTAAAATCATAACATCTTACCCTTCCTTTCCTCACTACTAACCCTATCAGGGACACTTAATTTTTCATTTTCAAATTTAGGGCATCTTTTAAAAATTGGTTAAAAATGGTTTTACATGCATAGCCGAACATACATACACATTTATGCTTATAAATCTAACATTCTCTACTTTTAAGGAGAAAGTCATACTATTTGAGCTCTTATTTAATGAGTACAAGTAATGAGCTTTCCCTCTCATTAACAGCACCTAATGTCTCTAATGTAAAGACTCTTAAGCATGATGGTTAACTCTCTAATGAACTGTGGAATAGCAACAAAAGGAGAAGAGCCCAATGTTGTTCTTGCTTCCACCATCAGAATAACCAAGCATATCAGAAATCACTCTGTTGATCTGAGTTAGAGTATTTTTGACTAATTCTAATAAAAGTTCATAGCATCATTTTGTTAGGTAAAATTTCCCCCAATCAAATGAATTATAACACTTATATAGCTTTATACATCTCCCCTCCTTGTATTTTTGACATATTTTCAATAAATGGGTCAAATTGTAGACCAGAACAATAAAGGACTAACTCAAGGATTTTAGATATTAACTGCAATGTATTATTTTTTACACATGCAATTAAATATTTTATATATGTGCATATGAAATACACATTGGGCTGAATAACAACTGCATACATTAGCTCCAACATCTTGATGCATGTGTAGGACTTAGAGAAATTATCTCATTTTTCATGAAAGTACTAGCAAATAATTATCATCTCTAATCAGACAATTATAGACAACTCTTTGCATAGTTCCCAGAATAGTATCTGATACATGCTAAACTATAATTGTTATTAGTTTGCTATTTAGTAAGTAAAATAAATGGGACTAAAGGAGAATACTTGCAGAGGAATTTCGTTTTAAAAAGATTTCTTATAAATATGTGAATACACAGCTGCTCTCTTGAGACACATCACCAGAGGGCATTGAGTCCCACTGCAGATGGTTGTGAGCTGCCATATGGTTGCTAGAAATTGAACTCAGGACCTCTGGAAGAGCAGTCAGTACTCTTAAACTGCTGAGCCCCATAGATGAACTTTAATCCAGCCACATGTCTACTCTGTCTGGAAAAAAGACATGTCTTTAGTAGACACCTTTAATCCCAAACAATGTAGGAAAAAATTAGTTGGTAGTAGGAAACATCCATGTTTAAAAGTGACATCTAATTGAGGGGCAAAGTGACAAATCAGACAAAGAAATGAAAGAATGAGTCAAAGATAGGATGCTCTTAACTCTCACAAGAACAGAACAGCAAAGAAAGAACAGCTATTTATGAGCATAAGTGTCAGGGAAAGAAAGTGTTGTTCAATTCTGTTCAGTCCACTGGGGTCAGAGAATTGCCACATAAACCACTCAGAAACTGATCTCTGTCATGATGGTTTAGTGAATGTCAGTCCCCAAGACTGATCGATCAGGGCCACATCCCAGGCTCAAGGACTGAACTGTATCCCCAACTCAAGGTCCAGCAGGGCTTTTGAAACCAGAGCTCTACCAACATCTGTGTTATTTAACCAATCAGGATTTAAGGATAAGGGGATTTCCTTAGGAAAACATCTTTGTTATAAACTTATCCTACTCCCATTGGTTGGGGTATTCAACTGTGGCACAGGCTTGCATGGTCTAATAACATGTCTTAACTTGCCAAGTAGGGTGTCACTTGTCCACGTACATGTTTCTTTCTGCCAAGTAGAATGTCAGTTCCCAGGGAGATCTTGGGAACTTCACTCAACCCCTATATATAATGGAAGTCTCATTTAAAATAGTTTCTCATATCTCTTAAGTTGGGGTCTATCCCAGGGGTAGTATATAAAATCAAATGCCATGAAAACTTATGCATAGATGCAGAAAGTGCTGCTGGGTGGTTGGTTCAGGTGCAAACTTATTGTGGGTAACTATACAAAGCAGTTCTACTGATGTCTAATTGTGATTGGTTTCTCAGGGCACAGAACATAACAAAATATATAATCAACTTGGGTATGAGAAAGTTCCCTAGTAACAGTCAAAGTATAGGAGAAAGTTTCCTTATAATGGCAGGCTAGCCAGGTAGCAGTTACCTAGACCCTTCATCTAGACCTTAATATTATACCTTAACATAGACCTTAATACAGTCAGTTGAATTAATTAGCAGTGAGTCCAATGAGTACTATGTAGTGGAATTGCTTATGAATTCATACAGTCACAGTTCAGTTGAGAAGAGGTATTTTGAAGCCAGAGAAAATCAAGGATCCAGAAGATTAGAACAAATTGCCTTTGTTAGATTAAGCCCAAGCAGAACAATTCAGACAGATGCTGAGAGAAGTCAGATTGAAACAGTCAACTTGGAGAGGCATTTGATCCAGAACCAATGAGATGAACCACCCAGCTTGAGTTCAGAAAGAACTAGAAAGGGTAAGATTACTCAGCAGTAAGCTCTGTGATGGCAATTGCATCAGGAGAATGAAAAATATTTCACAATACTTAAACAAATATACAGCCCATGTTGTTTTCTATTTAAAACCAACTTTTTCAGTTAATAATACACTCATTTATTCATTCAGTCAAGAATATTTTTTAACTATAGTCTACATCAAGCATTTGTTAGGGGATATGATTATGAGGATAAACAAGACAAACGTAGCCTGGTCACCAGAGAACTCATAGAATTCAACAACTGTGCAGTTACTTGCAAGTCCAGTCAACTGAAGCAATTGTTGTTTCATTAACCATCATCGTCAATACCTGTAATTAGTGCACGTTTTACTCAAGTGTTTCTACTGCTATCAAATATAATTTTCACAACAAATTTTAAGGGTTATACTTTACCAGTATAGATAAGGAAATTTTGGAAAGCTTAATGGTTTTCTGAGTTACATACGTAATAGGGTTACAATGGCAAATATAACACGTTCCCTTTTATTTGTCCAAGAGAATTCTCTTGGAGAAGCCTTGCTTCAGTCCATGATATCCTTTCTCCTCTGAGTGTTTTCCTTCCTCTTAGGAAATACTTCATATTTTCTAGCCAAATCAAAAGCATATTCACAAGACCAAGTTCAGAAAAGATGTGAAGGAATTCACCCTGTCCTACACCTAGCTGAGGAGCTACTAGTACCTAATAGCTTCTCAGGAAGAGAGATTCAGCTTCCTTTCTTCTTTCTTTCCTTCCTTCCTTCTCTTTCTTTCTTTCTTTCTTTCTTTCTTTCTTTCTTTCTTTCAGAGTTCAACTTCAATGTGTCATCTAATTTTGATGTCTACCTGTACTTCCTCCTGATATTTAAAGGCTTGACCACAAGGTCAGGCTATTGAAAAGTGAAGAATTATTTAAGGGGTACAAGCCCTTATGGACATTGTACAATCCTGGAACTTCCTTCTGTTTTGATCTATGGCTTGTGATAGAAATAGATGTGGCTTTCATACAGCTTCCCTCTCATTGCTACTCATCATATATCTTGCCTTAACATATGCAGTTCTAAATATCCTTTGATGGCTACTTGCTGCCTGCCATTTATATTGACACTATAACTATAAATACCTCATGTTTTAAGTAACCAAACTTCGTCATTGGGCATTTTGATTATCATAAAGATCTGAGATAATTCATATATAAAGGTAAAAGTTTATAGTTACAGCATTCCAGCCCAGGAAGAATCTGTTTTCTTCAAGACTGCAGTCTCTGAAAACTACTCATGTTTCAAAAGATGGTCCTTCTACTGGGCACATACTGGAAGCCTTCTGTGGCATAGTAGGTTAAAAAAAAATCCTAATATGCTTAAGGCCTTTATTTCCTGCATTTGATACCTAGTAACAACAATAACAACAACAAAAACAGCAATAATAAAAGACAGAAAAAGAACAATAAATGACATTCAACATATAAGAACATTAAAGCATAGGCTACATATTAATCTGTATTATCTAGGTTTATGAGCCCAGAAATGTATATGCTATGGACAATTTTAAAACAAAAAAATAGAGTATAAATATATGTTAATCCAAGAAAATATAAAAAATATCATGAAGACCTAAAAAGATTAAGCTGAAAAATATCATAAACAGCCAGAAAAATAGTATCTTTAATTAATTGATTAAAAAACTCTAGAATAGTTTTCTACCTTTTAACCTTATCTTTTTAAATGAAAGATATTTTATAATAGGTTCTACAAAAGTATAGAACCACAATTGATCAAAGTATATTCTGCTCTTACTGAGAGTTGTTTTATAAGTTGAAAACCAAACTTTTATATGTCCTTGATTAGAATATTCATGACAACTAGCTAGCTCCTGGCCTCAAAAATATCAGTTTTATCTCCTGTACAACTTTATCCTCCTGATACTGAAAGCCAGAAGACAACAATATACTTCAGCATGACTTTGTCAGTGTCAGTGTGTCCTTGAGAGGTTTCATGGTAAAATTATATAATTATTCCTGAAATCTACTCATAGCTATCAATCATTTACCTACATCCTCAAAGTATTGTGAACCATTCAATTATATTCTACCAAACCCAAGCTAAATATGTCCTCAACTTAGTTTCCTTTTAACTGGACCCAATAATTATGTATAATGCAAGAATTATTAGGGAGCATCATAACATATAAGGAAGCAATGAACAGCATCAGCAATGGACAGGTTAAGAAAACAACAAAAGAAAAATTATAGGAAAAGTGAAAATTTAAATGAGTGTATATTTTATCAAAGCAAATGCAAACATATGGTTACAATGTGATTCAACTTAATGGACAAAATCAGTTGTATATTTTCAACTTAAATATATATACTATATATATATATATATACAGTAATTTGAAACTTAAAAATTCAATGAATGAACTCACAAAAAGTGAATAGTATATTAATAGTATATTGTATCTTCAAACATACACCAAATTTGGAGATTGTTGTAGATAATTATATCCTACAATATGGTGGGAAAATTAAGGATACAATTTTAGAAGAGAACTGTATATATGTTCAGAATCAGCTACAGAATCTCAGAAAGATTGAACACACCACTCCTCATTTGTTCATTTGTTCATTCTTTACCTGCTTAATTACTGAAATTTACTGAATTTACTCAATATTACAACAGCAGAGCTTAGTGAGAAAAGAGAAGACCTGTCCACAATAAAGTCAGCACTTCCCAGAAAAGACAGACAAGCCATCTAATTATAGTAGATAAATGCTACAGTAGGATTTGTGAGTGTCTATGTATGCATATCACTGTATCAGAGTTCAAGGTAGCTGATTTTATTTTCTGACTCCTAAGGTAAATCAAGTAGGAATGATTATATTACATTTATCTCTCAACATCTAATGCTCAGAATCATTAAACACAGAGCTGAGCTACAACTGGATATGAGACTCATGAGACACTCATTATGTGCCATGTCCTACTATATACCTTATGAAAGTATAGAACTCTTTTCTGTTCATGTCTATCATATCTCTGCATTGAACAAATATGTATTGAATACCTTCTAAGTGAAAGACCTTGTCTTGAGCACTGAACAAAATGGCTGTATCTTTGTGATATATTTATCCATGTATTGTTATTCTCTAATCTCTCTATATTAAAAAATCAAGCCTGAATGTAATGTTTTATCCTACCTAACCTGTAATTCCTATTCAGTCAGAGTAATCATAGTCCTATTTTCTGGAGCTGAGCTAATGCACAATGTATAAAACAACATACTGAAATATTATAACTTAGGTTCATAGTATGTGCAGTGTTTGATGTCTCAGCCCCATAAAAACTATTTCTCCCCTTCAGACAGTCTTTCTGAAAGAGCATTTTTGTATGTATGGCTACTACTGAATAGGGCCCATAATTTATGCTAACAAATAGAAAATCTAGTTTCCCCTTATATAGCTTCACTCCAGAGCATTTAGACTTTAATATACAAATACCAAACAGCCAGATAATATGACTTAATATATGAGCACCTTTGATGATTTAAAAGAGAGTCTTGGCAGAATATAGGATAACCTATTGTTGAGGTTTAAATTTTAATTTCTGTATCAGTTTAAGTAATTCATTTGAAGGCTCCGGAACACATCCTGATTATACTTATAAAATCATTCAGTTTGTTTTATTTCAATAGAGTTTCAAGTAAATACTAGTAAATGCTTTTAATTTTTAAGAACTCCAGTTTAAAACACACTTTTAAACATTCAACTTCTAGTCACTTTATGAACGTTGTTTTAAAAATGCCTGCCATTCAAAATTTTCCAAATGTTCTTGTGCTCGTTATTAAAAAATGAACTCAGTCTTTAACTTTAACAAAACATTTTCATGTGAAACAGTGCTTATTTCACTGTTTTCAAGCTTGCTTCTCTATTCCTCTGGGGTCATACAAAGTGTCATTTTATGGTTGTAGTTATGTTTAAAGTTTAATTTGTTCCTTCTAGGAATAAACGCATGGGGAGGGAATGTTAAAAGAAAACATTAGATTTTTAAATTAAATAAATGTTAATTCTGAGAACATTGAACCCTTACCATTCCACCTATGTCAGAGAAAATCAACAAGATACATAATCCCTAGCCAAAATAATTAGAGGGCAAAGAGACAGTATCCAAATTAATGAAATCAAAAATGAAAAAAAAGACATAACAACAGAAACTGATGAAATTTAAACAATCATCAGATATTTCTAGAAAAGTATATATTCAAGAAAACTGGAAAACTTAAATGAAATGGATGGTTTTTCTAGACAGAAACCAAAAATAATCAGGTCACGTAAACCAGCTAAACAGTCTCATTACCTCTAAGGAAATAGATGCAGTCATTAAAAGTCTACAAATGAAAGAAAGCCCAGGGCCAGATTGTTTTAGCACATAATTCTATCAGACCTTCAAAGAAGACCTTATACCAACACTCTTCAAACTGTTCCACAAGAGAGAAACAGAAGGAATACTTCATAATTCCTTCTATGAAGCTATAATTACTCACATAACTAAACCACACAAAGACCCAAAAAAGAAATAGAACTCCAGACCAATTTCTCTTATGAATTTCAATGCAAAAATACTCAATGAAATTCTCACAAACTGAATCCAAGAACACTATCAATTAGGCTTCATACCAGGGATACAGAGATGGTTCAATATACAGAAATACATCAACATAATCTACTATATGAACTATTTCAAAAAATAAATCATATGATTATCTCATTAGGTGATGAAGAAGCCTTTGTCAAAATACAACATCCCTTCATGTTAAAAGGCTTGGAGGGATCAGGAATTCAAGTCACAGACCTAAATATAACAGCAATATAGAGCTAGCCAATAGCCAACAGCAAATTAAATGGAGAGATACTTGAAGCAACCCCACTAAAATCAGGAACAAGTCAAGGTTATCCACTGTCTCTCCATTTATTCAATATAGTACTAGAAGTTCTAGCTAAAGCAATTAGACAACAAAAGGTGGTCAAAGGGATACAAATTGGAAAGGAAAAACTCAAGGTATCGCTATTTGTATATGACATAATAGTATAGAGAAGCAAACCCAAAAATTCTACCAGAGAACTCCTACAGCTAATAACTTCAGCAAAGTAACAATATAAAATTAATTCAAACAAATCAGCAAGCTTCCTCTACATAAAGGGTAAATGGGCTGTGAAAGAAATTAAGGAATCAACACCCTTCACAATGGTCACACATAATATAAATTTTCTAGGTATAACTCTAAACAAGTAAGTGAAGTCCTGTATGACAAGAACTTCATGTCACGAAAGAAAGAAATCAAAAAAGACTTCACAAAATGGAAATATGTCCCATTTTCATGGACCTGTAGAATTAACATAGTAAAAAAATGGTCATCTTACCAAAAGCAATCTACAAATTCAATGCAATCCCCATGAAAATTCTAACCCAATTCTTCCTACAAATAGAAAGAGCAATTCCGAACTTCATATGGAAAAACAAAGAATAGTGAAAACAAATCTCAAGAAGAATGGAATTTCTAGGGGAACAACCATCCCTGACCTCAAGCTGTACTATAGGGCAATAGTGATAAAAACTACATGGTATTAGTACAGATACAGTCAGGTCAAACAATGGAATGGAATTCAAGTCCCAGAAATAAACCCCATACATATGGACACTTGATCTTTGGCAAAGAAGCAAAAAATCATCCAGTGGAAAAAAGATAGCATTTTCGACAAATGGTGCTGGTCTAACTGGATGTCAGCATGTAGAAAAATACAAATCGATCCATTCTTATTACCTTGTACAAAGCTCAAGTCCAAGTCTATCAAGGACCTCTATATAAAACCAGATACACTGAGTCTAAGAAAAGATAAAGTGGGGAAGAGCCTCAAACACATTGGCACAGGGGAAATTTTCCTGAACAGAACACCAATGGTTCAGGCTATAATATTAACATTTGACAAATTTTACCTCACAAAATTGAAAAGATTCTGTAAAGGCAAATGACACTGTTAATAGTACACAGTAGCAACCTACAGATTGGAAAAAGATCTTTACTAACCCTATGTCTGATAGAAGGGCTAATATCCAAAATATACAAAGAACTCAAGAAGTTAACTTCAGAAAACAAAATAACCCAATTTAAAAATGGGGTACAGAACTAAACAAAGAATTCTCAACTGAGGGATATTGAATGTTCTAGAAGCACCTAAAGAAATGTTCAACATCTTTAGTCATCAGGGGAATACAAATCAAAATGACTCTGATATTCTACCTTAAACCAATCAGACTGGCTAAGATCAAAAACTCAGGCAGCAACAGATGCTGGAGAGGATGGAGAGGAAGAGGAATACTCCTCCATTGCTCATGGGATTGCAAAATGGTACAACCATTTTGGAAATCAATCTGTTCATTCCTCAGAAAATTAAAAATAATTCTATCTGAAGATCTAGCTATTCAACTCCTGGGCATATAGCCAAAAGATGCTCCACTATATCCCAAGGACCTGAGTCCCACTATGTTCATAGTAGCCTTATTTATAATACCCAGAAGTTGGAAACAACCCAGATGTCCCCAAATGGAAGAATGCATACAGAAAATGTGGAAAACATTTTACAATGGAATACTACTTAGCTTAAAAATAATGACATCACAAATTTTGCCTGAAAATGGATGGCACTAGAAAATATCATCCTGAGTGAGGTAAAGCAGGACCAAAAGATATATGCTCATTGATAAGTGGCTGTTAGCTCAAAAGTTCAGAATACTTGTGTTACCACTCACAAACCAAACAAAGTTTAACAAGAAGGAAGGCCCATCTGTGAATGCTTCCATCTCATTTAGAAGGAGCAACAAAATAATCATGGGATGCAGAGGGCAAGACCTGAGTGGGAGAAGGGAAAAGGAGAAAAATGGGGAGGGGCAGGATCAGGTATTGGGGGAGACAGAGCAGAAGCCTAGAGAGCCAAGAGAAGGAATAGAAATATGCAACAGTGTTGGTTGGGAAATTGAGGGAACCACTAGAATGTCCCAGACACCAGGCATGTGGATGGCTCACAGGACCCAATGGAGATGACATAAGCAGAAATGCCCAACAGTGGGGAAACAGAACCTGAAGAGACTACCTCCAGGAGATAGTCTTGGGCCCCAGTTGAGAGATTGGGCCACCTACTAATCTCAAAAAATTTAACCCAGAATTGTTCCTGTCTAAAGGAAATTCAGAGGCAAAAATTGGAGCAGAATCTGAAGGAAAGACCATCCAGAGTCTACCCCACCTTGGGATTCATCTGAGGTGTACACACCCATCCCCCATACTATTGCTGATGCCAAGTTGTGCTTGCAGACAGTTGCCGGGCTTATCTGTCTTCTGAGAGGCTCTGCCTGCACCTTATTGAGAGAGATGCAGAAACTTAGAGCCAATCCTTCGACTGATCCTGGGGTCTTCAGTGGAAGAGATAGAGAAAGGCTGAAGGAACTAAAGGGGATTGCAACCCCATAGGAAGAACAACAGTATCAACAAATCAGACCCTTCAGAGCTGCCAGAGCCTAAGCCACCAACCAAAGAGCATACATGAGCTGGTCCTTGGCCCATGCTACATATGTAGCAGAGGACTGCCTTGTCTAGCCTCAGATGAAGGGGATGTGCTTGGTCCTGTGAAGACTTGATGACCCAAATAAAGGAGATGCTAGAGGGGTAACTCAGGCATGGGTTGGGGGACTCATGGAGAAGGGACCAGGAAGAGGGACAATATTTGAAATATAAGTACATAAAATAATTAATAATAAAAAGAAAAACCCTGTGAAAGAAAACAATTGAACAAGCAAAATCCAAAAAAACAAAACATATTTTGTGGCAACTCATTAGAAAAATATTTGCCTTTCTACACAAAACTCCAAACTTTAATTAATTGCTTATAATGCTAAGGTTATAAACCTTCGGCAATCTTTTCCACCTATCCCTGTGGGAAATATAAGGAAACTTAACATAATATAAAGATGAGATGTTCTAAAACACTTTCTGTACATCAAATTGGTTATCCTATATTGACAGGATTACAAAATTATCAGTTTTTCAGATAAGGAAATTGAGAGGTTTGAGTTATAATTTGGAGGATGTCATTGGATTTTCATATCGCCGTTCCATCTCTGTTCTCCCATCTTCTCCTCTTACCTTTCTCCCTAAGTTCTTAGGTATTCACTAACTGACATCATAGTCATTTCTAAGATTAGAATAACTACATATGTTAGCTAATCCTTATCTCTTCCTGGAAGGGCAAAAGATTCAAAATGTATATTTCCTATTATATACTTCATGCATTTATAAAATTTAGTAAAGTATTCAATACCCAATAAACCCCTCAGTATCTACATTAGGGTTAAAATTGTTGTAAAAGAAATAACAATATTGTAATTACCAGCACAAAGATTTATTTAAGTGAAATTATTCATTTTTAGAGTTAGAGCATTTGAAGGAAATTAAAAGAGTAAATAGAGTTTATTGTTGCAGAAATGTCCTAAAAATATAAAGGAGAGGCTGCTGTACACCAGAACAAGATGCTAAATACAAAATTAACCTTGACTGGGAAGCGCTCCAGTATATAGGAACATTTCAATATAAATGAGTCATAATATTTATAATTCCTTTTCAGAATAGTAGTAGAAATATTCAAAGAAAAATCAAGGTTAATCCTGTTCATCGTTATTTAAAAAGAAATCAATGGTTTTAAAACAAAATTAAAAGGGTCTTTTATGGGCATGCTGCAGAATACAAGAGAAATGATGGAGATAAGTATCAATAAATGGACTTTTTAACAAAAGACAGTTGAATTGTGGAAAAGAAAGAAGCTAGATGATGCTTTTATTGACTGTGAAGCTGAAGGCTTCATTTTTTTGAGTCACCATTATTGTTGGTGTTAGGTAATTCAGAGCAACATTAAGGGCAGAATATAATGAAGAACTCATAAGAAAGAGAAGAGGTGAGCTTTGAAAGACACTATACTTTAAAATGAATTGTCTGCAAATATCTTACTCTGGAAGGAATTAAGGCCCCTATATCTACAATGCAGAATTAATGAAACAGTTAATAACCAGCTTTGCCTTCCCGGTTGATTGTATGCCCACTTTATTAGGTCGGTGTTAAAAACAATGCTCTGATTAAGTTTATTCATAAAATAATTTCAGAAAAAAGAATAATAATGTAACTAACTTATTCATGTTGGTTCTAGGTGGGAGAATGGGAAGTGCAATAGAAACAGAGGGGAGATGGGAGTTTCTTGTTCTCAAATCCAACAGGACTTTCCTTATTGGGTAATAAAAGTAAGCGAAGGCCTTCCATTTAGGAAATCAGTGTAAGGCATAGCATGGCTGTGAAGAGAAGTATTTTAAGTTGACATCATTATGTGAAATAACTATGTGAGAGGAGCTGGGTAATATTCAGAAAGATAATCCCCCTGCATGAATATTCATTGTGATCTTCAAATATGAAAAGATGCTGTGTAAACAGAGGAGATGGTTGAACATGGAGCAGTAAACTACTTCCCCAAGCCTTCGGTCATGGATGGTAATAAGACATGGCTCACTGACAGGAGCCTGTTAGAGCTGTCTCCTGAGAGGCACTGCCAGAGACTGGCAGATACGGAGTCAGAGGCTCACAGACAACCATTGGACTGAGCACGGGGACCCCAACGGAGGAGTTAGAAAAAAGGACTGAAGGAGCTGATTGGGTTTGCAAGCCCATAGAAAGAACAATACCAACCAGCCAGACCCCTCAGAGCTCCCAGGGACTAAACCACAAACCAAAGAGTATACATGGAGGGACAATTGGCTCCAGCCCCATATGTAGCAGAGGATGGCATTGTCTGGCATCAATAGGAAAAGAAGCCTTTGGTCCTGTGAAGGCTTGATTTCCCCAGTGTAGGGGAATTCCAGGGCAGTGAGGTGGGAGTGTGTGGGTGGGAGAGGGTGCACCCTCACTGAAGCAGAGGGAAGAGAGATGGGGGAAGGGAACTCTGGAAGGGAAACGAGGAAAGAGGATAACATTTAAAAAGTAGATACATAAAATATCCAATTAAGGAAAAAGAAAAAAAAGACATGGCTCTGTAATTCCTTCACATCTGAGCAGAGGGAGTATAGCAGCTTAATCCAACTATTTTTTGTAAAAGAAGACACACAGTACAATAACACACTAAGGGATAGAGTCATCAAGAACAACAGTAGATTAAAATCCTATGCCAACAAGCAAGAGTAGTCCCCCTTAGATACTGAAAGGGAAAAGCAACCAGAAGTAAAATATGAAGGAAGAAGTAAACGTCAGCTATTAACTGTATGGCAGTAATATTCACATCAACAGAGATGATTGAAAAGAGCCCCTACTAGGTAGATGGATAAACCTAGGATTTCTGAATGAGTGTAGGTGAGATGTTGTGCTATAAATCAACAAATTATAAAGACATGACTGGTGTTATGGAGTAAAATTTTGTGCTGAAATGTACCAATTTATTACTAAATTATAGCAACATCAATGAGAGTTAGATTTATCTCGGTTTCTTTCTCCAGCAACAGATGTTGGTGTTCTTTGCTGGTTGCCAAGTCACATGAGTCTGTTGTGTTAAAATA
This sequence comes from Rattus norvegicus, assembly GCF_021556685.1. Classification (NCBI taxonomy): domain Eukaryota; kingdom Metazoa; phylum Chordata; class Mammalia; order Rodentia; family Muridae; genus Rattus; species Rattus norvegicus. The sequence continues at coordinate 49,712,577 of NC_141540.1, forward strand.
GCTGTAGGAATCATGTAAAAATATAATTTGTTCTATTGGTGATAAACTGAAATTTTAATCGTTGAAAATGAAATTAAACGATGAAAAGACCAAAAATTGCTCACATTTCTCTCATCTGTTATACATAGAAAAATATCAGGCTTAAACTTTTATTATGTATAAACACTTGCCTATATGCTGGCATTTACTAAGGTGTTACTTTAAATGCACAGAAAGAATAAAATGGGAATGGAATCAGCAGGTCTTGACAAACTTTCTTCGCCCAGGGAGACATTACTTGGAAATGTCAAACTGACCACCTACTGAAAGCTGCCAAAGTCCTCCCTTCTCGAAATGTCACCCACTTGCTCAAAATAAATACAGTGGACTGACTGACATGCTGCTAGCATTGCAAGATGATATTTTAAAGCTATCTATATTTCATTCAATTCTTTTTTAGTTCCTCTGAACATTGTGGAACATTATACTTGCTTTTGCCTTTTCCCCAGTGGAGTGTCATAAAGCTCTTGTTGACCTCTCCATGATGAACTTCCCCTTGATGGTACCCCTTCAGCACGCCCTTGTAGAATTGCAAAGCCTGCTATCACCCCCCATGAACAGAACACAACTGCTGAGGTCAGAGTCTGAGTTCAGGATCTGCCCTTTGCTGATGAGGTGGCATTTGAAGAAGGCTTAGTCCAGTTTCCTCCCTGGGAAAACAAAGCGATTCCAAGAGTTCCTACCCTCCGCCTTAAAAGTCTGCCATTCAGTCATATACTGAGAAGCAAAATGAAAGATGTAGTTTATTGAAAAATCAAGAACTTTTACATCAGTGATTTTTTAAGGAAATAGTCTCAGATTTGACATATTTCACTTGAGAAATTAATATCACTGACGTTTCACCAATATATATTATATAAGAGCATGTATGTATAATTTGACACACACATATGCGTGTTTGTGTGTGTGTATATGTGTGTGTATACTCCTCTGTATGCATATATAAATCTAGAAAAACTGTATATTGGATTATAAAATGTAGAAAGTTAATATATATTTAAAATACATCCACATTCAAGAAACAATGTTAAATCCATTAAATAGATTGAAGTAATATACATTGCCCTAATTGCCAACATAAAGGTCTGCTTAGTTGAAAAACACTATCCAGCCTTATAATTATTATAAAAACAAACCCCTATGAAAGATAGATTTTATGTTTGTATTTTAAAATATGCTTTAAATTACAACAACAAACTAGTGCCAAAAACCTGTTATGATTCCTAAATATTTAAAACTAATTTGCTGAAAGTACCCTTGTTAGGAAAAGACAGTAAACATATATTTACATTTAATGTTTAGATTTTAATCTCTGAAATAAACATAAGATTTTTTTCTAGAATTCAGATAAAAACGTAAGCAAAACCTTCCTCCAAACAACTGTCATTTACACTTTGTAAAAAGAACAATTCCACATCCACAGATACAGGAATACATGTGACTTGATAGAATAGACAATGACTAAAGCGATGGCTCCGACTACACACAGCTAGATATCTCTTATCAGAAATGACTTCAAATGTGTGTTAATTGGGGGTTGGTAGTTCCTCAAATACTTATTAACAAATAAAAACCCAAGATTACAAATTTAACTTTTATTTTGTTACATTTTATATATTTAGTGAGGTACACGGCATGGCATGTATGTATGTAGACATGTGCAAGAATTTCTTCTTCCCTCCACTACTTGGTTCCCAGAAATCAAACTTAGGTCATTCGGCTTGACAGCAGGTGCTCTACATACATATCCCTCCACAGCCATCTTCCCAGGGCATGAATTAAATTGTTAACATTAACTACAAAATACCCCAAGGAAGAGTCATTTGTATAAGATTCTAATTTTTTAAATGCCATCTTGAATATAAAATTAAAATATTTCAGTACTTTATACAATAAAAGGAAGAATATTATACCTCAGGACAAGCAATTACAATGGTGGCCTCTGTGTTTATTATTTTAGTAGCTAATAATTGTTAACTTAAAAGACTTTTTTTTACTTCAAATAATTAGTATACTAGGTAATTCCAGCCTGAATGTACTAATTTGTATTTTCTGTATCATTTAGTATCCCAATAACAGTTCAACCAATTGAGACTAGTATTTCGTTGATACCTTTTCATTTTGATAGTCATTGGTCCTATTATTTTCTTATTGTGTTTACACCCCATGTTCATAATTACTCGTTTCAAATGACATTTAAATTCATCTGTCCGTGCTCTATTATCCATGTTAAAATCAATGTGCTAGAATCCGCCTTTCTTGATGTCAACAACTGCTCAAAATAAACATAATGAAAAACTCAATAACTCTGTAATTTGATGTAAGATTAGCCTACTCAACTAGAATGTCTATTATAATGTCTAGTACAAGAAACCTAGTCAACCACCTCAGGCTAGCTTGGTCATGGATCTCAGAGGAAAACCTACAATGGCCCCTCTAATAAACTATCATAATTTCAAAGCACAATCTAAACATATATCAGTATGCCCACAGATAAGGGTAGCAGTCACCCCTCAACAAAGAAAAATTCTCGATTCAAACTGCCTCAAGCTATCTTGGTCACACAATCTCTTAGCATGACTATAGATATCAAATATACATAAATTATTTTGTATTTGTGACCACTTTATCTCAACCAAGGAAGAAATATTCCCAGTAAACTCAAAGATGAATTCCTTTAGAGACCCAGTGCCCATTTCTCCAATTCACTTCTGATTTAATCAATCAGATTAAATCTTTTTCCTTTCATTGGTTCACTGGACATTAAGGACACTTGCAAACCCGTGTTTTCTGGATTTTTCTCCCGGAAAAGTGTGAGCTATCTCCTCAGAGCTATTTATAGTAATGTGTATGTTGTGTGTGTGTGTGTGTGTGTGTGTGTATACACGCATGCGTGAACACAAGTGGATGTGTGTGAACATGCACAATTTTGTGCATATATTTTCTGTTGCTAACAACTAACATCCATCATTTCAGACATAATGAACTGAAATAATTTTTTAATTGGATTATTTCTCTTTGCATTTTGACAAAGTTCCTTACAGCATTTGATAGGTTATGTGTCTCCCTTGTATCTCAGACAACTTTGACCACAATCAATCAACAAAAGAAAGAAAGAAGGAAAGCAAGCAAATAAGGAAGGAAGGAAGGAAGGAAGGAAGGAAGGAAGGAAGGAAGATGGCAAACTACTATGTTTGTTTTCTACATGTAATTTTTATAACCCCATTTCTATGTGCCACATATAAATTCATTCTTTTTTGGAAGAATGTTTAGTTCTAAGATACCACAGTCTTGATGTATGATTTATTGTGCAGTATTTTTCCTCTCAAGCTAACATTCTTTCTGTTTTTCTGGTTCCTGACATGCTCTGGAAGAGCTCAGAGTTCAATCATTTTCTCTGTGATTCTCTACACAGCTTCAGTTCTAATGGAGAGGATATGAGGAAAGAGGAGCCCTCATTCACTGCTAGTGGCCTCTCAAACTGGTCCAGCCAATCTGGAAATCAGTGTTGTTAACCCTCATAAAGCTAAAATCAAATCTACCATGTGATGGAACAATACCATTCCTTGAAAAATAGCAACAGACTTGATATCCTATTGCACAGATACTCAGCCATGTCCCATGGCCTTTTGTGGTCAAAACAGCCATGACATTGATAGAATCTAAATGTTCCTCAACTGACAAATGGATACTGAAAATGCAGTACATAAATATTGCAGAGCGCTACTCAGATGTAAAGAAAAGGGAAAATATGAAATTTGCAGGCAAAAGGATAGAATTAGAAAATACCATATTGAATGAGGGCACTCAGACCTGAAAAGAAATGTTGTGTGTGCTCTCTCACCTGTGGTTTCTAACTCCAAATCCCCATATCTGAGTGTATAAAACACAGTAACCTTAGAATCCAAATCTCCATATCTGAGTATATAACCCACAGTAACCATAGAATCCCTGCACGGAAAGTGAGATCTTTGCAAGACAAACAGAAAGAGTAATAGGAAGTTAAAAATAATTTGAGGAAGGAAATGGAAAAAAGGGGGAGGTTAATTGAAAAGAGATAGGAAAATCAACACAGATGAGGTGGGTAAGGGGAAAAAATAACAGTAGGAATGTCTGAAATAGAAGAATCATATTTACCTAAATTAGTCATTTATCTAAAATTGTATGTGTGTGTGAGAGTGTGTGTGCATTTACGTATAGAATTTAAATTAAAATTTCACACCAGAACTGCTAGTGCTCCATCCAAAGGCCATAGACAAAACAAAAACAAAAAAAAAAAAAAAACCCAAAAAAAAAACCAAAAAAACAAAAAAAACAAAAACAAAAACAAAAAAACAGATGAAGCCCACTTTTGAGTTGTTGATCAGGAGAGTCCAAGAAACTCCCAAAATATTAAACACTATTGATGTTGCCCTTTCACTGCCTCCCAGAGGAAACAGGTAAATCTCATTGATGAAGTCACTGTGTGTTTTGGACACAGAGCTTAAAGGGCCTGAGCTAGATCTGAAATGAAAGCCTTCTTCTCCCTGAGGACTAGTTTTCAGGGAGAAGAAAAATGCTTCCATGGAACAAAAAGCAACCAAAAGTCATACTTAGCTATGACATGTGCTTATGTCTTTCTGTCTTTCTCTGTCTGTCTCTGTCTCTGTCTCTGTCCCCCTGTCTCTCTCATGCACACACACACACACACACACACACACACACACACGCATGCATATGTGTATATTATATGTATAACACAATGTCCAGCATAATAACATTAAGGGTCCAATAGTAGCACTCATATCTAGCAGTAACCAATAACTCCATAATTCAACTTAAGGCCGGCTAGATTAGAATGTCTATTATAATGTTCAATTCAAGAAACTTAGCCAACCATCTGGGGCTAGCATCTTCATGGATCTCAGAGGAGAACTGAAAACTGCCCCTCTAATAAACTATCATAATTTCAAAGTGCATTCTACACATATATTGGTATGCGCACAGATAAGTGTAGCAGTCACCCCTCCACAAAGAAAAAGTATTTTCTTTTCTTTTTGCAACAGAGACTATCACAATAAGTTATAACTGACTAAAATACAGAGAAGCAGTGACTGTTGTGATGCCTGGCCCTGAGTATTCCATCTGCATCATAACTCCTGAACCTAAGGATCAGGAAACATGGTGGAAGAGAAGAACAAAAGACTGTAAGAACCAGAGGAACAGAAAGTAAGCTGGCTGTGAGTATCTGTCTCCAACAAATGTGAGGGAGGGAAACTCATAAAGTGTCAAATCGCAGCAACAGGGCTGCTTAACCGGAACTGAATGAGGACTACACGCATAGACACAGTAACACAGAGAGTGGGATATCAACAAGTGTCAACCCTAGGTAAGAACTCCACACAAAAAGAATATTGAAATCGGAAGAACACAGCCCTCTCCATAAAAGGGTTATCCAAATCGATATCTAATGCCGTGTGATTACAACTGAAAGACTGAAAGCACACACATACAAGGGACATTATTGGACTGAGAAGATTTATTTATATATTTAGGTGTGTGTGTGTGTGTGTGTGTGTGTGTGTGTGTGTGTGTGTGTGTGTGTGCAAGCGCGGGCGTGCGCACGCGCGGGCGCACATGCGTGTGGCATTTTTTATGTAATTTAATTTAATTTACTGTTTTTACTTATTCACTTTACATCCAACTCCCTGCCCACTCCTGATCATCCCCTCCCACAATCCTTCTCCCGTTTCCCCTCACCTTCACCGCTGAGTGGGCCCTCCTATTCATATCCCTCTACCCTGGCACTTCAAGTCTCTGCAAGGCTAGACACTTCCTCTTCCACTGAGGCCAGAGAAGACAGCCCAGCTAGAAGACCCTACACCGCACACAGGCAACTGCCTTTGGGATAGGGCCTCGTTCCAGATGTTCAGGACCCACAGGAAGACCAACGTGCACATCTGCTACCTATAGAGGTCAGAGGCCATGAATCTGTGAGCAAGTTGCAGGAGTATCTGGGAGAGCTTGGGAGGAGGAACCAGAAAAGAGAAAATGGTGTAAATATATTTCAATTAAAAATAAAAAAGATTTTTTTCTGATTCGTCTTTATATTATTAATTTTGTTGCACTCCCGATTTTATTCCCCTCTCGGTCCACTCTCTGACTGTTCCATATCCCATAGTTCCCCACTGACCCCCATCTCCATAAGGATGATCCCAGTGCACCCACCCCACCAGACCTCTAAACTCCCGGGGGCCTCCAGTCTCTTGAGGGTTAGGTGCATCTTCACTGACTGAACACAGACCTGACAGTCCTCTGCTGTATATGTGTTGGGGTTCTCATATCAGCTGATGTATGCTGCCTGGTTGTTGATCCAGTGTCTGAGTGATCTCAGGGGTCCACGTTAATTGAGACTGCTGGTTCTACTACAGGGTAGCCCTCCTCCTCAGCTTCTTCCAGCTTTTCCCTAATTCAACTTCAGTGGTCAGCAGCTTCTGTTCATTGGTTGGGTGCACATATCTACATCTGACTCCTTCAGCTGCTTCTTGGGTCTTTCGGAGGGCAGTCGTGATAGATCACATTTTGTGAGCACTCCATAGCCTCAGTAGCAGTATCAGGCCTTGGGGTTTCCCCTTGAGCTGGATTCCCCTTTGGGCTTGTCACTGGACCTTCTTTTCCTCAGAATCTTTTCCATTTTCATCCCTGCAGTTCTTTCAGACAGGAAGAATTATGGGTCAGAGCTTTGGCTGTGGGGTGGCAACCTCATCCCTCACTTGATGCCCTGTCTTTCTGCTGGAGATGGACTCTACAAATTCCCTCTCCCCATTGTAGGGCACTTCATCTAAGATCTTCCGTTTGAGTCCTGAGGGTCTTTTACCTCCCAAGTCTCTGGTATATTCTGGAGGGTCTTCCCAACCTCCTACTTCCTGAAGTTACCTATTTCCATTCTTTCTGCTGGTCCTCAGAGCTTTGGTCCTTTTCCCACACCCAATACCAGATCACGTTCTCCTCTCCTCACCCCATCCCCTTTCCCTCCAATATCTCTCCCTCCTTCGCCCTTTGCTATTTCTATTTTCTTCCTTGCAAGTGGGACTGAGGTGTCCTCACTTGGGCCCTTTCGGGAATTCTAAATGACAATCGAGCATCTGTGGTTGGTCATTTTTAGCCCTTGGGTATCCACTAGTGGACTCGTATCTCTGTGCACACTAGTGTCCAATAATCTTTTCTGTTCACATCCAAACCAAGGTTTTCCAACTCTCCTCTACACCAAGTATTATCCCAAGAATATCTCAAATATTTAAAACTTGTCATATCTTTATATATCTCTGATTTTATCCTCTGCCATAATCGGACATTAAAAAATCATTTTCTAGCTGTTATTATCTTCCATGACCCTTTTATATGTTCTAATACAATTTTGTATAATTATTTTATTAAGTTATGGTGTCATATATTATAGCAAAATTTCATAATGTGCCTTTTAAGTACAGACCCAGGTATAAAAATATAACTAAATATAAACCTCATGTCAACATCTGTACTAACTTATTACTATACCCTATCTGTGTAAATGAAGTGCTTATTCTCCTCTTTGACATACAGTTTTTTTTTCTCAATGTGCCTCCAAAACTAATGTTGCTTATTGAACTTAGAAATTAGTTTATTTGATCAAACCAAGGTTATTCTTTTTAAACTTCCTACATTTGGGTATTCCAAAACATTTTATGAAACAGGACTTATTATGAGAAACTAGTTTTTTACAGGATATTCTTTGTTTTCTTATAAAATTTTTGAAATCATTAAAAATAAATATTGCTTGGAATTGTTCCATCACTTTTGTTAGATCAGTTTGGAACATTTGACGAGAATGTATTGTAAAATATAACAAAACACACTTAATACTTTTATCTTTAGGTGATTATGTTACTTTTATCACTGGTTCTGCATGTGATGAAATACTTGGAATACATATCCTTTTTAAGATACCAAAATATTCACCAGACATCTTTAACTATCTTCCAAACATTTGACTACTAAAGGATGGACCAGGAACACCGCTTGGTATTCAAGGAAATTATTTTGCATAATTCTGTTTTAAACTGTACTTCTTAGTAAGCTTAGATGATATGATTGAAGAACAAACCTCATGTTAAGGAAAATTTTAAATGGTCACAAATAATACCATTAATCTAAAAATATGTGTGTGTGTCTGAATTTAAAATTAAAGAGTGTAATTATAATAATTATACAAAGAGAAGAAAGTCTGAATTACAAATAACGCTGTATTGTAATGTTGAATATATTTTAAGACATAGTTTAGCATGATTTTAAATAATGTCCCATATTTGAAAACAGATATATCACTGGAAAAACTGCCATCATTAGCTTGAGAGGAAATGTAGAATTCAGAAAAAAAAATGAATATCAATCACAACAGATAGGGTAATGATTCTTCAACCCCACATTGGTGATTATCAGTGTTTTCTAGCTCATAAGAACTGGAAATTGATACTGGAAACCCAATCAACACTCACAGTTGCCCATCAATATTTCTGAAGAGAAAACACATATGGTATTTATTTATTAATGAGTTCATTCACTGCCAACAAATATTTTTGTCATCTTTCAGATTGTAATTTTAAAAGGAAAAACACATTAATTTTTCAAATATTACTATATAAACTTCTATGAACTATATTGTCCACTCCACTCTATTACAAGATAAGGTAAAAAAGCAGTGTGCTGTCAAGCTGCTAATGTAGTCTCTCTCCCGTTTCTTTCTGGAGGTACTCAGAGCTATTAGTTTTCCTCTTAGCACTTCTTTCATTGTATCCCATAAGTTTAAGTATGCTGTGCCTTTGGTTTCATTTCATTCTAAAACGTCTTGAATTTCTTTATTATTTCCTTGACCAATTTGTCATGGAGTAGAGCAGTGCTCAGCTTTCATGTGTACGTTGTTTTGATGTTTCTGATGTTTTGGTTGTTATTGAAGAACAGCCTTAGTCCATGGTGATCTGATAGTATGCATGGGACTACTTCAATCTCCCTGTATCTATTGCAGATTCTTTTGTGACCAATTATATGGTCAATTTTTGAGAAGCTTCAATGAGGTGCTGAATAGAAGTTATATTCTTTTGTTTTAGGATAAAATGTTCTGTAAATATTTGTTAAACCCATTTGGTTCATAACTTCTGTTAGTTTCACTATGTCTCCATTTGGGGTTTCTGTTTCCATGATCTGTCCATTAATGAGAGTGGAGAATTCATCTTGGTAGATTTTTTCCTTTGATGAGTAAAAAAAAATGTCCTCCCTTATCTATCTTAAATAAATTTAGGTTGAAATTAGATTTCTTTGATATTTGAATAGCTACTCCAGCTTGTTTCTTGGGACCATTTGTTTGGAATTTTTTTTCCTCTTTTACTCTTAGGTAGTGTCTATCTTTGTCACTAAGGTATGTTTCCTTTATGCAGCAAAATTCTGGGTCCTGTTTACATGTCCAGTCTGTTAGTCTATGTCTTTTTACAGGGAATTGAGTCCACTGACATTAAGAGATACTAAGGAAAAGTGATTGTTGCTCCCTGTTATTTTTGTTGCTAGAGGTAGAATTATGCTTATGTGGCTACCTTCTTTTGGGTTTGTTGAAAGATAACTTTCCTGCCTCTTCTAGAGTGTAGTTTCCCTCCTTGTATTGGAGTTTTACATCTATTATCCTTTGTAGGGCTGGTTTTGTAGAAAGATATTGTGTAAATTTGGTTTGTCATGGAATATCTTGGTTTCTCCATCTATGGTATTAGGGGGTTTTGCTGCATATAGTAGCCTGGGTTAGCATTTGTGTTCTCTTAGGGTCTATATGACATCTTTCCTTGATTTTCTAGCGTTCAGAGTCTCTGTTGAAAAGTCTGGTGTAATACTGATAGGTCTGCCTTTATATGTTACTTTACCTTTTCCTCTTACTGATTTTAATATTCTTTGTTTTGTGCATTTGGTGTTTTGACTATTATGTGACAGGAGGAATTTCTTTTCTGGTCCAATCTGTATGGCCCTTTAGGTTGGGAGTCTTTGTTCTTTTCTAAACCTGTTATTCATTTCCTGGATGTTTTTGGTTAAGAGCTTTTTGCTTTTTGCATTTTCTTTGATTATTGTGTCAAAGCTTTCTATGAAATCTTCTGCCCCTGAGATTCTCTCTTCAATCTCTTGTATTCTGTTGATGATGCTTATGTCTATGACTCCTGATCTCTTTCCTAGGTTTCCTATCTCTAGGATTGTCTCCCTCTGTGATTTCTTCATAGTCTCTATTTTCATTTTTAGATTCTGGATGGTTTTGTTCAATTCCTTCACCTATTTTCCTGTAATTCTTTAAGAGATTTTTGTGTTTCCTCTTTAAGGGCTTCTACTTGTTTACCTGTGTTCTCCTATATTTCTTTAAGGAAGTTATTTATGTCCTTCTTAAAGTCCTCTATCATTATCATGAGATGTGATTTTAAGTCCAAATCTTGCTATTGTGGTTTGTTGGGCTATCCAACATTTGCTGTGGTGGGAAGACTGGGTTCTGATGATGCAAAGTAGTCTTGGTTTTTGTTGCTTTCCTCTCGCTATCTGGTTATTTATCTCTGATATTAGTCATTCTTGCTGTCTCTGACTGGAACTTGTCTCTCCTGCGAGCCTGTGAACCTGTGAGCCTGTGAGCCTATATTCTTTGGAGTGAAAGCTCTCCTGGCTGACCAGCTCTCTGTAGGCCAGTTTTGAGTCCAAGAGCTGTGAGACATTTCCTGCTCTGTGCACAGATGGAGACTGGAAGGGCCCCCTCCCATGCTGCCCTGTGGCTCCTAAGCTCTGTGGACTTCTGGAGGGTCTCTCCTTGGACAGTCAATGGGGAGAAAGTGGGATCTCACCTCTGGGCTGAGAGCTTAGCAGGGAGAGTGCTCCTGATAGACCAACTCTCTACAGGCAGGTTTTGTGTCCAACGGCTGTGGAACAGTCCTGACTCTGGGCAAAAATGAAGACAGGAAGGTGGGTAACGATTTTTAATAACTATACATGATTTTAGATGAGGTTGCATTACTGGTACATTTGTATCATTCAACTTAACATTTATTTAGATTCTCTGTTTCTGAGAAAGCCATAGTCACCCAAGGGTAGTTTAACAAAACTAGAGTTTCTGATGTAAGGAAATAAATCTGTTGTAATTTGATAGAATCTTTAACTATCTCTATGTTTGTCTTAAGTGGAAAACTTAAAACCATCATCCCTGTATTGGTTAATTCACTTATTCATTCTGCAAAATCGATCTGGTCCCTGACACATGCTAAGTGATTGCCTGCCTGGCCCTTAAGAGTACATTAATATAAAACTCATAATGTCTGCCAAACAGATGTGTAAGTCCCAGTCATATAACTCTACAAAAAGTAACAACATCATACATATATACAATGTGGTCACTGAATTAAAGACTAACTGTGAGAGACTTTAAAACAGCAGACCATCAAGATGTTACCTGTTTTTTGAGATTCTAAGCACTATATTCTTATTTACAGATAGATGAATCACAAGCCTCAAAAGAGGAACCTATCATAATCATTAATAATCAATCCTACTTACATGAATTTTTGACAAGGTTTATATTATTCGATCATAAACAGGAATAATTCTATCCCCACTTCACTGATCAGGAATGAATGTACCTTACTGAATGCATTTGTTAAAGGAAGCAAAGCTTGTAAATAGTATCAGAGAAACATTCAGAAACATTTTTATATATAGATTTAATATTCTTTGTATATCCATAATGTAGTTTTCTACAATATTTAATTTCATTGCAATAACTAAGATTGTGAACTGGAAAAAAATAAAAAATAAAACCTCTTTCTTGTGGTGTGGTTCAGCCTTAGCACACTCATTTAACCCAAGTTCTATCATTAAACAATAGATAAATAAAGTCAAGGATAGATCAAGAAGTGGAGTAAGCAACCAGTTGACAGGGAGTGAATACAAGAAAACCCAGGAAAGAGAAAGGAGGGTCTTTGGGTTGAAGGATATTTAAGATATCTTAGAGAAGGAATTGCTTTTCCCACCTGGGTCATCAATAGAGTTACAAGTTCAGCTGGGTGCTTTCTCTGCCCTGCTGAGCTAACAGACTTTCAACAGAGTGTCTGGCTTCTGATTCTTCATTAGGTATATTGAATGTTTGAGGTTTTGTTCTAAAAGCAACACTACAGCACAACCGTGACACATACCATCTGCCTGGGTATACAATTAAGGATTTTTCTCTAGGGTATTTTTTCATTACAATCTAAGATAAAACTTGGAGAAATCGGGAGAACATTGACTAATAAAGGCATATCCATTGGAAGGTGTTTGAAAGAACTATTCCTACACACAGCATCCTATGAAATGCTGTGTACCCGTCTCTTTCAGCTGAGGACTGAATACTGCAATATGACCCTTGTAAATCATAATAGACTTTATTCAGCTCTATAAGCTCATGTTCCAACTGAAGCTTGCAAACATGTATAAAGCAAGGACATCAGAGTCTCATAATGCTTGCTTCTAATCAACTGCTTAAAAATAAAGTTAATGTTGAATTTAATAGTTTGAACTTAGAGACCAAAGACTAAAAAAAAAGATAAAAAGGCTTGGTTATTATCCATTTTCATTTCTCTCCATTTCTCAATAGATAATTGAGAAATTAATAATACCTTCTTGAACTGAAAGGTAAGATTCGCTCCTGCTGGCTTGTTTTCATGGTTCTTTATGTTCTTACAGGTTGTGGTAGGGTAATGACATCCACAATTTAATCCAGATGTGAACTCTAAAAACTACAAATCCAAGATATTTTACATGAGATGATTATTGCTACAATAGCGTGACTGTTGTAGGGCTATTGTCTAATAGTAAAGATCTCATCAAAAACAAATGACAGACAAGTTTTTAGAGCTTGGAGGGAATGAAAGATGGATATTTAGCTAAATAGATAATAGCATTGCTCCACTCCTTAAAGCATTCTTCTTAATACCCTCAAAGTTAACTCTCAACTTTAAATAGAAAAGCCTCTCCTTGCAATCTATAGAAATAAGTGTAAGGACTAGGAGTGGCAAGATGCTGACAACAAAAAGCAAAAGGTAGAGCTCAGTTACAGTGACAGTATTTACTCTACCCCTTAAGATTCCAGGGACATTTCTGAAGAAGGAGCATGTGGTGGTTTGCATATGCTTGGCTCAGGGAGTGGCACTATTAGAAGATGTGGCCTTGTTGGAGGAAGTGTGGCACTGTGGGAGTGGGCTTGGAGACCCTCCTCCTAGCTGCCTGAGGATGCTCAGTCTGTCCCTGGCTTCATTCAGGTGAAGATGCAGAACTCAGCTCCTCCTGCACCATGCCTGCCTGGATGCTGCCATGCTCCCACCTTGACGATAATGGACTGAACCTCTGAACCTGTAAGCCAGCCCCAATTAAATGTTGTCCATTGTCTGTTATAAAACTTACATTGGTCATGGTGTCTGTTCATAGCAATAAGACCCCAACTAAGACAGAGCATAAACAATGTTAGAGCAAAAGTAGAGTAAGCACATCAAAGCTATGGCAACCATAAAGTCAGAGCAGCTCTGCCTACTGGCAGTGGGTCCACAGAAGTGAGGCACTTCTGACAGATATAGAAAGAAAGAGATTGATAGGGTTTTAGTACATAGTACCAATCTGCTGGCAGCCAGCAGATTCTGTGATAGGGTGTGGTTATCATCTAGCTTTATACCTTCTGATGAGGCAACCAGGCTCTCCTGGTCCCAAACTCCGAATAACACATGTTGCCTTAATTAGATTTGTAGGACACCAAACCAGCCCCAAAAGAGTAAATAGAAAAAAGGGATTTATAGGGATAAGAGGAAGTCTCCTAGGGGTTAGAGGAAAATAGAGGGTTAGAAAAGAGGGACAAGAATACAGAATATAAATATGTAAAATTGTAAAAGAATGAAAATCACTCAAAATGATAGATGGAAAGAAAAAAAGGAAGAAAGAAAGAAAGGAGGAAAGAAAGAAAGAAGGAAAGAAAGAGAGAAAGAAAGAAAGAGAGAGAAAGGAAGATAGAAAGGAAGATAGAAAGGAAGATAGAAAGAAAGAAAGATAGATAGATAGATAGATAGATAGATAGATAGATAGATAGATAGATAGATAGATAGATAAGATAGATAGATAGATAGATAGGCAGGCAGGCAGGCAGGCAGGCAGACAGACAGATGTTCTGGGCCAGCAAGGTGGTTCATGGGTTCAAAGTGCTTGCTTTGAAAGTACAACAATACAAGTTTCATTCCCAGAATTCATGTACAAAAGCCAGATATGATGCTATGCATCTGCCATTTTTTCACACCTATGTTGAAATAAAATGTGAAAACAGGATGGTCATGGGCCAGTTAGGCTAGGATACAAACATGTGGCCTTTCTTCAGCAAGGTGGAGAGAAATAATTTGACACAGTGAAATAAAATTAAAATAAAGGTTTATTAATCTGTTTTAAGTGTGTGTGTCTATGTGTGTGTATGTAAATTTATTTATAGGAAGTAAGATAGTTAAAAAGTCAGAATGAAATAAAGAAGATAAAGGAATCTATGTAAACCATCTGAAGCAGACGTATTCAATAACAAGATATGAAGAGGCATAACATTCTTGTAAATCGTCATGAAATATTAGAAGTGACTCATAGTGCCTGACCCTTTAATAACACATACACTCTCTGGAGTTAGACAATCTAAATACTACGATGAACAAAGTGTGTATCTTCTAGTAAGTAAATCTAAGGTTTTCTTATTTCTTCATCAATGAAATGTACACAGCACTGTCTACACAAGAACATATACTTTTCTGTACAAAAGAGGCACATAAGAGGCTGGGGATGGAGACACAAACATTGCTGGTTATTTCTAGTGCTACTGATGAGCTTTCAGGTGTGTATACTGAGACTCCTAAGAGTCAGTCTTGCTAGGTGAAATATTGTGCAGCGCTCACCACAAAGTGGGACAAATACCACTGGTGAGGCACACAAATTGATTTCAGAAGGCTTACAAGCATGGCCTTAAATAACAGTGAATTGCATTATGAGAAAATTATCCTCTTTTCAAAGCTGTTGATTACATTAAGAAAGGTCTCAGTTTGAAGTCACAGCTTGTCTTCAGCCTCCTTCTGGATCATGCTAATCTCCCCCTTTTAACAGAAAAATGTTCCAACCTCAGGCTAGCATTTGATGACATTGATTGAGCTTTCGCCTCATATGGGGCATGTATTTTAGGGGTCACTCCTATTTATGGTAAGTGTGACTGATTATTTGTAATAATCATGTATAGTTTTGCTTATATCAATTTTGTTAAGCCAAAACGAAATCCATTAAAATATATTTAGGTTGGATAACGCCTTGGAAACACAAATTGGTTTGTTTTTATTTTTTATTTTTTTAGAAATTATAACCATAAAAATACTGGTATGGTAAAAGGAGTAGAATATAAAGGAAAAGCAAATGTTTTTTTTTTCCTAAAACTTACTATCAGGACTCTTCAGAAAGCTTATCCCTTGGGTCAGGATATATCATCATTTCAGTCTTGGTTTTCTTCTTTCTTTATTGATTATTTTATTTATTTACATTGCAAATGTTATCCCCCTTCCCAGTTAAGCCCCCTATTCCTTACCCCATTTCCCCAGCTTCTATGAGGGTGCTTCCCCACCCATCCAACCCCTCCCACCTTAGCACACTAGCATTCCCCTACACCGGGCATTGATCCTTCACAGGACCAAGGGGTTCCCTTCCCATTGATGCCAGATAACGCCATCTGCTGCTGCATATGCAACTGAGCTATGGGTCTCTGTATGTGTACTCTTTGGTTATTGGTTTAGTCCCTGGGAGCATTTTTTGGGGGGAGGGATCTGGTTAGTTGATATTGTTCCTGTGGGATTGCATACCCCTTCAGCTCCTTCAGTTCTTCCCCTAATTCCTCCATTGGGGTCCCTACCCTTAGTCTGATATTTGACTGTAAGCATCAGCATCTGTATTCCTTAGGCTCTGGCATAGCCTCTCAGGGGACAATCTTGGCAACAGCAATAGTGTCTGGGTTGGTGTTTACAGATGGGATGCGCCCTTAGGTGGGGTAGTCCCTGGATGGCCTTTCCTTCAAACTCTAGTCCACTCTGTCCCTGCATTTCCTTTTGACAGGAGCAATTCTGAATTAATAATTTTGAGATGGGTCGGTGGCTCCACCCTCACGCGGTGGGTATGCCTATCCACTGGATATGGTCTCTACAGGTTCTCTTTCTCCTTTGCTGGGTATTTCAGCTAATGTCCTCCCTGTTGTGTCCTGGGAACCTCTTGAGTCCCTGGCATCTGGGATTTTCTAGTGACTATCCCCAGTTCTCCATCCCCCTCGGCTACACATCTACATTCAATTTCCTGACCCTGTGTACTTCTTCCCAGTCTCCTCCCACATCTGACCCTGCTCCCTTTTCCCCCCTACTCTCTCCCTCGCTGATCCCCCTCCCTCTATCTCCCATGATTATTTTCTTCCCCCTTCTGAATAGGGCTGAAGCATCCACTTTATTCTTCCTTCTTGTGTTTCATGTGGTCTGTGGATTGTATCTTGGGTAATCCAAGGTTCTGGGCTAATCCACTTATCAGTGTGTACATACCATATGTGTTGTTTTGAAGTTTTGGTTTTCTATGACACATGTATGGGAAGTTTTGTCAAAACTTTGTCACTTTCCTGGGGATACGGTCAGAGTCAGATGACACTTAAGATAATACATGTAAATCAACAAAATATCTCAAACACAGTGAATATTTGTATTCTTCTATCTTCAAGATTCAAAACACAAGCAATTTTGCCAGAATTCATCTCACAGTGTCTGCTCACAGTGCAGGAAGCATCTATGCTCCTAAAGGCTATTCTTCTGTCCACACCATATTTGCTCTTGTTAAGTGTTTCTCATAGACTTTATGTTTATAGAAGATGTAGAGAAGCACCAGGGCAAATGGGGTCCTACACCTTCAAGTACAAATATTGGGGGACAAACATTCTTGCATAAATCAAGAAAGAGGAGTAATGAGCCTGTTGGACACAACTGAATGTGATGTGCCCACATTTGAGAAAGAACCGTCATTTAAGTCTACAATGAACAATCTGTCTGCACTGAATTTAAAGGCTCTGACATTGTGATACCACCTCCCTAGCAAGGAAAGCAATAATTAATAAGATCAAAGGTCTAACTAAAAATGTTACTGAAGTAAAAAACAGAAATCAATGAAAAATTATATGTAGTACTGCTGATTTCCAAATGTGCAGAGGTTTTTTGTTGTTTTTGTTTTTGTTTTTTGTTTTGTTTCTATTTTTGTTTTTTGGTGTCTTCTAGTAGAGTATATCTGCACACTGAGATACTGAGCTTACATTAAAAGAAAAGGTTACTGGAAAAACAGTGGGTATGCAATAGAAAATGCTAATACAGTTTTTACCTTAATACAACGACAAAATTCTTACCATCAAATGAGTGAGGACCAACAGTACTTGTAATGCTTCTCTTCTCTATTTCTAAATTTTAGCCTCCTCATTGAACACATTGAAGTCACTCATGACTGAGAATGTTAGCCTTGTAGAGGAGTTACTTCTTCAGATCATTTGAAATACAAATTAGTGATAGAAGTTTTATGATAACAGCATCACATTATTGAGCTATAAGGATACTCTGTAATATATATATATATATATATATATATGTGTGTGTACACATATATATGTACACACACATATATGTGTGTATGAGTGTGTGTGTGTGTGTGTGTGTGTGTGTGTGTCTGTGTCTTTTGCTATAGTTCATTTGACATTTAGATATCTCTCCAGATGACAAAACTTGCACTGGGAAGCATAAATTATGTCTTCCTAAATCTGAAAGGATTTTTTCACAAACAAAATATTTTCAATGTGTGAATATTTTGTAAGTCAAATTTTTATGAAAAAATATATACACAGCATAAAACTAAAATATCCACAGACAAACTTTCCCCCAATGCTGTTGCTCAACTTATAGCTTCTTGTGTATTAATTGGTGTAACCTACCATCTGAATCTAAACTGTCTCGCACAGGCTCATGCCCTGTTCTCCCACTTTACTGCCGGTGGTGCTGTTTGGAGGGCCAATGGAACCTTCAGAAAATGCAGAATGATTGACAAACATGGGTGACGAGACATGGGATTTTGAAAGCTATAATTTCTTCTTGTTGTAACCAAAGCTCATTCTTTTCAAGTTTTCTGCAGGTGAACAAAATCTACATGTCCCCACTACATAGAAGCAGTATACTATGTGTGCTCTTCTGTAATAGACTCCATCTGCTATATCTCTCAGCCCAAACCCACTCGTTCTCCTGAACATTGGTTTTGGTGGAGAGTTTTAACACAGCAATAAGAAAACTAACCAGGATGGTAGAAAAGAATAACAGTACAAGCCATATTTTATATTCTTAATTTTTATCTTCAAAAACTGCTAGAAAATTAATAGTTTTTCCAAAGCCATGATACTATCAAAGTGGCAGACACTGGCAAAAGCTGAAACTTTCAGCTATCTCTAGGTCATGTCTCTATGTGGAAGACCAGATCTGACAATGTGTTCAGTGATCCAAGGAGAAAATGTGAGTTTGGCGAAGATGTAAAGTGGGCAAAAACTCATACACACTTGCTGGATGAAGCAAGCCCCAAAAAACAAGATCCAAAACTTTATTTTTTTTCTCGTCACATTTTGACACAACCTAAAACATAATTCTCTATGTAATAAAAAGATTACCTCATAGTCACATGTTACATATTCTCTAAAAACAATCACCACAAAAACACATTCTTTAAAAATAAAATCATCACAAAAAAAGGAAATTGCAACATTATTGATTATATATTCTTCTTTGAAACACATATAAAACTAAACATTTCCCATCTATCTTTCTCTCCATATGTTCACATAACCCCATAGCAATAATTCTTTGTTTATTGATTAATGAATGTTAATCAAGCTAAATCTAAGGTAGGAAGTTTTTCCCTATACTTATATGATGACAATTTATATTTACCAAGAAATGAATCATTTATCTTACATCTTATTTTCGAAGTCTGGTTCACTGGCTAATAATCTTTTCTCTATTCTTATATTCATAATAGAATTATTTACTCTTTGTTCATAATTGTACATTATTTTAGTGCACACTGAAACATGTGGACATTACCCTCGATCACAAGATCTGAGAACTCAGGCACAACCTAGAATGAAATGGTTTTCTTTTCTCTTTTTCTTTTTTTTTTAACCAATTTGCATTCTTCTACATGCTGACTTCCACTCAAACTAGCACCATTTGTTGAATATGCTGTCTTGTATCCAATGAATTCTTTGTCAAAGATCAGGTAACCATAGGTGTATGGGTTTATTTCTGGGTCTTCAATTTTATTCCATTGATCTACCTGATCTGTTTCTGTATCAATACCATGCAGTTTTTATCACTATTGCTCTTCAGTAAAGCTCGAGGTAAGGATGGCAATTCCTCTAGACATTCTCTTATTGTTGAGAATAGTTTTTGCTACCCTCATTTTTTTGCTATTCTGGATGAATTTGAGAATTGTTCTATCTCTGTAAAAATTGAGTTAGAATTTTCATGGGGATTGCATTGAATCTGTAGATTGCTTTTTGTAAGATGGCCAATTTTATGGTTAATCCTCCTGAAACTTCAGCATGGGAGATCTTTCCATCTTCTGAGTTCTTCAATTTTCTTTTTTCAGAAACTTGATGTTCTTTTTATTCAAATCTTTCACCTGCTTGGTTAGAGTTACACTGAGATATTTCATATTGTTTGTGACTATTGTGAAGGGTGTCATTTTCCTAATTTCTTTCTCGTCCTGTTTATCCTTTGAGTAAAGGAAGGCTACTGACTTGTTGGAGTTAATTTTATAACATTAACTTGTCCCAAGCATTTTTCTTTTCCTTGTACAATTATGTGCTTATAATGCATGAAGCTCACTGTATTCCTTTTCAAATATATGCAGCCCCCAACATTCTACATATTCTACTCTTAATTCTTACTTTATTATATTTATTCTTTTTGTCAATACAATGCGAACCATCTCCTTAAACTTTCTATCAACTACCCTAACTTCCTAAAACTATTTCTACCAAGTTAACAATTCTGTAAAATCATTATTTCATCTAAACAATATAACTTTATAAAAGTTCATCTTCATATTAATCTGCAGGAACATTGCCCAATAGAGTGGGCTGTCTTTCAGAAAGCAATCACACCAGACTATAGGCAATGAGGCTATTTCTGCACAATCACATCACCATAGACACATGAGGAATATAGTCATGACAGACATGAGAAGGCACAGCAGCAACAAGAAGCAATCCAGAGATGAAGCCACTGGGCTTGTCCCACTCCAAGGTAAATCAATGACAACTGTGCACAATGGTGGGCCATCTCCAGGAAGCGCACTTACCACTGCAGTCTCCCCTGCTTGGTTTCTGCCATCTTTATACATCTATATTCTATAACCCTTAAATAAGGATAAGTGTATCTACAGTCTTCAACATTTTAATATCTTTCCTATAAAAACCTTCAAAAATATTGTACTATGGCTATTTTTATAGTTTATTTTTTGAAAAGTTTATCCATGTATACAATATATCTTCATGATAGCCACTCCACATTCCCATTGTCCACCTACACCAAGTCCCCTCAACACATCTCCCCCCTATCTTCATGATCACTTTTGGTTTTTTCCCTTTCTTTTTCCTTATAACTCAATTGGTGTTGTCCTTGTTTAGATTAATTTGTTATCCTCTAGGGCATAGGTAACCTATCAGTATACAAATGCTTAAAGGAAAATTACTTTCCTTTCCCAATAGCCATCCACTGACAATAGCTCCTTAGCTAGGTGTTTCACTTCTGAAACATCTACATTGGAATATTTTTTATCAGGATTGACCTTGTGTAAGGTAACAAAAGATGCTGTGTCGCTCTGGCTATTAAAAATGAATAGTACAGAGGTTTGCGGTGATTTTCTATTGCTGAAGACACCATACACTGTGGACCAACAACTCTGAGGACCCCAGCTGGATCTGACTGGCAAGATTCCTCCCTGAGGACCAGCTTTCATAGTGCCAGCAGGTCCTATCGAAGGTGCAAAGGAGCAAACACAATCAGACATTCTACCCAGCCATGATGCCTATGAACCACAACAATGGTCAGTGTATTTACAAAAGTTAAGTAGTGGCTTTTATATGTTGCTGACAATCATCAGTTGTCTAAATGGAAATGGTGACTCAACGGGAAGCAATGCATGCTTAATACTGTAGAGATACCCAGCCAGCAATCGCTAAGGACGCAATGGATATTTGAAGAAAACCTCACCTAAACCAATACAATTCCAAACTGTGTTAAAAATATTTATCCTTATATCTACAAATAAATGTAATACTCAGTCCTCCCCAAAGAAGCTTTTTATTTTGCAATAGACTGAACTATTACAGAAAGCCACTAGTCAATTCCAGAAAACTACTGAGCAACCCAGTTGATACATATACAACACAAACCTACATCATGACCCTGATCAAACCTTTCATCAGACTTTTCTTTGTGAGATCAAAAGAACACTTTCAAAAAAAAAAAGAAAGAAAAAATAGAAGCCAAGTTCATAAGCCATTCCTCCCTACTCTTTTCCTGTAATTGCTTCTAAATACAGGTAGGACAATAATAGTACAAGAAACAATTTAATGCATACAGGCACAGTTTAATTACAGGTACCAAACATTCTAATTTCAGAGTTCAGATTGTATGCAATTTAGAGTGACTATGGTCTGGACACAACACCCATGTGTTTAATGTCATTTTCACACAGAGGAAAGAGAATAAGGTACTGGAAAAACCTTTCAGGCATCATGGGAGATTGGTTATGTTTTGGTTACATAATAAGTTTAAGATTAATAAATAGAAATAAAATAATTTATCATTTGCTTTTTATAGGCTAATCATATCACACATAGACTAAATTGTCCCTGTGCAGAATGTACTATAAGTCACATAGCAATATTAAGAGCCACTCCCAGAAATACTGTACTAAAATTAACCTAAGAAAAACTATAATCAAAAAGTATTTGCAATTAGAAAGATAAAATTTAATTGTAGAACTATGTTTAATATCAAATTATCTCTAAGTGTGTTTTATAACTCAAACAGCAGCATTTCCTAGAGGATTTAGCAAAATTTGTAGCAGGAAATAAAAACGAAGTAATTCAGAATGGAAGCGTCATTTCCTGTAGAATCATGAACTGCAAAGAGACATGTAACATGCAACCATGTGTTTCAAGCCTGGAGCTTTGGGGATCCAGATTTTCATGTTTGTGTTTTCTGTTTCCATAGCAAGTGTGTGTGTGTGTGCGTGTGTGTGTGTGTGTGTGTGTGTGTGTGTATGTATGTGTTTGTATGTGTGTAACATATTCAATCTTCTAGCAGTATGTCACATCAATGCATATATTCATCCATTCATGTATTCTATGTATATTTTGACCACCTATTTGACATTTCACATTATATCTTGACAATATATGCAAACAGTAGTTAACTAGTCATGAATGCTCATTATGTGCAGGAAGTGTAAAACAATTAATAACAATCAGGAACAGTGTCACCAAGGGATAAAAGCATAAAAATGCTTCAATGAATAATGTATACAGCATAGAAGGGTATCAAAGGGAAAACGATTTTGGTTTTTGTTAACAATTATACATTGGTTTAATTACTATTTTCAGTATGCTCTAAAATTACAATCAAAATATAATAAAGATATTTACAGAAATATAATGTTCATAGGAGACTAAGAATTTCAAATCTGTTTAGGTATTATTTCAAATCAATTTGATTTGCTATATTTAAAAGAAAATATTCTAAAGACTATTTTTGCCTTTCACATGATTTCAGGAACCTTTTACTGAGAGAAATATGAGAGTTTGTGTCACAGTGTTTCGTCCTGCTCTGACACTTACCTTTGGGTGTTCTCCAATGCTTCTGGGTTATTTTGGTCTGTCTTGTTCTTTTGCAGTTGTATAAATTCATTACTTAAATGGGCACAAGTCTCCCTACGCATTTCAGCCAAGGATGATAAAATACATATCTTCAGAAAACATCTCAGAACACATACTTTGAAAAGATACCCTGAGGCACAGAGTAGGTTAATTATGGATTTGAAATTACTATACAAAAAGAAACATTATCGCTTACTTAGAAAGAGAATGGAAAGAAAATATGAACCGTTTAGAGATAGAAAAAAAACCAGTCCAAAAGAAAAATAAGCATGAAGAAAAAAGGACTAACATGCCATGTAGAAAAACATATTTCCCCAATGTGTTATGAATTGTAACAAATACTACTAACTCACGCTGAGGAAGAAGTGTGGCTTCACAGTAATTTTCTGCAGATGTCAGCTGTGACAGGCCACTAATTTATGCTCAGAGAAATAAATATGAATGGAGAGATTTATTTTGATGAGTTTTTTTTTGGGGGGGGGGTTGACATTTAAATTTCCTTCGACAGATCCCATCTGTTTTGTATGTACAAAGAATACTAGAAAAACACATCCTCACAGGGATTTTTAAGTATAATATGAAAGCAGTAAAATCCATAAAGACAGACGGCCTTAGTACAGCAAGATGAGCTCAGCCACAGCCCCTTGTCATCCACCCTTCTCACACCTAGGAATTACTTGCTCGTTCCCATCAGGGATGCTATCATCCCCCACCCCTGGCTTCTGAACTTGAAACAGGTGTTAAGACAAGACGATTGAAATTAGGCAGCTACCTGGACCCCAGCTCATTCACTACTTGAATTGACAACAGTCGACCTCTTCGGTATCTTTCTTGCCAATGTTTTGTGAAGACCACAACACATGTAAACAAATTACATAAGGTTCTGTAATTCTGTCTATTATTACTGGCTCATATTTGCTCTTCCTCCCTTTCTTCTTCAATCTCACTGATTCTAACAGACTTCAATCACCTACCTGTTAATCCTCATTTTTGTGTCTTTTATTTCTCAGTCACTAGCGCTCCAAGTTTCTTGGGCACCGACCTGTTTTATCCTCTTCACAAACAAAAGCCAAGTTTCTTTCGAGTACACCTGGTTTCTACTCTGAGTCCCACCTGTCTTTTCCATCCCCCTGCCAAGTCCACCCAAGTGTGATACCACAGCTGCAGGAAATCACACAAATTCACTCAATAGAAAATATTTTTTTTTCTGATCCAGAGTCCTGGAATTACTAAGAACCTTTGGTAAGCAACATCTTGTACACGCTGAATAATATCACTTCCCTGACCTATGATGCTTAACATCTGTCAGTACCTTTCACCAGGGGCTCATCAGCCTTTCCTCCACACAGGAAAATCTGACTAAAGAAAATGGTTTGCCTTTCAAGATCTCAGTGTGGATGCTGTATGTGTTTTCCTTTAATGCCTTACAGCAAGCTCTTTGGAGTTTAAATTGTCTGACTTGCTCTGATCCTCTCTCTTCTTCCCCCAGACACTCTTAGCCCATATTTTTCTCCTCCTCTTTCCTCTCTTTTAATTAGATCTTAGTAGGCAAACATTGCTTTCTCAGCAGATGATTAAGTCTATCAGATCTCATCAAAGCACATTGGCCTCAGAAATATTGTCAGTCCCCACTGCTATATCTTGAACTCCTTCTTCTAAATAAGCGATACAAAAGGAAGGAAAATTGGGTATAGATTTTCATCCTATTTAGAGAACATAAGCTCAGCTTTTTCTGGTCTGTGTCTGTTTTATTTAACTTTCTCAGAACAGCAAAACTCCTACTACAAAACAAGAAAGAAAAGAACTCGGCATTCTAAGTTGTGTATCAGTTCTCCCAGAATACTATGCAAATATTTCACTTTTGAAAACTACTTAAACATTAATGAACATGCCTGCCTGTGCTCAGAAACAAAGGAAGTTGATCCTGTTCAGGCTCTAGACTTACTGGTTGGTATTTAGGACAAGGGGAAAAGGCATGGTGGCACATGACCTACATCCCATCACATCAGAGGCAGCAACAAATAGATGGAGTTTGAGGCCAGGTCTATATGGAGTTCGAGGCTAGCCTCAACTGCATACGTGAAAATTTGTTTCAAAAAAAGGAAATAAAAGTAAAAATAAAATATCTAGCAAAAAAGAATTTGAGGCTATAATTTAAGAAAAAGAAATATAAAAAGGGATCTTGGGAAATATTAGAGGCTGGAGGGCCTAGCAGGCTTCCAGGTAGGTAAAATAATAGATACAATGATTAGTTTATGCTACTACAAAGTAGAAGAGAGTATACCTCAGTTTGACCAAGAGATGTTCCTCCATTATGGTCAGTATTTGAGTACAAAAACTGACGTTTCACAGCCCTCAGCAGCTGAGAGTTTAATTGTCCATGGGTAACACCTGATTAAGAACCCTCAGAAAGGCCCGCCTAGTAGCTGACTGAGACAGATGCAGATACTGACACCCAACCATTGAACTGAAATAGGGGCCCCCTAGCTGAATTATGGGAAGAATGGAAGAAGCTAGGAGGAGGGCGACCCCATAGGAAAACCAGCAGTCTCAACTAACCCGGATACCTGAGAACTCCCAGACACTCAGCCACCAACCAGGCAGCATACAGACCTGATTGGAGGTCCTGACACACACATAGCAGAGGACTGCCTGGTCCCGCCTCAGTGGGAGAAGGTGCACCTAATCCTTAAGAGGCTTGAGGCCACAGGGAATGGGGAGACTTGATGGTGGGGGATCATCCACTTGAAGACAGGGGATGGATGGAGGAATGAGATGAGGAGCTGTGTGTGGAAGGGAACAACGGCTGGATTGTAAATAAATTTAAAAAAAAATAAGAAAGTAAAGAGCCATAGTCAAAGCCTTCAGTCATCAGCAGAGAAGGAACTTGACTCATTCTTTGGAGATTCCCTCTTAGCTATGCAGCAAAGTCTGAACCTTGTCATGAGCCTTAATTCTGACCCCATCCTATTTTGTTCCATATACAAGTTTTCCAACATCCCTCCACAAAATCCCAAGTAGCCCCTGTCTTTCTACAGGAAATTAACCTGAAGAAGCTCCTCTTGTTATATTTAGGGACTGATGGATATTTGGATGGGTCACCCTCACATTCCTTACCTAAGCAGTCAGTTACTGCCTGGCATCACTCTTCATCCAAGTCATTGTGGGAATGAGGTAATGGCAGCCACAAAGACTTCAATTTGAGTGCCATTGAAGCTCAGTATTTTCAGAGAACGAACCTCACGTCACAATTATTTTTTTCTAACAATTTAACAGTGATAGTTTATGATAGTATTATTGATCTAATGTCAAAAACTCATTCTTAATTTAACAGAATTTTCAATGTTATTTTAATTGAAGATAATCTTAAATATTCTTGTCTTAGTCAGGGTTTCTATTCCTGCACAACACATTATGATTAAGATACAAGTTGGGGAGGAAAGGGTTTATTCAGCTTACACTTCCACATTGCTGTTCATCACCAAAGGAAGTCAGGACAGGAACTCACACAACGCAGGAAACAGGAGCTGATGCAGAGGCCATGGAGAGATGGTACTTACTGGCTTGCTTCCGCTGACTTTCTCAGCTTGCTTTCTTATAGAACCCAGGACTACCAGCTCAGGGATAGCATCACTCACTATGGGCTAGGCCCTCACCCTTGCTCACTAATTGAGAAAATGCCTTACCGCTGAATATCATTGAGGCATTTCCTCCTTTCTCTGTAATAACTCCAGCTTGTTTCAAGTTAATACACAAAACCAGCAAATAAAATTCTTAAGTCTATTTCAATATTTTAATTAAATATTTTAATATTCATACATGCATATAATGTACTTGGGTCCAATCCATCCTCATTTTTTTGTCTTCCTATACCTGCTTCTAGCTACCACCACCCCAACTTCACAAGCTCCCTTTTTTATTGGTACTTAATGCCGACTATATACATTTAATGCTAACTATATATGCATAGGTATTAGACCATCTACTGGACAATGGATGGAGTATTCTGACCTGCATCCCTCCAAAAATGTGGCTCTCCCAATAGTCATCAACTGTGAATAGCTCCTCAGATTTAGGTGCAATTTCCCTATTCCCTACTTTGTCTATGATGGGATTTTGGTTGTCTTGACCCTGTGCAATTTTTTTTGTTTCATTTTGGTTTTGGTTTGTATTATTAATTGATTATTTTATTTATTTACATTCCAAATGTTACCTACCCCCTCTCCTTGTACCTCCTCTCCTAGTCTCCCCTCTCAGAATTTCTCCCGTCCCCTTTACCTCTGAGAGGGTGCTCCCAACTATCCCATCCATCCTGAGGCCTCAAGTCTCTATAGGATTAGGCTCAACCTCTCCCACAGAAGACAGAAAAAGCAGCCCTCTTGGCCTGTGCAAGTTTTATGTAGCTAGTCATAGTTGTGGTGAGTCCTTGTGAGCTACTGAATAGTCATGTCCTTAATATTCTGTTTTCCTACAGATACCCAACCTTCCAGCTCTTACAATCATTCTAAATTCAACTCAGCATTTCTCTTAAACACAAACATCCTCTAATTCCCCATCAAGCAGATGTTCTGGAAGATCCACCCTCTAGAAACAAAACAAAATTCCCTCCCACGAGGTTTGTATAGCCCTGCAGCAAACCTCTAATATTTTACTGTCTTTCAGTGTTCCCTCCCCTGTGCTCTAGCTTGCTCCCTGTCCCTTGACTCACATCAGGTTTTAACTCCACTACATCACTGAAACAACAGTTAACAGTGATAGCAATTATCACCATTACCAATAAATCTCATGGCTCCCGTTGGTCGCCAGCATATCCATTATAGTTACAGCATTTAGCAAACTTGAGCACACATTCCCACTACTCAAAGTTTATTAGTGTCCAAGCTACTTCCTCTTGCTTCAATTCCTATTGGAAAATGCTTGCTCCCCTGAATTGTTCTTTATTTCTCAAACCACATTTCTAGAGTCTCCACTCTAGGTTTAATGTTCAGCTTCCTGTCTTGTCTTATAAAAATCTCTCATGTATATCCTATTAACTTCTTAATACATATCTACAGTACAATATCCCTCCTTCAATTTGTTTAATAGGATAGACTGAGTTCTTTCTGTATCTAACTTACTATGTAGCTTTATAAAATTTGTTTCAGTGTGATAAGTAGTTTATTCGCATTGAATTGAAGATATTATCTACATTTGAACCTAATATAAAACTGAAATAAAATACCTCCAGTGAGCATACTTTAAAAATCTAAAAGCATATAATGGATTAGTCACTAGGGAAAAATAGCCTTAAAACAGATACCGACGTGAACATTTTTTAGGTTCTCAAACAGAGTGCTACTTTTCAGAATGTATTTCACAATTCAATATCAAATAAATCTCTATTATAGGAAAATGTATTTCCTGTGAAACTCCCTAAAAGAAAATATTAGGTTAGTTTTAAAAATTTGCCAGAAAACATTGTTTTTCATGATTGGATCCTTCAAGAGCAACTAAAACATTTCCCCAAAGTAAGCCTACTGAAATTGTGCCTTAATACAAATTCCTTTATAAAGTTTGCTGTTAAATAAGTCAATGTATGAAATTATATTGGGGAAGGAACACAAATAACAAATGCATTGATTAGATCAAGAAAATTCATTGTTTAAGTTCTTAAACTTCACAAAGTCCACTTACTTTTTTACACTTTCAAATAGCAATGATGTCATGAGGTCCTGGGCACAATGAATGTTAAAAGATGTTTCTTGCTCTGAGGTCTAATTATATGAGGTTATTCCAAGACAGAAAAGAGGGTCAGCAGGGGATAAAGCTGAGTGATAAATGTACCTGAGATTAAAGCACACTGTACAAGCTAAAAACTATTTTTGAAACATAATGATTTTTGAAAACTATTTGCTGGGTAATTATGATTAATCCAAAAGAAAATCTGGCAAGCAGTGCTTTTAATTCAATTTATGGGTGATTAGGGCATTAAGAAGGTAAGATAATAGCTCCCTTAATAGGGCAGCTTTTAAGCACAAAATTACCTTTTGAGTGCTTGAAGAAAAACATTTCAAGATTGGAAGGACCCTGCAGTGATTATTAAGACCTCAGGGGGAAAAAATAACATTTGCTATTTTCTGATAGACAAACAAAAGTTCCGCATTCTCCTAAACTTCACCTTCTTTGATTCTGGTCACTCATCCTACCAATGCATGTAACATCTTCAGTTTCATCTTCCTTATCCACCCTTGTAATTTCAAACCAATTATTCCCTTCAGAGCCAAATTCTCTGTCTTTTCTGTTTCTTGAATATTACTGGGTCTGACCACAGTCCTCATGATCTACTGCCCCTTAGCATAATTCCTAGCGTCTTCTGTTCTTCATTTTATTCATTTTATTAACTCTATATTTTTAACTTCTTTACAATTAGCAAAGGTTTAAATTAATTACACAGAATACTTCTCAAAATGAGAGGGTAGTATGCAAATAGATAAAGCCTTAGTGAGTAGGGCTGAGGTGGAAATACAGTTATTTATAATTTATCGTTGTCAGGAGAAACTGATATAGATAGCTGCAGCAAGATTAAATATTGAAAAAGAAATAAAAGCAAAACAAAACAAATGAGAAAAACAAACAAAACTATGGACATTGTGTTGTGTAGCATTTGCTTCCATGATTAAAGCCATTTTGGAGGGAAGGTCATTAAGAAGAATGAACGGAGTTCAACATCAGTTTTATTGAGAACGAAACAATAGGAGTTACTAATATGAAGTGAAAATAATCATGCTTCACTTTAACAGATATTGATTCTAGGAATATTGACTTATTTGCATAAAATGTCTAAAGCATCATAATAGAAATTCCTGGACTGGAGAGATGGCTCAGTGGTTAAGAGCACTGACTGCTCTTGCAGAGGTCCTGAGTTCAATTCCTAGCAACCATATGGTGACTCACAACCATCTGTAATGAGATCTGATGCCCTCTTCTGTTGTGTCTAAAGAGAGCGACGGGGTGCTTATGTGCATAAAATAAATAAACAAATCTTTAAAAAGAATCACCAAAATAAAAGAAAGAAGGAAAGAAAGGAAGAAAGAAAGAAGAAAAGAGAAAGAAGAAGAAAGGAAAAGAAGGAATCTAGTCAATTTAGAAAGGAAACAATTCAAAATAGCTTTAGGAAATACCTTAAAATAAACAGATCACCTACCACCCCTGCTTGCCCAAACAGATTTATAAGCAATAAAAGCTAATGAGAGTCACAGTTTAGAAAAGAGCAGGAAAGTAGACTGAAGAAACAGAAACCAACCAAATTACATGGAAGAAACAGACACTGTAACACTGTAAGCTGCCTAGAAGATGCTTAAATCATATGAGCCATGGAAATTTTTGAACCTGTTGAGCAGCCTGCTGGTTGTCAGTGAGCTCCAGGTATCCAGTGTTTATGAACTGTCACCCTATGCCTTGGCAATGCAATTGTCTTTCAATCAGTTCTGCTATGGTGAATATATAACCACTCTGCTGTTATACTGTAAGTAACCCCCCCAAAAACTCATTGGCTCACCAAGTTGGAGTTTTGTGACATCCCTACTTTATGCTAAGTTGTTAGTTCTCTGTATGGGGTAAGTAGACATTTGTTCATACATCCCATAAAGAGCTCACACAACAAAACTTAGTTGATGTATAACAGAAAAATTATCTCATCGGGAATGAGGTCTTGATCAGTGTCCTCTAGTATTCATGGGCTTTCTGGCTACATTTAAATTGCTGAGAAATGAACAGATCCTAGTGCTTCTATTGGTTCTATTTCTATATTATTGTGTTCACCTGTTGGAAAGCTTTAACAGGTGCTGGCATATATTTCAGCTGTGCTACAACATCTCGTGACCATAATTCTGATAGTTATGTCTTACTGATAAACTTGACTTCCATGGTGTTGAGGAAAATGGTATATCTCTAAAATGACAGTCTACTTCTTTCTAAATCCAAAATCCCAAAATCCACATTCCTCCAAACCAAAGAATGGTTAGATTTATCACAGTTACATTTTTCCTGGAAATGACTTTTGTCTCAGTGTTTCCATTGCTGTGAAGAAACACATGACCATGGCAAGTCTTACAAAGAATAACATTTAATTGAGGCTTGAAATTTGAGATGTTTAGTCCATTATTGTCATGGCAGGAAGCATGGCAGTGTGCAGCCATACAATGTACAGGATGAGGCAAGAGTTCTACATCTCAATCCACAGGCATAAAGGAGAACACTGGGTATCACGCTGGGCAAGTCCTAAAAACCTGGCTCCACACTGACAGACTTTCTAAAATGAATCCAACTTAACATATACATATATGTTGTTGTTTATGTGATGGTTTATATATGCTTGTCCCAGGGAGTGGCACTCTTAGCCTTAAGAAAAAGATGTAGAACTCTCAGCTCTTCCTGTACCATGTCTGCCTGAATGCTGCCATGTTCCTGCCTTGATGATACTGGACTGGACCTTTGAGCCTGTAAGCCAGTCCCAATTAAATGCTGTCTTTTATAAGACTTGCCTTCAGCTCTGAGTTTGGTTATTTCCTGCTGTGTACTCCTCTTGGATGCATTTGCTTCTTTTTTGTTCTAGAGCTTTTAGGTATTCTGTCAAGCTGTTAGTGTATACTCTCTCCAGTTTCTTTTTGGAGGCACTCAGGGCTATGAGTTCTGCTCTTAGTGCTGCTTTCATTGTGTCCCGTAAGTTTAGGTATGTTGTACCTTCGTTTTTATTAAATTCTAAGAAGTCTTTAATTTCTTTCTTTACTTCTTCCTTGACAAAGTTATCATTAAGTAGAGCATTGTTCAAATTCCATGTATATGTGGGCTTTCTGATGTTTTTGTTGTTATTGAATACCAGCCTTAATCAGCGGTGATCTGATAGGATGTGTGGGATTAGTTCTATCTTCTTTTATCTGTTGAGGCCTGTTTTGTGACTGATTATATGGTCAATTTGGAGAAGCTACCATGAGGTGCTGAGGACAAGTTATATTCTATTGTTTTAGGATGAAATACTCTATAGATATCTGTTAAATCCATTTGGTTCATAACTTCTGTAAGTTTCACTGTGTCTCTGTTTAGTTTCTGTTCCCATGATCTGTCCATTGATGAGAGTGGGGTGTTGAAGGCTCCCACTATTATTGTGTGTGATGCAATGTATACTTTGAGTTTTAGTAATGTTTCTTTTATAAATGTGGGTGTGGGTGCCCTTGCATTTGGAGCATAGATGTCCAAAATTGATAGTTCATCTTGGTAGATTTTTTTTCCTTTGATGAGTATGAAGTGTCCTTCCTTTTCTTTTTTAATAACATTTGGTTGAAAGTCAACTCCAGCTATTGCCAAATCTATTGGTTGCTCATGACTGTAGGGCCCTGTTGTTGAAAAGATCAAATATAGAACACCTTGAACATAGAAAAGTCAAGCTGGTTCCTAACTAGAGCTTCATTGCTGTAGACTAACATACTAGAGATACTCTGCATACTACTAAAAGAGAAACTTAAATACAAATCATCTCTAAATGGTGACTTGCCTTCAAGAAATGCAATAGTAGCACAAAGCTTATGGAGGTGAAAAACCAAGATCTGATTTAATTTAAGGCCCAGTTCATGAGAAAGAACCCATACCTGCCATTGTTTTTATGGCCAAGAACCTGCATCTAGACAATGCAGAGACCTAGAGCAAAACCAAATACTACACTTCTACTAAAGGAAAATAGCAAGAAAGTGGTTCTTAACATTTTCTTATGCATTTCTCAGTCACTCTCAGAGAGTGAGAGATCTTGGAATACTCTACCCTAAAGGGAATGATTTCATCAAACCCCTCTCTTTATGGCTTAGAGACCTCAAGATTGTTAAAGCAAGAGGGGATAGGGTCCCTGAGAAAAGAAGACCTAAATAAAGCATGACCTACTCACATAAAACTCACAGTGACTGTGGTAATACCCATAGGGCATGCACAGGCTTGCAACAGATGGAGTCTTAGAGCTGAGAGTAGACACATTCCTCCAACCCTAACCTGGAAGTTTTCTCCAAATGATAACCATTTGCAAATGAACACTGTCCTTTCCAAAGGAATGTCAGTGGAGAAACAAACCATATTTATGTTTATGTCCCATGCCCAAACCAAAAGAAAAACAATCAACCTTATTATTGGTAGATTTTCTGTTTCATAACATTATGCTCCCCATCCCCCCAGCCTACTACCACACAAGCTATACAGGTCTTTTGTGTATGTATATTATGGCTCAGGTTTTTGTGCATTTATAGGACTCCAATCTGGGTGAAAGTGTGTGTCTCTTTGTCTATATGTGCTTTTTCTTCTCTGCTTGTCTTCTTTGTACCGTTCTGACTTGTTTGTTTTTGTTTTACCTTATTTTATTATCATTCCTTAGATCCCTGATTGCCTTCTAAGGGGAGACAAAAAAGACGTGACCCTGGATGGGAGGGTGGAATTATGAGGAGTTGGAAGAGGGGAGCATACTCAGAATGTATTGTATGAAAAAAAACTATTCTCAATAAAAGAAAAAAAAAGCAATAATCTGCCTTATTTCCTTAATTGATAGAATTTGAAGGTAGACCTAAAGTATTTATTCTATTTTTACTAAATAAAGAGAACTAGTGTCAAAAACAAACAATCCAAGGTTGGCTAAATTGCTGAATAATGAAGACATGGTGAGAGAAGACCGACATCACACACGGAGCTCTGGGAAATAGTCACATGATTGATGCTTTCATTGTAAAAGGCCTCATGTGGGACAGCAAGCTCTATGACTATCCGTACCGAGAAGACTTAACAGCAAAGCCATACTCACACCAAAGAGTAATGAAATAGAGTGGATTGCCCAAATTGTAACAATCCAGTCACCCTGTCACTGTCTTTCTTTTATATTAGACTTTTTTTCCTGCTAAACAGCATAATTCACAAAAGGTTAGGTTTCGAAAGATGAAATTAACCATAACTACAAAGTATTCAAGACTGCAATAAAATTCTGACACGACCACTTTATTGCTGCCAAACGTGGGTAAAGAAAATTGAGTACAAGAGAGCAAAACTATTTATTCCACAGCTTTCTTCTTCCCAAAGTCGAAACTTTGGGAAGCACATACATCAAAGTGTTGTAGTGCTGTGACAGTACAGAAGTATTTCATACGCTCACCCCACTTCAAAATATTTAAATAAACAGAATCTTTTGTGCAGATGTAAGGCTTCCATGGTATGCTATTTTTCTTCAGGTTTTGGCTCTTTGACAAAAGCTTAGCCGTGTTCCACCCACATCATTTACATACCAGTCTATACAGTTTGTATGGCACACTACGAGATCAAGATCTACATTCCTCCATCAAAAGGAAAGGGAAAGTACAACACTAACTTTTTAAAATAAAATGGTTTACGCTTCCATGGTCTCATAGTGGCC
The DNA here is from genome assembly GCF_021556685.1 of Rattus norvegicus. Taxonomy (NCBI): domain Eukaryota; kingdom Metazoa; phylum Chordata; class Mammalia; order Rodentia; family Muridae; genus Rattus; species Rattus norvegicus. The sequence continues at coordinate 49,747,082 of NC_141540.1, forward strand.
GTGCCACTGTGGTGCATTGGGAATGGGCTGGTGAAAAAATGAAGGCTTAAGAAACACCTGAACTCCCAGGAAAATGGAGAATTCTAATAATCCCCAGACAATGCATGCCCATGTAGACTCTCAATTAAAATGCTCAACTCATAAGTGCACGTGAGCTTCCTACACAGACAATGTCTTACATGGTTTCTTATGACCAGTTGCTAAAGTTGGTCGATTCAGTGGGCCACCACTTGTGAGCCATGAATAGAAGACTGGGTCTTATTTCCTCCTGATTTTGCCCATGATGCCATTTTCCTTTGTTTGCTTATATCACCATCTCTCCCAAGGATAAAACTTAGTAATGACTTCAACTATGTACTCTTAGAGCAAATCTCCAGAACAAGGGGCAATAGTAGGGACGCAAAAATACAATGTAATTTAATTACCTCATTTCTAAAGCAAATAAGGTGACTCTAGAGAACACTTGACTGATCATCAGTAAGTACACAACTCAATTACTGACAGCATACTGCATGAATATTCATAAATCACCATGGGCAATTAGTACATCCCAGGCATAAATCAGTTTACTTTCCAAGAGCTAAGGTAATGTTGGTTAATTCACTAAGGAAATAAAATTTTCCTTAAGGCAAGACACAGATTTAAGAGAACTATATATTGCCCAACCCCACCCTGAAAAACCCACTGTGCCTTGCACATAATAGCTTCCAGAGAACAGTTATTGAAAAGAATTCTTTAACTGTTTAAGCATTTCCTTGAATGGTTTCTTATACAAGGAAGTATAAATGACAAGCTTAGACAAATTTACATTCTGTACATTAATATTTTAACAAGAGAAAAAACATACTATAATCTTCGTTTTCATCTTCAATTTGATAGGAAAACATTAGTAACTTTCTCTGCCTCTTTATAAGTCAACATATTTACGACACTTTGACTTTAGTGATTCTGACTGCCCTTTTCAAGTCTTAGGGTTTTATTCTGCTTCACTAAAAGCCTCTAAGGTGCAGAAAATCCACGGTGATATTTTGGCTCCAAAACAAATGTGACATTCCCCAAAGTCTTCACTCTTCTTAACCTGTCAACAGTTTCAGATCAATTTGTTATATTGATATGGAAGTAAAATGTTGAAAACAGACTACACCAGGAAGGTATGATCCTTCCATAGCACTTTGAAAGATTTCACAATTTAGACAAGTAAATGACTACATTTAGACAGTATTATTATGATTTACTCTAGTAATCAAGAGAAATTGCTAAAACATAGACTTACTATAAATAAATAAAATCACTTCTTTTTCCTGCCAATATGACTTCCCACAACTTTTGGTCACCTATAGAGTTAAATGTATGCAGACTAACGTACAATGGTCTCTGACAAACATATGCTAAAAATCATTTTGTTATCATTTTTTTCTGAATTGGAATCCTTTTAATATCTAGACATCTGGTGCCAAGCAAACGCATGTGATGATAATTCTATCCGAATTGCCAAAATTACTGGTCAACTTCAAGTTGTATAGGTTGACACAAATAACCCGAAGGGAATTGAACACTGTTAAGTATAATTTTCTACTTCTTCTGTTCTAGTCTTCTGCTCTTATCGTACATAGCAAGCCATGATAGTATATTTTGCTTAATATATAAAACACTTATTTTTAAAAAATTAATTATAATTATAGAATCCATTTCAAAGAAGTTGTATCTTCCTTTATAGTATTCTCCTTAAACTTAACCATGAATTTCATAAAAATACTAGATGATAAGATCATTTCAGAATTTTTTCACTTTTCAATCAAGTAAACTATTTTTAGGTCATTCTTAAAAACAATGAACACATGAGGCACATTTGAGTCTTAAAATATTTAGGATAGGTATAAGCAAACATCATGCTACTCAATATATGGACAGGGTTTATAATTAATTGAAAATAAATTTAGTGTATATTTATTTTAGCTGTACTAAGTATCTAAAACACACTGATCTACATATTAGTACAGAAAATTAATAAAGATAGAAAATACCTTTTTGAATAAAAGAATTTAAAAGAGGAAAGTTTCCAAAATCATTTACAATACAAAAACTATAACTATGCTAAAGTGAGGTAATGACCAATCAATTTTTTTTTATTAACTTGAGTATTTCTTATATACATTTCGAGTGTTATTCCCTTTCCCGGTTTCCGGGCAAACATTCCCCTCCCCCCTCCCCTTCCTTATGGGTGTTCCCCTCCCCACCCTCCCCCCACTGCCGCCCTCCCCCCAAGAGTCTAGTTCACTGGGGGTTCAGTCTTAGCAGGACCCAGGGCTTCCCCTTCCACTGGTGCTCTTACTAAGATATTCATTGCTACCTATGAGGTCAGAGTCCAAGGTCAGTCCATGTATAGTCTTTTACATTGATCTCATTACTTAAAAAATTCAGATTTTCCTTATGGATATGCTCAAAAGATAGTCAAATATCCCAACCATAAACTTTAGACTTCAGAGAATCCTCCTTCAAAACAGTTAAAAACAAAACATCAGGTGACTCTTTCAAAAGTATATAAATCTAATACCCCAAAAAGTATAGAGTGAACTATATTTTTCTTAAAGTTTCAGTCTAAGATTTACATAGGCTAGCTTTTATTTAATATGTTTCTTTGATTTCTATAAATACCTGCTAATAAACCTTGATGATTCTTCCAAAATTAGCATTTCATTCTTCCTATGTAACTTCTGTGAGCAGATGTCATTATATTTTTTAAATTCTTTACCATGAGAAGAGGAAACAATTCTGTCTAATTTGAGGAACATCCTTTCCCATATTTTCCCTCTGGATATAAACTTGATAGAAAATTGTTCACCTTAACATCAGGCTAGGAAATTTAGAGAAAATGAGTAAGTCGAATAAAATAAAACAGAAGTATTGAAAACATCATGCCTTCTGTATGACAATTGGTACATAACCTAACAGGAAAGAAACCTTGAGATTTGACAAAAGTATAATTTAGTCTTTTCAGAAAACATTATACAGCAATCTAAAATTATAGATAATATGTGAGATTTGGCTGCAGTGTCATTGAAAGTGAATTTTTTTTGGATAGGAGTTTAGATAATATTGCATGTTTTAGGCAATTTCTTTTAAAATTGTCCCTTTTAGTCTTATGTCTTCATTTCTTTGTATGCTGCCTGATTTTCCTCCTGCTGACTTGATATAGCTTTTGCCAGTCAGAAGACTTGCCTTAACAAATGCCTGGCTCGGTTTTCACGTGACAATGAAGAGCAGAGAAAGCCTACACATGACAGAGAAAATGTGTCTGTGACACCTCAAAATATGACTGTCTAAGCGAGACCAGCATAACTGCAACTTCGGCTGACATGCAAATGAGGACCAAGGAAGCCCCTGATGGTCCAATCTAGACAGAGAGCTACAAGGAGGCAGTGACAACTGGGAGAGGGAGAGTTATTTACCCTGGGACAAATCCCACAAGGTATCTAGCTCCACATGGTCATAGTATGTAAGAGAAAAATTAAACAGACTCAAAAGGTTATAAATGTATGGACATATATAATAAATGATTTAAGAAGAGATCATGATTTTGAGAGGGGATACACAGAAAGATTTGGAGGGTCAAGTGAGGGAAAAGACTGAGTTGTGAAGATCAAGTATAAAATTCTCTCTCAAAAGCAATTAAAAAGAAAACCATCTTTGACTCATACTCTAAACTTGCTAGAAAAATGATTCTCACCCTTTCTAATGCTGTGACATTTTAATGCTGTTCTTCCTGTTGGGGTGACATAAATATCTTCTACTGCTATTTTATAATGGTAATTTTGCTATTGTTATGAATCATCATAATGTAAATTCAATATCTGATATGCAGGATATCTGATGTGTGACTCTTGTGACAAGATCACCAAAGGGGCAACGACCCAAAGGTTGAGAATCAATGTTTTTTAGCTAGAGAAATGCTGGCTACAATTAGTTTAGTACCACCATGCCCTCTGCCCCAATCTAACTGTGTATGGTCAGAAAGCAAGTACCATAGGAAACCTGTCAGTTGCCTGCTAGGCCAGCTATCTAAACAATATAGTTAATGGAACTTCTTCAGTTCCAAGCTTGTTAATATAATTGGAAATATTTCATCCCTTTTTATTCCACAAAAAATAGCCTATTTTGCCTATATGCAACTGTTTTCCAGAATGATTTTATCGACTAATTTTTTCTTTTATTGATAATAGATTTTTTCATATATGCTTGTTATTAAAAACTCTGCTCCTCAATCAATGAACATCTCAAGGAATTCCACACCATGATCAGTGTGGATTGTGCACAGAAAGTCATATGACATGTGTTCTCAATCATTGATGAAAGAAATAACTGTGACTTGAGAGAAATTGAGAGTGTCGCAGTTGCCACAATATGGAGATGGGAATAGAGAGGGGTAACAGGGATGGGACAGAAACAGGGTACTATAATTCAGAGAGGGTGGAAAATAGGCCTCATGTTTATGGCACAGCAGTGTAACAATAGTCTCAAGCAGCTAATTATACATCTCTAAATAACTGGAGGAGGAGGAGAGCTTGAGGCTTCCAAACAAATTTAAAATGCAAGTATTTGTGGAACTGGCGGTGCTAATTATCCTGTAAGTATTTTTGGAGGTGGGGTGTTAATTATCCTAATTTGATCACTAGCCTTTCTACACATACATTGCACAAAACAATACTATGTCCACAAAATGTACAACATTGTACCTCAATTGAAGAGTAAAAATTTTCAAAATATTACTACCACAAAAGCACTCAGATCATGAATTACTACCACAGAAAAGCACCCAGTACATAAATTAAATATAGGAATATAAAAGCAAAATGACCTAGGAACAAGATTAAAATACAGCTTAGGATGTTTGCTTCAACACTACGTAATTGCACTGGAATTTACGTTTCTGAACCTCTTTATTTATATTTAAAGTGGGTTTTTTTAAGGACTATTTTTAGATTGAAATAGAAAATGGAAATAGAAAACATATTAAAAAGGCAAGATTATATTTAGATTCGACTCGTAACTCAAAATTTGTGGCAACCATTAAAAATTTAAAGAGCCTTCTATTTTCAGTTTCTTGAGGAATACTCAGACTGTTTTCCAGAAGGGTGGTACTAATTTTGATTCCCACTAACAATGTATAAGTCTCTTTATTTCTTAACTCACGTTTCTTACAATTTGTTTGGGGTGTTCTGTTTGTTTGTTTGATTGCTTACCCACTTGCATTAGTAGTAATAGTCATTCTAAATTAAATGACTGTATTGTTCCTATCCCACTATCGAGCATGAATTGAAAACAAATCAAAGGATTATAGTAGAAACACTTTGTGCTCAACAGAAGTGCACACAGGAGAGTCAGAACAGAAGTGCATTTTAGTCTATCAATTAAATTACATTATCAATGTAAGATTATATGACATAGAATATGGAGTGCTGTGAGAAATCTGTCCACTCATGGGCCAGATGCCAATACCAGATAATTAGGTAAGGAAATTCAAAATATGAATATGAATGCATACATATACATGTAGACATACATAATGGTTTATTATGCAAGTAAAAAATGAAATCTGATCATTTATACCACAGTGGGTACAACTAGAGGCTATAATATTTAGTGATATAAGCCAGATGCAGATGCAAACTATCAGATTTTCTCTGATAGAAGTAGAAACACTGACAAGAACAAAAAATTATGGCTAACGGTAGCTGAGGGAGCTTGTGTCAGAAGAGGTGTGGTTATATTAGGTTGGTGAGATCAAAGTAGGCTCTCTGTGTGCTTGCAAATGTCACATTCAACTCTTAACACATACTTTTTTCATATCCTCATCATAATTAAATTAAAAAACAAAATATGGCAATGATCAGTCTTCTTCGAAGTAGTTATACGAAATTTTGAACTCAGGTATGATTTTCTAAACAATATGCTTTCAAGCTGCTTTTATATTGTTAAAGCTGATATGACTTCATTTATTTAAAGATTTATTATCTTTTTAATTGTGTATATGTATGTGTGAGCATATATGACTCTTTGTGGCTAAGTGTGCATATGTACAAGTGCACTTGGAAGCCAGATGAAGGTGTCAGATACCACAGAATTGGAGTTATATGCTATTATAAATTACCCACTGAGGGTGCTGGGAATTGAATTAAGTTTCCTTACCAAAGTAGCAAGTGTCCTAACTGTTGGAGAGATGTCTCCAGCTCTATTATTCTGTCATTGCTGGTTTTATTGGTACATATTATACTTTTGAATTATATCAACAACTAACAGTATAGTTAAATTTTTATGTATGCCCAAAAGAGATATGTGAACAGAAAAAAATAACAATAAATACCACTGATATCTTTTACTACTGATGCATTTATTTAACCCAAATTTACATTTACAAATATGGTTTTTCAACTAATTTTCTCAAATAGTTTCTCCTCAGAGCCTCGTTCTGAGATTCAGTTATTGTACTTGAAATAATTACCCTTTGGCTAGATTGTGTTTTTCTGCATTAGCTGAACTCTGTGAAGAGGAAAGACCTTTGAATTCAACCCAGTGAAACAAACGAAACTTTCCATTTCCATGGTTCAACGTTTCTGGAATTAAAACAAAATATTTTCTCTTCATTTAAGTTAAAAAAAGTTCAGTATGTTCCAACTATTCACCAACCACGGATTCACACTGTCAGGCTTCTATTTGATAATGCTTTTTCCCCCAAGCTGTCTTTCATGAGATAACTTTTTCCTGAAGTTCAACTGGGAAGTCTAATTTTATTTTCCTAAACTCATAATGATCACTCATGTAGCAGTTGTCTGCATAACGATTGTCCCTGTCACAAGAAAACAACAAGTTTGCTGTATCTATACCTGATGTTAGCCAAAAGGCCGAGAAGCAGTAAGTTTGCTCTATCTACAAGTCAAGATCAGGCTCTCATTCTTCTCAAAATTTTACCACCTGGAGGAAGGGTAAATTCTACAAAATTCTAAAAGGTGACATGTGCCATCATTTGAACAAATCTTCAGTGTTTCTACCCACCATTTCCCTGGCATGCTGTAAGTTCTTCAGATAGAACTGCTCTCCACAGAAGTGTCACCTCTTTGGGGAAAAATTATCTCCTCTGCATATCCTCATGTCCCCTCAACACCTAAGTCAGCTTCACTGTGCCCTCCCTAGTAACCATTAGCCTTCCCTTAGTAGAAAATAACATACCTATCTATTCCATGTATAGAATAAATACAGAAGGAGATAGGGAGGCTGAAGCAAGAGGATCTTGATTTGAAAACTAGCCTGAGAAACATGGTGAGTTCATGGCAAGTTCGAATCCCTCCAAGACAACAACAAAAAAGCAGGAGTACAGGAAATGACAATCTGTGCTATATTCTATGAACAAAAGCCAAGTATGTAACAACACTCACTGCTAATTTAATACTCACTATATTCTAGACTGTGTGCTTCATGTTCTCTGGTATAGTATGAAGAAAAGACATTATGAGAATCTTTTATGTATTTAACAATTAAAAGGTAAGGCTGAAAATATGCACGTGTTCAAGATCATTTAGTAAAGATTTTCACATCTATAATTTGAGTTTAAAAAGCTAAGTTCTAAAGTATACTTCAAAGATATTTAGACATTTTGTACTTAAGCCTACACAAAAATCCAGCAAAATAATAGACACTATACTGGGAAGACAGTGGCTAAAAGCAACAAAGAGAGTGATTTCTAGGAGCAGGGAGTTACTGATGCAAGCCTAGAATTGTATCTGAGTCTGTCAAGTCCTGACACAGAGAGGGAGATTCCGGATGGAGCTCAACAGTTTCACAGAACTGAGGATGTGGAACTGGGTGCCAGAAGACCAAAGAGGTGAGAATCCACAGGTCAGTGTGCTGGTTAGCAAAGTTATATAGACTGAGAAACCCAGTGGACTGCAGCAAGTCCATTGGAGAATAAGTATGGAGCCGTGTGTGTATAAGGAAATGACTCAAATCCCGGAAGGAGCTACCCACAAGGATTAGAGGAAATATTACTCAAAGCACACAGGAACAGCAACAGACAGGTTCCTTGGCCAGAATGGAAAACTTCTCATTCATAGGACAGTGAGTAGAAGAGGTACTTGGAAAAAACTTATCCTGGTAGCAGAGGAAAAAAAAAAAAAAGGATTAGTGACAGAACGACCACGGTTCAAGTTCTACCTCATAAATCTCAGAAGCAGGATCTAAATCTCAAATAAATTTCCAAGTAACTCAGTCATGCTCGAGAAAAAAACCCAAGAAGGAATTTAAGAACATAAAACAGCAACACGTGAAAAACATTGTCATAATGTATCGTGTCTATACTAGAACAATGATCTGAAGATTATGAAAATGTCTTGTTAATAAAAACACGTTATTTACACAAAGTTCAAGGAAAGATTGTGTTTCTACTTCCAGGAAGACAGTAAAATACTTTTTCCCACTCCTTTTGCTAAGGGCAAGGAAAACAATCTATACTGCAAATACAATACATACAAGAAGAGGTCAGACGTAGAAGGGGAAGGCAGACTGTCTGGGGAATATATATGACTAAAGAAATATTATGTTGAGTTTCAGGGTTTTCCTTTTCTCCTGCATATAACATAAATACGTTGGAGCTGCAAAAGCTAGCAACCCACAGAAAGAGCTTGTATGCCAGAGACTACTTCTATGAAACTTACGATAGGATTTATTCTGCTGGAAATTTACAATATGAAGTACCGGACTTATCTTTCTACTTAAAATTAAATTTAAATATAGGCCAAATTTGTTCATTTGTAATCCCAGCTCCAGGGCAGCAGAGATAGGCAGATCGCTGGGGAATTCTTTGGCTGGCCACCCTACCTACTCAGTGACTTCCAGGCAGGAACTCTGGAAAGTGTCCTTGTGTGTGTGTGTGTGTGTGTGTGTGTGTGTGTGTGTGTGTGTGTGTGTTGGGGAGGGGATGCCTGTGGGGATAACACCTGAATTTATCCTTTTATCTCTACTCACATTGTGAGAGCCAAAGTTATGTTTTAAGTTTTAATTGCTTTGCCTAAGAGATAAGCGAAATAAATGCCTCTAACCTGTAAGTCCCTGGCCCAAGGACAGCTACTTCCCAAAAAGCTCTTGTTTATAGGAGATAACAAGCCACATGTCGTTGTTCCCCTAAACAACTTTAACTCAACTTTAGAAGAAGATGTGCTTAATCATATGTAGGTAGGAGCTACATGAGCAGGCGCAGTGTCAGGATGAATGCTGGCTCTCGATTGAATGTAGGCAGGAAGTATACACAAGGTAGGCAGGCAAGAAGTCCCTCAGGATACACGCTTGCCCTTGGTTGGACCTGATAGGAAATACAGTGACCATATGGGTTTGCCTTTATGAGTCTCTGCAAAATGTCATTTATCTGTTGTCATTTCCTGGGAAATGTGGAATGGACCTGGCCAAAGTCCATCAACCTGGCCAGTACTTAATTAATGCTTGCTTCAAATTTGTCTCAAAAAATTGTGGAACTGTTCTTTCTCTCCAGATTTTCAGGTTTAACAACATGGATATGCACACATACAGACATTCACACAGAAACAAGCCAAATTGAGGAAACAGTGTTTTATAAACACTAGATATCAAATAGTAAGATGCCTAGACACACACACACACACACACACACACACACACACACACACACACAGGTGGTGGGGAAGAAGGGCTGTGATAGGACCAGAGAAGAAACAGACAAGCAAATTAGAAAACATTTAGACAATAACTGTTCTTCCAAAAGAAAAACAAAAAGATGCAATCACATATTTATGAACTCCACAACAGCCTGAGCAGCATCTAGATTTACTAGCAAGGAAGTAATGGTTTGTCCAAGTCCACAGCACCGCCTGGTTTCAGACAGCCCAAACAATCACACTATTTTAAGCAGTAGCAAATCTCTTCACAGCGGCCATTGATCACCACCAAAGGAGCAATAAGAGGGACTCCTGTAGTTGAGACCTAGAGATCCTATTATCATCAAGCTTAATGCTGTGAAGCAGTTTGCCCTTTAGTGTCAACCAAGATTTGGTGAGACATCTTCTTCCTCAGCTATACCTTACAGCACTGAAGTTCTGCCCTTGTCAGCTTGAGTGAGGTCAGTCAAAGCCAGTAAAGATGAAGAAGTCAACAAAAGACTAAGAAAGGCAGTATCCACATCTTCACTAACCACAGTCACATAATGAATCAGGACATTTTCAGGTTAGGTTGGTAAAATGCTACTTAATAGTCCTAGAAGTACATGCTGACAGGAGATATAGCTGTCTCCTGAGAGGCTCTGCCACAGCCAGTCAAATACAGATGCTGATGCTCACACTCAACCACTGGATTGAGCACAGAGTCCCCAATAGAGGAGTTAAAGAAAGCACTACAGGAGCTCAAAGGGTTTGCAACTCCATAGGAAGAACAACAATACCAACCAACCAGACCTCCTAGAGCTCCCAGGGACTAAATCACCAACCAAAGAGTGCCCATGGAATGACCATGGCTCCAGCTGCAGATGTAGCAGAGGATGGCCTTGCTGGGCATCAATAGGAGGAGAGTCCCTTGGTTCTGTGAAGGAAAGATGCCCCCAGTGTAGGGGAATGGCAGGGCAGGGAGGTGGGAGGGAGTAGGTGGATAGGGGGAGCATCCTCATAGAAGCATGGAGAGGGGAGATGGGGTAGGAGGTTTCTGTAGGGGAAACCAAGAAAGGAAGAAATAGGATAATATTTGAAATGTAAATAAAGACAATATGCAATAAAAGAAAAGGAAAATAAGAAAAATATACCTCTGGGGGAAAAAATGTTGAACTAGAAACAGTCTCATGAAAAACACAGAGAGGTAAGGATGCTTACAATTTTTTTATTAACCTCCCAGCAGTGTATTAGAAGTACTGGCTAATTTTGAAACAAGAAAGCAAAGAGAAGCAGCACTGATAGAGAAGTAGGCAATAAAACTGTCATTCTTTACCCGTGACAAGATTACCCTGAAAATAATGAGAAAAGAACAAGTTAAAAAGCTGGAAATAAATTAATTCCTGGAACTTAATAAACAATAAACTACAGTGAGGTTGACAAAGACAAAAGGTTATTACATGGATGTCTATTGTTTTTCCATACAACTGTAATTAATTAGTAGATTTTTTATATTATAAACACTATTTACCTACGATTTTAATTTACCTGCCAAAAATAATATGCCTCAGTGTAAAGATAATAAAAATATGTATGAGAACAAATGAAGACTATAAAACCCTGATACATCAAGAGAAAATAAATGTAAAGCAAAACAGATCCATAAATAAGAAGACACAAGATGGTCACAATGACAATTTTCCCAACATAAATTATAATTTAATGTTTTCTCGATCAAATTCTAATTTATTTTTTCAATAGCTAAGAATTCTAGCATTTATGTGAAAGACTAAAAAAAAAAATCAAGTCTAGCCTACATGGTATTGTAGAACACTGTTAGAGAACAAGAGCCCCTAACAGTCAAGACTATCAACAAAGCTACAGTTATCAAATCACTGTATTTGGTGGATAAGTAATAGATGTCTACATAGTTCAATGGAAGGGAAAAGATGATCCCAGAATAGATTAGCATAAATATAGTCCGTTTATGCTTGATAAAGAAGGAAAAGCAATGAAATCATCAATGTCCCTTAAAACAAATGAGATTAGGACAACTAGACATTTCATACAAAAAGAAATCCGCTGTATATCTTCTATGCACCACAAATACTACCCCAAATGTCAAAGAACCAAGTGTGAAATATAAACTCCTAGAAGATTATGTAAGAAAAAAATCATGAATCCAATCTGAAAAAGAAATATTTGCCTGGTAGAGCATTGTCCTTAAAGCATACAGAATAATTCTTAAGCCCATATAACGCAATGGAGCTGGGGTGGCTTGAGTGAGCATGTCCTACTCCCATAAAACTTGTATATACTTGGTCCCCAGTTGGAGGAAATGTTTGAGAAGGATTTGGAGGTGTGGCATTGTTGAAAGAGAGGTGTTACTGGGGCAGGATTTGGAGGTGTGGCATTGTTGAAAGAGAGGTGTTACTGGCGCAGGATTTGGAGGTGTGGCATTGTTGAAAGAGAGGTGTTACTGGCGCAGGATTTGGAGGTGTGGCATTGTTGAAAGAGAGGTGTTACTGGGGCAGGATTTAAGGATTCAAAACCCATTTATTCCCAGTGTTTCTCTCCCTCATGCTTATACTGAAACTGTAGGCTCACAGCTATTGTTCCAGGACCATGACTGTTGCACTGATGCCTGATCCTCTTCAATAATACTCATGTGCTTTAATCACCTGTAACCATAACTCCCAAATATACTCTCTTTTCTATAGTTGCCTTGGTTGCAGTGTCTTAACATAAAACTGGAAAGGTAAATTAGGCAAGGTCTTATTTTAAAATGCAAAAAAACCTCCAAAGGAATATTTCATTTAAGAAGATATGTGACTTTGGACAAGCAAATAAGAAAGGTTCTGAATCATGTGTTTATCAGTCAAAAAGAAGAGGGACAGAAGAAATTAAATATTGTTTTAAGAGAAGCTACAAACAACAAATAAACCTGTATGAATACATTTAAAAGATGATGAGATGTGTCACTGGCTAAAGGTGTTTGTCACTAAACCTGATGTCACAGTTTACTCCACAGAAACAAGTCGTGGTAGGAGATAACTGGCTCACTAACTTCCACAGTCACACGCGGTTGTGTGAACTTGCCTCTACACAAAATAAAACAATAAAGTTTAAAAAAATACGTTGAGCATCATTATTCATCAGAAAATGCAAATAGTGGTGATGATTAATACAAAGTTCCACAACTAAACAACAGGCAGAAAATACAAGACTGTAGAAAGCTCAGCCCTGTGAGAACGTATAAACAACACACCCCTTCCAGGCTCAGGAATCATTGTGCAAGAGGAAGGGGAAAGGGTGTAAGAGGCAGAGGATGTGCGTCACTACAAAGGAATATTGTCTTTGGAATACAGTGTGGAAGTTACACATATGAACTCACACATGTTGAGACATCATGCACAAAACATGGGAGTTCCCAAACCATAAAAATCCCAGCATGGTAATGAGAATGAGACCCACCATTTCATCTCTAGCTGAAGAGTACTTACCAATTGTTAGCTTCTAGAAAAGAAAGGTCAGTTTTCCCTAAATGTGTAGCCTGCATTCCAGTAAAAGACAAAACAGCCAAGAATATTCAGGACAGCACAATGTGGTCATGAGTGTGTGTGTGTATGTGTGTGTGTGTGTGTGTGTGTGTGTGTGTGTGTTTAAAGGATATAACATTGGGTGTATATAGAAGAATCTTTTTTACTGACAGGGTTGAGAGATGAATACAATATACATATGTCTGATAAAACTCAAAACAAAAATGTATTATAACAAAAAATTAAAGTAAAACATTATTAAGATCATTATGCCTTCCTTGAAACTGACGAAGTAGGAAATTGGATCAGCATATTTTGTTTGGATATTGAATTGATAGGTCTAAAATGAAAATCAGTTTGGCAGATGTGTGTGTGTGTGTGTGTGTGTGAGTGTTCAATATTTGCAAATGTGCATACACACATATTTGTGTGTGCTTCCTCTCTCAGTCTCTACCTTAGTTTGAAACAAGACCTGTCTTATTTTTAAACCTGAGCTCACTAGTTGCCTAGTCTGGCTTTACAGTGAACCTCAAGAATCTTCCTATCTCTGATTTCCAGTTCTGGAATAAGAGTGACTCTATCATAGCCAGGATTTTATTTGGGTGCTAGTAATCTAAATCACACACTCATGCTTATTCTATAATGCTTTACCCATTGAGCAACCACTCCCACACTGATTAATTTCTAAGATAGAATCTGACACAAAATATGTACCTGTAAACACTTATCTAAGAAAAAAAAGACAAAAGACCTGCAGCCATGTCAGCTTTATTGAAAACTGAGCAAGATTAAATCTAGGGGCAAACTTAGAACAAATAAATTATTAAAGACACTTCCTAACTATACAATATTTAACAATAATTTAACTATAATTATAAATAAATAGTGTGTGATAGTAATTTGCACAAATTTCCAGTGATGCATGTGGAATATAAAGTCCAATATCCAAAAGTTAATTACTTTATATATAAGTTATATGAATTATTGAAATAACAAAATTGTGTGAAATGAATTGATTAAAGTTTATGGGTAGGTTTGAGAAGAATGCAAGGAAGTTTATATATTTACAGAAATGAATGTTTTGTTTACTAGATCCCTGACTGTCTTGGTTTTACCAATAATTTGATTGTGACTCTTTACTATATAGGTTTACAAGATGAAACCATTTCATTAAACTGAAACTTTAGGGTATTTCTTACTTTATATGGTTTACTACAACTACATCAATGGCATAACATAAGAAAGATTAACTGTAGTGGTCTGAGTGAAAAGGTCCCTGCACAGACTCTTGTGTACGAATGCTTGACCCATAGGGAGTGGTACTATTAGGAAGTGTGTCCTTACTGGAGGAAGCACGTCACTGTGGAGGTAGGCTTTGAGGTCATATATGCTCAAGCTATGCCCAGTATAACACACACAGATTCCTTCTGCCACTGCCTGTGTATCAAGATATAGAACTTCTAGTTCCATTCCCTGCACCATATCTGCTTCTATACCAGGCTTCTCACTATGATGATAGTGAAAACCTCTATTATAAGCCAGCCTCAATTAATGCTGTGCTTTATAAGAGTTGCCTCAGTGGAGGTCTCTCTACAGCAGTAAAACCCAAACCAGTAAAAACCAAAAAGCTATGTCCCCAAACATCCCAGCATGCTGTCAAGGCTTTGTTGACTCTCCAGAACATGACATGAAAATCCTACTGCTGAAGAAAACATGTCTTTGAACATGGAAAAGTCAGACTACTGTCTGAATAGAAGCTTCATCTCTACTTAATGAAGATCATAGCACTGGATGGAACTCTACACTACCAAAAACGAAAGGTAATCAGCAATCTCTCCCAGGTAGGAATCTGCAACTTACAATAGTCACCTTCATGAAACATGTACATCCCTGTGTAATAGTCACACAAATGTTATGAGAATAACCTCTCGTTTTCTGAATGAATTTGAGGACTACACAATCAGATAAAAACCACAAGTGATAGTGCTAAGGCGATCAAGAACCAAAGACTACATACAACACAAACATAGAGAAAACTCTACTACAATTATTCTAAGTAACTATTATTCCTTACTTTATTTTCCCTTGATTATTATAATTATTCTGATAAAAGAACCTAGTGATAGAATGAAAACTAATGACATTCTGATATACCTCATAGATTACTGTACTGTTCAGCCCTCATTAGAGAAGATTCTTGGGAAGCTATTAATATGGCCTATCAAATAAAATGGCTTACAGCGTTAGCCTGACAACCTGTGTATTATCCCCATCATGTATGTAGAGGAGAAAAATCTACTTCACAAAATTTTTCTATGACCTCATCACTTGAACTATCCTATGTGCATCCCAGACGCACACATTCATATCCTACACCCACAAAATAACAAATAATCTTTTTAAAAATTACTTTACTTTTACATGTGCCTAATTTTCTAAGTTTCATGCTACATTAGATATTGCAGTGGTTTTAATATGCTTGGCCCATGGGAAGTGGCACAATTAGGAGCTGTAGCCTTGTTGGAATGGGTGTGATCTTGTTGGAGGAAGTGTTTCATTGTGCAAGTGGACTTTGAGGGCTTAAATTCCACCCAAGGAGGAAGAGACCATCCTCCTGGCTACCTTCAGGAGAAGTAAATCTTTCTCTTGGTTCCTCCAACCCCAAGTCTGCCTGCACACGGCCATGATGATAATGGGCTAAATCCCTGAAACCATAAGGCAGCCCCAGTTAATTGTTTGCCTTTAGAAGAGCTGCCTTGGTCACGGTCTCTCTTCAAAACAAAGAAATCCAAACTAAGACAGATGGAATAAGTAATGGATTGATTTTGCATAAGAAGTCATTTAATTGAATAAAAGGTGCACTGTGGTAATATAGCCTTATATTATAAACAAAACAGCCTATAAAATTAAAAAAACTACCCTGGTGTTGTGACTTACCCATGCAATTTTAGACTCATAAAGAAAGTAAAATCATTACTGTGAATTTGAGGCCACCACAAAGTACCTGGTGAGTTCTATGCCTGTTGGAGATTATATTTCGAACAAAAAGAGAAAGAAATTATAGGCAATGAACAAAAAAAAGTTAAACATTTAAACAAAATAATAAATCAATGCAAAAGAAATTTATAAGCTCAAAAAGCAATTTAGAAATAATACAAATAAACAGTTTTAAAAAGCAGCAAATGTCATTTAAAACAACAGAAAACAAATAATAAGGTAATAAATTTAAACCCAACCTATCACATTTCCATTGGGTGAAGGTTTTAACTGTAGGCGGAAATTGTCAAATGGGCAAAAAGGCCCAATATTTATATGGAAGTCTTTTTTTTTTTTTTTTTTTTTTTTTTTTTTTTTTTGGTTCTTTTTTTCGGAGCTGGGAATCGAACCCAGGGCCTTGCGCTTCCTAGGCAAGCGCTCTACCACTGAGCTAAATCCCCAACCCCGGAAGTCTTTAAATAAAATAATATGTTAAGTGTGTAAGAACTAGTAAGAATATAACATATAAGAATAATAATCTAATTATGGTGAGGTCTCTATTAATATCAGTCAGGAAGATTGGAAAAAAGACAATATCTGAATAAAGATGAAAAGTTTACAAAAATAAAGGACTTAGTTCATTTCAAGAACACTATTACCTTGGCATATTTCTGAATGTGTAACTTATTTGTGGTTGAGGAGTACAAGTCAAGATTATAGCACCTTTGAGGGCTTTGGATGCGTCATAATATTTTAGATACATCATTCAGCCAGAGAGCATGTGGGAGAAAAACTGTGTATAAGAGAAATTTATAGGTGCCCAAGCTTTCTTCCCCAACAGTCACTCTCTCTACATCTCTTTATCCTCAGGGAGAAATCCTCAAGTCTAATACCACTTAAATATCTACCTCCCAATGGTATCATCTTGTCTGTTACCATTAGCATTAAACTTGCAGGTAGTACTACAATCCAAAGGAAATGGTAAATGATTATGTGCGCAGTAAAAGAGATTTGAAGCATGAGTCAAGAAGTAAAACTGTGAGAAGGAAAAGAAAATCTTAGAATACTACATTAAGGAGATAATGCCTCTAAATAAGTGAGAAAAGAAAAATCTTATTTTTTTTCTTTTATTGGATATTTTTTATTTACATTTCAAATGATATTCCCTTTCCCAGTTTCCCAGACATAAGCTTCCTCTCACATTCCTCTCCCCTTCTTCTATAAGGGTGTTCTCCTCCCCATCCAATCCCTCTTCCTGCCCACCTTACATTACCTTACACTGTGGGTCCAACCTTGGCAGGACCACGGGCTTCTCCTTCCATTGGTGCCCAACAAGGCCATCCTCTGCAACATATGCAACTGGAGCCTTGGGTCTGCCCATGTATGGTCTTTGGGTAGTGGTTCAGTCCCTGGGAGTTCTGGTTGGTTGGCATTGTTGTTCTTAGGGGCTTACAAGTCCCTTCAGCTCTTTCAACCCTTTCAATCCTCCATCGGAGACCCCATTCTCAGTTCAATGGTATGCTGCTATCATTTGCCTCTGTATTTGACATGCTCTGGCAAATAAAATCTTTATAAATAAGAATAAAGTATAATGAAACATATGTGAAAGTCTCTTTTCTTTGTATGTTAACAAAATGCTTATTAAAAGCTAAGATTTGAACAGTCAGGTTGACAAATTAACCTCATCGATACTTATAGAACTCTGAACTAATAAAAATCAGTATACATATTGTTTTTAAATATATGCAAAATAATTTAAAATACTGACCATACTTTTTAAAAAGTATAAACAATTAAAATTAATTAAATCACATATGATATTTTCTATAGCTATAATAGAAATGGTTGAAGTCAACAACAAAATGACAACTGAAAAATCTCTAGAAACATGAAAACTGAATAAAGCTGCCTATAATAATTCACGGTCAAAGAAAAATGAAATTGTCCAGTATTTTATATTGAATTAACAATTTTCAATTGAATACCTTCTGTGGCCATCTGCATTCATATTGTGCAAATATACACACATAGCACTCTAGGAATGAATATGGTCATTCAAACACACACATGCATTAAATAGATAAATCCTTTTAAAGTATCAGATTAGAGTCCTTAAATATGTACAGTGGGATATGTCACTAATACCTCAAATTATGAGGTTAGCCATGTGAAATTAGCTAGAAACAAACAAATTGGACAAGCATGCCAAAGGAAAGTAAATATGAACAATGACAATCATTTAGGGCTTCACAGAGAAAATCTACTTGCCTCAACTGAGCTTCATAAGTATACTGACTGCCGATCAGAAATAAAACACAGATGATTTCCTCATTCTACACAAGAGAATGACCACTCCATTTACTTCAAATGTGCCATTAGTTTATAAGATTAGTTTCTTTGTAACTATTATATGGCATAAAAATATAGGTGTGTGGTTGTTTCCAATAGGGAAATACCATTTTCCTACCAAGGAGGTGTCATGAGACAGTCCTCTAGTAGGTGCTTCATATATTTCACTGAGAATCAAATGATATGATATTTTGTACTTATATTTCTGTAAGGAGGAAGAAGAAAAATTTATGGCCGGCTTCATTTGCTTAAGTTCTCTGAGTTGGAAAATCTTGTTATCCAAATAATTTATTTTGAAATCAATAATCTAGGTGATTATTGAAATTTTAACTGAGCAAGACTCTGGTTTTACTGACTCTTCATAGGCTAGCTTACCCAATGTCAAATTTAACATTTCAAACTGTAACATTACCATCCTATTGCTGCTGTCCTCTGAACATTCAGATTGGTACCTACACATGTATTGATGGCATTCTGTAAGACACTGGTTTTCTGTTTTAAGTCTCAAAAGAATTCTTTGTTCCTCTGGAAGGGAGAAAATGGATTCACAAGGAGAGGTTTCCTCTGATGTTAACAGTAAAGAGAGGGAAGTCAATATTTTATAAAGTATAGCAGAGGTAAGAAATTCACTCACAAAAACAAACTTGTCAAGTACAAACTAGATCTTTAAGCCTTAGAAATGGCTACTATCTCCTAACTGGATGGCCTTGTCTAGCCTCAATAGAAAGGATGCACTCAGTCCTACTGTAACTTGTTACAGAGGTCGATGACCATGAGATGCCTCCCCTTCTCTGAGGAGAAAGGGAGTGGGGCATAGGGATAGGGGAAGGGAGAGCGGGAGACTGGGAGGAGAGATCTGAGGGGAAGCTGCAATCAGGAAGTAAATTAAACACAAATTAATTAATAAAAAGGGATACGAAGTTCTTATGATGTAATAAATTCTTATTGTGTTCTAAGAGTGTATCTGTATTCTAGCCAGAGGAATACAATTCCATCCATTTATCATCAAAGGTTATGACTTCATTTTTCTTTAGAGCTGAGCAGTATTCTATAGTTTATATGTACCACATTTTAATTATCCATTCATTAGTTGTAGGGCATTAGGTTGAATCCATTTCTTGGCTATTGTGAATCGAGCAACAATGCATATGACTGAGTAAGTATCTGTTGAAGAGATGAACAATCTTTTGGGAATATGCCAAGGACTAATGTATCTCGAAAATATGAACATGCTAATTTATAATAGCCATTAACAAAATTTAAGATTAAAACTAAATAAGAAAGTATATACCCTTTTCAATGAAAAGTTTAACCCTCTAAATAATAAAAAAAAAAAATAGAGCAAGACACTAGAATATATCCCAAGTACATAGACTGGTACAATTAATATTGTTTACCAAAACTATTTATAGAACCAATGCAGTCCCAATCAAAAGTATCATATCATTTTTCAAGAAATTAAAAAACAAGCCTATTTTTAAAATTCTCACAAAACCCAAAAAGACCTCCAGTAGCTACAAAGAATTCTGAGCAAAAAGAATTAAGCTGTGAGGATTACCAATCTAGATCTCAAGATACAGTAGAGATCCACGGTAATAGAAACTATATGGTACTGACTCAAAAAAAAAAAAAAAAAAAGCTGGACATGTGAACAGATGGATCAAAATTGAATACCCAAAGAAGAGTACCTGTGATTTCATCCATTTCGTTTAATATTTTCATTAGAAATTTTTGTTTTGTTCTAGTTGTTCTTGTTCACTTGTTTTGTAACTGGACCCATGTTACAAGTATGTGGAAGCCATGCCTTGTTTCAATGCTTTCTCTCTGCTCTTTTCCATTTTTTAGATGGAAAGATGATGCTTAGAGCTTATCTTAGCTTAATTAAAATAATATATATTATCTAAAACTTAAGCTCAAGAAAATAAATAAAGCATCCTCAACAAACGGTGCTGGGGAAACTATCCACATACAAAAGAATAAATTAGATGAGTGCCAAAAAAATAGATCAAATAGATCAAAGACCTAAACGTGATACCTGAAACATAGAAACAGCTAACAGAAAACACGGACAGTACCCTACATGATGAGGTGATAAGAAAAGACTTTTAAAATAGGGCCTCATTTGCCCAATATCTAATACCAATAAGTGGGACTTCACATAACCACAATGTACCCTGTAGAGCTAAAGGAACAATCAACTAGATGAAGACAAGGCCTAGGGAATGGAAGAGAATCTTCACCAGCTGTACGTTTGACAGAGATTTAATTCCCAGAATATTTAAGAACACAAAAAGTATCAAGTAAAAAAAAAACATTAAAAATCACCCAGATACAGAACATACAGAACAGAGAATTTTCAAAAAAAGAAAAAAGAAAAAAAAATAGAAAATGGTTGCAAAATATCTCAAAAGTGGTTGTGGTCCCTAGAACTTAATGAGTGCAAATTAAAAAGACTTTGAGATTTTATTTTACCCCAGTCAGAATGAAAAATATCAAGAAAATAACTAACAACAAATGCTGAATTGATAAATGATAGATAGATAGATAGGTGAATAGATAGGTAGGTAGATAGATAGATAGGTGGATAGATAGATAGATAGATAGATAGATAGGTAGGTAGGTAGGTAGGTAGGTAGATAGATAGATAGATAGATAGATAGATAGATAGATAGATAGGGATAAATGGAATATATGAATATATTATATATATATTTAACAATAATAATCGAACAAAGAGAGACTATCAATTTAAGAGAAAGTGGCCAAAGATAGGAAAGGTATTGCGAAGAGTACAAGGAAGTGGGGAAGTGATGTAACATATTTTAATTAAAAAATAACTTCATAAAAAATGGAGTCCACCACAGGTTACTGGTTTCCAGTGAAAGTCCAATGCATGTGAATCAAGGAAATAACATAATGGGAGTTTGTGTGTGTGTTTGTGTGTGTTTGTGTGTGTGCTGCTAAGTTGTAATTTTTCTGTTTGTTCTTCAATTTATTAGTTTCAAAAAATAAACTCATGCATTCCCAGATCTCGCTCCGAAATTTCCTAAATTCATTTTCTCCTCTATTCACCATGGAAGGAGGAAACATTTCCTTTGGGCTTTCTTCCACTGTTTTCTCTTTCATTCTGTCTGTATTGGTAAGGCATCCCAAATTAAAAAGTCTAGGCTTTGCTACAGAGACGACTCGAGTTACTGCTCCTGATGAGAGCGAGCCAGAAGATAAAGGCTGGCTGATCCGCACTGCCTCTCTGCATTAGTCACAGGGAGTAAAACGGAAGAGCACCGAGTGTTGGATGCCTGCCTGCTTCTGATAGCCTTAAGCCTGCCTTTAAACATACTGTCAAGATCCATGGCAATCAGCATGTAAACCTTCTGTATTCTTTCCAAGGCTGGGTGTAGAAGTGTGGTAAGATCAACCTGCTGATCAGGGCTGCTGTTACCCATTACGGAAGTTCCAACTGAACGATACCAGCACCTCTGTGCTGATAAGTTCCATAGCTTTAGTGGAAATGGGGAAAGAAGAAGAAAATGTGAGAAATGTCTATGAAAGAATCAAAGAAAAACAAAGAACAAAGCAGAAGATAGGATCCTCCCTGTGTCTTCGCTGCTGTGACAGCTATCACGGGACAGCCATCAAGGTGGCCTACCAACCTCAAGGATCGCTCCAGGGCTGGGAAATCTTGTGATGCTGTTGGTTTCCTGTGATGACCTTGTTGGTTTCATTTACACTGACAAACCTGGGTTGGAACTATGACTGGTATCATTTTCGTGTTTATATTATTTTGTGATTTTGAGGATTTTGTTTTAACTATCAAAGCTGTCTTAAAACATCTTTTTTCTCTGTTGGTAAGCTGTAAAAGCTAAAAGCAGTTGGAAAGGAAGAGGCAATCATACTCCTCATGGTTAAATAGGAGAAGAAAATCACTTGGGAAACCTTGAAGTTGAGTCTGATTAAAAATTATTTGACTTTGTTCTAGATCCCACATATTTTCAGGAGGTAAAGACAGTTTCTTTCTCTACGGCTCTGGGAAATGATTAGAAGTTGAGGCAGAACTTTAGGACCTGTATTGGCTTGTTTTCATGTGCATTATTTTGTCCCTTAACTAGGGTGATTTTGGACTCTGACTCTGTTCAGAATCAACTTAGAGATAAGGCTCATAGTTGCGAAAGTCCCCAATCTGATACTTCAGTCAGATTCTCTGCAGACAATCATTGATTTTGTCTGAGATTTCTTCCTTTCAGTAAAAGAGGAATTCATTGCCGCAAGTATGTACCTGATTCAAAAGCTGCCTAGAATAAATTCTGACGTCTCAAGGTTGCTTTAAGTCATGATTTCCCTCAGAGAAGAAAGCTTTGCTTTATTTTAGTTTATTTATTTTTAAATAATGCTGACCTAGTACTTGTTAGGTAGACCAGGCTAGCCTTGAATTCATAATTATCTCCCTGGCTGTGTTCCACAAATGTTGGGAATAAAGGTATGTACCACCATGCCATGCTGGAAGATTTATATCTAAAGTAAGCCCTGAAGTTCTATTTGCTGAGAATTGTTTCACAGTCAATGTTCTTTCATATGTTCTGCACCGTTAAAGTGTTTTCAGCGTGTGGTGGTTTGAATTTAAATGGTGCCCATAGATCCATAGTGAGTGGCACTATTAGAAAGTGTGACCTTGGAGTAGGTGTGGCTTTGTTGGAGGGGGAGTACATGGCTAGGGGCTGGCTTTTGAGAGCTCAGTAGTTCAAGTCACTTTGTTGCCTGCTGATCTGATTGTAGAACTCTCGGCGCCTTCCCCAGTACCATGCCTGCCTGCGTACCACCATGCTTCCTACCATGACGTTAATGAACTAAGCCTCTGAACTGTAAGCCAGCCACAATTAAACGTTTCCTTTTTAAAAAAAATGGGTATTTCTTTACTTACATTTTAAATGTTATTCCCTTTCCCAGTTTCCTGTCCATAAGCCCCCTAACCCCTTCTCCTCCCCTTCTATAAGGGTGTTCCCCTCCCCATCCAACCCCTGCTTACTGTCCCCACCACCCGTGACAATGTTTCCCTTTTTAAGAGTTGCCTTGATTATGGCATATCTTCATAGCAATAAAACCCTAAGCCACAGTGCAAAGGGTTCCCTAATCCTTGTAGGTGAACTTGCTTTAGGGAGTTGCTGACTTCTACTTCTGCCATTCTGTCACTGATGCTTAGAGTGGTTATTATTTTACATAGTGAGTTGTGTCCCCTTCTGTCAGCTGAGAACTAAGGGATGCTAAAGCTTCTGAGGGTGCTACAGAGGCCAATAGAGTGTCTACAAAGAACACAAATACAACGGTGTCATGCCTTTGCATCTTTTATGCAGGTAGACTGACTTGCATCCATCTCTCCCAGCACATATTATAGAATTTAAAATGAAGCAGTTATTAATCTAGGATAGTAGAACAGCTCTCTAAGATCTCTACAGAGTCTCTCTTACTCTGGTATCCTGCTTACTGAGAGTTACCTGCTTTCATAGGGATGCTATGCCATATTCCGCAAAGCTACCACAGGATCATGGCCAGTGTTAGTAGCCATAGAACTCAAGACAAATCTACTCATATTGTCTCTATGTTATACAGATAACATTGTGACAATTAGATAAGTTTATAACAACCTGTGGTCTGGTGAGGAGAGTACCATGCCTTGTCATTTTTCAATAAATACTTTCGGTTTCATAAAGTAAAATCAGAACTACCTTCAAACCAACAACAGTGAAAACAAGAGTCCAAGTTATACTACCAAGAACCAGAATGTCCAACAACATTAATCATGATTCCTCCCTTCTGTCTTCAATTCTTTATTTTTTATTTTGAAATATCTTGCTCAATTATGAATAAGAGGAAATGACTTTCAGATTATGGAATCATGGGTTCTGCCTCAGATACTTCTAGAACACGAGATCTATCTGTAGAAGAGAGTGTCCTGGTTCAGTCTACCTTAATTGCTATGCCCTAGTCTCACTAAATATTCAACCCTAGCCCAACAGCAACAGTTTTAATAAAAGATCCCAATAATGCTTTCGGCCCACTAATAAGGAATCCTTCATTAATCCATTCTGCAAGATACCGAGACTGGAACCATTATAAAGAACATCAGTATATGTATTACAAGTGTGGATTGGTGCTCATATGGTAATAGCCTCATTACTAATCAAGCCCTATGATGGAGTAATGGTCACCTGGAAAGAGTCAGAGAATACTTTGGTGCCTGTTCTTTCTTCCTGCTCTTATAACATCATTGCTAGTCAATCACAGGATATATACTAACCTCACCTACACAAATCATCTCCCAAGGACCCTATATATATAATCACCATAATTGAATTACACACCTCCCTCTTCAACAGCTTAGAAAGTTATTAAAATAGAAGGTATAAACTCATAGGGACAAATCAAACTGTGTCTAACCCACATTTTTCAGCTTCTGAAAAAATGACAGGGCAGAAAAAAGAATACGAATAAAAATAGAATTTGTTCAGTCTTTTCATATTTTAGATAAATATCTAAAATATGATTTGATTACATTCTACTTTCTTGCTTTCTACTGATATCATAAAAATAGATCACTTCACAGCAGTGAGATCTCTGAAGGCTCAATAAAAAAGGGTATAGGATGTCAATGTTTTGGCTAACATTTATAATGAAATAATCTAGCATGTGCGCACACATCTGAGCTCCACAGACAGTAGCCTAATTGACGTATCAGCTGCTCTTGCACACGTTATAGTGACCCCTCCAGAAACAGTTGAGCACTGAGTTTCTCTTGGATGTTATCTAAATTAAAAGTAAATCAACAAGAGGAGAACTTGTGAGCTGGCAATTTAATAGGTTTAGTGGAACTCTAAGTCAACTAATTATACAAATGCAAGCCATCTGGTCAAATAAAAATGTAGTAGGGGAAAATGTTTAAGATCTTAACTTCCCAAGTCACAGATCTATGTTTCAATCCCCACCTCTGTTCATATCAGCTGTCTTACATTGAGCAAATTAGGGAACATCTGTCGGCAGAGGCTGCTAGCTAATCATCCCAATTACGTTGACTTCTTCAAGGGTCCTGAGTAGGCTGTGTCGTTGAGCCCTTCTTGTGGTTAATTGTAGCCATCTGAACTACTCTTGCCAAAACTTGAACAGAAAAGTAGTAAGTGCCACTTGAAGACTGCAGCTTTCTAAGGAGGCTTGTTTCTCCTCTGTTTGTTTTAACTGCAGACTGAGCTGACTGACAATAAAAACAAAGAAAAGAGAAGACGAAGAGCGATTACTTGAAGACATTGATTTAGGATGGTCCTTTGGAGTAGTGCAAATGAACGTTAGGGTATTCTTTGTCACAATAATTTTGATCACTTTAATGGATGCACCTTTTTAAATAGAAGTGCAGCAATGCCACCAACATTATGTTGTTGGTTTTTTGTTTTGCGTATAAAGATAGATGGAGGTAACATATCCCTCTAACACTGATCTAACTGGAGAAATTTTGCATAATGAGGGTCAGTCCATTCGCAATAAAAAAACAAAAAACAAACAAACAAAAAACCAAACAAAAACAAAACAACTTTTGCCTATTTAGATTTCCATTTTGCTCTTTCCTATCCATGCACACATCATGATCCCAATCATTTATCTGCTATTTTGCAATGTTCAAAGAATTAGGATCTCTTCATTGCAATTTTTAATTCAAAATGGAAGTCATTCTGTTACCCCTGTTCACCAAGGTGTTTGTCATTAGTCTGCTTAAGCCATAGTTATAAAAATCACATAGCACTGGCATTATTGCCCAAGGTCTGATCCCTAACTAAGGCAAAGAGGTTCTCAGAATAAGTGGTTTGGGTTGAAAGAATTTCTTAATATAGGCCTAGCAAACTAAAGTTGTCTGCATTACTTTAAACTAAAAGAAAAGCCAGTTGGAGTTGGAAGGGCAATGGGAGACGGTATTTGAGGATGAATACGACTAAAATTCATTTATAAACACATATGAAATGGCATAATGACAGCAATAGTAGGTTAAATGCTTATTAAATCTTTAGCAAAGTTACACAGTGACATTAGAATCCCATGCCACCTTCACATTATGACTTTCATTAGTCTTTCTATCATTTCTCATCACCAATTTAGCAGATAGCCATTTATTATCACCCTGTTCTGTGTGGGACAATATGGCCTATCTGATTTCCTCTGGCTCAGGTCACCTAAAAGCCTGATCAATTTGCAGATAGGGCTAAATTAAGTTTTAGAGAATGGGTCTGAAAGACTCGTTCAGTCCCTTGTTTTCATCTCTATTTCTTCACAGCTTTTATCTCCTGGAAACATCTTTTTGGTCCTTGCAGGCTGTACTCACAATGGGTACCAAGTTTCCCTAATCTATAGAATCTGCCTTCCTTCTCAACAGCAACTGTCCTGCCTTTTTTTTTAAACCATGTCTATCTTATTGCTGTGAGAAAACACAAAAAACAACGTGGGAAGGGGTTTATTTTATCTTTCACTGCCAAGCCATAGTCCATCACAAAGGGATATCAAGGTGTGAGTTCAGGGCAGGCACCTGGGTGCAGGAACTGGGTGCTACTTACTGGCTTACTCGCCATAGATTTTTAGCCTGCTTTTTAGAAAAATTATCATTATCTTTATCTGTTTTACAGTCCAGTCATTTTCTCCCTCCCATTCTGCCCTCGGACACCCCTGTCTCCTAGAGGATGTCTCCACACACTCCCCCCCACACACATACCCCACATCCTGCCGGGCTGCCCCAGTCTCTGGGGCCTCATGTCTTTCAAGGGTTAGGCTTATCGTCTCTCACTGAGGCCAGACCAGGCAGTCCTCTGCTATACATTTGTCAGGGACCTTGAAGCAGCTAGTGTATCTGCCTGGTTGGTGTTGGCCTGCTTTCTTAGACTGTCCTATACTAAAGTTCAAGGGTATCACTACCCCAGTGCATTGAACCCTCCTATATGATTTATTAATCAAGGAAATGCCCTATAAACTCATCTACAGGCAACCTGATGAAGACATTTTTACAACTAAGTTTCCTCTAGCTTGTGTCAAGTTGAAAAAAGAATCAAAACAAATGAAAAGCAAAAAATAACCAGCATCTGCCTCTAACTGGACAAAAATGACCAGAAAACCACAAACAATCAAAATGTATACAGTCTAGTCCTCATGAGTACATCTATAATGCAAGTCTCCACACCTCAGGCTATGGGATCAATTCAGAAGACAGGGCAGAAAGATCATCAGAACCAGAAGATCTTCCATGGGATTGTATTTTCAAGGAATATTAGAACTACATTCATAAAGTCTCACCAATATGACTCCTTAAACCTGCACAGCACAAGAATAAAAATAATAAATATGCCACATTGTGTGTGTATCTGTGTGTGTGTGTGTGTGTGTGTGTGTGTGTAGGGATTGTTAGAAGGTCTCAACCTTACACAGATAACTATAGACAACTAAAGAAGGCTGAGAACTGGGGAAATAGTGTTCCCCAAGGAAGAGCACACAACAGCTGGTGATCCAATAATTAATGATCATTCAAGAAAACATATACATGCAAATACACTGGCTGAATCATAGACACAAAGCAGGCTAGACATATGTATTTAATAATATATACTAACAATTCATGATGAAAAGGACATGTGTTTGAAAGATAGGAAAGGAAAGGTCTGTGGAAGCATTGGCAGAAGGAGGAAAGGAGAATGATGTAATTGCATTATAATCTCAAAAAAGGAAAAGAAGTTCTTAATTTCACTTTTAAAAATGAGCTACTTTTAAGGGTACTGTCATCAGGTTGGGCTCGCCACAATAATTCAGGATTATCTTCCTGTTTAGCGATTTATGACTTTGAGCTCATCCTCATCTCCAGTCAGAATGATCATGACCTTTTTGATCTCAGAGCCAGGATGCCCACAAAGTCCCCACGGCCCGTAGTAAGACTAAGAGTATACTCTTTTATTTTTACTGCAAAGTCTTTGGCTCTCTTTCAAGATCACCATAGGAAACACTCTCAGTAAAAATCTGGCATTATTTTCACAAGGAAAAGCATCAAATTAATTTCAGTTCTGTATTAATTTCATTAGCATGTCAGTCAGTACTCTGCTTCAGTCCTCAGGCTAAAGAAATAGGCAATAACTCATGCAAATAGCGCAAAATAATCATTTAATATAGAAATTCTTACGTCTATGCCTTTTCAAATATTTGACTAATTCTATTCAACAAGTTTTTATCAAATGAGTTTTATAATTACTAAATGATCGTTTACTTTAATTCACATTAAGTATTACCTGCATTGCAATGTTTTGAAATAAACTCTTATTTTAGATTGGAAAAGCTAAGCTAATTAACCTATCTAATAACTTACAAATTTGTGGGGAGGAGGGGGTTGGTGAAGACTTGAAATCCATCTTTGGACGATTTTAAGTGTATATAATACTTTCTTGTGAACTACAGTGATCATGTCTTGAATTTATTCTTCCTGTTTAATAGAATTTTTTAGCCTTTGAGCAACATTTTCTCAATTCCAACTTGCAGCCTCGCCCAAACTACCACCACCCTACTCTCTCCCTCTATGAGATATTTTAGATCGCATATCTATCTGAAATTATGAAATACTTCTGTTACTGCCATATTGCATACTATAGAGCATCTTCTAGGGAGAAATGATAACTAAGGCATGAGATCTATATCAGTTAAATAATATTACATTCTACCGATTAGAGAAACAAATTAAATCATAGTTCTATTGTTAATAAGGATAAAACTGGAGGGGGATTCGAAGCTTTCATTGCACTGACATGCTGGCTAGATTGGCAAGCAAAGGATGAACAGTGAAGGATGTAAAAGAGGACAAAAGCTGACAGAAGTTAATGTCTTTTTCTTATTTTATAACTGCCTTTGCTTAAGAAACATAACTAATCTCCACACATGTAACGCTCTTCATAAAATTTGATGAATAATAAATGATAAATTTCATATTTTCTTCCCATTATCTGAGCTCTTTTATGCTTATCCCCACATTGATTTATCTCTAAAGTAAAATAACAGATTCTGTGAATGGTCAAATCAAAACATCTTAACAAGACATTCATGGCGCGCACAAGTTTTCACCTTGAAAGCCCTTTCTCCAAGCAGTGATACTCTATACTTCTTCAAGTACAGAATAACGCAATGCCCAATCACAAATGACTTTACCTTTCTTCTGAAATCAACTAAAAGGGAGCTCTGTTTTGCACATTCTACATTTAAGAAACTCTGGTGACTGATTTCTTCAAGGGCAAGTTTTACTTTGGAAGTACACCTTGACCCTTTTTTCTTTAATTGCCTGTGATGACAGGAAAGCATTGTTAAAGATAAAGGTTTTGTGAGGAACCACAGAAACCATGGAAGGCATTAAGCACAACATACCTTGAAGAATAGGAGCAATGGAGACAAGTGACCTGCACACTCTGTCCCCAGGGCTGGGCAAGCATAGCACAGGACAGGAAGGAGCATAATGACACAATTGGAAAAGGACTTGGATCCTTCCAGTGGTTTCTTTAGTGGCTAAGGTCACCTGATTCTAAAGGGAAGAAAGGTGAAGTGTTCAAGTGTGTGACACTCAGACTGTTAACACCCAGTGGTCACTTTGCAGAGAATGGATTTTTCTTGTGCATAAGATAAACTCTCCTGTAAATGTGAAAGCCTTTAACATCCTGAGAGCATCATGTTTTACTTTTGTGGTGGTTTGTATATGCTTGGCCCAGGGAGTGACACTATTTGTGGCCTCATTGGAGTAGGTGTGTCACTGTGGGCATGGGCTTGAACACCTAAGTCCAAGCTGTCTGGAAGCCAGTCTTCTCTTAGAGGCCTACAGATGAAGATGTAGATCTTTCAGCTACTCCTGCTCCATGCCTGCCTGGATACTACATGCTCCAACATTGATGATAATGGACTGAACCTCTGAACAGGTAAGCCAGCCCCAGTTAAATTGTCCTCATAAGAATTACATTATTTATAATATCCAGAATGATAATTTACATAAAGAAGTATTACTCAGCTATTAAAAACAATGACTTCATGAAATTCATAGGCAAATGGATGGAACTATAAAATATCATCCTGAGTGAAGCAATCCAATCACAAAAGAACACACATGTTATGCACTTACTGATAAGTAGATATTAGTCCAAAAGTTTGGAATACCCAAGATACAATTCACAGACAACATGAAGCTCCAGAAAAAGGAAGACCAAAGTGTGGATGCTTCAGTCCTTCTTAGAAGGGAGAACAAAATACTCAAGGGAGGAAATAGGGAGAGAAAGTGTGGAGCAGAAACAGAAGGGAAGTCCAGAGACTGCCCAACCTGGGGATCCATCCCTTATACAGACATGAAACTCAGACACTATTGCTAATGACAAGAAGTGCCTGTTGACAAGAGCCTTATATAGCCATCTCCTGAGAGGCTCTGCCAGAGTCCGACAAATACAGAGGCAGATGCTCACAGCCAACCATTGGACTGAGCACGGAGGAGTTGAAAGAGTTTGCAACCTGATAGGAAGAACAATATCAATCAACCAGACTCCCCGTCCCCAGAACTCCCAGGGACTAATCCACCAGCCACATAGTATACCTGGAGCAACCCATGGTTCTAGTAGCATGTGTAGCAGAAGATGGCATTGCTGGACATCAATGGGAAGAGAGACCCTTGGTCCTGGGAAGGCTCGATGTCCCAGTGTAGGGGAATGCCAGGGATGGGAGGCAGGGGTAGGTGGGTGGGAAAGAACACTCATGGAAGCAGGGGATAGAAGAATGGGATAGGGAGTTTCCAAAAAGGAAACCAGGAAAGAAGATAATATTTGACATGTAAATAAAAAAATCCAATTAAAAAAAGTTGCCTTGGTTATGGCATCTGTTCACAGCAATGGAATTCCTAAGACAACTACTTCTTTCTTCTCCCCTCTGTGCTCCTTTAAGTTTCTGATGTTCACTTGTGCCTTACATAAACAAGAGATGAACAGAGGTTATATAATTTACTTTTAAATGCTGTCATTGTCCTACTTTTATGCTTGGCACATTTTTGAAGCTACTATCTGAAATTAACTTGCTCTTTTATGTGTTAATTCATGCATAGTTTTATATTCCTTACAATTCTATTGCATGATCCCTTTGCCCTCAAACAGACTCTCAGTATGACTCATTTTATATTTTGTCATGTTAAAATAACTGTAGACACCATGAACATGAAATACTAAGTGCACATATGTATGAGTCTCTCGGCTGAAAAGGAGGTAAAACTCAGCACTGAGCCCAGATCATCATTTTATTAAAGGCTGATCTAGGACAACATGTGCATTGCATTCCAGGTAAATAGCTTTATTAATGTTTACAAACAACTTCTTGTTCGATTGTGGTATTTTCTGCTTTGCTGAGAAGTTATCCACTGTTTTACTCACAAGTGCTTTTGTCTTTTCTTTCAGCAATGTTCCTCTTCTGAGACGCCTTACCACTCTCATATTTGACAAGCCACGCAAAATGTCATTTATTTCAATTTCTATTTTTTGTTGTTTTGCTTTTTAACTTCAAGTTGGTTAAACATATTGACTATTTTATAAACAAAAATACTTCCTCTATACATATAATTCATACTTAAACCCACACGCATCTATATATGTAGATAACCAAACCACCACCTCAGAAAACATAGCATGAGCCAACACTTGCAGATATATAATATAGAATCTATTTCACCAACACACACACACACACACACACACACACACACACATACACACACACACGGCAAATTGTAATGGATATTTAATAAAGTACAACTGATAATAATTTATGAAGTAATGTTAGACTTCTACACCAGTGATGCTATCAAAAAATAAAGTTAAAAATATAAGTCTATATTTTAAACCATTATAAAAGAACAAAATATGCGTGAATATTCACAGTATCCATAACTTTTCCATTTCAGGCATGTAGCACCTGATTCTCCACGGTGGACTTCGGATATGGGTGCACTATTGTCATGACTAGAGTACAGCAAACATCTGTGTGTTTAAAGACGCAGCACTTTGTTCGAAGATAAAAGTATGAAATTCCTTTGTTTAATGCATGTCTATTATGAGCTATTTACCTTATATCATATGTGACTTGACAGTCTCAATTTTTATAATTCTGAAGCGAGCTTTTATATTCTCCTGTAAAAGAAAAGTGATTAAAAAAATATAAAGATAGTCAAGGATAAATAAAGAACTTGGTGATAGTAAAGGAACCAACCAAAATACAATGTAAGGTTTGGGTATAAAATT
The DNA here is from genome assembly GCF_021556685.1 of Rattus norvegicus. Lineage (NCBI taxonomy): Eukaryota > Metazoa > Chordata > Mammalia > Rodentia > Muridae > Rattus > Rattus norvegicus. The sequence continues at coordinate 49,779,908 of NC_141540.1, forward strand.
AAGGAATTAAATATTTTCCTGAGGTCTCACACCTATAAGCTGTGGGACCACACTAACTCATTCATATAAAAGAAAAATGAGAGAAAAAGTCCATTGGTACTTAGAATAAGTATTGATGATGCATAATTTTTGACATGACTATGATGGCTATTCCCAGTTGTCATCTGACTATTCCTGGAATGAACTACAATCCAGAAATGAAGGTCACTCCTGTGATCCAGATCTTGAGGCATAGTACCCATGAAAAGCTTAGGTCCAGACAACTTGGTACATACCTTTAATCCCAAGATCTACAGGCAAGCAAATCTCTGCGTTCAAGACCTGCCTGGGACAGAGCAAGCTCCAAGTGAAGAATAGCTTCAATCTAGGCATGGCTGTACATACCTTTAATCTGAAGACCTACATAAGGACAATGGAAGAGGGAAGGCTCTCTTCTTCTTTGCCTGCTTGCACTTACTTGCCAGCATATCTGCTGGAACCTATTTCTTCGGGATTCTGACTTATACAGAAGACCAGCTGAAACATCTAGCCTTATGGCACAGAGTAACTTCTAGATTCTCCAACTTCCCATTCATAGATGCCCATGGTTGACTTACAGACTGCAGACTGTAAGTCATTTCAATAATTTCCCTTCATATAATGATACATTCCATAAGTTCTGTGACTCTTGAGAACCTTGGCTAATACAATAACAAACTTGGATTTTCTAAGTATCTAAGATTACAAAAAATTTTACATATATATATATATATATGTGTGTGTGTGTGTGTGTGTGTGTGTGTGTGTGTGTGTGTGTGTGTGTGTGTGTGTGATAGAACTGTCCTGTGGTCTTGACTGAAACCTAGATTGTTTTTTACAATAAAATTACTTCATCAACATCTATTAATGTGAGCAGTACAGAGTATTCCGAATGAAATTATAGGGAATTCCAAATTCTTTTGGTTAAATTTATCTCCATAATCAATTCCCAATGGAGCAAACTCTATTAGCACATGATGAAGAAATGTGTTTAAGCAACATCAAGTGTCAAAATAGGCCATACTATTTTTCAGAGAAAATATTAATTTCTGGCCAAGGTAATTTGACAAATCTTTTAAAACAATAAACATGTGGTTCACTACTAGGTTTTCTTTTGAAGAAAATTAAACTACAGTTATTTTTAATATATAATTAGAAACATTTTCCTCATAAACAGGTCCTTACACCAACTCATGGCTTACAAGTTTAAAAAAATATGGAAGTGAACTGATGAAGAGAGGGGAAATGAGAAGGGTAAAATAAACTGCAGAAAAATAGCACAAAATTACACTGAAACTTAGATCATGACCTAACCTTCTGAGGCCAAGATTTGAGCTTAAGAAGTGAATAAGGTTGTCCTCAGAAGCAGCATTGGCATCCCAGGAAATGGCTCAGTGTGATTCACTTCCAACTGAGGAAAAGTCTCTACTTAAATATGAATCAGAAACATAAAGTCTAGTAACTCAACTCTCAAACAATGGAACAAAGAAGATGAACATGTAACTTCACCAGTAACATCTGATCCTCCGTTTTGATGCATTTCTGAAAGCCACACTTTGAGCAAGAAATCGAAAGTGATTCTTCTTCTTGCTTTAATTTGACCCCTAATAAAGTGTTAAGGCTTCACAATAGAATAATCTTCTCAGGCATCATTTAAATGTATAAGGTTTATTTAAAATGAAAGGTGAAATTTCAAATAGTCTCTGTGCTGACATTATGAATCTCATATTCATATCTTTTGACACTGTATGAATGAAGGGAGATATTTAGAATACAAAATATTGCTTTGGGACTGGAAAAGTTAGGTAGTTCATTCATAGATTTTCCAAAAGAAAAAAAATTCCCACAGGTGCTTTACAGAGGCGAAAGTTCTACATGAAGTGATCATGTATTATTTAGCAAATGGCAGATTTTGTTTCCCAGATCATATTCTGTCATGTAGGATGACATCCTCTCTCTCTCATTCACATTATTTCTTCAATTCAAAATGTGCATCTTGAAAAAATAAGTAAGTAAAAGCCTGTATAACCCTATTGCTACTCCTTTTGTCAATGGAGTTGGATAATACATTCGAAAATGAATATTGTATCCATGTTTCTCTGATTGTAACATTTGCAACTTATACGTGTATTTATATACACATATACACTGATTTTATTTTTAATTACAAATATTACTACTTGTTTTAAGTATCAAACAATACATGATGGTATTCCTAAAGCACAAATTTAAAAAGTTAAAAATTAAGAGCTAGTATTAAGGTACACATATCATTGCCAATTACTAAGCTTTTATACAGGCTACTATTTTAAAGCCAGAATTTCATCATCATTAAAGATCTTATATAAATTCAACCCAGCAAGCCTAATAACAATTTATGAACACAAACTGAAAATGTAAATGAGTAATTTCGATTTTTTTCTCTTCTGTTTCATTGGCATAGTATTGGGCAAAGAGACAATTTTTTGGATTATGGTGGTCTTGTCATTTTTAGTAAAGCAACGGACGGACCAAAGTCTCTGGAAACTTCCATGGTTCATGTAGTTTTAAATTACAAATTACAAATTCTCACATCATCCGTCTTCCACTTTATAGCTGTTGGAACAAAAATCGATTTCTAAACAATTAGCTCAGAGCATGTTCTTCCCTTGCTGTTTGATTCTGTCAGTATGATTCTTGAACATAATCCGAAGACTGTAAGCCAATTCCTTGGCTACTTCTCAAAAGAGTTCTAAATATTTGCTCTTTTTCCTGAACCAATTATGCATTGGCAGATCCTCCAATTGTACATTAACCACAAAAGTTTCTTAGTTTCTGATTCTCTCTCTCTCTCTCTCTCTCTCTCTCTCTCTCTCTCTCTCTCTCTCTCTCTCTTATTCTTTCCTTCTTTTTCTGCCTATTGATGTTTTTGAGAGATGAATACTAGGAGAAAGTAATGTCAACTAATGATCCACTATCGATTAAACAATAGTCAAGGCCTGTAAATTGAAGAGCATAGCTCAGTTTACTCTCTGTGGGCTATAATCTATGGCAGGAAAGGGTCACTCTCAGAGAGTTTATATTCAGATGTCAGTGATATAAAGACTACTCTTTTCAGATTATACACGATTGCTTTTATTGGCTCGAATATTTTTCTTGCTTTTTTAATAGTTATCTGTAGGATGTCATACCGGTGACGGCAAGGAAAAGATAGAACGAGGCCTGTCATTGGACGAAAAGGAAGGATGGGCGGGAGAAAAGTTTTAGAGAAGGAGACCAGGGGAGGCAGGAGAAGCAGTGAAGAGAACGTGGAGGCTGATGTTAAAATTCCTCTCTGCACACTTACAGGTTGTTATGAATATTATTGAGGGATAGATGTGTACATACAGTGCTTTGTATGTTTAGGTGGACCATTATATCTTATAATTGGATCACAGGTTATTTTGTTGTGTGTTTTTCATGTGGTTATTTAAGTTTAAGAGAGTATGTGGCAGCCAGAGACACTAGGCCTCCACAGAACTGGGATGTTTATTTCTGGCATGGTGGCAGCATGCCTTGGGAACTAAATGGTTAGAGAGATTGCAGCCAGGCTCAGAGAGAAGCCACCAGCAGTGATGTGGAATGGAGCAGAGCAGGTCAGGTGTTTTGCTGACTGAATGAAGATATCTACCAGATATCTTGGAGCACTATGGTGCCGGATCTATAGTGTGGGGTAAAAGACAGCATTTTTTATAATTTTACAGCAACAATTATTTCTTAGTGTCATATTTCATTGCTGTTTTTCTATCTTAGGAAGGGATGATTGTGTGTGTGTGTGTGTGTGTGTGTGTGTGTGTGTGTGTGTGTGTGTGTGTGTGTTGGGAATCAAACATGGGACCTCAAATATGTTCAGTATTATACCTTAAAGCTTCTATAAGGCAAAGGACACTGCCAATAGGACAAAATGTCAACCTAAAGATTGGGAGGAGATCTTTACCAACCTGATACAGGGCTAATTTCCAATATATACAATATATATACAAAGCACTCAAGAAGTTAGACTCCCAGAGAATGAAATAACCCTATTAAATAAAAATGGGGTAAAGAGCTAAACAAAAAATTCTCAACTGCACTATTTCAAATGGCTGAGAAGCACCTAAAGAAATGTTCAACATCCTTAGTCATCAGGAAAATGCAAATCAAAATTACCCTGAGATTCAACCTCATACCAGTCAGAATGGCTAAGATCAAAAACTCAGGCAACAACAGATCCTTGTGAGGTTGTGGATAAAGAGGAACACTCCTCCATTGTTGGTGGGGTTGCAAGCTGGTACAACCACTCTGGAAATCAATCTGGTAGTTCCTCAGAAAACTGGACATAGTACTACCTTCGGACCTAGCTTTACCATTACTGGGCATATACCCAAAAGATGCTCCAACATATAACAAGTACACATGCTCCACTATGTTCATAGCAGCCTTATTTAAAATAGCCAGAAGTTGGAAAGAACCAAGATGTCCTTCAACAGAGGAATAGATACAGATAATATAGTACATTTACACAATGGAGTACTACTCCACTATTAAATACAATGACTTCATGAAATTCTTAGGTAAAAGGATGAAACTAGAAAATAATTATAAATGTGGTAACCCAGTCACTAAAGAACACACCTGGTACGTACTCACTGATAAGTGGATATTAGACAAAAAGCTCAGAATACCCATGATACCACTCATAGGCCATATGAAGGTCAAGGAGAAGGAAGACCAAAATATATATGCTTTAGTCCTTGTTATAAGAGGGAACAAAATAATCACAGAAGGTAGATAGAGGGAGGAATATGTGAGGGAGAGAGGAGGGGGATGGACAAAGTGGGCAGGATCAAGTGTGGAAGGAGACTAGGGAGAAGTACAGAGGGTCAGGAAATTGAAAGGTATGTAGCAGCAAGGGATGGGGAACTGGGGTTAGCCACTATAAAGTCCCAGATGCTAGGAAAGCAAGAGGCTCCCAGAACCCAACAGATATGACACTAGATGAAATTCCCAACAAGGACAGTAAAGATAGACCATATATAGAGGTCAACCACATCCCAGGTTGATGGATGAGGCCACCCAACCATCTCAAAAATATTAACCCAGAATTGTTCCTGTTTAAAAAAAATGCAGGGACAAAGAGTGGAGCAGAGACTGAAGGAAAGGCCATCCAGAAACTGCTCCACCTGGGGATTCATTTCATCTGCAGACACCAAATCCAGACATTATTGGTGATGACAAGAAGCGCTTACTGACAGGAGCCTGGTATGGCTATCTTCTGAGACTCTCTGTTAGAACCTGACCAATACAGACACGGATCCTCACAGCCAACCATCAGACTATGCATGGGGTTCTCAATGGATCAGGGAAGGACTAAGATTGCTGAAGAGGTTTGCAACCCCATAGGAAGAACAGCAATATCAACCAACCAGACCCCCCATAGCTCCCAGGGACTAAACCACCAACCAAAGAGTATACATAGAGGGACAGATTCCTCCAGCACCATATGTAGCAAAGGATGACCTTATCTGGCATCAATGAGAGGGGAAGCCCTTGGTCCTGTGGAGGCTTGATGACGTAGCATGGGGGAATAACAGGGTAGGGAGGTGGAAATGGGTGGCTGGGAGGGGGAAATCCCCTCATAGAAGCAGGAAGAGAGGGGATTGGGATAGGATTTGCAGAGGGAAATCCCTGGAAGGGGTGTTAACATTTGAAACGTAAATAAATAAAATAACCAATAAAAATTGTTTTACCTATGCTGAGAATTGCAAAAATGTTTCTTCTGTGTTTCTCCTTGGATTCTAGATCATTATCCAATTTTCTGCATATTTAACTACATTTCTTACATGCATCTTTAAAGTCCCTGACTGAGGTCTGTAAACTGTTTTATCCCAATCTTTCTTGTTTTGTGTGTGTGTGTGTGTGTGTGTGTGTGTGTGTGTGTGTGTGATTTTTATTTCTTGCAATGTCATGTTTTTTTATTTTATTTAATCTTTTTTTACTGTCCAGATTTTATCTCCCTCCCTGTTCATCCTCTAACTGTTCCATATTGCATACCTTCTTTCCCTGTCTCCAAGAGGTTAACCCCACCCCCAACCCACCCTACCAGACCTCTCCACTCCCTGGGACCTCCAGTCTCTTGAGGGTTAGGTGCATTTTCTCTGACTGAATCTAGATTGACAGTCCTCTGCTGTAAGTGTTTTGGGGGCCTCATATCATCTGGTGTATGCTGCCTGGTTGGTGGCCCAGTGTCTGAGAGGTCTTGGGGGTCCAAGTTAGTTTATAACCATTTTACTGTGATATGCTCAAAATGCTTAAATGTCACCTCTACAAACGCCTTTCGCAGAATTAGTTTTATAGCTGTTTGATTTTTTTAACTATGTCTTGTTATTTTCCTTCAAACTATTTTTACATGGCAGGAAATCAAGTACATATCATAACAGGTTAGAGTTTTTGTGGAGTCTTTTAACAGCTCTCTATTCTTCAGCTCAAATCTCCAATGAAGGTATGCAATGAATATAGACTAAGTCCTTGCAAAGAGTGACTCATGGTTATATCTCATTTCTTCTACATCCTCTTAATTTTTTATAGTGACCTTTTCCTTCTATAATTCACTAGTTTTCTACTGATAAGAGTCACAGAACATGATTTTATTTCTACCTGGCATAGTGGTCTCCAGATTCTGAACATGGATAGCTTTATCAAATTTTTTACCTTATTTCAAATGTCACTTCCTGGATGAAACTTTATTCAAATACATTGTCAATATTCTTTATTCTATAGTAAGTCTTTTCTCAAAAAATATGAGAAGCATGAGTTTAGTTCCAGGAATTGGGAGAGAGAGAGGCAGGTGTATTTCTGAGCTAGAGGTTATCTTGATCTGCAGAGTAAGTTCCCAGACAACCAAGCCACATGGGGAAACCCTGTCTCAAATATGTGTATGTGCGTGTGTGTGTGTGTGTGTGTGTGTGTGTGTGTGTGTGTGTAGGTGGATGTGGGTATGGTATGTGTTTTAAAGCAAAGACTATAAACTGTAGGTGGCAAGATAGCCTAGCAGGTTGTCAAGCCTGACAACCTGAATATAGTCCTTAGAATCAACTTGTTAGATGCAGACAAATTACTCCGCAAACAACTGTTCTCCAGATGGGTATTACACCATGTATGCTTGTGCACACATGCACACACAAAAACACATACACACATATACACACACACTTGCACATGCACATACACATACAAACACTCCCTAAAAAGTAAATATTAAAAATTTAACATTTAGGCTATACTCAGGCTTACATTTCAGGTTTGTGTCTTTCTCCTAATTGATAAAGGGAAATCCATGTAAACCTTTTGTACCTATGTTTTCTTTCTTTACTTCTAAATTGCAAATAACATTGCTATGTACAGGTTGAGAAGATTATAAACTAAAAAGAGTGAATTCGTTGAACTGATTTGGAAACTATCTGTAAATCTGTATAGATAAAATGTATGTGGTCTTATATGCCATTGCAATGTTAGATATAAACGCAATGCCTAGCAGTCAGCAGGTATGTACTGAGTAATGATCCAGTGAGAAAATGTACTAGAATGGATTTAATAACTCTTCCTAAAACTGATTTTCCTTTCACTGAGAAAATAAATGGAATTCATCGCCCCAATCATTAACCATAATCATTCCCCCAGTGCTTGTTGTACAACAAACCATAACTTCTTATACAGCTATATTCTAACACTTTACTATTTCCTATTAAGTATAAAATGTTTCAGCTGTGAACCAGCAAATCTATTTGTAAATCCTTTTACCTAATCCTCTACTTCATCCTTTTCAATGTTCTCTCTTCCACCAAATCTCTTGTTATTTTCCATTTTGTCAGAATCTTTGGCTGTTAGCTTTCTGACACGTTTGATCTTTGAGAAACACCGATACCAAAGTTCCTCAGAAAATCTCATCAGACAAACGTTTTATATTACTCTTGTTGTTGTTGTTGAAATTGTGACACTTTCTCTTGACCTCTACATACTTGGTCTTTACAAAACAACATTTTGGGCTTTGGATCACAGGACTCCGTACTCTTTGTTTTCCTCTGTATTTACTTTGAAGTATGTCTTTGAGCATCTCATATTCCAAGACAGATCTCAGGGTTCTCAGCCTTCAAAAGAACTGAATTCTTCACATTATTTCTATTGGATGACCCTTTCCTCTCTAGGCTGCTTGGAAAAATTGTCTCCACTCACATGGTATCATATCTTAAACTGCCTCCAGGAAGACTTCCAATGACTCATCTGTTCTCAGAGTACAGCAGAACAAAAGTGAATCGTAATTGTTAGTCTCCATATTTAAAAATGGGTTATATAAGTAGATGCTGCCAGCCGTGTGGTGATGCAGAAGAAGATGATGATTTCTAATCTTTTCCAACATTCCTATCTGGCACTTTATCTCTAAATAAATTATCCTTCAGATAAATGAAAAATAATCTCTTTACCATTTCAGTTAGGCTGTTTGGTCTGTAAAATCAAAATACCCTATGAACTGGGAGTTCACAGTAAAGGAAACATAACACAAAGGAAAATTCCTCCTTCCAGACCATTTTCCAGTGATGTTTAATGAAATAATAATGACTTCTTTTTCTCAGATAGGAAACAACTATCAAATGACTAGACCTATAATGGAGGTAAATGTATGCAATCAGAAGGGAATATTTAGTTATTCATTATAGATGAAGTTATAGAAATATTCAAGGAATTTAAGGTGCATTCATTTCTCTAATAATTTAGCTCTAGAATTGAATGTGCATATATCCACCAGGAGATGCGTATTGTTTTGTTTCCTATGTCCATATGCATTTGTCACTATTTATGTTCTTCAAGCATGGATATAACCCATGGTCTAATTGTAGCATTTCACCTGATACAATTTGAATATCTACACCATCTCACACCCATATGCAAAAACTAAGAACATTTTTCCCTTTATTGTGATAGTATGTAATAAAGGCAGATGATTAAGTTATAAAAGTAGATGCCCATCAGTGACATCCTGTCTTTAATGTGACGGGAGAGCACAGGTATGCAGTGCCATATAGATGGCATCTGTTGACTTTGATCTTAGACTTATTAGACCCTATGACTATGAAATAAAGTGAAATTTTTCTTTTTTTCCTTTTTTTCTTTCTTGTTTTTTCTTTTATTTTTTTCTTTCTGTTTTTTTTTTGAGGGGGGAAGGTGGGGGAACAGGAAACTCAGTTGTGAAAATCTAAGCCGACAATGATAACCATATCAAACGACCAGACCCACCAGAGCTCCCAGGGACTAAACCACCAACCAAAGAGTACACATGGAGGAACCCATGGCCACATAGGTAATAGAGGATGACATTGTCTGGCATCAATAGGAGAAGTCCTTGGTCCTATGAAGACTTGTTTCCCCAGTCTAGGGGAATGCCAGGGAGTTGAGGTTGGAGTGAGTGGGTGGGAGTAGGAGCATCTTCATAGAAGAAGGGGGAGAGGGAGGGAGAAGGAGTATCCAATTAAAAAAAGAAAACTAATTTAATGCTATCTATGGGATAAAATAATAAAATCTACAAAATAAGATATGTTACAAACTTTACATCAAAATATTCTTTTCCATGATTCCAACACTTGGTTATAGAAAAGCTATCGATTGAACACAAGCAGAAGTTTTCCTTGAACATTTGCATGAAGAAACAGAAGAGAATGACCTTTCTTCCTAGGATATGACTTTTAGTCTGGAACAACCAGTTCTGCATGTTGAAGGGACACTGGGGAGATATCTACCTAGACAAAGGAATGAACCCAAAGGGATGCAAGGGGAGATTAAGAACAGCTGTGCTATATCCCACGATTTCCATTTAGGCTGTGGAGCCAATTTTACTCAATGTTGCTGCAACAACACATTTGATGTTTTTAAGGTGTGAGGGCACATAAATTATTTTCCTTGTTAAGCTTGTTCCAATGGGACTTTATGAAATCTTAAATCCAATATAACCTCTTTTAATAAAACTGGTATGTTAAATATTATTAAATAGAATTGCCATTTCTGCCGAGAATTTTAATTATGGATATTAAGATACAATGTAAAAAGTAACAATAAAGACAAACACTAAAGCAGCTCTATAGATGGGTACCCAGGGTACAAGAAAGTTCTAAAAATAAAAGGATATTACTTTTCCCGTTAAAAAAATAAAATCCAATTGTAATTTTTGTCTATAAATACACTCTGAATCCTAAACAATGTTTAATTTCATGGGTTTTTACTTAATAAAGTATTTGTATTTTATAGCCAAATATGCTTTTTGAATATTTTAATGAGCTTATATTTGCATTTTTAATAAAAATCTATAGAAAACCTGAAACAAGAAGAAGCAGAGTTGGTTAATATTCTTTCTTAATAAAAATCTTTCAAAGGGAAATCAATTTCCTGTAGAATAGGAAGTGAAATCTAAAATCATTAACCATGCAGCATGCTCACACATTTGTCTGGAGACAAGAGTCTAAGGTAAGAGGATTACAAATTTTTAAATCAGCCTCACCACATGGAAGAAAGAATAATATTTACTATTCTATGTTTCCATACTAAATATATCAAACACATAGTTTACAAATAGTTGTGATAGAAATTGAAATTAATAAAGCCAAAGTTATTTTTTATTAATGTGTAATTATACAAACTAGATCTTACTCATCTTCGTATATGTATATAATACACCTCGACAATTTTCTAACCCTAAAACTCTATTATTTATATTACATCTCTCAGTGATCGTCTCCTTCTTTTAAAATAGTGGTCTTAGACTGCTGAATGTAATCCTCCCATGTCAGAGACTACAGATAAGGGCAAGCATTTAGTGTTTGTCATCCTTTGTCTGGCAAATCTCATTTACCATGATGACCTTTAGCTCCACCTATTTTCCTATAGATGATATGAGTTTCCTATACGTGCCATTTCTTCTTTATGGCTGAACAAACCTCCATTGTGCATATTTGACACATGCTCTTCCATTCATCTGGAATGAGCAGCACCTAGTCTGATTTTATGCCTCGAGTGTTGCTAAGAATGCCCAAATAAACATACATATGCAAATATCTCTATAGTATGCTGACTTAGTCCTCTAGATATGTACTCAGAATATTATGACTAAATAAAGTGGATGGACTTTATTCATTTCCCAAGCAACTGGACACATTTACATTCCCCTCAGCAATATCCCTATATCCACATCAGCATTTATTAATAATTTTCTTGATGCCACCCATTTTGGGGTAAAATAATATCTCAATTTTGTTCTGATTAATGTTTTCCTGATGGTTCTAGGTTTTGATTGTGTTTTGATGTATTAGTTGGGTTTCTTCCTTTGAAATTTGTGTGCTGAAATAATTGCCTATTTACTGATGATAATTTGTTATTTTAGTGCCTCCATTCTTAATCCTTCCTGTATTCAGGATGGAAAGCCTATGTTACATATTTATGTGGTGATGACTTTGCCATTCTATACTCTTTTACCTGATTGTTTCTTAGATGTGCAGGGAATGAATCCTCATTGTAAGTCCTTGCCCTTTTCCTGAGCTATTGGAGTTCTATTTATGAGACTGTAATTGACAGTATCTTCAAGTATTTCCATATATTTCCTCTGGTACTTCTACCGCTCTATATCTTAAAGTAAGTCTATGATTCATCCTAAATTGGTTTTGGTACATGATAAGTGCTAATGATCAAGGTTCAGTCCTTCACTTAGGTGCTTGTCTCATAAACTAGGATATGAACAGTCATGCTATAGGTTCCTGCCACTGTAATTTTTGTACAATCACTTGCAGCCAAATAGCTGTATATGTCTGAAACCATAATCCCAATTTTTTTCTTCCCTAAATTATTTCTACCGGGTATTTTGGTCACAGGCATCAAAGCTAACTAACCCAAACAAGTAACTTTGCAGTAATCTTTCATCATACAGAAAACAAATATGGATGAAATAGAATTCACTTCTAAATATAGAGTTCTTTGTGACCACACTAAAGTAAATAATATTCATTATGCTCATTGTGACAGTCACGTTAATCTAAGAAATTGAATCTGAGCATGTTGTCACAAGCCTGTAAACCAATCATATTTAAGGCTTAGGAAAGCTGATTACAAGCCAGCCTAAGTTATGGAAAGGGTTCAATATGTAGCAACAATGAATATGTATTATTAAATAAAGAGAGGGGACATGTTCAAAAATATTAGAAGAGGAATTACCAAGAAAGTGTCTTTCCTTTCTGAATAACAAAATTCTTCCTGCCTTGTTACATTAGACCCCGGAAGAAAATAAGTTTAAATAAGCTTTCACATATATATTACACCTTACATCATTTATCATATATACATATATAATAGAAAACCCAATATAATTAAATAATTGTGTATCCTGTTAAAAGGAAATATAAGACTAGTGTGGTTTATATGAAAATTATTTAATATTATTTCACTCCTTGGCTTAAAAAAAATGACAATGTAATGAGATATTCTCCCCAGTGGTATATAAGTTGAACTTTCATTCATTTCAAAGGGAATTGTCACTAAATATATAAAGTGATTTTTTTCAATTACAAACAATAACAAAATCACATAAGCATGTATGGGTTCACTTTAAATGTATCTCAACAACTAACATTTGCTAAACTATGTCTATTCTAAACAATGGATTTTAAAATGTAGTGCTGTACTGTAGAATATTGAGTGTATTTTTATCATGTAAATCTATAACACAAAGTCCTAAGATAAAGATATTTTATGTGAAATAAAATAGAGTTCACATAAGAAGTACCTCTTGGGCTTTGATTCTAGCTATAGCAAAAACATGGATTGTGAATTTATTTTTCCTGCAGATTGTATATTTTTCTGTGAACTCTCTGACCTCGTAGGTGGGCAGATTTGAACAATTCCTTCTACGATGATAATAGAGTCAAAGGGCAAAACGTTCTGAGCCTGAACTGAACCTAAACAGTAAGAACAATATCAAAATGTATGCAAGAATGCACAGAATGGTTACCGATTTTATAAAAGCAAAATATAAAACACACCATAAAATTGCCTTAAGAAAATAAGCCCTGTGTTTGTCTAACACACCCACTGAGTCTGTAATAATCACATGAGCTACTTTCAAATCTTAAAACAAGACTTACAGGTATAGAGTCAGGTCAAGAAAGAAAGTGTTATTTTTTCCAAGGACAACACGTATCCTACTTAGAGAATAGTGATAAGCGAGCACAAGATTGATAACTGCAAATTTCTAAAAAAGAAAATAAAGAGAACAAAAATCAAGCCAATGCTGTGCCCAAGTTTCCAGAGAGGGAAATGGAGAATTGAAGCAATTATCTGGATAATTACAGCTCAAAAATGTAAACCTTTCTGCTCCATTTTTTATGTACTTCAGGCTAAAATTTACTCGGAATTTTCACTTTCTGTGACTGTGTTGCCGTATTTCATAAACTTGCATTTCTCCACAGAAATGCTGCACGGTTTTACCAGATTGCCCTGGGGTTGCGAGCAACTAAGGAAAACAACCACATAGCAACAGATCCATCTTAAACTGTAAACTTTCACGACATCCCAGAAAACATTGGGGCTTTATCCTCTGCCTAAGAGAAAGCCATCAATATAAACATATTTCATTTAGAAAATGTTTCTCTTTCCATCAGATGGGCTATTGGCTTCTCGTACAACTTGATGTATGCAAAAAAAATTTCAAACATGTTATAGCTTAGAATAAGAAAAAGACGCGATAGCCACAATATGAATGTCACCGTGAGACACCATGAATTTCATTCTTTACCACCTTATGAGATTATTCTCTGTCTGCTGTTCTCTCTGCTCTTGATTTCAGTTCAAGTGGAATTTTCTGTGTGAATCACTAAGGAAACCATCAGAAAAATATAAAAATTAACTATTTACCAAACAAACTTTTTGATCAGCATAAAAAATGTTATCTTAGATAAGAGAAACAGAGGACAAGACTTTTGTTTTTAAATTTAAGGATTTTTTAAATTTCATTTCCTTTTATTTTATTTTTCTCTCATACACTTCATCCTGATAATAGCTTCCCCTCCCCCCAGTTCTTCCGTTCCCCCTCCCTTCCTCCCCTATGTCCCCGATTCGCTCCTCTTCCATATTCCTTCCACAAAAAAAGCAGACTTCCAATGGATATCAACCAAATGTGGCATAACAAATTACAATAATCTTAATTAAAGACATATTGGCTAGGAAACACACACACACACACACACACACACGTGCGCGCGCGCACGCGCATACGCACACACACCTTTGCATCCTGTTGTCAAAATATACACAAGATCTAATAGAGCACAAAATCAGAAACGGTTTCTTTACAGAACAATCTGGAATTTTTATATTTTTCTGATAGCTTCCTAAGCTTCACCCTTAAGAAGGTATTTCTTTTGGCAGCTTTAAATGAACTACTGTGCCAGAACCCGACAGCACCAGTGGAATAGTCTTGGAAGGAGGAGTGAGGATTACAGATAGGATAGGCAGAAAGAAAACATAGTGACAAGAGATAGATTTGGGACAGCTCTCAGTACATATTGAAGCCTTGACTTTAATCAATGTAGCCCTTTTGTATCTCACAGTGTCCCTGGAAACAAAACCATAAGCTAGTAAAAATAATGACTGACATATACATAAGATATCTGTTCCTATCTGGAGGCCTCTCTGTTCTTTCTATCAAGGTTAATAGAACATTTGGCCCCTGGCCTTGAGCCTCAAGTGTATCTCCTCTTATCGTTCTCTGCGTCAGCAGGCCCGGAAATCTGCCAGTGGACCTTGACCTACCTTGACTCTCCCTCACAGGCAGACTTTTAAGAAGCAGACAAAATAATTTCAGACACTATTAAATGACATTCTGATTATTAACATCCAAAAACATGGAATCTTGTGGTAATAGTTATCTGTCCCCCTGGGGTCTTATCGATGCCAGGCACATGTATAAATTAAAGATTGGTTTAAAAACAATTGCTAATTTTAAAAGTAAGAAGCAAATTAGTTTAAATCTCACCCCCTGATGGATGTGGTAATAAGGATTCATAGTCACTTTTGGCCATCTTCCAGTTTCACTAGGTCATGATATGGAAGCTTAGACTGAGACACTCACCAACGCTCCGTTATCTTTGTGGAAGGATCATGTAGAATGGGACACCGCCAAAATTACTCAGACTGAAAGAAAAGGGCTGGGAAATGAGAAGACATTACATTTGGAGAAAGTCAAAAAAGAATCATTTCAAATATTAGAGAACTTTCATAAACGTAGCCACATTCTTAGGTTTGTGTTCCACACGTGTTCAGTTTTTCATGCTTAGAAATAAGGGATTTGACTCTTATAGAATCTTAAAGCAGCTCAGGGCAAATGTCTACATCTGTGACTAAAATCTATCCTTTATACTCTTTGCTCTGCTTCCACTTAAACAAGTGTCATAATAACTAATAAATCGCCAAAAGTCCGTTTTTTATGATCGAAGCTATGATCAGTAAAAGATAGCTTGTGGTGATCCAAAACAACTCTTCGGAAAATTCATCATTCTTACCCCCACAACGGCCTTTCATACACAAGCACATACACAACTACCAGATTCATAAAACTCACGACTCAAGCAGAGTTTTCTTTTGTTCTGTTTCAGGTTTTCAACTTTCAAAGACTGAGCAGCTAAGGTGAGTATTAAACGGAAAACGCACCTGAGCATGCAAGGCAACAGTATCTCCTCCATGGTAATAGGGAGAAGACACCCCACACCTAACTACCAGGCTCGCAGCCTGATGCTGTTATAGCAAAGGATTGCACAATGGGTTGTTTCCTATACTAGTTTGTTCCCTTGGAGTTCTAATGGTTACATGCTTTGAATCAAGGAGTTGGCCAGACTATTGCTGGAATCTTTTTATAATAATCACCAGTTTATTGATTCATTTAAATTTAAAGTGAGCTTATTGCATTTATTCCATCTCTTGTCTGGTATTATATTCAGATATTAATGTATAAAACATACAAATTTTCCACATAGATGTTATTATTTATTATGAAAGCTTTTGTCTTTATCTCTTCTGAATGCTATAACAAAAATAACATAAACTGGATGCCTTCAAAATGAAAAAGGAGCATTTATTGTAGTTCTGAAGACCAGGGTTGACAGTATTGCCATGATGATGATATTGCCAGGTACTTGGTGAGGGACATCTTTTGACTTGAGAGGTCACCATGTTATTATCATGACATTATATGGACAAAGGGATTGTGATTTATCTCTGGGCTACTCAAGGGCATTCATGAAAGCTCCTGTCCTTATGAGCTTGTTGCAAACATAGCCCCAAAAGATCACCAAAACTTTGAGGAAAATAGCTTTCTCTAGTATATTTGGATTAGGTATGAACATTCCTTCAATTGCTCCCAGATTCCTTATTTCTGGGATTTTTAAAAATATCTATTTATTTATTGTGCATACATCATGCAGCTTTCTGCCTACAGGCCAGAAGAGGGCATCAGATCCCATTACAGATGGTCGTGAGCCACTATGTGGATGCTGGGAATTGAACTCAGGACCTCTGGAAGAACAGTCAGTGCTCTTAACCACTGAGCCATCTCTCCAGCCCTATTTCTGTCATTTTGAATAAAACCATGCTTAAATTTTTTTCCTGTCCTACAAAATACATGAGTTTTATAAACTTTCCAGTGGTGAACGTTATTTCTTCTCACTCTTCCTTTTTTGAATTTTTTTTAATTTTTATTGAAAATAGTTTTTTCACTCATACAGTACAACCCAAGGACAGTCTCCCTTTTCTACACACTCACCCTCTTACCCTATATCCCCCACCCCTAATACCGAACACCTCTGCTATCCCCAAGATTCACTCTCCCTCTATTTCTTTTTTAGAAAGAACAGGCCTCCAAGTGATGACAGCCAGACAGCCAAACAAGACAAAAGAAGATACGGTAAGAGGCAAACAAAGTCCTTCCTCATGTCAAGCTGGACAAGGTAAACCAACAGGAAAATAGAGTCCCAAGCAGGTAAAACCATCAGAGATAAACCCACTCCCAATGTAAGAAGTCCCAGAAAATCACCAAGCTAACAGCCATAACATGCACAGAGGGCCTGGTGCAGACCCCTCACCCCAGCTTTAGAAAAATTCAAGTAACCTGTAGATAAATTTATGACTTAAGACCTAAATCTTTCATTTTTTGTGCTTTGTTTCTGTATATCGATATATTTTTATATTGATAATATAAATGAGTATTTATAAACTGTGTGATTTTTTCTTTAGAATAAAAAACTAACTAGGGTATCTATAAGAAAATATAATTTGTTATTGATGGGTGTATTTCAACTGCACCACCCTTTCCGATGATGCCTAAAGTTATAGATGAAATCATTGAGTACAGAACAATGCCTTAATCTACATGTTACAAATCCCACTCCAAAGTCTCATTTGTAAATATACATAAGAACTTAGATGATTTTGCCTTAACCTCTGTCTTATAGCCATATGTATCTTCTCGACACACACCCTGCCTCTGGGAAACTTCTGCAGCTGTACACCCATTAAAATTGCATTTTGTTATGGAAAAGGACTCCAGGACATATGGATACTCAGAGGATTTCTGGTTTTGTTCTTCCCCAGGATTGGGTTAAATAATAGATCATCCTGCAGCAGTGTACAGAGGATTTTATTATTTATTTTTTATCAATGAAAGAATATGCATATTTTTTACACTAAGGTAATTGCCTATCCATCCCTAAACAATTTCATCCCTAAACAGCATTTCATATTCTCAGGAGCAGTCTTTGATGAAGATTTTGCTTATACCCAAACAAATTCTACATTACATATATATTCCTTTGCACTCACTAATCCATTATTTAGGACACCTACTCAAAGACCTATAAGAATCAAACATAATTTCATCTTACAAAAACCAGATCCACTTCCCACCAGGTTATATTTGTTTATGTTTTGAACATTTATGTAGTTTAGTAAAGATTCTACCTGCTTAAGGGTTCCAGGACTTTCCACCAGATAAAGCATCTATTTCTAGAGAATCATTCACATTTATAATATCAAGAGTGATGAAAATTTGTATTTGTGTAATCATTCAACATGTTATTTATACAATTCTTGTCAAAAGATACACAAAGAAAATACCCTGTACAATTTCTTCAGTAAAAGCTAAGAAGTAAAAAAAAATCTAAAATTTTGGTGGCTCTAAGGATGTTCCAAAGATTGGATTCAAATATCAGCTATCATTAAGGAGAATGAAGTCTCCTGGGGCTGTGGCTATGCAACAATATAACACAGAGAAATTCACAGGCATCCAAGATGGTGGAGGACTAGAACGAATCTGGAGAAAGGGTTGTGTTGGGGAGTCAGATATGTCAGATCACTTTTAGAAATCTGAGTTAAGATCCCATCAAGAACTACCATCTCCACCATCTACTCAATATACAATAGTGTGACACTCTTTGAACATCAAAACAAGGAAAGAAAAAGTGAAATTTCTACCGCTCTTATATTACTGTATTTTATGATTTGTATAACAACACTTAACTCTTGTGTTTGAGACTATATTATATTCTGTGTGTTCATATAAATTGATACTGATCATCACGTTGTTTTAGGTTACATTTAGGAATATTATACATTAAACCCATTGAATGGAATATGTTTACAAGAAGGAATTATAGCAAGAAGTTATTTTGTGGGCTGAAGTAGTTCTTTCTAATTTAAAACCAGTCAGATAACAGGATGTTTGTTTTTCCTTGTATAATTAAATCTTGTGTTTGTGTGGATATTTTTCATTTATATGTGCCAGAACAAAAGGTCATTTATAGTTTTGAGTTAGCATGAACATTCTAAAACATTCTTTTTCTTTCCAAACCGCCATGACAACCAAGTGATCTAGCCAATTACTCTGCCCAATTATAATTCAGAAATTCACATTTACGTTTGCCAAAAATTTGCCATTTCTTTCCTGCCAACTCTTTCCAATATTTGTAATTTGCTTTAATTTAAGTCTTGATTCTTATGATTGTCCTTTTTGCATGACATCTTTTCACCATTCTCGTACAAAGTGACCATAAATTACCTTTGATTAATGATGAGAAAATAATTTTATAATTCATTTCCTCTGCATTTTAAACCATACATATTTTTAAAATCCTTTCTCTTATTCTTTTAATTATTATGTTCTTTCTACCTATTTATCTTTCTTTACTCAAATATATACATATAACTTTCTCATTAAAAAAATAATAAAAGCATGTTGGGCCAGAAGGTTGGGCCAAATCTGCAGTTTTCTCTTTATGACCCACATGTTGAAGGAAAGATCTGATTTTCAAAAGTTGTTTGATGACCTTCACATATGTTCCCTGGCATTTACACACACACACACACACACACACACACATACACACACACACACACACACACACACACACACACACACGTATGCACACACAAAATTATATAGTTGGGAAGCAGAAACTGAGCCAGACTAAGAGGCATACTGCTTACATGTATGCTTTCCTTGGGTTTGCTCAGCTACCTTTGGTGTACAGTTCATCCCACGTGTAGGTTGCATACGTGGATGGATTAGCAATCAAGACTTTGTTCTACAGCAAAACTCATCGACGAATCTAAGGGTGGCAATTTTTCAGTTGACATTCCCTTTCCACTGGTATGTCTAGGTTTGTGTCAAGTCCCCAAAATAAAAATCTTGCATTTTGTACATCGTAATAATTGTGGATCTATTTCCTTCTATATGCAAATATCCAGTTTGACCTGCACCATAGGTTGAAGATACTGTCTTTTTTTCCTTCCTGTATTTCTGGCTTTTTTTTTCTTTTTAATCAAAAATAAGGTGTCTGTGGGTTTGTGGATTTATTTCTCATTCTTCAATTCCCTTGATCACATCTCTGTATTTTGCCAATATCATGAAGCTTTTATTACTCTAAGTCTTTAGGGCAACTGGAAATCAGGAATAGTGAGAATTAGAGAAGTTCCTTTATTGCTAAGGATTGTTTTAGCTATAATTGGCATTTTGTTTTCCACATGAAGATGATAATTTTCCTTCCATGATCTGTGAAGAGTTGTGTTAGAGATTTGATGGGAATTATATTGAATCTGTATATTGCTGTGGTTAGGATGTCCAATTTTACTATATTAATACTACCAATCCATTAGCATGGGAGATCTCTCCATCTTCTGATGAGTTCTTTGAAGACTTTCTAAAAAATTCTTAACATTTTTATCATGCAAGGCTTTTGCATGCTTGGTTATTGTAAGTCTCAAGACATGTTGCATTATTTGATGCTACTGTAAAGGGTATTGTTACCCTGGTTTCATTCTCAGTCCATTTGCCATTTGTATATAGGAGTGCTACGGAATTCTTTGGTTTAATTTTTATCCAGCTACTTTTATGAAAGTATTTATCACCTGAATTCTCTGTTAGCAGTTTTAGAGTCCCGTATGCATCCTGTTTGTCATCCTCAAATGATGATTCTTTGCCTTTTTTCCTTTTTCATCCTTTCCAATTTGTATCCCCTTGGTGTCCCTTGATAACTTATTGTTCTAGCTAAGACTTCAAGAACTGTATTGAATTGGTACAGAATGAATGGACAACCTTGTCTTATTACTGATTTTAATAGAATTGCTTTGAGTTTCCCTCCATTTAACTTGATGGTGTTATAGGTTTGCTATAAACTGCCTTTATTATGTTTGCTCCTGAAGAAGACCTAGGTTCAATTCCTAGCACTCACATGGTGGTTGATAGCCACCACTAACTCCAACTTCAAATGATTTGAGGCCCTTTTGTCACTTCCACAGGCATCAACCACGCACATGATACACATACATACATTCGATCAAAGCACTCATAAGAATTAATAAATCCAATAAAATGTTTTAAAATATTCAAGATTTTAAATTACAATTTAAATGTATCATTTCTTTTTAATTGTTCTATCCTGCATTTCATCCTTCTGGAGTCCTACCACTAAATGCAACTAATAAAACAGTAATATTTTATCAGCAATCAATCATGTTATTTTCACGTATTATGGGCAATATAGGCCTTAAAATACTAGTGAAGAGGGGTTGTCCCTCCTCCCTTGTTTGTCTCCTTCAAGAACTGGGGACACAGCAGCTCTTCCTGCTGTGCAATCTTTTAGAGACTGTTCCATTCCCATCATTCCAAGGATATTAGACTTGGGGTATGATAGCACTGTCTATTCTTTAAACAATTAAGCAAGCAACACTCACAATACATTGTTTTAATCACAATTATTCTCCCAATAAGAGACACCATGAGCTACAAATTTTGCATTTCTTTCCTTAACTTGAACATTATGGAGGTATAGAATCATTACTGATATCCAGAGAAACACTATTCTAATTTTTACATTCCTCTTAATACTACCAACTTTTTGATTTGATACTCAATATCACACAACTTCTTTTTACAATAACTTGTTAATTCCTAGGGATAACGCAACCTGATAATGTTCTATAAAATACACAGGGGAGGGTGATTTTAAAGTCTGAAAACTCAACAAGGAAAAAAATAAGTCATACCAGAGTTTATATGAAACCAAAAAAGAACATTTCATAAATAATAAGTCCTTCCCATCATAGAATATATTATTTTAATGTAATAGAGAAAATACTGAAGTAGCTGAAGGGGTTTGCAACCCCATGAGAAGAACAGCGATATCACCCAACCAGACACCCTCCCCAAGAGCTCGCAGGGACTAAACCACTATCCTAAGAGTACACAGGGATGGATCTATGGCTCCAGCCACATATGTAGCAGAGAATGGCCTTGCCGGGCATCAGTGGTCCTGCCAAGGCTTGATGTCCCAGTGTATGGGAATGTCAGGGTGGGACAGTGGAAAGGAATGGGTAGGAGGGTGAGCAAGTACCCTCTAAGAAGCAGGGAAAGAGGGGAAAGGCATGCTCCTCTCTATTGAACACCAGATTGTAAAGTCATCATGCTGGAATTGTTGCATTAGACCTAGTTTGAAAGAAAGGAAACATTTTCTGTTTCAGTGGGTTCATATCTGCTACTAAGTGAAATTTACCTTAAATGACTATCTTTGGAGGCTGAACTAACATACCTCCTCATAATGCATGACTGTATGAAGAAGAATGTGTCTGCTGTACTGATCAGAAATATATTCATTTTATATTACCCTAGGGAACTGTCCATAAATATTTAAAAAAATATCATTTACCTACAAAAGATTACTAATCATAGAAAATTGTGAAATACAAAATTGTGGAATAGAAAAGGAGAAAGTCACAAGTAGATCTGGCAAATATTCTCAGCAAGTATCCTCCTGCAGTCCCTGAATTATACTAACTTAATCTCTGTGAGGGTTTTACAAGCTTCTGTGTTGTGAAAAAAAGTACCTGCTTAAGGCAAGCATCTCTAAAGCAGATATCATAGATTAATTGAACCAAATGTAAATCAACACTAACTGAACTGGAGAGGAGGAGAGAATGAGCTGTGAAGAAGGAATGATTTGTATATTTTTGGACATTATACTACAGAGGAAAATTTGTAGAAATCTTTATTTTTGTGTATTTGTTATTTGGTCTACCCAAGAACATAAGTATAAGTTAAGATTCTGGTAATTCCACAAATTTCTCTGGATCCCCTGTCTACCACTTAAGGAATATCAGCTTGTAGAAAAATTAAGACGATGTAGAATAGTTTAACCTTGTAGGAAGAATGTAAATTCTCAATGAAAACATAGTCTCAGATATATTTATATAATATCTATTATTATGATACATTCTTGGTTAATGTACCAGCTTTCTTTTTTATGTGCTAAATACCTTGTACAGTATTCAAGGTCATAATAAGAACCTCAGAAATTTAATGCATGTGAAAGGAATATAGGAGCATTGGCAATTTTTCTTAAATAATAACTAATTCATAACATTCAAATTTACATTCATTTTTGAATATATTAGCAAGGCAAAAGTGAATTGCTGACTTATTTTAGATGTAGAACTTTAGAATTTTGGTTAGGAAAAATAAGGACATAGCAGGCATTATTAAGGAAATCTCAGAGAACTACATAAAATGGGATCTTTAAAACCAACTCACATCTAGAAGATGTATTACAGAGATTCTACAATGCAGTGTGCACGCTTGACAAATGTGGAGTAGAAACCTCCAGTTGCTCACCTGTGACTGACCTCAAATAACACAATGAGGAAATAAAATATACCAACAAATCATGTAAGGTCTTGGATGAGCCTTTTCACACATATCTTATGGCAAAGAGTTTATAAAAATATCTAATATATGATATGTAGCAGCCGATGGCCTTGTTGGGCACCAATGGAAGGAGAAGCCCTTGGTCTTGCCGAGGTTGGACCCCAGTGTAGGAGAATGTCCGGGGAGGCAGGAAGGGAGTATGGATGGAGAGGGAAACACCCTTATAAAAGAAATGGAGGGGGATGGGATAGGGGGCTTATGTCTGAGAAACCGGGAAAGGGAATAACATTTGAAATGTAAATAAAAAAATCTAATAAAAGAATATATATATGTATATATATATATATAATATCAAGGGATTTAAGAACGTTTCACGAATCCCTGACAGACAACTAAATTATATTGAACTAAGTACAGACCCTAAAATGTCTGGTAAACTAAAAGAAAGTACTGAAAACACAATAAGCAAAAACTAGTGGGGTTGGGGATTTAGCTCAGTGGTAGAGCGCTTGCCTAGCAAGCGCAAGGCCCTGGGTTCGGTCTCCAGCTCTGAAAAAAAAAAAAAAAAACTTAGTAAAAATCTCATGGGCCATAAACACTGCAGAGAATAACAAAGCTGCAGCAATAGTAAATCAAGACTTCCAAACCATAAGCAATAAATATAATATAAATATATTTATTTATATAATATATGTAAAGTCAGAGGAATAGAAATAACAGCAAATGCTGGAGACTTGATAAATCTAACACCAAAATAGTCCAGGATGTCTGGTTTCATGGAAAAACAGAAAAAATAAATAAATACAGTGTACAAGGACTACAACGAAATAAAAAAAAGTTGAAGAAAAATCACAATAGGAAGAAAAGTCAACGAGATATTATGTTCTAAAGTGTTAAAAGGAAAATTCACTAAAATATAAAATAATAGTAGCAATAATTTAGTGTTTAGCTTAAAATTCACTGGAGGTAAATATTTAAAAATTAATCTCTCAACTTGATAATAGATGAATAGATGTTCAGCAGTCACTAAATAGAATCAAGTGAAGAAGGTAAGTACAGAGCTTGAGATGTGTGTTGTGTTCTGCTAAACAAATCAACATACATACAGAGTTTGACAAAGAGAAGATAAAAAGAAGTACATACCTGAATAAAAAGAAAAGAACTATAAAATCAATGATATTTTTAAGACAAGTTCTATCCCTTAACCGCAAGCTCACCCATTGGTTAAAAAACTCTCTCTTTTTCTACTTTCCCAGTGCTGGGGTAGCAGGTATTTTTCCACTATGCTCAACATTTTAACTAATTCTAAATAGTCCATTGATTAAATGGTAAATTAATATTTTAAGACTTTAAAGATTTGTACCTCTCTAAACATCTCCACTATATTTTCCAAACAAAATCATATTCAGAGACTAAAATTTCTTCACCTTGGTTATGACAATATTTTATAACTGACCATAGGTATTGTAGGATTAGGAGCTCTTGTGTATAGAAGAAAGTCCTTGAAATTTACTCTCAATACACTGTGAAGGAGTTCTCCTCTACAACTTGAATACCTGCAGATCAGAAAAGGCTTAGAGCTTATAACGCTATAGTTGTCAGCACTGACCTTATTTCTTGCTCTGTTTTGGCAAATGTAAGAAAGGTTAAGCCTGATTCACATAATAGTGTAGTTGGAAATCAGAGGAATCTTGTTACAGAAATTCCTCTCAAATTAACAGGTTTTTGAAAAAGGTAAAGAACCACATAGTGATTTGTAGGTAAAAAATACTCTTGAAAGATCTATGGTCTCCCATCTAAACGTACTTGCAAATTGTACTTTCAGATGTTTAAGTACAAAAATTGCAACTTCACTTTCTAAGTATTTTGACCAACTGCTGTTGAGAGACCAAATCTTTTGGATTAAGATGGGATCTTAGAGATCCTGACCTAAGGTTGAACTCAAGTTAACTAACAGGCACCATTCAAGTACCTAGCACCACTATCCAGGCTACCCTCAACAAGACCTGTGTCTAGCACCAGTCCCCCAGCCCCCAACAAATTTGAACCTCTGGGTTACAGGCCTGCCCCTGACACTTCACTTCCTAACAACCACCAATTAGGAGGAAAGCAGAATTTAAGTTTTTAGTTAGGCTCCCAGCATCAGTCAATTATGCTAAAGGCCATATGATCCCCAATCAGAAGTATACCAAGCTAGATACCCCTCTTCTTGCCTTTATAAATGCTTGCCTGCAACTGGGCTTGGGGCTCGCTCCCATTCCCCTGTCAGAGACAGTGGTGTGTCCCCACCTCGAGTTTGGATAAAGAGACTCTAATGGAATCACATCAGATTCAGCTCCTTGGTGGTCCTTTGGGGTTCATGAATAGTTCCTGGCACAACACTGTAGGCATTCGCTTCTGTAATTCTGGGAATTATACCAAAAATAAAATTCAACCTGCACCAAGACTTAGCAGTTAATTATTACTTATTATCTTTCACTTAGTAGTACTCTATACAACTCATTATACCTGAAACAGCTGGTAAATTACAATATTAATTGCATTTCAAATTTGAAAATACTTAGGATGAAGTATCTTTTACAATGACTTAAAGACATCCTAATTAAAACCTGTCCTCTGTAGGTTCCCTTCCGATTTAAATAAATATTTGCCACTTAAGATTCTTGGCAAACTCAGATCAAATTGAAAATTCAACTTGTAAGGTCTTACTTTAATATATATAATTTTAATTCCAATTTAACTGATTTATTTCTTTTAAAATATAATTTTAAAGTAAATTTAGTTAAATTTTTTATATATAAGATAAGCAGACAGTCATATAAAATACATTGTTAAAGAGCATCTTATAATCTAAGCAAAATTATATATATATAATTTTTTCTGTTTTGTAAATTACAAGTGAAAGAAAAACATTCTATTGTTTATTATTTATTCTATAAGACTTCAAACTAATTGCTAGCCTATCTTGTTGTTTTTTTTTCCCCAGCTGAAGGATTACTTTGGGAAATATTTGTTTGAACATGAACAGAGCCCCCAAGCTCTGAAGTTCCGATTTGGAGAATCATTAAATAGAAAACAAGGATAAAAGCTAGTAATGACTATCAATGTCAATGAGTCTTATAGTTTTATTTTACTTCTCTGTGCTTTTAGTCAAAGGAAAAACAAATGTTAAACGAATGTGTGCAGTAGCTATAATTCTGTGTCAAGAAAAGTATAAAATATTAAGCAATATGTGGAAGCAAATAAAATGATTAGGATTGAAAGAGTCTGAAAAATTATTTGATAAAGTTAGTTTTTTACCTTTCTTTGTCTTTTACAAAATGTTTCACACTGAGCACAGCACTCGAACAAGATTAGTTTCTAGGATCTGGAGAGATGGCCTGGCACTTAAATGTACTCCTTCTCCTTCCTGTGGACTTGGAATTAACTCAGAACCCACATGATAGTTATAACCATTTGTAACCCCACTCACATCTTCTACGTTCTGCAGACAACAGATACGCACAGACACATGTGTGCAAAAATCTAAACAATAAAAAGAACTTGTATTTGCTGGTAAAATTTCTTGACAAAAGGCAAATAGGGGAGAAGAAAGGTATTTAAGCTTATATCTATATTGCTGTTGTTATTATTTATTATTATTATTAATTATATATTCCTTTATAGTCCAGCTGCTACCCCCTCCCAGTCTGCCCCACCATCACCATTCCCCATCCCATACCTCCTCCCTTATCTCTGAAAGAATGTCCCCACCCTCCACATCCCTACTCCATCAGACCTCCCGCTCCCTGCGGCCTCCAGTCTTTTGAGGGTTAGGTGTATCATATCTCACTGAGGCCAGACTGGTCAGTCCTCTCCTGTATGTGTTTCGGGGGACTCATTTCAGCAGGTGTATGCTGCCTGACTGGTGGCTTAGACTCCAAGAGATCTCGGGGGTCTTCCTATACCCTTCCCTTCATCTTCTTTCAACTCTTCCCTAATTGTGCTTTAAATTTCATCAGTGTGAAGAAATCAAGGTGAAAACTTCCCCCAGCAGCCCATATCACACCCATAATGAAGAACGGGGGAAAAAGGTAAATGCATACATTCTTTCATGCTTCTTTGTGCTTAGCATGGTTTTTTCACTTTATTTATGCAGCTCAAGACACACTGCCTAGGAAATGGTGTTATGCTCAATGGGGTGGGTTTTCCTCACCAATTCATTCAGCCAATACCCCTCCCCAGCCCCCAGACATGGCCACCGGAACTTCCAGTGTAGACAATCCCTCAGTGCGACTCTTGGCTGAGGTACATCCACAAAATAACTAAAAGGGATCAGTGTTTCATAAAAGAGAAGTGCTCAAAGTGGGTATGGGAACACCTCAAGCAGAGGGGAGTTAGGAAAAAGAACGGAAGGAAAAAAGAATGCCCATCTAGAGACTGCTTGGAAATTCTCGGTTTGAAGACCACAACATTTAAACATGTATTTTCGGAATGGGAGAAAGCTGAGAAGACATTACAAGGAAACTGCTTCATTTAGCAGAAGATGGGAGCATAAAACAAAGCTGAGAAGGATCCGGGAGCCATGGTGCGCGGCTTCTGAGGGGCTTCCAAGTAGTCCAAGCTTCCTGTTGTTTACATCCATAAACTGAGAGAGCCATGCAGTCTTAGGGTTCTCCTGCTGGGATAAACCATCATGATTAAAAGCCACTTGTGCAAAAGGGGTTTCTTATTTCAAATTATTTTTGATGTTATAATATAATTATAATATTAATTACCTCCATTTCCTTCTTCTAAACCATTCAATACACACCCTTCCCACTGTTCTTTAAATCCATTGTTTCCTCTTTCACTACTTGTTATTGTATTCATATAAGTATATACACATACATAAATATTCCTATATATAACCTGTTCCACCTGTATGCATGTGTGGTTTCAGGGATGATCATTCGGCACTGGGTAACCAGTATGCTCTTCTCTAGGAAAGACCACTTCTCCCTCTCCTACCTTTCCTCAGATGCCTATAGTTCTTTGTGTAGGGTTTGTTTCATAATAAGCTTCCAAGTGTCAGTAGATAACTGAGAGAAGTCAGGTAAGAAACTTAGGGTAGAAACTTGAATTACCCAAGATATAATCCACAGACCACATGGAGCTCAAGAAAAAGGACAACCAATGTGCAGATGCTTCAGTCCTTCTTAAAAGGGTGAGTAAAAATATTCATAGGAGGAGATATGGAGACAAAGTTTGGAGCAGAGACCAAAGGAATGGCCATTCAGAGCCTGCTCCACCTGGGAATCCAGCCCATATATATATATATACAGCCACCAAAACTGACAATATTGATAAAGCCAAGAAGTGCATGCTGACAAGAGCCCGATATAGCTGTCTCCTGAGAGGCTCAGCCAGAACATGATAAATACAGAGGCAAATGCTAGCAGCAAACCATTGAACTGAGAACAGGGTCCCCGTTGAAGAAATTAGAAAAAGGATTGAATGAGCTAAAGAAGCTTGCAACCCCATAAGAACAACAATACCAACCAACCAGAGCTTCCAGGGACTAAACCACTACCCAAAGAGTACACATGAACAGACTCATGGCTTTCTTACATATGTAACAGATGATGGTCTTGTTGGGCACCAATGCCAAGGCTGGACCCTCAGTGTAGGGGAATGTCAGGACAAGAAGGGGGTATGGTTGGGGATGGGGAATACCCTCATAGACAAAGGGGGAGGTGAGCTGGGATAGGGGGCTTATGGACAGAAAACTGGGAAAGGAAATAACATTTGAAATGTAAATAAAAAAATCCAAGAAAAAGAAAAAGAAACTTGAAGACATGACCTGAATAAGAAGTCACAAAGGAGTGCTGCCCACTAGCTCACTTTTCTGGCTTTCTTGTATCATCCAGGACCACCTTCCCAACAATGGCATCATGTCCTATAGGGTAGGTCCACCCACACATTCCTTAATCAAGAAACCCTACCACATGTTTATCCAAAAGACAATCTTAAAGAGGGTTTTTGTTCAGTTGAAGTTCCCACTACTCAAACGACTCCCGCTTGTGTGGAGCTAGCCAGGGGACATGCTCTGATCAGAGATGTCAGTTTTGAGCTATGTTTGCTTATCTTTCATTCGTTCTTATTTTATCTACGGTTCCTTCTCTGTAGAGACAGGTCCAACATGTGAACAAGTCACAGATATGCACTCAAGCAGGAACACATGTAAATGATTTTCGTCATTTAATAGGTTAACTGTTGTTGCAGGATCCAGGCTACCAATATTACAGTCACCTAGTATTATTCCAATTCTTATTCAAATTCATACAAAAAAATTTATCACATTATATGGCAGTCTTGTTTCTATGACTCCTTTGACTCCTGGAAATGAATTAATACACTGTGTTGATTTTACATGGTTGAAATAATCCTACATATGTTCAGTTTTAAGAATTTAGTCAGAGTTAATCCCTCCTGGCAATGGGCAACAAGACACCTTGTTGATAGTGTCGGTCTTCTATCAGTCAGGAGCAGAGCAGGTGGCAGTCCTTTGTTCGTCCTAGATTAATGTCTGGCTTGGTGGCCAAAGCTGTCTTGTGCCTAAGAGTCATAAAAATCAAATCAAATCCAGGTTGCACAGCAAATGAAGAAGAGGACAGACAGAAACCTTGTGGAGAATCATGACACTCGCAGACCTGCCTTCCAGTGCATTCATGGGGAGGTCAAAGGCACCTGCTTGCCACCATATCACAGCATGGAAGGAGGATGTCACCCACCCAGGGATCTGCAGACCGTGTGTCCAGCCTGCAGCAGAAGCCATTACAGTGCGTGACTATATGATGCTCAGATGGGAGAGAAAGAGAAGAGGAGCAGCCTCAGCATTATGAAAAGAAACGAAACTGGAGACTTGAGGGCGAAAAGGAGAAGCCATTATGAGTGGCCAGCTTGTCTGCCTGGGCCAAGTTCCTTACTGAGCTGCTCCTGGGGGCAAGTCTGAGTCCGTGGCTCTTCAGAAGCAGAAGCCTTTGTCAATGTCCTGTCTGTGGCTCATATTACCACTAAAGAACATGGGGATGACACTGGTTGGGGCAGCCTCCAGCATGTCCAGGGGCTGTGAATAACCGGCCCCACGCCCTTTGAATGCAGTAGTACTCTGGCCTGGTCTCTCACTGGCAGGAGCACTCCTGAGATTGAGCCCTGCACTTCCTCTGGGCAGCACAGTAGACCTGATCCTGGTGGAGGGGGTCTGCAAGTGAGCTACCCCTGAGGGCAAGAATAAAGAAGATCAAGCCCTACCACTCACCTTTCATGAGGTGATATGCCCCCTCTCTCTCCCTTCCCATTTGTAGTAGCAGAGAAAGCTGGCTCTGGGGTCATGAGAGTGGGAGACTTAGTCCAGCCTCCTCGCTAACTCCAACACTTGGGAGAGTAGGTTATGTACCTTACTTGGGCAGCACAGTGGAGTTGGCTCTGGAGGTGTACGCGCACGTGAGCGGGGTTCAAGCGCATGAAAGGAGGAGAGCTGAGAGTAGCTCCTGCAGATGACTGCCTTGGTAACTTAGCCGGAGCAGTGCTGGAGAACTCGCCCTGGTGGTGCGGATAAGGGGAAGCAGGTTTGCTGACCAGCTCAGCTACTACCAAAACCCAGATCCAGGGATATGAGTTGACCCACTCCAAAATCTCTATCATTTGTGAATTGTTGGGACGTGAAAAGTGGCCATTTTTGCTGTTCCAAAGCTGCAGGACCTCCATGACACAGAGCAACCACCAAGTAACCAGGAGTCCTGATGAAGGGAGCTACAAGGGCAAAGGGTGAAAATGAGAGGACAGGGAGATGAGCAGACTGGGATACATGATGTATAACTAAAAGAGAATCAATAAAAGATTACAAAAAGAATTTAGCCACAGTTAAAATGACTACAGAGTAATAATAAAGCCGGTAAGACCTTTTCTTGTAGGTTATTTGACACCCGATTTCTCATTTTTTGAAGGAAGAGCATTTCCAGCCCACGGCAGGGATCCTCTTCATACAAAGTTTCAACAAAATGGCAGCACTTTCGGTGGAGGAAGACGTCAGCATGGTATCCTGGGTAGAGATGTGGAAAATAAGGGAGTTATATACTTTTCGTTTCAAAATATTGTGAGGGTGCATTCACCACACACACACACACACACACACACACACACACACACGCACGCACGCACGCACGCACACACACACAATTTGCTTAAGAAAAAATTTACTTATTCATGTATTTGAATATGTTGATAACTTTCCTTGAGTCTCTAGCTCAAAAATTCGCTACTTTTTACTTTGTGCCTTTTGATATTTTAGTAGTCACTGCTACTGACGCAGTAAAAATTGTTTTAATTACCAACTATACCTCCAGTTCAACAAGAACCACTTCTATTATGGAAGATTTCTTCTCTTGTAAAAGTATACGCTATGCACAAAACAAACCACATTACTCACAGTTGGTCTATTTATCCATTTGGAATAAGCTCATGTAGAAGAATTTTTCCAACAAATAAAGAAGAGCCACAGCTTTTGGTCTGAGTTAAGGAATCTGTTAGACTCTGAATAAATCTGACTGTGTTTAAATGGTCTCAGAGCTTGGTGAAAATTAAACTTGGCTGTTCATTTGTTTTCTAGGGTGAGCATTGAGGACAAAGCAGAATGTTAGAGTGGCAGTGTGACCTTCAAGCTTTGCATGTTTGCTTCTCTGTGTAAATGGGCCGTCAGAATAACTTCTGTGCTGAAAACCACATTCCAAGCAGCCCATTGCTCAATGCCATATCTCTCTGATCAAAAGTCCTATTCATCATCAGTCTATATTATACTAATTATGAGTATTGAGGGTGTCTTACTTCAGACTTCCCCCTTTTTATCTCTTTTTACATTATTTTTAAAACTTGTATACAATATAGTTTGATCATATTCTTTCCAC
This sequence comes from Rattus norvegicus, assembly GCF_021556685.1. Lineage (NCBI taxonomy): Eukaryota > Metazoa > Chordata > Mammalia > Rodentia > Muridae > Rattus > Rattus norvegicus. Next base: position 49,812,122 of record NC_141540.1, read on the forward strand.
TCCCATAATCCCTCCCCAAACCTCTTCAGAAACCTACTACTTAATGTTCTTTCTATCTCTTAAAAATATATAGTCTGTTTTGTGTTGATCAGTTTCTCCTGAACATGAGGCTAGCCCTGGAACATGGTTGATAGACTCAATGTTACTCCATTGAAAGAAAACTGATTTTAGTGATCCCAGCAACTAGCAATTGCAAATAGACGACTGGTTAGAAGTATGACATTGTGCTCGATTTCCCTTTATCATTATGGCATTCTGTCTAGCTTGAAGTTGTAAATATCTTGTGTGCTGTCATAACATCTGGGAGTTATTGTGTGTGTCAGTCCTTTGTGTCTAGAAAACAGTTAGCCTAGAATAATCTCGAGTGATGTAACCCAGACAGAGAAAGACAGAAATGGCACATTTTCTCTTTCAGGAGTTATGTTAGTTTTATGATTTAGATATGTATGTTCATTTGGAATATCCATAGAAGTTAGATAGATAGTAACCAGAGTTGGAGGGGAGATCTTCCAAGATCTGGGAAAAGGAATGTAATGTTATAAAGGGATAATGGAAAATTTAGATAAGGATTACATGGTGAGATGAGTAGGAAGACAGCACAGAAGTCAGAGATGGGGAGGGATACCAAATACTGAAGGCCATCTGAAAATCCATACTGTAGCCAACTACCATAAAATCTTTCATATATGGAGTTCCAAAGTAATGGGGGAAACAATGCCCCAACCAGACATCGTATGCTACCAAATAGAACACCCAGTACTTGGAATAGGTTACATTTCTGAGTCCTTGGACAAATGGGTCTTAGAGATATTCCCCTAGTGTTGTTGGTTACCTCCACAATGTCACATACTTCTGTCATAGAACATAGAGAAATCGAACTGCTACTCACTTAAAAGCATCATCTGTTATGACTAGCTTTCATTGTGCTGGCAGATTCTATCCATGTTCTGAAAAAGGAAACTAATCATCAGTCTCAATAAGCTATGAGTTATGAGAGGTACAATAGTTACCTGCCTGGAGCAATAGTGGTCCACATTGATAGGACTAAACAACAATGTGTTTTGGGGTTTGGTTTGGGAGAATTTTATTGTGTACTTTTGCGTCGATATTCATAACTAATTTGTTGTGTCTTTGTGTGGTTTAGATAACAGGGTGATTGACCACATAGGACAAATTAGGTAGTATTCCTTGTGTTTCTATTTTGAGGAATAGGCTGAGGAGTATTGGTTGCAGCTCTTCTTTGAAACTCTGGTAGAGTTCTGTACTACCAGAAAAAGTCCATGGGTTTTTTTTTTGGTTGGGAGACTTTTTTATTTTTTAATATTTTGACTTAAATACACCTAATTCATGCACTTCCTTTTTTTTATTAACTTGAGTATTTCTTATATACATTTTTTTTCTTTTTTTTTTTTTTGTCTTTTTTTTTTCTTTCCCTTTCCCGGTTTCCGGGCAAACATCCCCCTCCCCCCTCCCCTTCCTTATGGGTGTTCCCCTCCCAACCCTCCCCCCATTGCCGCCCTCCCCCCCACAGTCTAGTTCACTGGGGGTTCAGTCTTAGCAGGACCCAGGGCTTCCCCTTCCACTGGTGCTCTTACTAGGATATTCATTGCTACCTATGGGGTCAGAGTCCAGGGTCAGTCCATGTATAGTCTTTAGGTAGTGGCTTAGTCCCTGGAAGCTCTGGTTGCTTGACATTGTTGTACTTTTGGGGTCTCGAGCCCCTTCAAGCTCTTCCAGTTCTTTCTCTGATTCCTTCAACGGGGGACCTATTCTCAGTTCAGTGGTTTGCTGCTGGCATTCGCCTCTGTATTTGCTGTATTCTGGCTGTGTCTCTCAGGAGCGATCTACATCCGGCTCCTGTCGGTCTGCACTTCTTTGCTTCATCCATCTTGTCTAATTGGGTGGCTGTATATGTATGGGCCACATGTGGGGCAGGCTCTGAATGGGTGTTCCTTCAGTCTCTGTTTTAATCTTTGCCTCTCCCTTCCCTGCCAAGGGTATTCTTTTTCCTCATTTAAAGAAGGAGTGAAGCATTCACATTTTGATCATCCGTCTTGAGTTTCGTTTGTTCTAGGGATCTAGGGTAATTCAAGCATTTGGGCTAATAGCCACTTATCAATGAGTGCATACCATGTATGTCTTTCTGTGATTGGGTTAGCTCACTCAGGATGATATTTTCCAGTTCCAACCATTTGCCTACGAATTTCATAAACTCGTTGTTTTTGATAGCTGAGTAATATTCCATTGTGTAGATGTACCACATTTTCTGTATCCATTCCTCTGTTCAAGGGCATCCGGCTATTATAAATAAGGCTGCGATGAACATAGTGGAGCACGTGTCTCTTTTATATGTTGAGGCATCTTTTGGGTATATGCCCAAGAGAGGTATAGCTGGATCCTCAGGCAGTTCAATGTCCAATTTTCTGAGGAACCTCCAGACTGATTTCCAGAATGGTTTTACCAGTCTGCAATCCCACCAACAATGGAGGAGTGTTCCTCTTTCTCCACATCCTCGCCAGCATCTGCTGTCACCTGAGTTTTTGATCTTAGCCATTCTCACTGGTGTGAGGTGAAATCTCAGGGTTGTTTTGATTTGCATTTCCCTTATGACTAAAGATGTTGAACATTTCTTTAGGTGTTTCTCCGCCATTCGGCATTCCTCAGCTGTGAATTCTTTGTTTAGCTCTGAGTTTGTTAATCTATGTCTTTTTATTGGGGAGTTGAGGCCATTGATGTTGAGAGATATTAAGGAATAGTGATTATTGCTTCCCGTTATATTCATATTTGGATGTGAGGTTATGTTTGTGTGCTTTCATTCTCTTTGTTTTGTTGCCAAGACGATTAGTTTCTTGCTTCTTCTAGGGTATAGCTTGCCTCCTTATGTTGGGCTTTACCATTTATTATCCATTGTAGTGCTGGATTTGTAGAAAGATATTGTTTAAATTTGGTTTTGTCATGGAATATCTTGGTTTCTCTATCTATGTTAATTGAGAGTTTCGCAGGATACAGTAACCTGGGCTGGCATTTGTGTTCTCTTAGGGTCTGTATGACATCAGTCCAGGATCTTCTGGCCTTCATAGTTTCTGGTGAGAAGTCTGGTGTGATTCTGATAGGTCTGCCTTTATATGTTACTTGACCTTTTCCCCTTACTGCTTTTAATATTCTTTCTTTATTTTGTGCGTTGGGAGACTTTTAATGACTGCTTGTATTTCCTTGGTGGAGGGTTATTGTTTAGGTAGTTTATATGATCTTTATTTAACTTTGGTATATGTTCATCCATTTCAAAATTCACCCATTTCATTTAGATTATTCAATTTTGTGGAGTGCAATCCTTTGCAGTCAAACTTGATGATTTTTTTAATTTCCTAGTTTCTACTATTATGTCTCCCTTTACTTTTATGATTTTTTTTAAAATTTGGATACTGTCTCTGTGCCTTTTTATTAGTTTGGCCAAGGATTTGCCCATCTTAAGTATAAATGCTGGCAAGATGATTTTATAAATAAAGTGCCTGCTGAGCAAGAATGAAGACTAGAAGTCTGATTCCAAGAAGGTGCATGAAAGCATGGATGGTATGGTAACATTCATATAAAGTGAGAGGTCTAGAAGGAGGTATGGGAGGGCAGGGCAGCTAACTTGATTAGCATGAATTAGCCAGCTTCAGGTTCAGCAATAGCTCTACCTCAATGCATAGCAATATGAAGAGTAATAGAGTGAAAATCTCCCAACCTCAACTCGGGAGCTTCTACATGCATGCTGAGCCCATGCACAAGTGAACACATACATACATACCATACACAAAGGGAAAATCCAAATATTTAAATTTGTAATTTATTTTGAAATGTTGCAACTTAAATGTAGATAGACAGGTCACCCATATTCTCTTTAACCATAACAATTAATAGTATTTTAACACAGTTGTCCAGTTGCTTTCTCTATCCCTCTTACATCTCTTCACCTAAAAGAATGTGCAAAGATGGTTGTCTTTCAGTTTGCTCTGGCGAGCTACAAATGAGATGAGTACTTTGTTGTCCCTAAATACTGCAAACACTCCAGTGTTTATTTCCCCAAAAGTAGAACATATTCTTTGATATTCACCAGAAAACCTTGTAAACCAAGTATCCATTCAACACTGCAATATTACTGCCAACACTACTTAAGTTCTATTCCAGATGCACTGACTGTTATGAAAAAGGAAGCTCAAAGAAGGCTATAGTGATTTTTTATTGTTTTCACTCAGAGATGATATATATCTCTTTCTCTTGACCTGAAATTTGGACTGACAATGGGATTTTCACCAACAAAAACCAAGGGACTATGAACTTGTAAGAAAAATTAATCCTATTTTTTCTATGACCATTCCATTGTAATATAAGCACTCTTTCAATCAATTCAACTGAGCATAGCCTTCTAACAAGAGTAGGTAATCATAGGGAACAGAATAGCAAACAGGGATTCTACTTGGTTATAGTTGTACTACCATTCCTAGCAATTCTCAATTGAATCAAACTCCTCTGGTGCTGCCAAATGATAATTCCCTACTTCTAACATTTATCAGTTGTCGCTCTATTGTAAGAGTTCTCTCCTTCTCTATCACGTACACACTTATTTATATTAGCGTATGTTAATTGACGCTGTGGTAAGCCATTACTGTTACTGTGATACTGCGTTCAGCATCATTTGGCCAGCATAACTCCCTTCTAACTGATTCTTTATTCTCTTACTGCAGTCTCTTACTTTTCAAAACCAACTTTTTACATAGAGTATTTAAAGCGTATATTGGAAGTTCCCTGTCCCATATTACAAAATCTCTTACTTTTATTTAAATCTAAAGTGAACTCATAAGTTTATTATTTGACACTGTCTCCTAGGCTGGTGCAATTTTTTGGGAGATTTTGGAGCCTTTAGTAGAGGACTGTGGCTGATGGCAGCAGATCATTAGAGATAGACGGTGAAGCTGTCCTACATGCTCTGGCCTACATCCTGTGATTCCTAGTTTATTTCTTTTCCTATGTCTCCTGTGCTATAATGGACTGTACCTCTGAAGCAATAACTAACACAAAACCCTTCTAAAGTCTCTGTCCTTTAATTCTTAACCTTCATAACAAAATGAATGATTACATCTTTCAGTTGTTTTAAATTTTAGATCATGAAATCCCTTCATAATTATGAATTTTTGCTATGACAGCTATAATGTAATGAAAGGCAATATATGCATAAATAATTCTAGTTGCATTTCAAGAGGAAAACTTTACTTAAAAGAGTTGGTAGGGCTCATTGTTTAGCATGTTCAAGACCCAGGAAAAAAATAAATAATAAAGTAATTTAATGCATTAAGATAAAATAAGTGGTAGGGCAACCTCTAAACTAAGAAACTATAAATCACATATGATATAAACCAATTATTAATTATAAAATACAGAAAAAAATGAAGTTCATAATATTTCAAGGCTTATATCCCAAGAGAGAAGGAAAATACAAGAAGGGAATTAAAAATAAGTATATGGGAACCCTCATGAAAAGTGTGTAAAATATAGGTCTTTTGGGATTCTCAATTGGAGAACCTTTGGCCACTAGATAAATAAATTGTGAGATATTATGCAAAGACCAAAGCTAAATGGAAACAATGTATCAGAACCCTATGCTCACTAGGTTAGAATTACTAAGAAGTTAAAAGATCAGGAATTCATGGCCCATATCTAAACATAGTAAAAGCAATATACAGCAAACCAGTAGCTAACATCAAACTAAATGGAGAGAAACTTGAAGCAATCCCACTAAAATCAGGGACTAGACAAGGCTGCCCACTCTCTCCCTACTTACTCAGTATAGTGAAAGGAGGTCAAAGGGATACAAATTGGAAAGGAAGAAATCAAAATATCACTATTTGCAGATAATATGATAGTGTACTTAAATGACCCCAAAAGTTCCACCAGAGAACTATTTAACCTCATAAAAACTTCAGCAAAGTGTCAGGGTATAAAATTAACTCAAACACATCAGTAGCCTTCCTCTACTCAAAGGATAAACAGGCTGAGAAATAAATTAAGGAAATGACACCATTCACAATAGTCCCAAATAATATAAAATATCTTGGTGTGACTCTAACCAAACAACTTCAAATCGCTGAAGAAAGAAATTGAGGAAGATCTCAGAAGATAGAAAGATCTTCCATGCTCATGGATTGTCAGGATTAATATAGTAAAGATGGTCATTTTGCAATCTACAGATTCAATGCAATCCCCATCAAAATCCTACTCAATTCTTTATACAGATAGAAAGAGTAATTTGCAAATTCATTTGGAAAAAAAACCAGGATAGCAAAAACTATTCTCAACAATAAAAGAACTTCAGGGGAAATCACCTTCCCTGACTTCAAGCAGTATTACAGAGTAATAATCATAAAAACTGTATGTTATTGGTACAGAAACAGGCAGATAGACCAGTGAAACAGAATTGAAGATCTAGAAATGAACCCACCACCTATGGTCACTTGATCTTTGACAAAGGAGCTAAAACCATGCAATGGAAGAAAGATAGCATTTTCAACAAATGGTGCTGGTTCAACTGGAGGTCAACATGTAGAAGAATGCAAATTGATCCATTCTCATCACCATGTACAAAGTTTAACTCCAAGTGGATCAAGGACCTCCACATCAAACCAGATATACTCAAACTAATAGAAGAAAAAGTGGGGAAGAGTCTTGAACACAGGCAGTGGGAAAAATTTCCTGAACAAAACACCAGTGGTTCATGCTCTAAGATTAAGTATCAACAAATGGGACCTCATAAAACTGCAAAGTTTCTGTAAGGCAAAAGACACTGTCATTAGGACAAACAGCAACAAACAGATTGGGAAAAGATCTTTACCAATCCTACATCTGATAGAGGGCTAATATCCAAAATATATAAAGAACTCAAGAAGATACACTCCAGAGAGTCAAATAACCCTATTAAAAATGGGGTACAGAGCTAAACAAAGCATTCTCAGCTGAGGATTATCGAATGGCCAAAAAGCACCTAAAGAAATGTTGAACATCCTTAGTCATTAGGGAAATGCAAACCAAAACAATCCTGAGATGCCACCTCACAGGAGTCAGAATTGCTAAGATCAAAAACTCCAGAGACAGCAGATGCTGGTGAGGATATATAGAAAGAGGAACACTCCTCCGTTGTTGGTGGGATTGCAGACTGGTACAACCACTCTGGAAATCAGTCTGGAGGTTCCTCAGAAAATTGGACATTCTACTAACTGAGGACCCAAATATAACTCTCTTGGGCATATACCCAAAAGATGCTCCAACATACAATAAAAACACATGCTCCACAATGTTCATAGCAGCCTTATTTATAATAGCCAGAAGCTGGAAAGAACCCAGATGCCCTTCAACAGAGGAATGGATTCAAAAAATTTGGTACATCTACACAATGAACTAATACTACTCAGCTATCAAAAACAATGACTTCATGTAATTCATAGGCAAATAGAATGAACTAGAAAATATCATCCTGAGTGAGGTAACCCAATCACAGAAAAACACACTTGGTAAACACTCATTGATAAGTGGATATTAGCCAAAAAGCATGAATTACTCAAGATGCAATCTACAGACCACAGGAAGCTCAAGAAGAAGGATGACCAAAATGAGGATGCTCCCAGTCCTTCTTAAAAGGGGGAGAAAAATATCCATAGGAGGTGATATGGAAGCAATTTAGAGCAGTGACTCAAGAAAAGGCCATTCATGACCCTGGGCTCCAACCTCATAGGTAGCAATGAATATCCTAGTAAGAGCACCAGTGGAAGGGGAAGCCCTTGGTCCTGACAAGACTGAACCCCCAGTGAACGTGATTGTTGAGGGGAGGGCAGTATTGAGGGGAGGATGGAGAGGGGAACACCCATATAGAAGGGGAGGGGGAGGAGTTAGGGGGATGTTGGCCCGGAAACCAGGAAAGGGAATAACAATCGAAATGTAAATAAGAAATACTCAAGTTAAAAAAGATTAAAAATAAAATAAAATAAAATAAAGAAATGGCCATTCAGAGCCTAGCCCACATGTGGCCCATATATAGAGAGCCACCAAAAGTAGGTAAGATTGATGAAGCTAAAGAAATGCATGCTGAAAGGGACTGGATATAGATCTGTCCTGAGAGACACATCCAGAGCATGTCCAATACAGAGGTCAATGCTAGCAGCAAACCACCAAACTGAGAATAGGACCCCCTTGGGGAAAATTAGAGGAAGGATTGAAAGAGTTGACGAAGCTTGTAAGCCCATAAAAACAACAATGCCAAGCAACCAGAGCTTCCAGGGACTAAGCCACTACCTAAAGACTATACATGGACTGACCCTGGACTCTGACCTCATAGGTAGCAATGAATATCCTAGTAAGAGCACCAGTGGTAGCAATGAATATCCTAGTAAGAGCACCTGCTAAGACTGAACCCCCAGTGAACTAGACTGTTGGTGGGAGGGCGGCAATGGGGGGAGGGTGGGGAGGGGAACACCCATAAGGAAAGGGAGGGGGGAGGGGGATGCTTGCCCGGAAACCGGGAAAGGGAATAATACTCGAAATGTATATAAGAAATACTCAAGTTAATAATAAAAAAAAAAGAAAGAAAGAAAGAAAAAAAGAAAGTACAGACAGAGGAAGACCGAAGAGACACGAGCTGAAGTTATGTCTAGAAAACACACCTTTAGGGGTCATACCTGCATATTCAAAATGAAGGTTAAAGAACAGACTCTTTCAGCCCTGCTTTACTTCAGATTGTTAAATAGCTGTTATTAACTTCTCATTGTGAATTCATGGGCGGCTTATGTATAGGTCAGATATGGTCTTGTTCTGAAAACATGGAATAAAAGCTGTAAACTAAAAAAAAAAAAAAAAAAAAAAAAAACCACAATGCCAACAAACCAGAGCTTCCTGGGACTAAACCACTACCAAAAGACTATATGTGGACTGACCCAGGGCTCCAACTGCATATGTAGTAGAGAATAGCCTTGTTGGGGCACCAGTGGAAGGGGAAGCCCTTGGTCCTGCCAACGTTGGACCCCCAGTGCAGGGGAATATGGGGGGGGTAGTAAGGGGGATGTATAGGGGGAATATCTGTATGGGGGAGGGGAGGGAATGGGGGTTATGGACAGGAAACCAGGAAGGGGAATAATATTTGAAATGTAAGTAAAGAAATATATCTAATAAAAACTTTTTAAAAAGTGTTAGATTGGGCTTGTAACTGTTTATTCTCACAGATTTTGTTACTAACATACAATATCATATCCCTTAAAAAATGTAAAATACTATTTCTATGCAGACCCCGTGAGGTGTAACAATTGATTTTAAATGTCACAATGCATTACATGCTCATAAAATGCTCATTAAATGTGTTCACACCATAAAACACAATTTATTCTCATGAAAGCAGCCCCAGTGAAACACACGTGAAACCTATCTCTAAGGTAATAAATATGATATACTCTGTGTTCTCTCTAATGTCAGGAATCTTCAAGGAAGAAGAGCACGAATCATAACCATTAAGCACACATAGCAAACAGGTTGAAAATATAAAAACAAAGATTTTTTTTAAAGAAGAAATCTCTCAAGAAAGAATTTTCTGGGGGAAAATGTGCTTAGCATTTAGAGATGGAACTTTTCACATACTTGAAAAGTTGGTCATTTGGCAGCCATATCTACTTTCTGACTGGTCTCTACTATGTTACTTTTGCTACTTGATACCATAAGTTCTCCCAAATTTAATAGATTCAAACTTAAAAACAAATTATCTTGTATTCTTAAGTTCATAGGTCTGAACTGTGTCTCACCAAATGTTCTCAGGTTTCTGTTTTGCTTAGTTGTTTGTTTGTTTGTTTGTTTTAGGTTTTAAGAGGTACTCAGCTTTAAGGTGGTAGAGAGACTATTGGGTGGGGATTTGGAAGCAAGTCCATCATTCTGCCTACTGTAGCCACAAAGAAATTCCCTGACCATAAGAAAATGATTTGTCAGGAAAAGAATGAAAAAGAAGAAAGTGAGGCAGAGCATGGAGAACACCAAAGATATAAAAGGCACCATCATCAGAAGTAACAGTGTAGGTGAAATTTCAGTTGCAGCCTGGAGAAAATCCTCCCTGGAAATAGCAAAGGAAAAAAACACATCACATAGTCTTTTAAGCATAGTTTCAGTAATCGCCAAGGGAGGGAGGAAACTCTGCTATTAGAGTAACAGAAAATAAGAGTTTCATCTTTTCTAAAACTCACATTTTAAAGCCATAAACCCTCATGTTTGCAAGATTGCCTTCCAAGTCAGTAATTAACGTTAAAGGAGAGTACTCTAAAGAGGTAGTATTCTTTCCATAATGTTAGCGTTGACCTTAAAACACAAAGCGGGACCCTCTTGAACAGACATATTTTCTCCTCACATGTGTCACCAAAGGGCCACGAGACATCATCATCTACAGGCCAGAAAGTTCTAGCCCAAAACCAAATCAAGAATCTTCGGTTTTGGACTTCAAGCTTCAAGAACAATTAGAAAGTGAGTCATGCTTGCAAACCCTACCCAGTCTGCAGTACTGTGTTATCATACCACACTAAGAAGACCTCTGTACAGAAGCAAAAGCTGGAAGAAGTACGAAAGGTAAAGGACTAAGAGTCTAAGATTAAAATATTATTCACATGGAAAACGTATTAATCTGAAATTTCACAAGTATTTCCTCAGGCTTACACTACTGAGGCAAACCGAATACCTGCTGAATGACTTATATCCAAGAAAGTTCAGTAAAGGAACTGCTGAAATGGCCATTCCTTTAGAGGAACAGTTTTTTTTATTGGATGTAAGAGAAAGAATATATGCAGAGCAGAGAAAGGAAGAAGTAGACTGGACATGGCATGGATATTTTCATGAGAAAAATGAGAGAACAAGGGTTACAAAATTCATGAGACTTATAAGGAGAATGAGAAGTTGGAGGGCAGGGCAGCAAATGAGCTGAAACAGACCTGGGAGTTTGTAGTAGATAGAGAAGGATGTGGTGAGAGGGGACAGCATGCTAGTATGGGGGTTTGAAATGTATAATAAGTCCTTGTGTGTAGGGACTGAGGAAACCTTGAGGCAGGCATGTTCTTTAATATGCAATCCCAGATATATGTCAGCACAGAACCCTATGTTCCTTCTACCAGAGGCAAGGGAAATGATTCCTTTTGGTGGACAGAAATTTATTTCACAGTAAGGAATGCTGGCCTTTTTCTGACTGCCAGAATCTGTCTATGCTCCGGCTTGAGTTCATTTTCAGACTTCTGCACTATCTAAGTCAACCTACTCTTATTTTCAATATGAGATACAAACTGAAAATATTATTCATTTTAACTTACAATAGGATTCCATCCACTGCAATAAAACTCACCTAAAACATAAAAAAGTTTTGTAAATATTGATTATGTGGTTGTCTTTAAGAATAAGGAATTTATAGTAATATAAATATATCATATTAACTGATTCCCAAATATTCAGTTGTTTGTGTGGGAATGCATTAACTCAATGCAGTCAAATTTACTTCAGTTTTCAAGTCAAGAAAGTGTGAAGATTTCTTGAAAAACTGTGTGTATACAGTTCACTCTGTTTTTAGTCATGAGTCATTTTTATTTGATAAATTTATTTTTGGAATGAACTGCTCAATATGCAAATTTCTTTCAGAATACAGGAAGCCATCAGAATTAGAAGAAATATACTGTATTTTTCCAAGTTTTTACACTGCTAAGAGATAGTTTTTATTGAAAACGAGAGACAAGCAGAACCTCAGAACCATAAAATCTCCATTTTCCTTTGGTTTCCATCCCTTCTCACTTTGCTCACCTAAGAAAGCCCAGTAGCTATGTAGAGGAGCCCTGGGTTAGCTTTGAAGTGGATAGAGACTGCCTTCATTTGGGATTAAATGGAGCCCTGTTTGAACTTAAGAACATCCTACCTTGAATGTATTACCCAGTAAGTTGACTTTGTTCATGTTAAAAGTATAAGCTCATAAAATTAGATCTATGATTCTTAGCACATGTTGGACATCTTTTTCATGTAGCGTGCAGTTACCCATACCAATACCTTACATAACCGGTAGCAGAGACAAAAGTTATCTTGGGACCATTTGATCAAAAAAAGGTACTCCTTTATAATGTTCCCTCATGAAAGCATTTCTAAGACAGAAGTTAGATAAACGATGCTTAATATTTGTATCCTCCTCGTAGAAAAGGCAGGACCCTTGACAATCTAGCCACTTACATTCGACTGCAACTAACTTTAAGAGACAGAGATGCTAACGTCATGGATCACCACAATCATAAATGCAGAGGTGCTATTTTTGCTACATTTCTTGGTCCACTTATAGGGGCTATGCTCCCTCAGAATACCTAAATGTCAAGGAAAATGAGAACGAGGACAGGAATGCAATCAAATAACACCATGCCTGCTAATGTCACAGGCTCAAAACATACAATGCTGGGTATTTGTGTGACAGAGAATCAGAGAAACTTGACCTTATTTTTCTTGAACTATTGACCAATATTCCTGGAGGGCATTATGTCCCTGCTGCCATCCCTGGTTTCTAAATTTGCCCACATTTGTGACAACTGAGCTTCATACTTCACAATGGTATTGTTGGCTACCAAAAAACAAAAACAAAGAAAGAGGAAGAAACTCAATCTAACCAATTTATGTGCAATTTTCTTCTGGTGAACTAAACTAATCAAGTTAGTCATGCTAAGCCAAATATTTATGAGGATACTTCCCAAGTGAACACTACATTGCCCAAATTTCCTATCATTTACTTCTCATTCTCATTCTCTACTATTTTAATAAATAAAAGTCAGAGGAATAATAATCCACACTTTGGTAACCACCGCACTCTCACCACTTAGAGGTATTACCAAACATTTAATAATGAAAATGTTATAGTGGGAGAAGAAAAGTCCAACCCAAAATTCATTAATCAACAAGGATTGGTACAGAATTAAAGAAAGTGGAGCTTGTCACAGTCTTACACCTTATTCCTCCATGTAAATTGAGGATCCTCTTTGCCAGATAAAAACAACAAACTCTAAATAGAAAAGCCTGAAGAAGGAGAAAATGGTTATGCATCATGTTAAAGAACTAGTAGACCTTAGCTAAGTCTAGGAATGGTCTTTAGAAGTGAATTTTATGATAACAAATGTGGTATACAAACATTGGGACATCTGCCTGGCAGAACCCAAATAAATCCATCTTGTAGAAAAAGGAAAGTTTGAGAGGTAAAAGGCCAAATCGAGATGTAGATATCACATCCAGGATTTTACTACTGTTTATCACACATGGTCTCACATTTAGTTCTTCCATGAGAACGTAAATAAACAAAAATCCCTCCTATGTTCAATGCGGCATACTAAGGAGAAACTGAGCAACACCTTCAAGACCCACAAGACAAAGGAACAGGTACACCGAACAAAACAATTATTCTCCTGTAAGTTAGGGAAACATTATAGGCAAACCTGAAAAATTCTAGGCAAGCATAGGAGTTATTTGAGCATTGGGAACTATGATAATGTAAAAATAAATATATGTAATTTAAGTGAATCAGGAAGATATGATCTATGCAAAGCAGCATTCTGGAAAATTCATTTCAATAAGACTCATAAAATCCATCAGAAGATGTAGCAATAGAGCTGGATATGTATCAGTGACTATGACTTAAAAAGTAGAGATGTGGACTTAAGAGTGTAGAAGAAAAGTTATACTTGAGAGGAATTAATAAGTATATATTGGCTGCATATGTAGAAGCTCTTCACTGTAAGACAAGATTAAAGAAAGGGCATGATAAAGTTCTGCAGAACTGGAGTCCAACGTGAGCGAAATTTAGAAAAACAGTAGATTTGAATTGACCTTGTGAGGGAAAGATCAGTACATGCCTCTTGATTAGCTTTCTGATGATCACAAACATTACGTTTCAGACAGTCCATATATCTATAGATGAGCTCAAGCTGAACTATCGAAGGTTTTTTGGCAGTCAGATAACAGCCAGCATGTCTTGTGAAATGCACTTTCTGTCCCCAAATGAAGTCGTTTCCATTATCTCTGGAAGAGGAGGCATACGGCCGTCTGTTGAATTGGACCTATGGCTGCATACCAAAGCCCATGCTGGCCCTGAGTTCCTCAGTCTGTACTCACAAGTTCTTGTTAGACGTAGCAAAAACCACATATTGGCCCTTCTTCCTTCCTCTTCTACCCTAAACTCCCTCTATCTCACAGACAACCTTTTAGCCAGCTCTTCATCCTCCTTATCACCTGCCTATTTTTACTAATCTCTCTCTTGCTATGCAATGGCTATCATTCTTTCTTGCTGTTCTCTTGTGCCTTCTGCTTTCTCTACTTCTTGTCATCTCCACTATTCTTTCCCACTCTCCAACTTCTTGACTCATGATCATCGCCAATCTAATCTTTATCTCTGTGTTTTGATTCTTACAGATGCCTCTGGATATTTTTTCTCTCCTATTCACAATAAAACTGTTCCCCAAACGGAAGGGCCATTTTGGAAGCTTCTTTACTGCATTTCTCACATGCACTAAACATGAGAAAAGGCCATCAGCTTGAGAAGCAGTTATCTTCAGTTTTAAAGAGACAAAGAAGCAGGGAACAAATGGTAAGAAGAACCATATAAAGTAAAGGTTTACAACTTAATACCACCCAGGAACATTAGGACCCTAGATATTAAACATTACCCAAGATCTACAAAATTAGTGTGGGGGTAGACATAGCCATCTGTGCTTTAACAAGCACACCATTTCATTCTGTTTCACCCCTAAGATTGAGTGTCGTGTCTATAATCTGTCTTAGTATGAGCAGAAATAATTGATTTCAGGTGCAAACTTGTGACACTTCATGAGAGGTTAACAACCATAATTTGACTAGCCATGTGTGATTAAGTATTACAGTTTGCACAGCCCACACAATGGATTCTCATTAGAAATCATTCCTCTAAAGACATATTTGTTACAAAATCTAAAATCATACTTATTATAAAACCCAAAACGGAAATTATTTAACAAAGCCCAGCCAATTTCTTATTTTCTTTTTCTTTTTGATTGCCATACAGAAAATATGCAACTGGTATTTTTAAATGAACGTGTATCGTCATAGAGATAAAGAGTGTTGATAAAAGTTTTTCTTGATCATCACATGTAGCAATAACTTCTTCCAGAGTCAGTGCATTCCATTAAACAATATGCGCTTTCACACCACTAGGTTTTGGTTCGTTATTATTACACTATTATAAACAATTTCTGTCCTTGTTTCATTTTTTCCTGAAAAGATCTTTATAAATAGATTGAAAATGAAAATAAACTTTTATACAATACCTATGCAGGAAATATTTAAAAATAATTTAAGATCCTTCATTTTTGTGACTTCATAACTTTTGTGTATGCTATAATTATTTTACCCTGTTATTATGCAAGCTTTATTAAAGTAAGCAATCTATAAAAAGAAGAAAAAAAGGGCACCCATTTACTAAAAAGTGGCCAAAGTTACATACTTAATTAAATGTGCTTCTTTTAAAGTGTTGGTTGTACTAATGTCCCCATACAACAGGCCTTTTGCAGTCAAAGCTGAGCAGAACAAAGGAGGACAAGGATGCTAACAATGTCTATAATGAGGAATCCTGGTGTTTGACTCATTTCCTTGAAATTCAAAAACAGACTACTCACAGTGATAGAGACAGGCTTGGTCAGTCCTTAAATCAGCACTGGGATTTACTGGCAGAGAATTGAGGTGTCATAATATCAAAGGAAATATTTAAAAATCATTTCAAATTCTTCATATGTGTGACTCAGTAACTTTTGTGTGCGTTATTATCATCTTACCCTGTTATTATGCAAACATGAAAGTGGATAATCAGAAGAAGAAGAAGAAGGAGAAGGAGAAGGAGAAGGAGAAGGAGAAGGAGAGAAGGACAACGAGAAGGAGAAGGAGAAGGACAACGAGAAGGAGAAGGAGAAGGACAATGAGAAGGAGAAGGAGAAGGATAACGAGAAGGAGAAGGAGAAGGATAACGAGAAGGAGAAGGAGAAGGACAACGAGAAGGAGAAGGAGAAGGACAACGAGAAGGAGAAGGAGAAGGACAACGAGAAGGAGAAGGACAACGAGAAGGAGAAGGAGAAGGACAACGAGAAGGAGAAGGAGAAGGACAACGAGAAGGAAAAGGAGAAGGACAACGAGAAGAAGAAGAAGAAGAAGAAGAAGAAGAAGAAGAAGAAGAAGAAGAAGAAGAAGAAGAAGAAGAAGAAGAAGAAGAAGAGGAGGAGGAGAAGAAGAAGAGAAGAAGAAGAGAAGAAGAGAAGAAGAAGAAGAAGAAGAGAAGAAGAAGAAGAACAAGAACAAGAAGAAGAAGAAGAAGAAGAGAAGAAGAAGAAGAGAAGAAGAAGAGAAGAAGAGAAGAAGAAGAAGAAGAAGAGAAGAAGAGAAGAAGAAGAGAAGAAGAGAAGAAGAAGAAGAAGAAGAGAAGAAGAAGAAGAAGAAGAACAAGAAGAAGAAGAACAAGAAGAAGAAGAAGAACAAGAAGAAGAAGAAGAAGAAGAAGAAGAAGAAGAAGAAGAAGAAGAAGAAGAAGAAGAAGAAGAAGAAGAAGAAGAAGAAGAAGAAGAACCAGAAGAAGAACCAGAAGAAGAACCAGAAGAAGAACCAGAAGAAGAACCAGAAGAAGAACCAGAAGAACCAGAAGAACAAGAACAAGAAGAAGAACAAGAAGAACAAGAAGAAAAACAAGAAGAACAAGAAGAAGAACAAGAAGAAGAACAAGAAGAACAAGAAGAAAGGAAGAAAGAAAGGAGGGAAGGAAGGAAGGAAGGAAGGAAGAAAGAAAGAAAGAAAGAAAGAAAGAAAGAAAGAAAGAAAGAAAGAAAGAAAGAAAGAAAGGAAGAAAGGAAGGAAGAAAGAAAGGAAGAAAGAACACACATTCTAAAGGTATGTGAATGAGAAGAGTTCTTCTTTTCTGGCTAAAATGAAGGGAAACCAATAACCAAGCACATGTGGACTCCTTAGATCAGCAGCATTGGGGATCATGGATACTTTTTGCGAGCATTAGTAGGTAAGGACACTCTTGATGATTGAAAGTCACCTTTGCTACATCTTGAGTTTAGATTCCTCACCCTCTAAAATTAAAATATCAAACAGTTTTCATTATAAAGCATGAACCTAAGCACAATCAAAGTATGAAAGTTTTCAAATTATTCAAATGCCACTGAAATTATATTAATATTTTCTACATTGGATATCATTGGTTAAGATAATTTTATAGACAGTACATTCTCACATTTATTGAACTTAATTGCAAATCCGTTATGCAAGCACCTACCTAGAAGAAGAAAGAAATTTTATGTTAGAAATCATTTTTCTTTATCACACAACCATGTATTGAGTTACTCATTCTCACTACTAATGTCATAAAAAGTAAATATATATTTTATTTAAAATATTCCCAGTGTTAATATTAAAAGTTGTGCCAGTAATTTTGGTATTCATTTTTATCAAATTTATCCTATTCTAATTTATTTTTGATGGAAAAATATGGGACTTTATAACCAGATTATAAAATTTAAAAATTAAATATTCTGTTCATTACCATTTATCCCAACAAAACCAAGAAAATATTCTATGGAGTTCAGGGTACTTGAAGTTACTGTATATTATAGAAGCTGGTATGTTTTTCAGTCTGTTCACGATCCTAGAAAACTCGATTTCACAAGAGTTTTCAACTGTATTCTAAGAGAAAACATGATTGCAGGCCCATGGGTAGACTCAGAAACCTCCTGGGAGGTGGCTTCCTTCAGCACAGACTGATACTTGATTTACCCTTGGAAAAGAAAATGAGTCACCATGTACATTTATTGTGGAGACGTGAATTTATGATAAGTGTTGGCATATTAAAATCTTATCAAGGAAACCAGGCTCCAAATTTATCAGACACACTAGAAGTAAAAAATAAAGTTGTGACCCCCTAGACAAGCTCCACTTCCTGTTCGTAAATGCTGATTTCCCTCCCTGCCTTAGGTCTGTCTCATGCTCTTTATTTAGACAACTTTAGTAGACATATCATCATGACAGTCACAAAATTCCTCTGGAAGGATGCTTGCATTATCTGCAGGGTAGCATAGTTTCATATTTGGACTGAAATAACCCTAACATACCTAATATCCTCAAAGCTGCCCAGCTCCATCACTCCATCACCATACAGACTTTTGTTCTTGGATTTTCAGGGTGCTAGCTTTTTGTACGTTTGTTTGACACAGAGACAATTTTCAACTTGTCTTTTTGAAAAGGGCACTCAGAGCTTAAGTGAGACTATAAACACCCTTCTGGTGGACAGAAACTCATCCATCTGGCAGCAATGCATTCAAGAGATTTTACACTCAAACTGTGGTTATTTCTATGCTAGTATTAATATGCTTGAAGGAAATGAGTGGCTTATGATCACAAAACAAATTTTAGAAGGTTCGTTCTCTGTAAAATTATCTTGAAACATCTAGGAACTACTATACAGTCTAATTTACTATCCATGACAAACATAACTGAATGAGAGATCTATAATTAAACACAAAATGGCCATTAATAACAGATACTACAGATTCTACATTATGGCATACAAAGTATACTATGCCCTTATTCATGAATTCCTAAACAGATAGTTCTGTAGTCTTTCTAAATTTCACCCTTCTCTCCATGATTTGTACCTAGTTCTCCAGCAATGTAAAGGGTAATGACATTTGTATCTGCTGAAGTTTTCTTCTCTCTATACTTCTGCATACACTTACGAGGTGAGTTTTGCCAATTGTATACCATACATAATTCCACTCTAGTTAAAATTCTACATATGTCTTATACTAAATCCCTCTCCTGCACCATAATAAGCAAGCTACTGCATCCTAGATCATGTCTACTTTGAATTTAATTTCTGTAAATTTCTTTCTTCTATTCTAGAACTTCTTATGAACAGCATCAAACAGCAGAGGTTGGCAATACAGTTCAGTGCCAAAGCCAACTTGGCATGTATTTTCACAGATAAAACTTTATTGGAACACAGTGAAACTCATTGGTGTTTTATCTGTCTGATTACATGCTAAAATGGCACTTAACTAATTATGGCCAAGACCACATGGCTCATAAAACCTAAAATATTTACAGCCTTTACATCAGCACTTTGCCAACGCCTATCATATGATATGCACTCCTTGTATCTAGATGCTTTCCCTTGAGTATAGTTTAGAGGTTCATTCATTTCATTATATTTCTTTACAAGGTATTGGCTCCTTGTGGCTGAGTTGTTGCTCAATGAATGCAATTCCATGTGTATGACTACAAGAGAATTTATCAACGACTTTGCTAATTGAAATTTTTACTCTTTTAGAGTTTGGTTATTAATAATATTATATACTGTGGCCTAAATAATGAGAGCAAAATCCTATGAGCATGCTAGCATTGGTTCTGTTATTGTTTTGTAGAAAAACCGTCTAGTGGAAGTCTACTAGTTCATCAGAAGCTTGCAAACAGCTGCAACTCTGCCACCTGGGATCCCTGCTACCATTTTAAGGCAGTTCAAGTCACACACAATTCTTACAAACTCTAGGACTGTAATTTAATCATTTGTTGTATATGTAGTAGTGTTGTATTTTGATTACATTTACATTTTAATGATCACTAATTATCTTAGGGTCCCATTGCTGGGAAGAGAGACTATGGCCGAGGCAGCTCCTACAAAGTCAAACATTTAATTGGAGCTTTAGAAGTTTAGCTAATTATCATCATGGTGGGAAGCATGGCATGCTTGCAGGCACACAGAGTGCTGGAGGAGAGGTGAGAGTTCTACACGTTCATCCAAAGGCAGCCGGAAGGAGACTGGAGTTCCACACTAGGAAGAGCCTAAGTATAGGAGACCTCAAAGTCCAACCCTTCATTGACACACTTCCTCGAACTGCAGCAAGGCCACACATTCTAAAAGTGCCATTCCCTATGGGACAAGCATTCATACACATGAGTCTGTGGGGATCAAACCTATTCAAACCACCACAGTAAGCATCCTATGTTTGCATTTACATGCTTCTTGTCCTACACATATACAATCCTCCATGCAGCCCAGGCTCAAGTTTTGTGCAAATCTGCAGTCATATATGGTAGCACTTTTTTTTCTTTACTCCTTAGTTTTTTAGGTACAATAAACTTTTGTTCTAAAAGTGGTTTTATGTGCTTCACATATTCATGTAAATTTAAAGGAGCAGAAAGAGCTTGACGGAACGTTCTTCAATACTGTTTGAATCAGCCCCTCTGTTTTGAGTGTTAAGTTTACCAATTTGAGGCCTCTTTTCATTTATTTCCTTTGACATTATTCTTTCTCGGAAGTATTCCAGAGTTTTCTGCTTGGAGGTCTACAAATACTTAGTTCAATCAATTATATTTATATTAATCCCTTTTAATTTTTATTTAATTTTTCATACAATATATTTTATTATTTAAGGGGAGATATATATTCAGATTTTATTTCTTAGTTGTAATCTGTAAAATGCTTTACATGTATGTATGGATTTATATATATATATATATATATGTGTGTGTGTGTGTGTGATATGTGTGCATGTATATACATTACATTTATTAGTAATGATTTATTCTGTTTATTTAACTCTGTAATTTTTTGGATTTTAATAGACTTTATAAAACATCTGCATAGAAAATGTCTATTCATATAGTATATGTTGATTCTTCAATTTTAGTTTTTATGTCTTTGTTTCTTCTTTCTTAAAATACCAAACACCTTTGGTTAATAATAGAAAATGTTGAGTTTTTCCTCACTAAATATATTTGTTGAATGACATTTGTGAATATTCTTTATCAACCATGACATATTTACTTTTATTTGTAAGGTATGGTATTCCTACCAAAGAAAGATAATTACATCTTGCAACATATATATAATATGATCACTACGGTTACTGCTTTATGTGATTAGTTGCATGGTATGAGTTTAGAATTAAGTCAACTTTGCATTCATGGTACTATCTTGATCATATATAATTTCATGCTTTGTTAATTTTATGACAGTTTTGTCATTTCACTCAAAAATTTTCAAAACTCTTTTATTCTTGTTTATGAAAAATATTGAAATGTTCTTATAAAGTCTTTATCAATTTGTTTGTGAATGTGTAGCTCCACTAAAAGAATTGAAATTCCCCATCTTTACTTTTTATTAAGATTTACTAATTTTTATTGTGGGGATATGATGTTTTACCTGCATGCATGTGCACCACAGGCACATCTGGATGTCGGAAGACACATTGGATATGTTGGACCTGGAATTATGAATCTTTACGCTATGATTGTACTGGATTTCAAATGCATATATACATATGTGATATATATATTCACATGTAAATGGATGTGCATTCATATATGTGCACATACATTTTTTATATTTTTATTCTTACAAAGCTTGAAATAATTTCACATATTTATATTCTTAATGATTTCTAGTTTGACACATAGATTACCATACTAAGAACTGTGGGGTATCTGTTAAGTGCCTTTGTTGTTCTAAAAATTTAAGGTTTGACCTCTAATGTAATATGGTACCATCTAAGAAATGACACATTTTATTTGTTGAGTGTTTTCTTCATACTAAAAAACATAGGTTACTATGTCCTTGCCTGTAGCTTTTATTAAATGCCAAGTTGGTCAGTGTTCTTGATAGAAATATACAGATCACAATAATGGAGACCTGGGATATACTACTCACTCTGCTACTTAGAGGAGATGACAATGGTTACTCAAGGTTACTCAAGTACTACAAGGTTACTATATATTTAGGATTATTTTTTTCTTCCAGGTGAATACTGACAAACTTGAAAAGCCTCCTGATGAACTTGAAAATTATTCAACACTTCATATGCCGTCAAGTTCTAATTCAGACTAATGTTATTCCTAGCTACATACATCTTAAAAAGCCAAGTCCATGCACCAGTAGCACAGCTGCAGTAATTTGCGACATATAGCTTTCCCCTTTCAATTATTTTATTTAAACTTCCTTAGCATTGTTTCTTTGCCGAAACGATTGCACTTTCCTCAACAAATCTTTCTGGGGACCACATTAATCTAATTGAAACATTTAAAAATTAACAATACCATAATATTTTGGGGGTTCATTTTGCCCAAAATTGTCTGAATCCTTTTTCGTTTTTCTTGAATATTTTATGTATTTACATTTAAAATGTTATCCCCTTTCCCTCATCTCCCATCCCCCCACTGCTTCTATGAAGATGCTCCCACTCTCATCTCAACACCCTAGCATTCCCCTACACTAGGGAAACGAGCCTTCACAAGACTAAGGGCTTCTGCTATTGATGCCAGACAATGCCATCCTCTGCTACACATGCAGCTGGAGCCATGGGTTCATCCACATGTCCATATGTACTCTTTAGGTAGTGATTTAGTTCCTGGGAGCTCTGGAGGTTCTGGTTTGTTGATATTGTTGTTCTTCCTGTGGGGTTGCAAACCCCTTCAGCTCCTTCAGTCCTTTCTCTAACTCCCCACTGGGGACCCCGCACTCTGATGGTTAGCTGCAAGCATCCTCATCTGTATCTGTATGTTAATAAAATTTACACAATTTATCATTTTTCTTTAAATATAAAAAAGTACCATTTTCTTTAAATATAAAAAAGTACATGCAAGTCTCATTCTTTTTCTAGTTCTCATCTTTTATTTTAAAAAGACAATTCTTTTGTGAGTGTCTGTCTTTCTCCTTAAAACCTTATTAAATGCAGCTGATAACTACCAACTCATACTCGTGGCATTCTTTTATGGAATGGTTCACCCTATCCTTGATTTATAATGTCATCATGTCTCTTCCAAGTTATTCATTATGGCTTTTTACAGAACGTTTTGAACATGGAAAACACAGGTCACTCATTCCCCCAGATTCCTGTTTCCTCCCTAACCAACAACAAACAAATAACACAGATCTGTGTCTTTTGGGTAAGTCAGCCTTTCATTCCCAGTATCAATTCCACTGACACTGGAGTATACATGAGTCACAACCTCAACATCTCAGTGGCTTACTACACTAAACATTTACTTCTTGTTATTGTTATGTAAGAGCTGAGGATTTACTGAGGCTCTCATCCAACTGTGGCTCCACACCATGTCTTATTCATCTTGCTTCATGGTTAAAGGAATACTCACAACATGGCTCACGCCTATGGTGCCATGCAAGTAGCATAGACCATGCATTTTGTAACCATCCCTTTCATAGACTGCATTTACCTCTAAAGTTTCATGCTACAGTTAACTAGAAGAGAGTTTTGCAGAAGCAAATCAGGAACCATTACTCTCTAGAAGGAGTGAAAATAAGGAGTATGTCTACTTTCTTGTCCTTGCTTGTTCTGTATTTTTTTCTTTTATTGAATATTTTCTTTATTTACATTTCAAATGCTATCCTTTTCCCCAGTTTCACCTCTGGAGCTCCCTATTCCGTCTCCCCTTCCCTTGCTTCTATGAGGGTGCCATGGGTTGCTCCACATGTACTCTTCGGTTGTTGGTTAGTTGGCCTGTTCTGTATTTAACTATCCTTCCTGAATGTCAGCCTGCTGAACAATGGCTGTTGTATAATCACCAGCAGATGTCTAGTATGGATGCAGATGGCAGAAGACCACCCTGTATGCTTCCCTTTCTTTGACTTCTCAGATTGACTAATGACTTCTCAATACCTTAAAAATCTCCCTGCTAAAAAATGAGGAGGGTCCCTGAACTCAAGCAGTATTACAGAGCAATAGTGATAAAAACTGCATGGTATTGGTACAGAGACAGACAGATAGACCAATGGAATAGAATTGAAGACCCAGAAATGAACCCACACACCTATGGTCACTTGATTTTTGACAAAGGAGCCAAAACCATCCAATGGAAAAAAGATAGCATTTTCAGCAAATGGTGCTGGTTCAACTGGAGGTCAACATGTAGAAGAATGCAGATCGATCCATGCTTATCACCCTGTACAAAGCTTAAGTCCAAGTGGATCAAGGACCTCCACATCAAACCAGACACACTCAAACTAATAGAAGAAAAACTAGGGAAGCATCTGGAACACATGGGCACTGGAAAAAATTTCCTAAACAAAACACCAATGGCTTACGCTCTAAGATCAAGAGTCGACAAATGGGATCTCATAAAACTACAAAGCTTCTGTAAGGCAAAGGACACGGTGGTTAGGACAAAACGGCAACCAACAGATTGGGAAAAGATCTTTACCAATCCTACAACAGATAGAGGCCTTATATCCAAAATATACAAAGAACTCAAGAAGTTAGACCGCAGGGAAACAAATAACCCTATTAAAAAATGGGGTTCAGAGCTAAACAAAGAATTCACAGCTGAGGAATGCCGAATGGCTGAGAAACACCTAAAGAAATGTTCAACATCTTTAGTCATAAGGGAAATGCAAATCAAAACAACCCTGAGATTTCACCTCACACCAGTGAGAATGGCTAAGATCAAAAACTCAGGGGACAACAGATGCTGGCGAGGAGGTGGAGGAAGAGGAACACTCCTCCATTGTTGGTGGGATTGCAAACTGGTACAACCATTCTGGAAATCAGTCTGGAGAATCCTCAGAAAATTGGACATTGAACTGCCTGAGGATCCAGCTATACCTCTCTTGGGCATATACCCAAAAGATGCCCCAACATATAAAAAAGACACATGCTCCACTATGTTCATCGCAGCCTTATTTATAATAGCCAGAAGCTGGAAAGAACCCAGATGCCCTTCAACAGAGGAATGGATACAGAAAATGTGGTACATCTACACAATGGAATATTACTCAGCTATCAAAAACAACGACTTTATGAAATTCGTAGGCAAATGGTTGGAACTGGAAAACATCATCCTGAGTGAGCTAACCCAATCACAGAAAGACATACATGGTATGCACTCATTGATAAGTGGCTATTAGCCCAAATGCTTGAATTACCCTAGATGCCTAGAGCAAATGAAACTCAAGACGGATGATCAAAATGTGATGCTTCACTCCTTCTTTAAAAGGGGAACAAGAATACCCTTGGCAGGGAAGGGAGAGGCAAAGATTAAAACAGAGACTGAAGGAACACCCATTCAGAGTCTGCCCCACATGTGGCCCATACATATATAGCCACCCAATTAGACAAGATGGATGAAGCAAAGAAGTGCAGACCGACAGGAGCCGGATGTAGATCGCTCCTAAGAGACACAGCCAGAATACAGCAAATACAGAGGCGAATGCCAGCAGCAAACCACTGAACTGAGAATAGGACCCCCGTTGAAGGAATCAGAGAAAGAACTGGAAGAGCTTGAAGGGGCTCGAGACTCCATATGTACAACAATGCCAAGCAACCAAAGCTTCCAGGGACTAAGCCCCTACCCAAAGACTATACATGGACTGACCCTGGACTCTGACCTTATAGGTAGCAATGCATATCCTAGTAAGAGCACCAGTGGAAGGGGAAGCCCTGGGTCCTGCTAAGACTGAACCCCCAGTGAACTAGACTGGTGGGGGGAGGGCGGCAATGTGGGGAGGGTTGGGAGGGGAACACCCATAAGGAAGGGGAGGGGGGAGGAGGATGTTTGCCCGGATACCGGGAAAGGGAATAACACTTGAAATGTATATAAGAAATACTCAAGTTAATAAAAAAAATATAAAATAAATGAGGAGGGGAGTCATTCAATAAAATTATTTCCATACAAGCATGAAGACCTGAACTCATATTACCAGTACCCTCATTAAAAATTATATGTGGCAGTGTGTGCTGATAATTCAAGTGCAAAAATAAATTCCTAGAGATCACGGACTAGCCAACCTACCTCCTGAACTCTTAATCAGAGAATAAGTTAATCTCTAAACTTAAGATGGAGAGCAATTGAGGAAGATGCCAGGTGTTGGTCTCTGGCTTCACTGCCACTTAAACATATACATGTACTCTTGTTTACATGTAGCTAGAGAGATAGAGAGATAGATAGAAACTCCACTAATAATAATAGTAAATAATTAATAATAATAATAATAATAATAATAATAATAAAATAATTGCCTCCTAGATTACAACTCTTCACCTCCTTCTATTTAGGTAAAATTTTCATTCTTAAATCCATCAATTGGCAATATCCCATAGTGGATTCATAAAGTGATGGCTTTCATGTGACATATATTAACACTTTTCTCATTCCACATGCCCTAGCCAAATAATGTCATGTGAACAAGCTGAAAATTTTGGAGATAAGGATATTTTTTTTAACCACACTTACTTATTCCTAAAACAGCTATGTTCTATATGTGTGGAAGGAGCAATAAGAAGCCTCTTAAATGCAAGGTACATGGCATAATTTCATGTGGATGAATAGAGGGGAAGGAGATAGAAATGCAGCTGTAAGCGTACCTCCATGAAGGTTTGAATGAGAATGGGCACCATAAGCTCATTTATTTCAATGTTTGGTCTCTAGTCAGTAAAGATTTTTTTTTGTTGTTGTTGTTTTGTTTTGTTTTTTGAAAGGATAAGGTGGTAATGACTCAGGGCAGGACTTGAGGCTTCAAAAGACTGGAACTATTCCCAGCTCTCACTCTCTCACCCTCTTCATTCCCCTAACCCCAGGCTCCTACTTGGGGATCAAGATGTAAGCTCTCAGCTGTCTATGCCACTATTCCTTTGCTCTATCATCATGGACTCTAATCCTCTGAAACTGTAAATTGAAATTAAACACTTTCTTTTATAAATACCCTCAGACATGGTGTGTGATCAATGTTACTATGACAACCTCCTCGGACCAGTGACTCAGATACACATCACGATCAGTAGCAAATGAATTGTGCTTTTACAAGTAAAGTTTCAGCTGAAACTTCAACATTCCCTTCTTATTTATTTCCAGAACTCTAGAGGTAAAAATTGACTAAGTGATTCTTAAAGATGACTATTAACATTAACTATTTGAGAGCCATATTCATATCCAAACTTTAAGTATACAAATACACATAAATTGGAGCATCCAAAATTAGCACCGTTCATGCAGGAATGTTTTGTTTATTTTACATAAGACACCTTGTCTTTCTGTAACATTCACATATTTAAAAAGAATATTCAGGACAGTTGTTTTTTAAATTAAAAAGAAAGTCATATTTGTTCACTTATATTTCTACTGCACATAAAAGTAAACTTCGGATAGCTGGGTATCTGATCTCATACCTGTAACTGCAACCCTCAGGAGTATGACGCGGAAGAATGTCAAGTTTGAAGCCATCCGGGCTATATAGGCAGTTCAAGACAGCACGAGCTGTACCATGAGATGCAGTATCCCCACTCCACAAAAATGAGGGACAAAACAAAACTAAACTAAACTAAAAACAAACAAAAAAAGACATGCTTCTAAAACATGGAGAACATTCAAATTTGGTTAGAGTTAACAACACACAGGAACTACTAAGTGTTTGCAAGAACAAGTTACTACTGAACTAAGGAAATACCTGGAGTGAAGAAAGGAAGAGAGGAAGGAAGGGAGGGAGGGAAGAGTCAAGGAAGAAAAAGAGAGAGAGAGAGAAAGGGAGGAGGAGAAAAGGAAGGAAGAAGGAAGGCCAATCTAAAATGGCCTGAAAAAACTAAAGTGCTTATTTAAAAATTAAGAGGTTGTATCAAAAAAAAAAAAAAGAATGTTACAGGAAAGTCTAAAAATTTACTCTTTCTTTATAAATAACTGAATTTTACCAAAAGCAACACACACACACACATACACACACACACACACACACATGTACAGGCACATGCACACGCATACACACACACACATACAGGCACATGCACACGCATACACACACACACACATACATATACAGGCACATGCACACGCATACACACACACACACATACATATACAGGCACATGCACACGCATACACACACACACACACATATACAGGCACATGCACACACATGCTAGAAATGATCTAATACAAAGAAATTTAATGAAAAAATAATAATGTCAGGCCATTTATATCACCTACTTAAAGCTAGGAGTTCTTTTCAGGCCTGTTCGTTTAATTTTTTACTAAGCATCTGGTTGCTGGGAAAAACCACACTTAATGTAGCGGACCATTTCTAGACTATTACATCTGCTTCCTAACTCAGCCTCTCTCGAATTAAATATGTCACTGAGAACCCCTAATAATTATTCTTGTTGCACAAAGTTCCATGAAAAGGCCTTCCCCTGACCTTCAAGTTTCTCCATATTGTGATTACAGCCCAACTAATAGCTTACACCGTGTGTTCTGCAAGATGTGTCTTATATACAAGACGACTCACACTGAACCCTCTACCCTCTGCACAAAGCTTATGCCTTTCTTCCAGATCCATTTTGAACATTTCTTCTCAAAGTAAAAGTTCTGACCCATCACCTGCACAATTTAAAATCCTATCAATTCTTCCAATCACACACCAAACCCATTTTGAAACCTTCCTTCATCGCCTTCACTGTTAAGAGCTGCCTGTCTTAGGGCTTCTGATTTCTAACCCTCTCATAAATGTAAAACTCTCTGGCTTGAATTGCCTTTATATCATTGACATTTTTCTCTTTCATCTCAGAAAAATTATAATACAATATAAAGAATCTGAGAACTGTAGCTTATGCTTAATCAATGTTTAATGCTCCTGGAAGTAACCACCATTAGTATGTTGAAAATTCTTGTCTACATAAAATTTTAATTTAAATGCTCCCTATCCAGATAGAACTTAGAGTGGGAAATTTTTCTTTTAAGCATCAGTGATGCATGGGAAAGTATGGGACGAGAACTCATTTTTTATTCAGATGAATGTCGTGGTCTACGTTAAGCAGGATGGATGCTTTAGCCTTGTCTTTTATAAATGAGAGAGAGGTGCATATGCATAGATAATGCACGGTTTATCCAAGTCACAGTGGAAATCAGAGCTAATGCTAGGATCAGAGCTGACATCTTTCAAAGCAGCTGCTTCATCCACTCGGATGTAATGCCTCTACGAAGCCATTTCCATGTTCTCAAGAGAGTGTGTCTAATCTTTCCCAATACACTGGAAATTCTTTTTAATTTGAGTCATTTCAATACCTGAATGCTCCCACACACATCTCAGAAAATCAGATACAACAAAGGAAGACAGACTACACGGAAAATTCAACTAATTTTGGAATGCATTCTGTATTTCGTGTGGATGAAATCTTGAAAAGATTTTCTTTGATATGACTGTGAGATTTATAGGATTGAATTTTTCTGCACTCTTTTTTTTTACTATGGAATTAGGTTTCACACTTCAACAGTTCATAAATATAAACCTTATCTGTGTCGCCACAGCAGGTGACCAATAGAGGCCAGCCTAGCTATTTCATTAGAAAGTCATTTATTCAGGTAAAAATCAGATGACCTAAACTGATTAAAAGAAACATGTTCAATGTTCTGGATATTTGCCTGGAATCAATTTCAAGGCCTTTGGGTGTCTACAATTAGCAATTTAAAACAACAAAATAAAACCAAATCCGTTCTCCAAACCCACCCATTGCCTTTAGACTCTTTCTGCTCTCGTTGTTACTTGTTTAGTGAGTGATGCTGATAGAGAGCAGAGACATTTTAATCCTTAAGGCATCACATAGCTGATCTTTTAACCAAAAAGCAGAAAGTGAATTTACTCTCAGAAGTCACACCTTCAACACTTGTTAGCATTCCACAAATACAAATGAATGTTTAGTCTGCTAAAATGAGCTGAGGAAGGGAGGTAGACATCTCCTAACGTGGCCCCCAGTGATCCCAGCTCTTTATATGTGGGCTGGATTGTGCCTTACATTTAATAGCTAGGATCTCCAAGAACAAATGAATAGAGCTTCTATGATCAGATTGTTTTTGAAAATGTGAATTTGCTTTTGCTGGCGTCCCTTCCTTATAGCCTTCTTTACTTCAAGTCTTAGGAATACAAAGCTCCATATTGTATGGACACATGTGGTAAGAAACTGAAAGAGGATGTCAGCCAATAGCTAGCAAGCATCTGAGCCCACCATTCCAATACCCTGCAAGTAGCTGACTTCTGCCAGCAACCGCAAGGAAGAACTGGAGAGTAGGTTCCCAGTTGAGGTTGCAATTACTTGTCATACCGACCAAAGTCTGTTTGAAGCTTTTGAGAAGCTCCAGGAATAAGGACTCAAGAAGAAAATCCCTGTAGCCTAGCTCACAGAAACTGAAATAATAAATGTGGTTATTTCAAGCCACCAAGTTTTGAGAGCTTGGTCTGTGCAGTAACAGATGATGGATATAGGTAGCTATAAAATTCTGAAGAAACTCTACAAGAAACAGAGTTTATGACTCTAGACAAAGTTAATATAATTCACTTCAAGTGCAGGGTGACTGGCTTTATTTAGGATTAGGACTTAAATTGGGAATTATAGTGAATCATGAGAGAATGAATACAATTATGTCTCAATAGATAAGGCTTTCTTGCCACCAAGCATGACAACCTGAGTTCAATCCCCAGAGACATGGTGAAAGGAGGCTCCCAAAAGATGTTCTCTGACCTGCATACGTATGCACAATAAATAAATTAATAAATATTTTAAAAAGATTTCAATAGAATACGATACCAGTGAATATACCAATGTATATTTAAAGCCAATGTAGCCTGGAAGGTATTTTGGGACCACAAAGAGAGCTAATCTTATGATAAATTTTATTCAAAAACAACAGATGGTCAAATGTGAATATGGACATGGCTAATATTTATTTATAAATAGTAGGTCAGATTTTGCTTGAAGCTGAACGGGTTCAGATTTTTCAGTTGCATGAAACATTTAATACAGGATAAAATGAGTTATCTGGGACATAGTTTCAGGCTGCCCTATAAATTCCTCTGTCTATCCTTTTAAATTGGTGCAGCTTTCAGTCTTTCATAAAGAAATCCTTTGTGCAGTAGATGATGGCTGATGCAGAAACTCACAACTGATCAATGTGACCAGAGTTAGTGTTATCAGTTGTTCAGCCACAAATAGGACCTCTACTCTCCTCTGAAGGCTTAGAGATAATCCTGAAAACTTACATGACAACATTACAGGAATCAGATGTCATGGAACGCTGTCCTCTGGACATGGCAGAACCACTGGACTCATGAACTCTCCGCAGCTATGGCTGCCTGGGAAAGACTGCACAAAATCAGGCCAAATGATACTTCAGCATGCAACTAAGAGCTCAATAAAGCTATACAGTTAACTCATCATGAGCTATTGATAATGGATGGCATCCGTGGAAGAGAAGATCAGGTTTGTTTAAGGATATAGTTCCTAGAAGTTCCAGCAAGATCCAATGGATAGTCCTATACTCACAAGTATACACAAATGGAATTCAGTGAGTTAATTTTTAAAATGATGACATCAAGATGGGACATTGGAGGGATAGGTGGGTCTGGACGGAGTTGTTGGAAGAGTCAGAGCTGAATCTTTTCAAAATGCAAGGTATAGCATTCTCAAATGATTAATAAATATAAGTATCTTTAAAAGAAGTGAGTCATCTGTTAGAGCTTTAAAGGAAAATTAACTTACAACCTTCATACATTGGAATAACTTGAATTGAGGATTATAAAAGCATTAGAGTACCCAAAACTTTATCCAATTAAGTGATAAAATATAGCACTCATAGTAGAGACAAGAGTTAAAACCATATATTTTTACTGAGTACAAGGTATAATTGCTCTAAATAAAATGCAATGTAATTAGGAGATAAACAATTGAAGAAAAACAACAAAATTAACTTGTATCTTAACTGCTTTGTAATAATTAAATAGCAAAGTCAACACAAAGAAAAGTATATTTCTGAAGCTCTAGGGCAAAGTGGTTAAAGATAAGGCATAAAGAAAAAATTAAAATGCCCCCTACAAAGAAAGGTTTAGAAAGTAAATGGACATTTAACCAGCTTCTGAAATGTATGAATAATGTGTGCTATTTTTCCATTAACTTAATTTTTTTTAAATAATTCAAGTTATAGTCTGTTTAATCTAACCCTGCAGGTAAATATAAGAACATCTTTAGTGGAAGTGTTTTATTTATGGAGGGTGTAGAGATGCACATTTCTATCACTCAAGAGACAGGTGCGTTTTAGGCAAGTCTGGTGTATATAATGAGACTTTTAAAAGAAGGAGCAGGAGGAGCAGGAGGAGGAGGAAATGATGAAGATGAAAGAGAAGAGCAGGAGGAAGAGAAGGAAGAGGAAAACAAGGAAGAAGTATTTTGCT
This sequence comes from Rattus norvegicus, assembly GCF_021556685.1. Taxonomy (NCBI): domain Eukaryota; kingdom Metazoa; phylum Chordata; class Mammalia; order Rodentia; family Muridae; genus Rattus; species Rattus norvegicus. The sequence continues at coordinate 49,844,409 of NC_141540.1, forward strand.
TAAGAGAATTATGTTAAGAAAAAAATCAAATCCTGAAAGATAAAAGAACAAACAAAAAGTTTATTCTTCATCAGCAAAAAATGAGTTATAGTTTTAGTATAACAGTAGCAGATAATGTGTGTTTTTACCTTCTCAAACATCATATCCAGAAATATTCTCCAGAATGGGCAGATGAAGACATCACAAATCATTTCACTTGAATTTTCTATCCAGCTGGCATACACTTGCCAATTATTGAAGTTTTGAGGAAGTTCTCTGCATATCCATGTAAGGGATACTGAGAAAAATATCAGACAAATTTCATTCCTGATCAGTCTACTCGAATACTTCCAGGGAAAGGAAGTAAAGAGAAAATTAAAAACTAATTAGTGTTTATTTTGACCTAGATAACATTTAAAAATGAATTAAAATCAATAAGTGTGTTGTTAAATTTTCATTATTTTATGTCTATGTTGCTTTGTAATTGGTGACAGAAATAACATAAATATTGGGTATCCCATATCTAATAATAATATTAACTCATAATAAACAGATATTTTTAAAGTTATATCAAAAGTACAGAATGAATTCTTTATCAGAAAGCCTTATTATCAGCAATAACAATAAAAATCAGAAAAGATAGTCAACTACAAAAATATAGATAAACCAAGTAGTGTGAAACCTTCGAGGCTAATTCACACTAATCTGATTCCCTACAAGGGTTGGTCTATTGTTATATGTTAAATCATCAGAGATTCAAAACTGCTGATTCAGAAATACCCTATTACTGATTCTATTCTTAACCCCTTTTTGTTGTGTTTACAGCAGTATCTTAATTTACAAATGTTTTGCATACAATGTGTTTTGGTCATGTTTCCCTCCCCGAAATCCTTCTAGATCTTACTCATCTCCCTACTCACTCAACTCTATGTTCTTTTTCTTTAAAAAAAAATACAAAAGCACAACAGTGAAAACCTAGCAAACAAAATCCAACAATGCAAAAGACGCCAAAGTATTACAATAAGCCCAACAAAACAACCAACAAACCAAACAGATAGACAATCAGACAGGCAGAAGACTGACAGACAGACAGAAGACAGACAGATAGATGATAAATAAATGAGAAAAGGGAACAAAAAACCCTCAAGAATCACTAATGAAAGAGTAGATTTTGTGTTGGATGACTTTTCCTATGAATGGAACCTGCCCTGGAGTGTGGTTGATATAGTATCCAGTAAACCATTGGAGAAAACAGAAAATCCTCTTACTAGACCACTACTTTTAAAAATGTTTTCCAGAATAACTATCTTGACTCTATGTTGTGATCATCAAAGTTGCCTGCCTTTTATGGGAATGGTCACAGGGAACATTGAGGGAACACCATACTTCCCACAATAAACTTCCTAAGACAGAAGTAAGACAATATTTGCAATATATATATATATGAAACCAAGTCACAATTAGTACCAAGTTTTCATTAACCTAAATCTTTACTGTTTTATTTCACATTGACTTGAAACTTGGAGGACTAAATGAAAATAAATCTTGTCATTCAGATCTTTGACTTGCTTGGTTAGAGTCACACCAAGGTATTTTATATTATTTGTGACTATTGTGAAGGGTGTTGTTTCACTAATTTCTTTCTCAGCCTGTTTATCTTTGAGTAGAAGAAGGCTACTGATTTGTTGTAGTTAATTTTATATCAAGCCACTTTGCTTGGAGGTGTTTTTCATGTTTAGGTGTTCTCTGGTAAAATTTTTGGGATCACTTAAATATATTATCAAATCATCTGCAAATAGTGATATTTTGACTTCTTCTTTTCCAATTTGTATCCCTTTGACCTCTTTTTGCTGTATAATTGCTCTAGCTAGGACTTTGAGTACTATATTGAATAAGTTGGGAAGGAGTAGGCAGCCTTATCTAGTCCCTGATTTTAGTGGGATTCCTTTAAGTTTCTCTCCATTTAGTATAATGTTGGCTACTGGTTTGTTATGTATTGCTTTTACTGTGTTTAGATATGGGCCTTGAATTCCTGATATTTCCCAAGACTATTATCATGAAGGGGTGTTGAATTTTTTGAAACGCTTTCTCAGCCTCTAATGAGATTATCATGTGGTTTTTTCCTTTGAATTTGTTTATATAGTGGATTACAGTGATGGATTTCTGTATATCCAACCATCCCTGCATCCCTGGGATGAAGTCTACTTGATCATGATAAATGATCATTTTGATGTGTTCTTGGATTCAGTTTGTGAGAATTTAATTGAGTATTTTGGCATCGATATTCATGAAGGAAATTGGTCTGAAGTTCTCTTCCTTTGTAGGGTCTTTGTGAGGTTTAGGTATAAGCATTAATTATGACTTCAAATAACTAATTGGATAGTGTTCCTTCTGTTTCTATTTTGTGGAATAGTTTGAACAGTATTGGTATTAGGGTCTTTAGGTCCTTATAGGTCTGATAGAATTCTGCACTAAACCCATCTGGTCCTGGGCTTTTAGTGGTTGGAAGACTTTTAATGACTGCTTCTATTTCTTTAGGGGTTATGGGACAGTTTAGATGGTTTATCTGATCCTGTTTTAACTTTGGTACCTGGTATCTGTTTAGAAAATTGTCCATTTCCTCCAGATTTTCTAGTTTTGTTGAGTATAGGCTATGAATACATCCTAGACAACACAACTTATGAAATAAAATAATTAGAGCAAATGATAGATTTTTAACAAAAACCAACATCCTAAAAATGTTGTGCTTTCTTTTCCTTCTTTGATGATGGCTAGACCCAACACATGAAACACAAACATGTCCTCATAATCTACATGTTACAAAAGCCTATTCTAGGGATACAGGGGAGGGAGGAGGTTGAGGATAATGCCTTGCTTTTCCGAGCACACTATTGGGTAGTATCCAAGATTGAAGAAAGAAAATTGTATAGTAGGAAGTAATGAGAGGAATATAAACACTTGCCTCACATGTTTCCAAAACATGTTTATATTTACATTCATCTCCACTCTCATTGAAGGATCACTACCTCTTGTGGTATTATATACTTACTCCATATGGTTAGGAAATGTGTTTAAGGGTAAGATTTCTCCATGCTCTACTTGAAATAAATACAGACTTAATAATTTTTCCACTGAATTCCAATAACATTTTGGATACAAGTAGGTCAAATAAGCTAAACAAAGTCAAATCGTTGCCTCTGCCTACCTGATCCTCCATTCCCAGTCTCATCAGACCCTGAGGAGGCTCTAGAAACAACTTAATGTGCTCAACTTAATGTGTTCTACTGACCATTCATCCTTAATATGCTTGAGTATGTTGCCTGTGCTATATGAGTTCTTCCCTAATGGCAATCCATTGAAAACGGCTCCATAAGTTTCTGTCACGAATTCATTCTGGGACAGCTGTGTTGATCCCTCATGGGTTATCTCTGACATCTCCCCCAGAGAGTCTAAAGAAAATGACAAATATAAGAGGGTTTCATTTTTTCTGATGAAGTTTACTCTTTACCCAACATCTAGGAGGAAACTGCTTATTTTTAAAGCCCATCATCCTTTATCATCTGCCCACTAAGGCCACTTGATTTCTGTCTCAGCCTCCAGAGAATCAATTCTTTAATAAAATCTGAATCATCCTTTCTGCCTTCTCTTTGCATTTTTTCTCTTCATATTTATTTGATTGTGTTCCATCTCGCTGACAGATTCTAGGGGGAAAAAGGTTCCATAAGGAAAGCTTTCTCCAGGTATTTTCCTTTCTCTTCTTTCACTTCTCTCCCTTTATTATTGGATATTTTTATTTACATTTCAAATGCTATTCCCATTCCCAAAACATCCTTATTAAAGAAAGGGAGAGGGATGGGATAGGGGGCTTCTCTTTGCATTTTAAGGACTCCTTTCTAACCCACATAATTGTAACAAATTATTCATGCTCTCACATAGTTTCACTCTCTGTTGAATTTAGACCAATGCCTTGTAGCCATTTGGCTTCTCCCTTCTCACTCTCAACTCTGAATTATTTTATGTAAACAATGATTCGTCTCTGTTTGCAAACTTATATTTTTTATTTGATCAACAAAATTGATGTAAACAGCAAATAATATTAAATGGTGTAAACGATACTATGTATAATATAATACAAAGTGTAATTAAACTTTTAGTATAAGAAAAACAAGTATCTAATGTAATATTATTAAGTTTGATCTTTTGCAAATAGGCCTAGACAGTTGATGCATGAACTTGGTTGGGGCACATTAGCATTTCACTAATATAGAATACATAGTCAACTCCTTAGCAGATTATGTAACTGGTGAAATTGATGAACAAAGTATTTTCATAATGAGAAGAGTATACATTGAAAGTACTTAAAATTGTGGTACACAAGGGCTGCAGAAATGACTCAATGGTTAAAATCACTTTCTATTCTTCCAGAGGATCGGAGTCAATTCTCAGCTTTCATGTTTTATCACATAACTATCTGTAACTCTAGTTCCCAAGGACTTGACACCCTTATCCGCATACCAGGGGCACCAAACACATATGTGGCACATAGAAATGCATGAGGACAAAACACTCTTATACATAAAGTATATTACTCATTTGCACACAGCATACCTTCATACTAACGAATGTAGGAGTATCTGTTATGTATGTGTTTACATTTAAAGAAAAGCTGTTTCATAATTGACTATCAGCCTTATTATTATTATTATTATTATTATTATTATATTCAGTAATATGACTATCATCCTAGTTACATGTCCTTGACCCATTGACAGGAATCTACAAATCCAGCACTAAAACTTATGTTATTTATTAGTGTTTATGCATGTGATTATATTATTCATATACATTATTTGTATACATAAATGTAGGCAAGTGCATGCTATAGCATACATCTGTGGTAGTCAGAAGACAACCTTAGAAGATCAGTTCTCTCCCTTGACTATGGGTTCCAAGAATTGAACTCCCATTTTTCAGGCTTGTCTTGAAATCACTTTTTCTTACTTAGTCATCTTGCCAGTCCCTAACCCAGCATCTTTGTAGTTCTCTTAAAAGTTGTTTCAATTGCCAGCTACCAATCATATATAGATGGAGATTGAACCATTTGACTAGGCAAGGTTCTTTCTGTAAGAGAACTGGAATAGAAGACTTGATGACAGTCAATTTGGTTTAGGAAATAAAACCAAAACTAAAACAAAGCCCCAAACCATATTAAAAAGGAAGGAAAGAAATATAACATACTGTTGATAATGAAATTCTGAGAACAATTCTAACATAGCCTACGGGAAAGCTGACTGTGTCACAGGATACTAAGTGCTAGAAACTCCTTCATATCTTGCAGGTAGTAAATCACGGATTCTTTCAAAAGAAATATAATAAAGTTACCATTTTGTCTGTATTTTCCAGAAACTGAACTACCTTCGCAATGTCCCTCAGAAAAAGTTGAAGACATGGGCACTAGGCCAGACTGTGTATGCTGGAATATTGGTTCTGCTCTTATGAGGACCACATGGGTTAATATTTATAAATATGCTTATGATATTGCATGGCAAATAATAATGATAATAATTGCTACATAAATGTTTAAGTAAAGAATGTAACAAAGCATATAAAGTATGAAGCCAGGCAGTCTGACTCCACATGTATGCTTTAATCATTACAGCTGTGTTGTAATATAAGAAGAGAAAATAGCAGCTGCTACTGTGAAGAGAGAACTGCCTGTGTCTAGAGCTGTGCATTATACAATAGGCTACTTTGCACAACTCTAGGGGTGGAGGGTGATATTCTGCACGGAAAGCATCCCATAGGACATAGCAGCATAATGGTGGTCCCTAGATCTATGCAAAGTACCAATCTGGATCTGCCATAAGGTAATAAAATGTCTGTTCCGTTCACAGTCTGGTTGTGTAATCAGATTTCCATGAATGTTGTTTTTGGTGGAGGATCCAGTAAACCCTGCTGAGTGTAAATGGCTTCCAATAACAAGTCACTGCTACATTGTGACATACAAATATTTAGGTAAACTGAGAAAAGCTATTTTTATGCAATCTCAGAGTCCCACTAACATGAGCATATTATAAGAATATCTGATTATTCTAGTCTAAAATTAGCTTTGTCATTTGAGTTTAAACCTATCCATGTGTTCTGTATACATATGCAAATGGGCAGCTGTGTACAAGAGATTAGATGAACGTTTACATTGACTTAACAATTAATCAAAGGTTGTAAAGTCTGTCATATTATTCTCATCTGGTGTGCTTAATGAGAGGAAATGGAAAAGACAGCTTGCAACTTACTGTAGTTTAATAACTTCAAGTGTTTGCCTAAGAGATGGGTCTGCTTTTGACTTCACATCGAACTATTATTAATAAAGAAAGTTTTTCAGAATTTATTTCTAAAAATATCTTCACCTTCATTCCGGAAGTGTGAATGTTTCTCCACAGGCCAGATTTCGCTGTCTCACTATGTGACACACAGCCAGTGTTAATGATGAAGTTTTCATGTTAAACGTCTTAAATATTATATAGACCTTGTTGGGGATTGTCTCTAATGCTTTGTCTTAATTCTGCTGCCAAAATCCTATGGAAATCTACATGTCCAAATGTTGAGTGTCCCCTCAACTGGGTTTTGATTGATCAATAAAGAGCCATTGGACACATGCTTGTCAGAGGGACAGAGGCAAGACTTTTAGATACTAGGACAAGGGCCAAAGGGGAGAAAAAAGAAGGCCACCAAGAGGGTCATAGGACTGACCATGCTGTGAAGAAACAGGACAGTGAGTCAGCTAAAATGTAGGTGCAAAGGGAAAGCGACCCCAAGGGAGTGCTGACCAGAAGGAAACAGGGCACCAAAGATAAAATATAAATATAGAGAGTGTTAACTCTGGAATACTGGAAGAAAGTGTGAGCACGCCATGGGGAGCTTTGAAAATGCCCAGCCATTGAGCTAGTCAAGGCATATCAAAATATAAAGGATGCAAGTGTGTGTCTTTTTATTCATGAATCTAGACAACTCTGGTGGATGCCAAGAAGTGTGATCACCTCCTGGGAGCTCAGAACAGGTTAACAATTCACTGCTACAAAATATCATAAAACAAAGATTTGACAAGTGATACTAGGGTCAAGGTAAATCTTCTTTAAATTAAAATGAATTCTAGAGAAATAATGTAAATGAAGAAAAAGCCCTTTTAATTATTCAATGTATATTTTCTGGGAAAAAGTCAGAATATTTGTTCATTCTCCCTCCTGATGACTAAATGGTATATATACTCAAGAAGAGAATTTGTGAATCTTTTTTTTTTTTTTTTTCGGAGCTGGGGACCGAACCCAGGGCCTTGCGCTCGCTAGGCAAGCACTCTACCGCTGAGCTAAATCCCCAACCCCTTCTTTTCTTTTTTTTTTTTATTTTTTTTTTATTTTTTTTTGTTTTTTTGTTTTTTTGTTTTTTATTTGTGAATCTTTTTATGTGTTAGTTTTTCAAATTAGAAAAATGATAAAGCATTACCACGAAGGTATCATAATCATTCAATTATTTTAGTACCATGTTACTGTAAGGGGATACTTTCTAAAGATCTATTCTACAAAGATCAAACCACAAAGACAAGCAGTCAAAAAAGAAAAAGGTACAAGATTAACTGTAAAAGAAATTTCTCAAGTTAATTCTTTCCGTGTACAAAAAACAAAAATGAACATTTGGTTAAATACAGAGGTCCAGATAGGGGCCCTATTGTTCGGAATCACATAAATAATTAAGTAACAGGTAGAGTTTTTCTTAAATTGATTGGATTCTTATTTTACATTAACTAAGATTTAATAGCCTACATTCTATGGAAATTGAATACATTTATGAAAGTACAGTCAAACTAATTTTCATCCAATTCAACAGCACATATAGGCAGCTGCTCATCCATTTATCTGTAAACACAAGACAGTAGATTATGTCGGCAAGATGCAGCCAGATTCCATTCTGGACTGTGGATAGAACTATTTTTCTGTTTTCCAGTTCTATGGAGAAATATGTTCACTGTCCAAAGCACATTAATTATAATGTGTTCTTCCAAGACTGGAAGAAAGCTAAATAGTTTATAACATCACATTAATATGTCTTTTCTTTATAACACCTAAACTCCCAGGATAAACCATTCAGACACTTTCTAAGTCTACAGCCAATTAAAAGACTTTATTCCTGCCTGCTGAGACTACACTAGGGTATTTGAAACTATTGTGTATTTGTGACAGGTATAGATAACACTAGCTTTTATTCATCAAATACCACATATGATAGATACTATCATTATCTCTAACTGAAAGAACAAACAATATCAATAAAAATACATGCTGAAGTTGCATCAGATCCAAACATAGGTCTTATATGATGTTGTATAAATATATTTGAAGAGAACTAAATAACAAATCAATTATTTCTGTGATGAAGTATTGGGTAAAAGGATGATAAAGTATTGGATAAAAGGGTAATAAAGTGATTATATTTTCTCAATTTGGCAAACCACTTATTATACAAAATTAGTGCTATACAATTAATTATAGTTGTACAAAATAGGTCAAGCTCATTTCTTGATTTAATATAACTGACAGTTATACACATATTTGCAACTACTTACTGAGCTTGATTTTTATAGTAGAGACATCACTGTGTGCTAAAGCATATTTCTTCATGCTTGTATATTATTTAGCAATAGGCCAGGAGTTTGAAAGCAACCATTACAAAAAAATTAGGCCATGGTAATTGATGAGCACCACATGTAAAGGCTTAAACAATAAGGTTTATTAAGTCTCTACACTAACAGAAGTGTTGGAAAAAGTGTTGATAGAGAATAGTGGACAAAGTAAATCATAACTGCATCTGCCACATAATGACAAAATGAATTGTGAACATATTCTCACACTATCTGAAAATTATAATCCAGTTCCAGAAAGAGGTTGGGTATGTTTTTGGCAATTGATTAAAGTCTCAATGTACAACATCATAGTTTACTTTATATTTTTGAATGAATGAAACTACATAGAATCATTCATTAATTTGTAACCATGTCTTATCCATGAGCACAATATTAGGGGAAAATACAAAGTATATTTTTGAAGAAGAAGCTGACTGTGTAAATGCAGTTTAGAAAAATGTATTAAATGATTAAGTATAATTCATGTGTTACTCATCTTTCATATGATTAAAATTTATAATAAGTTCAAGTAACTAAATCTATGCTTTTCATTTTGTAGCCTTAAAGGATTGTGGGCTACTTGCCAGTAATGCAATAGGATCCTGCATTAAAGTTAGGCTCCTATGTCACAGTCAGAGTTGTGTCCACATTTGATCATTTGAGAAAACATTAACCACAGATAAAGAAAATGGCAGATAAAGTAGCTGCTATAAAAAATGCTCCTTTTCAAATAAAAGGGCTTAGGGTGTTTTAGGAGCTGTTAATTCAGTAAGCTAATGAGCCATCAGGTTTCCCCAGCTTTCTAAGATGTCATTCTCATTATTTTGATTTTTTTGTCCAATTAGTTGAAGGAACTCTAAACTGGACAAAAATTACTATTTCTTCCCACTATTTTATTTGTACCATTAAGCAATTTCTTTAACATTTCGGAATCGGAGTTTTTCATCTTTGAAGGTTTACTTGGATGCTAGAATGACAGAAATAATCTTATGCACGTATCAGACTAAGGCTGCTCTTCATTAACAGTTAAAAACAACAGAAAGACTACATACACACGGAAGGTGAAAAACACTCTACCCACCTGCAACTTGGTCAAGGAAGAAATAAAGAAAGGAATTGGAAACTTCTTAGAGTTTAAAGAAAATGAAGGCACAACATACCCAAATTATGGGACACAATGAAAGCTGTGCTAAGAGGAAAACTCATAGCGCTGAGTGCCCCCAAAAAGAAACGGGAGAGCATACATTAGCAGCCTGACAGCACACCTAAAAGCTCTAGAACAAAAAGAAGCAAACAGACCCAAAAAGAGTAGGCTGCAGGAATTAATAAAACTCAGAGCTGAAATCAACCAAGTAAAAACAAAAAGGACTATACAAAAGAATCAATAAAAACAAAAAACAAAAAAAAATCAAAAGCAGGAGCTGGTTCTTTGAGAAAATCAAGATAGATAAACCCTTAGCCAGACTAAGCAGAGGGCACAGAGAGTGTATCCAAATTAACAAAATAAAAAATGAAAAGGGAGATATAACGAGACAGAATCTGAGGATATTCAAAAAAATCATCAGATCCTACTACAAAAGCATATATTCAACAAAACTGGAAATTTGGATGAAATGGAACCAGGTGCCAAAGTTAAATCAGGATCAGAAAACCCATCTAAACTGTCCAAAAACCCCTAAAGAAATAGAAGCAGTCATTAAAAGTCTCCCCACCCCCCCCAAAAAAAGAGCCGTAGATCAGATGGGCTTAAGTGCAGAATTCTATCAGAGCTTCATAGAAGACCTCATACCAATACTGTCCAAACTATTCCACAAAATAGAAACAGAAGGAGCACTAGCAAATTCCTTTTATGAAGCCACAATTAATGCTTATACTAAACTACATGAAGAGCCAACAAAGAAAGAGAACTTCAGACAAATTTCCCTTATGAATATCGATGCCAAAATACTCAATATCATTCTTGCAAACCAAATCCAAGAACACATCAAAACAATCATCCATCATGATCAAGTAGGCCTCATCCCATGGATACAGGGATGGTTCAATATATGGAAATCTATCAATGTAATCCACTATATAAACAAACTCAAAGAAAAAAACCACATAATTATCTTACTAGATGCTGGGAAAGCATTTGACAAAATTTAACACTCCTTCAGGATAAAAGTCTTGGAAAGATCAGGAATTCAAGGCCCATACCTAAACATAGTAAAAGTAATATACAGTAAACCAGTAGCCAACATTGAACTAAATGGAGAGAAACTTGAAGAAATCCCATAAAATCAGGGACTAGATAAGGCTGCCCACTCTTTCCCTACTTATTCAATATAGTACTCAAAGTCCTAGCCAAAGCAATCAGACAACGAAAGGAGGTCAAAGGGATACAAATTGGAAAGGAAGAAGTCAAAATAATCAATATTTGCAGATGATTTGATAGTATACTTAAGTGAACCCAAATGTTCCACAAGAGAACTGCTAAGCCTGATAAACAACTTCAGCGAACTGGCTAAATATAAAATTAACTACAACAAGCCAGTAGTCTTACTCTACTCAAAGGATAAATAGGCTGAGAAAGAAAGTAGGAGAACAACACCCTTCCCAATAGTCACAAATAATATAAAATACCTTGGTGTGACTCTAACCAGGCAAGTGAAAGATCTGTATGACAAGAACTTCAAGTCTCTATAAGAAATGAATTGAAGAGGATAGCAGAAGATGCAAAGATCTCCTATGCTTATGTATTGGTGGGAATAATATAATAAAGATGGCCATCTTGCCAAAAGCAATCTACAGATTCAATGAAATCTCCATCAAAATCCCAATACTTCACAGAGTTAGAAAGAGCAATTTGCAAATTCATTTGAAATAACAAAAAACCAAGGATAGCCAAAACTATCCTCAACAATATATGAACTTCTGGGAGAATCACTATCTCTAATCTCCAGCTGTATGACAGAGCAACAGTGAGAAAATCTCTATGGTATTGGTACAGGTAGGTAGATCAGTGGAATAAAATTGAAGACCCAGAAATGAATTCACACACCTACGGTCACTTGCTCTTTGACAAAGGAGCTAAAACCATCCTGTGGGGAAAAGACAACGTTTTCAACAAATGGTGCTGGCATGTAGACGAGTGCAAATCAATCCATTCTTATTCACTTGTACAAAGCGCAACTCGGAGTGGATCCAGGACCTCCACATAAAACCAGATACACTGAAACTAATAGAAGAGAAAGCAGGGAAAAGCCTAAAACACATGGGCCCTGGGGAAAATTTCCTGAACCAATAGTTTATTCTCTAAGATCAAGAATTGGAAAATGGAATACTACTCAGCTATTAAAAATAATCACTTCATGAAATTCTTAGGCAAATGGATAGATCTTGAAAATATTATCCTGAGTGAGGTAAGCCAATCACAAAAGAACACACATGGTATGCACTCACTGATAAATGGATATTAGCCCCAACGCTTGGAATATCCAAGATACAATTCTCAAACCACATGAAGCAAGACCAAAATGTGGATGCTTCAGATCTTCTTGGAAGGGGGAACAAAAATACTCACAAGAAATAATATGTAGACAAGGTGTAAAGCAGAGACTGAGGCCATTCAGAGTCTGCCCCACCTAGGGGATCCAGCCTATATACAGACACCAAACACAGAAGAATATTGTAGGTGCTAAAAAATGCATGCAGACCGGAGCCTGATACAGTTATCTCCTGAGAGGCTCTGCCAGAGCTTGACAAATAGAGAGGCAGATGCTCTCAGCCAACCATTGAACTGAGAATGTGGTCCCAAATGGACAAGTTAGAGAAAGGACTAAAGTAGCCAAAGGGGTATGCAACTCCATAAGAACAACAACAATATTAACCAACCAGTCCTCCCAGAGCTCCCAGGGACTTAACTACCATCCCAAAAAAACACATGGATGTACCAATGGCTCTTTCCGCATATGTAGCAGAGGATGGCCTTGTGGGGCATCAAAGTGTGATGCCCCAGTGTAGGGTCATGTCAGGGCAGGGAGGTAGGAGTGAGTGAGTGAGTGAGTGAGTGGGTGGATGAGGGAACACCTTCAGAGAAGCACGGTTGGGGGACATGGTTTCTGGAGGGGAAATCAGGAAAGGAGATGACATTTAAAATAAAAATTAAAAAATTTAACTAAAAAAGATGAAAAAAAGATTGATTAAAAGATTATTTAAAAGAATGAAGAATAAAAGTTACAAGTAAAGTGATATTTCAGGGCCAAACAATGAATATCTGACTCTAATAATAATAATGTTTTTCAATTTCACACCAAAAGAAAATCATCACAAACCCAAAGAGAAACACAAAGAAAAATGTATCTGGCACCTAAAAATCAAGAATATATAAGAAAATGTGTCAGATAATTTTCCATTTTTGCAAAAATTTGCTTTCATTTGTTCACAGGGATATCAGTCTTTAATTCAACATACATTTATCCCATGAAGAATATTTCACATTTCTCACAATTTTCTCTAGTTTCTGGTATTCTAGAAAGGTCAAGACACTAACAAAAGAGGAGAGGAAAATTTTGAAACAGTGTTTAAATATACAAATATACAATATATAATGTATCTATGTATGGAATGAAACATTGAGTCACATGAATTATATGTGTCAGTCACATATTATTATTATTAGGTTAAATGCATATTAGTGGAGAATGAGAGGTTTTTTTGTCCTTTTTGTTTGGTTTTGGGTGATTACACATATTTGCCACTTTCTCTAAATACACCAAAATTATAGGGCCAGCTGGGTATTTCATGTTGTTTTGTTTAATTTTTGAGCTTTCTTCCTTCCTTCCTTCCTTCTAATTATTAATTAATTAATTGATTGACTTATGTAGAAGCAGAAAACTATTCATTCAGTGTGGCCACACTAGGAAGAGAAACAAATAGACCCAGGGATACCCCTACCCCACCCCATCCTTGAATAACTAAAATGAGATTAATGTTTAAACAGAGATTTATAAGACATGCATATCTAAGCAGTCCCCTTCATGGTGTAATCACTGAGTAATGTGATTTCTCCCGCCATTGACAGGTCGTTGCGGATTCCAATTCTTCCACAACTGACATCATTGTGTAGTGTGATTCCTCCCACCCCTGAGATACAGTATATTATAGGTATAGTATAATTCTTACCACTATTGACACGCAATTGTATACTGTGATTCTACCATTGACAGATCTTATCTAGGCTTCAGTCTCATCCTGAAGGGTGCCTGAGGAGTTGATAGAACTATTTGAAGTCTCTTTAGAGGTGACAAGTCCCTCCTCTAGCAAACAACTTTTACTTCTCCTAGCATAAGATTCCCAAAGAAATTCTATTTGTTCAAGACTATTGTTTCAATAGTCTGATTAAGACCAAATGACTGGAGTGTCTGTTCAAGTATCTTCATTCCTATTAGTCCATTTACAGTTTCACACGTTATGTTTTAACACTGGACACTAGGGTACAATATGTCGATATCTAAAAGAAATATAATAAAATAATTACAAGTAGGCACCAAAGCTAGAACACATTTAGCTAGTGACAGATTTCTATGTAGAAGAGATATTTTTCATAACTCCTTGTTGTTTAGTTACCATTGGAAGGACTGGCACCAACAACAACTCCAACGTGGCAGTTTGAGATATGAACCCATGAATAGACTATGTACACTACATGGGAGAAAAGTCATTTAAGGTCTAACTCAGCTGAGAACTGAGAAAACTACAATAAAAACTGACCTGACAAGATGTGCCCAATGGTACAATACTGGCAGGAATGCTATGGGAGTAACCACATACCTTCTGATTGGATTTATGACCTACAACTCTTCAAGATACAAAGAATAAGAGACTTTAGAGTGTTCAACTCTAAAGTGGACATCTTTGCCTTACCTCCTCTCCTCAAGGCTTGGGAATTAATGTAGAAAAATCATCTTTAAACATCCTACTTCAGCTACCCAAGTGCTGGACTCTAAGGCAGTGCAATCTTATCCAGTATATTGCTTCATCTCTGACAATGCCCTTCTGTTATTGGACAATATGTTCTGCTGACCTTCAGGGGCAGCTTTTTAAGACATCCATCAGAGGAAAAAAATATCTTTCTCTTTTGCTTTCTTACTTTCACCACATCTTAACAGAAGACGTCATATACAGTATTGTGTTAGTTTATGAGAATACAAATAGTTTTCGTTATGGTCTCAGCTGTCAAAATGTGAGGGAGTGAAATGTATAACCCTAATGCAACATATCAAATGCTTCCTAGATGAATGTCCAACATGTTCTAGGATCCCACAGTGGTGCACAGGCCTTATATAAGATGATTATATGCTGCTTGTAAAACTAAAATGTCCCCCCCTCCATACCTCATCCTATTTCCCCTTTCCCCTCCTTCTCCCCTCTGGCCAGGTGAATGAATAGAAATAGGTAGCCTCTGGGTATGGGAGGTGGAGGGACCCTCTAGGAAGTACCAGATACCTAGGACATGAGAGACTTTAAAGACTCAATGGGGGTGACCTTAGTCAAAATGCTCAACAGTGGGAAGAGGGAATTTGAAGAGCCCACCTCCAGTAGACAGATAGGGCCTCAAGTGGAGGAAGGGGATACCAATCCACAGTTAATATTTCTGACCCAGAATTGTTCCTGTCTAAACGAAATGCAGGGGGAAAAATGGAGAGAAACTGAACCTAACTTTGGATCCAACTTATGGGGGAGGGCAGAGAGTACTGAGGTCTGACACTATTACTGATGCCGTGGTGTGCTTACAGATGGGAGCCTTCCATGGCTACCCTCTGAGAAGCCTTATTAGCAGCTGAGACAGACACATAAGCTGAAGTCAGGGACCCTTATGGTTGAATTGGGGGAAGATTGAAAAAGCTAAAGAACTGGCCATGACTCCATACGAAGACCAACAGTTTCAACTAACCTGGACCCTTGGGAGCTCCCAGAGACTGAGCCAACAGCCAGGTAGCATAAGGGCTGGTTTAAGGGCTCCTGCACATATGTAGCAGAGGACTGCTATAGTATCACTATATATAGTGAGAGAAGATGCACCTCACTCTCAAGAGACTTGAGGTCCCACGGAAGAGGGATACTTGGTGCGGGAAGCACCCTCTTGGAGACAAGGGGGGAGGAGGAATGAGTTGAGCAACTGTGGGAGGGGAAACAAGTTAGGGGTGTCAATGACTGCAATGTAAATAAATAGAATAATAGAAAAGTAAAATAGTTTTTAAATCTAATATTTGTCTCCACTTTTAATTTAAAAAGGAATAGCTGTAACTCTTTGAATATGTTGTATATGCAACAATAAAATCACTTAAGCATAAATTAGGAAAACACTAGAATTTTTCATCTCATTTTGGGATTTGCTTTCCAGAACCACCATCTAAATCATTCAATTGCATAGCTGTTTATAGAAAATAAGTGATTCCCCTGAGATAAGAGTTGACGATAACCTAACAATCCTTAATTACCTGTGTCAGCACTTGATTTATCTCACTGTCAAAAACATTTTCTCTCTGTGTGAACTTCTGTGAAACAATAAATAGAGCTGTTTCCACCTTGTGTCTATACCTAGGAAGATCAAGAACAGGAAAAAAAATGTCTCTATGTAAAAACCTTTTTTAAATTCAAAGCAATTATTAAGAAACGCTTTGAATTTATCTTTCTGGAATCAACAATGACATCTCCATTCTCTGCCTTCATCCTTTCAATCTCTTTAAAAGCTTTTTAGATCCTTTTACAACTTCTGAAATATATTTTTTACTTATTATAATTTCTTTTTTTTATTAACTTGAGTATTTCTTATTTACATTTCGAATGTTATTCCTTTTCCCGGTTTCCAGGCAAACATCCCCCTAATACCTCCCCCTCCCCTTCGTTATGGGTGTTCCCCTCCCCATCCTCCCCCCATTGCCGCCCTCCCCCCCCGACAATCTAGTTCACTGGGGGTTCAGTCTTAGCAGGACCCAGGGCTTCCCCTTCCACTGGTGCTCTTACTAGGATATTCATTGCTACCTATGAGGTCAGAGTCCAGGGTCAGTCCATGTATAGTCCTTAGGTAGTGGCTTAGTCCCTGAAAGCTCTGGTTGCTTGGCATTGTTGTTCATAAGGGGTCTCGAGCCCCTTCGAGATGCATGATATCACTTTAGACAAAATATTTGAAGAATGTTATTATTAAAAGTCCATTAAAAAAAACCATACTATTTTATAAAGAAAGATAGAATTTCTACTTTCTGTAAATTGCTAAAGTATATACAATTTTAAGTAAAATATTTTTATGTGCTCATATTTATTTTTGAGAATTTAATACTTGCATATGTTTTGATCAAATCCACCTCCCATTCCCTCCCTTCTGACTTTTCACTTCCTCTCACAAGTTCATGTGCTCCTTTCTAAACCTTCAAAGTCAACTTTATATTGCATGTGTATGTATAGATATGGAACCATCTCTGGGAGCATGGGTAGCCTCTCAGGGATGGCATCTCTGAAGAGAACTGACTCTCCTTCCCTAACAGCCACCATTTGCCAATAGCTCCTTTTTTTTTTTTTGATTTTTTTTTTTTATTAACTTGAGTATTTCTTATATACATTTCGAGTGTTATTCCCTTTCCCGGTTTCCGGGCAAACATCCCCCTCCCCCCTCCCCTTCCTTATGGGTGTTCCCCTCCCAACCCTCCCCCCATTGCCGCCCTCCCCCCATAGACTAGTTCACTGGGGGTTCAGTCTTAGCAGGACCCAGGGCTTCCCCTTCCACTGGTGCTCTTACTAGGATATTCATTGCTACCTATGGGGTCAGAGTCCAGGGTCAGTCCATGTATAGTCTTTAGGTAGTGGCTTAGTCCCTGGAAGCTCTGGTTGCTTGGCATTGTTGTACTTTTGGGGTCTCGAGCCCCTTCAAGCTCTTCCAGTTCTTTCTCTGATTCCTTCAATAGGGGACCTATTCTCAGTTCAGTGGTTTGCTGCTGGCATTCGCCTCTATATTTGCTGTATTCTGGCTGTGTCTCTCAGGAGCGATCTACATCCGGCTCCTGTCGGTCTGCACTTCTTTGCTTCATCCATCTTGTCTAATTGGGTGGCTGTATATGTATGGGCCACATGTGGGGCAGGCTCTGAATGGGTGTTCCTTCAGTCTCTGTTTTAATCTTTGCCTCTCCCTTCCCTGCCAAGGGTATTCTTTTTCCTCATTTAAAGAAGGAGTGAAGCATTCACATTTTGATCATCCGTCTTGAGTTTCGTTTGTTCTAGGGATCTAGGGTAATTCAAGCATTTGGGCTAATAGCCACTTATCAATGAGTGCATACCATGTATGTCTTTCTGTGATTGGGTTAGCTCACTCAGGATGATATTTTCCAGTTCCAACCATTTGCCTACGAATTTCATAAACTCGTTGTTTTTGATAGCTGAGTAATATTCCATTGTGTAGATGTACCACATTTTCTGTATCCATTCCTCTGTTGAAGGGCATCTGGGTTCTTTCCATTTTCTGGCTATTATAAATAAGGCTGCGATGAACATAGTGGAGCACGTGTCTCTTTTATATGTTGAGGCATCTTTTGGGTATATGCCCAAGAGAGGTATAGCTGGATCCTCAGGCAGTTCAATGTCCAATTTTCTGAGGAACCTCCACACTGATTTCCAGAATGGTTTTACCAGTCTGCAATCCCACCAACAATGGAGGAGTGTTCCTCTTTCTCCACATCCTTGCCAGCATCTGCTGTCACCTGAGTTTTTGATCTTAGCCAATCGCACTGGTGTGAGGTGAAATCTCAGGGCTGTTTTGATTTGCATTTCCCTTATGCCAATAGCTCCTTATGTAGTGGCATGAAAATCCGAAATCATGTTAAGACTTTTACCTGGCTTGATCTTGTGCAGGTATTATACATGTACTCATAGCTGTTGTGAATTCATGGATATGACAGATCAGATCTATTTTTTCCTTTGCATAAGTCCACTACCTTAGGTTCTTATAATTTTTTCCCATCCCTACCTCCTCAGTGATCCCTGAGCCTTAAGGGAAGATGTGATATAGATGTGCCATTTAGAGCAGAGCTTTCAATGTCTCTCCTTCTCTGTTTGGCAGTCATTAGCCTTAAATTTCATTCAACAGTGAATGGTTGTTCCTGTTGGTCAGCTAAAAACTGCACACATTCTGGAACCAGGTTCCTTGGGGTGCCCTCATCCCTCATCCTGACTTTAATTATTCATTGGTTCTACCATTACTAATGACCAACACCATACATTTCCACAGTCTCAGTATTTTTTCCATGTGAATGCTTCATACCCCCTGTAAGCCCATCATAGCCTGACTTGTCTCCATCTTTGCTCCAGAGGTAGCCATTTTAATATCCCCTGCTGACCACTCCCTAGTAAAACTCAGGTTTGTTGCCTGCTGTGATTTTTGTAGTATTCCTTTCGTCCCCTATAACTAAGATACGCTTTGATCGCAAACCCGTTCCTGCCATTACCATGCCAGTGGGTATATTTAGCCAGGGTAGTTGTTACTATATCTCTTGAGGTCCCCAAATGGGTAAGACTTTTGATGATGGTTCTCCCAAGTACTATATATAGCCTGTTCTAGCACCATGTAAGCAAGTTGGCAAGGTTGAACTTCTAGTCAGCACCAGCTTGATTTCTTTATGTCTTGAATCAAGTTTGTGCCATCAGCTTTAGCAACATACTATCAAGTTTTATAGGGTAACCGGAGCAATGTCAATAGCATATAACATATCGGGACATCTATAGGACCCTGTGGATTAACAATGCAATAAGAGGTAACTTATACCTTCCACTGTGCTTTTCATTTGACACTCAAGGCTGTCTGAGAAAAGCATGGTTCTTACCCTGTTCTTGGGTAACCCCACTTAAACTCCTTTTATATGTGCACAAGTTCTAGAAAGCATCTACAGTAGTTTGTTTTCAAATGTCTTTTTCAGATGTATTTAATGTGTACCATTCCCACCCCATTTAACCCTCCCTTTAGTATTATTCCTTTTTACCTCTTCATACCACCTGTGTTATATACCTTTTTGCTTGAAATCCCACTTCTATAGCCCCTTACTAGTTTCCTGATTTCTATGGGTACTCCAAGACACACACACACACACACACACACACACACACACACACACACACATATATATATATATATATATATATATATATATAGAGAGAGAGAGAGAGAGAGAGATAGTTTACAGCTAGCATTGAGACATCATCCATTTTATTTTTCTGGGTCTGGATTACCTTGTTGGGAATGATTACTTCCATCTCCATCAATTTTCTTGAAAATTTCATAACATCATTGTTCTTAACAGCTGCATAATTTCTTATTGTGCATGTGCCACATTTTCCTTATCCATTTTTCAGCTGATCTGGACTATTTTCATTTCCAAGTTATTTTGAATAGAGCAGCAATGAACAGAGCAGCAATGAACATGGGTGAGCAAATTTCTGTATATAATAAGTAGACTACTTTGGGAATATGCCATGGAGTGGTGTGGTTAGACCATGTGGTGTGGTAGTTTGAATAGGTTTGATCCCTATAGAGTCCTATGTTTGAATCCCTGGCCCGTAGGGAGTGGCACTATTAGGAGGAGTGGCCTTGTTGGTGTAGGTGCAGCCTTGTTGGAAGAAGTGGTTCTCTAACGGGGCTGGCTCTGAGGTTTCTTATGCTCACTCTCTGCCCACTGTGGGACAGTCTTCTTCTGATGCCTTCAGATCAAGATGTACAACTCTCAGCTCCTCCAGCAACATGTCCAACTACATGATGCCATGCTTCTCCCCACAATGATAATGCACTAAACCTATGAAACTGTAAGCCACTCTAGATTAAATGTTTTCCTCTGTAAGAGTTGCCTTGGTCATGGGGTCCCTTCACAGCCATAGAAACCCTGAGATATATGGTAAAAAAATATTTCTAGCTTTTTGATGAATCTCCTCACTGATCTTCAGAGTGGCTGGACTAGTCTGTATGCTGGCCAACATCTAATGGTCATTTCTGTTGCTTGTCTGTTTGTCTTAGTTATTCTTTTTTGGGTAAGGTAAACTCCCAAAGTTTTAAATTGCATTTCCTTGAAGAATAAGGATATTAGATCTTTTTAAAAAGCATTTTTGGTCATTTGTGTTTCTTCTTTGATAACTCATCATTTAATCCATGTCCCAATTCTTAATTAGGCTAATTTGTTTTTGGATGTTTAGGGCTTGTGTGTGTGCGCGTGTGCGTGTGTGTGTGCGTGTATGTGTGTGTGTGTGTGTGTGTGTGTGTGTGTGTGTGTGTGTGTGTGTGGCTTGTGTTAGGTTTCAGGAAGTGCCTTTGTCCAAAATTGACAATCTTGGCCCAACTCAAGCTTGACTATAGAAGAATTCTGGTGGTTAGATAAAAACCAAGATAACTCAGGAAGTTGTGAAATAGTTCCCTTTCACCAAGAGAACTCACTTTCCTTGCCTCTGGCATAAGGAACCTAAGATCTCATTCGACATTTAACTGTATCAAAGCTGCCAGCAGGCTCCCTAAATTGCTATTCACAACTATCCAATATACATTTCAAAGCTCCAACACTAGTTTCCTGACCTTTCTAACCTTCCCAACTCCCCCTGCGCTGTGCTAGCCTAGGCAGTACTTAATCCCCACTCTTTATGATGCAGATGTGTTTCTCTCATCCCACACCATTCACTACTATCCTTTCTCTTATTCAGTGCTCTTCTCTCTTCTCCTGCAGACAATGCTGTCTATGTAGTATGCTCCTTTGTCTCTCTGCTCTGGACTTTTCCAGATGCCTCTGGATGTTAGCTCTCTCTTATGCACAATAAAGACCTTACTCCTAATCATAGGGCAGCCACTTCACTAGTTTCTTTACTGAACTCCTTTTGTGCACCTTATGTATTCTAGACACCAGCACCTATCACATACATAGTTGATGTAGAAATATTTGCCATTCTGTTAGCAGACTTTTCACTAAAATCTTTTGCTTTTCTTAGCAACCCATTTGTAAATTGTTGGTCCAATAACTATTGTGTTCTGTTCGGAAAGTCCATTCCTGTGTCTATAAATTCAAACACTTTCTCCGTTGTCCTCTATCAAACAGATTCAGGCTCCAAGGTCTAATATTAAATTCCTTGATCTATCTCTATTTGAGTTTTATATGATGTAGAGAGATTTTAGTTTCAGTATTTCTACACGTATCTTTCCAGCTTGACCATTTGTTCACAATGTCTTCTCTCTAATGTTTGGTTAGGGTCTCTTTGAAAAATTCAGGTTGACTGTAGGGGTTCTCATTTACAATCCTTTGATCAACATGCTTGTTTGCCACCACCACAGGCTGTTTACATCGCCAAGGCTCCTCTGTGGCATACTTGAAACCAGGGATGGAGCTACTTCCTGGGATGTCTTTACTGCTCTACACTGTTTTGGCTCTTCTGGGCATTTTGTCCTTTTGTGTGAATTTTGAGATTCCCTCTTGCATTTCTGTGAAGAATTGAATTGAAATCTTCATGGTCAATTCATTAAAACACTTCAGAAATAAAGACAAAATATACGGAGATAAATCTCAAAAAGGGAAAGACTATACATTAAAAACTTTAAGAGCCTAAAAAGGGAGCCAAAGAAGATACCAGAAGAGAGGTAGCCCTCACATAATGATGAATTGGTATAATTAATGTAGTAAAAATGGCCATAACTGCCCAAATAAGCTACAGATTCAAGATTGAATATTATAAGAGAAAAGAGGGAGAGAGACTTATTCTGGAATGTCTTTTGTTATAAAATAAGTAAAGAAAGCATAAGCTGACAAAATTATGGTAAAATAATGTTGAACATTATGTTAACTCTCTACAAAATATAGTTCTGAAGAAATTTCTGATTCTGTTGGTAGTGTTGGTTTTCACTAGGGTTTTGAGACAGGATTCTCACTCTGAAACCTGGACTGGCTTCAAAGCTATGGTCATCAAGCTTATCTTCCCAAGGTCTGCATCACCTCACATGTGGCCACTGGAAAAGAAATTAAACAAGTGACTACACTTAGTTACAATTACTCTGTAAAGTGGTTTTTTGAAATATTAGTATTCATTGGCTTTAATATGAATGACATGGACTAACAATCTAATTTTCACTAATTATTAGATTGTATCCAGTGAATTTAACTTTGTATGTATAACATTATTGCCTGAGTAAAAGCAACTGTGAGAATGACTTAAGACATTACAATCATAGTTACTAAAACATCCAGTCCCCATATATTTATGCAGAAGTTTTACCTTCTCACAGATGTACACATACAACCACATGCAATAAGAAGAAAATAAAATTAAAGAATCAAAATTTACTGGAAGTATAAGTAAGTATTTGAAAATAGTTCTATCATATAACTCTAACAGTCCAGAAACTGGGCTTCTTTATGTCATTAAGATCCCCTGTAAACAAAGTAAAAGGGAGAGAAATATAGAGAATTACATATTTCTAAAAGCATTGCAGAATATCCTTGTTTATTTGTACATTTCTAGCACTGAATTTTATAGGAAAGCACCTTAAATAGTGTTTTTGACAATTCCTAATTTATGACATAGAAAATAAAGCCAGAGGCTCAAAGAAACAAAAAGAACAATGGATTGATGTCTGTATGCAGTTGAGGGCAGGCACAAGATAAGGCAAGGCTTGTGATTGGGCAGTGGAAATGTAAGGCAGGCACAGAGTTTTGGAGAGGGAAGAGAGAAGAGAGGGGAGGAGAGAGGGGAAATGGAGGCAGAGAAGAATGACCCAGACCTGTGTGACCTCAAAGGGCTACAGGTAGTTATGAATATTTCATAAGGGATGAATTTTTATAGGACAATTTGTCTTATCTTGGTGGGCAGTTTATATCAATATTAATTGGTTCAGAATTTATTGTATGATGTTTTGTGGGGTACGAATTTACTGGTATAAATCTGATTGATAAATTACAACCTTATTGAGTTTTGATTTTGCTAGGTTGCTGGGAATGTGAGCAGAGTCCACAGCAAAAAAAGCTGCAAGACAGGCAGTATCTGTATGGGACTGATGTGGCAATGACCCACCTTGGGAACTAGAAGGGTGGTTGCTTCTGGGGCTAGCCATGGCAATGAGATCAGATGGAGATGCTTTGCTCATTGATATGAAAATACCCTGCAGATGTGATGTGGCCCATCAGTGTCAGCATTAGCAGGGGCTGGTGTCTCACTCTTTATTTACTACAGCAGGGGAAACTGGAAACTTAAGAGAGTAGGATTGAGACGCTTTGCTGATTGAGATGAAAATACTCTTCAGATGCAATGTGGAATCTGCAGTGTCAGCATTAGCAAGAGCTGGTCTATCATTATCATCATCATCATCATCATCATCATCATCATCATCATCATCATTTACCACTACAGAACAACAGAAATTCACATGGTACCAACTTTGGTTACATTAAAGCACAGCTCAATGAATATGTTTTTTTATGAACACGGGAAAATGGCTTTCCACATTAGAGCACATCACCTTGAATTGACAAGAATAAGCAGGATAATACTTTAAATGCTTGAACGAATTTGATAAGTAAAATTTTACTAAACTCTCTTGTTTTAGATCACCCAGCTTTTCATATTTGTAATATTTTTACAGGTGGAAAAATAACTATACTGTTTTCTTTATCCTTCTAGACACTCTTCAAGGGGAGGTTTGTTTACTTCACATCGCTTGCTTTGGAGGTGTATTGTGAGAGACTGCCAGGTCAGCACCTATGTATTTGTTCTTATTTGGTATTAGAAAAGATTCCAAAAGCTAAAATCTCTCTTGTCTCTTTAGTTTAGCTGAGCTTTCACCACAAGCCTTCAGATAATGTCAGCCGTCCTTGGCATATTCTGTGTCCCCTGTGAGATAATAAAAATGGACTCTCTTGCTTCCGTTTTTTCTACGTAAGTGACTCATTCGCCTTTGGAAAATAAAACCCAAGTCAAGGGGAAGACTGTCAGAAAGCAAGTAATTTTCTTTGTCAACCACTGGTGCAGGTGAACTTGGGTACTAATTACCAGAGAGCTGCCCACCAAGGCTGCTAAGATAATGCCTCAGTCGTGTGCCTATAGATTTTTATTAATGTTGAAATGTCTATGCATTACAATGACACAGGCTAAGGGGAAAGACAATTCAGTGTGTACATGCGTGACAAATCCACATGCAGTCTTCTCATTACCAGTCATTTCTTACTGTCTCCAAGAGAGAGAGAAAATTTAGCAAGTTTCCATGTTTTTAAAATAAAAATCTTTGTTAGTCTCTCCTCCCACCATCTCTCTGATCTCCCTCCTCTCACTTTCTCTCCTACCTGCCTCATGCATAAAAATACAACACAAGACCAGATGTGAACAACATTGCAGGTTTTTTTCCTGGTTTATTAAGAAAACCTTTGAATATTGAAGGTGAGTGTCCGTATTCATATTTCTATATGTGATAGGACCTATATTTTATTCTTATATGTGGGCACATTTGATGTGACCCAAGCATAATCATTGTAGCAATATCCGTCATATGACTATAAATTTAAAGAAATCATTACTATAACTTTGTTAATAATTCATTTCTATGTTAAGAGCAAAAGATTCAGTTTTTGTTTGCTTGTCTACATGTGCTTGCTACTTTTGTTTTTATGTTTTTTAGGGGTTTTTTTTTGTTTTTTTTTTTTGTTGTTTGGGGAATTTTGTTTTTGAGGAGTTGAGGAATTTTCTGACACCCGGTCTTACTCTGTAGACAGAGCTGGCCTGCCACCTGATATTTAGACCAGCTTTACTTAGAATCACAGATTTCTCTCATTCGTGATTCTGCCTTTCAAGTGCTAGATCTAAAGGCATGTGTCCCTATGCTCAGCCCTCCAGAATATACTTCTTCAAAACATTTACATCCTCTTACAGCAATGTTGTTGCTAATGTAATAATATATGCAAGTAACTTTAATTATAAGTTCATATGTCTATGTGTTTATCAATAACCAAGCTAAATATTTTCTTTTAATTTATTTACATCTCATTACAGCTTTTAAAATGGGCACAGCCACATTCCCCAAAGTATACTACATTGCACGGTGATAAAGGGCATTTCACTTATACCGATCTACTTAAACTATACGTAAACATCTTGCTATTATCCAAAGACAAATGTAGAGAACTGTGGAATGCTTTCGAGAAAATCCTTACGATGCAACTCATTTTAATATTCAAAAGTCATCACTCATTTCAAAAGAAAAAGAAAGAAAATATTCTTTGAAAAAGCCAAGAACAGGTTTTTTTTTTTGAAACTTTCCGCCCAATCAGAATAAAGAGTAAATGTTTCCTGCCTCCGTTAATGTATGTCATCCAAGTTCTTGTTGGTAGACATCTCATCACTTTCATCACTTTCTCTGCATATCATGTTATTGTTTGAACATGTGAGACAAGCTCCTGCCTTTGGGACTTTCACTTGTTTCTCCTTCAAAGAAATCTTAGCCTGGTTACTGGCAAGTCTTCTTCCAAGGAAATTCCAACCTAGTCATCCTACCCAAACACCTGACTTCTGCTCACATGCATTTTTATTCCTTTCACATGCCCATTGTGCAATAATACCTCCACTCATTTATATTTTATATCTTGTTATTTACCTCTTCTTGCGCAAACCTCCTAATTATCGTGCATGAACTAGATACATTATAAATATATCTTAATAATTTTAATGGTATCCAATTTCCTGCTTAAGAGCAAACAGTTGTGATAAAGAAACGATGGCATATGGCAATTAAAGGTGACTATGTAAAGGGTGTTTTTCAATTGTCATAATCATTGTATATCCTGTTTTTCTACAAAGGATTTAAACTTAGAGACTTCAATAAGCTAGTCAATTTTGTCTTTAATGCATGGAAATGGGGCTGGAGAGATGGCTCAGTGGCTAAGAGCACTGGCTGCTCTTCCAGAGGTCCTGAGTTCAATTCCCAGCCACCACGTGGTAGCCCACAATCATCTGTAATGGGATCCAATGCCATCTTTCGGTATGTCTGAGGAGAGCAATAGTGTACTCACATAGATAAAATAAATAAATAATTTGGATTTCAAAATCCTGTTAATCATAACAAAGACAAACAGTAAACTAGAAAAACCTCATTTACAGCATGTGGTAAAGTCAAAGGTTGATTTTCCTTAGTGGAGCAATCTCTTTTGAGAAAAGAAAATAAGTTTTCCTCCTATATCAAGAAAAATAGAAATTTAGAAACATTTTTAAAATAACCTAATAATATATAGTAGAGTTTTCCTATTGTTTGTACCAAAAATGAATGGGAATAAAACATGGAATATTTCAAAAGGCACCTATGAATACTTTGTGGAATAAAAACCTAGGTAACTTTAGAGAAAAAAATTCAGAAAGTATTATAAGACCTGGATTGTGTTTAAATGACTTGCTCAACAAACTCACTTTTAAAAATTAAACATGGTAGGTCTTGCCCTAAACATACTGCCCAGTCATGTGGCCGCCCTGACAACAACCCAGAGAGAAAGAATGGTTCATTTTCTGGATTGAACCTCCTCAAAACACCTCCATAATGCATGTTGTCACTGGAGACCGTATTGAGATTCATAATCAGGGCTGATGCCCAAAGCCATGTTGAGGTCCCTGATCTATGCTGCCCCTGGAGACAATGTTATGGTCTATGTTCTCGATGCTGCTGGAGGTCATGTGGATGTCTGTGGTCCATTCCAATGCCAGAAGCCAGGTGGCAACTCCATGATCCATGCAGCAGTCAGCTACTATGAGAAATAAAGTTTCTTTTGCAGTGGTTTCAATGACTGTAGATTCACAATAGAGAATGAGAGACATTGAAGGCTTCTATGACAACTCCTCTCGCACCAAAGCAAAAGAAAAAAGAAAAGAAAAGAAAAGAAAAGAAAAGAAAAGAAACAGTGAAACAATCCAATCAGAAGAGTGTCCTTAAAAATTCAATTTTTAAGAAAGATTGTTTTAACCTAAAGAAATGTTCAACATCTTTAGTCATAAGGGAAATGCAAATCAAAACAACCCTGAGATTTCACCTCACACCAGTGAGAATGGCTAAGATCAAAAACTCAGGTGACAGCAGATGCTGGCGAGGATGCGGAGAAAGAGGAACACTCCTCCATTGTTGGTGGGATTGCAGACTGGTAAAACCATTCTGGAAATCAGTCTGGAGGTTCCTCAGAAAATTGGACATTGGGGAAGTCCCACACCCGCGGATCCCGGCCCGCAGCAGCTCTCTGCTCCCAAACCCCGTGGGAGAGAGACCTCACCGCCTGATCAGGTGGGCACTCCTGAGGCTGCAGAGCAGAGGAGACCACCAACACTGCCCACCCCTGCCCACATCCCTGGCCCAAGAGGCAACTGTATAAGGCCTCTGGGTTCCCTTAGGGGAGGGCCCAGGAGCGGCAGGATCCCTGCGCCTGAGACACCGCCGGAACCTGAAGGAAACAGACCGGATAAACAGTTCTCTGCACCCAAATCCCGTGGGAGGGAGAGCTAAACCTTCAGAGAGGCAGACACGCCTGGGAAACCAGAAGAGACTGCACTCTGTGCACATCCAGACGCCAGAGGAAAACACCAAACGTCATCTGGAACCCTGGTGCACGGAGGCTCCCGGAAAGAGCGGCGCAGATCTTCCCAGTTGCTGCCGCCGCGGAGAGGACTTAGGCAGTACCCCACGAGCAAACTTGAGCCTTGGAACCACAGGTAGGACCAACTTTTCCCCTGCAAGAAACCTGCCTGGTGAACTCAATACACAGGCCCACAGGAACAGCTGAAGACCTGTAGAGAGGAAAAACTACACGCCCGAAAGCAGAACACTCTGTCCCCATAACTGGCTGAAAGAAAACAGGAAAACTGGTCTACAGCACTCCTGACACACAGGCTTATAGGACAGTCTAGCCACGGTCAGAAATAGCAGAACAAGTAACACTAGAGATAATCTGATGGCGAGAGGCAAGCTCAGGAACCCAAGCAACAGAAAGGAAGACTACATGGCATCATCAGAGCCCAATTCTCCCACCAAAGCAAACACGGAATATCCAAACACACCAAAAAAGCAAGATCTAGTTTCAAAATCATATTTGATCATGATGCTGGAGGACTTCAAGAAAGACATGAACACACTTAGGGAAACACAGGAAAACATTAATAAACAAGTAGAAGCCTACAGAGAAGAATCGCAAAAATCCCTGAAAGAATTCCAGGAAAATCAAACAGTTGAAGGAATTAAAAATGGAAATAGAAGCAATCAAGAAAGAACACATGGAAACAACCCTGGATATAGAAAACCAAAAGAAGAGACAAGGAGCTGTAGATACAAGCCTCACCAACAGAATTCAAGAGATGGAAGAGAGAATCTCGGGAGCAGAAGATTCCATAGAAATCATTGACTCAACTGTCAAAGATAATGTAAAGCGGAAAAAGCTACTGGTCCAAAACATACAGGAAATCCAGGACTCAATGAGAAGATCAAACCTAAGGATAATAGGTATAGAAGAGAGTGAAGACTCCCAGCTCAAAGGACCAGTAAATATCTTCAACAAAATCATAGAAGAAAACTTCCCTAACCTAAAAAAAGAGATACCCATAGGCATACAAGAAGCCTACAGAACTCCAAATAGATTGGACCAGAAAAGAAACACCTCCCGTCACATAATTGTCAAAACACCAAACGCACAAAATAAAGAAAGAATATTAAAAGCAGTAAGGGAAAAAGGTCAAGTAACATATAAAGGCAGACCTATCAGAATCACACCAGACTTTTCGCCAGAAACTATGAAGGCCAGAAGATCCTGGACAGATGTCATACAGACCCTAAGAGAACACAAATGCCAGCCCAGGTTACTGTATCTTGCAAAACTCTCAATTAACATAGATGGAGAAACCAAGATATTCCATGACAAAACCAAATTTACACAATATCTTTCTACAAATCCAGCACTACAAAGGATAATAAAGGGTAAAGCCCAACATAAGGAGGCAAGCTATACCCTAGAAGAAGCAAGAAACTAATCGTCTTGGCAACAAAACAAAGAGAATGAAAGCACACAAACATAACCTCACATCCAAATATGAATATAACAGGAAGCAATAATCACTATTTCTTAATATCTCTCAACATCAATGGCCTCAACTCCCCAATAAAAAGACATAGATTAACAAACTGGATACGCAATGAGGACCCTGCATTCTGCTGCCTACAGGAAACACACCTCAGAGACAAAGACAGACACTACCTCAGAGTGAAAGGCTGGAAAACAACTTACCAAGCAAATGGTCAGAAGAAGCAAGCTGGAGTAGCCATTCTAATATCAAATAAAATCAATTTCCAACTAAAAGTCATCAAAAAAGATAAGGAAGGACACTTCATATTCATCAAAGGAAAAATATACCAAGATGAACTCTCAATCCTCATCTTCGATTGGTTTATATACAAGTGTGCAATTTCTAGGCTTGAAAGTAAAATGATGCTATCTGGTGCTGGATAGAGGAGCCTTAATTTTTATTATGGCAGCTTGCTATTTTTGTAACATGGTGATTTGGTTGAACACAATAAAGTACAGTAGTAACTGATCTCCCCCTCTTCCTGGATGAGTGAGGAGATGATTAAATGTTGATGTCAGCATCCATGAGCATATTCAGATGAGCTTCTGCTTCTGTTGAAAAGGATGCTGTGTTTGATTGTGGTCCGAAGCTTTGAAGCACTACTTGGCATCTCCTTCCTTGGAGGTCTCACTGTTTTAACATAACAGATTTGATAGCTTGTTGGTAAGGTGAGGTCCAGCTTGTCTCCACTAGGTCATCTTCATGTGAATCCGGTGGTTATACAGTTTTGTTCTAGGGATATTTCATTTTTTTAATAACGGTTTTAGCTGACATTCATGGAGAGAATGAATCCTTAGAAGTGTGCCACTAGTGAAAGGAAATCCTGTCTAGAGTATGTTTCTTTACAAAGCTGTGTCACACCATCCTTTGGGCCCTCTGCTGGAAAAGTAGAATCAAGTCTCAAATAATGCCTTTTAAATTGTATCCTCTAGTATTATAGATGTAGGACAGTACTGTATCATACCTCTGTGGATGTAAAATAGCTTGTACCTGCTTTATGATACGTAGTAGTGACCATGCTTTATCAGAGCTGTTTTTAATGATGTTGCTCAGAATGTTTTCTTTCCAGATGATGATTGAGAAGCTAATTTAAAAAAAAATGGTGCCAGGTACCACAAGAGTAACAGAACTGTGCTGTTTTCTCGGGTTTTGTTTTTTTACTTTTTTTTTTTTAATGGAGTGTGCTGGATGTCTCTACAGTTTTGTTCAGATGACTGCAGAACCTGGAAAAGCTGTTGCTGCTGTTGATGCATAACACACTGCTATTATTGGTCTTTTTATATAAATATAAATATATATATACAGATATATAATTTGAATTTTTTGAAACTTTACCTGTGCTGTCAACTTTCGAAAAAAGTATCCCCGTTTACTGTGTTGAGTTGGCACTCTACAGAAATTAACAGCCATATTGGTCTAGAAATGTTGAACTTAAGTTTTTTCCATTTGTACAGGGGTAACACACTGTATTAAATATGTAAGGTCTTATATACGTGGGTTTGATTACAAAAACTAATAAAGTATTCTCTAAATTAAAAAAAAAAAGAAAATTGGACATTGAACTGCCTGAGGATCCAGCTATACCTCTCTTGGGCATATACCCAAAAGATGCCCCAACATATAAAAAAGACACGTGCTCCACTATGTTCATCGCAGCCTTATTTATAATAGCCAGAAGCTGGAAAGAACCCAGATGCCCTTCAACAGAGGAATGGATACAGAAAATGTGGTACATCTACACAATGGAATATTACTCAGCTATCAAAAACAATGACTTTATGAAATTCGTAGGCAAATGGGTGGAACTGGAAAATATCATCCTGAGTGAGGTAACCCAATCACAGAAAAACACACATAGTATGCACTCATTGATAAGTGGCTATTAGGCCAAATGCTTGAATTACCCTAGATGCCTAGAACAAATGAAACTCAAGACGGATGATCAAAATGTGAATGCTTCACTCCTTCTCTAAAAGGGGAACAAGAATACCCTTGGCAGGGAAGAGAGAGGCAAAGATTAAAACAGAGACTGAAGGAACTCCCATTCAGAGCCTGCCCCACATGTGGCCCATACATATACAGCCACCCAATTAGACAAGATGGATGAAGCAAAGAAGTGCAGGCCGACAGGAGCCGGATGTAGATCGCTCCTGAGAGACACAGCCAGAATACAGCAAATACAGAGGCGAATGCCAGCAGCAAACCACTGAACTGAGAACGGGACCCCCGTTGAAGGAATCAGAGAAAGAACTCAAAGAGCTTGAAGGAGCTCGAGACCCCATATGTACAACAATGCCAAGCAACCAGAGCTTCCAGGGACTAAGCCACTACCTAAAGACTGTACATGGACTGACCCTGGACTCTGACCTCATAGGTAGCAATGAATATTCTAGTAAGATCACCAGTGGAAGGGGAAGCCCTTGTTCCTGCTAAGACTGAACCCCCAGTGAACGTGATTGTTGGGGGGAGGGTGGCAATTGGGGGAGGATGGGGAGGGGAACACCCATAAAGAAGGGGAAGGGGAGGGATTAGGGGGATGTTTGCCCGGAAACCGGGAAATGGAATAACACTCGAAATGTAAATAAGAAACACTCAAGTTAATAAAAAAAAAAGGAAGAAAAAGATTGTTTTAGAATATAACATCATAATTTGAAGACGACTCAACTAAACAATTCTCATGGTATTCTGGACTCACATCACACTTAGCTGTATTCTTATCATAGTGCAAGTATATATTAACTATCAGTTGTGGTTTTTACATGTACCAATAAATAAATACATATTCTAATCACTACTCTCTTGAAATACAGTAACAAACTTTTTTATTTAATATTTTATTTATTTACATTTCAAATATTTTCTCCTTTCCAAGTTTCCTTTCTGGAAATCCCCTATCCCATCCTCTCTCCCCCTGCTTCTATAAGTGTGTTCCCCCAACCATCTACCCTTTTCTGCCTATCTGCTCTGGCATTTTCCTACACTGGGACATAGAGCCTTCACAGGACCAAGGGCCTCTATTCCCATTGATGTCCTACAAGTCCATCCTCTGGTACATATGCAGCTGGAGCCATGGGTCCCACCATGTGTACTCTTTGGTTTTGTCCCTGGGAGGTCTGATTGGTTACAAGTCCCCTTTTTATGCCATGAGTACAGTTAGTTTCTTTTTGTGTTTTAAAACAGAAGTTTATGTATACATTTTATGTAAGGCAGTGGTACCTCCTTCTACTCTACAAAATGAAATTATGGTACACGTTCTCTACGCTGGAGTTCATCTTCCGGGCTCAAATCCAAATAGCTTCTGTATGTGAATGTAGGTAAGCCAATAATGAGCTTTGTCTCAGATCTACCTGTGGAGTGGGGATCATAACACTAGCCTCACTGGGTTGTTGTAAAAATAAAAATAACTCATATTTATAGAGCCCCGAAGCAATCCCAACAAGAGAAAGTACCATAAATGCTGGCTTTATTATCCCTGTTAACACTTTAGCAAACCAGCCAAGACCTCCTGAAATCACCTACTCTAACTTGTTATATCAGTCTAAATTCTGGGCATTGCACTTTTTATTGTAGGTAGCTGACATATATTATAGACATTTTACCACAGTGCTGGTTGGCAGAATACACCAAGTCAGACCAAACTGGCAACTAACTTTTAAGTGCTCTTTGAAATTTAATCTGTCTCAAAGGAAACAAAAAAAATTAATCAATCTCCAAATATAATGGAAATTGGATGATAAATGATTACTTTCTAGATTTTGTAAAATGTGGTTCAAAAATTAAATGCCATGAACTCTCTGATAAAAATCAGATTGCTGAAAGATACAGGTCATTTGGAAATATTCACGTTCTTGGAACAACAGAGACTCCACCTCCTTTTTGGCTTGAATGTCTACTGAGGTTTGCCTATGAAATGACACAGAATCTTCTGGGTTGGAAACGATTGGATTAGAGCACATATTCCCCTGTGTGGGTGTTCCATTTCACTTTTGAATGCATGATTCTAAATGAGCTATGGGTACCAATATATTAAAAATTCCAGGTGGGATTTTCAAAAATGTGAGGTTGGTAATTTATTGAGCTATTAATTGGTATTCTGTTCTCACAATATTTTCCCTTTGCACATTTCCATAAGGTATCCAAGAGTTTTTTGTTTTGTTTTGTTTTTTTGTTTTTGGGTTTTTTTTTTTTTGGTTTTTGTTTGTTGTTTGTTTTTTGCCCCTTTATTTTGTCCACCACAAGGCTGTGTGTGTAAAGCTTAAGATATTAATTGCCTTCAGATTCTTCTCCTCATTTGGGTATTTTGAAAACTAGATTTCAGGGATATGAGGAGAGGAGAAAGAGCTTTATCGATTGGAACTGGGGAAAGAGGAAGGGTCAGACATTCCAGGATCATGGGAATAGTAGAGACTTTTTTTCTCCCATGGCAGCATGGCACGATGCAGCAGGATTTGGGCTGTGGTTACATCTAGGGAGATCAGACTTTTTGAAATGATCAACTTGGAAAAGATTCTCAGTCCCACACTAGGAGGAAAAGCAGCAAGGATGATTAGCCACAGACTCCAGTGAGGTTATTATCAGCAGACATCTTGGTACACTGAGGGATAAAGGATTGTCTCATCTTGCTAGATTTGTACACATGGAGAGTGAGGATGAATCTTCCAGTAGTCAAATAACTGAGGTTTTAGTCCTTACAAGTTCAAAGTTGATTGTGTGTGTGTGTGTATGTGTGTGTGCGCGCATGTGCATGTGTGATATTTCTTGATCGTCTAAATTTATGGGCAAGACCTCATAGTTGATGATCATTTCCCATGAATGACATTTATGTGGAATTTCAATTCCAAATAATTGCTAGATTCCCAAGTGCATATAAGACTGAGTGAGAGGTTACATGTTACTTTTGTATCAGAACTAATAAAAAAACAGGTAGGGATACGGAAAAAAATGTTTTCTTGTTAAGAAAAATAATAGGTTTATTTTCAAAATCACAAGGACAAACAGGATATACTCTAATTTTTAAGGGATTATAGTAAAAATTCTATCATTCACTGATTGCTTAGTCCATAATCTAGTGAAAGGAATCACAATGCTAGAATTTAGCCTTCTTTTATCACATGGGCAAGTGAAGCCTGTTCTTCAGAAAATATTGTGTGACAGCATTGTATCCCAAGTAACAAATCATTATAAATTCCCAGCAAGACTCATTGAAGGAATGCTAATCATAATTAATGTGCATGTAATGTGTAATTTCATAGGAGTGAGGCTGTAAATTATCATTAATTACCAGAGACCTCCTTCTTTTTGTCTCTTGAAGTGCTTAGCAATTCCCTTTAAGTCCTAGCTTTGAAAAGGCCCATTATCCGTATCATACTTTCAAGGTGAATCTGGTGTACAGTGGATCTTTCAATCAGTGGGAAAAGAGTAAACATAAATTGCTTTTCCTAGCCCTTGCATCATTTCTGACAGAAGCTATAGTTTTTTTTCTGCTGGTACAGATCTGGTTGTATTGACAGAGGAAAAGGAGAGAAAGAGAGAGAGAGAGAGAGAGAGAGAGAGAGAGAGAGAGAGAGAGAGAGACAGAGACAGAGAGAGACAGAGAGAGACAGAGAAGGAGACAGAGACAGAGAGACAGAGACAGAGAGACAGAGAGAGACAGACAGAGAGACAGAGACAGAGAGACAAAGACAGAGACAGAAACACAGAGACACAGAGACACGGAGACAGACAGAGTCAGAGACAGAAAGAAACAGGAACAGAGACAGTTTTCATATGGGTATATGTGCCTGTTTCTGTTGATACCTGTGCACATGGGCATTAATAGAGACTACAGGTTGATGGTAAGTGTCTTCCTAAATCCTTACCCAGTTCCTCTTTTGAGACAGTATCTATGTGTCACTGAAACTAAACCCATCTCTGAGGCTGTATTACAGGGCCAATGGGCTCCATGAATCTGTCTCTTCTTGACCTGTACTGGAACTAGAGAAGCACAAGGCTATACCCGAAACATCTTTGGGAGTCCGGCCTATTGTTTGCACATCGAGTCAAGATACTGACTGAGCCATCCCCCCAGCCCCAAGGAGAAGACATTTTTAAAAAGAACCCTTAATAAATAAGAGAGGAATGAGAAAAAGGGACCTTGTCTTCATGAAGCAAATCCTCCTTTGCTGAAAGTCTGTCTCGGGAGAACACGTCACTTGACCTTTCAGATGCCCAGAATTCATTGTTGGAATATGAATCGACCACTATGAACATTATTGAGAATTGCTGTTTCCTTTCTGAAAAGAAATTTGAATACATAAGGGAATGGTAGCTAAAGCTGTCCTTTTCTGCTGCTTTCCGGTTCAGGAACAGAGCATATCACAGGTCCTGGTAATTGTGATCCTTCCATAAGATTACTCTCCATGACCAACAGTGCAAGAGCCGGTCTTCAGTGGCTTCTCACAGCCAAAGGTATGATCTGTCATGTCAGTAATGCAAGAGTGCTGTCACAGTGCATTAGCATGCCTGGGGTATGTCTTCCTGACAGGATCAGAGTCTTTTGATTTACATAGACCGAATTTAAAATAAATGAGTGGAATATTCCCTAAGGCATATAATCAATTGCATCTGTTGCAACCCTGGTATTTCCTTTGCCCTGTTTATACCATTACTGCCTCTACTGAAGCAGTATTATCGCTAAGTGTTTCCATGAATATATCCTGGCACTAGCTCCCAATACCATTGCTCCACTACAAACACTTCCAGCCTCAAAGGACCAGAGAAGTACTAGTATTGCTGCGATACTGTATTGATTGTGATAAATGTTATGGGAAAAATGAATATACATTTCTTATTGCATTTCCCTGTTATCTTTGCGCTTGAAGAAATAACAGCAAACCATTGTGGGGACAGAAAACATCTGTTAACAATGCTGAAGTAATCTTGCTGTTCTGCAAAATAATGCAAAAATAAATTACTGGGCATTTCTGAACAACATTCTCTGAAGTCTATGAAAATTGGAAGCATTTGACTTTGTTGTAGTAAGATTAGGAAATATCAGGCCAGAAAATGTGCTTTGCATTTAAAACAACATATGGTGGGATCAGATGATATCTGGGCCACAAGATGTATTTTAGGAAGTGGGACATATGTCAGTTCACCTTTCTAAGAGTCTCTATTTGTCTGGCCCACTTCTACATAGCTTAGGTATATAGGATCATAAAGGGTTATTAAAAAACAGAGGGGGTTAATATCATTTTATTTTAAAAGATGAAAGAAAAAATATTTTCCATAAAAACCAAACAATGGAAATTGAGCCTACAAACTTTTAACATTTCTCTGAATGTTTGTTTTAATTTAAAAACAGTATTGTGTACATTATTACATTTTTTGGTAGGTTTAATGATTCATAAAGAGGACATGGTTTCACAAAGAGAGCAGCTTTTTTTCTTATTAAAAGAATCATTATTCAAATAAATACAAGATTTCCCTAATAAAAAAATAAAAAAAACCGAGTAATGAAATGATTCCATTTGGTACAACCTAACAATCCTCTTTATTAAACTTTATGTGTAAATGAGGTTTTTCTTTTCATGTTGGAAAATACATTAAAATTTTATAGTTCTACAGGTTTTAAATATATCAAGTAGCTTATGCTAAATTTAAACTGATCTGGTAAATGCTTACTAAGAGGTTATGAGAGTTGTTACAATTTTCTAAAACTAAAGGAATTTTTCGATTTAAAGGTTAGATTGTATTCTTAGTTTATACTTAATGAACTCAAGAGCATGTTTTCTTAAATTTCTACAAATAGGCAAAAATGGAAGTTCTTTATATTAACCTGATTGATTTATCTATTATTATTAACATCTTGTGCTATGTCCATGCAAAAGTGACTCTAGCAATTATAAAAATGTTCAAATATTTGACACATCAATATTATTTAAGTGATTAAGTTTTTTTTAATTTTAATTAATCTTTACAGTCCAGATTTTATCCCCCTCCCAGTCCACCCTCAGACAGTTCCACATTCCATACTCTTCCCACCTCCATGAGGATATTCCCACCCTACCCCTACCCCACCACACCTCCCCACTCCCTAGGGAGTCCAGTCTCTTGAGGGTTAGGTGCATCTTCTCTGACTGAGTCCAGACCCAGCAGTCCTCTGCTGTATTTGTGTTCCAGGCCTCATATCAGCTGGTGTATGCTGCCTAGTTGGAAGCCCAGTGTCTGAGAGAGAGCACAGGGGTGCAGATTAACTGAGTCTGCTGGTCCTCCTACAGGGTGGCCCTCCTCCTCAGCTTCTTCCAGTTTTTCCTTATTTCAACCACGAGGATCAGCAGCTTCTGTCCATGGGTTGCATGTAAATACCTATGTTTGATACTTCCAGTTGCTTGTTGGATCTTTTGGAGGGCTGTCACGATCAGCCCTTTTTGTTACACACCATATCCTCAGTAATAGTGTCAGGCTTTGGGGCCTGCCCTTGAGCTGGATCCCAATTTGGGCCTGTTGCTGGACCTCCTTTCCCTCAGGCTCTTCTCCATTTTCATCCCTGCAGTTCTTACAGACAGAAACCTTTCTGGGTCAGAGTTTTGACTGTGGGATAGCAACCCCATCCCTCACTTGATGCCCTGTTTTCTGCTGGAGGTGGGCTCTACAAGTTCCCTCTCCCCCCTCTTTGAGTCCTGAGAGTATCTTACTTCCCAGATTTCTGGACATTCTGGAGGGCACCCCCCACCTCCTACCTCCCTAGATTGCTTGTTTCCACTCTTTCTGCTGGCCCTTAGGTTTTCTGTCCTGTTCCCCCAACCAATATCTGTTCATGTTCTCCTCCTCTTCTCCCTGTCCCCCTTCCTACCTAAGTTCCTCCCTCCCTCCCCCTCCTGTGATTGATTTCTTCTCCCTCCCAAGTGGGATTGTGACATCATCACTTGGGCCCTTTGGCCTGTTAACTTCCTTAAGATATGTGGATTGTATCCTGGGTATTCTGTACTTATTTTTGGCTAATACCTGCTCATTAGTGAGTACATAACATGAATATGTTTCCATTAAAAAATACATTTCAGTTTTTTATTTCTTCTTTTATCTTTTCACTCTCTTATCAAAAATACAACCAAACAGAATCAAAACATTTCTACAATGTTTTGAACAATAGAAGATCAGATGTCTTAAAAAAGAAATAAGTTAGAATGTAAACATAGGTATATGGTGAATTAGTGATTTCTTAATGCACTAGTAATTTTAACTTATTCATTTGACATTTTCTTTCTACTATCACATGACTTTAAACTGCACTATGACAGCTAAACTCTCATACAAAATTTTGTGTTCAGTCACCTTCGTTTATAACCGAAGGCTTCGCAGTGTTTGTGATGTGTGGAATCTGGGTTTTATGTTTTCAGCCTCTTGACCTCTTTTCCAAAGAGCTGCAAAAGTAACAAGGACTCCTTATCTAAATGGAGAGCAAAGCACAGCACAAAAATAAGTACCACACACAGAAGCAGCAGCCACAGGAGTGAAATGGGGCTTAAGACATCAGATTACCATTTGTGAAGTCTTTTTAGTGGTTGAAAAGAAGAAAAAAAATGGTTGCTAAATGGTATAGCATGAGCAATAATATATTATATATATAATATATTAAGACTTATCAAAATTGTTCTGTATATGTTTCTTCCCATAATGCATCTCATTTTTATATGCAAATCCTATTATAAAAAATTATGGTGTTGAGTTACTCTTTGCCTAACTGAAGATGTACCAAAAACCAGCTCAGGCTAAATCAGCCTTCTGTTCTTCTTAACAAAGATACTAGAAGTATAGTTAAATAGAAAGGGTTTAAATCTAAGTATCAATAGGAATAGAGAAACTTTAATGAGTATACAGACAGTACATGAAGCCAGATTTAGACCAGAATCAGGTGAGGTTTTGACATTGCTAAATGCATTGTTGGGGGCTGGGGGTTTTACACAATCCATGAAGGGGAAAGTTTCCAAGTATATCACTATAAATAGTGTCCAAGACTAAATTACATCCTATAATTTGTCTTGCTCAATAGAGTCACATACAGCAGAGTCTGAGGAAGTATAGAGTAGTGATTTGAATGAAAAGAGCCCCCATAGAAGAGTGATGCTATTAGGAGGTGTGGTGTTGCTGAAGGGAGTATGTCACTGGGAACTGGCTCTGAGGTTTCAGATGCTCAAGCCAGGCCCATTGTCACTCTCTCATCTGCTGCCTGCAGATGTACTTGTAGAACTCTGGGTTACCTTTCTAGCACCAGTCCTGCCTACATGCCATCATACTTCCCACCATAGTGATAATGGACCGAACCTCTGAATGGTAAGCCAGTCCCAATTAAATACTTTCCTATTTAAGAGTGGCAAAGGTCATTGCATCTCTTCACAGCAATAGAAACCATAGCTGAGACACCGGCTGAGGAAGCACATACATCAGTATGTTACTCCTGGCAACACAGATTGATTGGCGAGCACAACTCTCCTGTGTGCTTGCATGTTCGTCACATAGAAGCTTAGATTCTTGTGATAATCTATCCTGTCCTACATGGCCTGAATTCTATAGTTCTCTAACTTTATATTCTATACATTTCTCTTGCCTATGTTGATCCAGCCCTAGCGCAATCCTAAAAGTTATATTACCTCCAAAATCAGGGTACCACGTTGTGGTAGATAACCTAGTAATTCCAACCCTGACCTTCTTTTTTTTTATTTTTTTTATTAACTTGAGTATTTCTTATATACATTTCAAGTGTTATTCCCTTTCCCGGTATCCGGGCAAACATCCCCCTCCCCCCTCCCCTTCCTTATGGGTGTTCCCCTCCCAACCCTCCCCCCATTGCCGCCCTCCCCCCACCAGTCTAGTTCACTGGGGGTTCAGTCTTAGCAGGACCCAGGGCTTCCCCTTCCACTGGTGCTCTTACTAGGATATGCATTGCTACCTATGAGGTCAGAGGCCAGGGTCAGTCCATGTATAGTCTTTAGGTAGTGGCTTAGTCCCTGGAAGCTCTGGTTGCTTGGCATTGTTGTACATATGGAGTCTCGAGCCCCTTCAAGCTCTTTGAGTTCTTTCTCTGATTCCTTCAACAGGGGTCCTATTCTCAGTTCAGTGGTTTGCTGCTGGCATTCGCCTCTGTATTTGCTGTATTCTGGCTGTGTCTCTTAGGAGCGATCTACATCCGGCTCCTGTCGGTCTGCACTTCTTTGCTTCATCCATCTTGTCTAATTGGGTGGCTATATATGTATGGGCCACATGTGGGGCAGACTCAACCCTGACCTTCTTAATGTCTTGCTGGAGATATTATAGAGTAAAACCACTGGCCTGAGAGCCCTGCTTCCTCTCAGGATAACTCCTCTCCTCAGTTTTAATTCTCTCTAATATGTGATAAATTTTCAAATGAATTCTTCATTTGCTGCCTGGCTCCCACACAGAAATAGAAGTAGTGGGTGTGTGTGATTAAACATTTGAACACCTAGCACCACACTTGAGACTGAGAGGAGAAAAGAGTATTATACAGAATCTTCAATTGGAAGGATTATCATAAAACCAAAAAATCAGAATAAGAAACATCTTCTTCTCTTGCTTCCAATGAAACCAATTTCTGGTTGTACAGTCTATCTATTGCTCCTTGGTTTTCTTTTCCAAGGTCATTAAATCGTGACGACCAAGTTACTGCTATTTTAAACTGCTACTTACTGAAAAACAATGGAAAAGGCTGGACTATAAGAGTCTGTA
This sequence comes from Rattus norvegicus, assembly GCF_021556685.1. Taxonomy (NCBI): domain Eukaryota; kingdom Metazoa; phylum Chordata; class Mammalia; order Rodentia; family Muridae; genus Rattus; species Rattus norvegicus. The sequence goes on from NC_141540.1 coordinate 49,885,903, forward strand.
TCAAACTTCTACACCTTAGTCTATAACTGTATACTTGAGAGTTCTTTCAACCTCTGAAGAACAAGTTACAAACTAATTGGTTTTCTCTTTTCCTGTTTCTTTTCCTTCTCTTTCATATATTACATTCAGCTACCACTTTCTCTCCCTCCTCTCTTCCAAGCCCCTCCTCCCAGCAACCTCCCGGAAAACTTCTGCCAGCAATTATGTTACACATAGCCAGTTTACAATCCAAAAGATAACGTACAGGCAGTTACTCTTCCATTCAAAGATACTGTATGAACCACTCGTACTGCTGAAGACACTGAGTACTTGAGTAATAGAACATGGGGAAACCAAACTCATATTCAATAGGAAACTTCATCTCTATTGATTAGCTTTCATATAGCTGGAAGGTGCTTTGCATACTACCAAGGGGAAAAAAGGAATCATCATTCTAACCAGATGTGAACTCTGGGAGCTACTGCAACTGCCGGCCTAATAAGACATGTTCCCTGGTACATTAGCTCCGTGAACGAGAGTAACCAACTGCTTTATGATTAGATATAAGCCTGCTCCACATGGTTGAAACCCATGTGTGGCATCACTATCAAATATGCATAGGCCAAGAACCATTGAGAGACAAGTCACAGGCTCCAAGGGAGATCTTACTATCATTCTGCTGAAAGTATTAAACTGACTCTTAATGACTTATTGACATACCCATGGACTAATTCATCTTTCGTTTTTCATTCCTTGTTACAGAAACTTCTTTTTGCAACACATGGAAATTAACACAGAGACCTCAAACATAAGAGATAGCAGAATTATTAGATTTAAATGGAACATCTAGATCATAACCTTCTCCTCCTAAAGCTCACGGATCATCGTAGAAGTAAGGATGGAGGTTATAAGAACTAAAGGCATTAGCTTCAAAAGAAGAGTGCTTTCTGGGACACAGCAAGGCAGTAAGTAACACATGTGAATTCATAGCAGTTGAGACAACATACACAGAACTACACAGGCTCAAGCTAGACAGAATCCCAGCATGGAAATGAGAGGTGAATGGCTCTGATGAGGATGGTCCCACCCTTCTCAAAGATGACATTAGCAACTGATATCTGCTGGGAGAAGAAAATTGATTTCCTCAAAGAGTACTGATAATTGATCTGTAAAAGTATCTGTGATCCTAGTGCTCTTACATAAAGACCACAAAAAATCCATGAGGTGCCTAGCCTAGTTCAGGCAGTGGGGAAACAACAGAGAAAACCTATTCCAAATAAGGTGAAAGTCAATGAGTGACTACACGTTCTCTAGACATGGCACACACATATATGTATATGCATAAATACAGATAAAAATACATGCATAAAAACTTATCCCTTAAAGCATTTTCATTAAATAATAAGATAAAACAAAATCTTCAGGAAAACAACCTAGAGACTTGAATTTTTACTACATTCTACAGGTATTTGCTAAAGAAGCCAGTTTAAGCCATAATAAACAGTGGTTACGCAGATCTTCCTCTCCCCCCCCCCTTTTTGGAGACCCATTGAAAAATCCCTATTGATTAAACAACAGACTGTTTTCTTCTCAGATCTATTAGAAATACAAAAGAGAAAAACAAAAAATAAGCTTTGTATTAAGAATTATTATAGACCAGTCTATAAGATAAACACCAAACACCTTCTCTTTAATGGCCACCTATTTTGTCTACCAGCCTCAGAATTTCCATTCTCTGAACCTCATCCTTGTTCCCTCTTTCTATTTTCCTTCTAATGATCCCTTTCTATTTCTCCCCTCTACTTCCCTTCTTTATTTCCTATATTCTTATTTCTGAGTTACTTACGCAAGGATCATCCCTAGCACCTATAGTTAGAAGTAAAGTTTAATCTCACAAAAGTGAAATCTGTCTGTGTTAGAATTCATGTTCACTTGCCAAAAGTGAAATACGTTGTTTGCATTCTCAAATGTACCTCGCTTCTACTAAACAGATGTTCATTTATAGAGAGCTTTGCCAACCTTAGATTCAAGATTTTACTTTTCAGACTTTTATTTTATTTAAGAGAAAAGAGACATTTTTAAAATGAAATTTCTATTTAATTGGAACAGATTTACATCCTGTTCCCTCCTTCCTTTCCTTCTTTAAGCCCTTCCAGCTAACCTCCCTTGAACCCCTTCCATTCTCTACCCCCACCCTCCAGTTCATATTCTCTTTTGTGTGGTTAGTACTGTTATCTTTGTATACACACACACACACACACACACACACACACACACACCACACACACACACCCTTTTTTAGTCCATTTTTTGTTATGGTTTCATGGTTTCCCACCGTGCATTGGTCAATATTTACTGTGTTTATTAACCTCTCCCAGTGATGAGACCCTTACAGACAAAAAAATTCAGAAAAAGACAAACGTTCCTGATTACATTTTTACCATGTGCTTTGAATCTTCCAGAGAGGCGTTACTGCTATTCCACACTGCAGGCGAGACACTGAAGTAGGTTCCCTGAGAGAAGCTGACCATTGTTAAAGGAGAGCATGTTAAAGTGGAATCAGAAAGAAACCCACCCCAAGGAGGTTATTAACTGTCTCAGGAAGACAGGGCTTTTGAAAAGCGACTGATGCAAGCATACCGAAATAGGACTTTAGGCATGTGGTCCCAGACATGAGTGAGCATAGTTAAGTTTTCACAGTCTAAACACCATAGATTCTGATGACAAGGCTATATATAGGGAGAACTAGGACCTCACTGAAACTATAACTCTGCTTCTCTTAACTCTCTTAACTCATCCATCCACAGTCCACAGAGTTATTGGGTGGACTAAAGAAATTGTGGAGTCCTTGAGATGTGGACATATCACACCATATATTCGCACCATATATTCTACCCTAAATCCATTTCTCTCTCTCTCTCTCTCTCTCTCTCTCTCTCTCTCTCTCTCTCTCTCTCTCTCTCTCTCTCTCTCTCTCCTTTCCCTGGTCTTCTTTTCGTTTGAAACCACTTAGAGCAACTTCCTCCCTTGACTGTGTTGGGGAGATTAGATGTTTCCCAAACATTAAGGAAGGTGGAAGCTTATACTCCCTTTTGGTGTGACCTTTCTTTTTTCAGTCGAGCTTCTCACAAGACTCTAAGCTTTGCTTGCACAGTGCAGAGCTGTAATGAATTTCTTTTTCTCTCAGCTCATAGTAGATAGAATCCAAAATTGCTCTAAGGACACAGTCATAAAAAAACACATTTATCAGACATAAAAAGCACGTTTCCACCACGCTGTGGACATGTAGAGAAGGTAACCTTCGAATGTTTTTAAGGAAGGCGCTGCACAAATTTGGGGTTGAGCTGGTCTTGATGGCTCATACATTTAATCCCAGCACTCCTGGAGAACTGTAGATGTGAGCAAATATCTGTGTTGAGGTCACAGCCTGCTCTACATAGCACATTCCAGGCCAGTCAGGGCTACATTGTGAGATCCTGTCTCAAAATATATATATATAAACAAATAAGAATAATGCTTGGTTTGTCTTTTCAGATCTGTGACTAAATGACTTTTCTGGTATAGTAAATATAATTAGTACAATAAAATATCAGTCTGGGCCTCTATTTTAAAATACAAATATACTTGATAATAGAGATCCCTAGGTATTGGAATCTTTTGCTTTCAATTTAATACAAAGAGGGTTATAGAGAGAAGTGATCTATTAATGACCATCTGTCCCTTGACTGTAACAGTCAATAGTCACAAAGACGTGGTAAAAAGACAGACTCTGAGTTTTCTTTAGAGTCTCATCGACTCCCTCTGGTTTCCATTCATTATATTTAATAGGAGTCTATTACACTAAAAAAATTGTTTTTGAAGACGTTGACAACACTTTCATTCTACATTAATCAGGGAAAGGTTTTTACAGCTAGTGATACCAAGTGGTTTATTTAAAAAAAAAGCCTATTCTGATAAGTAAGGAAATAAAAGAATTTACCAGTCTACTCAGAACTATGTCAGGAGATAATTTCCTGAGCCAAGTGACTAGAGCAATAGTATGTTGATTCAATTTATATATACATATATATATATATAATATCTAAAGGAAAAAAGGAAAGAAAATTTTAGTTGATTAAACAGAATTCAGAGTTTTAAGACTTCAAACAATTCTTACAAATCAATTTACTTATTTCAAGTATATGATCCTAGCATATGGATTATATTGAGAAAAAGTATAAACAGGTCAAATATTAAGTCGGTAAAAGCTTGAGAGAGGGAAAAATGAAAGATTTTTCTTGCCCTCAGTTGTCTGTAATTGAATTATCTCCAAATGTGGAAATATTTTTCCTGTCTCCTCTATATAATATAAAACTCACCAAATACTGAATTTTTTTTGTCTATTTCTTCCTACTATTATTAAAACAAGTTTGTGGGAAAGACTTCATATGCAATGAGATTTAAAATGCCATTTTGTAGCTGCTTTTCCATGTTCCACTGCTTTATTTATTTATTTATTTATCTATTTATCTATTTATTTTTGTGGACATCAAGTGCCACCCCATATGTAGCCATCAGAGGACAACTTACGATGGTCAGTTTTCTCCCTCCTCTACGTGGGACCTGGGAATGGAACTCAGGTATTCTCACTTAGCAGCAATCACCTTTACATTTGAGCCATTTCATCTGTCCTTTAAAATTACTTTAGAAAACTTTTTCAGTCACGCACTTTTAGGTTACAGGGACTTCCAAATCTCTGTAGTTTGAATCCTTTAATTTGTAGATGGAACGAAAAACACATTAGGTCAAGTAAATTATTTAAATCCAATGCATAATGGTCAGTGAGCTCAATTATCTGTTTCCTTATACACAGATCTAATTACAATACCTCACAGTTCCCGAAGTTCTATAAATAAGGCAGCAAAAATAATTTCATTCTCAAGTCTATACAGGAAATGCTACAAACTTAATCCTCTTCTCAGATATTCACTAAGCACTTTGGCAAACAAAACAGAGTCTCATACTATCTTTATGTATTAATCTCTAGCCAGATAAGAATTACACTGATTACTAGTTATAGAAAATTCAACAGAAGGCCCAGGTCAAACTCTAGGATGATCACAGTTATTCCCAACATCCAGTGCTTACTCTTCAGAATGAGTAGGTTCTGTAACTTGCTTTCCAAAAAAATAAATAAATAAATAAAATAAAATAAAAAATAAATAAATAAATAGAATATGTCAAAAGTAATTGTGTTACTTAGTGTTTCTGTTACTGATATAAAAGCATCATGACCAAAAGCAGCTTGGAGAGGAAAAGGTTTATTTTAGGTTATGACACTTGGATCACCTTCCGTCACTGAAGGAAGTCAGGACAAGAACAAAAGCCAGGAGTCTGGGGGCAAGAACTGAAGCAGAAGTCATGTAACAATGCTAGATATGTATTGGCTTATTCCGCAATGGCTTACTCAGCCAGCTTTCTTATAGCACTGAAAACACATGCCCAAGAGTGCTACAGCCTTTAGTGGCCTGGGCCCTCACATATCAATTGTTAATCAACAAAACGCCCTGCAGGCTTGCCTATCTGCCAACGATATGAGCCCTTTCTTTTTCAATTGTGAGTCACTCTTCCCAAATGATTCTAAGTTGTGTTAAGGTGACATAAAATAACCAACACAGAGAGTTATGCATCTTTTACAATTACACATTATATGACAAATCTTATTGGAAGTCATCTCCATGAGGAACACATACGATTGGAAGGAGTAGTCTTGTACAGAGAGAGAGAGAAAGAACACCTTCCTAGAATGACATTGAGAGGAAGGAGAAGAAGCCTGGGGGTAGATGAATGAAAGGTATCAAAACTCATTGAATGAAATTCTAAGAGGACCAGAAAAGATAGCACGTCAGAGCAATTAGTATACCACCCAAAATAAAGACTATTATACACCCAGGGGGATGAAATGTGAATAAGGAACTCTTCAGTAGAGGGAGTACGCCCATTCATTGCTGCTAGAAAAGCTACCGTGTCAGTCAGGAGCACTGAGCTGCTGTTTTGCAATCTGACAGATTTAGAACACATAAAGGGTATCTGGATAATACTGAAAAATAAAATGCGAATACTGGTCTGGATGCTCATTACAGACCATGTAGTTTGACAAGCACATTTCATGCCTTCTTTCCATATTGTGCTGTACCACAGACTCTTCTGTTTCCACCTACCTGCAGCCTATAAATTTGCTTCTGCCAATTAGAAGCACACGGGGGTATATTTGGAAAAGTATATATGTGAAATGACAGCTTTCGTCTTGGTTTGCGTTCTAGAAAGGAAGGCTCTGGAGACCTGGGCAACACAAAGCACAACAGGAACACTTCCCTGATCCCCATATTACACATACTGCAATGTGTTCATGGAATCAATAGCTCCAGTGTTGAAGCCCTGAAGCCAGCTCCTCCAGGACATCCAAGAGTTTTGTAAACACAGCGGTCCTTCAACTTTATATTTTGTAAGTACAAGATTATAGACTTTTCTTCCTCGAATGTCTAGACTGTTCCAAATTGTTCTTAATCTGATAAATAATATCAACAGAAATAATAACTCTGAAAGTGTTCTTAATCCTATGATAAATAACTGCAAATGCCAACCACTCTGTATTTTATTCACTCTTATACTACTAAATCTTCTGGATAGCACAAAGCATAATGAGAAGAATAGAAGACATATGCATCAGAACGTAAGGCATGATCTATTATTCACAGGTGAAACGCTTTTTGTCTACTCTATATCAAGATGATCTAAAGGATTAAGACGTGAACACAGCAATGCTTCTATACAACAGATCAATGTGCAGTGATCTACTGCTACCTGTATATGTTAACCACAAAGCACAGCTTATACATCAATACATCTTTACAATTGCAAGAAAATATTATCAAAGACATGAGGATCAGTAAGATCATGGAATTTTCAGGAAAGTGGGACAGAATCAGAAATAATTATGATAAGCAAAATAAGCCAACACAGAAAGACAACATTGCCATTTTCTCTCACACGAGGAATCTAGGTCTAAATGTATAAATGAGTGTGCATTTGTGTGTGTGTGTGTGTGTGTGTGTGTGTGTGATTGTGTGTGTGTATGTGTGTGTGTGTGAGAGAGAGAGAGAGAGAGAGAGAGAGAGAGAGAGAGAGAATTATGAGTGAGGAGGATATCTGAAGGGAATGGGATAAGAGAAAAAGTGGAACTCATGTAACCATGAAAGCAGGAAGAGAGCAGCACTGAGAGAGCACAAAGACGGGGAAGAACTGTTACAGATAAAGGTGAATGGTCACCATGTATGCACGAAAGTGCCCAAACCAAACCCATCACTGTGTATGCTCGTGTTAACATCTGCTAGAAGAAATAGATCTACGGATACACAGTGAAACTTTGAAACTAAGATCTTATTTTTCAGTCTGCCATATAGCTCTAAGATGTCATGGATACTGCCCAAGGCCTCTACACTCAGATCCCTGAGGATCTACGCTGACATAAGTTCGGCACTCGAACAGGTGAAGTACCCTTAAAGACCAGATGCCAGGCCAGAAGAAAAGGGGCGTGTTTTAGGAGAAAGGCCACCCGCAATGCCAGGAAAGGGAAGTCTCACATCTCCCATTACAATGCCTCATTGCAGAGGAATGGATACAGAAAATGTGGTACATCTACACAATGGAATATTACTCAGCTATCAAAAACAACGACTTTATGAAATTCGTAGGCAAATGGCTGGAACTGGAAAATATCATCCTGAGTGAGCTAACCCAAACACAGAAAGACATACATGGTATGCACTCATTGATAAGTGGCTATTAGCCCAAATGCTTGAATTACCCTAGATCCCTAGAACAAATGAAACTCAAGACAGATGATCAAAATGTGAATGGTTTACTCCTTCTTTAAAAGGGGAACAAGAATACCCTTGGCAGGGAAGAGAGAGGCAAAGATTAAAACAGAGACTGAAGGAACACCCATTCAGAGCCTGCCCCACATGTGGCCCATACATGTACAGCCACCCAATTAGACAAGATTGATGAAGCAAAGAAGTGCAGACCGACAGGAGCCGGATGTAGATCGCTCCTGAGAGACACAGCCAGAATACAGCAAATACAGAGGCGAATACCAGCAGCAAACCACTGAACTGAGAATAGGACCCCCGTTGAAGGAATCAGAGAAAGAACTGGAAGAGCTTGAAGGGGCTCGAGACCCCATATGTACAACAATGCCAAGCAACCAGAGCTTCCAGAGACTAAGCCACTACCTAAAGACTATACATGGACTGACCCTGGACTCTGACCTCATAGGTAGCAATGAATATCCTAGTAAGAGCACCAGTGGAAGGGGAAGCCCTGGGTCCTGCTAAGACTGAACCCCCAGTGAACTAGACTGTTGGGGGGAGGGCGACAATGGGGGGAGGGTGGGGAGGGGAACACCGATAAGAAAGGGGAGGGGGGAGGGGGATATTTGCCCGGAAACTGGGAAAGGGAATAACACTCGAAATGTATATAAGAAATACTCAAGTTAATAATAAAAAAAAAAAAACAAAAAAACAATGCCTCGTTGCTCTGGAAGAAACCAACTGCACTTTAGAAAACATTTGCTTGAGCGGCTTTCATGTAAATTGCATATCTCTTGCTAATTATCCTAAACACTACTGTTGATTAAGAATGGCAAGTTTGAGAAATAACTGCTTGAATTGCTTTCATCTCCAATTCATTTTCAGAAAAATTGCAATTTGAATTGACTGACTGACGACCCATGCGTGGAGCACTTCAGATGAATGAGAAAACCGCAAGCTTTCCGTATCTTCTTTCACTGGTTCTTCTAGGGACATAGTCTTGAGATGAAGGAGGAATTAATCGAAGAGCTGTAGTTACCCACTTGGATCTGGGGTCCACCAATCTTTGACCAATCTCGAGGTCTAGAGCGTGCAACCTCTGATGAAAACAGCAGCATTACACACCCTGTGACATCTGTGAGTTGTGGAAGAATGGAGTGTCCTCCCTGAGGCTACAAATCTGAGTGGTCACTTTTACACCTGTGACAGCAGGGAAATACTGGGGTTTCAATAAATTTCTGGTGTGTAATAGATTAATGAAGGACACATGCTGAATCAAATAATGTTTAGTATAGATGAATGACAACGACAGTGATATACAATTTAATTAATAGCTCATCCAGAATATTGATTTGGGGATAGCACTTTTTTTGTACCACTATAATCCCAGCACTCACGCATTATGCCTGTAAATGTTGCAGCTCTAAAGCCAAAGGCTTCCCCTACAGCCCTGCTCCTTACAGCTCCACACAGTCACACCACACAGAAAGCTTCGCATAGGAGATTTATTCGGAGGAAAAACCCAGGAGGGTATCTGCCTCTGTTACAGCAAAAAGTATCAAAATTTGAACACTGGGCAGGGCTTATCTAGAATTTCTCAGGGGGAAGAGGTTTCCAGGGTGAAGATTGGTGGGATCTCAACAATCTTGGAGAAATGAGGAATTGGTGGATTTTCTGTTCAGGGATTGGTGAGATTTCTTGCTAAGGGATTGATGGGTTTCTGTGGCAAACTCAAGGACTGGTGGGTATTTCTACTTAGGGAATGGTGGGTTTTGTTATAGTTATTGTTGTTTTCTTGTTTTGTTGTTATTTTGTTTTTCCCTTTTTCATAAACCAGGCCTATGGATCAGGGCTGACATAGTCCAGCCTGCAGGCAGCTTTGGCTAAGAGACCATGGCTGCAGAGTGACTGGAGAAGAGGTGCCCACTGCCATGACAGCTCTGCAGCAGTGCCTCACAATGATACTTCATGGGTTGGGGGGCGGTCCCTCCCCATAGTGCACTACTCAGGGACTATAATTAGAATAGTGTGAATTTTAATCTGTCGATGATCTACATAATGAGTACCAGCCAGCCAAGCCTAAATAGCAAATCCTGTCTCAAATTAATTAACTAAAACTCAGACTCTTTAGGTTGAGTCTTATAAAATTTAGATTCCTCCCACTTCTTACATTATGGACAGATGGCTTTCTAGACTCATGAAAAACCTTATGTAATTTTTTTTGGCCCCATGAGGAGAAAGTCTACTGTAGAAATAAAGCACAAACTACAACCAGAAGAAGCATTTACTAAGAGACTTCTAGAGCATGGGTGTGAGCAACCATCCATGTGGTTGACAGAAGCTCCAAGTCAGAGGGAAAAATGGTAGCACTTTACAGTGGAGCAAGTGCATCTCCCAGAAAGGCATGGCTTGAAATGTTGACACCAGGAAGCTAGATGTGACCTAACTAGAGCCAAGGAAATATTAGAATTTTTCACACAGTGGAAATGAGAAAGAAAGCCACACAAAGATTAAGAAGCTTTTACATATTTATGCTAAAATCCAACATTGGAAAAGGTTGTTTCCTACAGCAATTATTTGATTTGACATCATAGACTAATTTCTAGAAAGCCCGCAAGAGTTAACTTTGTATGTAGGTCTCACCATCATCCATTCTTGTAGCTCATATTTCTACATTTGAAACAGGACAGCTTCTACCCTGCTGGGTTTTATTATCAACTTTGTGTTGTTTTGTCCATTGACCCAATTAAAATGCAGACTGTAGTTCTACAACTTTCAATCCTCAGAAACAAGCACAGTGCGGGGTCTTTTTTTTTCTAGATACAAATCTCGCAGTCATTTCTACACTCCTCCAGGGGTCATGGAAAGAGACTCCGAAATGTTTGTCAGACACGCTGAACTCTGATGTTCTCAACAAAGCTTCCCCTTGATGAAATTACCAGGAGATTACAGGGACTGGTCTGTAGGCTACCTCTGGCTCCCCCTGCCCCTGCTTTCCAAGTTTCCCTGACACTTCCACTAAACTTTCTGCCTTGTTCATTCTATTCAGATTTGGCATTGGAAACAGAGAGTGCCTTTTCTTTAAAATGCACGATCGATAGTCCCAGCTGCATTCGCTCTGATTCTTTTACTAGTTCTGAACAGGAAAAGAGAAGGGTTATACTCTCAAGAGTATTTCCCTCTATTCGAAGGTTTATATTATATATTTTAAGCTCTGTGTTCCCTGGGATTTTTTTGTGCTTAAAGTTTTAAGATTCTGGAATTTGAACTAGGCTAACAAGCACTTATTCAGGTAGATAATAGCCTCTCCATTCAGCTGAATGCTGTAGCTCTCAGTGAAGTCCTTTCCTGGAGATTCCTAGTAATCATCTTAGGATCAGAAGTGAAGACTTTAATTCATCTCTGGTTCTCCAGAGCTCCTATCTGAACGGAGTGAATAGAAAGCATTGGGTATTCATTATACATGAATGGTATTTGGAAAAGGAAAGCAGGCTCCGTAGGCTGTTGCCTGAAATGGGGTTAGTAAAGAGATTTGAAAGAAATAGATCTTTTTCCTTTTGTACTTGAGTTTCAAACTATCCTACTTACAAATAAGGTATCCTACTTACCACTTATTTCTCATGAAGACAAAGGTGCAGGGGCTTTAAAATTGGATTAAAAAATAACCCAACTTTCAGCTATCAAAGGAAAATAAAATAAAACCTGGAAAAAGATTCTTTAACAAACACAATTTACCATAGGAATGCAACATAATAAAATGTCTGCACTAGAGGCATTTCTTAAAGTGGGTTGGCAATGATTTTTTGCATTAAATATTTAATAATCTTTGTTTAATTTTGCATTTAACATACTTGTTAGATAAGGCATCACTTGACAATTCATCACTTTGCACTATGCTGTAATTTCTGGTAGAAACTGGATGCCCAATATTGCGGTGGAACTGTTTTGGAAATAATAGGATAGTTTCAGAAGAGGGGACAGAAAGAATGTAAAAGTCAAAGGAACAGAAAAGGCAGGATATCAAATGAAAGGATGGGGTTGCCATCCCACAGTCAAAAACTCTGACCCAGAATTGTTCCTGTCTGAAAGACGGAAGGGATGAAAATGGAGAAGAGCCTGAGGGAAAGGAGGTCCAGCAACAGGCCCAAAGACATATCCAGCTCAAGGGGAGGCCCCAAGGCCTGGCACTTTACTGAGGTTATGGTGTGCTTACAAACAGGAGCTTAGCATGACTGCTCTTGGAAAGCCCCAACAAGCAGCTGAATCAGATGCAGATATTTGCACTCAACCAATGTACAGAGCCCAGGGACCCCTGTGGTTATATTAGGGAAAAGCTGGAGGAAGCTGAGGAGGAGGGCGGCCCTAAAGAAAGACCAGCAGTCTCAACTAACCTGGACCCCTGAGAGCTCTCAGACACTGAGGCAGCAATTGGCAGCATACAACAGCTGATATGAGGCCCCCAAAACATATACATATACAACAGAGGACTACCTGTTCTGGACTCAGTTCAAGAAGATGTACCTAACCCTCAAGAGACTTGAGGCCCCAGGAAATAAGGAGGTCAGGTGGGGTGGGGATTAGGGGGTAGGAACATCCTCTTGGAGATGGCGGGGAGAACAGGTATGAAATGAGAGTTAGAGGGCAGACCTGGAGGAGGATAAAGACTGTACTGTAAAAGAGATTAAAGAATTTAAAAAAAAGAAAAGAAAAGAAAGAAATGTCAAGGAAGTATAACTCAAGAAGGCTCATCAACATGAATGCCTAAATTAGATGAATAGAAATGCTAAATTAAAAGATATATTTCCATATCCATATGGAAGAGATCCTCAATTCACCTAACCCTAAGTGGTCAACCCTGAGATCATAAACATACAGGCAACAAAATATACACTGAGTAGATTGTAGTTGTATATTTAGTAGTGTGTGTGTGTGTGTGTGTGTGTGTGTGTGTGTGTGTGTACACGCGCGCATGCATGTGTGAATGGGGAAAATCATGTAATTATATTATAATTTTTAAATAAAAGCAGTATAAAAATTTAAATATTAAAATATAGTAAGATAGATAGCCGCATACATTTGATAATGTTAATGCTATTATATTATTATTTAAAAAGTCAATTTGTGAAATTTTAATTAAAAATCCTCAATGTTTATCATAAATAAAACCCAGAAAATGATATTGTTGATAAATTTTGTAGAGTGATTCAACAGAAACACGAACACAGAAAATATTTGTTGATTCTGTATGCTAGAAATAAACACTCTAAGAATAGATAAAGAAAAGCTATTCTTCAGATGCTTCCCATACAGATGAAGTTAGATCTCAAAATAAGAGCTGAACTGCAAAAGCTTTAAAAGTGATTCATTGTTATCTCCTTCTACAAAGCTCAAGTCCAAGTGGATCAAGGACTTTCATATAAAACCAGATACACTGGGACTAATAGAAGAGAAAATAGGGAAGGGTCTCAAATCTTTGGGCACAGGGGAAAACTTCCTGAACAGAACACCAAATGGCTTATGTTCTAAGATCAAGAATCAACAAATAGGACCTCATATAATTGAAAAGCTTCTGTAAGGCAAAAGACACTATCAAGAGGACAAAATGACAACCAACAGATTGGGAAAAGATCTTTACCAATCCTACATCTGATAGAGGGTGAATATCCAATATCTAAAAAGAACTCAAGAAGCTAGACTCCAGAGAATCAAATAACCCTTTTTTTTAAAAAAAAATGGGCTACAGAGCTAAACAAAGAATTTTCAACTGCAGAATCTCAAGTGTATGAGAAGCACCTAAAGAAATATTCAATATTGTTAGTCATCAGGGAAATGCAAATCAAAACAAACCTGAGATTCTACCTCACACTAGTCAGAAGGGCTAAGATTAAAAACTCAAGTGACAACAGATGCTGGCAAGGATGTGGAGAAAGAGGAACACTCCTGCATTGCTGGTGGAATTGCAAGATGGTACAACAACTCTGGAAATCAGTCTGGAAATTCTTCAGATAATTGGACATAGTGCTATCTGAGGACCCAACTATGCCATTCCTCAGCATATACCCAAAAGATGCTCCAACATATAAAAAAGACACATGTTCCACTATGTTCATAGCAGCCTTGTTTATAATAGCCAGAAGCTAAAAAGAACCCAGATATCCTTCAACAGAGGAATAGAGAAAATGTAGTATATTTACACAATGGAGTACTACTTAGCCATTAAAATCAATGAATTCATGAATTTCCCAGACAAATGGATGGAACTAGAAAATATCATCCTGAGTGAGGTAACACAGTCACCAAAGAACACACATTGTATGTACTTACTGATAAGTAGATAGTAGGAAAAAACTGGGAATATCCATGATACAACTTACAGACTATATGAAGGTCGAGAAAAAAGGAAGTCCAAACTTTGGGTGCCTCAGTCGTATTTAGATGGGGGAACAAAATAATGACAGGTTGAGGGTGGGAAGAAGTTGGGAGGAAGAAAGGAGGTGAAGAGAAAAAAATAGGGGCGGGCAGGATTCGGTGCAGGAGGAGACAGAGAGTACAAGGAGTCAGGAAATTGAACAGGGGTATGTAGCAATGGTGGGTGGGGCACTTGGAGTAGCTACCAGAAAATCTCACATGCCAGAAAAGCAAAAAGGTTCCCAGGACCCAACAGGGATGACATTAGCTGAAATACCCAACAAAGGGAAGAGAGAACCTGTAGAAACCATAGCATGGCCCCTGGTTGAAGGAAGGGGCCATCCACACTTCACAAAATTTTAACCCAGAATTGCCCCTATCTAAAACAAGTACAAGGACAGAGAGTGGAACAGAGACTGAAGGAAAAGCTATCTAGAGACTGCCCTACCTGGGGAATCCATCCTATGTACAAACGCAGACACTTGCTGATGCCAAGAAATGCTTGCTGACAGGAGCCTGATATGGATGTCTCCTGAGAGGCTTTGTCTGAGTCCTACAGATACAGATGTAGAAGCTTGAGACAAACCATCAGACTGAACATGGACCCCTTGGAGGAGTTAGGGGAGGACTGAAGGAGTTGAAGGGATTGACAACCCTAAAGGAAGAACAACAATATCAACCAACCAGATCCCCCCAGAGCTCCCAGGAACTAAACCACCAACCAAAGAATACACATGGAGGGACCCTTGGCTCCAGTTTCATATGTAGCAGAGGGTGGCCTTGTCAGGCATAAATGGGAGGAAATACCGTTGGTCCTATGAAGGCTTGATGCTTCAGTGTAAGTGAATGCTAGGGCAAATGGGACAGGAGTGGGTGGGTGGGTGGGTGGGTTGGGGAGTACCCCTTGGAGCCAGGGGAATGGGGGCTTTTCAATGGGGAAAACAGGAAGGGGGATGATATTTGAAATGTAAATAAACAAAGTAACCAAAAAACATAAAATAAAAAAGAAAAGCTAACAATATTCAAGAAGACATTGGAAGGAATCTAGATAATTTGCTCTAACAAGATTTTGCCTTTTCTCTTATCTTTTTTCACACAGTCCTCTCTCTAACTCTCTTTGACCCAGATATTCAAGCCGTTTTTGTCAAAAACCCTTATGATTTCTCAGGAGGAGCTCTAATTATAAACATTACCTCCCCAAGTTTTGTACATAGTATAAAACAATGTGAACATTATTATGTACACTGAACACGTATATACTAGGCTCAGTATATACTCTTGTACAGATATTACTAAGAAGAAATAATCAAATAAATGAAAAAAATATTCTAGCAGGATTATGCAAAAAGAAACTTTAATAGATTTTTGTTCAGATGAAATATTGGGTCATCTGGTAAACACCCTAGAAAGATGGCATTTTGAGTGAGACTCAGTGAAAAGAAACTGATCATGATAGGCAGACAGAACAACTACACAAAAACTCTAAATATCTCAGAACAGTTAACATCTTTTAGGAACACAGGTCAGTGTGACACTAGTGTAGGACCAGAAGAAGGTCTACTCAAGGTCACACAAGTGAATGCACACACAGCTAAAGTGTAATGTGTTTGGTTTGCATTTTGAGCTGCATCAGTGATGATCTACAGAACCATTGCATATGACATAGAAAGCAGATCTGAATGCAATTGTGGGAGCTGGTTGAGCAGTTTGTTAACTGTTGTTTCTATCCCTGGCTCTGGTCCTGTGATCATCAGGCAGGCATTTGAAAGAAAAACATGGGCACAAAATATGGATGAAGAGAAGAAACGCTGGAATGCCTAAGGACAATGAGGGACGAGCTAGAAACCACAGGGCAAGCTGAGCAATGCCACCACAAAAGTATAATGGGAAGACGATGCATTGTTTAGAGAAGGGAGATCACATAATCTGACTTTTTTTTCAGACTCATTACCATGACTCTTGTGATTGAAGCAAAGTAAGCTGGGGACACAACTCAAAAACAGATGCAGTAAAAGCCAGTTTGGAATCTACTGGAGCCAGTGGTATTCTGGTAAAGACTTAACAACTTACAAAAGGAAGAGGAGAAAATATTTGTACATTTCCTAGTTTCGACAGTATGAAACCTCTCCCCTTGACTCCTACAAACTCAGTGACCAAATATTTAGCAAACACTTTACAAAATTTCAGAAATCTAACCTTCAGTGTGTATAAGCTGACACCAATCAGCACTAGCATGTGAGCTTGTCCCACTGAAAGAGGTGAAGGGAAATGAACAGAAGGAAAAAGCCAATATTAAAATTACTTAAATGTGGGAAAAAAAACAACAGGGAACAACTAGTGGGAAAGTAAAAAGTGACATTTTTATGTACACTTAGGCAGGTATTGATGTCATTGACTGAAAAAAAACTAAAATTATACTTTAGACATGACAATGTAAAACACAAAATTAAAACTAATCAAGCAGTAAGTATTAGAGTTTGAGAAGAACTGACAACTGAGGCAAGATTTCCAGTTTATTATCTTGTAATTAATATTCACAGTCATTGTCCAATTACTCACCAATGTCCATGAAGTGCACATGAGGTCCTAGGACCTCTTGCTGCTATGAGAATTCATGGTTGATGGAGTCTCTTACATAAAAGAGCATGGGATTTTCCAACACATTTTACTTGGTGTTTTATATCAACTCAGACCACTTATATTATCAAATAAATATACTTGTCTACAGAAGAGCTGCTTCTATAGCTGTAATAAATATGATATGAAAATGTGCATAATTTTAATGCACATCAATTTTTTAAAAACATTTTCTATCATTTGCTAGTTACTGCCAAGTGGGCAAAAGCTACAGATATCATCTAATCCCAATCTACTGTGACTGGTCAACTTCCTTCAAATAAGTTTGACTGAATAGCAAGAGTAATTCCTTGAGAGACCTGATGATCAAGACCCTGGACATCTCTAACTTATAATCTTCTATAAGTTTATATCCAAACTACTGTCCAAAGCTGTAGTCTCATTTAAAATTCCATCTAGAGAAGTCTCCATAGAGATTGAAGAGTCCACATAATTCAGGGATCTCACTTGATTCACTTCAACACAATGCGTGTCACAAAGAAAGAGGAGGTAAAAAACAGGCTGAGAAGAAACACATAAAATGGAAAAGAAGAAAATGAGGCTCCCCAAAAACAGGGAGGAACAGAATTTTTTGAAAAGTTGGCATAGATCAACTGTGGAGATGTTAGTAAAAAGCCAAATACAAAAAGGACAGGCTCAAGGTATCACCACGGCAGATACAAGCAAACTTAAATGCTCATTTAGTTGATTTATGAGAGAAAACATTCTATCAAGATGAGAATAAAAATGTAAAGAATATCACATATATTGTGTTTCAGGAAGTTTTTCTTTATCAGCACCAAATCATATGTGACATTATCAGAATAAAGACTTCAACACTTAGAACTCCTGAGTTGAAATAAAATTTATGTTAACAGGGGAGTGGGGAGATGGCTTAATGGCTACAGTGCTTACCCTACAAGCCTTAGGAGCTGAGTTTGGTAACATCCAAGTAAAATGTTAGGGGCCAGCTGTGGTGGAATATGCCTATAATACTAACCTTTGAAATGTAAATAAGAAATACCCAATTTAATAAAAATGGGAAATAAAAAAAGAAAGAAAAAGCAGAGACAGGATGATCCCCATAGCCTCAGGTTAGCCAACTTAGGCAATTGAAAAACTCTGGAATCCGCACTTGTTTCAGTCCACTTCTGGGTAGAGCTTCTCGGAGTACAATTACGCTAAGCTCCTGTCTGCAGGCATAACAAAGTATCATTAATAATGTCATGGAAGAGCTTGAAGGGGCTCGAGACCCCAAAAGTACAACAATGTCAAGCAACCAGAGCTTCCAGGGACTAAGCCACTACCTAAAGACTATACATGGACTGACCCTAGACTCTGACCCCATAGGTAGCAATGAATATCCTAGTAAGAGCACCAGTGGAAGGGGAAGCCCTGGGTCCTGCTAAGACTGAACCCCCAGTGAACTAGACTATGGGGGGAGGGCGGCAATGGGGGGAGGGTTGGGAGGGGAACACCCATAAGGAAGGGGAGGGGGGAGGGGGATGTTTGCCCGGAAACCGGGAAAGGGAATAACACTCTAAATGTATATAAGAAATACTCAAGTTAATAAAAAAAAAAAAAAGAAAAAAAATAATGTCATGGATTGGTGCTTGCCCATGGGATGGGTTTAGAGTTGGCCCAGTTATTGGTTGTACTTACCTTCAGTCTTTGCTCCATTCCTGCATTTCTTTTAGGAAGGATAAATTTTGGACTGAAAGTTTTGTAGGTGGGGTGGTGGTTTCAGTGGGAGAGGATGCGCCTAATCTTGCATGTGGCTGGAAGGGAACTACCTGGGAGGAGGACTCTTTCAGAGGAGAAGGGAAGAGAGGAAGGGAATTTGTAAGGGAGAGACTGGGATGGGGAGCAGTGTTTGAGATGTTAATTAATTAATTAAAAAGGTTCTTGGATCTCAGAGAAACCTTTGTCTTTGCCTCAAAAAAATTAATAAAAGAGGATAAGAGAACAAGACATTCTATATCAATTTCTGACTTCCATACATACCTACCCATACAAGCTGGCAGACATATAACTCCACACACACACACACACACACACACACACACACACACACACACACAGAGAGAGAGAGAGAGAGAGAGAGAGAGAGAGAGATACACATATACACACAAGCTCAGGCACATGCATGCATACTCACATGCTCATACACACACCCACACCCACACCCACACACACACACACACACACACACACACACACACACACACACACACACATACAACTTTTAATAACATCTTTGAGTTTCCACTGTATTCTGACCTAGAAGCAGATATTTGGATCTTCTGGTATTTGTGGTCTTTCAGGCCTCATTTGTTTGAGCCAGTTAGAAATGAGTTTCTGATGTTTGAAAAGGAGTCACTTCTACCACTATGCCCCACATTGGTTCCATTCTGTGTCTGTCAGCAAGATGATATACTTTACATCTATCTTGCTGGGAGATTTTTTTTTCAGCATTCTTGCAAACAGAGCCCTCCTGTACAATTACAACAGGAACTCTAAATATTATGAGTTAAATTAGCTTTGACTCAAAGAGAATCTCCCACTAGAGAAGAAGAAGAAATGAAGCATGTCTTATTATGCCCAGACATTGCACATTGATTAGAATGTGGAGTGGGAGGGAATGAAGCTAATAGAGTGATGGACCCGGCTGAGGTTTGCGTTTCTGGTTATCTGCCATCACTTTGCACACACTGAAATCTATGCAATGTTCCAGAGGACAATTAGCAATCCAAATTTAACCACAGGTTTCTGAAACAGCAACTTCAGCTTTTTCCATGAGAAAATATCTTACTAGACTTTGCACCAATGTAGTACCATTTCCTTAAAAAACACAGCTTACAACAAAGCAGGAAAATGCCAAGTTGTTCTTCACCAACAGGAGCACCTCTACTATAGTATGAGGAGGTTCATAGGAAAAACTGGTAAGCCTCAAAAATATTGCTGGGGACACAGGAAAATGTTGATATAACAGTATATACCTCTCTTCATGAAATGTTAGCATCATTATCTTTATTGTATTTGCAACATTATTTACTTTAAGACAATTAGTTTAAGCAACTGTCAAAGTAGAATGTGTGCCCTGTTGCATAGAACACATACAAATATAGATAGATAGACTGAGAGAGAGAGAGAGAGAGACTAGATATAGAGATATAGAAATATAGAGAAATATTGATACATAGATATAGAGATATGTATAGAGATAAAGATATAAATAGATAAATAGACAGATAAATGTATAGATAGATGGATAGATAGATAGATGATAGATGTGTATATATAGATATAGATATATAAATATATAGATGTGTAGATGTATATATAGATATATAGATACATAGATATATAGATATGAGAGAACCATCAAAAAACACTCATATAGGCACTTGTTGAATTCCATTAGCTTTGCTGGGCTGATTACCATGATGTTAAACATGTAAAAATTCTTATAGGGCTCAAAGCCTGGTGTTGTTTTACAATGATTTCCTGTTGAGAGTTGACCTCATTTTTCGAGGCAGAATGCTCTACATTTACAGAGTCAACACAAGGATCATTAATAACTAACTTCTACCAAGTATTTCCACTCCCCTCCAGTATTTCTATCAGCCCTTGGAAAATCTTTGGGCACAAATAATTTAATGATTTCCAAGATTTCAGCAACGAACACAGGTAACTTGGACAAAACATTTTTGATACATAGAGTATAAAATTCTAAGTATTGGAAACAAGTCAGGACAACTTAGGTTTAGAGTGTAAATGACACTCTCTCATCCCTGCTTCCTCTCTCCCTCTTACTATATAACATGTAGCATATATGTATGTGTGTGTGTGTGTGTGTGTGTGTGTGTGTGTGTGTGTGTGTGTGTGTAAATATTATCTTTGCCACCTTAGGTCATTTAGCTTCCAAACAAAAGATATGAACCTTTATATTTATAATTAGCCATAAAGCATTAGAGCTGGGCAGATAGCAGCCCTCTATACTACTTGGTCTACTTCCTTCTCAAAACCTCTGAGATATCACTTGCCATGTTTTCCTCCTCCAATAGGCCATCCCTCATGGCCATGTGCTTATGGTCCACCTACCCCATGGCAATTTCCTCCTTCTTCCTCTCTTCTCTTCCACCTCACAGTCTCTGCCTGTGACCTTAAGCTCACGACCTCAAGCCTGACCTGCTTCTCTTCTCCCAAGATACAGGCTATAGATATCTTTATTCACCAACCAGGAATAACTTGGAAGCAAGGTTTGCATAACAAAAGATGGTATACATGAGGATCTGCTCACCTTGGAGCAACCAAGACTTGGGATAGAGTATTTAGCATTTGAATACATAGCAGCACAAGAGCAACCTGTGTGTGTGTGTAAAATATTTGTGTTATACAACGTATATTATATGTAAGTATAAATATTAAATATATACATTATACATGGATATAATTGATAGTCCTCATGAAAGAACATCAGGGCCTAAACTCAAGCAAGGTAGGACTCTGGAGGCAGAATATGAAGCAGAGACCATGGAGAAATGCTAATTAACTAACTCCTCAGCGTTGCTCAGCCAGTCTTTTTATATGAGCAGAGTGATGGCATCTCCCACCATGGGGGGAAAAAAGCCCTAAATAGACAGTCACCCAAAACAGGTGGTCATGAAGCAATAAAAGCCGAGCATCTAATTAGCATGGAGATCTCAGAAGCAAACCATCCCATAACCACGAATTTGAGACTCACTTCAAATAATTGACCAAAGAATTCTGACATCACTGACATTTCTACAGTCCTCACTTCCTAATAATTCAAAAGAAAAGGCCATTATAGAATATACTTGAATGAAAGTAGCATGATCATCTTCCAATAGTTACAACACAATCCTCAGAAACTCCACAATGAAAGTAACCAGCCTCGTGTGTTCATTGATTTTGCTGGGTAGATAGTCAAAGTAGACAGCCCTAAGTTAGCAGTGCATCGGCATATTCTTTTAAGTTTATGCTTCCCCCACCCCCAATTATTTTGCCCTACAAAGTCTTATATTTCATTTAGGAAAAATCAAACTCTAGAAATAACACAAAATTTTGTTATTTCTATGAAACATGGGTATTACGTACAAACCTTAGGTAAGGCTTTTTTGATTAGCAATCAAATGCAACAATCCCATTTTTTTTATTCTTTATAATGCATTTAAAAAGACATGGTACTAACAGATGCATCCAAATGAGAAAAGGAGAGGTATCAGTTCATGTCCCTGTCAGTGGAAAGTGCCTAGAAGACAGCACGGAGAAACAGCATGTGACAAAAAGATACATTTGGAGACATTTTGAGAAATGTCCTGCTGCCTTCACTCTGAGGCCAATAATCTATTATTTGCTTATAAAATTTTCAAGCTTAATTCAATTGAATTATTTGCCTCAAGCTAAGCGTCCTTCTATTGAAATCAGGTCCAGGTGCAGCAAGGACTCTAAAGAGTGGAACTTCCATACATTTCATCAGTTCTACACAAGTATCCAGTCTGAAAACTTGTGAAAAGAATCACTTTCCCTGCACACATACAACAGAGGACTGTATGCCCATAGGATTCCTGCAGTGAACGGGTCCATTAGTAAGAGGTAAGGAAACATAGGAAGCATAGGTATACAGTCGTGATAAGAAAAAGAGCATGTTTCTTTAAATAAAAATAACTAAATTCAACTGTCTGGGTGTGTTGTTGTTTTTGTTGTTGTTACTGCTGCTGTCGTTATTACTGTAAGCATTGACTCTGCCCTCTGAGCTCCTGGCTCTGTCCTCTGGGGCCTGGAATTTTTCATAAAGTTAAAAGAAAAATTATTCTTTTTATTAGTTTCTTTATGTAATATATGCCACAAAACAACTTGTAGAAGTACCTTTTTCCCTCGTTCCACCCTGAACCCTGAAGCCTGCACACCACCCCCTGCACCTCCAGCCCCCTGCCATCCAATCCTCCACCCTCTACCCTGCACCTTCCAACTGAGATGGAAAAAGATTGCTAGGGTTACATAGAAAGCATTATTTACCCACTGAGGCATGTTGCCAGCCATGAACTTTGTCTTTGGGTCTTTCTAAAGGCTTCCCATATGAACAGCCTCTGTGGACCAGCTGCTCTGATTCTATTACAGCAGGACTGCTATAAGCCAATTGGTCGGAATTGCATCACCATTAGTGTGCATCTTTGAAACCTCATCTTATCACTTTATTGTAGTTAGTAATAAGCATTCCCATTTTAAGAAGGGACATTGCCTACATTACGCTGGGAGGAAAAAAAATCTAAGAAAGACATGGGAGCCTGAAAATAATGTTTTATCCAGTTGGGAAAAAGAGACCCTACCTTGAGAATATTGATGTTTATAGTGGAAGATTTCTACTACCTCCTCAGAATCTTAATCTAATGTACCCAACACTAGTAAAGTTAGATATAAAATCATATATACTGAAGGCACAGTAGTCAATGAGGTCTGTGATACAGAGAAAAATGTATTATAATGCCTAATCCCCATACCACTGAAATACTTGACACTGACTACATTTCACAAGGAAAGAAGCTTCAAATATATGTATTTTGAAAATTGCTATTTCATCTTTTTTTAGAAATAATGAATTTGTTTTAGTGTATAGTTATGTTTTCTCCACATAGACATCCAGAGACCCTATACTTGTAGGAGTATTTCTACCGTACAAAACAGCACTCTTTCAAGACAGTGAAATCTTCCAAAGGTCATAAAGTCAAGTTCATCCAAGGCTTTTATGAGCCAGATCTAAAGTTGGTCTACCCTCGCTTAGTTTGTGTTGGTCAGAAATATGTAATAGAGACCATGAAATGGTGGAATAGTGGTGTAGCCTATGTCTAGGATGGGGGTTTTATGTTTTTGCTAAAAAGTAGAACCCAACTCTTCCCTAAGTGTATTACACCCACACTTCACCTTATTTTCTGGTTGCTTTAGATTGCCATCTTTGCATATCCCCTCTGTCTTTTTACAACTGTGGAGATTCATAACCTTCCTCTTCCACCCTGATCCACAGAAGTCCATAAAGCCAGTCTTACTGGCCTTTGGGTTGCTAAATTTTAATTTGGACAATAAATCTGGAGAAAAAAATGTATCTGGAGATAGGATGAGAGAATGAGGAAATTGCTAAGTGAGTAAGGGCTTGCTCTGCAAGCATGGGCCTTGGGTTCAAATCTCCAGCAACTATGTGAGACATGCATTGCCTTGGGCAAATAATCCCATAATTTGGAAGAGACAGGTGAATACGAGTGGCTCGTTGGTCAGACAATCTGTCTGCATTCCCACATTTCCTTACAGCAACAAGATACTATCTCAAAAAAAAAATAAGGTGGAAAACAGAGGAAGACATATCAATATAAAACTGTGGCCTCCACATGGACACACATAGGTATGTGTGCCAGTGTACTTACCTGAGAGGAGAATGGAAGAAATCACTGCATTGGTATCCATCTCTAGTTTCCCATGAACTAAAATGACAGCTAAGCTTGATCCCAATGGAAGAATGAGCCCCCACTTCCCTCAGCATCTATTCCTCTTGGTACCAATAATATTTTCTGAACTGAAGTCCAGGTCTTTGGCAGTTTCTGTTATGGTGAGGTTCTGAGACTTTTGACATCTTTTGTTGATTCTTACACCTCTTTCAACCCCTCTCTAAGTAGGCTCTTTATTAAGTTGTCCTCGGTTATAAATGTTTAGAGAAAACAGCTCTTTCTCACCTGGGCCCTAGTAGATAGTGTCATTCTTATGATACTAATTTAGAACAATGTGTGATTATAGAATGTATATTTGTACAAGTATTGCATTCAGAAAAAAAATGGATCAGCACTATATTTGTAACCAATTATATCATAATTAATGGTTTTTTCCTCCATCTTTATTAAATTGGGTATTTCATATTTACATTTCAATTGTTATTCCCTTTCCCGGTTTCCAGGCAAACATCCCCCCTCCCCCTCCCCCTCCCCTTCCCATTCTATATCGGTGTTCCCCTCCCCATCCTCCCTCCATTACCTCCCTTCCCCCAACAATCCCATTCACTGGGGGTTCAGTCTTGGCAGGACCAAGGGCTTCCCCTTGGTATAGCTGGGTCCTCAGGTAGTTCAATGTCCAATTTTCTGAGGAACCTCCAGACTGATTTCCAGTATGGTTGTACCAGTCTGCAATCCCACCAACAATGGAGGAGTGTTCCTCTTTGTCCACATCCTCGCCAGCATCTGCTGTTGCTGGAGTTTTTGATCTTACCCATTCTCACTGGTGTGAGGTGGAATCTCAGGGTTGTTTTGATTTACATTTCCCTTATGATTAAAGATGTTGAACATTTCTTTAGGTGCTTCTCAGCCATTCGGCATTCCTCAGCTGTTTAAAAAATAAGCATCTCTAGTTTTCCTTGGGAAAGATATATGGAAGTAGCAGGCTCTTTTGGTTCATGTATGGGATGTAATCTAAATGTCATTTGAGGATATGTTCATCTTCAGTTTTGTCTAGGGCTGGATTTCCTGAGGTTAATTATGTAGTTCTTAATAAGAATTTATTCTTCAATGCTGTTACTCAGAAGCCACCCTCTTTCTTACCATGGGCTTCCACAGAACAGTTAGTACCAAAGTACCTGACTGCTATTTCAGCAAGTAAGAGGCTACGCAGGATGGATCGCCCAGAGTGTCGAGTGTTTATTATGACATCACATCAGCTCTGTCATACTGCCAAAGAAAGTTGACAGGTCCAGAGTATAGTAATTGCAAGATTATACATGAATATGAGGAGCAAGAGGAAGTCATCATTAAAGACTGCGTCGGAGGCTGCATGCCATATTCCCTACCCTGTCTAAAATTCTTGTGTAATGTATGCAAGGACCTCCCATTGTCTTTAAGAAGACAATCTAGAAACTCTTGTACATCACTCTTTCAAATAAAAAATCAGCTTCCTTGACTGGCCTCAGTGAAAGAGGATGTACATAGTCCTGCTGTGACTTTATGTACCAGAGCAGCTTAGAACCCAAGGGGTGGGGGTGGGGAGGACTGACTTTCTCACAAGAGAAGAGGAAGGGGGAAAGAAAGAGGGGATATGAAGGTGGGAGAAGGAGGAGAGGAGGGATGGGTGTGTCTATAATCAAGATGTAAAGTGAATAAGTAAATAAGAAGGAATTAAAAAAATCAGGACATAACTGACAGCCTTCCTTTTCCATACTCTCATTAGAAAGGTATGCAGTAATGAGAAAAGTGGACTCTGAGTCTCTATTAATAGCTCAGGCATTAATGTCTCACTGATAAGGGCTAAATAATTAGAGCTATTCTTAACCTAACCTAACGCTAGTATAATTCTGGTTGTATAATACCTCTTTGTTCTATAGTCCCACTAACTGTCCTGTTCAAATATGTTGAACTCACTTGGTGGGTATCTGACAAAAATTTACTCTCATGAATAGAAGAAAGTCAAATTGGTGTTCTTTGGTATAGTCTATGAGAAAGGCTAAATGTGTTCCCCTGGAAAGCATGTGTTAGAGACTTCAGGTCCATTACAGTAGCACAGAGAAGTAGCCAAGTTGAAGTGCATCGGTCATGAGGGTGGCACCCAAATGAATAGATAAATCCAGTGATTAGTAATCTGAGGCCGTGAGCCCCCTCTCTTGTTCATTCTTGACTTCAGATTCCTCTCCTTTTAGGAAATGAAGCGACAAGAAAACCCTCAATGGATGGGCACTCAATTCCTGATCTTAAACTTCTCAGCTGTCCAAACTCAAAGAATAAAGTTTAGTTCTTTATTAAATACCCAGATTTAAGCAATCTCTCACAGCAGTATCAAATGGACTGTGACATCTGTTATGGACACTTCTATTCTCTATAGCCAATGCCTTGTCCTCCTTGAAACTACATTTGTATGATGGAAAAGATTTATTGAGAAACATTAGATTTCTGAAGAGATCAGCAAGAGATATAGATTTCAAAGTATAGAAATTTATGCCACTGGCTTATTTGACCTATGCATTGACAACATGCATGCTGTCACACTTTTACACTATCATGAAAGATGTGGAACACATCTCTGAAGGAAGACAGATTACCTCAGAGCATAGAGGCCCCCAGAGTTCTTCTGCAATAGGGTCTTAAAAGAAATCACATTTTTTGTTTTGTTTTTGAAGTGTGAGCCAAAAAAGAGCTTTGTAACTCAGAGTTCTTTTTAAGCCCACATAAATTTTAAAACCAACTGAAAATTCAGTACTTTCCTAAGAAAGAGAATGTGAAGACAAACCGATTATAAATTAGCAGCCAGGACATTTAATTAAGCCCATTTTAACCTGGAGAGCAGAAATGAATATTTTGAATAATAAAGGGGTAAAAAGAGATTGAATCTGTGCTCAGGAAGCCAGGTTTCCCTTTGTCTCTGGGCATCAATCAAACCCTTTTGAATAACAAGTTCTAGCACTTGTAGGAACATCACGTTAGAAAGAAGTCATTTTGCCAGGGATGTCCTTGATATTGGTAGAAAAATAAAATTCAAAATTGAGTTTAACTTTGTTTTTAACCCTAGCTTATACTTTTAAAAAGTCAATACAAATCTCTCATCTATATATATGACACAAAATAAATCTCTCATTTATATATATATATGAAAAATTCATCAGTATTACATATATATATGTATATATATATATATATATATATATATATATATATATATAGTGAAAAGGGAAATTTATAGTTTCATGGGATGGAGTGGGAAGACCTAAGAAAGGGTATTAGAGATGTAGGATCAAAATGCACTCTAAACAAGTATAAACTGCTAAAGATGCAAATGTACACATATGCACTCTTCAAAAGACTGGACAGCATTCAGTAATAGAGCAACTACCTTTCAAACCCAAGCAAGTGAAAATAGTTTTGTTTCCTTCCATTAACCACTGTTGCTTTGATATAAATTGTCATCTACAAAGGCTCATGAATTGGATGCTGTTCCTCAGCTAGCAGTTCCTGATCTGACTAGAAGGAAGGAAGTCACCGGGAAGGGATCTTTGAAATGTGCCTTGCTCTGAGCCTTTGGTGTCTCTCCCCACAGATGCCTTCTCTCCTTCCCATATTCTATATGGACATCTTATGTCTATCAAGCTATACCATAATCTTCTGCCTCATCATTTCTAACTCATGGCAATGAAGCTATCCAATGATATGATAAAGCCTCTTGAAACCACAAGTCCAGATAACCCATCTATGACAGTCTTTCACCCATGCATTTTTCACAATGTCCAAAGTCTGAGTAACAGAAAAACATCACTATTACATCATATTACATCGTTAACAGCACTTGCAAGGAGACTTCCTAACTCTGCTCTCAGTTCCAGAGTTATCCTTTCTATTTCACTCAGTTAACATTTCGTTAAGAAGTAAAGACTTTCTTTTAAAGAGAACTCTTCGGTATTTCCCAGTCCTCCGTTTCCCCTTGATAAGTCACTTATTCCAAGCTTCTGTTATAATTGTGGTCCAAACTCTCAGTACTTTTCCCTGGACTAAGGGCACACACTAACCTCACCTCAGTTTTCCCAGAACATTCTGAAACCCAATTGTCAGAACTTGTGAAAGCAAGTTCTAAATTTTCCAGGAGCTCTGTCATCTTGTTTTGAAAATTCAAAATGATTATTGGAAACTAAAATATACAAATGTACATTTTAATTAATTCAAAATAAGTATAATAAATATGCATATTTTATATATCTATTGCCATTTGTTTAAAGCTTAAATGTATTTTATCATTCTTTATAACTTTGACTTTATTACCTTCATTTTATCTATAGAATGGAAATATTACATGGATGGATCATTGCATATTTCTTCCCAGGTCTGCATTAAGTAATATATAAAACTGACCATGATGTGTAAAATTATACCAGATAAATCAGCAAGCACTAATGATCTGAACTTTGACATTCAAAGAGCAAAGTCCTCAATATTTGCCAGCACACCATTGTCTGTTATGCACTGACAATCCAGTCCCCTGCTTTCACATGCCCTCATAATGCACAAGTCTGTTTGTTTTAGGATATAGATCTTTATGGAAATGAGGTATTATTCGTCAAGATTAGTTCCGAGATTAGCTCTGGCCTGTAACTATTGTTTCACATAAGGTACAGACATATTGGAAGAGTTGAGATGAAACAGGAAAAGGAAAGGCTGTGAGGGAAAAAGAGAAAGAAGAAAGAAATGAAGAAAGAAATGAAGAAAGAAAGAAAGAAAGAAAGAAAGAAAGAAAGAAAGAAAGAAAGAAAGAAAGGTAGAGGGAAGGAAGGAAGGAAAGAAAGAAAGAAAGGACAATAACGGAAAGGAAAGGAAAGGAAGGGGAGAGAAAGGAGGGAGGGGAAGGGAAAGAGAGGAGAGAGGAGGGGAGGGGAGAGGAGAGGAGAGGGGAGAGGGGAGTGGAGGGTAGAGGAGAGGGGAGGGGAGGAGAGGAGAGGAGAGGAAAGGAAAGGAAAGGAAAGGAAAGGAAAGGATAGGGAAGGAAAGGAAAGGAAGGGGAGAGAAAGGAGGGAGGGGAAGGGAAGGAGAGGGAAGAGGAGGGAAGGGAAGGGGAGAGGAGAGGAGAGGAGAGGGGAAGGAGAGGGAAGAGGAGGGAAGGGAAGGGGAGAGGAGAGGAGAGGGGAGGGGAGGAGAGGAGAGGAGAGGAGAGGAGAGGAGAGGAGAGGAGAGGAGAGGAAAGGAAAGGAAAGGAAAGGAAAGGAAAGGAAAGGAAAGGAAAGGAAAGGAAAGGAAAGGAAAGGAAAGGAAAGGAAAGGAAAGGAAAGGAAAGGCAAGGCCTGAAGCAACTAAGCAGCACACTGCTTACAACACTTTCTTAGTTCAGGTCATATCTCTATCCATGTCTTATCCAAACTGTCATACGAAGACACGGAGATCTACATCTTGATGAACAACCACTGGAGTCTTGCCTTTCTAATGGAAGCAACAAAAAGTTCATGTAAAGCATGTCAAGAATTTTTCTTTTGTGCTAAATGTTATTGAACAATTACCTCTTCGTGTAATGAATATTCTCCTGTTCTCTCTTTTATTCCTGTAGCTAACTTTAAACAAAATCCTTAAGAAGGTAGCTTGTACTTTGGGACTGTGACTTAAATTATAGAAAACACTTGTGGATGGATGTTGAAATATAATAAGCAGTATGAACTGGAAAATTCCCATCCTGTAAGCATGCTTCAGTCTCTTTGATGTTTACAGCACAATTTCTCTGTCTCAAATACAAAACGGTTAAGCCTTTCATCTTCCCTCCTTCGTTATTTGTGATTCATGGATTTTGGTTGAAACTATTTTTGGAAGAACTTTTTGGAAAAAAACTTTTATGTCACATCCTGGTAGTTGTTATATAATCATTTCCTATCAAAAATGGTTTCAATTTTGAATACTATTCCATTGCATGGTATACTTACAATTTTCTCTATAAAACTATGTCTCAAAAATTATTAAAATAGCACTTTGTATTTTATTCTGATAATTACTTTGATAAATCTCATTATGAAGGAAAAAAATGAAGTTAAACCAAGCTCTACAAATACTGTTTTAATCTCTAAAATGTAAGACTCTCTTCATTCTACTTTTTAAAACATAATTAAGTATACAGCATACTTCATTATTTTGAATTAAAAATAAATTTTCCACATAGCAGGTGTTATAAATCCATTTTTCTTCTTCATAGAGGCCAAATAAGGACAAGATTACCTAATAATAAAATGGATTATGTGACAGTTTGAGTATGCTTGACCCATGGGAACTTATACTATTATGAGGTGGGACTTTACTGGAGGAAGTACGACCTTCTTGGAAGAAGAGTGTCACTGTAGGGTGGGCTTTGAGACCCTTGTCCTAACTGCCTGGAGACAGTCTTCTGCTTCCTTTTAGAACAAGATATAGAATCTCAGCTCCTTCAGTGTCATGCCTGAGCCCTGTCGTGATTCCTGCCATGATAATGGACGGAACTTCAGAACCAGCAAGCCAGCCCCACTTAAATGTTTTCCTGTATAAGTATTGCCTTGGTCATGGTCTCTTCACAGTGATGGAAACCCTAACTAAGGCAGATTCCAAACTGCCCTACAAGCCTATAATCTCGGCAATTTAAGGGGCTGAAGCAAGAGATTCTCAAACATCCTGGCTCAGAGGCTACTCATACAGAGTTTCTGTACAAGTTTTGTCATTCAACAAGTCTGATTGCACAAGTTTGAGCTATATAGTGAGACCCTGAAGAGGTGAAAATGGAGATATGGACAGAAAGTGCTTATCTAGCATGTACAAGGCCTTGGAGTCAGTCTCCTTGATCTAAGTCTAACTCTTTGGAATTAATGTTACAACAAAAACTTCTCTTTAATTTTTGCACCTTTGTAATTTACTCAAATTTGTTATAAGGACAACTCCCAAAAGCCAAAAACATATGTTGATTATTTTAACCTGGTAAAAATTTAATATATAAGTAATTTTGTCTTATGTTGTTAAAAGCTTAATGGATGGCCTGGTAGCAATGAGAAAAACCAAACAATTTAGCAGTGTGTTGCTTCTGTATTTCTTTCTAAACCAAAAATGCTACTTCTTATCTGTTTGAGGAATTAGAGATATAGATGATTCCTTTTATCTGCATCCATAAACACTTCATGTTTGGTTGCCTTCCACACTTTCCTTAATGAGAACTTATTGTTGCTCAACCTAACCCGGTAACATGTCTCCCAAAGTTTATTTGCATCACCACTAGAATTCTCCTGCACTCTGTGCATCCACTATATTTTCCACATTCATCTCCAAGAAATTAAACAGGAAGCCCTGAGGAGGATTTTTATTTGAAAAGCCAACATTTACAAATATGCGATC
Organism: Rattus norvegicus; assembly: GCF_021556685.1. Taxonomy (NCBI): domain Eukaryota; kingdom Metazoa; phylum Chordata; class Mammalia; order Rodentia; family Muridae; genus Rattus; species Rattus norvegicus. Next base: position 49,917,617 of record NC_141540.1, read on the forward strand.
TTTGAAACAAAATTAATGATGTGTGAACTTTTAGTGATAGTTCAGTAGCAGCTTAAAATATTTTGTAAATTGAAAAGACAGGCACCCCAGCATTGTACTTGTAGTCCTAATACTCGCAAGGTTGAGAGTCAGAAAGACTGAGTATTCAAAGCCATATCAGGTTATCTTCTGGACCTTATCTCAAAAGGAACAGGGGCCAATATAAAACATAGGCAAGACAGGTTAAAATTGGACTGTTTCGCATGGCCAAATGAGTTCAGAATCCTAAATTAGAAACTGAGGCTAGTATCTTAAATATTTTGACTTCAAATGAGAATCTCAATCTTTCAATTTTCTAGTTCAACAGTGAGAATAGCTATCACCAGTGACTTTGGCTTTACTAATTCAATGATTCAGTCTACTTAAGGGATTAGCTTTTAACTTTTTGTGAGTTGACTCGCAAACACATACAACACACACACACACACACACACACACACTAGCAGCAGCAGCAGCAGCAGCAGCAAAACCAGACATACTCTATGCTTTATTCTACTGTAGATCTTCATAAAAGCCATACTAACTGATCAAAATATTTACCTAGGTTTCAAGCATTTATATAGAAAATAATTATATACCTTCACTTTGTATATTACGTTATAAAGTAGGATACATCAAACTTTTAAGAAAGATAACTCTATTTGCCTCATCTGTTCTTAGTACTATAGCAAAACACCAAGGACTTGGTAATATATAAATAAGACAAGTGTATTGCTCACATTTGAGTATCTGGGAAGTTAAAGGCCAGTTATATCAAAAGTAAATTTGGTGTTTGGTGACAGGTTACACTTCCTTATTGTGTTCTCGTAGTGAAAGATATAAAGGTACAAAAGACTAGGGTGTTCCTTCGGTGACTTTTGCAATCAAAGACATAAAAACAACTCTATCCATGATGTGAAGGCAGAAAGAACTCAAATGCAGCCTTGGTGCCATTGTTTGCATATGCTCAACCCAGGGAATGGCACTAATACACGGTGGGGCCCTGTTGAAGTAGGTACAGCCTTGTTAAATAAGTGTGTCACTGAGGGTGTGGGCTTTAAGACCCTCCTCTTAGCTGCCTGGAAATCAGTATTCTGCTAGCAGCCTTCAGATGAAGATGTAGAACTCTCAGCTCCTCCTGAAACACGCGTGCCTGGATGCTGCCATGTTTCTGCCTTGATGATAATGGACTGAACCTCTGAACCTGTACGTTAACCCCAATTAAATATTATCCTCTATAAGAGTTTCCTTGGTCGTGGTGACTCTTCATAGCAGTAAAACCCTAACTAAGTCACTTGGTAACACAGTGAACTTGAGGGGAAATGAAGCCTGTCTCAAATTAAATAAATAAATAAATAAATAAATAAATAAATAAATAAATAAATAAATAAATGAAATAAATAAAACATAAACATTTAATCATTAAAAAGAGTTCAATTCCTTTACATGCCACAAGGAAAGGGAAATCTTTTGTGGACCTATTTGTAAAAAATAAGACCTATTTAGTGAAAAATCAAATTAGAATCTCATTAGCCAACACTTAGTTAGCAAATAATTAACCCCTGGGCATTATCGATGGATACATGAATCTAGTCCCCCCTCCCATGCAATATGTTATTACATTCTGGCAACAATAACGTAATTTCCTCTCACAGATGCCCTTTTCAGCTGATTGAACAGAGCGCTTTATATTAATTATTAATCTACATATAATTATGTATGTATGCTATACTGCCAGGCCCAACATGGAACATACAAGACCAACACAGAATTGAACATAGAACCAAGAGTACAGTATTTCCCTTGTGATAAGGACATGAAAATCTGACTCTGTAGCAGACAATCTGATGAACTCGTAACTGTCAGCTGACTTCTTGAAGAGATGATCTCTGTATTTGCTAGTATCAATGCCAAAGCATTTGGAATCAATTCATTAATATGCAGTCCATTGATTTTCTGTGAGCACTCAAATTTACACCATTTGGAAATCTGGGAATATAAATTCCATTAGCTGTCTATTAGTAATTCAAACTTAAGACTCCCTAGCTTTTTCCTTAAGTGCGTATTTTTCTACTGGGGAGATTATGGACACAGTGAGGGAGGAAAGCTGGCAACTCTAACTTTTAATCCATTATTCACTCAGGATGGGGGATAAAAGCCTCAGATAAAAGATATAAAGCGTCTTTTAGACCAAAGAGCCCTATTTTACTTTATTAGATCAGTAATGCTAGTGAAAGCATTTTCTCAGAATTGTTGAGAAAAGTGTCCCTACCGGAGTCAATGGGAAGTCACGACCACCAGGATCCCTGCAGTGGCATCTGCATACGTGAACATAAATGAAAGAAACTTGAGGCAGACGTCTGGAAACGAATCTGAGCTATGTAATTTTTTTAGTAGCTTTAGATATGAATCCTGAACATGTTCGTGGGACTTCAGAAATGTTTTCATCATTAGCCTGCCTGGGCTATAGCAAATGCAGAAATGACTTACACTACATTTATTTAATCCCATTTATTCTAATTAAAATGTAGGAAAGGGACAACGACCCATAATTCTTTAGAAAACTCTGTTTCTAACCTGAAACGAGGTCTACAAATGCAATTTTATAGGGTTTACGGCAAAGGTATACAACAGTGTCCACAATACTTTTCTGTCATGAAAATTTCAAAATGTATTTAAATACAGCTAATCTTTGGTAGAATTCACCAAATCTTTATAAGAAGCACACCATATCCCTGTTGCTGACCTTAGGTTACAAAAGGTTAAAAAGATAAATAAAAATTATGCTACGATTGTCTCTCAAACCCAAAGTATAAACACACTAATTCAGATAATGCAGTATTTTATGATCAGATTGAATCTGGCAAGATTAAAACAGGAAGATATGATTAAGATAAAATCAATCTAAAAATCCTAAAATTTCCTAGAGAAAAGATTGTTTTTCTGAGTTACTATTGACTAGAATCATCAGAGTAGTGGTTTCTTAGAAATATGTAGACCTAATTTAAAAGCTAGCAATAAATATGATTACTTCTAAAAACAGATGCACAGCTTACCTAACTTCATACAACAAATTTACCAACTCTTAAAGTGATGATTATTTGGGTCTTGATTTTGATTAATTATCCATGTATCAGGGGTATATTAATAGAAACAATCATACTTTTTATATCTACTTTTGAATAATGATTTAGGGTATAAACAAATATGCACACATAAATGAAGTATAGATCAATGATTCATTAATAAATAGATATAGTAAAAGAATAATGCATCCAAACTTAAATATTATAAATGGAAAAGATGGAACTTATTACACTCTGGAGCTCATAATCACTATGACTGAGAACAGATTTTTTTTTCAGTTTTTATTATTTTATTTCATTCTAGTCATTGCCACCTCTCAGTCCCCCTCCCACAGTTTCTCATCCCATTCATCCCATTCCTCCTACCCCTTCCCTCTGAAAGGTGCTCCCCACACCAGACCTCCCCCTTCCCTAGGGCCTCAAGTCTCTCGGGGATTAAGCACACCTTCTCCCACTAAAACCTGACCAGGAATACCTATGCAGTTCTTGTCCCATCTTGCTCATTCTTAAAGGAAATTTAGACGGTTCCTTTATACCCTTTCTTCTCCACTATTTTGGGAGGAAATAATACTTTTAAATTCTCATAATCTTCTTGAATCTAGGACAAAGCATTTCTGTCACTGGCTTCCCATATATCGTACTCATATGTAGGAACAAATCAACACATGATGTTAAAGTGATATTTACTTGTGAGTGAGCAGAAGAAATAAAGAACCCACACTGGCTTCAAATTCATGAGTTCATTTGTTAGTGCATTTTAAAAAATCATTTCTTAGTTTCAAAAAGCCATGGATAAATCGATGATTCTGCTGATAGGGCAGAATCGAAATTTTTAGATCAATATCGCATTCTCTGACTTAAGAGACCACACTTTCCCACAACTGGTACTTCATTAAAGGCTCGTCTTGTGATACTCTAGTTCTACTCTGATGTTTACAAAGTTAAATATTAGAAAGGTTGCCACAAGGACTTTTAAAGCACTCACATGACAATTTAGTCATGTTTAAATTACCACTTTTATTTCAGAAAAGTGGAAACCTCTCCTAACTTTTTTGGAGTCGTCTCTATGGAACCACACCATATTCTGCCTTCTCTCTCAGAATGTTCATACATTGGGTTTGAAGGGGAATAACATTTGAAATGTAGACAAATAAAACAATTAGCAAAGAAAAAAGAAAAAAAGAAAGGGTTCACATTGAGTCTCTTGATTTTTTTTAAAGACTTCTGTAATTAGTTGAGAGATGTCTCCCTAAAAGCAGATTTCTGAAAACTTTGCAGTTCTCCAGCGGTGCCAGCCCCCAATCTTGGCAGATGTCTAATTATTATTGCAGTTTTTCAAATAGACTTTTTATGACTCACCAAGACTATGAAATCAGTTCCATTAAAAGACCTCCTATATTATGATGTCAGAATACCCTGATTTATATGCTATCTTCTGAGACTCGTGTGTCTAATCATCCTTCGCCACAAACATGGCAATACATCTTGTTCTCATAACTCGTTCCTGCTCCCTAGTCTCTCCCTACTTCCCCCCTCTCAGAGGCAGTAAATATCAATTGTTCCCTATAAGAGGTAGATAGAATAGTCATATTTCCAGGAACTATTAGCACAGCTCATGCCACCAAAGTCCTTTTGTAGTAAACAGACACTTCTTTTAGACTATAAGTACAATGTGTGATACAGTCTTTATCCAAAGATATTGATTAAAATGCTATTAAATTAGTATCCTCTGATTCCAAGGTCAGCAAACATGCCTTTTTATTTTGTCCTTAGAATTGTTCTCTGAAATGATCACATAGTTTTTGAAATAAAAGGTGTGTGAAACTTGAATCTGCTTAAGCTGTACAAATGGCTGGGGTTGATACTGGGTTGTAAGGATAAGTTTGAGTTTCCTCTCGTGGACTTTGTAAGAAAATTAGAAAAGCAAACCATTTAAATTGTTCTGCTATCATTGAAAACATTGACTCCATGGTAACTCCTAGAATTAGATAGAAAGAAGGAGAAATCATACCCATGAAGACAACATAATATCAAAATGCTCAAAGATTTAGGATTATATTTTTCAGTGCTAGAAACTGAACCTGGAGTCTTGTACCTGCTAGATTAATGCTCCACCACGCTGCCATGCACTCAGCCGTTATGTGCCTAAAACATTGAATACAGTTCCCCACCAATTTATCTCCTCCATCTAATGTGTCCTTTGAGCCCAGAACTAAAATCGAATACCAGAGTGGCTCAATCATATTCCTATTATATTAAAGAGAGTCACGTGCTCACCTGGCTTCCCCCAGGAACCTTGTGTACTGTGTTTTCTAAATTATAGGTGATATTTTCCAAAGACATCATATTGGGCACACATTTTATAGAGATTCTCTTCATCTTAGAAAGTATTATTAGTTTGTTTATCTAAAAGACAAGTTTGAAAGAATAATTACACTGGATTGTTTGCCTCTTTTTCTTTCTCTGTGAGACAAAAGTACATAGCAGCCTAACTAATTGAACGTTCTTCTCCTAAAGACACTACCTAGACACCCCACAATTTCTGAAAAGTCTCACATCAACATTTGTGAGACATGGGCTTGAGAAGGACTAAGATAACATATTTCCAAGGGCTACAGTCTAAAGCACTCTGACATATTGTGAATCATAGTAATATTAATTGAAACATTATTTTACTAACTTTAAGTGCATATTTAACAAAGCACACATATATTTGCTAGAGCAAAGAATTGTTTGATAGTTGTTTGCTATAAATACATGAATGCTATATGTTCTTATTTGTTTGGGAAGCTAAAGAATTGATTCAGTGGCTAAGAGAACTTACTCCTTTTACAAAAGGATCCAAGTTCAGTTCCCTGTTCCCACATGCAAATTCACATCCATCTGTGATTCCAATTCCAGGGTATGCTGATACTCCCTTTTCTGGCTTACACAGGTACCAAATACAAAACGTGAAATACATACATGCATGGAAAAAGCTAACACATCAAAAAATAAATGGATAGATATTTTTAAAGTTATTATTTGTTTAGAAATTTAGCACATAGAATAATTGTCAACTCAATTGGAAGATTGGATGTAAGTTGAGGTAGAATTTGTTCTCAGAAGAGAAAATAGGAAAGCAGAAAATCACATCAAGTAAGTCAAACCCAGGTAAAGACATTGGGTCAAGCAATGAGTTAAGAGATAAAACAACAGCTTATAGATTCCCAAGGGATGATTCACAGTTGAATCTCAACAGCTATAAGCAATGCTTAGAAGCTCCTGAGAGCCACTCACTACATAACTTTAAGGAGAAATGGAGAAATGTTATCATCTGGCGGTGAGAGCAGAAACTATATAAATAGCAAGGAGCAATACAGGAGCCTAATAAGCTAAGAAGGTAAAGATATGTTTCAAGAAAGTCAAAAGCTTCTAATAAGAAAAGAATACATAACTAACTGGAGGTGGACAAAAGGTAAGGAACAATGTCCCTTTATGTGGCTTAGCTTCCTTGTTTAGCTCTGTAAGAGCATCTATAGGCAGGTTATTTTTAAGAGAAGAAGCCACAGAAGATGGCCACTAGGAAAACAGTGGACAGATTTGTCTTGCAGTGGAGTAGAATCAGCACTAATGTATTAGTGGGTTCATGGTGTAGAAACCACTGTCACTACAGTGGTTTTGAATAGGAATGGCCCCCATAGACTTGTGTGTTTGAATGCTTGACACATAAGGAGTGGCACTCTTAGGAGGTGTGGCCTCCTATGTATCGCATTTTTGGATGAAGTATGTCATTACTGGAGAGGGTTTTGAAGTTTCATATGTTCAAGCTAGCTCTAGTGTGGCATTCACTCCTGTTGCCAAATTAAGAATTAAAGAAAAATGAAAGAAAGAGAGGGGGAGGGGGGAGGGGAAGGAAAGGGAAGGGAAGGAAAGAAAGGAAAGAAAAGAAAAGGAAAAGAGAAAGGCAAGGGGGATACAGGGTTAGGTCAAGGAAAGGAAAGAGGGTAAAAACACAATATTTTTAAATTCAAAAATAAAGTTTTGAAAAGAGTCTATTGTACAAATACCTTAAATTTTCATATTGTATAAAGCAGAATTTGATAAATGAAACTTACCAACATAAAAAAGAAAGATGTAGACCTCCCAACTATTTCTGCAGCACCATGTCTTCTATACAACATCATTAAGACCATGATGATTATAGTATAAGCCTATGAAATTGTAAGCCAGACCAATTAAATGTTTTTCTTTATAACAGTTTTCATGGCGTCTCTCCACAGCAATGGAAACCCTAACTAAGTCAACCACTTTCTCATTAAAATATGACATATATTCATCAGCTGCAGTTGAACAGGCTCATGGACTTGAGGACAATAGAGAGGGTTCTGGAACTCTGTAGAAAAATTGAAAAGGGGCTGACCACTTGGAAAAATAAACAAACAAGCTTGCATGGAAATATTATATGGAAATCCTCCAGGAATTAAGGGGTAGGTGATTGTTAAAGACTGAGTCACTACACATTGGGATTCCCCCTTGAAACCACAACAAAAAATAACTTATTGTTGTTTAATTCTTACCTTAAATAAAGTTCAGTTATCACAGCAGAATAAATGGGGAGTTACTATTTGCCACAAATACTCCTAAGACTCTCCCTTTATATACCTGACAATTAGTTTTCCACCCTATTTTTTTAACTTTCATAATTCTGTTTTATAGATTTCTTTTAGCAATTAGGATGTTCTGGCCACAGAAACGCAAGAAGAATGCTTTTGTTAGTATGACCAGCATAAAACCAACACAACCCTTTAACTTCTTGTTGACCGGTGTGATTGGTATCCTTGTCCCAGTTCACTTAGCAGGCTCTCAGATCTGACACACGCTCTAGGGTTGTTTTGAACGGATGCGTTGTAAACATTTAATTTTTAAAAAATGCGTTTCGGTGGCTTAAGAGACTCGCCACTAGAAATATGTAGAAAACAACTTCTCTTCCTAGGTTCCTCACATATACCAGAGCCCTGTCTACCTCGTGTGCTTCACAGTTTTGTATGTTTGTTTGCTTGCTTGCTTGCTTGTGAGATCTGCTCCCAAAGTTTGGAAATGTGTACATTTGTGTTCACCAAATGCTATGACTTTTAACTGGACTATATGAGAGTGTGAGGTTTAGCAGGATAAGGAAGGAGAAAACAAACGGATTAATTCCAAGTGAACATAATCTCGATACATTGTATACTGGTATGGAGTGGTTAAAATAAACAACCGTAGTAATTCTGCAATGGTGTTGACTCTGTTAAGGTTAAATGGACTTTGGCATCAAATGCTTATTGTGTTCAGCTCTGTTCTGCCACCTATCAGGTATTAGAAAAGTTACTGTCCTCTTTTGAATCTACTAGGACAACAAAATTCGTATAGCATAGAGAATCCCATATCAGCACTCATTGTTTGCTTTTATATCTCTTATATCATTTGTCTGGAAGCATAGAGTGGATGGATCCCTGTACAGGAAACGCTGGCTCCTTGTCATTGGCACTCCTTTGTGGGGGAACATATTATTACTTGAGGCCAGACCCAGTACTGTGTAGTAATTAGTGTCTGTCTCACCAGCCTAATAAGCTGGGCTCTTTGCAAAAGAGTGATTACCAAGAGAACTAAGAAGAAGAATTATTGAAACGAGACAGAGAAGAGCTGAATTTTTTTTATTGTCACCATTTTTAAAATTAGATGTCCTGCCTATCTGTTTCTGGGACAAGTCTGCTTGGGCCCAACCCTATTTTCAAGGCTAGGCTAAACAGCAAGCAGATCTGTCTAGAAAGGCTGGCAAACCTGGTAATGACTTACAGAAGGGGACCGAGGTGCCTGCTTGTCTGAATAAGTTTAAGGACTTGGCAGATGGTTCTCAAGGACATTTTAATTGTAGTCCTCAGAAACTGAGACGACAGCTAATGACCTCTGAAGTATGCTTTCGTTCTTGAATCTATAAGAGCACAGTCTTAGTTTACCTTAGTATGATATATTTCACATATGATGTGAATATGATTCTTTCTAATTGCACAAAGCATTCCTGCCAAGGATGGCTCTGGATGGGACTCCTTACTGTCTTCTGCACAAGGCCATGGCCCTGCCTGTTGTTTAAATTAGCCTTTCATGCAACTACTAACTCACGTCTAGGGCTGATTCAAGCCAGAAACAGTAATTTTATTTATATGATGTCTTGCATAGAGGGCAGGCCAGTAAAAGAAAAACAAATCTGGAATGGACAATGGATTAAATCAAAGCTGCTTTGTACTAGGGATAGATCCAGTACTGTATGGGAGAAACTCTCCACAGAGGCTTAGAGTGACTCTGACAATATTAATTATACAGCAGGCGGCTTATCCATTTTCAGAGACGTCAGAACAATGCTTAGCAAACTTAAGTCTCAGAGCAATATCATCCAGCTGAATGATACAGAGCACAAAGGCTTTAGCTGTCATGTCACTGGCTTTTAAAAAAGCATTTTCGAGGCAATATTTCATCAGATAGAATCAGTTCAGACAGTTCAAAAGTTCAGCATAAACATACTTCATAGCTCCTTTCGAGATGCTGAAGAAGACTGAGTGAGAGAAATACTTACATCTGACTCCATGGGGATGGTAAAACACACACAGTGGATTAAATGCGTTTAGCTCCTGTCTACTTTAAGATTCCTTCCCTTGCCTTATACCTCTAAATGATGTCAGTGACAGAAACTGCATTTTATATCAGCGGTAAAGGAGACTTGACTTGATGGCGGGGTTAGCAGAAACATGTTGCCATTTATTGAAAGGAAACCAAAAACCCGCTTTCACGAATGAAGTCATAAGTAATCTTGCCTGATGCGAAGGAGTCAGTTAAAAGCGGCGTTTTAAAGGACTCTGGTTTTGATGGATGTTAATAACAGCATGAGAAAAAGCTCTTCCTAGACAAGTTTTACTGCTCTATTCTGTCCACAGGATCTAGCCTTTCACGGCGATACGTTTCACTGGAGCAGAGGCAGGTTCTCCCAGGGAGAAGTGCTGTGACAGGCTTGTCTTTGTTCATTCGGCGGAGTGCTGCTGGGATAGACTGTATGCATACATCTTCAGATTTGGCATTTCGATAATGGAAATGATGATAATAACGCAGTGCTGTCTCGGTCCGCGTTTCTGCGGGAGTCACAGTGTTTAGAACAGCAGCATATAAGTGGATAGATGGTTTTATAAATAGCTCAATGAATGCCTTCCTCGGGTTGGAGTGATTATGAAAAACTTTCAGATTGTTGGCTCTTTATACGCTTTCACAGGAGCATGGTGGGTCTGAGTAGCCGGATGACAACCAAATGAAATTTCTGCTGCACTTCCTCCAGATGGACGTCCTGCTCCTCCTAACCCTATTAGCTAATCACCAGGGATGCCATTCTGTGAGTCAGATTTGATTAAAACTGTCGGGAAGTCATTCCCAACAAGCACTAAAATCCCATTTCCATCTTAAAATGCATCCTCGAGCATAAAGCAGACATCAGGCATAATATTCTGGCATTTTTCTGGATGTTAAAGAGATAGATGTGTTAGGAAATAAGGCTTTATCTAAAAGCCAGTAGGAAGACTGAGGAAAAGAAGTCTATGAGCTAAAGGAAGGTTTAAATGTAATTTAACTTGAAAACATATATATATATATATATATATATATATATATATATATAGTGATTAGATGGAAAGAGATTGGGCCTCATAAAAAGACTTCAAGCTTTCCTCTGTTTCAAAAAAAATAGAACCCTACATACAGAACAAATTTCAAAAATATTTCAACTTATCACTGTAGTTTGTAGTTAATTATGGAAATTTTGGAACATTAGAAGTAATTGCATCCTCAGGAGTTTCCTTTTTTCTTTTTAGGATGACGAAAGTTTCTGCCAAACGGAAACGGACAGGTGCATATTGTTCAAAGCATCCTAGAGATTTTCTAAAATGTAGATCTGTCACATAGTATTCAAATAAGAAAGAAAAGAGACTTACTTTAAACATAAATGGGAGCCAGGAAGATTGTTAAAATGATTTAAAAAAAAAAGACCACTTGCTCTGCAAGTTTTACAACCTGAGTTCATCCCTGCAATTTTACATGAAAGCAGTGAGCGGTGAGCAGCCGCAGCAGTGGCTGGCATCTTTAATCCCAGCACTACTGAGGTGAGATGTAAGGGCAAGGAGGGCAAAGACCAGCCAGAGACTTGCCTATGGAGTACAGTTCCAGAAATACCGAGTACCGTGAGACAGGTACCTCAAAATCTAGGTGTGAGACAACTCCTGAGAAATCTGTGCATGAATAATAGGTCATGCATATGACTTCACATATGCACGCACATGCACACATACATGCATACACACATATACACACCATACATACATAAACATACATAAACAATAAATAAATCTTTCTAAAGATTAAAGATAAAATCCCAGTGATGAGCATTCTGACAATATGGCTGTCCAAACTTTCATATTTTGAATAACATGACCACTTGAAAGATGAGGTTCTCCACAGTGTGGATTTTAAAGCGCTTGTAGTCCATCCATGTCATAACATTTCTGAAAACAATCTCATGGTTTTGAATATGAAACTCCCTATATTGACATGCCAGGTCAAAGTCACACTCTAGTGCTTGTATATTACAATTTTATCTTAATATAAACCCAGACATACACAGACCCACTTGTAATTTAAGGTATATAGAGGCGTGGCAACCATAAATAAGATCATTCACTGAGATTCAATCAGGAAACATCTCTAAGTCCCATTCTAATGTGTAAAGATTAGAAACATTCATTTCAAAAGAGAAAGGAACTGGTCCATTCCAGCCTACAGAGGCAGACAGAAGAGCCACACATCTTGCCAGCAATCATGAGAGATGCTGTAATTTTCCTTTCCAAGGTTCCCCTGACCTCATCTAACCTCTTAACGTGCCCCCCTACACTATTCAATACACACAGCCCCATTTATCCTATACATGAGTTGATGTAAGTTGTTCAGGTTGAATACCTACTACAGAGCCTTTTTTCAATAAGAGTCAAGACTTAGTAATAACATTGTGTACAGGAAAAATACTGTTCCTCCTTTTATACATTGTGGCTAGCACATTGAATGACTTATAAATATTTTTGAGAAAACTGATACGGGTTAAATAAAAGCAAATATTTGTTACACCCTGTATAATATCTTTGAACATTGTTAGCGATGGAGGAAAAAAAAGCATTTGTACTGCTCCAAAAGAAAGGCATCTTCTTTCTAGTTTATGAATAGCTTGGGAATAATGCCTACAGCAGGAGAAATAAATTGATGGTTTTATCTAATGTACACATTAATATTTTATATTTGTTGAATACTTAAAATTCCCTTAAGCTATTTCATACATAACACCCAGATGAATATTGCATGTTATCGATAAATAAGTGTTCATCAAATGTCTGCACAGGACGGAAATGTTACAATAGAAGACACATGGAAATAGATAAAATGATCTGTACTCTCAATGAGTTCTTTGTCTTTTCTTGTAGCCAACAATATCTACACTGGAGAAATTCTGGATAATTCTGTATTAATGAATAATGATGCTGATTGCATTCATAATACCAGGCCTCAAGTCCAGTCCAAGAGCACTTGAACCATCATGTCACTATTGCCCAAATACAATTTCCTTGGCCTGTTGCTATTTTAGTTCAGAGAGTTCACAGCTGATTAGGACCCCTGATGTCCTGAACAAGCCCTACAGCACCTTCTAGCACATTGAAAGTTAGCCAGTAAGAAATAGTTACAGCTCAGTTTCAGCTCGAATTCTTCATGTTTTACAAACAACATATGTGATATCTTTGGGACTTGGTTTTTAGAATCTAGTTCTGGTAGACAATCCAGCAGAAAGAGGACAAGCTGGTTTGTCTGGATGATTTCATGAGGTCCTTTAACAAACAGCTCCTATGGCGGCATCCCATACATGAGACTGGGTTTTTCTTAGTTTCCTACTGCTTTTAGAAATAGCATTATCTAGCCATGAAAAACATCTCCAGAGATTCATGGATGGAGGAGGTTGGCGGGGGCAGTCTATGTTACTGAACTACTGGCTACTCATACATTCTGGGAGAGATAGCCACTGTCTTTTATTGTGTTGTACTGGTGCTCCCACAGGCTTCGGGGGACTGTTCCTAACTGATAATCACATTGGTGGACCTGATCTGTGGGTCACAAACAACAACAGCCAAAGACATTGATGTGGGAAAGAGGTTAATGAAGAGGGAAGTGAAAGGAGAGGGAGGGGATGAGTAAAGGCTGAAAGAAATTTTAAGGAGCTATACATGTATTAAAGTGTCTGAGAAATTAATTAATAAAAATTATATGTATTACCACACAAAATAAAATTTTTGCTGAAAGTGAATAGCATTTCTTTTCTGTCTCCAAACCTGTAGGATCTTACTACCCAATCATAAAGGTAATTAATATTAAACATATGTGAGATTTAAATTACAGAAATGGATACAGTGATATATTTGTACATATGTATACATTTTCAGTACTCAAGATTAATAATGGTATTTAGATACTATCCAAATGCGTAATCATATCTGAAAAAGACACTAGGTGATTTGAGATAATTCCATTAAATATAATAATAGCTCTTTGTCCCAAATCACACCTTTCTTTAATGATTTTTCTAGTTAACTCATTTGCAGATTTTTTCTATTTTCCTTATCCATCAACAAAATAATTTCTTCCTTTCTTTCTTTCTTCCTTTTTTCTTTCTTTCTTTCTCTTTATTTTTTTTTTAGAATTGAAGGTGTCCTTGGGTTTAGTCTTAAGATAAATGCAGCTGATTTACTGGGACTCAGATATAACACAAAGTATTTATCCTCTGTTTAGAACTATATTTTGTCCAGCTGATGTCTACAGTTCCTCTCCCAGAATCACATTTAAAAACACTGATCAAATCCCATGCAGCAAACTGCCTTTCCCAACGAATGTCTGAGGCCTGAACATGTGAGATAAGATGGTGGAATAGGACACAATCTATCTAATTTGTCTGCAGAAATCATCAACACATGATCAATGACCACCACTAATGGAAATATGGTTTCAATTCTCCCTTTGACAGATGGTCCAGCCTGTACTCCCAAGAGATGGGCTTTCCTCTGCCAACCTTTTTCCTTTAAATGCACTGGTTCACAAGTCCAATTTAACAACTCTGTGACCCCGTTTGATGCTATTGTGAAGTACTACATCTTCGGCTTTCATACTGAGTTTGTGTTGTTTCTACAAATTATACTTGTAATACTTTCTAACAAAGCATGTATACCTTTGCAAAAAAGTACCTTCAGCTTGGAATTCGATGCAGTTATTTCCAATCCAAAAGAAAAACATTCAGAATTCCAAATATGCCTCCCCCACCCCCCGACACAACTAAGAGCTGTTATCCATCAACGGTCTTGCAGATAATTTAGTGTAAGGTGGTTAATTGTTTCAATAGAGTATAATGGCCCTATCTTTAACTATGACATAATTCAATCAAAAAGGATTTGGGGTCATCCATTATGCTGTCAAAAATCACTTTCCTTTTCCTGCTGCTCAGCCCACAACACTTAAGTACTCAACTTGACAACCAAAGTAGGCCGCAAATCAGGTCCAGCCTTAGCAGCATTCCAAAATGTCTCTGCCCCAGGATTGAGGATACCAGTTATAAAAATCCCCAGGTTACTTTGGCTACCATTCAGGCAATTTATCGTGTATTTTATTTTTGTACCTATATATCACATACATATCTGCTTGGGATGATTTCTTTTTCTCCCAGTTCCTAGCTGTCTAGACTTTAAATCTCCGTGTTCCATACCTTACAAGTCTCCTCTCTTACCTGAGAAGAGGTTATAATAGCAAGTAGACTCTTAGAAATCAAAATTATAGATGTCTTTTACTTCCATTCTCTTAGAGACCCGTGGTGATTGACTTTGAAACAATGTCTAATTTAAGCGGGCAGCACTGTGCTTTGCAAGCAAGTTGCTTTGTTCCAGTGGCCCTTTTATAACAGCAGGTGACCACACTTACAGATGAGATAGATGTGTCTGGAGCTGAACTAATACACTCCCAGTGTAAATAGGGAAGAGATCACAATTCATCAGAAGGTAAAAGGTTGATGGAATCAAATATATTTAGTAGCCTTTAGATACTTATTAGATACACCCATTACATACTTTTGAATATAATTTGAGCCTAGAATATTCAACTTGCTGACTCTTGTTTTTCAGTATGACATTTTTGAAATAAAATTTTGAACTTATCTATCAAGATAAGGCATTTGATAAGCTTGTTTCCTTGCCTATTTGATCTTTGGGCTATGGTCCAGCTACGTCCTGGTATCTATCTACCCATGTTTTGACTCAGTTTTCATTAGTTTCACAAGGTAGCTTAGACACCTATTCTGTCAATCAAACCGTCTTCAACTTACCTAGGATCATCTGATCATCTTATTTTTAATTGTATATAGCTCCATGATTATAACAACACTAATGCACTAAGTTCTCAACTCTGTTACACATACCCACACATACTCATATGTATGCATATGTGTGATAGTGGTGTGCATGGGTGAGCATGAGTCCAAGTACTTGCATGCCAAGGTGCACATAGAGAGGTCAGAGGACAACCTTGGGTGAAGGTCCTTGCCTTTAACTTTGTTTAAGGCAGGATCTCATGTTCACTATTGTATAAATGATGCTGATTGGCCTGAAAGCTTTCAAGGGTTCACCTATGCTCAGGCTTCCGTCTCAATATTCACAGGTGTGGGCTGCAGATGTAGACTAGGACTTCTGGCTTTCTATGCGTTCTGGGGATCCAAACTCAGGTCTTTACACTTGTGGAGGAAGTGCTTTACCCACTTGAGCTACTGCCACAGCTGCTACGTGACATTTTAAGTTATGGGTTGTGGAGTATTTAGTTTTTGGTCTACTACTTGCTACTGCCTACAGGAACATTAACAGTTTTCTCTGACACAGTTGGTTCATTCATAAAGAATTAATAGCTGAGTACCACTTAAGAGATTTGAAAATGCAATGAGGTGATATGAATAGAACACTCTTAGAACCACTTGGCAAAGACATTAGCCACCAGTAAGTCACAGTGAAGTAGTCTTGTACTGAGCTGACGATTCAGATGTTGCAGTCAAGCTGCAGTTCCTGTGGAGTCCCGAACTGTGAAGAATGAATCGACTGTAACTGGATAGTTTAATACAAGCCATAAAGTATGTGGGGGGAATCCTATATAAACAAAGTAAAGTTGTGCCTGAAGAGAGGGATTGGTAAGACTAGCTATAACTGAGCTACACTACTGGTTGAAATTGTGCTGCCAAGGTTGGACCCATCCCCAGTGCATAGGAATATGGGGGGGGGCAGTAATGGGGATGTATGAAGGGAATACCCGTATGGGGGAGGGGGAAAGGAGGGGATGAGGGATTACGGACAGGAAACCGGGAAGGGGAATAACATTTGAAATGTAAGTAAAGTATATCTAATTAAAAAATTAAAAAAAAAACGCTATTCAAATTCATGTACTGTTTATTATAGCTGAGCCTCCTATACTACTGATTTCTTGACCTCGGGTTTTTTTATTGGGGGGAAAGGTGATGGATACTTACATTACTCTTCTTTCTTAGATGGAATTACTTTCTTCAACTTGTAACTAAGAATGTTATTAAAATAGCCACCCACGCAAAGAGAATTTTAAAATGACAATCATATATTTCACATAGTAGATACTTTGAGAACAGCTTCGGTGACTATATAAAATATTCTCCATCAGAAAACTCAACACCTACCAGCCAGCTCAGGGACGGGTCTATGAGACATCTTCGTAATGGCTGATGGGAAATCCGGAGTAGAAATCCTGGGGAACACATGGGGGCTCATTATGTATTAAAAACTTAGCTTCTTTTAAATGAGAACCAGACTGAGGATTTAGGATTGGTGATAAAAAGACTGAAAAGGAAATGCTTCTGTAAGTCAAAAGTGGTGTGTTCCCAGGTGCTGGGAAGAGACCACAAGCGAATAATCCCTAGGAAAATTAAAGAAGCAAGTGTTTCAGGTTGTGGCTCTCTCCTCATGAAACAAGCCAGCCCACCCCTCATGGATTACCTAATCAGCAATGCTTGCTAAAATACACTTAGCCTCCACTCCATTTTCTCTTGGGAGAACGTTTCCGTCGCCTTGGCATTTGCTGTCTCTTGACATATTTGTTTTTACATGTCTGTTTTTGTGATGCTATGGTTCAGTATCAAATCAAGGTTCGTGTTTGTCAAGTCGTTTTATTTTGAAACACAACCTTTAAGACAAGGATGTCAGAACATTTTTGTTTTGAACTTTCCTCAAGACTTGCAAACTATTTGGGAGATTGTAGATTCTTTTCCACTCCAGGAGTTTATTTTTAATTTGCTCATATTTTTTTAATTAAAACATGGTCATTTAAAAAATTTGGACAGCATATCTGTCAGCAGTTAGCCAAATGAAATCAAGAAATCTCTGTATTCATTTACTTTCCCTTTGAAGCCTGAGAAATTTACAAGAAGCAAAAATAGAGTCCAAACACATGATCATTGCCATTTAGAAAATAATGTTAGATTTTCCAAGTGGAAAGGAGATGAAGGTACACGTATAAACCTAAAAGAATGTATTTGGTGTTTTACTTTATTAATAAGCTATGGTGTTACTGATCTTGCATAACAATATTTTATTGAAAATATTAAATTTATGTACTTACTCTAGACTTTTATATTGTGTTTTTATTATTTTAAAGCAATTTCTAATTTTTTATTTTGATACTTTTTTAAATATATTTTGCTTATATTCTTCTCCTAACCTAAGACTGTCCAGGTCCTCTCCCTCTTCCTATCCACTCACCTTAAATATTTTCTAAATAAATAAATAAAAATTAAAAAAAACAAAAAATACAAAAAAACTCCCTTAACCTGAAAAATAAAATAAGACAACCCCCCCAATAAAACCACAAACAAAAACTATCCAATTATAACCAAATAAATGTCCATACACAAAAATCTCTGAAATCCATTATGTATGTTTGTCAACTATTTCTAAACATGAAGCCCGTGCTGGAGAGTGGATAGAGCCAGAGCCTTCCACTAGAGAGAACTGATTTTTCCTCTCCCAGCAGTTGTAAGTGGCAATTCCATTGTTAACTTTAACCCTAGTGGCTAGCTTTTCATTCATTCGTTCATTCATTTAGTCAGTCAGTCAGTCAGTCAGTCACCTATTTTAACTATAACTAAACAATACGTGATAAGATAAAACAAAAAACACCACACTGCAATTACACAAGACAAACCAATAAAAGGAAAGAGCTCAAGAGAAGACACAAGAATCAGAGATGAGCGCGTTCGCTTACTCGGAGATCCCATAAAACCCCCAAACTTGAAGCCATAATGCTAATGCAGAGGACTGATGGAGACCCATGCAGCTCCTGTGAATGCCTTTGAGTTCAGGCTTTCCTCGTGGTGATGTTAGAGGGTCTTGTTTCCTTGGCACCTTCCATCCCCTCTGATCTTACGTTCTTCAGGCTTCCTCTTCTATGTTTACCATAGTTTTGAAAAATTTATAAATTCACATTTATTTTATTGTTCAAAATCAATAACTTCCTTTCTTCTTTCCTTGTATCTTTCTTAAATATAATCAGCAAACCATTAGATAGTCAGCCAGGAAAAAGATAGGCCTCACAGGCATCTGAGTGGGTGATGAAGCCAGCCTTGTCACTGAAAGAAAAAAATCAAATCAAAACACCACCACCAATGCCACCAACACCAACACCAACACCACCAATACCAACACCAACACCAACACCAACACCACCAATACCAACACCAACACCAACACCAACACCAACACCACCAATACCAACACCAACACCAACACCAACACCAACACCACCAATACCAACACCAACACCAACACCACCAATACCAACACCAACACCAACACCACCAATACCAACACCAACACCACCAATGCCACCAACACCAACACCAACACCACCAACACCAACACCACCAATACCAACACCAACACCAATACCAATACCAATACCAACACCAACACCAACACCAACACCAACACCAACACCACCAATACCAACACCAACACCAACACCACCAACACCAACACCAACACCAATACCAATACCAACACCAACACCAACACCAACACCAACACCACCAACACCAACACCAACACCAACACCACCAATACCAACACCAACACCAACACCACCAATACCAACACCAACACCAACACCAACACCACCAATACCAACACCAACACCAACACCAACACCAACACCAACACCAACACCACCAATACCAACACCAACACCAACACCAACACCAACACCACCAATACCAACACCAACACCAACACCACCAATACCAACACCAACACCACCAATGCCACCAACACCAACACCAACACCACCAACACCAACACCACCAATACCAACACCAACACCAACACCAATACCAATACCAATACCAACACCAACACCAACACCAACACCAACACCACCAATACCAACACCAACACCAACACCACCAACACCAACACCAATACCAATACCAACACCAATACCAATACCAACACCAACACCAACACCACCAACACCAACACCAACACCAACACCACCAATACCAACACCAACACCAACACCAACACCACCAATACCAACACCAACACCACCAATGCCACCAACACCAACACCAACACCACCAACACCAACACCACCAATACCAACACCAACACCAACACCAATACCAATACCAATACCAACACCAACACCACCAACACAAACACCAACACCAACACCACCAATACCAACACCAACACCAACACCAACACCACCAACACCAACACCAATACCAATACCAACACCAATACCAATACCAACACCAACACCAACACCAACACCAACACCACCAACACCAACACCAACACCAACACCAACACCAACACCACCAACACCAACACCAACACCAACACCAACACCTCCAATACCAACACCAACACCAACACCAACACCACCAATACCAACACCAACACCAATACCAATACCAATACCAACACCAACACCAACACCAACACCAACACCAACACCAGCGCTACCACCAACAGCAACAAAAACTGAACTAACCTCATCTAACTATGGACAGACACAAATGTAGCTGGAGACCATCTAAATCCAAGCACTGAGAAATCCACGGCCAACAGTACCCCCATAACAAAGAGAAAGCATCACTAAAACATAGCATAGCTCCTTGTATCAATTGCCAACTGAAGGATCAAGTAAGACAATCATGTCAATCTCTCTGTCTGTCTGTCTCTGCCTCTGTCTGTCTCAAGAGAGAGGAGCAATTATAGAATTTAGTAAGTACTAGTTGTTAACCAAATTATAATAACTGAGAGCCAGGCATGGACCTGTAATTCCTTCATCCTGGAAGCTTTGATTGGAGAACAGCTGTCACTCCGAAGGCAGCCTGTGCTACACAGTAAGTCCCAGGCCAGCCTAGGCTAAAGAGTGAGATCAACCCCTCAAGAGAAAAATAACAATCATCAAAATAACAACAAAAGCAATAATAATGATAATGATAATAACTATGATAATAAATGCAAAAAATTTAAAACTTTGAGAATGATGTGGACGGGGGATGCGTATGTGGTCACGTGCATGTGTGTTTATTACATCCTAATTATTAAAACAAGAGAATAGCTATACAGAACAAGAAACATGGAGGGACATTGTCTTACCAAAAGAATCAACGCTGACATGCCGATCATAAGACGAAAGAGTCTTGGGTACCATCTGATCCATGTAGTGAAAACTACAGTCATCATAGCATTTTTAACCCACTCTAATAACCGAGTGCCCCAGAAAAAATACAAATTCTCAACGATTAGTTACTATGTAATTTCAAATACCTTCAGGTTTTGAAGGTGAAGATACACAACTATTTTATAAATGAAATAAAAGGTAAAAATGTCCCTTAACACTGTTCTGGAGTTTGTGATTAATTCAATATGAAAAAAATTCTTCAAGTGACTAAAAGATGAGGAAAAACATATGTGATAAACCTGAAAGCTGAGTCTGAACAGATACTACAATTCCAAGGAACGAGTTAAGGAACTGTATTAAAGGTTCACAGCTTTAGGAATTCTGAGGACCACAGCATTAAGGGTCCTTTTTCCTGCCTCTGACCTCAGGTACAAAGAAATCTCAGTTATTCGTCCCAGGTTCTGCTGTGTGTTCTGCCAGACATAAGTGCCTAAAATTATACTTCACTTATATTTCAGTTTAAAAATATTCTGGGATTTTGTATTTTTATTTTGAGAACTTTGGTCTTTAAACTGGTCCTTTTTTTAGTTTAAATATTTTAATATTTTACCTCTTCATTTCCAAATGTTTAGCCTGGTGACCCACAACCATAAAATTATTTTCATTGCTATTTTATAACTGTAATTTTCCTACTGTTATGAATTCTAGTGTAAATATCTGATTAGCAGGGTGTGGGGTCGCGACCCGCAGGTTGAGAACTGGTGACAGCAGGAGGTGGCAGGTCATACTGTATCTGCACTAGGCATACAGATAGAGGAATAGTGGTGCTCAACTCCTTGGTCCTTTCCATTCAGCCTGGCCTCCCAACCTCTATGAGATGGTTTCACCCATGCTCAAATAAATCTTTCATCTTCATTTAAAATGTTCTAGAACCACCCATATAGGTACACCCAAAATTTTACCTAATGCCTTAGATTCCTGTTAATCCAGACAAACTTACACTTAAAGTCAACCATCATGAGTCTACCCTTTATCACATAGACACTTAATTCTCAACCATGACAAGTGGGTGACCAAGATGACATGGCAGCTAAGGGCACTTGGACTCTACCTGTATCATCTGGAGGGGTACTTGATGGCTCCATCATTATAGATCTGTAGTGTTAAATCCATGTGGTTTCTAAAGTTCACTAACACCATTCTATGTATAACAATTTCCTAGGTAGATATCTCTTTTCTTTTCCTTTCTTTTCCTTTCCTTTCCTTTCTTTTACTTTCTTTTCATTTCTTTGTTTCTTTTTTATTTATTTGTTTACTTTCATTTATTCTACTTACAACATGCTCATTGCCTACCTCTTGGTCACCCTTTAGTAGAATACTCCTACCATCCCCCTACCTTTCTCCTCTGAGCAAGTTGGGACTCCCTGGATATCCACCCATCCTGAAACTTCAAGTCCCTGTGAGGCTAGGCACTTTCTCTCCCACTGAGGCCAGACAAGGTAGCCCAGCTAGAACATATCCCAAGTACAAGCAGCAGCTTTTGGAATAGCTCCTGTTCAATTTTCAGGACCCACATGAAGACTAAACTGAGTATCTGCTACATATGTGCAGGGAGCACATATGTTCACCTTTGGAAACCCCCAATCCTTTCTCCTACTCTTTCATAAGTGTTCCAAAGATCCATTATTTGACTGTGGGTGTTTGCCACTCTGTGAGTCAGTTGGTGAGTAGAACCTTTCAGAGAATAGCCATGCTAAAACTCCTGTCTGCAAGCATAACAGAGTATGATTATTACTGTGATGGATTGGTGCTTGAACATGGGATAGATCTCAAGTTGGTCCCATTATTACTTGGCCATTCCCTCAACCTCTGCTCCATCCACAATCCCTTAATTTCTTGTAGACAGGATAAATTTTCTGTTGAAAGTTTTGTGGGTGGGTTGGTGACCCCATCACTCTACCAGAGTTCCTGCCTGGCCACAGGAGACAGCGTCCCCAGGCTCTATATCCCCAGTAATACGAGTCCTCTTCATTTAAAGACAGCCATAGATACACCATCAATGCCCTCCTTGTCTATTAATTCAATTAAGCCAACAGTAAAACTAACCATTGCATGATATAAGCAGTGGAATAACTTACATGGTATTAATTTTATATTCTTTAATCCTTTTTTACAGACCAATCTTCATCCTCCTCCCTGTCTGCTGCCCGACCTCCCACCACTTCCCATCCCAAACCTCCTCCCTCCCTGCAACGTCTGTCTCCAAGAAGATGTCCCTACTCCTCCATCCCCATCCCACCAGACCTCCCCACAATTCTGGGTCAGAGCTTTCGACTTGGGATGGCAACTGCACCCCTCCACTTGATGTCCTGTCCCTCCACTGGAGGTGGACTCTACAAGTTCCCTCTCCCCACTGTAGAGCACTTCGTCCAAGGTCCATCCCTTTCTGCCCTGAGAGTCTCTCACCTCCCAGGTTTCTGGTACATTCTGGAGGTCGCCCCACCACCTACCTCTAGAAGTCGGCTGTTTCCATTATTTCTACAGGCCCTCAGGGCTTCAATCCTGTATACACACACACACACACACACACACACACACACACTATCCGATTATGTTCCTACCTTCTCCTCTCATTCCCCTTTCCCGCCTAGGTCCATTCCTTTCTGTCCCTGTGATTGCTTTCTTCTCCCTTCCAAGTAGGATTGTGGCATTCTCACCTGAGCCCTTTAGCTTGTTAAGCTTCTTGAGTTCTGTGGATTGTATCCTGGGTATTTTGTACAATTTTCGCTAAAATCTACTTATTAGTGAGTACATACCATGCATTTCCTTTTGGTTCTGAGTTACCTCAGGATGATAATTTCCTTTCCATCTCATTCACAGATCTAAGTGTTAAACCAATCCATTCATAAAATCACAGTAGATGTTACGGTTTGCCCTTTGCCAGCTGCACTGGCTTTCACAGGTAAGCTTTCTCTTTCCTTCAAGGATAATAACATCTTACAACTATTGGTATTCATAAATGCTCTGTGGAAACACTATATAGCTATAAAATCCAAACAAATCATATTAAGTATGCAAAAGGTCATGTGCTCATTAAAATTCAGTTGACAACAGTTAATGTTGTAAATCGCATGTAATCTTGACACTGCATCCTCAGTTTTGAAATTGAAAGTGTAAAATTGCATGTATGAGTTTAACTGGCTGCCTGCCAACTTGATTATTTATTTTTTGTTCCAAGCAAGAGAAATCATCAATCCCACCTACAAATGCTAGTGAAAACATTTCTCATTGAGTGTGCACTGATAATTCCTTGCTTCATTCACCATTGAACAAATATTTGCTGTGTTAGTCACTGTTGCAAGCTATGGTGCTATTACAAAAGGATACAGAAATAAAATGAGATTAGGCATCTGCACTTAGAAATTTCACAAGTTCCTTTTGAATCCATTACGCTTGTAACACTTACCACTTTTATAGAATTATTACAGGCAAGGTGTTTCATGAAGTCAGCTTGCCTCTTCTTTGAGAGAAAATCCTATTTTAAGCATAAAACAAAATCTTTGGTTGCTAAGATACCCAGTCTTATTTTAGATTTAATTGTGGCCAATGGATGCTATAAGTATGGGTATGATACTAGAATGATTTAGCTTCCTTTACATGGGGTACATATATTATTGAAAATTAATGTTCATCAAATTAAAGAATGAAGGGCTTAACAAAAATATCATGTCTCCTCTAAAAGTTTAACTTCTTAGTCATGCTAGTAGCATACTGAAAGCCTATTGCCTTTTGGCAATTTTTATTAATGTTTACAAATATAAATAAGCATTGGATTGTTATTGGGTTCACTGTGAATTCAAAAAATGTTTTAAGAATAGAGAAGGTTCTCAAGTCTTAATATTGGAAAGAAACTTTGCATGGGACTCATCCAATATAGTCCCTGTCAATATGTACCCAAGTTGCCTCTTCCCTGGATGCCAAAATTCTCACAAAATAATCAACCAAGAGGGAGCGAACTGTCCAGAAAGAAGGAACTCATAAAATCCTAATTCAATTAAATTACAAGTGAGACAATAGAAGATGACATTTTAAACTTTAAAATCAATCTCTGCCCACAGCGTTGGAGGAAAAAAACATGATTTCCAAAGTAGATTATCAATTATCCATGCACATTAGTCATAAGACAAGTAAGAGATTCTTCTCCACCCTGATGGCTCATTTCATTAAGAAGAGGACACTTCCTGAATAGGTTATACTTTTGAAAAATAAGACCAGCCTCACTCTAGGGCTGGCTCCGTCTGTTCTCAGACAAAGCAGAACCAATGAAGTAGACTCTCTCTCTCTCAAGAATACTAATCAGATTTGTGTATAAATACCACTGCACTCCAATTTCTGGCAGAGTGGAGAGCAAACATGTCACTGGAAGTTTTATATTTTTCAATATTAGTGGTGGTGATGGCAGCAGATGAGTAAAGGGATTCTGAAATCTTCAAGGCGAAGACATAAAAATGGCAGTTTTACCCTTCTTGGTGTATTGTTGCAAGCACCACCTCCCATAATGTCATTGTGTCAGAGCATAATTAGTGTGGACCCCTCATTTTGATGATTCTTCCTCTCTGCTGTCCTCATAGGCTGTGAGGTTCAAGTCGGAGTGGAGTCACTTCTTGTTGGTGTTCTGTTTAAAATGACGACAGGATTCCAATAACATCTTTAAAGAACCAGTTTTGTTTATTCTTTTTCCTCGTCTATCACAAAGCTCAGTGTTAAACCCAGAGCTGTGTCAGTGAGACTCCTGAGTCATGAAATTCCAATATATAAAAATAGATCTTGTCAGTCACCAAGTCACATGGCAATAAAACCAGGCCAAGCCCTGACTTCCAACAGAAGCACAGCTAAAACAACATAGGTATTGGGAATTTGACAATTTCCCCCTTTTTTTTTTGTTTTTGTTTTCTCTCTCCTTTAATCTGTAGTTCATGGTCTTATATTGTTATAGTCTAACTAGAAACACATCTGATCTCTAGAAGTAGTTTTTTTTATCAAAAATTGTTTAATCATTTCTTAAGTATACTTCGAACAATATACAGTTAGTCTTCAATAGTATCAAGGCTGCCCATGTTAGATTCACACAACTTCAGTTAAAAAAAAATGTACTGGGGAAAAATTGACTATACCGACCATGTAGAGATTATTTTACAGTTATCCTCTAAACAACATAGCATTTTTATAACCTTTATGTTGCATTAATTCTTACAAGTAGGTATATGAAGGATGTATGTACACTGTGGGCAATTGCTATGCCCTGCTATATAAAAGACTTAAATAGTCACAGATTTCCATGAAACCACTTTTCTGGGGACACTGAAAGGCAATTGTATCTAATTATTTGTAAGAATACTTTTAATATGCTTCTATTTTTATGTGAAGTTTACATTGTTCTGAATTATATTTCTCTCCAAAATTGTAAAAGTGAAATAATTAAAATTCTTTCAGTCAACAAATTGGCAACAAGTTTTAATAATAAAAGTCTTGTAAGTTTACCACCATAATTTTTAACAAAGGACATATATGTAATTCTAATAGTTTTTTTCATAGAACTGCAGAAACACTTAAACAGAAGAATAAAAGAAATCCAGACATTTACTTTCCAAAATATTTTAGAGTCTATCTTACTCAACTGTCGGCCAGATTCTGTGGATCATTTATCTTAACATATATGCATATATGTCTATATGTTCTTTAATTTCGATATCTGAATCAAATTCAGGTTCTCATATGGACCATAGTATAGAAGAATTTTTTACAACAACTTCAGTATATTTACTTATCTTCATTTCTATCAAAGTTATGATGAGGTCAAATATTGTCAACAGGGTCTAGAATCGCATAACACACTTTCAGTTCACTTTGAAGGATCCTCTAGATTATGATAGTCTGAAGCATTAAGACTGACTTTAAGTATGTGTGACACCATAACCTCAGCTGCAGCTCTTCATCTAATTGAAAAGAAAATGAGCAGAGCACAAGTATTCATTATACTCTGCTTCCTGGATGTCAGTATCATGTGACCAGTCACTTCAAACTCCTCCAAGCCATAAGTTCCCCAAGCATGATGGACAGCACCCAATCTGCTGCCCAGAGCAAACCTTGCTTCCTTCAGTTGCTTGGTCAGGTAATTTCACACAGGAAGAAAAGTAACCAATATACTTAGTGTCGCTAAAACAAATGCTTTAAAAAGTACAGATTGATCACCACTTAAAAGAGAGAAATGTCCACAAGTTAACAAATATTGGAGCTAGGTGGTATGCAAATAAGAGCCCATTTCACCACGATTTGCATTTGTATATTCCACCATTCCCATTCAAATTTGCATATCTTCAGAGTAGGCTATTAATTACCCCATAATTCAATGATTTTTAAATATATATTGTTATCAGATGCCGCGCCTAGAGTCAAACAAATGGAATTCTCATACCCTCTAGTGGTATCCTGATGGTTCTTGCTGGTACGTCAAAGTTCTATCGTTCCCTAAGGAGGGATTAATCACTGAAAAGAAAATAAGAATGGGGAGGAGAACGCTAAGTACAGTTAGAATTGACTATTTCCAACTCAACCCATGTGTGTCTTGGAACGATGTGACCATCAGACCCATCACTTCATGCATGAAATTATAGTCACTCTCTATGGCAAACACCACAACTCATGTTCTCTCCATTGGTGTCATTCTAATTCCAACTTACTGTTAAATAAAATAAAAGCATAACACATCTGCTGAAGCGTATGGAGCAAAGTGCAACGTGGATCATCTGCAGTGCTTAACTACAAATCAAAATGCTGATCGTTCTGCTTAAAGCACACCCATAGAGGACTTTAAACATATATTTTGCTGGCTGTCTTACTATAGAAAAACCCTTAATGTTTTCTTTTTCTTCTATTATACTGGCTTAGAGGACCTTAGAAATTTAAAATGACCTTAAGACATCACTGAAATAAGAAAATAAAAGTAACTCTGGTTGTTTGTTTGCTCCTTTCGTTTATGTATGTATGTTTTAATCAGGCCTCTCTTGCCCACATTTCTCTGTTTATCCTAAACTTTATCCTAACTTATCTTACTATAAACTTTATCATAAGAGCCTCTCACTTCTCTGTCAAAAAGACATCCTCTTGGGATTTTTAGTCTGTGGTCACCCCCTACTTGACCCAGACAGTCAGCAAATTTCATCCTACAGGTTCCAACAGTCAATTTAGGGAGAGTGTTTATCCCAGGACATCCTAAGACATCGTGACTCTGTTATGATAGGCGAGGAGACATTCTAATAGGATTTCCAAGTAAAAAATATGCAAGTCTGCAACTCTGGGAATTAATATGGAAAATGTTCAGGAGGGGAACTGTTGGAGAAGAACCTTATTGATGATAGAGGTAACAGAAGAAATCAAAGGCAAAAATCTTACGGGCGTAAGACCTCTTGGAAGATTTGTGACTCAGTCAAACTGGAGAAGAGCTGGACTTCACTATCAAGTTATTATATTCCTGAAATGTTCATGACTACTCTCTTTTGCTAATGGGATATTGACCAATAAACATTCTTCACTTTTGTAGATGTCTCTATATTCTCATCTGCAAAATTGGTATAATGACAATAATATTATCAAGAAAAATAAGTGAATAAAAACACCACACTTTTATCTACCAGATGTTCAATATTTTTGCATACATAATAATATATAATTCAAATTCTTTAACAGTAATATGTTTCATCAGAAATCCATGGCCAGAGAGGTCGGAGGTTCCCAGTTTTTAAGCTAAATGTCTACTTACGTTTATATAAAGATAGCTATGGTTCAGCTAATTTGTTTAAATTGCATATTGAATCTTTATATTTATACTCAAAGGCAAATGCTATTTTCAGCCTTAATCAGCAAAGCCCAGCTTTCCTGTGAATAGTTATGGCTACAAGAATAGATCTATAGAGAGAAGCTTTATTAATAGGGTTGAGAGGGAGCGATAAAGCATCATAGGTGAAGAGACCAAACATAATTCATTGTACACATGTATGAAAGTGTCAAAGATTGAGCTTAATTGAATAAAAATCAAACGTTTAGATCTCAGGCACTAGAATAGACAAATAGATGCTATTTTATCACCAGTACTAAGTATTAAATATAATAAATACTCATATAGTGTATTCAATCTATAGCACAAAGAAGCATCTCATGGCATAAGCGAATTTAATACATATACCAAACTTCAATAGAGTTGATATTTAATTATGGCATTTTTCAGAAATTAAACATTTTGCAGTGGGTCTCTCTAAGTGGATTCTTTCTGTTCTGGGCTAGCCTAAGCTTTTGAGTCTATTTGATTCACTCTGATTCTTGAACTTTCATCCATTGTTTGCCAGCTTTGAACCTGTGATCTAAAAACACCCACACTTACCAGTCCATCAATTCATTCTTCTCACTCCCTCACTTAAGCACTGTATTCTACAAAGTCTCTTTCATAAAATCCTTCTATCTCTCATCCTAACACCCAGTGAATCCCCAAGCCTGGTGGACCACAAGTCTGAACTTGCTTTGTGGTATGCAATTGCCACTGTGCTGTCCATAGGAGAACAACCCTGAGAAATGTGTTGGCCAACTCACTTAGTTTCATGACCACTGTTATCATCCAGCTATTACTACCTTCCCAAACATGGCCAAAAATCTGAGGACCAAACCTCAGAAAGGAGTACCAAAAGGAGTACTCCAAAAGGAGTCCCACAAGCTGTTTTTCCGCAGTGACAAAATGTCAGATGCAAGCAATTATAGATATTAAATTAGTTAGCTTCATATATGTTTATCATAAACAATACATTATTTATATAATAAATTTTATATATTTATTAATTATATTTATATCACAGTGTCTGGCATATTGTACATTGGTTCATGGTTTTGCTAAAATAGTAGCTACCATCTATATTAATACGTACTTTATCAATATACTTCATTCTATCTGTTACCTACTCTTTCTAGATGGTGCCATGTATGTGGATGAATTATTGGATTCATATAACTCAGTCTTCATTGCCACAGTAAAGCTACTCCCATACCAGCCAGCAGTTAGCCCATGTTCCAAGATCCATGAAGTCCATTCAGAGTTCATTTTATTACTCACATCTGAGTCAGAGAATCAATCTTCAATATACCTTAAAATGTCTTCTTCAACTTGCCCTTGGTTCAATCTCTATTTTCCCCTTTACCATATGGGTTTCTCCTCCAGACTTTGTCATTGTGTGAAACATAAATTCTTCTCCAGCATGCATTTTTATTTTCTGGTTAAGCTTTCCACGTGCTGTTGGCTCAAATTGTGTCAGTGACTGACAAATTCCCAATGTAAATTCCCATCACCGAATAATCACTGGAAATTTGGATGGGTCAGTTCAATTTAATAGGTTTAATTATCATCAAATGTAGTAATTACTATGTCACAATTGAGGTTTGATTTGTTTTTCTTGGATTCTTTCAGACTATTACTTCTACTACTACTACCCTTTCTTTTCTCCTGCTCCTTCTCCGACTTCTGCTCCTCTTCCTCTTCTAACATTCTCAACATGCTTCCAATTATTCAAAACAGAAATCTAAAATCCCCCTTAGCTCTGATTTTTCTAATGTCACATATCATATTCACAATATATGTACAACTCTTCCTCTAACACCTAGGCAGAACCAGCAACATCTCTTGCTTGAGTTACTTCATGCGCCCCTTCCCCCTGTTGCAGGTGTGGGGTCTCCAGGAATCAGAGGTCAGGATGCAAATGATTAATTAGGGAAAATGACCTGTGAAAAGCAACAGAAAGAAGGAAGATTGCACATATATCAGTACCAAACCGTGAGGCCCACTCAGTCCTCTCCTGTCCCAGCCAACATGAAGATCTGAAGCTGAAAAGAGGCCCAAGTACAGAGGAAATGTTTGTTCCCTTTCTACACCTTTACCTTTCTCAGTGACCAGCCAAAGACACTCCAAGAAAGGTTGAACTCACCTTAAAAACTGAAACACTGACTCAACCAACATCTGAAAATGGGAACCAACCACATGCTTGACATCTGGAGAGCTGAGTCTTTTCTTTCAGGAAGCACCTGGCACTAAATGAACATCTATTTTAACTGCTCTATCACCCATTCCACACACAGTTGATTTTAGAACATAACTCAATGTCATCACACTAGCTGTCCAAAAGTCCCAATAATTTTTATGTCTTTCAACATAAAGCCATGACATCGATTTAGTGTGTATATGAGTCTTTTGTTTTCATGCACATATTACATAGTATGTTTCTGGTACTTACAGAGGTCTAAAAGATCCTCCAATTACCTGGAACTAGAATTATGGACAGTTGCAAACCAGCATTTGGGTGCCGGGAACTGAACCCGTGTCCTCTGTAAGATGAAAAAATGTTCGTCAACACTGAGCTATAGCTCTAGTCCCAGTCAATGTGTCAATTTCGCAAAGGTATTTCCCTCAAAGATTTACAAATGCTTAACAGAGAAAAATGTTATTTCTTGATGTACCAAAATACCACCATGCATATTAACTTCTAGTTGGCTATATGGATATATCAAACTGATTATCAAGCATTTATATTTTCTGTCTTATAAAAGCCTGCCTTTAGATTTTTTAAAAGATACTTCTGTCTACTCATTTTGCATAGTGTAAGTAACATAAAATGTTCTCTAAGAATAGTGAACTCAAAGCATAACTCAGAGGCAAGGTTTGGTAGCACAGAGTGTGGTCCCTTTAAGGACTTTTCTATCTTTCTTTTCTCTCTCTCTCTCTCTCTCTCTCTCTCTCCCTCTCTTCTGGCTTTGTGTAGGTTAAGAATCTCCATTCAGAAGAGAACAAAGAGAAGCAGACTTCTCTTGAAATCCTTCCTCACCTTTGCCTAACCTTGAAGTCCCACATCCCTTATATCAAGTGAGATTGATGACTGACACTGGGCCCTGCTGACTCTGACTAGAATTTTAATTAATCAGACCTTTAAAATTCCATCATTCTCTCCATGCTTTCACGGCCCTGTCTCCTAGAAAACTTAAGACAACTCGATAATATAAAAGGGCTGAATCTTTCATGGATATTTTCACAGTCATTTCAATAAGCCTGCCTACTATTTTCAGGGTAAAAGTGTGTCTGGGATTTACTGTTTAATGACAGACGAATCTATTTAAGAAGAATTAATCAAAAAGAGTGATATACGGCAGACCTTTGCACAGGGGAGAGGGGATGAGAGCTGACCTGTAATAAATGACCTTGATGATAACAGAATAATTTATCAGTAAACGTTCTCAGAGTCCTACAAAAACCCAAGCATCGAAGATCAAATCAAAAGTTGAAGGCAAACATAGAAAAAGACCAAAAATATACATAACTCTCTTTCCGGAACTACTATATAAATATGCACATAATTTTAAATGTATGTATTTTACATGAAAAGATTAAATATATATTAATTGTGAAAGAACAGTTGTTAGTACAATCCATTAGGAAGCTGTATAAACTACCACAGCAGATAAATACCACACATTTTGATATTTGTCATTGTCTCAGAAAAGAATCTAAATTTTTATTGATTTTGATTCACATCTTGATCCTCTTACTACCAACTAAAAAAACTCTGATATTCAAGGCTCCAATGATGGAAAAGATATATCAGGCAAGACTCAATATGTTATCATAATTAAAATTCATTGGAGATTAGAATTTACATATATTAAATGATCTTGAAAATGATCCAGACAAAAATAGATGGTGACAGATTTTTTAAAATTCAGATATTCAAAGCCATAAAAAATGAATGAACTTTAAAACTTGTCAAGCAAACATACATACTAAGTAAATATATTTGAATGAATAGCTAATGTTTGAATTGTTCCATGAATTGATAAACAACATTCAATGACAGATTGTTAAAAATTCAGGTAGTATTTTCTGACCAATATGCTATGTTTGTGTGCCTACGTGTGTACAGAAAATAATTCATAATCTGCTGGCCATTTTAAACATAAAAAATAAATAGAAATGTTCTAAAATAAATGGCATTCAGACATGATCATCTACATTTTTCTAATGGCTAGCAACATTTTTAAAATATCATAAATATATTTTGATCACACCACATCTCCTTCCTAGCCCCTCTCAGATCCTTCCCACTACTGCAACACTTTGTCATAGCAATTTTGCAGATGTAAAGTAAGTGCTTGCTTGTCCCCTTCTTTGACCATTTGACTAAGTATTCCCATCTAGACACACATAAGTTGTTTTGTTTTCTATCTTCTAACACTGGATCAAATATGTACACAATTTTATATATTCCTAAGCATCCTTGAAATCCAGAGAATCTAATATAAGAAAAACAAGCATAATTTTATATATTCCTAAAGGTTCTTGAAATCCAGAAAATCTAATAAGTAAGGTAGTTATTAAAAAAACAATAAAATGTCTAATCCTTTTATGGATTATGGTCCTTTTAAATTTTACATTATAAATTTATGAATTGGATACATGAAAAACTTCTTCTCACATAGATCAATATTTCATGTAAATAGGATAGCATGCTAGTTCTAGTTTTGTAGTGACATGAATAGATGGAATTTTTATTAGTATAATTAATATCTTCTTACTGAATGTCTGTCAAATGAGAAACATAAATTTATAAACTGTTATATATACATCCTCCAAAATTTATATAAAAGTCATATGGACAACATAGACCATAAAATACAAGTGAGTGAAGTTATCAATAACCAAACCAAAAGCACCTAATATAAATCATAGATCAGCATTTGGACATGGGTAGATTTGGTTCAATGAAATATGTATGATTATTAGTTTATAAAATGACTCACAAGCACAAGAGTCACTGCTAAATGAGGACCAAGAAAAGATTTTGACCATTTTCTCCTTTGTTTGTGGTTGGGAAAAAACAGACTACCACTGAAAATAAATGTTAATATATTAAATTTAACTATTTACTTTAAATTGTGGTTTCATCAAATTGATAAACGCAATATAAAACCATATTGTGTAAGTTAGAGAAAAGCTTTTATTTTTCTTGTTGTCAAGGGCTTTGCTATGCACAACTAAAAAGCTACCTTTAGGAGACCAAACTATAAATAACCTGTATGCATCAATTTTTTACTATTGGTAAAACCACGCCATGTTTTTATGGCAGCAATAAACTACTCCAAACTCAGTTATTTACAAAAACTGATTAAAATGTACATGACTCTAAACAACTTCATTAATTCCTTAGCGTCATAGACACTAAGTCACACTGACCCTTCCATGGGCCTTGAATAGTGTGTTTGTGGTGTGTGTGTGTGTGTGTGTGTGTGTGTGTGTGTGTGTGTGTGTGTGCGCGCGCACGTGCATGCATTTGAGGGTGCATTTGTGTGAATAAATGTGTATTGTTGTGTTGTGTTGTGTGTTTATGCACGTGTGTACATGTGTGTGTGCATGTGCATGAGTGCACATGTGTGCATTTTGTGTGTGTGTGTGTGTGTGTGTGTGTGTGTGTGTGTTCAGCGTTAGAGGATAAAAAACAAAGGGACTTGTGTCTGACCAAATGAGATCCCTTAGTCAAGATATTCCAGTAGGGGAATTAGCAAAAGATACCTAAGTCCTTTGTAAGATAAAAGATTTCAGTTATTCTGTATCCCAGCCTTGGAAATATAATACACTATGTAGGTCTAGAAGTATAATTGACATTTTATTATTTCTAGTTACATCTGACAAATTGGCTCCAAATTTCTTCTTTGCAACCTTAATGCATCCTGGGTTTTTAATGAAAGTGATCCTAAAGACCCATTGTGCATCCCAATTCATATACTCTCAGTCATCCTTTTCTGAGACACCCAGAGGTGGACATGTCTGTCCTGATTTTCTCCTCATTTGTCTCACATGTACATTCACATACATCTGAAGTGATGTATTCATTCCCCCTTAGCTAGAGCTTTTCTCATAAAAAGCCAAATGCAACAATGTTCCTAATTTTATTGCCCTCTAAACCCTCTTTCCTCCAAAAATAATCCTCTAGATTCTACTCGAATACAAATAATAATCCATTACTTATAAATCAGGCCAACTGTATTCTAACTAATGCAAAACCAAATGGGTTTAGCCAGATAATCACCAAGCTTTCTAGCCATTCTATCATATGACTATTCAATATCAAAATAAGTTTGATTACAGAATAAAATGTTAATTGTGCCTAGTGTGTTAAAAGAAAACAAGAGAAAAATGAGAGGCAGAGAAATGGGTCAGCAATTAAGAATAATTACAGTTGTTGCAGAGGACCTGAGCTCAGTTCCCAGCACCTATACTACATACCTCAAAAGTGCCTGCAACTACAGCTCTTGGAGATCCAACAACCTCTTTGGCCTTTGAGGATTCGAAAGTCATAGCTACACACACATGAGCTCATCTGGGCACACAGAGACACACATAAACACACTTTACTAAAAGAATATATGAGAATATTTAAAGCATACAGTAGGAAGAGGTAAGGAATTATTCCTAAAATTATATACTCCCAACACAAAAAAAATTTCATCTATGCTCTATCTTGTGTTCATCGCTATATCACCTGAAATACAAAAGAAAAATTCTCATAGGTAGCTCTAATTTGATAGTATTGACTACAAACTTTTATATGGATGAACTATGCCAGCGTAAGTCAATTTTCTTTGAGGCTGTGTATGTGTCGAGGGCTGTTTAAATCACATCTCTATGCTACCTTCTTTCTAGGATGAAAGTCTTCCATGGAATATTGATAATCGTTGATAGAGAAAAGAAAACATGGAGAAATGCATATGGACATGTGAAGTTTCTGCCTTTAATATAAACCAGTCATTTCTGCCCATGCTACTTGGACTAGAGTATGACTACTACACGAACACTCACAAGGTAACTCACAGTCTGAAATGCCGCAAGATGCAGACACAGCAAACAAGAAACATTACAAAAACAAAATAATGACCTGAAAATCTATGGGAGTATGCCACTCCCTTGCTACTCACTGCTTTTCAAATGCTGTACTAAGTCTCTGCTTTGCAACTTTATGTTCACTCTATTAAGTTGATAATAATAAAGAAAAAATACTTCTTAAAAATCAATGAACTGTATATTTAGGTACTATGATTGTATTTGACCAAAAAGATCTGTTCCACAAAATTAAAAAACTCTATCCAGTTTTATCATGTATACTTTCAAGAGATAATAGAAGAGTCTCGAATACATGAATTTCAGTTGGGATAATCTAGTTTAAAATTGAGACCAGATAATTTACACTTTTGAACTAATCAAGATCATGTCCTAGACTATTTATTGTCTGTTAAAATAATTTATACCTATGAAGCATAATTATAGTAATTGTGTTTAGAGTGTACCAAACACTTACTCAAGTTATTTCCTCTCATATCTTCCAGACCTCAATTTTTTTTTTGCCTCCTTTCTGACTCAACGGAGACCCAGAACAGAAGGGCCTCTGCTTGATACCACCCATAGTCCATTCCATTCTTCTTCAAACAGTTATTAAAGAATTTTAATTAAATAATTCCTTAATATGTCCAAAATGATCTATCATGAAAACCATACTTTGTATGTTGGTTGTTATAGTCATATGTTTTGATTTGGTTTTATTTCATTTTATGTAATTTTATTTCATGTGTCATTTTAATTATTTTGAAAAAAGTCTATGTGGTTATCTCAGTTTCACTTTCCCCTTTCCTACTCCAACTTCTCTCATATACATGTAGTGTTCCCTATTCTCTCTCAAATTCGTAACCTTTGACCTCTTTTAATTAGCTGTTACACACACACACACACACACACACACACACACTTGTGCGGTGTGTATATGTGTGTGTGAATGTGTGGTGTGTCTGTGTGCATGTGGGTACAATCTTCTCAGTTTGTATAATGTTACTTGCCTGTAGAATTTCAGGGCTGACCAATTGTTATCGGATAATCAACTGGTGGACTCGCCTCTAAGGTAGACTATTTCTCTCACTTTCCACAATCTTTACCTGTACGTAGTTTTTTTGTCTAGGGTTGGGGTTCTGTGAGATTTTTACCTTCCATGTGAAAATGTTTGCTGGTATCACCCTTGGTTGGGTCCATTTTAGGCAGTCAAGTTGGTGAGACCTTATGGGTACAGCTTTCCTGACATTTCTAGAAGACATAATCTCCTAGTAGACATCATGTTCCCTTGGCTCTTACAATCTTTCAGTCCCTTGTTCCTCGATGTTTTCTAAGCCTTAAATGCGAGAGTGGTGCTGTAGATAGATCAGTTAAAACAAGGAACCAAAAAATGAGCTGGTCTTTGTATTTCTATGAGTCCTAGTTTATCAATAATGACCTTCATCTATTACAAGAGAAGCATTTTTTTAAAAGAATGAAAGCATTATGTATCTGTTTGTGTATGTACGGATTAGTTTTATGCCACTATAGTCATCAGAATGGAGGGAGTGAGCATTGAGAAAATACCTCTATAAGACCAGGATAGAGGCAAGCTTGTAGGAAATTTTCTTAATTTTAATGGCTGATAGGAGAGTGCCCAGTCTACTGTGGGTGGTTCCATCCCTGTACTTGTGGTCCTGGTTTCTATAAGAAAGCAGGTTGAAAAAGACGCGATGAGCAAGTCAGTAAACAACATCCCTCCATGGCCTCTTCATCAGCTTCTGCCTCCAGATTACTATTCGAGTTCCCATGTTAGCTTCCTTTGATGAAGGACTACAATGTGAAAATATAACCCAAATTTCCTTCGGAACTTGCTCTTTCGATGGTGTTTCATCCCAACAATAGTAATCCTAATAAAGACAAGGTATCCAGGTAAGTATTTCAAAATGCAGTTATGATTTAGGATGGTTTAGTAAATTGGCCATTGTAGGTTCTCCTCTGGGATCCATGACTGCAATTGACCCAGATAGTTATGATTCTATTACCAAGCATAATTTCCCCCATCTTATTGAGATGTGCTTTCCTCAGATACCCTTGACCTTATATCAATCCTTCTGCCTCAGCCTTCAAATTGCCAGAATTACAGATGTGGACTCACACATTTAGCTGTATTCTACTGTCCTTAATATCCAGATTCATGTAACTCTAGAAAGCATAGAATGTTACTGACCAACATGTTGAAATATATACTTTCATTCATTGTATCCGAAAGCATGAGTTAGATTCCCTGGTACAAAAAGAAAGTCCTGTCTTCATATATAGTTCTGGGAATTATGGAAAACTAGAAGATCTAATAAGATAATAAAAGTTGTATATATATATTATACATATATATCAAAATAAGTCACCAGTTAAGGCAAATATTTCTAAGTATGTTCTTAGAATTCTTTTATTTATTTGTTGTGTACATATACTAATAATGTGAGTCAGCAGTTGAAAAAATATGAATTTTTGAAAGTGAAAAACATGAACATTGAACAATTACATTTTTATTAGAACATCTACAGTAAAACAATCTTTCTCCCCTAAGTTAATATCTGTTTAATATAAATTAAAAGCACAATGTATATTTGCTTTTAAATGAGAAGTAGAAAGACACTTAACTTACTGAAGAAGAACAAATGTCATTAAAATGGCCATGGATAGTAAGAGTGGGAATATGGAATAAAGCAGCCAGTTTAACTTCCAATTACAGTTTCAGTGCATTCTAAAACCCCTGAGCTGAGAACAGTTGGCTTTGGTAGGAACAGAAAAGTAGATAGACCAGTAGGGTCCAAGCAAATTCAAGTTAAGCCTGTTTGATCATATCCCAGAAAACTGTTCTGGTTTGTTTCAGTTCAAAACAATTGGCTTGATGGCATGACAAAGTTCTTCTGAGAGTCATACAATTTATAGCAAGAGCTCAGACATACGAAGAAAAGGCGTTAAGACTAAGTAGTGTCAATGACTCTAAGAAATGCAAAAGAAAATATTAAACCATGTCCTTGTCCTGCAGTTTCTTGAACATAAGAGAAGCTTGGGATATGTGGTAGAAGCACTGGGTTAAAATATGTCACAAGTCACAGCGTTCTTTGATCAAGTAATTGTCAGCTACGCCTTCCTTGTTTAAAGAAAAGCTAACACAAATATGAAGCAAATATAAATGAAGTATTATCAGTTGACTTCAGATTTACTGATTACTGTCTAAACTGGTTTTGATTCTTCTAATCTTTGACATCTGTTTATAAACCACTTTGGGCTAAGTTCTTCTCCATTTCTTTAGCAAAACAGAGCTGAACTCCAAAATGTCTGAGTTTTCCTTGGCATGCAAAGTTCATTATTTTTATAACTAATAAATTTTGAGTGACAGGTTTTTAAACCCCCAATTTAAAAAAAAATCAGAATGCATTCTACTGATCAAAAATAATAACGCTACAAGCTTGTTTATTCAGCAGTATAACTTCAGGAAACATTAATAACCCGATGACTGAAAAACCTGTTCATTTTGCTTGTGAAAGCTGCTATCATGGTTTCCAGTTATTACCCTCTCAAGAGCCTGGGCAAAGCACTCCTGCGTGATCATGATTCATCTCCATCGGCTGCAACAGTGCGACAAGATAAAAAAGTAAGAGCCTGAAGAAGAAGTGCAATTTCCAGTGAGGAGTTTATCCTTGTTAAGCCTGCATTGGCATAATTTCAGATAAAGAACAGAACAATTTGTTTCTTTGCATACATAATTTAAGAACTGGCCTCTCTAGTAGCAGCCCTAGTGGATGTAAATTGCCCAGGCTGCAGATGTAAAGTTCTCTGACATCAATAAGAGACTCTCGCAGAATTCAGAGCTCACTCCAGTGCAACTCTTAGCAGTTGAAGTTTGCAAATCAAATACAGCCTGCTTCCTCCAAACAGTGGTTTGGAATGTTTGGTTTAGACACTAACATCACAAGTTCATTATTTATAGGAGACTAAAATGGCACTAAGTTCAAAGGGTCATTGAGAGTTGATTTTTTTTTTAAATCAGGTCTACTTAATTTTAATAGATCTATAGCTTATTGGCATTTTTAATTTTTCCACATGATTTTCTATCTTTTATTTATTTGTTTTATTGCTTATTTATCTGGCTTTTTGGGACAAAGAATCTCTGTATATGCCTGGCTGTCCTGGAGCTCCCATGGTAGATCAGGCTGACCTCAAACAAACAGAAGTCAGTCTGTCTTTGCCTCTCAAGTGCTGGGATTGGGGCTATAGGGAAACTAGCTTCCAAGAAACTCACATTTGCAAAGGTAGAGTGAGATGTTGGTGTGGACGAATCCTATTTGAACAAGTCTACAAAATTTAGTTGTACGTATTTTCTAATGTAAAGGAAAATGCCATTCCCTTGGATTTACATATC
The DNA here is from genome assembly GCF_021556685.1 of Rattus norvegicus. NCBI lineage: Eukaryota > Metazoa > Chordata > Mammalia > Rodentia > Muridae > Rattus > Rattus norvegicus. The sequence goes on from NC_141540.1 coordinate 49,957,917, forward strand.
TATCTTTCTGATAGGAAACCATTCCAAAGTGATAGACCTACTGTGATTCACACACCCAGACACGCCCACATCTTGGACAAGAACAAAATTGGTTCTAGCATTATACCACCACCCTGGAGATGCTCCACCACCCTGGAGATGCTCCACCACCCTGGAGATGCTCCACCACCCTGGAGATGCTCTCCAGAGCTTATTCCACATGGAACTGGAGTAAATACTGGCTCCTGTTACTAAATAATGAGATTGGTGCTCTCAAGAATGACAGACAACCAAACAATAATTTCATACATTTAAAGCCACTCTGTACTCCCCAAGAAGGGAGAACCTACAATTTATATATGTGCTAACTGTTAGATATCACTTTGAAGAAACATAGTAGGTTAGGAAAGCTACTAAATGGTCTTGTTGTTCTTGGGTTTACTCTTTGTTGATAAATTCTTTAAGGATAAGTAGGACAATTTTCTGTCTATGGAGGAGGAAAAAAGCAATATTTGCCTTTTCCTCAATTTTGTCTTTGGTTTACTTAAAACTCATGGTTCTCTTGGCTGAGCCTCCATTCACATTTTGGTTAAAAAAATTATCTAAGTTATTTGCTTATATTTTGGTATTTATTACAAAAAGTAATCTTCATTATTTTTACCAAAAATGCTTAAGCTAAAAGTATTTCATTATTTTGGACTATTTGCATATACATGAGATACCCTAACTGCGAAATCCAAATCTTAAAATTCATCTATTTCACACAGACCTTATATATGTACCATGCACGTAATTTCTCAAAATATATTAGCATAGATGTATTTTAACTGCAACCAACTACACAAGTCAAGTGTGATCTTTCAAGGTTATGGTTTATATCATGTATGCCAAAATACTCCTGTGTGGAAGGTTCTGTACTGAGCAGTTAAGTTAAACATTGAGAAGCAGCAAGATCATGAAAGTCCAGCTTTAATCATAGACTAATCTCTTGATAGATTCTAAATATTACAATATTGAGAGGTGCTAAACTAGAAAGTGGAACCAATACAAGGAAGTATATCTCCAAGTTGAGCTCTTAGAAGATGGGCCAATCCCCTAAACCCTTTCTTCCTTTCCTCCTACTGTCTCTCCACCCCCAGCTTTCTCTCCTTGTCTCTGCTGCCCCTCTTATTCTCTTGTTCTTCTTGAGGTACATAGCCTCTGACCCAAACTTCCAACACCATGATATTCTATATCTTCTTACCACAAATCAACAAACACAGTCAATCAACCTTGTACTGAGAACATGAAACAAAAAACAAAACAAAAATCCCTAAATTGTTTCTTTCACACATTTGTCATGGAGACAAAAGTTATTTTGTTTAAAGTCTTTAACATTTATTATTATACATGTAGATGTAATGAGGGAGAACACAGGCGATCAGAGGACAACTCCTATCAGTTCTCTATATGGATTCCAAGGACAGAGCTCAGATCGCCAAGCTCACACAGAAAGTACATTGTAGTCTGAGGCTTCTCCCCTGCCTGTTAGGATTCTTCCCTCCCTTCAACCAACATAGTGTTCTTTGGGAATTTCATGCAATGCACCCTGAGCACACGTGCTTCCATAAAATACAAGTCCAATTTGTGTTGCCCATATACTCATTGGAGTATCATCAAACTCCCATTAGCTAGTTCTTAGAAAACTGTGTTCTCCCTACCACAACCCCCGATACCAGCAGAAGCCATCAACTGTGAAGACCTACACTTTAGCATCCCCGTAAGTTTTGAAGGACTGTCTTCAATAGCTTCTCCAACAGTATTCACTTTTTCTAGAGTTCTGAATGTTTGGGCTTATTGTCTCGTGGTCCCACAGATGACAATTTTGGATGTTAAGTGCACACACATGACATTTCCCTTTTTTGCTTTCAACAGTACCTTTCAGAAGCCTAGTGAAAAATGTGCCCTGAGTACATACCCTAGTTTACTCCAAATTTGTTTCTTGGATGCGTAGTCAGGTGGCCTTTCCTCAAGCATGGTGAGTCTTCAGCTGCTGTCTTTCCACACCCTCTGCTCTTTCTTCCTTGCAAATGTGGGTGTTTGTGCCACATCCCTTAGATCTTTTTCTCCTGTTCCTCAGACTCAGGAACTGTGTTGCCATATTTGCTAGTTAGTTTCTGACACCATCCGTGTGTTATCTTCCTGTCCATTTCTGCCCAGGATTTCTGACTGACATTTTCTCTTTACTGCCATTTCCATGGTTTGTAAACCACTTCCCTGGCACTCTTCTTCCCTCAGTTCTTTGAGCATCTCTGAGGTGACTGTTTACAATGTTGTGCAGGATGTAAGTAATCATTCTCAGGAGTGTCTGATTTGTTTACCTCTTCCTGTACATGGAACACATTTTCTGTTTTCTTCATGTCCTCTGTTGAAGACAGGACATTTAAATATGCTCACAATGGCCAGGAAAGTGAATTTTATTCCCCAAGGTTTATTGTATTTCTTGTTCTGATAATTAGCTGCATGCTACCTACATGTGGTTGGATCAGCATGAAATGGCTACTAAAGGCCTATTCAAGTCTGTTCTCTGCCTTTCCTTGGGCATACCCAGTAACCTTCCCAAAAACCTTCAGGTTTTTCAATGTCTGAGTATTCAATGTCTGGATTCCCAAAGGGGAAGACAAAAATGTTAGGAAGGGATGGGAATGAAGATGCCAACATTTAAATCCCTGGAAATCTAGTCATGTTGACACCATGGCACAGCTCCAGTGTGGGGCACCTCTCGTCTGCAAGATAAGCTATTTTTAGTGCTTTGGGTAATGGATTGAGTGAATGGGTAACAACTACTTACTGCTTTCAGTTGCCTTACTGACTTACAAGAATGTCTTATATGTTCTGCACACAGCTTTGGTTGCTGTGTATACAAATTGTACAACTGTTTAAAGATCTAAAATCTTCTGGATATCTATCTTCCCTTTGTTAAGAGTATATTTTCATAAACTAATCACTTCAAATTTAATGGGTAAAAGTAATGCCCTTTTTATGGCGAGTTCTTAATGAAAAATTCTCCTCTTTCCTAAGATAACACATGCTTTCTTTCTTCGCTAAAATCAAAATAAGGCTTCTTTTACTTTAGCCTTTTAATTTTTTCTTCTAAATTATTATAAAATGTCTCAAGCATCTCAACAGAGCAATTGTGAAGTCACATGGCATGCACTCAGAGAAATGTATAGCTGACCACAAAAACTTAAGTCAGAGTCAACGTTCATAAAATCTTAAACTCGTACTTCTTGTCTAGACCAATGCAGGGTAATGACTGAGAACATTTTACAGTATAGAACTAAAGTCAGGCACATCTGGGTTCAGACTCAACTGTGCAGTCAGATGTTAATTCACCTCATACAATCATCTCCTGTGGCTTGAGTGAGTGTCCTCCACTCACAATGCCCACATTCATACGCCCATATGCTACAAAGCATGGCCCTCAGGCTAACAGTATCTGGAAGAAGAACCTTTACAATGTGTGGAAAGCAGTAAGCTCATAGGACACCAACTAAGTTCATAGATAAGTAATACTAGTTTGGGCCAAAAATTAGATGTTCCAAGGTGAGACTGCCTGATTCTTTTAGCCCTCCTACAAGTTACTCATTCCCTTTTAGTTCTTCATGTGACACAGTCAGAGAAAGCTAGCTGGGGTATAAGGACCATGGTGTTTGAGCTTTCTAACCATCGGAATTGTGAAGATTATAAATGCCCTTTGAATATTCATTATTCTGTGTTAGATTTTCTATTATAACAATTTGAAAATGTATGCCACTGAAATATCTGAACTCAATTACCTTTCTAAATACATGAAATAATGACAATAATTTTCTAGTATATAGAGATAATTAAATGAGTTAATATATGTACATGTATGTATGTTATACTTGTGTGTAGAATAAAAGCCTATATTTAATGAGACAGAAGTAGAAACATCCATATTGATATAACTAACGAAAATGAAATAGGAATAGTATCTACCTGCATAAATATTATGAGTACAGTATGATCAGCTTCTGTAATATACTGTAAAATCATCACTATTCTACCAAAGCTAATTCATTTTCCAAGGTCACATGAAAGAGAAGGGTGAGAACAGGAGCTTGGGCTTGCTTGACGCCAAAATCTTCACCTTATCCGTTGTGCAGTAGTTTGAGAAGACTGGATGGAGGCTTGGGAGCCATTTCATTCCCTCTGTACTGAAAGAACACCATTAAAGGAAAAGCACACTCTGGTCTTTAAATCCCCAAGTCCTCATTGCTGCTGTTGGCGTAGCATCAAGGATACCCATCCATTCAGTTAGAACAGTAGCTAACTCCATCAAGAGACTCTACTAGTGACTTTTCACCTAATTTACTTGAGTTGTGGCAGTAAAACATGGCTGAAAGTAGCACACGGGGCAGAAGCATTATTTTGCAATTGAGTTTGAAATTTTTACTGTGCTGGAAATGAAGATGGCCTTCTCTCTCTCTCTCTCTCTCTCTCACACACACACACACACACACACACACACACACACACACAAATAAAATAAAAAAACAGCTGTATGGTAAGTGTCAAGTCCTTAATTTCCATGAGCAAAATTTGAATTTGGCAGGAAAGTCTCTAGAACAACAGAAGAGAAAGAAAACATTTTTCAAGTTATCTTGGAAGCATTTAATGCAGAAAAAGGTATAGAAAAACTAAAATATGTTAGTCATGCTACCAGTAATGTGAAAGAAAACATTTTGGTAGATATTATATATTTCAGTTAAGTGTAACAACAGAAAAAAAGAATAAAAAGTTGGGTTGCTATATCTTGTGCCCTATCCATACTTTCTGGGTAAAATGAACATCAAGTTTGCATCTCCTTGGAGACTGTATTACTACATCTAAATAGAATGGGATGTATACAAAGAAAGCTTCCCCTTTCATTCTGTTCTGAGATAACAAAACCTTACACTGTCTTTGTCTCTATGGGAATGAAAACTGGAACACGCATCAGATTATCTTCCCCTTTGTTATACATGTATATGCATTACAATAATATCTTCTATTGAAAAAATATTTTCTAGAAGACTGAGCCTTCAGACCTCAGCTGTGGATTCCATGATTGCATTATGCAGAGGAATCATCTCCAAGGCACGACACATGGCAGATTACCTCCCTCCTTACATTTTAGTGTCCCTCACTGTCACTAAGGAGTTAATAACGCTTCTCACAAATTTCCTGCAGGCAAAGGTAAAAGACTGTAACTTAGGTTACCAGAAGTGTGCACTGAGGATGTAGAGCTTTGTGCTAATCTCAAATAACACTACACCTTAACTCAGGCTGCTGACTCTAAGTTTAGCAATGTTATAAATTGTAATCATAAAATCCAATCATATCATTTGAAAAACAGGATGAATGGGTATCGGAACAGAATTTCCATAATCTGGCAGTGTAGCTCTGTGTCTACCTCTGCTTCTCAAAGGAGTGGCGCTCTAAGCAGGAGAGAAACAGAGGTGACGACAGAGAGTGTCTTTAGTTGCTTTCTCGTTGCTTGGACGGAATGACCTGACAAACCCAGCTTAGGGAAGAAATGATGTATTTAGTCTTACAATGCCAGAGGGAAAGATGGAGTCCACCATTGTAGGGGAGTCATCATGGCAGCATGTAGAGAGGTAGAGAGACCATGGAACAGGTAGGAATAGGCACCTGTCTAGTTATACTCTTTCATGTTTATAAAGCAGAAACACATGTGTAGCTATAAAGCTGCACACATTCTTTTCAAACAATGGAACCAGCTGAGGATTAAGTGTTCAAGCACGTGAGCCTATCTTTGCAGATCCTTTTACATTCAAACCAAAACAGACTATTTTGGCTCTGTTATTAAAGTTTACTTTATGTATTAATCAGAGGTCTACTGAAAATTAACACCAATAGCATTACTCAAGAGAGGGAAAGTGAGGGAAGCAGGAGGGAAGAAATATGGGAAAGAAGAAAGGAAGAAAAAAGGGAGGGAGGAAGGGAAGAGAGGAAGGTAGAGAAAGAATGGAGGGAGGGAAGGGAGGGATGAAAGAAATATCTCTCTGGGAATTTTCTGTTGCCATTGCAAAGGTTCCAAGTTCAAATTTTGGAGTATGGCCCATTAGAGAAAGATGATACTACAGTACAAGTCTGAGAGCCGTCTGCTGGAAGACCACCTGTTTCCAGGGAGGTGAGTCTTTTTCTATTATAACCTCAACTGGGGAAATGACCAACAATATGGGGGAGAGCAAACTTCTAGAATCATAGTCTACCAATTTAAATGGTAATCACACCTATGAAACACTCTCACAGAGACATCTAAAGCCATGTTTGAGGGTCAATAGGATCACATAGCTCAGTCAAGTGGGTATAGAGTTAACCATTTTACTTTTCAGTTATGTATTATTCATACTTCTGTTTCATCCCTTGGTTTGAGATATAAGGAGTACAAGTGTCTCTAATTGCCTTTGCATGCTTACGGTCTTGTTTGCTCCTGGGCCCCAAATGAGTGCTCAATTAATGTGTACAAAGCTGAAACATTTAGGGATTTACTTAACTTTATTTCCCTAGGTTATGATAGAGCATGATGCTAAAAATATGCCCAGAAGTTATTTAGTGAGAACTATTTGTCACAGACTGAAGAGCATCCTCCAAAATCCACATTGTTCAGTGAGACAGCACTTAAAGAAATAGACTCTTAATAGTTGATTAAGGTTAAATGAAAGCACTGCTGTGGTCCCTCAACTCAACTCACTTCATTGAAACAAAATATCATTTCCTCAGTGCTTCAACCTTACAGAGCTAAGGACATGAGTTGGTTGGGCTGAACAAACACTAGAATGCTGAACCACAGAAAGAGGTGAATGAATGGATGCAATTGTGCCTGTGAAATTCTAGGTACATTTTTGTTTGTCTCAAATTAATGAACAAAATTAGTGTCCTGTCTGGAATATTTCAAAATGTAAAGAGCACTTCCAGTAAATGAGCCATTCGCCTCTCATTCTGAATTTATTTTATTTCATTTTATTTTTTACTTCCACCAATAACTGAGATTGACCAAGTCTGAGAAGGAAAGTAAGAAAACAACATTACATTGCGTTCAAGCAAATAAATTTGGAGTGCCACACAGGAGAATTTACTACACTATGTAGGCATTTCTTCCCAAAAATCCCTGTAGGTCTGGCCTTGTTATCTCATGCATCTTGGAGAACTATCAGGAGTAAACATCCTCAGGGAAACAAATATTCCCTGAGCATTCTGCATCTTCCTGTCAAATGGAGTCAATAGAAATCGGTGCCTTCTGTGCTTCTGTCTTTGTGAGCATTCCTCCTCCTCCTCCTCCTCCTCTTCCTCCTCCTCTTCCTCCTCCTCCTCCTCCTCCTCCTCCTCCTTCTTCTTCTTCTTCTATTTCTTCTTCTTCTATTTCTTCTTCTTCTATTTCTTCTTCTTCTTCTTCTTCTTCTTCTTCTTCTTCTTCTTCTTCTTCTTCTTCTTCTTCTTCTTCTTCTTCTTCTTCTTCTTCTTCTTCTCTTTTCCTCTAATTGTAATTAAGCTTTTTCTGGTCATTCTCTTGATGTCTGTGTTTTTTTAATATATGGGGCTAGAAGAATGGCTCAATAAGTAAACATAAAACTGCCATTGTGAGGATCCATGTTCTGTTCCCTGAAACCACATAGGAGCAACACAACTCTCTGTGTCTCCAGCTCCAGGGAATATGATGCCCTCTGCTTCACTCCTCAGAAACTAGAACACAGTGCACATACCTGTCCACAAATAAGCATAACTAATGAAAATAAAACTTTAAAAAATATGTTACCCCCTGTCCTTAGCCATCCTCTAAGTTCCAGCCATCCTTGAAGGTACAAAAGAAAAGGTACAAAGGGGGCTTTTCAAAGTCTTTCTTGATGAGTTCTAGTAGAAAATCCCCATCCTCTTTAACCTCTCTGCCCTTCAATTTTACATGACACTTAAAATATATACTGAAAGCTAATTGACTTTTCAAGTCTTAGCCTTAATCCACTGAGTAAATGAGGTCTTTTACATCAGGGCACATTTTAACTATGGACAACATAAAGCACTGACTGCACCTCACAAAATCACTTCACTGATTGATGGGTTGGGGTTTAAGTCATTAAACGATAGTCCAGTTCACTTCAAAGCATCTGCTTGTTCATTAAGACTAAGCTTCAAGCTTATAATAACGTTCAGTATGTCATTCATGCCTCATGGAATCATTGGTATGTATGTGTGTAAAGAAACAAAATACCAAAGAACTCTAACAGATATAAAACTCTCTTTGCTTTTAAAGATGTAATTTATTTTTATTTTTATGTGTGTGAAGTTTGCTGTCTTAGTCAATGTTCTGTTGCTGTAGTGAGAGACATCATGACCACAGCAACTTTTATAAAGGAATACATTTAACTGGGGCTGGCTTACAAGTTCAGATATTATTTCGTCCATTATCACCATGTTGGGAAACGTGGCAGCAAGCATTCAGACCGGAAGATGGAGAAGGGATCAGGAAGCAGCAGAAAGAGACTGAGACTCTGGCTTCAGCATTTGAAACTTCAAAACACATCCCCAGGGACACATTTCTTTAAACAGTGGCATACTTCTTCCTAGGAGACCACATGTCCTAATAGTGCCATTCCCTGGGAGCCAATGGAGAAGCCATTTTCATTAAAACCACCACATTTGCTTTTATGTATGTATCTGGAGCAGACACCTGAGCGGTACCTGCTGAGGCCACAAGAGAGAATCATATGCCCTAGAACTGGAGTTACAGATTGTTGTGCACTGCAGTGTGGGTGCTAGAAACTGAGCTTGCAGGAGCAGCAAGGCCTCTTAACCTTTGGCCCACCATCTCTGCCCCTGGAACCCCCTTGTTATCTCCACACATTTCCACCCCTTTAAGGGATCTATATCAAAAGGCAGTGCAGTCTGAGGACAAGCCAATCATGTATTCATAAAACATTACTTATTCCTATTAGTGCTGTTCACCTAGAGTTCTTGAGATATAACTGTGTGGTGGGATAGTAGTGTTGGACAGGAGCTGACAGAGTTCGTTAGCAGAATTAAGCATCTGTGAAGGTGCTTCACTGTGCACTGATTACCAACTTGTCTTGAGTTAAAGAGTATGAAACACCCTTACACAGGACAAGTTGTATAAATCAGATTAATCGCTTACAGATAGGCAGCAACAGGTAATAGAAGCCTAGAATTTTCCACAAGATTTTTATCCACTTTACAGGAATGCAGATGAAATCTGGAATGCCCAAGCCCTGCTTGTAGCATAGTAGAAACACTCAAGAAAGCGTTACCCTATGTTTACTAGCTCTGGTATTTGACTCACTGGGAGAGAGGGCTAAGAAAAAAATTTATTCCCATGGGAGAGCAAATTCAGTGTTATCTTTAGAAGCTTCTCCATGTCTCCAGATACTGCCTTCTCAGCACATGCAATAGTTACTCTTGAGGTGTATGGAAAAAAAGGGTTAGCTCATTACAAGGATATCCTGAATTCTGTCATATACTATCATCATGAAACTCCTAGGAAAGGCACACAGACATTAATGAGAAGTGATTGTAATCCACTATGACTGTGACTACCTTCCAAAACTTGCCCCCAATCTATCTCTCTAGTCAAATAATATGCTAGGACGAATAGGTTAAAAGGAAGAATTTACATTCCGTGTGGAAGGCAGCATCTAAAATAGTCCCAAGTGGTCCTTCTCTTTGCTAGTACATGCTGTGTGAGAGTTAAATCTATTGACATGTTCTAATAAGTAGAACACTGCAAAACTAATGCATATAACAATAAGCATGTGACTTTCTCTGGTCCTTTTTATTCCCTTGTTTTGATGAGGCAAACTGTCGTGTATTGGCCTCACAGTAACAAGGCTAAAAAATGGACAGCTTTGAGGAAGCTAGAGCCTCTGAAACAGAGGTTGAGAGGAACTGAGCATGTCAGATATCACAAGAAAGCTTGAAAGCAGGTTTCCTTGCCCCAATCCATTGAAACCTTGCAATGAATGCAACCCTGGCTAATACCTTGATCACAACCCCTGGAAGGTTGGAGACAAGAGAGCTATGCAAAGCAATGATGAGATCAACTCCACAGAAACTTAGATAATATATGTTTGATGTTCTAGTAAGTTGTGGGTTAATATTTTACATGCAAATAATTTATATAATCAAGAGTGTTGGGAAAGAGAGCTGGAGAAATGACCAAGTTAATAGCACTTGTTGTTGTTTCAAAAGATCTGAGTCAAATTCCAAGCACCCACATGGTGGGTCATGGCCATCCTTAACTTTAGTTCCTGGGGACCTAATCCCTCCTCTGACTTCCATGGGCACCAAGCACACATGTGATGCACATGCATGTGGAAAAAGACAAAATATTCACACATGTAAAGTAAAACTAAAATTTTAAAATGTTGGGAAAGGACTTTATGATGAATTCTTTTGAGTGGTTATTAAAGACATAAAATTATAGAATTAGAAAGACAATAATGATTATGAAATATAATATACTGTAGTGAACATATTAGGCACAAAATCCAGGATTTTAGGTGTAATTCACACTCTAAATATATTTGACTGTGGATAGTCAAGGTATATAGTCTGTAATGTTTCCTGACCTGAATTTCCCCTGAATTGAAATTAAAATAGAAGTTCATTCTATACTTGCTTCATAACGTAACAACAGGCACTGCCCTTGTAAAGACTTGAAAACAAAATGCAGAATGCTGTCCAGTATTTCATTTTTCTCTGCTTCAGATTCCTTTGTTAAACTAGTAGAGCCAATTCCTAACCTCTACCTTATTTTAGCAAAGTGGTATTGTATGTCACCAAGGTCCATGAGGTCCCACCTCAGCACGAAGAAGATCCTGATAAAGGAGGAGATGGGAATAGTGCTGATTCAATAAGGATTCAGAGTCTGTAATGGATGTAAGCTGTCAGTTCATGTGTTCTCTCATTCCTAAATCGATCAGATCTGAGCGACTGAACCCAGTCTATTTACTAAAGCTACATCATCGAAGCTTTGATCATCCGTAATCATTTTTTAGAAATTCTTAAATACACATCAATTTTAAGAACCCAGATCATTAGTCCCAACCCCTGCTTCTATAAAACAGAAACTAAACACAAAGCAAAAGCACATTTCCTTATACTCTTGACACTGCCTGTTTCTCATGGGTATCTGGGCTTAGCTCTTGTGGTTTCCTGGTACAGCAGATAGCAGTGTTTAATAACTATTGTCAAGTAAGAACAGAAAGTTGACAGACTACTAAGGTTAAAATGATTTCTTACAAAGTTTTGAAATTTATGTAAGTAAAGCAGCTAGCTCTCTAATATCTCTCTTGGCATTGTCATCTCCAATTCTTCAAGTAGCTAGAAAAAAGAAGGATTTATTTTTTCATATGCTTATACATCATCTTTTTATTCTCTCATCTTTGTTTCCTTATCCCAGCAATTCCATGGCCTCGTGTCCAAAACTGACAACCTCTCCATGAGCTGAATGTCAATTCCCTAGCCTAGTGTCCTTTTCATTAATCCATACTCTCCTTCTGATACTCTTTGTTTCTGAATCATACACAAGCCTTCCTCCTACAAGATAAAAAAATCTATCATGTGGTCGTCTTTTATAGATTCCTCCTTCTTTTCCTATCCATGCCTTTTCTTCATCTTTCCTTGCTGTCTCCAATTTTGCCTTGGCTAATTAATGCAGCAGTCTTTGGGACCAGAGGACTCATACAATTCCAAGTTCAAGACCAAGTCTCCCCATAAGCAATTTCTACAAAGAGTCAGGTAGGGTTTTATCACCTCTGTTATTAAGTTGTCTAGATCCATTCCCATGGCTCTAAAGGTCAAGCAGAAGGCCTGTTCCTTGTACTTCACAACCTCATGACCACCTCCGCTCCTCATTCCTGAGAACTGTATCTGTTTCATTTATTATGGAGTGATTAGCTCTGAGTCATTGAGGAAGTATATTCCCCAGAGTGAGATATTGAACATAAAACACATAGATGAAATAGCAGATCGATTTCAGGCCAACAGCTATCATCAGCCAATGTGAGGATCCATGACCAGGCAGTGATCCAGGGGCGGAACTGTGTCTCACACCACTAGGCTGGACTCCAGTAGTTTGCCATTTACTATTTTTTTTTGTATAGGTTTCAGTCTTCTTGCCAAGTGAAAAGAACCAGCATGCCATCCTTATAAATAGAATGAAGCAAAAACCCTTTCACGTGTATTGAAATTTTAGTAAGACGGTTTCTATTTCCAAAGCATTTGCTTTGTCCAAAAACCAAGACTTTGATTTTCAGACTCCATTGCTTGTTAGCAGAGAAACAAAGTGGAGAAAAGAGCACTTTAAGCCCACTTTAGCAACTTTGCTCAATGTATCTTTTCAATAATTTTTAAAGTATAATAGCTAATCTTCATCACCCACTTCACTAGACTCAGAGTCACCTGGGAGACATACAAGGGGTGTGTCTTTGTGGGAGTTAGCCAAGCTTGGAAGTGAGAAGGAAAGATCCACAGTGAATGCAGGTTGTATCAGCGATGGTCTGAGGTCCTGAAATGAAAACCCAGGGAAGAAAGCCAAAGCAAGTACAACACCTCACTGGCCTCTGCTTCCTGACTACAGCACCATGCTCCTATCTCACACTCTCCCTGACACTGCAAACTGTCTCCAAAAACTCTGAGCCAAAATTAACCTTACCCACCTTGCCTTTGCTGGGCAATTTGTCACGGCAGGGAGAAAAATGAATAAAGCAGTTAGAGGTAAAACTCAGTTGGCAGAGTCATGCAAGAAGTCAGAGTCGGGGGTTGGGAGTTCAAGGCCAGCCTGGGATACATGAGTCTTTATACAAAAGATAAAAGATGGTTGGGAAAACAAGTGAAAAGAAAACAAAATTATTATAATAAAGTGCTTAATGTCAATAGTTTTTAAGAAAATGATATATTTATGCTTGAAGTCAAGTTAGGTTAATGCAACAATAATATTGGTGAAAATATTCCTTCTTCTTTTTTTTAGTGAATGGTACATGTATCTGCTTTCTAGGTCTCCTCTCTAAGTGCATTAGTCACAATGTGCAATGGCCTCTGGTTTAGCTTTAAGGTATGTGTGTTTGTTTATGAATTTATATACGTTCCTAGGCTAGGAAATTCTGTATATCCAGTGCCAATCAGCACTGGGAAAAGTGTGTTTGGAGCTTTAGGAACTGTTTGTATACACATCGTCACACTGCGCTGCTGAGATTCAGTCATGAATGCATGGACTGGGGCAAGGCATAAGCTGATACAACCACTCCATCATTGGAGAAAGGGGCTTCCCACCATGGTGCTCCAGACGTGGCTACGCAAGCAGGGATATCCTCCTGAAGACGGGGATGGGGAGGGGAGAGCAAGGTATGGGATGTTGGAACAGTTGGAGGGTGGACCAGGAGAGGAATACAATCTGGGGTGTAAAATATAAAAAAATAGAAAATAAATACAAGCATTGGCTGCTCTTCCTGCGCTACACAGTTCAATTCCCAGCAACCACGTGGTGACTCACAACCATCCGTAATGGGATCCGATGCCTTCTTCTGGCATACAGGTATACATGCAAATAAAGCGCTCATATACATAAAATAAATAAATCATTCTTTTAAAATGCCCTCCCACACAAAAGGCCCCTCTGTTGAGATATGAATCTGGCTCTCTGAACGGTTCCTGAGGCAAGCATAGAGACTTCTCTCTTCAGGCTCACAAACATCTCTTTGGGACTCACAAAACAATTTCCTGTCAAATGTTTTGCAAACGTTTACTGAGTTAGAATATAAACACGAGAATGAGTTCCGTTTGACCACTTAGTCTCCTCGTTGAGCGCTCATTAAATTTGCAGGTTATCCATAAAATAATGAGTGCAGTGACTGTTTTGATATATTGTTCGATGTAAACAATGCACATGTTTACATTGTGTGCCTCAGAAATACCTTACAGAGGAAAGGATCAGATTCCGGAAGTTTGAATAATGGACAACTTGTAACATGCCTTGACCAATGTGATAAACAAGAAATCAGACTGACGCGGTAGAGATGGAGCGCAACGTAAAAGCAAAGAAGAACTTCAGAAATCTTTGGAAAAATTGTATCCAACTGGCCATTGCTTAAAAGAACAAGAATCTAGTATTAACATAATGAGGTAAGATCGTCAAGGTCCCATTCTTAGCGAAGAACTACAAGCAGTCATTGGCTCTGAAGAAGAGAAAAATCAGTTTTCTTCAGCAAAAAATTTCCTCAAATAGAATTCCCAAACTGAAGCAGTCAGCTTTAAAGGCAAATACACACAAGCAATGGCCGGTGGGCTCAGTAGAGTGTGCAAACATACTGGATACATACAAGGCAAATGGTATTCATGGATGAATTTAACCCTAGCATGAGACAGACATGAAAAGCATGGAAGAAGTCAGAAGTGGAATAGTGAGTGTCAAAATGATATAAACTACTCATGTGTGGAATTCTCAAAATTACTACATTTATTGAAAATTGATAAAATAACTAATCATGTGTAATTTGCTAAAACTTTTTTGAGTGATAGATTGAGTTTTTATTGGATATCTATTTTATTTACATTTTAAATGTTATCCTCTTTCCCGTTTCCCCTCCAGAAACTTGCTATCCTATCTCCCCCCCACCCCGCATCTATGAGGGTGCTTCCTCACCCACACACCCATTCCCTACTACCTCCCCACCCTGACATTCCCCTATATTGGGTAATCAAGCCTTGACAGGACCAAGGGCCTCTCCTCCCAATGATGCCCAACAAGGCCTTCCTCTGGTACATATGCAGATAGAACCATAGGTTCATTCCTGTGTTCTCTTGGGATGGTGGCTTAGTCCCTGAGACACTGGGGGTGGGGGGCGCTGTTTGGTTGATATTGTTGTTCTTATGGGGTTGCAGAAACCCTTCAGCTCCTTCAGTCCTTTCTGTAAAATTTTTCTTTACCTCATATGGATTACAACAACTGCAAAGAATAAATATATATTAACTAAGTCTAATGTGAATTAGTTATAGAAAACACAATGCCTTTTCTGTAACAAGGAAGTTGAATGGAATAGCCAAATTATCATAACAGAAGCCTAAATGCTAATATAAAGGGATGAAGTCTGTTTATTCTCCCAATCAGATAGCCATGTGCTCACTCCCTTATCAACATTGAATTCCTATTCACTATTAAACATTATGCTCAGTACCTGTAGTGAGTCCCTATTTAGCAATGATTAAATTCTAATATTAAGTAAACTACACTTGCAAGGTTGCAATTGTACTGGTTACTGAAAGGACAAAGCAGAACCCCAGAAACTGAAATCTAACATAGAATCTGAAGAAGAATTTAATCAAGTAGATGAAGTCCAATGAAGGCTACTCCAGCAGGAGAAATCCTTCACATGCTAACACTATAAAAGAGGATACATGGAGGACAACTTTTAATTGTTTAAAGAGACAAAAATGCAGTCCTCTATCAGTGACCATTAAGAGCTGGAAGTAAGAATTTGAAGCAGGAAATGATTGTGAGGTTTTGAAGGTATTTGGTGATTATTTCCAGATTGGTATGTGGTTAGAGCCATTACCAGCGACAAGATGCAGTCAAACTTTCATTTTAAAAATATTACTATTAACAGGGTCCCAGCAGCTGGTATCCAGGATCTAGATGTTGCTCTGTAAAGACATTTAATAAAATCATGCCCAAAGGGAGAAAAAAATCACTGTGACTATAACAAGGAAAGACAGAAATAATTTAAGATAGCAGGAACCATCCTGTTTAAGAGGGTAGAAAGAAGGTGAGCTTCACACTGTCTACTTAACATAACGTGGGTTCAGTATATAAACTTTGTAGGGTGAAATTATCATGTGTGACTCTACTCAGTATATTCACTAAATAATCCCTCTTTTATAAATCAGGGAGAACATACAACTAATACATGTTGATAGTTCCCACTTTATTTTATATGCAAATGATATCATCTATTTTTTTCATTCAATCATATATTCATTTATTCCGCATGAAGTAGCCTATCTTGGGTGCTAAGTACTGTGCTACGTATGTACCAAAGTTTCCTCAGCAGTAAAGATGGGTTTTGTTTGATAATGTTTAGAGTCTGCTGAAGATAATGGAAAAGTAAAATACCTATTTGATGCAGATAAAATATACCAACATTGCAGATCCAGGAAAGCTAAACTTAGTTACAGACTCTCTCCTAAGAAAATTCCTCTTCTCAATACATTAAGGTTATGTATATAATTTCACAAAATGCCAGAACACTCAACCAGTCATCCACGGACAAGGCAAATGTCATGAAAGTAAGAACACTTGGCTTACAGAGACATGGTGACTGATATTGATGGTGTCCAAATTCAGGCAGTAGGAGAAGTCATTTTGGTGATAGAAGCACTTTCTATAAGTATAAATTTTTATTGTTTAACACACTCTTGCTAGGGCCCAGGTACCTTTAGTACAAAATTAAGTTCTAGTTCATAATCACTGTTCATTATCCTTCAACAAAACATGCCACATTAATGTTTATATGCCCATCTGTTTATAAGAAAAGTCCCAGTAGCGCCAAATTTCTTTTTCTTCCCCTTGCTTGTAAAGTGGGTCACCTATTAGAAGATTCAATTATAAAGTAAGATGTAAAGGCCAATATAATTCCTAATAGGAACTATCTGCTTGTAACATAAAGTAGTGATTCATTGATTACTTCTAGATTCATTCATTTGCTTCTAGGTTCATTTATAGCTAAATCCACCCAACTTTTGCCATTTGCCAGTTGAATGTCCTTTTTCAATCACAGGAGGAACAGCACAAACTTTGTGAGTTCAAGGCCATGCTTAACAACACAGAGAGTTCTAAAGCAGTTTTATCTATATGACCTGGCCTCACAAAAAAAAAAAATCACATACATGCAAAACCAACACTCCACTTCTACACTATCTGGTGCTGTCAACATTGAGAATATTCACATAAAAAAAACTGACTAGAGAATATTGAAATGCTTTTTCACTTGCCAGCTAAAACCTTCTATAAATTTACTTAGAAATAAAATGTTCCTTAATTTATTTTATTTCCCCACTTTTATTCAGATTAACACAAGAATAGAATCAAAATGATAATACTGTTTACTGATGTACAGGTCTGGTTGCTCTTGAAAACAAAGGATCAGTTTGCATCTAAACATCAAGGAATCACTATGATACCCAATGTTCCTTTCAGAACAGAGCTGACTAAAGTCTATTTACCATATAGAGTACAAGATTAAGACTCGAAAGATCACAGAAGAAGAATTTGAATATAGAGGGAAAATCACAGAGACAATGCCACCTGTTTGTCCAACGTCTGTACTTGACACATTCGTTTCTGTTTCTTTTGACAGAGAAAAATTAAGACACACTCCATTCATTAACATAGCGTACGACCATTCATTTATCATATATGAGTTTTTCTACTCACTCAATGGTTATAATGAATATTTTGTAATTAACTTTAATACTATATTTTCAGGAAACAGACTTCTCCGAAGCACAGAGCTAAAGGATTGGCATGAAGACTTGAGATCTCAGATGCAGGCAGGAACCAGTTCAAAGTACGTCTCTATTTGTAGTATAGCAGAGATGTCCATATAAAATGAAACTAATATATTTAGAAGTTTCTTATTTAATTTTAGTTTTTCAGATTTTAAAATTTACTTCCAAAAACTGCTGTGTATACCTTAGATTTCTCTCAATTACATGGTTTCTCTTTTTTAATTTTTTGCATATATATATATATACATTCCTAAATATATAAATATACCATATGACCATACACCATGCATAGTCTGTATAATGTTGTTTTATTTTTTTCCCCAGGGCCAGCCATTCGGTATTGGATAAACAATTGGAGGGCTCTTTGCTGGGTTTTAAATAAATAGTATAGAGTAAATTGTGTTTAGCAATCAACTATTTTAAATTTGAACCTTCTGTTCTAGTTAAATTTGCCAGCTCTACCAACACAACGAAACTTTCCCAGTGCTTTACTTACTTCCTTCGGTTTGAAAACCTTGTCTTTTGTAATTGTGAAGTTGAAGGAAGTTTGACACAAACCTTTTTCTATCCTTGAGTGATAAAGTTTGGCTCGATGTCATTTTTTCCCACAGTGAACTGGGTACTGCCTTAATATGAAAACAAATTAGAACCTTAGCTTACCCGTGTACCACACAACCGTATCTCAGAAATCATAGCAGGCAACGTTCAGTCAGCTACAAGCAGCTGATTAACTGACGCACAGGCCTCCCATAGCCTATCTGTTTCTTCATGCTCTTTCCTTTCCTCCAGTTACAAACATAACCTGTGCATGGTAAAGCCAGGCATCCTGACTCATCCTGTATCTTCAGTGCTGTCCTCTTCTAGAAACATTCATATCGATGAAGTAAACTTGAATCAAACTGATGTCAGCATTTCTATAGCATAAATAGTTAACCAGTTAAAAGCAGAACTGGTCTTTTAAAATAATATTTGGAAATAAGAAAAAGATGCATTTAGAATTACATTGAAATCAAAAAGTATTAAGTCTGTACAGAATTCTAGCTGTCATGTCCCACTGTGACTATGCTCAATAAATTCCATATAGCTGACTTCAAATGATTGTTGAATTGTGCCTATTTCTTCATACTAGTTATAAAACACACCCTTTTATTATCCATGTGCTGTCCTCCTTTTGAATAGTTTCTTGGGGTCACAGTATTGCCTGTATTTGCCCAGGTCCTTCTTCGTGTTTCTTATCACCCAAAATAGTTCATGCAAAAAATTACTTAATAAGTTTCCTATGGTAAGCACTATGAAGAAATATCAAGAAGAAATGGAGGAGGAAAACAAAACCATCCCAAAATATAGTTAGAAAAGGAATAAGCAAGAAGAAAATAAAACAACTGAACATAATATTTACTTGAAGCTACTACCATTACCAGCAATTTGATAAGGCAAACATGCATGTATTCAACGCCAAGCAGGCGTAGCGGCTTTTGATAGCTAACATTACCATCTGATTTCCAGGCCCCAAGCAATGTGCTAAACGTTGTGCATATATTACCATATGCAATGCTTATGGCAGCTTTACAAGGCAAATGGATGATTGTTCTCATTATCCCATGTTAAAAGGAAAGATAGGGAATCTGGCTCCAAGATGTTAGACACTTTACCCAGATCTTCTCAAATCTAAATAGGAACATGAATCACCTCAAGAACTTGGTAAAATTCTGGCATGCTATGATACCCTTGATGGCTAACTCGTGGAGCTTGGAAACCTTATCTTTAAGTTGCTATCAACACTATCTACAAATCATTACCGCACCATAAATATAATATTTCTAATACAGATAGTTCTCCGGTTCCTTTTGAAACTCTGTGCTATGATACAGTGTGCCCCTTGGAATACCCCACCATGCTCCTGAGTGCAGATGTATCTGAAGACACCGGTGGAATTCAGAATCTACAGATCCTAACTCACCGGAGCTCAGTTGAACCCAGAGAGCTCTCATTTCTAATGAGTTCAGAAATGATGCTGAGGTGACATGAATCATTATCTAAGTGGCTTGGACCTAGTATGCTATCAGAATTCTTTCCTATAAATAATTTACCACAAGAGAAAGAGAGCTGAGATCTACACTAGTCATCATTAATATTCATATTAAACCATTATTGTGGAGATTGTGTCCTTATTAATGTAGCCAGGACTATGAAAATCAAAAGGACTGGGACATTAACTTTCCCTGATTATGTCAATAAAGTTCAATTATCTTAGATATTATGTGGTCTAGAGATAACTAAGGTAAAGTTGCTCCTGTATGCAAATAGTTAAGCGACAGTGACACATGCTAAAAACATATGAGCAAGCTCCGAAATTTAGGCAACATGCAGTGTTTTTCTTTGAAAATTAATGAGAATTTAGAATTAGCAACCTGGGCTCAATTCAGATGATGCTAAGTTAATTGGCATCTTTTGAGATATCATAATGAAGAGACAGTCAAACCCGTGCCTGGAGAGGGAAGCCTGCTTGCTTCTTCTGGGACTGGTCTTCTGATAGTAGTTGCTTTGGGGTCTGCAGCTTCTACAGTTGGCAGAAGGTGGCTTGTGTGCAGATCTTTTGTGCCTGAGGACACCTTTCAGCAGTGCCCTTCAGTGTAAGCAGTTGGTCTAGTGATGCTTGTATTGAAATGCCAAATATTGGCTCCCAAGATCTGGTTGCCCCCAATGAGGAGATCCTCATGTACATCAAACTATGATATAGAAACCTTGCTCTCCAATTTAATAGTATTGATAACATAAAACCGGTGACGGTCAATTACTGGCGGGGAGTAGAGAGAGGTGGAGTTTGAGTTACCAGGATGGGGGTCACTGGTAGGGCCAGGAGGAGAAAAGAGGGGAGAGAGGGAAGTGTGAAGGAATAGAAAGATGAGAGAATAGGATGGCTTCATCGGTTGTGATGGACCAACAACACATTTCAGAGTAATATGCTGCCCCAGGACATCAGACTGCTGGAGCAGAAGTAACCCAGAGAGTTACGATAGATAATATTTGGAGCCCACTTGAACTAGTAGCTAGACTGGCATTTAGAGATTGAGATTACAGGTATCCACATCCATAACTGTGCAGAGCCTAATAAATAAATACCATTGCTTGAGTCTCATTCATTTAAAGTTAGACGTGAATAAGTTTAATTACATCTTTATAAATTTTGGCTTTTAAAGCTTTCACTTCACCTTGGTCTTTGAAGCAGCAAGGGCTTCCTTCCTTCTTCACCTTTGCCACGGTCTCTAAATACAACTTAGTCACACACAAAACCCTTCCAATGTATATTGTGAAACTATGCTATATCATGTGAGTTTGCCTCTTTGCCTAATTGATTAAGATTAATGTTTTGATTAAACCATTAGCTGGAAGGAAAGGATTTTTTATAACTATAGCATCTATGTGTCATAGACACAGACAGATGATAATTTTACTCTTGAATGTTAGAATGAAAAACTATAATCGTTGATGTTGTTTTCCCATAGTAGAGGCTGTTGTTTCCATGGTTACAATGGTTTCTTCTTTCCTAGAAGGTCATGGGGATTTAAACACAAAGGCTCATGATGCCAATTTCTTGAGTTCAGAGTTCCTTCACTTCTTAGACTTGTCCTTAACCTCTCAATGCTAACGTTGGTCTCTGGAGACAGTGGTATCATCATCTATAAGATGATATGAAGATTAATTGGTACAGAACACACAATTCTAAAGTGCTAGCAAATGTTTTCTACCTCTTGTACTCACACTCATGTATAATCCTTTGCACTTGGCAACAACTTAACATAGCAACATGCTTCTAGATCAACAAAAACGAGATAACACATCCATGATTAGGTTATGAAAGACTGTAAGTTCTCTTTTGCAACAATATGTCATATTAAAGATGCTGGTGGAGCAAGGTGTTGAGAGTATGCCTGGCCAACAGGCAACAAGGTCCTCCAACCAATGACACTCAGGGCTTAGTACTGAACATGGAAATGAATCCTTTCTCAAGAAGTCCTAGAGACTATAGATCTTAAACTGAGATCAATCTCAGTCTTCTATGAGACCTCAAAGTAGAAGACACAACTAAGCTATTTCTAAGTTTCTTAAATATAGAAATTGTGATTCAATAAATGTGCGTTGATTTAAGCCACAAAGTTTTGGGTCTAATTTGTCAGTAATCAACAGATAACAAGACAAAATGGTTTGTTGTTCTCTTCCTTAAAAACAAAAGAGCCACAATTGAAAAATGATGATGCAAAGAATAAACCTTTGCTGGAGCAAAAAAAAAGTGTGTGTGTGTGTGTGTGTGTGTGTGTGTGTGTGTGTGTGTGTGTGTGTGTGTGTATGGAGATTTGTTTATTTTATGAGTATAGTTTTCAATTCTTCCATTGTTAAGAAGAAAACTAACCATTTCAGGTAAAAGAAATAGTGATCAAAAGTATAAAATTTTTCTATTTTTTTTTTCTTCATTAAGGGGCTATTCAGGAAATGACATCCATCCATCAATGGCAAGAATGTGAGGAAGAATACTAGAAACCTCACAGGAAAATAAGTTAATGGAGGAGCCCCACTGAGTCAATACTCCTAAGATAGAATTGGAAGAGTATCTGTTTTATTCGACACATTATACAAGCAACAGAATAAAAAGATGTATGACTAGGAATGTCTAGTTTGGGTCCTGAGTATGCAAACTGAAGTCGGTCCTAGAAGTATGATAAAACATTGACTTTGAAATATCCAGCTAAGACATCCTGTACAAAAAGCAAACCAATATACATTTGGTAGCAATTGACATATCAGAAAATCTATGAAGTCATTAGAGTGAATTAAATTCTAAGTATGGAGTGAATAATGAAATAGAAAGTTAAAAGATAACGAGTTTAACAAGATCATGCATGCAACTCAACAGATTATTTTGGAGGATAGATGGGATAGATAGATAGATGATAGATAGATAGATAGATAGATAGATAGATAGATAGATAGATAGATAGACAGATAGATATGCATGTAACAACAATTAAAAGAAATAGAAGCTATGAATTTGAAAGAGAACAAGGGGTAAATGTGGGGCTAGAGGGAAGAAATGGGGTAGAGAAATTATGTAATTATGCTACAATCTTTAAAAAGTAAAAGAAAAATGGGGGAAGGGTGGGAGAATAAATAAACCTGAAGGAGTTGAAGTTGAAATCCATAAACACAATCTTAAATTTACTGTAAAAAGCATTGTGTTTTTAGAAATGAATTGTCCCTGTATGACTATAACTTTTCAACAGTATGTTTTTGGCCTACCAAAATACAGAGAGTTGTTACTATTGAAAGGGACCCTTAAATTTTATACGGTTTAAGTTGATGCTGTGGTGAAAAAAAACAGCCGTATGTGAAACACACACAAGCTAATTGAGGAATCCTACCCATCTTAAACAAAATAGCAAACATTAAGATGGCTATTAATGATGTACTGCATTGGGTTATTTCTTCTGGTAACATTACCAAACACTAAGAGACGCCTAAACAAAAAGATCAATTCCGACTTCTGTATTTTGAGGACTGAGCAAGGCTTGCGATGGGCACCATGTTAGTTTATCTTTTTTAAAGTTCGAAGATAAGTCAAAGGAGAGCTAATTTGTGAACGAATGTAGGAAGGGGCAGTGTTGTGTTATTAAAATTAATTATGTGCAATTTTGTGCAATAAAAGTCAATTATGGCTCACATCTGAGCAGAAGGAATCAATACAGAGAAAATGGAAAAATCTGACCGAAGAAGGAATCAATAATGATGCAAAGCCGGAGAAAAGATAGTGTGGAGGAAAAATCATTTTTTTAAGACAGAAATAATAGAAGTCAAAATTGGTAAAGGTGTACTTTGGTGTCGTGGAGTCTGGGAGAATTGAGCCAGTCCATTTCGTTTCAATCAAGACAAGAAGGTCATCCTTTTAGAGTAAAGAGCCAAGGATGAGTGGAAAAACCTTAAAGGAACGGAAAAGGTTTCGGTCAAGAGCAGAAAGGAGAGTGACGTGGGATAAAGCTGTCAAACAGAAGTGTTTTTTAAGAGCAAATAAGGAAGCAGATTTCTCTACTAGGGTCAAAAGCAAAAGTTTATTGGAGACTCTGGTTGAAGTTGAATGCATGTAAAATGGGAGATGTCTGAAATTCCTGAATGTCAACAAGTCTTAAAGTCAATATTTTCTTCTTTCTCCAAGACCTTGAGATGCAAAGTACATAGATCCCTGATGAGATGATGGCTTTAATGCTAAATCTTAATGTATCTCCTGTGGTAGTTCCAGAGAGAATGGGCACCCAAAACTCAGATATTTGCATGCGCAGTCCCTATCTGCTGAACTCTTTGGGCTTTGTGGGAGGAGCTGTGTCACTGCAGCTGGGCACTGAGACTTCAAAAACCCACATGGGCCCAGCCCCTCGCTTTCTGCCTTGCCTAGGATCTGGATTTAAAGCTCTCAGGTACTGCCCCACTGCAAGGCTCACCCACCTGCTCACCTGGCAGACTTCCCCCTTGCTTTCAACCATGTGGATAAAGGACCAACTGTATGAAGCTGTAACCAAGACCCTCATTAAATGTTTTCTTCTCCAAGTTGCCTTGGTAATGGTGTCTCTTCACAATAATAGAATAGTAACATATACATTGGTGAAATCTATAATCAAAATTCACCCAGTTTCTACAAATATCAAAATTTTAAAAATACATTTGAGGAAATATATTTATCATCAAAGAGACAGATCTTCTCCTTGAATCCCTTTGTAATATCAGCAGACTCATAGCAGGATCTTTTTTTTTCTTTTTTTCTTTTTTCGGAGCTGGGGATCGAACCCAGGGCCTTGCGCTTGCTAGGCAAGCGCTCTACCACTGAGCTAAATCCCCAACCCAGCAGGATCTTTCTAAATCTATTTTTATAGTTAGTTCTGTGAGCCAAAGTTTGTTCTGATAAATGGGGTCCTAGAAGTAATAAGAATGTATAGGTTAGAAAGGAAACAGCTGCCATTCTCTTGATTTATAACAGCATGCAGATGTTTGTATTAGAATAAACTTAAAAGTTTTCTGAGCTGGGTCATTCTTATTTCAGAGGCTGTTCCTTTGGGGGATCCACAAGAATAATAAGCCAAGATCTCCCTGGACAGTTGAAGATTTTGGAAAGCACCAATTTAGGCCCTCTTCTAACTCCCTGTACCCCTTAATTCAGTGGTTCTCAGCATTTTTAATCCTACAACTGTTTGATACAGTTCCTCATGTTTTAGTGACACCCAAGTTATAAAATCATATTTGCTGCTTCTTCAGAACAGTAGTTTTGCCACTTATAGAAATTGTAATCTGAAATGAAGGGTATTGACATGGGACACTATAGGGTTCGCAACCTACAGGTTGAGAAGCACTGCCTTAAATCTGAATGCTTTCTTGTTTGGTTTGTAAAGGTGAACAATAGTCTCTTAGCCTTGTGTTTGTATCTCATTTGGACCATGAGTCCCAGATTTAATCTTCAGATTTGACCCCTCAAGTTGAGATCAGCATTATGTTATGATATCAAGTTCTTAAATCAGTCTTCTGTGGTCTGTCCTGCCTTCATCACAGGTAGGATCCGTGCCTCTGATATCAGTTGGATTTTAGCCTGCCTGGGACCTAACACAGTAGTGACTATGGTATGAATTAAGGATTCATTTAACAACTCAGCCTACTTCAGACCAAGTAATCAGGGAAAAAATGTGATATTTGCTTACATGTGGAAGGCATTCAGACAAGCTTCCTTCAGAGAACCTTTACCACCAACACAGAATCAGTGATGACTTCTTTGCCTATAAAATCACACTGTAGAGTAACAACAAATCCTGGGACCCAATATATTTCAAACACATTAGGCTTTTCAGAATTGATGTTCTTTGGGGGGAAAAATGAATGAAAGTAATTTCCAAGGTCCATGTGTAGAAGTCCCTCCAAGATTAAAACATCTGGAAGAGGAGAGATGGCTTAGTGGGTAAAGTGCTTGCCATTGAAACATAACAACCTGAGTTTTCAATCCCAAAACCCACATAAAGCTTGGCACAATAGCACTTGCCAGCCATCCAATGACAAGGAGAGGCAGAGACAGGAGTGAGCCTTGTCAACACAATAGTAAATAACTAGAAACTCTGTCTCAAGCAAGGTGGAAGGCAAAGGACGTTATCCAGCATTATTCTCTGACATCTGCATGCATGCTGTGATGTGTGTGCCTAAGTAATATGTATACTTTCTCCCCCTCTGTCTCTGTCTCTCTCTGTCTCTCTCCGTCTCTCTCTGTCTCTCTCTCTCTCTTACACACACACACACACACACACACACACACACACATCATATAGAATCATGTACACAAAGCTAAATAAAATACTAATAATTTTTAAAATGTTCAAGCAGCTTGGCAATCCCTTCCAGATCTGACAAAGCTAAAGAAAGTTTTTCTAAGCCTTGACTGACTTTAGACCTCTGTGACCTAAATTACCAGCTAAGGTCACAACTGAAGACTGTAAGAGTCTACAATAAAAGCATCTTGGTTAAATTTTTCAAACAATGTGATTTAAAGTGGAGCGTCGGCGTCTTCAAAAAAGCTTAAAAGTAGTTAGTCATGCTGTTCATGTCTCACACACTGATAGACCCTTTTCTTCAAAACAAATAGACCATTCCTTGTGAGTCTGACAGGAAGGACCAGGATAGAAACCTGTACTTAAGAATGTGGTTAGTGAACAGCCAGACAGTATATCTTTCTCCAACAATGTCATCACCAGCTGGAGCCTGGAAATGAGAGTCCTTTCGTCTAGAATATCTTCCTAAAGAGCACAACAATCAGGCTAAATGTCATCCTCATTAATCATCCTCTCAGATGAGAGAGTCAATTGTAGAAATTGTATTAAGTCTCATTTCCTGAGTAGACTAGGGGAACTGTAATGTGCAGGCAGCTCTCAGATATTAGGGTTCTGTCCTTGTGTGCCTCAGCAAGGTAGGATTCTGCAGCTTCCCCTCTCCCTCCTCCTTTACATGCACAATACAGATGGGTGAAACCAAGAAAAATCCAACGACCCCTAAGAGGCTATACCTGAGAGACAAGAGCTCTGTCCAGACATGCTCTGTCTTACCAAATGAGGTTTGCTTTCCCATTTAGCAGAAGAGCCTCGGATGCTATCCAAAAATCAATCCATTGTGAATTATAATTGTTATTAATTTCTTCACTCTCAAATAGAAAAACATTCTAATAGAATATATGAGAATTATATATAGCTTGGGAATGAACCTTCAGTCCAGTGCCATGTTTGGGGGGATTACAAGTTTTATTAAAAAGGCAGGGCATCGGGGTTGGGGATTTAGCTCAGTGGTAGAGGGCTTGCCTAGGAAGCGCAAGGCCCTGGGTTCGGTCCCCAGCTCCAAAAAAAGAACCAAAAAAAAAAAAAAAAAAAAAGGCAGGGCATCAAGTGAGGGATAGGGTCGCCATCCCACATTCAAAACTCTGACCCATAATTCTTCCTGTCTGAAAGAAATGTAGGGATGGAAATGGAGAAGAGCCTGAGGAAAAGAAAGTCTAGCTACAGGCCCAAAGGGGAATCCAGTTCAAGGGGAGGCCCTAAGGCCTGACACTTTTACTGAGGCTATGGGGGGCTCACAAAAAGGGACCTACCATGACTGCTTTCCAAAAGACCCAACAAGCAGCTAAAAGAGTCAGATGCAGATATTTGTACCCAACTAATGGACAGAAGCTGCTGACCCATCTGGTTGAATTAGGGGAAAGCTGGAGGAAGCTGAGGAGAAGGGCAACCCTGTAAGAGGACCAGCAGTCTCAATTAATCTGAACCACCAAGATCTCTCAGACTCTGGATCACCAACCAGGCAGCATACACCAGCTGAGATGAGGCCTCCAAGACATATACAGCAGAGGACTCCAGGGTCTGGGTTCAGTCAAAAATGCACCTAACCCTCAAGAGACTGAGGGCCTCAGGACATTTACAGGTCTGGTGGGGTGGGTGGGGTGGGTGGGGTGGGGACGTCCTTGTGGAGATGAGGATGGCAGGGGTATGGCATGTGGAACAGTCAAGGGGTGGACTGGGAGGGGAATAAAATCTGGAGTGTAAAAATAACAAATTAATTTAAAATGTGCTAAAAATTATCAATTTTAGACAGAATTAGAACTGTTATACATACATTAATAGCTGGATAATTTTGATGGAAAGGTGAGTATTAATTTTATTTGTACCAGTGATTGTGATGGGGATGCCCAGATGACTGACAGACACTGTTCGTGGATGTTACAGATTATATTCAGAAATGATTGCTATTTGGAATAGGCAGGTTGGAGACTACAGTCCTTTTTCTTTTTTTTTTTATGCACACACCTGGAATTCGGAATTTGTGCTGAAATTCTAATGTGGGAAGAAATGGGAATAGGAGTCATCTCCTCTGGGGAGATGGCTAGGTCATGACGCCATCGTGAGTGGGATGCTGCCCTGTTAGAAAAAACCCAAGGGAATTCATTCACTCTGTTCTTTCATTTGAGATGAGGAAGTACCATTCTACAGAGCAGGAAATTCACCATAACTAAACAGCAAATCTATTCATCAGACTCCCTAGCTTCCACCACTCTAAGAAAGGATGGATTCTACCACTAGATAAGAGGAATTTCCATTGTTTTATTCATCCCGGTTTATGGTAGCGCAGTAGGAACCTGAACAGACTTAACCCTGAGGAAAGACGATCCACCCTTGACAGGCTGAATATGTTGAAGTTCAGAACAGATTCAGAGGCATAAGAGAGGTGAGTTTTCCCTTCTCAGCCTTCTCCTTACCTCTCTCCTTACCTGCACTAATCACCTGTGGAGCTGGGAGATCCAGCGTCTGCCCTTGGCTTTCTGACTGCAGCACTAAGAAAAGTAGCTCCCCCCTCCCACCAATCCTCTAGCCTTCGGCATAAATCATATCATTGCCTTTCCTGTTTGCCAAGTTTGCAGTTAATAGATTGTGAGGCTTCTCAGCATCCAAACTTTAACAAAGCAATGTCCATAATTTAACCCCTCTATATATATACCTATATACCCTTATTAATTCTGTTTTTTCTAAGACTTATGACTAATACAATTAGGTACCAGTTTATTCAATGCAAAACAAACTCACATGGAATTGAATTTAATTTTAATATACTAAAACTAAGCATAGCTAATTGTGATTTAAAGAATACACACACACAGAGACATACAAACACACACACACACACACAAACACACTCACACACATCACTATAATGATGGATACCATTTACAACAGATCTTATTATAATGTAATCAATGAAAGTTAATAAGTAATTCAGTAAAATATATTTTTGCTTTGCCAACTTTTTCCTTAAAATCCCAGATAGTATTAAACTTGAAGACAATATGCAGTCTCATGGTTTCTAAATCTTAGAGTGAAAGCAACCTAAAAGACAGGCAAACAGATGTGTATGACTGTGTTCTAAACTTTTTTACTATGAGAACAGTAACTTATCATATTTTGCCTATGATGATGTCTTACCACGGTTTTTTTTTTTTGCAGCAGGTCTACAAAGCAAAATATCCAGCATGCAGCATGTACTTCCAAAGATATCACTACACGCTTACAAATACATCTATCCTATAAGGGAAACATTCATATGTGTGTTGTTACTAAATAGAATATGACTGAAAGTAACATCAGAAATACCAACCTGTGAATAAAGGTATGGAGGCTATGGGTTACATACTCTGTGGGGATTTATTTGTTTTTTTTTAATTTATGAGTGTGAGTATTTTGCCTACATGTACATATGTGCAGTATGTCTGTGCCTGGTACTTGCAGATGTCAAAAAAAAGTAAGTGTTGAATTCCCTGCAACTGGAATCATGAAGGGGTACAAAAACCATATGGGTGCTGGCAACTAAACCCAGGTCCTGTGCAAGAGCATCGAGCGTTCATGGCTGCTGCACCATCTCTCTACCACTTCTCTTTTAAGAAAGAAGACATTAAAAATGTAATTGAACAAAATTCAAATAGTTCCTCTCTAGAAGTATTTGTAGAAAAAGCAATACTGTGGTGGTGTTTTATGTGGTGTGAGAGGAAAGAATGACCTGACATTTCTCTGTTAGAATTATTGACCAACCACAACTTATTATCAACTGCATTTCCTACAGTGATGGCTTTTATAAGAAAAATTAGCTTGAGTTCCTGTCAATTTTGAAAAAAATAGTCAGGGACAAGAGACAGGGAAATGAGCTCTTTAGATGAGACATACAAAGTAGCTCCACATAGCTATTAAAATGTGTTCACCATTGAATGTCATTTTTGCTTTTCAGATACATTTTCATTCTATCTACTGTTTGCCTACTGTTCTGGTTACTTTGTTTATTGGGACAGTGACATTCCAATCAAGAAGTGATGTAAGCCAGTGCGTGCTTTGTCTCACAATTCAAAGGTACAATTACTCAGGAAGCAAAACAGGACTCACATGGTGGAAGCAAGAATAAGAGGCTACATACTCAAATCTCAGAGGATCAGGAAGGAAGCAGGCAGAGGACCGCAAGTACACATCTTATCTATGAATCCCAGTTCAACAATCCCCCTAGACTTACAGTTCCAACAGTCTTCAAAGTTCAGCATCTCTCCTGTGATCCAGGACAATCTCTCATCTGCAAGACTCTGTAAAATAAAAAACAACTTACCTTCTAGCATGCGATGCTACACATGAACAACTCTACTCTAAAATGAAGAAATGAGGGTGTAACAGAGAATTTCCAGACAAAAGCAAGAGAGAAACCCAATGGTGCAAAGACCAAACCCTGAAGCTCCATGTCCTGTATCTAGGGCTTCTGACAGAAGCTACAGTGTGCTTGAGTAGAGCTGCCTTTCTAGCTCCACAGACTGTAGAAACTGTGACCTATATTTTGACCCAATCTCACTTGGTACCATACCTTTTCTTGGCACATGTCCAACATTTCTAGCATTTTCACTGACCTGGTGTAGTGGTAAGCATTTTACTGCTGGGAACAGACACCATGTCCAGTGCAACTCTTATGAGGACAACATTTAATTAGGGCTGGCTTGTAGGTTCAAAGGTTCAATCCATCAGTGTGGGAACATGGCAGCATCCAGGCATGCATGGCCCAGGACAAGCTGAGGGTGCTACATCTTCATCTGAAGACTGTTAGCAGAATACTGACTTGCAAGCCTTAAAGCCCATACCCACAGTGAGACACCTATTCTAACAAGGCCACCTACTTCAATAGGGCCACACCTTCTTTTTCCATTTTTATTAAATTACGTATTTCTTACTTACATTTCAAATGTTATTCCCTTTCCCCATTTCCTGTCCATCAGCCCCCTAACCTCTCCCCCTCCCCTTCTATAAAGGTGTTCCCTTCCCCATTCAGCCTCCTCCCCCCTTACCACACAACTTCTAATAGTGCCACTTTCTGGGATGAGCATATACAAACCATCACACCTCAGGTCGGTAATGCTACTTAGGTTTCCTTTGAAATATATCACACATTGACCTCTTCTTGCCTCTCTGCTTGTAATCTAACTCTGCAACAGTGTTGGCCTAAGCAGCCTTCTTGAGTTTTGGATCAAGCTTCAGTAACGATGTAGATTTGGGGTTTTTCGCTTGCTAGCAAATCTAGCACCATGTGGACAATGTCAAGCTCTGCTGCCAGCCTCAGATGTAGGCAACAGTGGCCCCTTCACAACAGCTCCTGGTACCATTGCTCCTAAGCAAGAGAAACAATTATCTTGGTGACCCTGCCTAAACAAGATGCCCCTCATGCACTCAATATTCAGGCACTCACCATTCTAGCGACTTGAGGTATAGGCGGGAGTGGCCGATCGGGGCGAGGAGCAGTTACCAGAGACGGAGCTGCTGGTTAAGCCTAAACAAGATGACAACCTCCCAAAAGCACCAGAGACATTGTGGCAGAGTCCATGGGGGGAAAGCCAGTGGGAAGCCTGGCCGGGATTGGTGAAATCCTGGTCAAGAAGCTGGAGGAAAGGGGCTTTGACAAGACTTAGGTGGTCCTTGGCTAGTTTCTGGTACTAAAAAGAGATGAAGGCCTCTTTCGAGAATGGCTGAAGAACACATGTGGTGCCAATGCCAAGCAGTGCCGGGACTGTTTTGGGTGCCTTCGAGAATGGTGTGATGCCTTCTTGTCACGATCCCTGGGGAGCCCTCAGCCCCGCAGCCACAGCATAGAGTCTCTAGGGCCTGCAGCAGGGCGGAGGCCATTCCTGTCCTCCATTAAGGTAAAAATTGCTGTTGTCACCCTCACCTCCTATGCATTCCAGGGTCTTTTGGGAGTTCTCTCCCCTCAGCATTTCAACCTTTCTAGAATTCTCACCTTTGCATGCCTACATCTTCCACCCCTCTCTGCAGTTCCATGGCAACAGTTACCAGTTGTCCTGAATGGATTGCTGGGCCCCTTCTCCCTCACCATCTGTTGGAAGTCCTTTGACTCCCTTTCTTTGTTTGGCAAAAACAGTCACTGTCTTTATAAAATATCTTTAAATTAATGAATTCAGTGGCCTTCAAATTTCTTTTCTAATGCATTTGCATTGTTATGTACTGCAGCTCTCAGGGGCAGTGTCTCACTTCCGAGAACATTTCCTGTTGGGACATACTACATAGACCCTGTTTGAACAGTTGTGTTGCTAATCTTTTCCAAGCTGCCTTGCTTTCCTTCACTACACCTTAGAAATCTGCTCACAAATTTTTGCACTAAATTTCACATTGTTTTTTCATCTTCCTCAAACTTCCCACTATACATCTCACCAAACACAGTAAGAAATAACCATTCACAACTTAGCCCATCTTCAAATTCCCTTCGTCAAACAATTTAGGCTGTTACTTTTTAATTCAGTTCCATGCAGTTTATTGGGGCACAAAGAATGCTGAAATAAATTGCTTCTAGCCCAACTTTGAACAGGGTCATTGCTTCCCTTTTAGATCTCATGAACCTGGCTTCCTCTGTCCACATTTTTCTCCACATTCTGGTCTTTGGCACTCTTACCGTATGACAAAATTGAAACATATGAGCCTATAAGGATCATGAAATACCTAAACATAGGATTTGCCCTGTTGGTTCTCTGAAGAGGTCTACCTAGAAAGTAGACTACTCATTATTCAGCTGTTTAAATCTATATACGCCAATAGAAAAGAAATGGTTTATATTTCTCTTCTTATTAGAGAAATTTTAATAGCACAGAATAAAGCTATCTTGCCAAGGTATTAGTAAGAATATGAGAATCTCTAAGGAAAGGATGATGGAGGTTGGATTAAGCATTGTTCACTGTGATCAATAGTCAGTCAACTGACAAATATCAAATGTTGGCCACTCTTCTAAATAGCTACTTCTATACTGAAGTCACTTCCTTTAAAACATCTTGTTAGGACATTCATAAGTCAATGAAACACAGAAGAACTAATTAAATAGCCAGACAAAAGAAAATACAGTAAAGCATACGAATGTGACTAAATCAAGATTTAGAATATGTGTTGGCGTAGGCAAGTTTGTCTTTCAGAAAAGGAAGTAATCACGGTTAAAACACCTATTAAGTAGAAGTAATATTGATCTCTCAAGAAAGATGAACAACCTTGTGCTAAGTACTTTCTTCCTTCCATCCAGTGATTTCCTGAAATGTAGGTCTGAGCTTAGGTCTCCATGGGTACCCTACAGTCCCATCACTTCACCATGCTTGCTGAAACACATGTGGCATTTTCTTAACCATTACTCACCTTTGCTCATCTGATCTGAGCTTTATGATAATATGAGATTCTACGGCAAAGAGAAATGATTCTAGCGCCCCTTTCACCATTGCCTTTCACAAGAAAGTGACTTAACAAGAAAAAAATTCAATAAGAATCTTTATAAATGGGAGGACAATTCAATACAGCCTTTAATGACTTTGAATGATTTAATCGCCTGGAGGAGCCTTTCTTTTAAGAAAAAAGCTTTCTTGAAGTAACACATTTTTTAATCAATGTAGCCCAATGACAAGGATGGCCTGACAGTAGGGTGAAATCCTGTCCATTCACTCACTCAGCTGTCACATTGTCTCGGTGGATTAGAATGCTATATTCAGGACACTGTTACATAGCTCCTTTCTCTTTCAGTAGAAGAGGTGCTGTCTAGCTAGGCACGGTGGCACAGGTCTGTATCCCTAACAACTGGATGGCACAGACAAACATAGAAACTAAGAAGACAAAAGAAGTATGCTGGCTTTGTGTCAGTGCTTTTGGTTGTGTCAAACCAAGCTAGGTTGTGTACTCTCACAAGTTCCACTCAAGCAAAAGCAATATAAATTTCTCATGTTAATTACTATAAAGAAAATTTAAAACAAAAAAACATTAGCTGGACATTAATCTCTATATTAGTGGACATAAACTTCATCATGCTCAGGGGCCTCAGTTCAGAGACAGGCGGTACTCTGATATTTATATTTTGAAACTTTGAGCCAAATTTCTCAGTTTCCCCATCTAGAATCTTCATATGGAAATAAAAGAATCCGTATTTCTAGGATACATGGGTTAACCTTGCCCTTGGATTCTTGCAAATCAAACTTTGCGATGGAAAGGAACCAACCTCACAAAGAACCAATGGGAGAATAGATCCTTGGTCCTGGGAAGGCTCCATGCCCCAGTGTAGGGAAATGCCAGGACAGGGAGGCAGGAGTGAGTGGGTGTGGGAGCACCTCATAGACGTAGGAGGAGGGGGTATGGATAGGGGGTTTCCAGAGAGGAAACGGGGAAAGGGGATAACATTTGAAATGTAAATAAAGAAAATATCCAATAAAAAAAAGATTAGCTGATGAGTTTTTTTAAAAAAAAAAAGGGGTTCCCACATGCTAGCATTACACATATTCACTACATCCGGCTTTTCATATCACTTTATACTGTGACTCTAAATTATCCTTTTTCACAGTAAACACATGGTAATTAAAGTCCTACTATTTGAAATGATCTAGATATTAACAGTAGTTTAACCTAAGACATGTTAAATAGCTAAACCAAGGGAAAAGGGAATGTAAAAATAGGTAACAGGTATGTGCTCCCTCAAACCAAAGTAAAACTGAAAAGTTCAATTATATGCAAAAAAAAAAAATCTCATTACCTAGAAATTACCTCAACTCTAGCAAGACAGAGAAAGAAGAATGTCTGAGACTTACTAGCCCTCAATCTAGCCAAATTATAAGCTCCAGATTTGGTAAGAAAATCTGTCTTCAAAAAAAAAGGTGAAGAGTGATTAATGAAGCATAGACTCATGTGTGCGCCTGCACACACACACACACACACACACACACACATACAAAGAGACAGAGAGAAACAGAGACAGAGACACAGAGAGAGAGACAGAGACAGAGACAGAGATGACAGAGACAGAGACAGAGACAGAGAGAGTCACACATGCACATACGCACATGCCACCACCACCACCACCACCACCGCATAGGTGGAGGAGGGAGGGAGAGAGTGAGAGAATTTTATTATCATTAACCTAGACTTTAGTATTATTAACCTAAGCATTTACTTCTCTTCTTCCTCATTCCTGCTTATGAGAAACTATGATGTCAATGAGGTTTCGGAGTTCCTTCCTCTTATTACCTGATCCCCACACTGTAATTCAAAACCAACCACGATGTTGTTGAGCAGTCTGTATTCACTTCCGGCTGTTCTGTTCAGCTAACTTGTTTCTGAGGTCAGATCATCATCAGTAACAAACAGGGGGTTCTGTGTACAAACAGCAGGGACCACACAGTATAGGGATTTATTTTTAATCTGAACGTGTTCATGAGCAAAATTCAGTATTAATTCATAACTTTTCTTAAAGAAACTATTTTTCTACTTTCCAGAAAAACAAAGGTAAAAGAAATAATCTTGAGCTCTGATTCTGTATGTTAACAGTGAGCTCATCATATTCCTCATCATCACCCTGGCGACTGGAAATGTGTTAAACAGTAACTACCTGGTAAATACAGCTGTGTTCGAGTCCAGTTCCAGTGAGTGACAGAGAAGAAGGAAGCCAATTCCATTCTCACACTATTGCGGAGGGCATTTTGTTAACAGCTGAACAGCATGTTGGGTAATTTCAGGTTTGTCACTGAGCAGCCTGAGAGACTGGTAAGGTTAATATCAATCCTTTGCTTTGGCGAAAGTGTGACAAGGAGCATTTTAACCCAAATTAGAAACAGTCTGAATTGAGAAATGCCTCCTACCCTCTTTGTTTCTTTGTTTCTTGGTTTCTGTGTTTGTCTCTTCCTTCCTTCCTTCCTTCCTTCCTTCCTTCCTTCCTTCCTTCCTGTCTTTCTTTCCTTCCCTATTTATTGATTGATTAATTGATTGATTGATTGTTGCTGGCGTGCTGCTGTGTTTTGTGTTAGTAATTGCTTCTTGCCTCCCCTGAATTAGGTAATGCTAGCATGACCCCAAAGCAGTCTTGCTGTTACTCGGTACAGAATTATCCTTTGAATTTGATGCTCTATGCAATGCGCTTCTGTCCAGACAGCCGCAGACAACAAGCCTGCCTTACAGTCCTTCTCACAGCCGAAGCCAGCTTCCTGGGAAGCAGTTACGTCTAACCCTCTTCTCCCCTGTTTCTCCTCTTCATCCCACGTTTGACTCTATGTGTAATTTCCCTGTCTGCTGGATCCTTTCTGTGTGTAATTTCCCTGTCTGCTGGATCCCTTCAAGTGAGTGGCTGTCAAACCACTGCTCCACGCCTCTTGGTATCATATTTCAACTGGGTTCTCTTTGGTTCCACAGGAGTTATTTACTAATATATGAAATTATTTTTGATTATCATGATTAGGGAAGAAGTAATAGCCTGTGGCAGACAAAGGCCCAGGACGCTGCCAAAAACCCTTCAATACACAACAAAGAATTATCTGACTACAATGTCTGTGGTGCCATGGACCAGGGTTGGAGGGGGGTGGTACTGAGTATTGTGAGCTGCTCTCAGTGATTTTTTTCCCAAGAGTACTAAGCTGTGTACTTCCCAGGTTGGTGGGATTGCTCTCAATGGACAGAAGAGATAAAGTGCTTCCTCCAAAACCTGTGTAACTGAGTTCCATCTCTGGTTATCTAGCACATCTGGAAGGAAAGAAAGGACTCCAGCAAATTGTCCTCTGACCTCCACACACATGCTGCACACACAAAAATAAATAAGTAAATAAATAAATAAATAAATTATTAACACAGTTTTTTTATTTTTATTTTTTATTTTGTGGTCTTTTTTCTTCTTTATTAACTTGAGTATTTCTTCTTTCTTCTTTACAATTGTTATTCCCCTTCCCAGTTTCCAGGCCAACATCCCCCTAACCCCTCCCCCTCCCCTTCTCTGTGGGTGTTCCCCTCCCCATCCTTCCCCCATTACCACCCTGTCCTCCGGCCAACAATCACATTCACTGGGGGTTCAGTCTTGGCAGGACCAAGGGCTTCCCCTTCCACTGGTGCCCTTACTAGGCTATTCATTGCTACCTATGAGGTCAGAGTCCAGGGTCAGTCCATGTATAGTCTTTGGGTAGTGGCTTAGTGCCTGGAAGCTCTGGTTGGTTGGCATTGTTATTAACACAGTTTTTAAGAGCTGTGTGCTTTCCTAAAATCACAGTGCACAAGCTGGGTACAATTGAAATGTCCTTTTGTTTGGGGTTGGGGATCTAATGAATGGGTGGGTTATTGCTTTTTACTTCATGCTTATGGAGAGCTTTGACTAACAATTGTCCTTCATTGTTCTAGTTAATGAGAACTAATCTATTAATAAGAAGTGCAATGGAGCTGCAGGTCTTTTGTTTTTCCTCAGAAATGCAGCATAACTGGGAGAGCAGACGGAGCAGCGGCGGTGATCCGCCCTGAGCAAGCTGAGCATCACTGATACTGGACTTTTTTTTTTTTTAATCACTAAAGAAATGCTTAATTTTATATATTTTTATATAAAGAATAATGTTCTGTCCTTTAAAAAAAAGTAATTTCCAAGTGAGCTTTTCCTTTTGAATCCCTCATGAAGCCTTAGGTAGCTTGGAGCATTAGCTCTTGTGACCTGTCATCTTCGTTTTTATTTTAATTGCTTACTGGGGCTCCCTGCTCGGTTCTTACCCACTGTGTAGGTCTTTACAGACTTTTTGGATGTGAGAGCATTTTCTCGGTTTTAAATTAAGAAAAGTCATTTCTTGACACAGCCTTGCTGTTCTCGTACTTTCCTCTCTCTCTCTTTCCACTAGAGTGTTCAAGTGGAAGGTCTTTTGTACTGTATTTTGATTAGCCTTCTCTTCTAACCTCCTATGGTGGGAGAGCAGAAATAGACCTACAAGAACCAATGCAAACTGGGTCAACAAAAGCTTTTCTCTGGTTCTGGTGGAGGTTTCTTTCCTTTCTTTCTTGACTGGATCTATCAGGCAGGAGATGTGTTGGGAAAAGGAGAGAGTGGGTGACCCAATTTTAACAAACTGACCAGGCACCATAACACTCTTTTCACAATAGAGTCTGATGGCTGCCTTGCCTCCTGTATGATCTGTCTCCCATTCCTGCTAAGATTTTGCTAGGTTTCCATTTTTTTCTGCATTATATTTTATAAAGCTCATAGCTGCAAATGAGTTTGTGTATATGTGTGTGTGTACTTGTGTGCATTTTCTTCCTCTCTCTCTCTCTCTCTCTTTCTCTCTCTCTCTCTCTCTCCCCCCCCATTTGTAAACTGCTGCCTCTTTGCATAATTAAGAGACTATGCTATCCTCCCAGATGATTCTAGAAATTTTATATCCATGATATCCATAAATCTGATAGTTACAAAATAAATAATAAAAGTATCTCTTTGAGGGCTTGGGGAGATACTTTGGTAGTTATAAGAGCATTGGCTACTTGTCCACAGAACCCAATTTAAGTCCCAATATCCACATAGTGACTCCCAATTGTCTAAAACTTTAGTTCCCAGTGATCTGACACCTTCTAGCTTTGGAAGGCACCAGGCACACACAAGTTACACAGATATACATGCCGACAAAACATTCATGTACACGAAATAAAATGAAATTAATTTTAAAGTAGCTTTTTTAGTACATGGTAAAATGAAGTTTCTAAGGTTTTTGAGATCATGAAAATAAATCTGCTTAAATTATTTGATAAACTATATAAATACAATGTGTCAGGACCCATGTAAGACTCTAGAAAAATAACATGATGCTCTCTCTAGAGGGTCATTATCTGTTAGAGAACACAGCCAAGCAAAGGATCACTAACAGAATAGAAATAAGCAGTACCTAGAAATCCATGGAGCATCCCAGAAACACACAGGTACCAAAGACCAAACCAACAGTCACCTGAGCTTTGACCCACCCACAAAACTGAGAATTAAAGACTTTTCTTATAATTTAGCTGCCTTGAGCATTTTATTATAGTAATGCAGAGCTGGACCAATATTTAGGATAAATAGTATTTTATTCAAAGAGAAGACAGAATTTCATTTGTACTTTTTTATTTCAGAACAAAAACACCTTAGGTGTGGGGACTGTTAAAGAAAACAAAAGAACAAAACCAAAAGATTATACTTACTACCTGATCAAAATATTCTGTATATTATTATTCTGTCAAGTTTCGTAAAAGATATAATTTGTACCTAAGTCATATTTTTCAAGGATCTCTGCCCTATAGATGCCCTGTCCATCTTTCTATATGTTCTTTCCATTTTGTGATTGTTTCTCTCATCCCTTTCTTGACTACCAATCTTCAATTTCTCAGATAACATTTGTCATTTTTAGCCAAGTAGCCACTATCTCAGTAATAAAACATGAGGGAGAAATTGAATCCTTAACACTTTTTACCAATTATCAGAGAAAAATCCATTTAGTGTTGAGGACATCTTTATTGCTAGTCATTAATTCTTTTAGTTCGCAATAGAAAAATCATAAAAAGATCCCAACTTTCTAACTAATATTGTATGTGCCTTAAAAGTGTGATTAAATGCCCAACAGTGGGAAGAGGGAACTCGTAGAGTTCACCTCCAATAGAAAAAAGGGACATCAAGTGGAGGGGTAGGGTTGCCATCCCACAGTCAAAAACTCTGTCTCAGAATTGTTCTTGTCTAAAAGAACTGCAGGGACAAAAATGGAGAAGATACTGAGAGAAAGGAGGTCCACTGACTGGCCTAAAGTGGGATCCATCTCAAGAGGGACTCTAAGGCCTGACACTATTTCTGACGCTATGGTGTGCTTACAGACAGGAGCCTAGAATGTCTGTCCTCTAAAAGGCCCAACAAGGAGTTGACTGAGACAGATGCAGACACTTACACCCAACCATGGGACTGAAGTCGGGGACCCCTGTGGTTGAATTACGAAAAGGCTAGAAGAGCTGGAAAGGAAAACAATATAGGAAGACCAGCAGTCTCAACTAACCTGGACCCCTGAGATCTCTTAGACACTGAGTCACCAACCTGGAAGCATACATGAGCTGGTCCAAGGCCCCAAAACATATACAGCTGAGGACTGCCTGGTGTGGCCTAAGTGGGAGAAGATGCAACTAACCTTCAAGAGACTTGAGGTCCCTGGGAATTGGGAGTTCTGGCAAGAGGTGTGGGGAGGACATCCTCTTGAACACAGAGGGGAGGAGGAATGGGATGAGGAACGGGAGTGTGGACCCAGAGGGGGACAAGGACTAGATTTTAAATAAATAAAAGTAATTTTAAAAAACAGGATGTTGGATGGGAAGGAGGTATACGTTGATCTAGGAGAAGTTGGAAGACAAATATCATCAAAATATATATCATATCAAAGTCTCAAAGTATTAATAAAATATTATTTAAAACATGCAACATAGAAACTATAATAGAATAAAAATCATAAATTCCAGCTCAAGCAATATTTGATTCATAAAATAAGGCTTTCTGTGAATATCAATATATCTATAATTTTCTTAAAGTTGTGTTTTGTTTGTCAGGCTGATTAGATTTTTTTTTCTGGTCAACTTGACCCAATCTTGTATCATCTAGGAAGAGCAAAGCTCAACTGAGAAAATGCCTTCATCGGATTTGCCTTTGGTAAATCTGCAGCACATTTATTATTATTATTATTATTATTATTATTGTTGTTGTTGTTGTTGTTATTATTATTATTATTATTATTATTATTATTATTATTATTATTGAAGTGGGAGCATCCAGCTCACTATAGATGGGGCCAGCCCTGGACATGTGGTCTTAGGTTGTTTAAAAGTATAAGCCCAGCAAGTCACAAAGGCAAGACAGTAAGCAGAATTCTTCTATGGTTTCTGCCTCTGTTCCTGCTTCTCGGCATCTGTCTTGAGTTCCTGCTCTGGCTTCTCATTATGAGGGACTGTAAAAGACGCTTTTGGCCATGATGTTTAGTATATATATATACTAAAGTACTTGTCATACCAAGAAACATTGACCAATTCATTAGCTCATAAACACATCTTTGATCACTTTTATTTCAATTGATTTATACATATGGTGCAAGATAGAGGTATAATACTACTTAAATTATGTGTATGCTCACATTTACAGTGTCTTCTAATTTGAGGGTGTGCAAATAGCTCCATTTATATGGGCACTTGCTGACAACCTTGACAACCTAAGTTCCTGCAAAATGTCTTCTGACCAGCACATGTACATGATGGTACACACATACACACACACACAGAGAGAGAGAGAGAGAGAGAGAGAGAGAGAGAGAGAGAGAGAGGCACAAAACATATATAAATATAATGTAAAAGTTAAATGTGGATTTAGTGTAAGATCTTTCAGTTTTATGAGGAATATTTGTAGCCTAAATTTTGATGGTGAATTAAACAATTATTAAATGATGAGAGGCATTACACTGGACTATTGCGATTTATCAGCCTATCTGCTCTGCAATGAGGAAAACATTTTTGGAGTCACAAAAGCTTGAACAGCTCGTAAAGCTCTCACAAAAGCACCATTGAACATGACTACAAAATGACAGAATGACAGGACAGGCCACTTCAAATGAAGCATAGGATCTGTATCAAAGACATTTATATTTGAACAATTACAAATGTCAAAAGCTTGTAAATAATAATTTAGTACCAAAAAAGAAAATAATAGCTTAGGATAAATCTAACAAGACACATTATGCATCAGCAAAATTTAGGCAATTCTCAAAGATAATACCAG
This sequence comes from Rattus norvegicus, assembly GCF_021556685.1. Classification (NCBI taxonomy): domain Eukaryota; kingdom Metazoa; phylum Chordata; class Mammalia; order Rodentia; family Muridae; genus Rattus; species Rattus norvegicus. Next base: position 49,999,635 of record NC_141540.1, read on the forward strand.
CCTGAACCAAGAGAGGGCTCTTTGTCCAGACAGATGGGAATGTAACCTCAGGAAATCTTGTGCAATATTGTTGAGGTTCTAGTTCAAGTTTTAAGATTAGGCAAATAAGCAACAATACAAAAAATATCCATCTCTAAAAAATGGTTGCATTTTTTAGTTAATGTTAAAGAGTCTCCTAACATAGTACACACATAACCCAAAATAAATTAAAGGAATATATTCCCAACCTATGGGCCAACTGACTCTTATTTAATGGGCAGATAAAGAACACTCATTTTTAATGTCACAAGATAAACAAAGTGAACTGACAGCTGAGAATTTTAGAACTTGTTCTCCTAATCTCAGAAACAGTGTCTCTTCATCCACATTGACAATAAAGAAGGATAAACTGATGACCAAGTAGGGCCAAGAAGCTGTTTTGTGATGAGACTCTTCCTGGAGTGATGTTACACATCTACTCACCCAAATTAAAGAGCCTACAACAAATCAAAATGAAGACCGATTTGCTGAAGCTTGACATTATTGGGGTTGCTTACAGGAACGTGGGTGAGGAGTTGCTTACAGGAGCAGAAATTACACAGATATGGCTACATGAACAAATTCCATTCTAGCACTGGTGACAGCTCACAAAGCTGGGAACCTGGAGCATTCTGCACAGCTGAATGCTCAGCTCAACAGGTTGAAGGCTATCCTTTCTACATGACTCAGTTGATCTAAACTTCGTCGAGGCATCTCTGTTGGTCTCTGCTTCTTCCAAGCAACTGATCTTGTCTCTTTGCAGCTTGTCTTGTCTAAGAATTTTATTTCCAGTTCAGCTAGTGTGAGAGTGACTCTCATCAGTTTTTGTTACTTAATCTGACAGGAATAGGCCTAGTGGATCTAGTTAGTTTCAGGAACTTCCTGAAGTTATGTTGAGTCCTTTACCTCTGTGCATAAATTGCTTCTTTGCAGAATAGAATGTTTCAGTCTCAAAACAAACTATTATACAACAAAAAGTGAAACTGTGCCTAAGGCTACTCAAATGCGAAATTATATAGTACAGTGAATAGTGGTATAGAACATGTGTGTTTTAATAATGTAAGAAGTGACTGCTTCTCATAAAAGAACATCATGCTATAGAGAGAATACCTACCTTTATGTGTGTGGTTCATGCTAAAATTAAATCAAGTATGTTATTGGTGTGTATCAATCCATTGTGGGAAAATTTATAAGTGAATTAAACTCCATACTTTCTGTGCTATTTTTTGTTTTGTATGTCTTTACATTTTTAAGATGAAGTTAGATGGATAGAGAAATGAGGGAATGATCTGGGTGGAATTTTGAAAGGGGAAGATAGATCTCATATGAAAAAATTCTCAATGTGTGTGTGTATGTGTGTGTGTGTGTGTGTGTGTATGTATGTATGTGTTTTAAAGAAAGACCATGACCACACAACTTTGATGAACTGAAAACTTATAACTCATCCAAAAGAAGAGTTTTAGAAATTCAAGTTCATTACTCAATATATAAAATTGTGTTTGCTGGAATAGGTTTGTGACTCTTGGGGAAACAGAAATTTAGAAAATGAATTGCACACACAAATCCTTACATAATAGTGACAGACATTTAAAAGAGGATGGCACAATGAATTAACGTCAGACAAAGAAATATGTATTCCAATTAAATCTCCTACTGCTCTGACAGTCAGTGGCATCAATAATCAAAATATCTTGAATAGATCTTCAAGACTGACTGAAATAACTGTGTCACTTACACATACAACAAGATTTCCAACAACAACAGAGGATGTAAAAGAGTATGTCCTCTGAGTCTTAAAAATTGTTAACACTAATAATTATTTTTTATTACTAATAATTAATAATTGTTAGTAAAAGCAGAAGAGAATGCATTGCAGTCAACAAAAGATATTTTAAAGATGTTATTTACCCCTTATTTCATTTATCCACCTATCACAAAAGTTATAGGACTTTACATTTTTGTTAGTAAACAACTTAGGTATAATGAGAGCATCAAAGTTCTTTTTTTTTTTCTTTTACTGGATGTTGTTTTTATTTGCATTTCAACTGTTATCCCCTTTACTGGTTCCTCTGGTAACTCCCTATCTCATCCTCCCTCCCTCTGCTTCTATGATGGTGCTCTCCCACCCACTCATCCACTCCCTCCTGCCTCCCTGCCCTGGCATTCCCCTACACTGGGGAATTGAGCCTTCACAGGACCAAAGGCCTCTCCTACCATTGATTCCCTACAAGGCCATCTTCTGCTACATATGCTGCTGGAGCTATGGGTCACTCAATGTGTACTCTTTGGTTGGATCAAAATTCTTAATAGATTAGCTTTTGTCATCAAAATGTTTGAGAGTGGTTAAGGAGATGACAAAGCAGAAAATGTGTTGGCTACATAATCCCTGAATGTTAGAGCCTGCATAAAGCAGGGTGTATTAGCATGATACAATGATTAACATGATCTAAGTGTTTCTGTAGGAGAAAGGAGAAGCAAAAAAGGAGAATTGCTGTAAGCTTTAGGCCCAGCCAGGCTTATAGGTAGGTAGAGGCAGTTTGGAGCAGGGACTCTCTTACATAAATGGAGGAAGGAGTTAAGACAGACAACTGAGGTTGTCTTCTGATCTTACTTGTACATATGTAACATCTGAGTCTACACATACACGAGAGAGAGAGAGAGAGAGAGAGAGAGAGAGAGAGAGAGATTTCTTTTTAAGATTTTGAATCACTACATTGGGAATATTATACAACAGATATTGTTTTCTCCCTGAAATAATATACTAGAAATCTCTGCTATAAAAACTCATAAAAGAATGGAGGAGGAGGAATGGAGGAAGACAGACTGCCTGCATGTATGTACGTATGTATGTATGTATGTATGTATGTATGTATGTATGTATGTATGTATCTGTGTGTATAGAAAGTCTTTAAAACCCAAGGAAGGCAAACTCACCTCTCTTGCATTTTTGCTGACTTATAATAGAAAACTAAGGCTTAACTGAGTGATCTGTAATGAACCACAAACTCAGTGACAGAATCCTGGTTTCAAGTTGTTATTCCTATGAGGTTTGGAATTAACCACTGTTTTAGAATTTTATTGTAACAATTCATCAGAGTTGTACAACCCTACCACCCTGAATGTGCCCAATCTTGTCTGATCTTGGAAGCTAAGCAGGGTTAGGCCTGGTTAATATTTGGATAGAAGTGTGCCTGGGAATACCAGGTGCTGTAGGCTTAAAAAGACAGAAAGAAAGAAAGAAAATAATTCATCAAAGAACAGGTAATGCAGAATGGCAAATTTTTGTGAAATAAATTGAAATATTTATAAGTGGCAGATCTCAAGAATGAAAATCTAATCCCCCATTTTGTACGCACTTTTCACGGGCCAAATGTTATAAACATTGATCATGATCTTGGACAGACATGAAGATGAATAAAATGCTATCTCTGATGCCCAGATTTCCCAATTACACTCTATACAAAACTTTCCAAATAAATAGTGACAGCACTGTCTGCAAGTGCCTATCATTGCTTCTTATTTCTCAATGAAACGATTTATACTCTTAAGTAGAATTACATTCTTAGATTAAAAAGGGAAGGAAATCAAGTAATATATATTCTTATGACTCTAGCTAAGTGCATTAGAAAATATTCTTTTATCTCTTTAATGATTTTAGTCTCCCTGGTCAAACTAATTTTGTTAGCCAGGACTACAAAAACATCAATCACAAATGACAATCTGCCTGGTTTATCATGGTCCTCAATAGGAGCAGGCTCTAAGAAAAATATTACTCCTAAAATCTGCATGTTTATATGATTTGAAATAAATGGTCACATGATAAAATCACTTCTAACATGGAGAATGAGCTTAATTCCAAATTTATGCAGCAAGAGCACATATGGATAAGAAGGAAAGATAGAATAGATTTGATAAACAATATTTTTAAAATTTTTTCTTAAAGAAACTTCCACCCCAATTCGATTGAATTATTTGTTCAGTCATCAATTGAATGGTTAGAGTCAGGATTCTGCTATGAAGAATATGATGTTTTAGACTATGGTATTTGAAAGTCAGTAAGATAAAATTTCTATCCTTCAAGAATATCCATTCTAAAAGGAAAATGTAATGTTGTTAAACAATATGTAACATAATATTTAATAAATATTATAAGGAAAACTACAGCAAGTTAGGAGTTAATGTAGGAGCAATGTAAGCGTTAAATGATTATAATTTAAATTGAGGCTTTTTCAACAAGATAATAATGGCTTTGACTCCTAACACATCCTTGAAAGATATTGGTAAAGTTTAGAATCAGAGATGGTTAGGAAATACAAGTGCTAATACATGGTCTGAGAATAAAAGCATAAGATAGGTCAACACTATGGATATTTAACAAGGAAAAAAGGCAAAGAGGTGTTAGGCAAACAACCAAAATTTGTGATAATTTTATAGGAATAAAGATTGAAGAGAGCCATTTATGAGTAGAAGAGTGTAGCTGGACTGCATTTTCCTGGAATCATGAGGTATTTTTAAATGAAAATGCAAGGGAATAGCCATTTCTTTATAATCATTTAAAAAGTATTTTGAAGAGCCAAAGTTCCAGATTAACCTGGTCTATATGGGAATAAAATGTCTCAAGAAACGTGTGTATGTGTATGTGTGAGTGAGAGAGAGAGAGAGAGAGAGAGAGAGAGAGAGAGAGAGAGAGAGAGAGTGTGTGTGTGTGTTTGTATGTGTGTGTGTGTGTTTAACTGATGTAGAGATATGGAAAATAAGAAAATATAAGTGCAAAAGAATATAAGAAAATATAAGTACAGAAAATTCTAAGGCCAGAGAAATGAGCAGCATTTCCTTGAAAGGACCACGAGGACTAAGTCTCATCAATGATTAAGGTAATTGAGTCAAGAAGAAAAGATGGCAGGAGCACCCTGTAGAGTCAGAGGTATTTTGTAAAGACATGAGACATGGATGGAGGTAAGAGAAGGAAATGCCTGAAAAGCAGAATAAACTGGTGAATATTGGAGGAAAGAAACCATACAGCCAAATGTGGCCTAACGTTCTTTTCTATTAGTAGTATCTATTCATTTTATATTTTACATTCCAAATATTGCCCCCTCAGGCTCCCCTTACAGAGTTTTTCCACCCTTGCCCCCTCCCCTTCATTTCTGACAGGGTGACCCAGCCCCTAAACATCTCCCCTCCCTGGGGCATAAAGTCTCTACAGGATTGGATGCATATTCTCCCACTGAGGCCAGACTTGGCAGCCCTCTGCTATATATGTGTTAGGGCTTCTAACTAGCATCTGTAAGCTCTTTGGTTGGTGGCTCAGTCTTTGGGAGCTCCCAAAGACACTTTTGGTCTTCCTATGGAGTTGCCATCCCCTTCAGATTTTTCAATCCTTCCTCTAACTCTTCCATGGGGTCCCTGACGTCAGTCCAATGTTTTGCTGTGAATATCTGCAGTTGTCTCAGTCAGCTGCTGGTAGAGCCTCTCAGAGGACAACCATGCTATGCTCCTGTCTGCAAGCACAATACAGCATGGGTAATGGTGTTAGGGTTTGGTGTCTGCCCATGTGATGGATCCCAAATTGGGATGGTCTCTGGTCGGCAATTCATTCAGTCTCTGCTTCATTTTCTCCCTGTATTTATTTTAGACAGAAACAATTTTGGGTGGAAAATTTTGAAGGTGGATTAGTACCCCATTCCTTCACTGAGGGCCCTGTCTAGCTATTGCAGATGGTTTCCCACTGTTGGGCATTTTGACTAAGGTCACCCACATTAAGTCTTGGAAGCCATTCTTATCCCAGGTATCTTGACTTCCTAAAGGTTCTTACCACCGCTGGCCACGCATTTTTAAGAGGAAAGATTTACAATTTATATGCATTCATAAATGACAATCTGTAATAATTAATAAGTGCTAAACCCCCAGAGCTCCCTGCTTCCAAACTCTGTGGGAGAGAGAGCTCATCGCCCAGATGTGTGGGCAATCCTGAGACTGCAGGGCAGGAGAGACCGCCACTTCTGCCCACCTCTGCCCACATTCCTGGCCCAAGAGGAAACTGTATAGAGCCTCTGGGAACAGGAAGATAGGGTTAGTCAAGCTGCAGGAGCCCTGCAGTCCAGACTACGCCCTGATCTGAACGGACCCCATCAAACAGCTCCCTGTACCCGAATCCCCTGGGAGGGAGAGCTAGATCTTCAGAGGGGCAGACACACCTGGGAAACCAGAGGAGACTACACTCTACCTACACTTCTGACTCTAGAGGAAAACACCTAGCACCATCTGGGCCACCTGTGCGCAGGGACACAGGAGAAGGAGGGGCAGGCCCTTTTGGTTGCTAGCCTCATGGAGAGCTGAAACCTAGCCCCAAGAAGCCACTTCAGACCTGAGACCAGAGGTAATACCAACTTTTTTGCTCCAAGTGACCTGCCTGGTGGACTAAGGACACAGGCCCACAGGAACAGCTGAAAGCCAATGAACAGGAACGCCTACATACCTGAAAGCACAACACTAGAACACTCTGTTCCCATAACTGGCTGAAAGAAAACAGGAAAACAGGTCTACAGCACTCCTGACACACAGGTCTATAAGACAGTCAAGCCACTGTCAGAAATAGCAGAACAAGGTAACACCAGACACAAACTGATGGCGAGAGGCAAGTACAGGAAGCCAAGCAACAGAAACCAAGACTACATGGCATCAACGGAGCCCAATTCTCCCACCAAAGCAAACACTGAATATCCAAACATACCAAAAAAGCAAGATCTAGATTTGAAATCACATGTGATCATGATGATAGAGGAAATTGTCTGAAGAAGCAAGCTGGAGTAGCCATTCTAATATTGGAAAAAATCGATTTTCAACCAAAAGTCATCAAAAAAAATAAGGAAAGACACTTCATATTTATCAAAGGAAAAATCCACCAAGATGAACTCTCAATCCTAAATAACTATGCTCCAAATACAAGGGCACCTACATACATAAAACAAAACTTACTAAACCTCAAAGCACGCATTGTACCTCACAGAATAATAGTAGGAGATTTCAACACCCCACTCTCATCAATGGAAAGATCATAGAAACAGAAATTAAACATAGACATAGACAGACTAACAGATGTTATAAACCAAATGGACTTAACAGATATTTATAGAACATTCTATCCTAAAACAAAAGGATATACAATCTTCTCACCACCTCATGGTACTTTCTCCCAATTTGACCATATAATCGGGCAAAAAAACAGGCCTCAACAGTTACAGAAAGATAGAAATAATCCGACGCATCCTATCAGCCACCACAAGCTAAAGCTGGTCTTCAATAACAATAAGGAAAGAACGCCCACATATACATGGAAATTGAACAATGTTCAGTGATGACCTGGTCAAGGAAGAAATAAAGAAAGAAATTAAAGTCTTTTTGAATTTAATGAAAATGAAGGTACAACGTACCAAAACTTATGGGACACAATAAAAGCTGTGCTAAGAGGAAAATTCATAGCTCTGAGTGCCTGCAGAAACCAAATCAAATAAATCAGCAGCTTGATAGCACACCTAAAAGCTCTAGAACAAAAACAAGCAAATACCCCCAGAAGGAGTAGAAGGCAGGAAATGATCAAACTCAGAGCTGAAATCAAGCAAGTAGAAACAAAAAGGACTATACAAAGAACCAACAGAACTAAAAGCTGGTTCTTTGGGAAAATCAATAAGATAGATAAACCCTTAGCCAGACAAACGAGAGGACACAAAGAGTGTGACCAAATTAACAAGATCAGAAATGAAAAGGGAGAAAAACAACAGAATCAGAGGAAATTCATAAAATCATCAGATCCTACTGCAAAAGCCTATATTCAATAAAACTTGAAAATCTGTAGGAAATGGACAATTTCCTAGACAGATACCAGATACTGAAGTTAAATCAGGAACAGATATATCATTTAAACAACCCCATAACTCCTAAAGAAATAGAAGCAGTCATTAAAGGTCTACCAACCAAAAAGAGCCCAGGTCCAGATGGGTTCAGTGCAGAATTCTATCAGACCTTCATAGAAGACCTCATACCAATACTATCCAAACTATTCCACAAAACTGAAACAGACGGAGTGCTACCAAATTCTTTCTATAAAGTCACAATTACTCTTATACCTAAACCACACAAAGACCCAACAAAGAAATAGAACTTCGGACCAATTTCCCTTATGAATCTTAAGGCAAAAATACTCAATAAAATTCTTGCAAACCGAATCCAAGAACTCATCAAAACAATCATCCATAATGATCAAGTAGGCTTCATCCCAGGTATGCAGGGATGGTTTAATATACAGAAAACCATCAATGTAATCTACTATATAAACAAACTGAAAGATAAAAACCACATGATCATTTCATTAGATGCTGAGAAAGCATTTGGCAAAATTCAACACCCCTTCATGATAAAAGTCCTGTAAAAACAGGAAGTCAAGGCCCATACCTAAACATAGTAAAAGCCATACACAGCAAACCAGTAGCTAACATTAAACTAAATGGAGAGAAACTTGAAGCAATCCCACTAATATCAGGGACTAGACAAGGCTGCCTACCCTCTCCCTACTTATTCAATATAGTTCTTGAAATTCTAGCCAGAGCAATCAGACAACAAAAGGAGATCAAGGGGATACAGATTGGAAAAGAAGAAGTCAAAATATCACTATTTGCAGATGATATGATAGTATATTTAAGTGATCCCAAAAATTCCACCAGAGAACTACTAAAGCTGATAAACAACTTCAGCAAAGTGGCTGGGTATAAAATTAACTCAAATAAATCAGTAGCCGTCCTCTACACAAAAGAGAAACAAGCCGAGAAAGAAATTAGGGAAACGACACCCTTCATTACAGTCCCATATAATATAAAATACCTCAGTGTGACTTTGACCAAGCAAGTAAAAGATGGGTATGATAAGAACTTCAAGCGTCTGAAGAAAGAAATTGAAGAAAATCTCAAAAGATGGAAAGATCTCCCAAGCTCAAGGATTGGCAGGATTAATATAGTAAAAATGGCCATTTTACCAAAAGCAATCTACAGATTCAATGCGATCCCCATTAAAATTCCAATCAAATTCTTCATAGAGTTAGAACAATTTGCAAATTCATCTGGAATAACAAAAAACCCAGGATACCAAAAACTATCGTCAAGAATAAAAGACTTCCAGGGGAATCACTATCCCTGAACTCAAGCAGTACTACAGAGCAATAGTGATTAAAAAAATAATAAACTATGTGGTATTGGTACAGAGACAGGCAGGTAGACCAGTGGAATAGAATTGAAGACCCAGAAATGAACCCACACACCTATGGTCACTTGATTTTTGACAAAGGAGCCAAAACCATTCAATGGAAAAAAGATAGCATTTTCAGCAAATGGTGCTGGTTCAACTGGAGGTCAGCAAGTAGAAGAATGCAGATCCATCCATTCTTATCACCCTGTACAAAGCTTAAGTCCAAGTGGATCAATGACCTCCATATCAAACCAGATGCACTCAAACTAATAGAAAAAAAGTTTGGAAGAATCTCAAACACATGAGCACGGGAGAAAATTTCCTGAACAAAACACCAATGTCTTATGCTCTAAGATCAATAATCGACAAATGGGATCTCATAAAACTACAAAGCTTTTGTAAGGCAAAGGACGCTGTTGTTAGGACAAAACGGCAAACAACAGATTGGGAAAAGATCTTTACCAATCCTACAACAGACAGAGGCCTTATATACAAAATATACAAAGAACTCACAAAGTTAGACTGCAGGGAGACAAATAACTCTATTAAAAAATGGGGTTCAGAACTAAACAAAGAATTCACAGCTAAGGAATGCCAAATGGCTGAGAAACACCTAAAGAAATGTTCAACATCTTTAGCCCTTAGGGAAATGCAAATCAAAACAACCCTGAGAGTTCACCTCACACCAGTGAGAATGGCTAAGATCAGAAACTCCAGCAACAGCAGATGCTGGCAAGGATGCGGAGAAAGAGGAACACTCCTTCATTGTTGGTGGGATTGCAGACTGGTACAACCATTCTGGAAATCAGTCTGGAGGTTCCTCAGAAAATTGGACATTGAACTGCCTGAGGATCCAGCTATACCTCTCTTGGGCATATACCCAAAAGATGCCCCAACATATGAAAAAGACACGTGCTCCACTATGTTCATAGCAGCCCTATTTATAATAGCCAGAAGCTGGAAAGAACCCAGATGCCCTTCAACAGAGGAATGGATACAGAAAATGTGGTACATATACATAATGGAATATTACTCAGGTATCAAAAACAATGACTTTATGAAATTGGTAGGCAAATGGTCGGAACTGGAAAATATCATCCTGAGTGAGGTAACCCATTCACAGAAAAACACACATGGTATGCACTCATTGATAAGTGGCTATTAGCCCAAATGCTTGAATTACCCTAGATGCCTAGAACAAATGAAACTCAAGACGGATGATCAAAATGTGAATGCTTCACTCCTTCTTTAAAAGGAGAACAAGAATAACCTTGGGAGGGCATAGTGAGGCAACATTTAAAACAGCGGCTGAAGGAACACCCATTCAGAACCTGCCCCACATACATGTGGCCCATATATGTACAGCCACCAAACTAGATAAGATGGATGAAGCAAAGAAGTGCAGGCCGACAGGAGCTGGATGTAGATCTCTCCTGAGAGACACAGCCAGAATACAGCAAATACAGAGGCGAATGCCAGCTGCAAACCACTGAACTGAGAATAGGACTCCCGTTGAAGGAATCAGAGAAAGGACTGGAAGCGCTTGAAGGGGCTTGAGACCCCATATGAACAACAATGCCAAGCAACCAGAGCTTCCAGGGACTAAGCCACTACCTAAAGACTATACATGGACTGACCCTGGGCTCCAACTCCACAGGTAGCAAAGAGTAGCCTAGTAAGGGCACCAGTGGAAGGGGAAGCCCTTGGTCCTGCTAAGGCTGGACCCCCAGTGAACAGGATCCTTTTGGGGAAGGTGGCAATTGGGGGAGGATGGGGAAGAGAACAACCCTATAGAAGGGGAGTGGGAATGGTTAGGGGGATGTTGACCTGGAAACCGGGAAAGGGAATAACATTTAAAATGTAAATAAAAAATACCCAAACTAATAAGGATGGAAAAAAATGTAAAAAAAAAAGAAGTGCTAAACCATAAACCAACTGAAATAATCATACACTAACAAATTTGCACCACACACACACACAAACACACACAAATTGCAATCACATTTGGATATGTAACGTAAAATTTGAAGTTATATAATACATTGTATAAATCACCTCAGGTACATGTGTTTCCTTATTGGTTTAAGAAGATTCATTCATTCATTCATTCCAAAGATATTTTTAAGCATACATTTTACAACTAAAATTCTAACCAGAAATATTCTGTTTAACATGAGTATTACAAGTAGTATTTCATCTAGTCTCTAAACAATTATGCTAAAGGGAGCCATTCTTGTTAAAATAATTTTGAATACTTTCCTCTTTGATGTTGCTTCATTCCTTTCTACCTGATTAACTTGGTGGTGGGAAAGAGTTGACAAGTGTGTGTATTTATGAGATCCAGTTAAGACAACTTTGGTTAAGTCTTTAAGGTTTTACACTTATCCTTATGGTGACCCAGTCAGGACAGACATGCAAATGTGTATTTCTATTCAGTATAGGAATTCTACATTTCCTTGACCATTTTTCCTGGGTTGTAGTTTAGGGCCACCTTCATAGTGTCTCAACATTGTATAAAAACAAATATTTTTCCCAGTCCAGATTGTTGACTCTCTGTGACTAAGAGTCTGTACTCTGATACCTTTATTTCCTGAGTAGTTTATTATTTAAGTAAATCTATTCTGAAAAAATTTTATGAGGATGTTCACAACTTATGTATGAGAATAGTAACAACTCTTTTCTTATCTCTAATTTTTAAGTTAAACCATATTACAATACATAAAATGTTAAAAGCAAAATCAGTATGAGGAGACCTTAATTGAGGGTAATAAATATTTAAATGGCTAAGTCTTACTCCTGCAAAATATTATGACGTTAACCAAGGCAAAATTAAATCTCTAGTGAGTAGATATTTTAAATGCTCTCTACACAGTTGAATGGAGAATTAGAGTATACCGTTTGGTGGCCCGTGCCTTTAATCCCAGTACTCTGGAGGCAGAGGCAAGCAGATCTCTGAGTTGAAGGCCAGCCTGGTCTTCAGATTGAGTTTCAGGACAGCAAGAGAATTCCTGTTTTGAAAAACCAAAGGGAATAAAAGAAAAAAGGAAAAGAATTAAGAAATAAATAAACTTCTGAAAACCATCACCAACCACCACTACTACCACCAACAAAACCCAGAAAATAAAACTGGTTATTTTGGTTATTTCTGTCAACCAACACAACTTTGGTATAACTACCTGACTCATTTATTTTAGTAAAGTAACTAGAATATTTTTAACAACTTAAACTCATGTACTTATGGTGAAGTTGCCATATAATATTCATATAATTATATCATATCACTGAAAAAATTTCAGATGCTTACATTTCTGCTGGGAGAAGGTAAGGATGAGTCAAGAGGGACATGAGGAAGGGGAATCTACCAGAAAAATGACAAATCTTTGTCTCGGGGCATACTTGAGGTACACAGCTTAGTTGCCTGTGGAATAAAAGATAACTTCTTATTCCTTTTATCTCCACATTTATTTCACTGAAAAACTTCCAGGAAAAAAAAAACGAAGAATTTTTTTTTGTTTTGTTTTTTAGAAAACTTGAAAATAATAAAACACCTTTCGGGATAGCAGTATCAAACTTTGTGTCTTAAAGGAGATTTTACATCTTAAAAGAACCCACTGCTAATTAAATCACCACAGTTTGCTGCAGCACTGAACAAAGATAGTGAAATGGTAAAAAGAAATAAATTCCCTGGGGTCTTTCCCTCTTCTCAGAGCCTTTTCCACCGGGTATTAGCAAATATATCATTCTTTTGTTAACTGGGGATAAATCCTTGACGGGCTCCCTCCCCTGTCTTCTTGCCTCTTTCTTCTGTCTAGAAGGCTTGGTTTGTTTTTCCTGATGGCGTTGGAAATGTCTAAGGGACCACAGCTGTGCCAGCCCACACTGTGAACAGCAAGTGAAGAAGAAACAATGTGGCTGTTTTAACACCTTGCAAATAGTAACTTGTTTCTGCTGCTTGACTTTTTTTTTTTTTTTGCCCCTGGACATCCCACAGTATGATAATCAATACCGCAGGCTTCCTCTTTGACTCAGAGAGATATTTCCAATTCAAAGGAAATATAGGGTTTTTTTTTTTAAATCATCATGCATTGCAATCTTTTCCACACAGTGAGAAATCCATTATCGTCCTCAAAATTTTCCACCAAATCCTCATAAATTACCCCTTAAAACATATGCACACTGTAACAGCAGCTGCAAAGGCCTTGCCCTTCCTCTTCTCACCCCATTCTTTGCCCCAGTGGAACCAAACAGCAAAGTCGATCAAATGGTGTATATTGCACATTTTAGGACACAGCACTGGTCATGACTTCGGTATAATAAACATGCATATTTGAAAAATATTGAGGCATACTTTTATATGCTGCAGGTGTTTAATAAGTACTCCACAAAGTCACTGCTAGAATAGACACCACTCTATTTACTAACAACCAGCAGCTCCTTTCTAAGTATTTTGGTTAGGAGTCCCAATATCTGATGTACAAGCAAGTCAGAGGCCTGTGATCTTATCTGAGTAGAGATCACTGTCCAAATCCTAGAGGTATTGTTTCTTAAAAGCTTGCAGTCTTCAACATAAATTAGTTTCTCAGACGAGTTAGAACAAGGTGCTTCTGAGTATCAAGGCTAACTGCTTTGTTAGGAAACATACTATTGAACTGTCGGTCACTCTGAGACTGTGAACCCCATCTCTGCCCAGGGTTTTTCTTCCATCAAGAGCAAAAAGCAGCAGAAAAGACCCAGAAAGAGTGGTGCAAAGTACTTTGCCGGAAGAAGCACTCGTTTTATTGTTCGGTAATATCTGAGACTCGATATAAAGCTATTGAGTTATTGTAATGCAATAAGCACTAATTCTTAACTTAGGTTAATGGATAAGTTCTAAGAAAGATACTCAATGGCATTCACTTGCAAGATTTCCCAAAGGTTTTAAGAGTCTACCTGCTTGAATCGTGTTGTTTTTTGGGTGTCTTGTATGTGACTAAAAATCTGCTTTGCCATCTCAACTAATAAAAACATACACACACACATGGATACACGCAAACACACATAATTTCTTTAAAAATATATAAAGAGTTTAGAATCTCAGAACTTGACAAAGAAAGGGGATAGAAAATAAACCATTTCAAGTGGCACCTCCTTTTGGCTATTCTCTGATGTCACTATTCAAATGTCATCGGTCGCTTGCTTCTGGCCCCTTCTGGTTCTATCTGCTTGGTTTTAAATCTGTACCTACTTTGCCTGTTTTTGAAATGAACATAAACTTTTGTTTGCAGTGACTATATGAAAGATGTAGAAGATGGGCATATGAACCCTCTCAGAAATTGTAAATAAAATCAAAACTTTTTTGTAAAACCCTATTGCTGATGACACAACATATTTCAGATCCAGGACACAAAGAAATCAAGATAGATCCGAACTGGTAGCCTCTTTCCTACTGGCCGGCAATCACAGTGCTTGAAGATCAATGGTCTGAACCAGCTATAGACACTGTAGGCTTCCACACCAACCTGACAAGCAAGACCTTCCCACTGGGACAATAGTGACATGGCCCTTGTGTAGTGACCAACCAGTACATTTGGACTTAAAGCCCATTCTTTTGGAGGGAATATACACCTGGTACTGTAAACCCTGTCAAAAGCCAGCAGTTAGAGAAATCACAGGCTCCAGAGGAAATTTTACTACTCATGCTTTTAAACAGGAATGTAGTCAAATACCTTCAAATCATTTACATTTAAATCCACAGAATATTAATTCTCTCAGCCTGGGTCAAAGAAGCGTCTTTTTGTACAGCATAATATTTAGACGTGAGAAACATAAATTGCCAAAGTGCTGAGAATAGGCATCTCTTGAATATCAACCTTATGAAGAAATCTGTGTTACCCACTCAACGGTCTAGGGACCTTCATCAAAACAAAGGTCAGAGAGAATTTAAGAGCAGGAAGACAGAAAAGAGAAGTAGGAAACATTTTCTTCTAGAGATGGAATGGTCACCTTAAGGATGAACACACATCCACTGTTGCTATATGCACAAGACCTACACACACACACACACACACACACACACACACACACACACACACACACACAGGCATGCACTGAAGTAGGAAGGAACTTTTGGGAAGATGAAGAGAGATCGAACTAGGAGAAAAGAAAGGCCAATGAGAAATGAATATAATAACAACACTTTGTATTCATGTGTATAATTATAAAAACAAAACAAAAATAATTAAATGACCACCATTTTAAAAGAAGAAAAATTTTACTAAAAAAAGACATGTGACCATGAGACACTACTTTTGTTAGCATAAACATTAATGAATGCTGGCTTACTCTTCCTAGCTTCCTCGGCTTTCTTTTTTATACAAGACTACCTACCTAGGTACCTGCCCAGGGTCAGTACCACCCACAATGTGCTGGGCCCTACCACATTAATAATAATATTTTTTAAAAAGATATCCATCAAATTTGCCCATAGACCAATCTTCTAGATGTATTTTCTCAGTAGAGAGTACCTCTTTCCAAATGGCTCTAGCTTGTGTCAAGTTGACATAAATCTAACCAACAAAGACCTTAATCCCAGGACATAGAACTACCAGGAGACACCCTAACATATCTTCTACATTACAGACAGATCCATCCTTACTTCTACTTTTCTGGGCTATTTTTTTTATACTAAAATATCTTTAACAGTTACTCTGGTATGCATGTGGTATTTCCACTGAGAGCGGATGTGTTAAATATTTGGTTCTCAGTGTGCCATTGGGAGATGGTAGATTGTTAGACTGAGGTGGAATGTGTTCTCGGAGGGTTTGTGAAACCCCAGATTCTTGTTTCAGAGATACACTGACAGCTGCCCTCATAGAAATATGATGTCACACAATCATGAGGTCCTTGCTACAGAAAAGCTGATGCAAATTTCACACGAGCCTCTGAATATGCAGAGCTATAAGCACTTCTGATACAGAGTTAGCCTGCCTCAGACACTGTTAGAGTCACAAATATAAAAGCAGATGAATTCTGCACTCAATGATTTCTGCCCTAGCTTTCCTATATATTGAACTTATGCTAAACTAGAAAAGATAGTGAGATAATTGATGAAAAATGATTTTAAATACATGTTGGATAGCAGCAGTTCCTTGGGAACTGAGTTCAAGAATCTCCGTCTGAGTATAACATACCTTTCCCATACAAAAGGTAAAACTGAGGGAGACATGTGCACACAGGCAGGAAGAACAGCTATCTGACATCCTAGACAGTTCAGACCCCTTTATACATGAGAAAAGCAAGAAGTTTCCCATTCAACATTAAAACCCTGGTCTAAGAGGTCCAAGGGTATCACTACAGAGAGACTAAGATTGATTTCCTCTTTATGCAATACCACAGGAGAGTTTCTCTCCACACACTGGTGGCATTGAACACCTAAGAACAGCACACAGAATGTGAATGTAAAAGCAGAAGAAAAAATTCACCAAATGAGTTGGCAGAAAAACTAAGCAGACTCTCAGAGACCAAAATTGCCTACAAAGTACAAACCCATAAAGCCCCAAAGCACTAAAACCAATGTTTCCCAGAGTTTTATATAAACAGTCCATGAGCCTGACTTATGGGAGAGAGAAAGAGACAGAGAGAGAGAGAGAGAGAGAGAGAGAGAGACAGAGACAGAGACAGAGAGACAGAGAGACAGAGAGACAGGGAGGGAGAGAGATATGCAGAGATACAGAGACACAGAGAGAGAGAGACAGAGAGACAGAGAGACAGAGACAGGGAGGGGGAGAGATATGCAGAGATACAGAGAGAGAGAAAGAGAGAGAGAGAGAGAGAGAGAGAGAGGAAATAGAGAAGGAAAGAAAGAAAGACCTGTTTTGTGCAAGTTGCAAAGTTAGAACAGATATTCTGAAATCATGTTGGACACTTGAAAGGCTTCCACTCTACGGAAGGGAAAGACAGCTTGGTCTATTCAACACTATTTCCTCTTCCTGAGCACCGGAAGAGGCTATGCTTCTGTCTCTCCTATTAAGTCTGGTAGGCGCTGTGAGGGAGTACTCTGGCCAGCAGACTGTGGGTAGAAATTCCATTTCCTGTCATGGCCCTTTGTAGGTAATGGGTTCCAGATAGTACTAGAAGATTACAGAACAGTCCACTCTACCTCAGACTTGGCATAAAGAGAGAGAATTTATTTCCTAAGCCACTAACAAGATTTGGGGTTTATTTTTAAACTGAATTTAGTCTATCTTGATCATTATAATAAATGAACCAAGAAAAACAAAGTGTCCAACTAAAAGAAATAACAGAAGCACCTGCCCTCAAACCTATGGGAACAGTGTTAATAGATAGGATACAAAACAATAGTCCATCAGAAAAATGATAGGGCCTTTACAGTGTCAGAGTTCCCCAAGTATCTTGCAGGATTCAACTCAAATTCTCTGTCAGAGAACAAATGATAAATGTGGGTTCACATATTTGAAAAGATAAGATTGCAAGGATTATGATATAACAAATAAAAGCCACAAAACAGAATACAAACCACTGAAGGCAATGGAGAAATGAAATGAACTCTACCACTGTGAAAACATAAAATTAGCACAAATATAAAACAGCTCAAATGGTTCCTTGTAGAAAATATTGAGTTAAAATATAATTGAACATTGAAAGTGTTTCCAAACTTCTCCCGTAGATTTAGAAACATAGACACACAGGAACAAAACTCTCACCGTTGAATTTCAGAACTCCAAATCAGACAGGAGTTTGACTCACTAAGGAGAACCAGTGAAGGGAAAGGCAAGAAGCTATGACCTGGACCTCAGCAGGGAAAGGCATTGTAGATGGTAGGAAGAAAATGGATGCTGTCTGTATAAAAGTAAGGTTGCAGTGGGTTGGCCTAACGCTGCTCGTATTCTAATGCTAATTTGGGATCCCTTAAGACTGGTTGCCCCAGAGACTAGAGAGTCCTCATGTCAAACTTGAGTAGCCATGCTTTCAAGTTATTTCTAACTGGTAAATGAAATGCCTATAGCCAATAGGTGGGCAGAAGAGACAGAGGTGGACTTTAGGTTTCAAGGGCTTAGGTAGAGAGGAAGACCACAAGGAAAAATACCATGCAGGAGAGAAGGAAGGAGACACCTCCATGGGTTAAGGGAGCATGGCACTAAGGGCTGCCCAATTAGAGTTAAGAGCAGCCCAGAAGGAGCACAGTAAATAGTGAGTGATAACTCGAAGTTATTGATAGGGAAGTAGACTCTAACAGCATGGAGGGTAGGCAGTGCCCAGTTATTGTGCTATTCAAGGCTTATTGTAAATACAAAGGCTGTGAGTGTGTCTTTCATCCAGGAACTCAATAACCAAAGGCAAGATAGAAACCCTGGGCCAGGATTTAAAGTAACTCTACAACATAAGGGAGATGCAAACCACAGGGAAGTGCTTGAAATTGTTACTATACAAGATGAAATTGACCAAAAAATAGAATTCTATCTAGAATTCACATCACGGTGCAGATTTAATTTTGTTTTCAAATAGATTTAATGGTAGGAAAAAAGTAAGCAGGTAGCTAGTGAGTTGGAAAGGAGGAACATCAGCAAATACAAACGAAAGAAGGCAATTCAGAAGGGATGAGCATTTTTAAGTGCTGTTGTTTAGGGAAGGGTTGCTGTGTTCATGGTGCCGAGAAGAGAAACCAGGGCCTTGAAGGTGGTAGGCAGGTATTCTATCACTGAACACCCCCAGACATACAGGACAAACGTCCCCCCCAAAAGAACAAAACAATACCAAAACAACCTCTAATTCACATTCAATTGACCTTCAAACAAAGAAGGTGAAAGAAAAAGATGGGTATCTGACAAGAGAAATGTCCAGAAATAACGAGAGTCACTTCTGGATCAATAGATCTCAAAAACAACTATAAATGAATGAATGGATGAATAAATAAATAAATAAATGAATGAATGAATGAATGAATGAATAAATAAACAAACAAACAAACCAATTAAACCATCCTACAATAAGATCATTCCAGGGAAACTGGAGAACACCGAATAAAAAAGGAAGATAATTAAAAACCCAACATAAAGAACATAACTACTACAAAGGACTGACATTTAACTAACCATGTATTTCTTAACAATGGAAGAAGAGAGAGAATTAGATTAAATTTTCAAAGCCCAGACAGGAAAAACAATTTTCAGTATATACCCACTCAGACCAAAATTTGAGAACTGGGATAAATTAAAGACGTTTCGTGCAAACATTTACTGAAAGTTCTATGACCAACAAATGTTCATTAAAGGAACTTCCAACAAATGTACTTTGAGAAAACCGATCTAAGAAGAAAAGCTAAGACGTAAAACGTACCAACTCTAGAAAATGGTAAACACATGAATAAATCATTGAAATATTGACTATCAAACAATATGCGAATATGTTAGGTCTTAAAAGTTAATGGGGAAAAAGTTCCCTATTTAGAATAAATTTAAAATAATGGGCATTTTTTTTGCTGCAAAAGTGGACAAAACCAGATAAATTATATATGCTGTATTTTGGAAGGATCAGAAAACTGCAGGGCAACAAACTAAAATTCCAGAAAGAAGAAAAAACACTTTTATGTGAGGAAAAGGGCTTATCTTTCTTTATTCCTGAGGCACTGATGGTTTTGCGTGCTTGCGGAGTATCAGGCTTGACTAATAGTTAGCAGAGGGCTAGAGGCCAGAAAAAGATTGGAAGCAGGAAAGGTTTTGTAAGTCTGTGGGACTGCTTAAAACAAACCGGATCCACGAAGAATTGCAAACACCCTATTGCTTTTCCTACAGGACACGGGTGGAGCAGGTGTCTGTACAAGAGGCTGGGGTTTGGGCCAAATCTTCTGGAAAACAACACAAAATGCCCAGAAATATTAGAGAAACGTTCCAATACCAAGTTCACCACTAGTCTTATCTTTAAAGAAGCTTCTATATTTAAAATATTCTATATTTTAAAGAAGCTTTTATATTTTCTAAGTCATAGGATTAGGTGAAAAAGGCCAGGCTGCAATCTTCCAACCACGAGAAGACAGCATTCATTCCACCAGCTTCCTGGGCAAACGGCTGTTCATGGATAAGGGAAACGGAAAAGCCATAAAAAGGCAAAGTGAAAGCAGACTAAGTTTCTAAAGTGGAAACCTAGCCCCCAACTTGTGTATGCCTGAGTGGACTGAGAGGATCCACCTCTTTCTAATTGCCAGCAGAGGAAAACCAGCAGTTTGAAAGCCAGTCACAGTGCATGACTGGTTATCTCGGATGTGATGGCCAGCATACTTAGAAGCCCTTGGTCCTGCCAAGGTTCGACCCCTCAGAATAGGGGAATGTCAGGGCAGAGAGGAGGGAAGGGGTGGATGGATGGGTGGGGGAACACCCTCATAGAAGAATTGGTAGGGGATGGGATAGGGGATTTGTGGACAGGAAACCTGGAAAGGGGATAACATTTGAAATGTAAATTTAAAAAAATTTAATAAAAATGGGGGCGGTGGGGGATGCAGGGCCTGCTGGTGGGTAGCCTGTGAAGCAGACTCAGGGGGAAAAAACAACTAAAAATGTAGATGAGAAAGTATGACCACCACTCATGAGCAAGGGAGAGAAGGGGTGTAGAAACCTATGAGCAGTAAGTCAAATGCCATAGGAAAATTGAGGACAATATAGATCAGACGGTAGTAATTGGGGAGAACTGCAGGGCGTCAAAGGAAATTAAGAGTTCTCTACACAGAGGCAAATATATAGAGCTAAGGAACTAATGGATTAGTGCAAGGTCAGACAACATACATACAAACCAGACCATCAGCTAGGAAAACAGTGTGAAAATGTGAAGAAAAATGTAAGAAACATAATTGTGAAGGAAGGTGAGAAAAAAGTTGTCTTTGCCCCAGTATTCCACACAAAAGTTTGAAGGAAAAAAAAACCTGCTTTCTCATTTAAAATTCTTCAGCACAATATATTTTAATATTGTCTTTGGTTTCTACCAACCCTCCCAGGCCCTCCCACCTCCCTGTCTACCCAGTTCTTACTTTGTCTCTCTAAAACAAAAACAAAAGTCAAACAAAGAAACAAAGAAATGACAAATCAATAAGATCAAAAAAATTAGCAGACATAATGGAAAAAAACAAGCCCATACCAAACAAAACAAACAAACAAGGAGATGCGAACATGGAATTTGTTTTACATTGTCCAGGTACTTCCGGGCATGGAGCCTGTGCTGAAGTGTGATTGATACATCCAGTGACTTCCCATTGGAGAAAACCAGTTTTCTTTGTGTCAGCAGGAATGGATTACAGGTGGGACGCTCATATACTTTGTCCTTTCAATGCTAGGACCCCTGTCTAGCTTGAACCTACGCAGGTCCTATGTATTCTATCTCAGTCTTTGTGGGCTCACATGATAGTGCATGGAAGGACACGTTTTCCTTCAGATCATCTACGGCTCTTACTACCTTCCTGCTTCCTCTTTTACGTAGATATCTGAACTTTGAAGAGAAGACTTTAGCAAAGACACCCCCCTCCCCAATTAGGACTAAGTGCTCCAAAGTCCCTCATTTAGTACATTGTCCAGTTGTGGATTAATTTCTGTGTTAATCTCCGTCGACTACAAGAAGAAGCTTCACTGATGAAGGTTGGATAATACACTATGGGTATAGCAATATATCATTAGGAGCCATTTTATTGCT
Source organism: Rattus norvegicus (assembly GCF_021556685.1). Taxonomy (NCBI): domain Eukaryota; kingdom Metazoa; phylum Chordata; class Mammalia; order Rodentia; family Muridae; genus Rattus; species Rattus norvegicus. The sequence continues at coordinate 50,021,562 of NC_141540.1, forward strand.
ATGCTCCTTTAGCACCATAATAGCAGTAGATATTCCCCTAGGCCATCTGGTCTCATCTTCTTGGCTAGTTTAGCAGTGTCACGTATGGGTTTCATCTCTCGGAGCAGTCCTTAAATCCAGTCTAAAAATATTTGGTTACCCCCATAATATTTGTGGCATTATTACATCAGCACGTCTTGCAGGCAGTTCATTCCTGTGGGTTGCAAGGGTTTATAGCTGGATGATACTGATGATGAATTGTATTATTCAGTAACATGCAGACTACCTTCCCTATCCATGAGCACCAGTCAGTAGAGGTGAAGCATAGAGATGAAAGGAATTTTCGTGAACTCACCATTATGATGGGAAAGACAATGTCCCAACTAGAAACCTTGTGGGTACCAAGTAAAACCTCCAGTACCTTGAATGGGTTACGTCTTGTTAAGTCATTGGCCAAAAGGGATCCCAGGACATCACCCAAACGTCGCAGGCTGTTTCCAAAGCTATCAGTTGCTCCCCATAACTTGGGTGCTAAGGACCTATTACCGATGGTGACACTTAACTCCTGTCATCAAACAAGAGATTTGGTGAAGAGGCTTGCATTTGGAAATTTTAGAAAGCTCCAGAGGCAAGTGCGTTAGGGAATGAAGTACAACTGGGATGTAGGAGAAGCTGAGTTGAGCTACACTGGAAAGAGATCTCTGGGTTCTCTAAGATCCCTGCAGGGATCCTGGAACCAAAAAGGCCCTTCAGAGATGTCTCAAAGGAGGCAAGAGAATTGGGCACTTTTATACGATCTGTTGTTAATGAATGTAGTTACCTCTGGGAGGAAGCATAAAACCTGGGCAAAGCAGTTCTATTTGGCAGAAGGCCCTGACACTTCAGGGATTCAGCTGTGAGTTGTCAGCAATCAACATTCCTAACAGCTGGGAATGTTAGGAATAAGTGGGCATCGGGGCGTCTCACCACGGCCCCCACTATAGTTCACACCTGCGCGCTCAGAGCCCCATTTCAAAATAAGTTCACCCAGCTGGGACCAACTCCTCCAGGAGTCTGGTCTATCTCCTTTCCTGTATAAATTTACAAGAACAAAGTTCATGGAAACACTGCGGCCCTCACCGCTGCAGCTGTTCTCAGAGTTATAACATGAGCATTGTCTCCCTCTGCTAGTCACCGTTTCAGTCACCCTTGGCTAGCACTTCTGCTCACACAGGTGGCCCCAGCAGTGAGGGCGAATCCATACACTCATTTCTGAGCCTCTGTACCCTAAATGCCTCAGAACCTGGAAGCCTCTTTTATTGATTTATAATTAAAAAAAAAACTTTAAAAAGAAGGAACTGAGAAGATGGATCAGTGGGTAAGGGCACTTTCTGCTCAAATATAAGGACCTTTGTTCAAATTTCTGGAATGCACATAAAAGCCAGGAATGGTCAGACAGCACTGCAGTGGTGGTTGGGGGGTGACAGTTACAGATAGGAGGGACAATGGGGCATGTTGATTGAAAGCTCAGCTTCAGGTTCAGTGAAGAACCCCTTTTTTCTAAGGTAATACAGCATAGAGTAAAAGAACAGGACACCGAATGCCTTCAGCTGGCCTCAGCAGGGTGAACATGGGTGTGTATCCACACATACAAACATGGACACATACCACACACACACACACACTACACACACACACACACACACACACACACACACACACACACACACACACTGCTCAAGGAAATGAAAGGATCTATATTTGGATCTTTTAGGTTCCAAACTGTCTCGTGTCACTTCACAGTACTACACAACTCTTCCCTCAGACGACTGGGTCAGCCAGCCCTGTCAGTATGAAAACTTCTTCCTGTTTGTCAGTCTCTCTCATCAAGACTCAAATAAAGAAGCTTTGGGCTAGAGAGATGGCTCAGTGATTATGAGCACTGACTGCTCTTCCAGAGGTTCTGAGTTCAATTCCCAGCAACCACATGGTGGCTCACAACCATCTGTAGTGTGGATCCGACGCCCTCTTTTGGTGTGTCTGAAGACACCTACAGTGTACCCACATACATGAAATAAATAAATAAATCTTTACAAAAAAGTTTCAAGCAGGAAACACAATGTAAACGTTCATAGCAATCATACTGAGGTGGCCTTGGAAGCCTCCCTTCTTTGGGAATATGTATCTCGAGAGTTTAAAAGGTTGATTCGGAAATCAAACTCTGCATACAGATCACCAAAAGTGACGGGAAGTAGAGTCATGCTTGCATCCTTGGATTCTGGTTCCTTGTAGTCTAATGGTTAGAGACAGAGTAACCTTTAATGACGTTAGTATGTAGATCTGCCCCGTGCCTGCAGTTGATATGGTGGCTTCTGATGACAGGCTCCAAGTGGCCTCCTTAGCTGCTGCCCCTTTCAGTTCTCCTCCCCTTACATGAGGATGTATGTTGTAGGTGCCACCAGTAGATCCTAAGTTACCTGCTTACTGTTACAACTCCTTTGCAGTGAAGGAGCTCATGGAACTGGACCTGTTATACCACATATCCTGTCAGTGAATTAAACGGATGCAAACACTCTCAGCAGTTATGGCTAGAGCTCTGCAGGCAAGTCTGACAGATGTATGTGTGTTAATTCCTGTCACTGTACATCAATACTTCTGGGATGTAACGAATATGATACACTCAATTTCTGGCTGGGTAACTGCTGTATTTGGTATCATCCATGGGCAGAAACTTATGGAAACACAACAGAGTCTTTATCTGGCAGGTTAGACGCCAGCAGTAGCTCTGTGAAGAGAATCCACACAAACTCCACACTCACTCTCACTGTGGTTCTACTCAGGAGCAGAGTGAAGAATGATAGACGGTGGTTGACATGGACCATTCAGAGAATCTTATCTTATCGAATGGCAATTCTGCTTCTTTACCACATTTTTTTTTCTCAGCCAAATGAAGCCTTCGATGTATGTGCTTTGGAAAATAACCTTTAAGCTTATCACCCTTTTTGTGAATGCAGTGTTAAGCTTTCTCAGTACTGAGACCTGGAGGGACAGTCAGGTAGACAAAGATTCCTGGATCACCCAGTGTGAGCTGGGGGTCAGGAATGTGGGTGTGAATTTGCCTCAGGGAGCAGCCAGTTCTTACTCTTCCTTGCATTACTTCAAAGTGACATCAGTTCTCATACCACCTGCCACAATCATCCTGCGTGGCATTTGTTTATCTTAGCTAAAGTCCTGGTTCATCACATTGTCACTGACATTGCCATTAGGTCTGTTGTGCAAGGAGATCAGTAGCACCACAATAATATATATAAGATACACCCCATAAAATTTCTGAGGCCAGGAATCTTGTGAAATGTCTATGCTTTCTAGGATAAGAGAGTCCTGATATCCTCCCACTCCCCAGAAAACAAACAAACTTTATAATTAACCCTACCTACAACTAAAGAAGAGTAACAATTATTAGTGGGCATTGGAGTTTCTAGGCAAAAGTCATATTTGAGCACTCTGTTCTGACTCATTAAACACGCATCTCTAAACCTGAGAACCGTAGCCTTAAAGAAAAGCTCTATATCAGGTCTGACCACAGAGAAATTTGTTCTGATTGAATGTTATGACCCAGAACATCCAATAATACTTAAACTACGCAGGGCAAGTAAAGCACTGAACAGGAACTTTGGCCAAACCAACTAGAAGAACCGCAAGCACCAGAAACAAAACCCATCCTCTGCTGCAGACAACTGTTCTCATTGATGAACTGTTCCTGCTTTCTGCTTGGAAAAAGCAAGGGTCTGACCGATGAGCATCAAGAGACTTCAAGACAGTAATCAATGGTCTTTTAACTGATCCACAAAGTCATCATTTGAGTATGCACAGCATTAACTGAGGAGAAAGTAGACATGGGCAAAACCCGTTAGTGTATAGTGGGTCCTCCAAGCACAGGAGAATTGCCGCAGAACCTGGCCTTGGTGCATTGCCTCCTCGGCCATCCTTCATACTAACAGTCGTAAAACCGTCTTCATGATCCCTTCACGGAGACTTAAGGAAGACTCTGTACAATACTTCAGTCAATCATTTAACAGAATGGAAATGATTGGCTAAAATTATATGTGTATCAAACAGATTAATATGTGAGTGAGCACGTCTATTGTGGTTATATTTATATAGAAGAGTCAAAGTATTCACCTAAAAAAAAAATGAAGATGCAGGATAGGAAAACCAAAAATGGCAATGTGAAACCTAGGCTGTGGATTCCTTATGTCGGTTAGATAGGGTGAGAAATAACCCGTAATTATTTTGAAGATATGGAGGGTTTGAAAGGACCAGCAATGTTTTGTTTCCTAGGCTTCTGATGGGCACATCAATAGTCAAGTACATTACTACATTTTTACCAATGGTGAAAACTTCACAGAATCCATAATAGAGTCTATGAGAATCTTGAAGAAACAAAATCAAACAATAAATGCATACCTAGTTTACAGAATATCAGTATTGTTTCTGGGTATAACTATATTGGAGAAGCATTGCTGTATGCCCTCAATATACTCCTTTGTAAGCATTTTATATTTTCAAAAGGGAAAAAAGTAATTTAAAAGCCAAGTACATAGGAAATGATTTCCATCCTATTTTCTATTTAGTCTCACTCTGATGTATGAACCCATTTTGCCTTGGCACTTCCTGTCGGTAGGCCCTACATTGCTTTATGGGTCTTATGAGACAGCCATACTAAATGTTCTCATGAGGTAATGACTATTCCCTGCCCAGTTCTGTCAGCTCTATTTGCTTTTTCTCTTTAATCACCACCTCATCTGCAGATGAATTCCACTCTGCCCTAGTAACCTTCCTGCATCAGAAACCTCTAAGCATTTTTCTTAGAGGCCTGAGTTCTCTGGCTGTACGCTTCACTTCTTCCTTTTTCTGTTTGCCTTTAAGTATTCAGCTCCATCGACGCTTCTTTCTCTTCTTTCCTTCTAGACAACCCCATTTACTGCTTTTCTTTCCATTACCTTCCTTCATGGAGGCGTCTAACCACAGACGAAATCTTTCTTCAAATGAAGGGGGCTATTAAGAAAGAAAGGGAAAACAAACTCATCTGAAGATCACGCTGATGGGTAAAAAGAAAAAAAAATCCAGTAAGTGAGGTTAACTCTGACAGCTTCCAAAACTTTTTGTTGTTGTTTTTTTGCTTCGTTTGTTTTGTTTTGTTTTGTTTTGTTTTCTACATCTTTAAATTCTTACTTGGTGAAAAGCTTGGGGCTAGACTACTCAGACCCAGCCCAGTTGAAGTGAGATGGGTGGATCCCCAGGAATAGTGGGCAAGCCAGTCTGTCCCAGTCAGGTTTAGAGTAAGCCCCTCTTTCACAATATGGTAAAGAGCAATAGAGGGGTGGAAGAAGTCACATTGTAAAGTGTGCCACTTCTTGAGTGCTGTGCTTTCCTGTCCCCAAGAAATGGTGTGTTTTAAATATTATTGAAAACAAAAACAAAGGTATTAAATAATGTAGAAGTAAAGAATGTGATCAAATGAAACCAACAGTAGCTTCATATTATCCTGTAAATAATAAAATGAGAGAATTCAAGCGAAGAACACATTGGGGAAATGCAAGGTATGAAACATTTCAAATTCACACCATTGGGAGTAAGATGCTTAAAAACGAAGAGAATGCTGGGAATAACTGCCATTTTCACCAGCACCTTAGAGAATTAGACTGGACCCATAACCTACTTTAGTAATGATGGTTACGGCAGGTGAAGCACTTCTCTAACACCTTTGAAGAGCCATTTTTGTCATCATAAATATGCAATAAAAATCAAAACTGAACATTTTCTGAAACATTTGTGATTTTTCAGATGTTACGTCTGACTCTAAGTCCCTGAAGAAGAATAAATGTGAATAAAATGTGTTTATTCACGTTTGTGACATTTTCCAAAATATCTCCTGTAAATAATTTGTTATTAGGAGAGACAAAGTTTACAGATAATAATTATCCAAATATAATAGCATACAAAACAGAGGGGGTTTTTAAAGTTTTCTTAAAAGAAGTATGTAAATGCAGCTGTTGCTAAGACATTGACATTGTTATGTTAACGCAGCTGACCTTAGAGATAAGACTGATTCATTTAGTTATATTTCAAAAGATCTCTCACTTCCTGCCAGGAAATTTATATAGGTCAAAATAGTCTTTTCAGGAAGAGAACTCAGATTAGGCAATTAACCTTTTAATCTGTTTAACAATTCAAATTCCTCCCATTTCCCAGCTATGCTTACAGTCTGATGAAGATAATAGAGGAAGTTTAAAAGGGTGTTTGTGAGTCCTGAAGTATGGTGTGTAGGTCATTGTATGTGTGCACATGCACATGCTTGTATGTGTAGAAAGACAAAATAATTAAAAATGAAAAAGACAAAGTTTACTCAGGAGCTAAAATAATCCAAGGTATTTTTCACTAACAGACTTGAGGTCATGATATATACCAGAGGTTCAAAGTAGTGATGGATATTATATCTAGGGTTTTTAAAAGAAAAATACATTTTAGTTGGGTAAAAAGTTACAACCCTAATTACCTGATATAATCTAGCTATGATGCATATACATTTACCTAAAATGGAATTAAAGCACAGAGTGGACTCTAGCTTAGAAGTCAGTGAGAGAAGAAGTGGACATATCAAATAATGTCCAAACAGAGTACGACAGCCTTTATGTTTCTCTGCAATAAGTTGTTTGTTTCCCAGTGTAGTAAAACTCAAACAGAAATTTTCTATGCTAAAACAGTAAATACACTGAATCTGATTTCCATACAAGGTGCTAACACCTTAAACTTAGGTTTGAAAATATTTATTTATTGTATTATGTGACATCAGAGTAATTTAATATCCTCAGGAAATATATACTTCAGAAGGGTTGATATGATGATCAGTCTTTAGTCTGTCTAGGTTTTCTTTCACCTTTGACCTGATCTTGCAGAGGCTAACAGCAAGATGGCTATATATGTTATAGGAGTTAAACACAACCCTGGCCTGAGGAAGAACAGAAAGCACCAGTTCTATCCTCCTTTCCAAGTTAAGACTTTTTGTTTGTTTATTTCTTCCAATAATTTATTTCAGTTTACATCCTGATCACATCTTCTTCCTCTCTTCCCAGTCCCACCTTTACAAATCACTCTCCCCATTGCCCGTCCCCTTCTACTCAGAGAACCAAAGCCCCAACTTGCTTATCACATCACCCTAGGACATCTAGTCCCAGAAGGACTAGGTACATCCTCTTCCACTGAGGTCCAACCAGAGTCCAGATAAGAGGAAGGTGATCCAACAGAGACAGAAACAGATCTTGCTCCACTTATTAAGAGTTAACCAATTTCTTTCCCGGCTGATTTCCTTCCATATTTCATGGGCAAGAATGACCATACCCATTTCAGAACAAATCAGTGATAAATCATAATCCATTACCACTTAGCTAGACAATTTATTTGGCATAAACTGAACACTGTATGAAAAAATCTGTTAGCTGCACAATGCTCTTAGCTCAACGCGCCAATGCCTTTATATAATGCAGTAGTGTTGAAGCCCAATTAGAGACAAAGTTGCTTTTAGTTTTTTATGTCATGAAGCCAACGGTCTACCTGTAAAGGTAAATGATTTAAATTTTATCAAAATAACCCAGAGGTTAATTTACAAAGATATAGCTGACTTTGCGCAACATCTACAGAAAAGAGGTTTATATTTTTAGTGAAAGACATCAAAGAAAAATATATGGATGTGCATAGATAAGAAAATTCAATAATTCCATAATCTCGGTTCTTTTTGTTAATCAATTAAACGCGATTCCAAGCCAAATTCTAGAATGTTATTTCGTGACCATGGAGAAATGGAGTTGAGAGCTAATATGAAGAAATAAAAGACCTAGAAGGAGTCACAGCTAGAATAAGCCACATACAAACATATGTCAGCTTTCCTCAAATACCACATCCACTGACACCTTGATCATAGGCTAATTGGCCTCCACAACAGCCAAGATAAGAGTTATTTATACGCATCCTGGCATCTAATCCTACCATCCTAAGCAGGCTATGAGAAACCTTATCTACAGAATGGCTGATAAGCTGACCACCCTTAAGATTAAAAACTGCTCTTTAACAGGCTATCAGAGATTGAAAGGGCAAGGCACAGGCAGGGAAAAACTATTTGCAAATGCCATAGCATATAAAACACTGTCATCCAAAGTATAAGAAGAATATTAAAAACTAAACAATATAAAATAAACATTTTAATAAGCCAATTCATGTAAAGGTGGTCAAGAGACTCAAATAGATAACTCATCAAAGAAGGAACATGAGTTAGCAGTATGCGGAAAACGTGTAACATCTTTCAAACGTCTTTTACAATTTCAGTGAGATAAATGCATAACCTGGAAAAAAAAGACCCAAATACGAAAGATAGACATTTACAACTGGTAAACAAGTAGAACAGTGAGGAGTCACCTCTATTTCTGGTGGGAATACATGAACAATAATAAGATGCTGGAGGACAGTTTGCAGATTCTGCCAAAACAAACTCCTGCTGTAAGACCTACAACTGGCCCCTTTGTATTTATTCAAATGACCTAGATACTACTCATAACAGACAGAATCCTGGACATAAATTTGTAACAGTCCTATTCACAACTTCCAAAACATGGGAACTATTGAGAAACCCTTCAGTAAGTCAATGGTTAAATGTCATACAGTCCATCCAGAAAATTGAATAGTATTCAATACTGAAGAAAAATGAGCAATGGATACGGAGAGTCAGTTCAGCAATTATGAATTCATTTGCAGAGAACCCAGTTGTGGTTGATACAGCCATGTTGGGTAGCTCACAGTCTATTGTCCACTCAAGTTTCAGGGGATCTGATGTCCTCATCTGAACTCTGAAGTACTTGTACCCTTGTGGTGCACATAAAGACATTCAGTCACATATGTGCACATAAATATAAATAAATATTTTTTTACAAAATGATGAAATAAGAGATGAAGAATTATAAAGTAACCTTAAATCTAAATACTAGGTAAAAGCTCATAGGAAATCTATGTTAAGGAATGTTCTGATTATAACCACTTCATATAAAAGGAAAAACTGTATTGAAGTGGTTAAAAAAAAAGAAGACTAGAACTTACTCTAGTAAGGAAGGACTACTTCCTTAGGACTTACTCAGCTGATTGAATTGTTGTCTAACATACAAGAAACTTGACATGGCAGAGAATTTCCATTGTACAGTCATTTGAGAGGTTAAAGTAGGAGGACCAGGAGTTCAAGGCATCCTGTAAATAATTTGAGGCCATCTTGATTTATGTGAGATCCCACACCAAAGGAACTGGGAGAGAGGGAAGGAGGATACAGTGGAGCTTATAGAATCATTAAAGCAGCAAAATTATTGTGTATGTCATCAAGGTGAATACATTACATCAATTATTAAAGCAAAAATGAACTCTAAGGTAAACTATGGAGCTTGGGTGATGAGGACTTATCAATGTGAATGCCAATAAATATGCCAGCTTTGTCAGAGGTGTTAAAAGTGTTTAAAGAAGCAGAAAGGGGGGTTGGGGATTTAGCTCAGTGGTAGAACGCTTGCCTAGGAAGCGCAAGGCCCTGGGTTCGATCCCCAGCTCCGAAAAAAAGAACCAAAAAAAAAAAAAAAAAAAAAAAAAAGAAGCAGACAGGGAATAGAGACCAGAAAACTGTATTTTCTCATTAGTTTTCCTGTGACTATACAAATACTTTAAAAAATGGTCTTGGTCATAAACACTAGTGGGGAGCTAGAGAGACAGCTGAGCAGTTAAAAATGCAAACCACCTTCAGAACCTAGCACTTTTATCGGCAGCTAATAGTCACATGTGCCTACAGATACAGGGGATCAAAGGCCCTCGCCTGGCCTCTAAGTGTACAACACTCATGTGCACACCCACTCACAAATATACATGTAATTAAAAATAAAAACCATCCTATTGAACCCAGATGGTGTGATAGACCAGATGTGAAGAATATGGAAGACATAATCAGACAAAGATTTCTTTTTTTTAAATGTATTTAATACTTAATAATAATTCTTTGGTTTCCCGGCAAACATGCCCCTCCACCCTCCCCTTCTTTATGGGTGTTCCCCTCCCAATCCTCCCCCCATTGCCACCCTCCCCCCAACAGTCTTGTTCACTGGGGGTTCAGTCTTAGCAGGACCCAGGGCTTCCCCTTCCACTGGTGCTGTTACTAGGATATTCATTGCTACCTATGAGGTCAGAGTCCAGGGTCAGTCCATGTATAGTCTTTAGGTAGTGGCTTAGTCCCTGGAAGCTCTGGTTGCTTGACATTGTTGTACATATGGGGTCTCGAGCCCCTTCAAGCTCTTCCAGTTCTTTCTCTGATTCCTTCAATGGGAGTCCTATTCTCAGTTCAGTGGTTTGGTGCTGGCATTCGCCTCTGTATTTGCTGTATTCTGGCTGTGTCTCTCAGGAGCGATCTACATCCGGCTCCTGTCGGTCTGCACTTCTTTGCTTCATCCATCTTGTCTAATTAGGTGGCTGTATATATATGGGCCACATGTGGGGCAGGCTCTGAATGGGTGTTCCTTCAGTCTCTGTTTTAATCTTTACCTCTCTCTTCCCTGCCAAGGGTATTCTTGTTCCCCTTTTAGAGAAGGAGTGAAGCATTCACATTTTGATCATCCGTCTTGAGTTTCATTTGTTCTAGGCATCTAGGGTAATTCAAGCATTTGGGCTAATAGCCACTTATCAGTGAGTGTATACCATGTATGTCTTTCTGTGATTGGGTTAGCTCACTCAGGATGATATTTTCCAGTTCCAACCATTTGCCTACGAATTTCATAAAGCCGTTGTTTTTGATAGCTGAGTAATATTCCATTGTGTAGATGTACCACATTTTCTGTATCCATTCCTCTGTTGAAGGGCATCTGGGTTCTTTCCAGCTTCTGGCTATTATAAATAAGGCTGCGATGAACATAGTGGAGCACGTGTCTTTTTTATATGTTGGGGCATCTTTTGGGTATATGCCCAAGAGAGGTATAGCTGGATCCTCAGGCAGTTCAATGTCCAATTTTCTGAGGAACCTCCAGACTGATTTCTAGAATGGTTGTACCAGTCTGCAATCCCACCAACAATGGAGGAGTGTTCCTCTTTCTCCGAATCCTCGCCAGCATCTGATGTCACCTGAGTTTTTGATCTTGGCCATTCTCACTGGTGTGAGTTGAAATCTCAGGGTTGTTTTGATTTGCATTTCCCTTATGACTAAAGATGTTCAACATTTCTTTAGGTGTTTCTCAGCCATTCGGCATTCCTCAGCTGTGAATTCTTTGTTTGGCTCTGAACACCATTTTTAATAGGGTTATTTGTCTCCCTGCGGTCTAACTTCTTGAGTTCTTTGTATATTTTGGATATAAGGCCTCTATCTGTTGTAGGATTGGTAAAGATCTTTTCCCAATCTGTTGGTTGCCGTTTTGTCCTAACCACAGTGTCCTTTGCCTTACAGAAGCTTTGCAGTTTTATGAGATCCCATTTGTCGATTCTTGATCTTAGAGCATAAGCCATTGGTGTTTTGTTCAGGAAATTTTTTCCAGTGCCCATGTGTTCCAGATGCTTCCCTAGTTTTTCTTCTGTTAGTTTGAGTGTGTCTGGTTTGATGTGGAGGTCCTTGATCCACTTGGACTTAAGCTTTGTACAGGGTGATAAGCATGGATCAATCTGCATTCTTCTACATGTTGACCTCCAGTTGAACCAGCACCATTTGCTGAAAATGCTATCTTTTTTCCATTGGATGGTTTTGGCTCCTTTGTCAAAAATCAAGTGCCCATAGGTGTGTGGGTTCATTTCTGGGTCTTCAATTCTGTTCCATTGGTCTATCTGTCTGTCTCTGTACCAATACCATGCAGTTTTTATCACTATTGCTCTGTAATACTGCTTGAGTTCAGGGATAGTGATTCCCCCTGAAGTCCTTTTATTGTTGAGGATAGTTTTGGCTATCCTGGGTTTTTTGTTATTCCAGATGAATTTGCAAATTGTTCTGTCTAACTCTTTGAAGAATTGGATTGGTATTTTGATGGGGATTGCATTGAATCTGTAGATTGCTTTTGGTAAAATGGCCATTTTTACTATATTAATCCTGCCAATCCATGAGCATGGGAGACCTTTCCATCTTCTGAGGTCTTCTTCAATTTCTTTCTTCAGAGTCTTGAAGTTCTTATTGTACAGATCTTTTACTTGCTTGGTTAAAGTCACACCGAGGTACTTTATATTATTTGGGTCTATTATGAAGGGTGTCGTTTCCCTAATTTCTTTCTCAGCTTGTTTCTCTTTTGTGTAGAGGAAGGCTACTGATTTATTTGAGTTAATTTTATACCCAGCCACTTTGCTGAAGTTGTTTATCAGCTTTAGTAGTTCTCTGGTGTAACTTTTGGGATCACTTAAATATACTAGCATATCATCTGCAAATAGTGATATTTTGACTTCTACTTTTCTGATCTGTATGCCCTTGACCTCCTTTTGTTGTCTGATTGCTCTGGCTAGAACTTCAAGAACTATATTGAATAAGTAGGGAGAGAGTGGGCAGCCTTGTCTAGTCCCTGATTTTAGTGGGATTGCTTCAAGTTTCTCTCCATTTAGTTTAATGTTAGCAACTGGTTTGCTGTATATGGCTTTTACTATGTTTAGGTATGGGCCTTGAATTCCTATTCTTTCCAGGACTTTTATCATGAAGGGGTGTTGAATTTTGTCAAATGCTTTCTCAGCATCTAATGAAATGATCATGTGGTTCTGTTCTTTCAGTTTGTTTATATAATGGATCACGTTGATAGTTTTCCGTATATTAAACCATCCCTGCATGCCTGGGATGAAGCCTACTTGGTCATGGTGGATGATTATTTTGATGTGCTCTTGGATTCGGTTTGCCAGAATTTCATTGAGTATTTTTGCGTCGATATTCATAAGGGAAATTGGTCTGAAGTTCTCTTTCTTTGTTGGGTCTTTGTGTGGTTTAGGTATAAGAGTAATTGTGGCTTCGTAGAAGGAATTCGGTAGTGCTCCATCTGTTTCAATTTTGTGGAATAGTTTGGATAATATTGGTATGAGGTCTTCTATGAAGGTTTGATAGAATTCTGCACTAAACCTGTCTGGACCTGGGCTCTTTTTGGTTGGGAGACCTTTAATGACTGCTTCTATTTCCTTAGGAGTTATGGGGTTGTTTAACTGGTTTATCTGTTCCTGATTTAACTTCGGTACCTGGTATCTGTCTAGGATATTGTCCATTTCCTGTAGATTTTCAAGTTTTGTTGAATATAGGCTTTTATAGTAAGATCTGATGATTTTTTGAATTTCCTCTGAATCTGTAGTTATGTCTCCCTTTTCATTTCTGATTTTGTTAATTTGAACACACTCTCTGTGTCCTCTCGTTAGTCTGGCTAAGGGTTTATCTATCTTGTTGATTTTCTCAAAGAACCAACTTTTGGTTCTGTTGATTCTTTCTATGGTCCTTTTTGTTTCTACTTGGTTGACTTCAGCTCTGAGTTTGATTGTTTCCTGCCTTCTACTCCTCCTGGGTGTATTTGCTTCTTTTTGTTCTAGAGCTTTTAGGTGTGCTGTCAAGCTGCTGACATATGCTCTTTCCTGTTTCTTTCTTCAGGCACTCAGCGCTATGAGTTTTCCTCTTAGCACAGCTTTCATTGTGTCCCATAAGTTTGGATATGTTGTACCTTCATTTTCATTAAATTCTAAAAAGTTTTTAATTTCTTTCTTTATTTCTTCCTTGACCAGGTTATCATTGAGTACAGCATTGTTCAATTTCCACGTATATGTGGGCCTTCTTCCCTTATTGTTATTGAAGACCAGTTTTAGGCCGTGGTGGTCCGATAGCACGCATGGGATTATCTCTATCTTTCTGTACCTGTTGAGGCCCGTTTTTTGACCAATTATATGGTCAATTTTGGAGAAAGTGCCATGAGGAGCTGAGAAGAAGGTATATCCTTTTGCTTTAGGATAGAATGTTCTATAAATATCTGTTAAGTCCATTTGGCTCATGACTTCTCTTAGTTTGTCGACATCACTGTTTAATTTCTGTTTCCATGATCTGTCCATTGATGAGAGTGGGGTGTTGAAATCTCCCACTATTATTGTGTGAGGTGCAATGTGTGTTTTGAGCTTTAGTAAGGTTTCTTTTACGTATGTAGGTGCCCTTGTATTTGGGGCATAGATATTTAGGATTGAGAGTTTATCTTGGTGGATTTTTCCTTTGATGAATATGAAGTGTCCTTCCTTATCTTTTTTGATGACTTTTAGTTGGAAATTGATTTTATTTGATATTAGAATGGCTACTCCAGCTTGCTTCTTCTGACCATTTGCTTGGAAAGTTGTTTTCCAGCCTTTCACTTTGACGTAGTGTCTGTCTTTGTCTCTGAGGTGTGTTTCCTGTAGGCAGCAGAATGCAGGGTCCTCTCGTTGCGTATCCAGTTTGTTAATCTATGTCTGTTTATTGGGGAGTTGAGGCCATTGATGTTGAGAGATATTAAGGAATAGTGATTATTGCTTCCTGTTATATTCATATTTAGATGTGAGGTTATGTTTGTGTGCTTTTCTTCTCTTTGTTTTGTTGCCAGGACGATTAGTTTCTATTGTTCTAGGGTATAGCTTGCCTCCTTATGTTGGGCTTTACCATGTATTATCCTTTGTAGTGCTGGATTTGTAGAAAGATATTGTGTAAATTTGGTTTTGTCATGGAATATCTTGGTTTCTCCATCTATGTTAATTGAGAGTTTTGCAGGATACAGTAACCTGGGCTGGCATTTGTGTTCTCTTAGGGTCTGTATGACATCTGTCCAGGATCTTCTGGCCTTCATAGTTTCTGGCAAAAAGTCTGGTGTGATTCTGATAGGTCTGCCTTTATATGTTACTTGACCTTTTTCCCTTACTGCTTTTAATATTCTTTCTTTATTTTGTGTGTTTGGTGTTTTGACTATTATGTGACAGGAGGTGTTTCTTTTCTGGTCCAATCTATTTGGAGTTCTGTAGGCTTCTTGTATGCCTATGGGTATCCCTTTTTTTAGGTTAGGGAAGTTTTCTTCTATGATTTTGTTGAAGATATTTACTGGTCCTTTGAGCTGGGAGTCTTCACTCTCTTCTATACCTATTATCCTTAGGTTTGATCTTCTCATTGAGTCCTGGATTTCCTGTATGTTTTGGACCAGTAGCTTTTTCTGCTTTACATTATCTTTGACAGTTGAGTCAATGGTTTCTATGGAATCTTCTGCTCCTGAGATTCTCTCTTCCATCTCTTGTATTCTGTTGGTGAAGCTTGTATCTACAGCTCCTTGTCTCTTCTTTTGGTTTTCCATATCCAGGGTTGTTTCCATGTGTTCTTTCTTGATTGCTTCTATTTCCATTTTTAATTCCTTCAACTGTTTGATTGTGTTTTCCTGGAATTCTTTCAGGGATTTTTGCAATTCCTCTCTGTAGGCTTCTACCTGTTTATTAATGTTTTCCTGTGTTTCTCTAAGGGAGTTCTTCACGTCTTTCTTGAAGTCCTCCAGCATCATGATCAAATATGATTTTGAAAGTAAATCTTGCTTTTCTGGTGTGTTTGGATATTCCATTTTTATTTTGGTGGGAGAATTAGGCTCCGATGATGCCATGTAGTCTTGGTTTCTGTTGCTTGGGTTCCTGTGATTGCCTCTCGCCATCAGATTATCTCTAGTGTTACTTTGTTCTGCTATTTCTGACAGTGGCTAGACTGTCCTATAAGCCTGTGTGTCAGGAGTGCTGTAGACCTGTTTTCCTGTTTTCTTTCAGCCAGTTATGGGGACAGAGTGTTCTGCTTTCGGGCGTGTAGTTTTTCCTCTCTACAGGTCTTCAGCTGTTCCTGTGGGCCTGTGTCTTGAGTTCACCAGGCAGGTCACTTGCAGCAGAAAAGTTGGTCTTACCTGTGGTCCCGAGGCTCAAGTTTGCTCGCGGCGTGCTGCCCACGAGCTCTCTGCCGCGGCCTTTCCGGGAGCTTCTGTGCACTAGGGTTCCAGATGGCGTTTGGTGTTTTCCTCTGGCGGCCGAGATGTGTGTGCAGAGTGCTGTCTCTTCTGGTTTCCCAGGCGTGTCTGCCTCTCTGAAGGTTTAGCTCTCCCTCCCACGGGATTTGGGTGCAGAGAACTGTTTATCTGGTCTGTTTCCTTCAGGTTCCGCGGTGTCTCAGGCGCAGGGGTCCTGCCGCTCCTGGGCCCTCCCCTACCGGAACCCAGAGGCCTTATACAGTTTCCTCTTGGGCCAGGGATGTGGGCAGGGGTGGGCAGTGTTGGTGGTCTCCTCCGCTCTGCAGCCTCAGGAGTGCCCACCTGACCAGGCGGTGAGGTCTCTCTCCCATGGGGTTTGGGAGCAGAGAGCTGCTGCGGGCCGGGATCCGAGGGTGTGGGACTTCCGGTAAACACAGGAAGTGCCCGGTCCTAGAGGAATTTTGCCTCTGTGTGTCCTGAGTTCACCAGGCAGGTTTCTTGCAGCAGAAAAGTTGGTCTTACCTGTGGTTCCGAGGCTCAAGTTTGCTCGTGGGGTACTGCCTAAATCTTCTCCGCGGTGGCAGCAACCGGGAAGATCTGTGCCGCTCTTTCCAGGAGCCTCCATGCACCAGGGTTCCAGATGGCGTTTGGTGTTTTCCTCTGGTGTCTGGATGTGTGCAGAGTGCAGCCTCTTCTGGTTTCCCAGGCGTGTCTGCCTCTCTGTAGGTTTAGCTCTCCCTCCCACGGGATTTGGGTGCAGAGAACTTTTTATCTGGTCTGTTTCCTTCAGGTTCTGGCGGTGTCTCATGCGCAGGGGTCCTGCCGCTCCTGGGCCCTCCCCTACGGTAACCCAGAGGCCTTATACAGTTTCCTCTTGGGCCAGGGATGTGGGCATGGGTGGGCAGTGTTGGTGGTGTCCTCCGCTCTGCAGCCTCAGGAGTGCCCACCTGACCAGGAGGTGAGTTCTCTCTCCCACGGGGTTTGGGAGCAGAGAGCTGCTGCGGACCGGGATCCGCGGGTCCAGACAAAGATTTCTTAAGGAAGTAGCTTCAAAGTGAGACACAAAATCTAATGATAATTAGCCAAGAAGGATATGCATATTGGGTATGAGAGGCAGGTTGGAGAAGGTGCATCCCCATCTTATACTATGTCTCGTATCCGTTTGTCATTTTTTGTCTCAAATAGTGAGACAAATAATTACCTGTGTTTTAGTGACAGACTCAGACACAGGGACATTGTGAGATAGAGGAAAATGATGTTGGAAATGGGTGAATTCAACCTTTTAGCTGAGCATGTGCACCCACATCAAAGCAAGGATTTTCAAGTCCTTACTAATCAATGGGTATTGGCCAGGATCTCTTGAAAATTCTATAGGATAATATTAACCAAATAATGTCAGACTGAATACATTGTTCGGTCGCTAAGAAAGAAAAAATTTGACTATTGTTATAAACATGAAGTAGTTGACATGGGGGTAATAATTGATACTATGGGTAAAACAATGTGGACATTTCTTCTGCTACCCTCAGAGATAATCTCATATTATAGGGTGAACAATTTTAAAATCAAGCATTGTGTATAATTGTGATATATTCCTACACGTAGATAAGTCTTCTAATAAACCACTCTATATTTCACTTGGCTCACTATATTATACTGGATTGGTCCTCACTAAGCATTTCTTTTCATAAATACTCACTGTGAATGTTTTGTGAGATAGATTGACTTGACTACTATAGTCAGTGACTCGTAGTTGGGATAGGTATTATGGGTTGCTGTCTATATACAGATGATGTCCAACGTGGCAGGAAAGAATTCACTAGAAATTCAGGATGCTTAGCCTATAGTTAGAAATTTAGTTACAAATCTGGAGGTTTGGGAATTGAAGCAGAGTCAGGTCATGTGATGGCCTAGCATAGGAAACTTGAAACAAAAAAAGAGGACTCTGAGGTCCTCTGCTGTGAAAGAGACAAGAGAGTCAGAGAACCAGAGAATGGAAGCTGCCTGCTTCCTAAGCAGATGTTGATTGGAGTATGATTTAATTCAAAGGCTGGTTTACTTGCTTTTAGGATAGATTTATATACAGAGTTTTCTGAATCACATGGGAAATTTCACCCAATTTTCAGAACTAGAACAGGGAAAATTAGTTACTGACTCCAAGTAGAGAGCAATGATATTTACCTACTATAAAAGTTATTAATAAACAGAAGTCTGTGGCTCCAAGTAGAAAGCAGAGCAGATAGATGGTATGTTAAAGTCTACAGGAAACTCATATTCTTTAACGTGGGTTCCACGGGAATTTTGGGATAATACCCAGGCATGACAAATTAGAAAAGGCCTAAGAATAGGCTCATACAGGTATGCTAGTTTACTACATTTGTTTTGGATTGTTTTAATTTTCAAAGTGGGTGTGATTTTGAGTTTTGTAGTTTTATTATTTCTCTGTGAGAGAATACAAGATACAAGCCTTTCTGATGGCCCGCTGAAGGATATGTTGATTTGAGGAAAAGACTTTGTCTTTATGTTTTTAGAAAAGGTGATTAGGTCCTAGACATCTTCCAGAGCTATATGGATCAGATTTGATAGAGGGAGATACCCCCACTCCCCGTGGAAGAACTAGAATCAAGAGAATACAAAAAAGGATCAGAATTTCATCCTAACCAGTCTGTACACCCTACATAGACTGATAAAATCCATACAGATATCTTGATGATACTTAAATTTTGTTTTGAGATTTATGTATTGCAGAATGTACAGCTTTGGTGAGTCTCATAGTAAGACATGCTGAACTGACCTGCTTGAACTCCTGATCTCAGGGACTTTCAGCCGTACCCAGTCAGGACAAAGACATCAGAGACTACAACAGTTGTTGCTGTAGCTTTCTTAAGGCCAAAGAACTTCCCCATTATCACTATTATAAAACTGTCTTTCTGGGGAATTTAGAAATGTTCATAATTTAACAGGGAGAAATTAGCTAGAATTGTTTGTGCAGCCATAATCTCATTTGGCAGAAATCCTTAAAATAGTTACTAAGTCGAAGTTATAATTTCTCACATTGGTACAGAATTTGTCTTGATGCAGTATCAGGGTTTTTATTGGCATAAATTTTTTCTATTGATACAAAAATTTTAAAAGTACAAGGCTTGGACCCAGACCTTCTATTAATGCCATTACAAACTGTCTTTAGATAATTCAGCAATACAAGTTAAGGGCCAGATAGCAAATTCTTGGCTCTGGGTTAATTGCTAGGGTGCTTGCCAGATATTTTATTTAGAAACAGCTGAGAATAGTTAATGGACAACAGCCCAGATTATTTTACATAGATAGATGATTTTCAAACACATCAGAAATCCACAAAATGTGACATTTAACGTTATTTATTATTTTGTTGTTGCGATGTGTATGCTTCTAGCAGCTTCCCTTTTGTGAATTCAAAGAAGAAATTGAGCATCTCTACCTCCAGGTGAGGTAGTGCATTGTGGCCAGGTAGCCACTGGGCAGAAATTGCCTGTTTCATCTACAGACAAAATAGTGTACAGACAAAAGACACATTATGCAGAATAGTCGACTGATAATCTCTGCCAATTCAGGGTAATCAGACAAGGTCTGTCAGATGATCCTGGGCCAGAAGGCTGGAGATTGACACTTCAACTTCCTGACATACAGGGACTATATAGCTATATAGGTAGGCAGCTGTCTCTACAACTTGTCTCAGTTCTGGAAGCCGTGTTAGGCTTCCTGTAGTTTTGGATAATATTCATTGTTCTTGATTTTCTGAGGGGGTTGAAGATTAATTATAGTCTCAAAGTCTACCCAGGCTATTTAGCATTGAGAAAACTCATTTGAGAGGTTAGTTTTCAGATAGTATACAAGCTAAACCAGGACATAACAGGTATGAAACTAAGCCTTTTTTAAGTAAGGATAGATGTCAGCGAGCTCTACTTACTTGACAAAAATGATGGACTGGATGTTAGGTGAATCTTATTCTTTATAATTTATAAATGGTAATGGTTGTGTTCAATTTATACTTGAGAAGAAAGAGCTTTTTAACTGGACAAAAAGGGGGAAATGTGGGCTGCTGTCTAAATGCAGGTGAGGGCAGGCACAAGATAAGGCAAGGGGCTGTGATTGGGCAGTGAAAAAGTAAGGCAGGCTGAGAATTTTGGAGAGGGGACAGAGAGTACAGAGAGGGAAGAAGGGAGATGGAGGAAGAGAAGGATGACCCAGATCCTGTGGCTTTAAATAGCCACAGGTAGCTATGAATATCATGTAAGGGATGGATAATTACAGGACAATTTGTCCAATCTAAGTGAGTAGCTTATATCAGTGTCAATTGACTCTGAGTTCTTTGGGTGTTTTGTGGGTTGAGAATTTACTGCTATAAATCTAACCGATAAATTACAAGCCTCAAGAATTTTTACTTTTACTAGGTTCAGGGACTTGTGATAATCTACAAGATGGTTGGTCGCTGCATGGGGCTAGCATGCCAGCGCCCCGCCATAGGAACTGAACAAGTAGGGTGAAGAGATTTCAGGAGCTCCAGACCACAGAGTCGGATGAGATGAGAACAACTTGCTGGTGCCATGTGCCCCCTTTTTCAGTATTTCCCGCTATAAGGTATGATAAGCAAAGCGAGACCACTGCATACGCATACAGTATATATTACAGAAATATTAACCTTACCAATTAACATCAGCATTTGCAATATTTTTAGTTGATCCAGTACATATCCTGCAACATTTTGACTCAAAATAGACAAAACAAAAGAAATTCTAAGCATTATATATATAATGGATATTCATGACTTAATGGCTGTTTGATGAATGAAAAGAATTGTTTGACGCTCTTTAAACCCTTGGTTTGACATGGAACACAGTAGATTAAGGAATATAGGATTGAGAACTAAGGAAATCGAGGTTTTCATCCTAACTTCCTACATTATTAATTCTATGACTAATTAATTTTATTTTTTGAAATAAAATTAGTTTCTCATTAGGATTTAACTGAGGAAAGATTAGTATTTATTACTGGGATATAAGTCCAGTAGAGACATTGGCACATAATAAATGTTTAATAAGCCACCAATTCAATTTTCATGCATGTTTTTATCTTCATTTTGAGGGCAAATGTCATGTTTTTCACCAGATATTTTCTAATGTGAACTCACTCTACTCACAGTGAATCTCTAAAGTCACACTAGATTTCATTATCCATTTAATTAATCATAGAGCCCCTAAAATGAAAGAACACTTAAGTAACTCATGCAGAAGCATTGTTTCCAAAATAAAGCTGTAGATTATTTTAATCTGAAACTCTGGTCTGTGCATTTTTCCTAAGTTGAGAAGTGCTGACAAAATACTTGTTGGTTATCATTCATATGGATGAAAATTAAAATAACTAATTGCTTCAGGTTCTAAATACAGTTCCATGTAAGGGGTAATTTGTCTTATTTAAATAAAAGCAGTAGCAGTACATAATGGGACCATTAGTTATATTGAAATGCAATTTATTTCAGCACGCTTCTGACAAAGGTAGAAATGTAGAAGTTGACACACTGGAGAGACAAGAATAGCTCCAACCAATCTTTGCTCCCCCTCCCCTTTCCCCTTCCCCGCCCCTCTGCCTCTGCCATCTCCTACCTTCACTCTCTGTTAGAAAAGCAAATTTAAGCCTTGAAAAGTTAAAGGAGATTAAGGCACAGAAATGAAGTATATCTTTCGGATAACTTTTCCCTTGGGGTAAGATGTAAAGAAACATCTCCTTGAAATTTCTTTTTCCTGAAGCTGCAAGTTGAGGAACCAATGTTAGGATCTTAGGCATACATAGAGAGCCTGGGTAAAGGGTTGTTGACTCTGAAGCAGCCACATCACCAAGGAGTCTTGTCCCAGCAAGAATGAAGACTTTCCTGTAGCTGTATAGACAGAATCCCACCACCCTGCCCACTCCTAGACAACCTTCTACATTTTACATATTCTTGCATCTCCTAATACCACAAGACCATGTGCCAATAGGACAGAAGTACATGCCACTGTGAGCTGTGTGGGGAAAGAGGACACAGTCAGAATTCAGGAGACAGTTCAGTGGTTGTCTGTGCCCGTCCCGTTATGTAAGAATATGACTTGTCAACAAGCTGGATGTAGGGAGCCTCTTGTAAATGGTCTTAGTTGATGGCTTTTTCATTTGGAAAATAGTGTTGTACAACACAGATAAATCCACAACTCCGCTTATGCATCCTTCTATGAACAGGCAAGTTTTTTGCTGCTCTATGGCATCTTTTATTCATTTTTTAAAAGGTGGAAAAGTAAAATGGCTAACTTATATTTATTTGAATACAAAAATATATACACATAAGTAGTTATATACAATCAAATGGTAGCATTTGTCACATACGTGCTGGATGAATTTCAGCTATTAACCCTAATATTATTAGTTTCTGTTGCTCTGAGCATAAGTAAAAGTCATCCTGTTATCCCCTCACAAAGCTTTCACAATGGAATTCCTAACTCTATAAAGTGCCAATTGCCATTGTGTTAAGAAAGAAAGTAAGAAAGAAAGAAAGAAAGAAAGAAAGGAAGGAAGGAAGAAAGAAAGACTGTGAGAAAGAAAGAAAGAAAGGAAGAAAGAAAGACTGTGAGAAAGAAAATAAAAAAAGAAAGAGGGGTGCAGTGAAGGAGGAAGGAGGGAGAGAAGGAAGGAAATATTTTAATAAAATGTTCAGACACAGCCATAGCTGGACAGTCAAAAACAACAACAACAACAACAACAACAACAACAACAACAAAAACTGGAGGTTTTTGTTTTTCTTTTTCTTTTTAATGTAGTTTAATTCTCAGGGTCTTTCCATGTAGAAATGCATGTTATTACTATCTGAGAAATATGGTAGGTATTTGGATATTTGACAACCAAAATGAAACAAAACAAAACCAAAAATATCTACCTTTTTTTGTTAAAACTTTATAAAGGTTTTAACACACAAGAAGTATCACCTCCCACATATCAGAACTTGAAGTCCATTATCTCTTATTATAGATAAGATGGACTTTGAAGAATGAGGTACCCCAGATCGAGAACGTGAAATGTCGTACGTATTCACTACTATTTGGATGTTAGCTATCAAGTCAATAATAAACAAGCTACAAACTGTAGGACCACAGAGGTTAGGTAAGGGACTTGGGAGTGCAGATAGTGTTCATTGTAAAAGGAAAATAGAGTTGATAGTTATAGATGATCGGGGCAGATAGAGCCCCATCTGACAATCTCTTGTCGTAAAATGTAGCTAGGGGTAAAGCCAAACACTACTGTTGAATAACAACAAAAAAGCAGCAAAATGACTCCTAATGACATTCTGTTACAGTCATAGTTCTGTGTCTTGTGCAGTCGTCATCAAAGACGTTTCTTCCTGCAGCAGATGGGAACAAATACAGAGACCCGCAGCCAGACATTATGCAGCGAATGAAAGACCTTGCAACACCTCGTTCTAAAGGGGGTGTCTCTATCAAATCCCTCCCCTCAGACCACAGGAAATCAGGAGGAAGAGAGGGAACTATGAATGTAAAAGCCAGAGTGAATAAAGGATATCAAAAGAACAAGACCCTTGGAATCAACATGAGCTAAGCTTCTATGAACTCAGAGACTGAGGCAGCCTGGACAAGGCCCTCACAGGTTTGCACTAAGTCCTTTGCATACATATTATGGCTTCTAGTTTAGTGCTCTCTGAGTGTGCAAACAAGTTGGGTATCTCTTTCTTGTGCCTTCTCTTGGGTACTTTTTCTTCTGTTTATTTGTTTTATGCAATTCCAATATGTTAGTTTTGTCTGTAGTTTTTATATTATGTTAATTATAGTATATTATTCCTTAGAAACTCATTTGTTTTCTAATGAGACAGAAAAGAAATGCATCTGGATAGGGTGGGAGGTGGAAACAGTAGAGGGAGGAGAGACTGTAATCAGGATATATTATGTGAGAAAAATCTGTTGTTAATAAAAGGGAGAAGATTAAAATAGGAAAAGAGGTTAAATGCTTTTATCAAAACAAATGATTGGGTGAAAGATTAACCTTGCTCTTTTCAACTAATGTGATTGTGTGTTGCTCTCCTTTCTTCATGCACTGAAATCCCTCCTCAACTTGCTTGTATCCCTAAAATGTTAAGGGTTTTAAGTACTTGCTCCTTAGACATAGTTTTTTTGGGTTTTTTTTAAGGTTGATTACTCTCAATAAAGGTATACTTAAGTATAATTGACCCTCGATAGCTATACAACATATACATCAACTTGACACTGGAATACTCAGAAAACAATCTGTGTAAATTTCAAGTGCAAGAAATTGCTTTAGAATTAAACTAAAGATGATGCTTGCTAAGGTGTGACTTTAGAAATTTTCTTGGTCATAGAGAAGCTCTTGTCTTGTGTTCAAAAGTCAAAAATCACAGTAAAGGTTGTCAAATGAAATTGTTTCATTTTCTTTAAAAGTCCAGCTTTGTATATTTTATATACTAAGATAATAATAGAGAAAGGCTTGTTTACAAGTGCCACACTCTAGAGGGAAGAGAACAAGTTGCCATATACAAAATATATAACTAAGTCTCTAACTAAATTTCCATGTGCCCGCAATCAGCGGAAGCAATACACGTTAAAGCGAGGGTTTATCTCATGAAAACATTCAGACAGTAGGAAGCCAAGATGGAGACACTATCCTTGTGATTAGAAAACTGAAGAAATGTTGATCCAGACAGACTGCCTTCTGCTGATTTTATGAGATAGGGTGGCTAATGAAATTTTAGAGATGAAGTTCAGTTCGTGGCATTATACTGAAAATGGGACACGGCGATCAAGCTGCAAGTAAAAACACATTGTCCCCTACCCCCAACTCATCACCAAAACCACAGCATTTTTAACAATAAAAATAAAAATAAAAGTCTCTCGTATAAGGAATGATTGGATTTGCATCACTCAAACAGATACAAATAGCTGTAGTTCATACATTTCCATAGCTGCATAACAACATATGAACACGGTGCACCTGATTATACAGTCATTGTTAATGAATACTTTTTTCTAAGCTCGTTGTTGATATATATATATATATATATATATATATGTGTGTGTGTGTGTGTGTGTGTGTGTGTGATATATATGTATATATATGTACATATATATGAATAAGCATTATTTCACTAATATGTCTTTGCACACACATTCTGGAATTCCTCTCATTAAGAAGTTCAGACATAACACATTACCATGATTGCTCTGTGTAGATTGTTAAGATCTTTCTTTTCCTGGACAATCCCCTTGCACTTTAGTGATACTAAATCCCTAGCTCTGGTTCTCTAACTACGTTCTCCAGCCAATCCTTTAGGAATGAAGATTTTTATTTTATGCGTGTGGACATTTATAATTCATTTTGAAAAACTTGAGAAATAGGATTCTAGAGTCACCATCTTCTCTAACAATTGGAAACAATTTATCTGGATTTCTCCATTATGTTATTGAGGAATTACCCACTAAATCTAATTCCAAACATTTTTTTGCAGGCTATACCTCCCCTCTTTCACTGCAATCACTGGTGATCTAAATGCTCAGTGCTGAGTGGAGGTTTTTTTTTTTTTTTTTTTTTTTTGATTCATCTCATATGTAATTGGATGGAACCTGTTAAATCTAGGGTTAGATACTTTTATCATTTTTTTTGAGAAAATTCCAGCTATTTCTTCCTCTGATATACTTCCTTCCATTCTCTCAAAATCTCACTTACGGAAGAATGTAACCCTCTATTACAAGTATGAGTGCATGTTCTTGTATATCTTCGGATCTCTAATTTACTACATTTTTCAGACTTATTGTAGCTCACAATGTTTCTTCACTTCACTTTTCAAAGATAAACCAGATTTCTTTTAAGAATTCGAACTGACGCAGCAGTATGACAATGTCATGATGAGACCTTTTACTTTGAATGCTAATGTAAACACTTACAGAAGCCATCGATATGGGCTGGCTAGATGGCCCAATAAAGACCGTTTGCTGTACAATGACTCAGACCAGAGTTTAGACACCAGCACTTGAATAATAAACCACACATTCCACAAACACCTGTACCTCCAGCTTTGAGAAGGCAGAAACCCCTTCTGGATTCCACACACGCAGAAACCCCTTCTGGATTCCACACACGCAAAGGCACGTCATGCATCGTCACGTAAACTCACTGACACCCACCTGCACACGTGCAAGTAAATAAAATAAATATTTTCTTAACATTAAGATATATTCAGACTTGTCAACTTGGAATATTAGAACAAATGGGTGTGGAAAGTTCTCTTTATGTCCTAAGCAACAACAGCACGTGAATTTAATGGAGCAATGACACTCTTTATTATTCTATGTTAAGTAAGGCATGGTGACACACACCTTGAGTCTTTTTTTGGAGAAAACAAGTAGGGGGATGAGGAGGTGCAGTCCAGTTCTGGCTACACCGCAAATTTGAGGTCAGCTTGGGATACTAGAGAAAATATTCAGAGAAGAAAATTATTGAGTATATTTGATAGAAGTTACAGGATATATGTATATTCTTAACATTTTGCTTTTTTAATTTTATTTTTCTTGGATATTTTATGTATTTACATTTCAGATGTTATCCCATTTCTCCCTCATATTTTGCTTTTTAAGATATTAATTATTTTACTATTTTTGGTTCTTTGTGAATTTTACATCATGCGTCCCCCCATTCCATCCATCTCCCCACCCTTGTACCTATTCCCTACCCAAATAGAGAAAATAATCTTGTTGTGGAAGCTGTAGGGTGTCACAGTTTGTCCCACAGTATATCCTTTTGTCTACACTTCTTTGCTAATGCTCATTGCAGTGACTCATTGGTCTGGTATGACATCTCTTGCTCCTGCCATCCTATCAATACCGAAATCTTATTGACCCTCCTCTTGGATACCTTGTCCTTGCCGTGTCATGGAGACCTTGTAATTTTACATCAGAAGGACCAGCCCCTTAGTGCACCCCAGCAGTTTATTATTGGAGTAGATGTTGAGGTGGGCCAACTCAAAGCCCTGGATCTGGGCCTGAGAGGTATTTGATCTGATCGGCCTGCAGGCTCTGCTGCTCTCACAACCTCAAGGCTGGCTCAGGGCAAGGTGCAGGGCCAGTTCTTCCACTCTCATGACGCTAGGGGAAGCTCTTCCACCTGATGAAAGTAGTGAGGGATGAGGGAGAGGAGGGCGACCTCTCTCTCTGATCCCCAACATTGCACAGCAGACAAGAGGCAGAGTTGGTTGTCCTTTGCTTACACCCTATTCATACCCTGGAGCCATTTCACTTGCAAGGTCCACACCCAAAACCAACTTCGCTACCCTCCCTAGACAAGGAGCATGACCTACTTACCCGAGTGCTGCCGTAGGTGAGGGGCAGAGACAGCTCTCCTGCTCTCATGGTCCAGGGCCAGCTCTCCCACTAGGTCAAGGCAAGGGTTAGGGGCACAGCCCTCAGACATCAACTTGTCCCCGGGTGGCAATCCAGGCCAGAGACATCTGCCTGTTCTTTGGTGGAAACAGACTCCTGCTGCTACAGGGCCACAGCCCTGCACTGAGGTCCCTGTTGGCATCACAGGACAAGACTCTACCGTGGTCTCAGGTGATATCACTAGATACCCCTCTCAGGCTGTCTCTCACTAGCCTCCAATTTTGCCTCTCTTCATTGAGTCTACCTTCTGTCGCTCTCTTCTACTTCTGTCATTACTTGCTGCTCTTCATGGCGCTATAGTCTCTGAGCTTCTGGAGTTATCTCAAGGTTGGTCTTAAGAGTACTTTACCCCATTTGTGCATTATGGCACTGGGCAAGGGTTATCCACAGCATGATATGCTACTCCTGCCCTACTTGGTGCTGGACTGGTGGTCATCTCAGGCTAGCTCCCTATCCAGGACCCCATGGCACTAGTTTTATGGTCCTCTTGGTCTTGCTTCTTGCCCGGGCTCCCAGTCCTAGGCAGGGTTCTTCTAATGTCCATCAGCTTCACTTATTTCATGGAGTGTTAGGCTACTAACCATTCAGATGTTCACAGGGTAGAACATGGAGCATAGACATAGCCTCTCTCCTCTCTGCCAACCTACTGAGGCACATATGTCACAGCAGTCATAATTCCTACTTACTTCACGAATATTTTGCTATTAGTTTCTGTCATCAGACCCATGTATAAAATGTGTTATGCTTAATTTGGTGCATCATCCCAGTACAAATTGAAAGACAGACTTTAAGGCCAATATAGCTGATCATTCTAACACAATGCCAACTCAATACAGGAAACACATATGGTTCTTTTCCCTAAGTTGACAGAAAAGCTGAGGTTTCCAAAGCTCTAAATTATACATACACACACATGCAAAGGGAGAAGGGGAGGAAGAGAAGGAGGATGAGAGATAAAGAAAAAGAGGAGAAAGAGGCTCACACACATGCACAGAGAGGGAGAAAGAGAGATGCAGAGAGGGAGAAGTGGATTCTTTATGTTCTGGAATTGTCCAAACAAAATCATATATACATCCAACATGCTCCATGTTATAACAAAAATAAAAGGGGTTGGGGAGTTAGCTCAGTGGTAGAGCGCTTGCCTAGGAAGTACAAGGCCCTGGGTTCGGTCCCCAGCTCCAAAAAAAAAAAAAAGAAAGAAAAATCTAGATTATAGCCAAGTCCCATTGCTGCTATGGTTGGTGCCTGGCACACTTTATAGCTTCTCCATCATCATCTGGATAAATATCTCTAGTTTCATATGTGGAGATCTTTATATCAACCACTTTGAGAGTCTGTCAATGGGGTTTGGTTTAAAAGCTGTCATTCTTGCTCTTTTCATCAAACCTTAATAGTGCCTCCTTAAATAAAGTGTTCTCTGACGCCCCACTCAAAAGTCAGTAGCCAAACTACTGGTCTAGTAGCCTTGGGTTCTCATCTCAAATAAAAATCGTTTAACATAGACCTATCATTTGAACCAGTTTATAAGAACCAGAATGCAAGAATCATAATTTTCTAATTTGGTTTGGACCACTCCATTCTCTGGTGATCAGGAAAGTATCTTTTACACAGTCAATAAGGGGTTAGCAAGTACCAACCTGTGGGACTTGCTGCAAACACAGCGATGACCGGGTTAAATTCAATTGCTAGTTTCTGAGAGCTTATAACTAGAAGACAAATAAGTTTCCTTAGAACAAGCTAAAAACCAGTATGATAGGGGTTAACAACACCAGTCACAATGACATTTGTGTCAGCTACTTTTGTCGAGAGCCACTGAAGTATAATATTCACACATCACTATATTGTTTATGGTTCTGATTATCATGACCCTTGTCGCCAAAATGCTCAAAGGTCATTATCATTAAGTAATGTCTGTGTTTTCTATTTCAGATTGCTCTCACCTCTCTGCCTCCACGGCAGTGCTCTATACAGAACCATCTAATTGATGATAGATGCATAATTAACTGATTCAGTACCTGGCAACTTTAGGAAAATTATCTTGCTGATATCGAATGTGACAAAAACGGGGGGAAAAAAATCCAGGTTGATTTTTCTCAGTATCAAAGTTGATATAATTCAGTTGCTGTTGTGTTTCTCAGAACTTGAATTTCACTCAAGATTTTGCTCACCTCACAGACAGTAGCAAGTTTTACGAGCCTAATTAACATTCCTTGAATAGATGGATTGAAGTTCTCCCATAAATATCTTCCAAGGTCGAGGTGAACTGGATTCAGTCTTCTTGTGTTCTTAAGTACTCTATCTCTAAGCAGTGTGTAGCTCAAATAGAATTAGGAAAGCGTTTAGTCTTGTAGCATTAGCACAATTTTTTTGGCCGTGTTCCCAGTGCTTGGACTATTCCAGAAAACTTGAAATCAATAAGATGCTCTGTTGTTGAATCCCCTCATTTCTCAAACTTAAGCTGACTGGTCTATAAAATTTATTTATTTATTTATTTATTTATTTGTTTGTTTGTTTGTTTGTTTGTTTGTTTGTTTTGTTTCT
Source organism: Rattus norvegicus (assembly GCF_021556685.1). Taxonomy (NCBI): domain Eukaryota; kingdom Metazoa; phylum Chordata; class Mammalia; order Rodentia; family Muridae; genus Rattus; species Rattus norvegicus. The sequence continues at coordinate 50,051,524 of NC_141540.1, forward strand.
AGAAAGTAATTCTTGGGTGTGCATTTTATTTGTATCCTGCCTGAAAGTTTTACAGTCCTCTTTGTGCATGAACAAGAGTATAATCAGTGATTTTGTTTCTCCTGTTGCCACAAAAAAACCATGCCTTGAGCTCAACACTTTTTTCTTTTCATTTTTCCTCCTCTGTCGTGACCTCTGTACTAGTAAATGTGTTTGCCACGATAAGAGGATTCCAACAAGGAACTGTCACAGGCAATTGCTGCACTTGGGATGAGTGTATGTCTGTGGATATGGATTCTGCTCTTGGCATCATGTTTCTGCTAAGTTGCTGACAAGGGTTTGTGGCTATTGTGACTTTGTGGGTAAGCAGCTAGGAGACATACTGTATTTCTCATTTTGATGTCTGGGGCACCTATAGGAGGTACTGACTATACTTTTACTATTCTTTCCCTTTTAAACTCATTTCTTGTTCTCTCTGTAATTTCCTTCCTCATCTCATGCTTTCTTCTTCTCTGCCTTTGCTGTATTTTTCTTCAACCAAAGGGATAAACTTTCTCCCCATTGTGACTCTAAGAAGTAATTCTATAGAAAAGTAAGCAAGCACAATGAGATGACACTTTCCACAAAGTCACTCACCATGGTCCCATAGTTACATTGATTGAATGGACTATCACCACCCCTCTGTCATCTTTTATTTGAGTTCCAATGGTTTCCTGCCATTATACTTAAAACCTTTTTAAAAATGAGTATGCCCAAAATAAAAATAACAATAATTGGTCATTTTCTATAGTTTTCAAAGAAGTTAACTGATTTTGAAAATACAAATGGTGTCTTCTTTTTGTTAATGCAAACTCCCAGACTTCCATAGATAATCCTACACTACTTTCCTAACTTCAGAATTACTTTTCATAATACCTGTTAACAAATGTCCAGCAAACTTGAACAAGTACAATAGTCAATTCTGAGTCTTAAGTCTTATTCTACTGCTCTAGAGCAGGCCCAAGGTTCTCAGTTTTTAACAGGATAGAAAATGTTTCTGTTACATAGAACATACTTCGAATGGCAGGCAATGGAGAGTTAGAAGCAAAGCCCTGGAATCTCTCTCTCTGTCACTGCAAGCTCTCTCTCTCTCTCTCTCTCTCTCTCTCTCTCTCTCTCTCTCTCTCTCTCTCCGTGTGTGTGTGGTGTGTGTGTGTGTGTGTGTGTGTGTGTGTGTGTGTGTGTGTGTGTGTGTGTGTAAGCATTTATCAAGCTAATACCTAACTTCCTGACTCAATGATAACTCACTGGTAGAGATGGGTAGCAGGTATAACTGGTCCCACTTTATAGAAGTTCTCAAAGGTAACACTTTTGTTGAATGCAAGAGCAGAAGCACAGCTTTATCCGATTCTGTGAGTTTCATACAGTGGCTGTCTAAGAGGAAAGTAAGTTCACCTCCCAAGAGTTTCTCAATATTGTCACACAGTCATACATGGAGAAGCTTACAGAACCCTTTTTCCTTTTCTTATAGAAGTGTTGGGCTGCTTGCTCTTTTACTCTCATAATATGAGAATGCCATTTCAAAAGGAGAGAAATTTAAGACTCTAATTTTAAAAAAAGATTCAAATTGGCATCACCATATCCCTCCTCCTAAGAACACAAAGTAAAAAACTCCAAGGACATAATCACCTTGTTAAATATGGAATAGCAAAGGCAATGTAATCAGGAAACAAAATGAAGACTCTCTGTCAAGAGAATGATTTAGTGGCTGGCATATGTAGCCTCTGAAGCACTGGGAGCAAATCATTTGTAAATGTAGGAAGCCAATTACCAGTAATGAAATATAGTTGAATAACAAAGAGTAATTCTTCTTCAAACTATAGTAATGGATTGAAAATAAACTTTCCAAAGAAGCATGTTCATTCTACAGTTCTTTACACACACACACACACACACACACACACACACACACACACACACACACACACATCACTTTAATTGTCAGGTCCCTTTGGAGTCAAGTAGTTCCAAATGATATTTTAGCAAGAATTCTGACAGCTGGGGAAAATCCACCTGCTGAGTTACTACCTTTTAATTGAAAGCATGACAAACTTGACTAGAGAAGCAAAATTTAAAGTTAAGAAATCTGTTACTAATGCATTCTAAAATTAAATTAACTCTATTATGAATAAGGAAGAAAACCAAGTTCATGATTTACAATGGCTTTCTTTATTTCTTTCCTCTATTTCTCTCAGAGAATTCACTTGCACTGCCAAGCAGAGAGGCAAGCAAGCAGAATTTTGGGGAATTTCAGTGTTTAAGAAGATAGGTGCACAAATAAGCCATTGCTAAATTGTCCAAAACAAAGTTTAACTCATGAGAGGAAGGGTGGAGTTGCCTTAAGATAAGAATTGAGGAAACAGATGTGACAGCTGCCAAAGACAATGAGAGGAAGTCATAGACTTCAAAGAAGTTTTGCAAGGTTATGGGTCATGGGAGCTCATTTCCATCCAGTCTAGGGCTTTCAGTCTGACCATCATTAATATCTGAGACAAAACAAATCTTCATTTGTTGGTCATTCCTATCCATTCAAGAAGTTTAATGAGAGGTGCAACACACCATTATTTCCAACAAACAGAAATATTTTAGCTATTGGCAATAAAGTAGATGGCCAAATTCCCTTCTGGAACTGCATATAGAATCGCAGGGCTTTTATTCTTATCTAAACTAGTTACCCATGCTTTTCCAATGAAAGAGAAAAGAAAGACAGAAAGGAAGGAAGGAAGGAAGGAAGGAAGGAAGGAAGGAAGAAAAAGAAATTAAGAAAGAAAGAAAGAAAGAAAGAAAGAAAGAAAGAAAGAAAGAAAGAAAGAAAGAAGGAGGAAAGGAACGAAAAGAAAAAGTAGATGTATCTTTGTCATATTTTTCTTTATTTATAATGTGGCCATTTATTTTCATGGATGTGCAAATTGGACTTAAGGAAGCCCAAGGGAAGAGCAGAAGCTTCCAAGTGGGTAATGTGACATTAAGCCTGACCTTTGGAGTCTACAATATTTACTTATAGTATAGGTTCAGTTGCAATTCAGTTTGAATTATCTCCCTGACTATAAGATCAAATTGTACTCCTGCAAGGGATGCTAAAGGCAACCTGGTGGATACTGTGCATCAAATGGTGAGTGAAGAACTACATCGACTTTAGAACCCTTAACCATACTTCCATTTGCTGCTGGATGAGTAATTTATGGTACTGTATGAGACCATTTAGCAGCGGCTTATTTTGATAATTTAGCAATGGCTTATTTGTACCCTTTCTACGGCAAAGGCAGATTGCTTCATTCCTGTAAAAGCTCACTTTAAACCAGTAATGAAAGAGATTCCCCTGGAATAAAATGTAAACCGGTAGCTGAAACTTAACCCTGATTTCTGTGGATCCCATGTGACTTAATAAACAATAGTCTTAGGAAGGCATAACTAGGTATAAACAGATGAGTGCTGTCAGTTAAATAGCAATGCTTGGGATTTTGTAAACTTGCGTTTGTCAGAATCTGCAGTTTCAAAACATGGCCAATGGGCAATTTCAATTTGCCCACGTGGCTGAGCAGACTACGCTCTAGTAAACTGAGGGTGAAGCATGGGTGACCAAACCTGGGGAACACTTGCTCTATTTCACCTGCCCAAAGTCATCCACTGGTGAAAGGAATATCAAGAGGCTGAGGGTATGTTATCAGGGAGGTTTTGGAAACACTAACCTATTGGAGTCTAGCCCAGTTCCTCCAATCTTGAACTATGGAGAACAATGCCATCACTGACAACAAACAGCATTTTAAACATAGCCTGAATGGAGACACTGGGGCTTGGATGATTATTTACTTTAGAAATACAACTAATCTATATTTTTATCATATTATGCCCATTAAAATACTAAAACAAAAGAACACACAAGTAGATTGGTTATTATCATATAAGGCTTAATTAAACATGTCTTAGAGTATTGTGTTGGTATAATAAGCCTCACATTATACAAGTAACAGAGATATAACCTAGAAGTCCATAGCAATTCATTATTGTACATGTATAAAGATGCAATTAGCCAGATCCATATAGTTATGAAAGAATAATGGATTTCATTCAAATGAACTTAATGAAAGTTTATATAAAGTATATATGTATCCTTTTCTCTTTTGTAGTAAAAAATTTTTAATTAAAATACAGAGATCCCATCTTTCCTTTTGTTCCTTCAAACCCTCCCATGACCTTCCTTTGGGAATTTGCAATAGATTCTCTGGATTCCATTGTCTGAAATTCATGCTGAGAAATATCAACTGAACCTTCTTAGAGACAAAGAGATACTAGCAGATCTAAAATATGAATTATTTACTGCACTCTTGGGGCTTGTGAGTTGCGTGTCAGTGAGTATAGGTAGTTAATGTCAAGCTTGGCCATCTGAGTTTGATACCTGGAACCCACACGGTGCTTGGAGAGCACTGACTGCTTCAAGTTGTCCTGTGACCTCTACAGATTGACGATGGCATGGCTTTCCTCCCCTCTGTCATCTCCAACCCAAATACAAATAACATATGTGTAGTAAAAGTATTTACTACATGCTTTTATACTGAAACTCTGACATCGATGCATTTATCCAAGGGCCAATGTCGCCATTCTGTCTGTGCCAGAGGGAAGAATCCATGGAGGCCTAAGTAGCAAATGGAGAGGATGTGGAACCTTTTGTCAGGACAGATAATACAGAGAATGATGAGGGATTCCTGTTAAGGAAAAAGTGTTGAAAAAGTATGTCAAATGCCACAAAAAATGAGTTTAAGGCAAAATGGATATACACAGAGTATACACAGTATGTCAAAAGATTCACAACCCCCTTTATACAGCTAAACGTTGCCCTTGCTACATTAATTCTAGGTCCATCAATAGAGAAATAACTACATTTTGTTAGCTAGAGCACACAACACTTCATATTTAAGTGGCTTGAAATAGTTAACATTTCAATGGGAGAAAAAAAATTAGAGGTGTCCCCAGAAGAAATATGTTGAAAAAACAAAGGGCATTCAAGTGTCCCCTAGAAATAGGGAAAGAGAAGAAGAAAAACTGGTAAAAGAAAGAAGAGTCCAGTGGCTATGTGACCTTTGTCACATTATTTGGGCTCTCTAAATTTTGGAGGGCAAACATAATAATGGTAGTTATATAAAGAAGTAATTCTGGTGTGGAAGAAGGAACTTTAGAGTGGAATAATGGAATATTCTGTTGTTATTGTTATTATTATTATTATTATTATTATTACTATTATTATTTACAGGCTTGTGAGATAGTTTAATGAGTAAAGGTGCTTATTGACAATCCCATAGACCTGAGTTCACTTGCACAGGCATACAACAAATAAAGGCAGTAAAAATTTTAATTGTTCACTTTAAGGCTATTTCAACACATTTCATGGTTCATAGAAATATTTCTATAATTGGCCTGAGTAATATTACCAAATGAAACTAAAGCAAAAGGCAAAGATGCATACTGCAGGGTATTGATCACTGCTTGGTTTTTTAGTTAGATTATTAATCACCCATGGCTGAAGATAGAATAATAAATTATGACATTTTTTAGGTAGAATGTTGTATAGCTATTAAGAAGCATAATGAATATATTTATGGTAATATTTAAATAAAGATGATCTCTTTGTTAGAGTTTTATTGCCTTGAAGAGACACCATGACCAAGGCAACTCTTATAAAGGCAAACATTTAATTGGGGCTGGCTTACAGTTTCAGAGGTTTAGTCCAGTATCATCATGGTGGGAAGCATGGCATCATGTAGGCAGAATTGGCCCTGGAAGAGCTGAGACTCATACATCTTGATATGAAGGCAGCCAGGAGGAGACTGTCTTCCACAGGCAGGCAGGAGGAGTGTCTCTTTTGCATGGGGCAGAGCTTGAGAACTAGAGGACCTTGAAGTTTCCTACTCAGTGACACACTTCTTCTTACAAAGACACAGTTCCTTATACTGCCACTTCCCATAAGGTAAGCATATTCAAACTACCACAGATGTTAAGACTGCTATTGAATAATCTAACAAAATATAAATGCACCTAGAATACAAGACTGAAAAAAAAAGGGCACACAATGATACTAAGAACTGATGTCTTTCCTTAGAAGAAATGATTGTAATGTTTTTCTATTTTTTAAGAAATCATTTCAATTCCATGGTTTTTATTCAAGGAATAAAAATGTGAACTAAAGTTCCCAGAACAAAAGCCAAACCTACATTAAATATTCCAGAAACTGCCTATTCAAACCTTATAATGGTGGAGAAATGTAATGCTACAGAATAGAGCCAAATTATCTGATGATGCTGTCCTGAGTGCCTTTAACAACTCTTTATTCCTCACATCTGAGTCAGACCTAGCATCCTTGTGGCTCTCAGGTAATACCTAGAATATGTCAACATACCATTGTCACCCACTGCACCAAATGCTACCAAGGTCATTAGTTATTATCCAAACCACCCAGCAAAAAATTCTCTACTTTGCTGGATCCTGCCTTCCTGGTATTTTCACTAATGTACTTTTACATATGTTAATTTGTATGGCTTCTCTTTGTTCTATAAGAACTCCATGAAACTGTTTGCACATCATAATATGACCAGGACTATCTCAATCTAGGCCATATTTACTTAGTCATACTTAACTCGAGAATAAGCTCTTATTTTCTTATTATTTTGCATTCTTTCTATACACATATAAAGACAGACAATTACATGTAATATATCCAGTCTCAATTTTAAAAGAAATTTCTTTTTTTTTTTACTATAACATGTTCTAAATTATTTAAACAATGTTCAGGGTCTCATAACATAATATTCATATCTAGGATTATTTGGTATTATAATTTGATCTTCTTTTTTATTTTTTATTTTTTATTAACTTGAGTATTTCTTATATACATTTCGATTGTTATTCCCTTTCCCGGTTTCCGGGCAAACATCCCCCTCCCCCCTCCCCTTCCTTATGGGTGTTCTCCTCCCAACCCTCCCCCCATTGCCACCCTCCCCCCAACAGTCTAGTTCACTGGAGGTTCAGTCTTAGCAGGACCCAGGGCTTCCCCTTCCATTGGTGCTCTTACTAGGATATTCATTGCTACCTATGAGGTCAGAGTCCAGGGTCAGTCCATGTATAGTTAAAAGAAATGTCTTAAGTATAGTAAAAGTTCCCAGAAAATGTTGATGTCTTGGTTTCTATCCGTTCCAACATTTGAATATACACTCTTCAAATATAAGAAATATATCACCGATAATTTTTAATCATTTAGTACTCAGTCAAACATATTGAGTAGTTACTTAGTGACTGAGTACATTAATATGCTTGAGTACATGAATGTATATAGAACTCATAAAATGCCACTCTAAAGAATTCTCTTAGCTTGCCTACCCTATAGAAGTTAAACTGAAGAGGTATGTTCATGAAAAAGAAACAAAAATATGTAGTTCCAACTCTTTTTATAAATTAGTCAAACTCTATAATATGAATTCAAGTATTATTGAGATTTTCCTGGTTTATGATACTTACTGAGGTGCTTAGATATGAACTTCTTGAAGTGCTCAGAACTCGATGGCTGCTTTGCAGAAAGCCCGTACTGTGTCTGTCAGGGCCACCAAAGCAAATAAAGATTTAAATCAAGTGTAGTTTTTAAGAGAATAGCACCATTGGTGGTATGATTTTTCTCCTGGATGTGTTCATTGAAGACAAGGTGAGAAGCATTGTTTTAGTTTGTGACAATTTAAAGTAGTTGTGTAAGATGTATTGAACTTCTCTGTAGATTAGTAAACTTCTCAATAAATCAGGTACAAGGTTTCCTGTGTTTTCTATTCTAAAACTTATTTCACTCTAGCATGAACAAACATATGCTATGGGGCACCAAAGGAACCTGAAAAAATTATATATATATATATATATATATATATATATATATATATATATATATATATATATATATATGCAGATCATCATCATCATCCAATCTCTGTAAAAAAAAGAACTCAGAGAAAAATGCAAAAAATGATGAAATGTTTTCTTTTTTCATATATATGTTAGATCACATGGGTGGAAAATGTAGATGAGCATTCATAGTGTGTTGCTTTTATGACTCTCAGTTTCTTGGAAAGTGGGGGTCTTGGCAGTAGTCAATATGTAAAATAACATAATTAAATCTCTGGGCTTCTTTATCTGATCTGAAATGAACAGAGCTTTGACCCCAAGATTCTATTTCTATGTGTTTTATGTACCGAGATTTGTGCTTATTAAATTAAGTACATCCATATGTGGGTATATTACCTCCAACAATCTAAAAATGTGCAAGGAAAGTAGCTGGAATGTTCACTAATACTAGTGTAATTTATACAGTATAGCATCTGTATTAGGAACACTATACACTACAGTCATAAAAAAAGAATGACAGCTATATTATATTCTATCAGGAAAGAATTGATAACATATTTTAGAAATCATAGAAGAAATATCTTGAACTTGGAGAAGTAAAAAAGAAACATTTGACTTATTTTTACACATGACATGAGAAAATATGAAGACCCAATAGAAATCCCTGGAGAGAAGGACAGAATACAAAGAAAAGATGCTTTCTTTCTTTATTTTTTATTGGATATTTTTTATTTACATTTCAAATGTTATTCCCTTTCCCAGTTTCCCAGACATAAGACCCCTATTTCATCCCTCTCACCTTCTATAAGGGTGTTCCTCTCCCCATCAATCTACCCTTACCGCCCTTCGATTCCCCTACACCAGGGGTCCAAGCTTAGTAGGACAAAGGTCCTACAAAGGGTCCTTTCACTGGTGCCCAACATGGCCATCCTCTGCTACATATGCAGTTGGAGTCATGGGTCTGTCCATGTATAGTCTTTGGGTAGTAATTTAGTTCTGGGAGCTCTGGTTGGTTGGCATTGTTGTTCTTAAGGAGTTGCAAGCCCCTTCAACTCTTTCAAACCTTTCTCTAATTCGTCCAACGGGGGTCCTGATCTCAGTTAAATGGTTTGCTGCCAGCATGCGCCTCTGTATTTGACATGCTCAGGCTGTGTCTCTCAGGAGACAGCTATATCTAGGACCTGTCAGCAAGTACTTCTTAGCTTCAACAATCTTATCTAGTTTTGGTGGCTGTATATATGTGGGCCACATGTGGGGCAGGATCTGAATGGCTGTTCCTTCAGTCTCTGCTCCAAACTTTGCCTCCATATTAACTCCTATGAATATTTTTGTTCCCCCTTTTAAGAAGTGAAGCAGATGCATTTTGGCGATCCATCTTCTTGAGCTTCATGTGGTCTGTGGATTGTATCTTGGATATTTCAAGCTTTTGGGATAATATCCATTTATCAGTGAATGCATACCATGTGTGTTTTTTTTGTGGTTGGGTTACCTCACTCAGGATGATATTTTCTAGTTCAATTCATTTGTCTATTTCATCAAGTTGTTGTTTTTGATAGCTGAGTAATACTACATTGTATAGATTTACCACATTTTCTGTATCTATTCCTCCGTTGAAGGATATCTGGGTTCTTCCCAACTTTGGCCTATTATAAATGAGACTGCTATGAACATAGTGGAGCGTGTGTCTCTGTTGTATGTTGGAGAATCTTTTGGGTATATGCCCAAGAGAGGTATAGCTGGGTCCTCAGATAGTGTACTGCCCAATTTTCTGAGGAACCTCCAGACTGATTTCCAGAGTCATTGTACCAGTTTGCAATCCCACCGATAATGGAGGAATGTTTCTCTTTCTCCACATCCTCCCCAGCATCTGCTGTCTCCTGAGTTTTTTATCTTAGCTATTTTGACTGGTGTGAGGTGGAATCTCAGAGTGTCTTGATTTGTATTTCCCTGATGACTAAGGATGTTGAGCATCCTGATGAGATACTTCTCAGCCATTCAGCATTCCTCAGCTGAGAATTCTTTGTTTAGCTCTGTACCCCATTTTAAATAGGATTATTTGGCTCTCTGGAGTCTAATTCTTGATTTCTGTGTATATTTTGGATTTTAGCCCTCTATCAGTTGTAGGATTGGTAAAGATCTTTTCCCAATCTGTTGGTTGCCGTTTTGTCCTAACCACAGTGTCCTTTGCCTTACAGAAGCTTTGCAGTTTTATGAGGTCCCATTTGTCGATTCTTGATCTTAGAGCATAAGCCATTGGTGTTTTGTTCAGGAAATTTTCCTCAGTGGTCATGTGACTCTTCCCCACTTTTTCTTCTATTAGTTTGAGTGCATCTGGTTTGATGTGGAGGTCCTTGATCCACTTGGACTTAAGCTTTGTACAGGGAGATAAGAATGGATCAATTTGCATTCTTCTACATGTTGACCTCCAGTTGAACCAGCACCATTTGCTGAAAATGCTATCTTTTTTCCATTGGATGGTTTTAGCTCCTTTGTCGAAAATCAAGTGACCATAAGTGTATGGGTTCATTTCTGTGTCTTCAATTTTATTCCACTCATCTACCTGCCTGTCTCTGTGCCAGTACCATACAGTTTTTGTCACTGCTGCTCTGTAATACTGCTTGAGGTCAGGGATGGTCATTCCACCAGAAGTTTGTTTATTGTTGAGTATAGTTTTCACTATTCTTGTTTTTTTTTTGTTATTCCAAATGAATTTGCAAATTGCTCTTTTTTATTTCTATGATGAAGTGAAGTGTAATTCTGATGGGGATTGCATTAAATCTATAGATTGCTTTTGGCAAAATGGCTATTTTTATATATTAATCCTGCCAATCCATTAGCATAGGAGGTCTATCTTCTGAGATCTTCAATTTCTTTCTTCAGAAACTTGTAGTTCTTTGTCATACAGATCTTTCACTTGCTTGGGTAAAGTCACACTGAGGTGTTTTATATTATTTGGGACTATTGCGAAGGGTGTTATTTCCCTAATTTATTTCTCTGCCTGTTTATCCTTTGAGTAGAGAAAGGCTACTGGTTTGAGCTAATTTTATACCCAGCAATTTTGCTGAAGTTGTTTATCAGGCTTAGTAGTTCTCTGGTTGAACTTTTGGGGTCACTTAAATATAATATATCATCTGCAAATAGTGATAATTTGACTTCTTCCTTTCCTGGCAACTGGCTTTCAGTTCTTGTCACAGGCAGAACCCCGAAGGGTCTGCTCCTAGGTCCCTGTGCCCAGGGGACATAAAGAGCACTAGGCATTTTCCTCTTGGTTCGGGAATGTGGGCAGAAAGTAGCTTCCTCCATATTCTCAGGAGAGTCTGCACTTCTGATGGTCCAGCTCTCACCCCCACAGGACTTGGGTGCAGGGAACTGCATAACTGATTCAGTTTAGTTCAGGGTGCAGGCCTGAACCAGCAGCTTCCAGCTGCTAACTGCTCTTATATTCCTGCACTATGCAGTTTCCTCTTGGGCCAGGGATGTAGGCAGAGGTGGGCAGAGGTGGCTGTCTGTCTTGCGGTATCAGGGTTGTCCGCACTTCTGGGCGTTCACCTCTCTTCCCCACTGACAAGATGCTTCCTATTGTCTATTCATTTGCATCTTTGACTTTATTTTATATGTGGGTATCATCTAATCGTGCTAATAAAACCTATAAATATTTAATATTGGAGTAATTATCTTATTTTCTAACACCAAAGAGGATTCGTGTTTTGATCATCTATATAATGCAGAGCATAAACACTGTAAAATATATAATGATTTGGAGAAACTTTTCACATTTCAATAAAATTTTAGCAGTCACCTTTGCCTCCAAAGATTTTGTTAAAAACTAATAATAAAACACATGAAATATCTATTCATATGAAACTATGATATTCCAGGAATTAAGAGTAGTATAAAGTAGAAACAACCACTGATTAATATGATTGTATATGCATTCATTATGGAAAGTAGGCTATAATGCTGTGCTGTTAGATGCTGTGACTTATTCAGAGCCACAGTCTTTAATTAGCTTTGTTTGCATTGCTAGGTTTAATATTTCAAACTACTGTATAAATTCAAACTTTTTGGTGACATTTAGGCTTTTATATTTTATTAATTTTTGAAAATTTCATACAGCATACTATCACCCCCAAATCCTTTCCTATCTTCTCTCAGATCCATCCTCACCTTTTTTTTATCCTCTTTCTTGTTTATTGTTTAAATAAACCAATGATTCAAAATCTTGATGCCTATATACTCCTGTGTGTGAGACCATCTGCTGGAATATGTTCAAGTCATTAGGGGCCAAACTGTTCCCCTGGAAATCATTAACTGTCAATAGCTCTTCAGCAAAGATGTCGTGTGAGGTCTTTCCTGCTCTCTGCTAGAACAGTGACTAGGTTGACTTTATGTAGCTTCGGCGAGTTTATGAGTTTAGTAGTCCTGTTATATCCAAAAGACACATTTTCCCTCTAGTCCTTCCTGACATTTGGCTCTTACAATCTCCTTGTCCCCTCCTCCTTGGTGGTCCTTGAGTGTTGGAGTGGAGATAAAATATAAATGTCCCATTTGTGGTTGAACACGCCACTAATATTTACTCTCTGCAATTTTCCAACTGGGAGATTCTGAATTAACCACCATCCACTGCAGAAGCGTTTCCGATGAGGTCTAAGAGTTGTGCGTATCTACAAGCTCATAATTTCCTTTCACTTTACAGATGAAAATGATTTTGATTTTTATATAAATATTGCATGTTGCATTATCCCTTTGTCACCTGACAAACTTTTTGGCTGTTTCCATACCTTGGTTATTTTGAATAGAGGGCTATGAACATGGGTGACAAATGTATATCAGTTGTAGTGACTAGAATCATTAGTATATATACCCAGGAGTGGCTAATGTGGTAGGTCACGAGGAACTGAAACTGATTTTCACAGTGGCTACACCAGTTTGCTCTCCCTCCAACAGTGCACGAGAAGTCCCCATTCCCCACATATTTGCTGCTGTTTACTGTCTTTTTGTTTTTTTACTCTCAGTCATTCTGACTATGGTAAAATGACACCTTAAAATGGTTATAATTCAGGTTTTCCTGGTGGCTAAAGATAGAAAACACTGTAAGATCCATGGTTTGTCTTACAAGTTGTTTGTTTTCTTGGTGTTTAGACTTGTGGGTTCCTTCTTATTCTAGACACTAGTCCTGTGTTAGGTGTATAGCTAGCAAAGAATTTTTCCCATTCTGTAAGCTGGTGCTTAAGTCTGTTACAGTTCCTTTGTAGTAGTATGGAGGCTTTTTTAAAATTAATTTCATGAAACACCATTTATTGGTTATGTCTTACTTCCTAGATAAGTAGGTTCCCATAAAGTCCTTACCTGAACCTGTATACTAGACTTTGCTCCCTACTCTTTCTTCTACAGGTTTCAAGTCTAACATTGACATCCTTGGCCCATTTGGAATTGATTCATGTACAGGGTGAGAATTACAACTAACAATTTACTAAACCAGTGCAAGTCCTAACTGCACGCTAAATATTTATCCTTATACCCACAAATAAATGTAGCTCTTATTCCTCAACAAAGAAACTTCTTTTTACAACAGATGGAGGTGATTACAGTAAAAATGCACTGCTCAAAATACAGAGAACAAGTAACTCTGTGCTGCCCAGCTCCCATATCCATCTTCAACACAGCTTCTGCACCCAAGTTTCAGAGAACATTATATATTATATACATTATTGTGTATTCTGTTACATATATTATGTATATATATAAAATGTACCATATACATATGATACACAACTATGCATATATCCACTTAATTATATATTTATCTGATGGTAATACATGTATACATAAATATACACATAATATAACACATATAATACATACATAATACATATATACATAATAATACATATACACATAAACATATGTAATATACTATATTACATATACACATAGCTTTTGTATATATTCTATATATATTTATACACATAAACATATCCATACTGGTTTAAATATATACTATATGTGTATGCTTCTGTACATGGTATCTATGAATATGTATATATAGCATATGTATAAAGCATATATGTAACATATATACAGTATATATGCATATAGAAGTATATGTATATAATATACATGTATATATGATACATACATAGTATATATATTATATATATGGCACAGACACAATTATTTATATATAATATGTACACAACAAAAGAAATAAAGTTTAGTGAATGAACTTGAGAGTGCAAAGGATATGTATACTTTAGGGATTAGAGGGAGGATTGGAAAGGGGAAAAATGATACAATTATACTTTAATTCCACTTAAGAAAATATTAAATCTAATTTGATTCTGTTTAAAATGTGACAAATTAATAACAGAGGGATTAATATAAAAGAAAACTATAAAAGTAACTGCGAAAATATTTTGTTTTTGTAGAAGATTAAATTATTTATACACTTTACATATAATCAAAATTAATAAATTTGTAGTCAGAGATTTATAATAAATTTAATTTTGCAAAGTAAGAAAATTGACTTTTAAAAGTGAAATTTGCCAAAAGAAATATAGTATTTTAAAAAAAAATTTTAATAATGCAAGGTAAAAGTTGAATTACTCTCAGAATGTGGAAACTGTTAATCACCAATTATCTATAAGATAAATGTCTTCCTCAACTTTTTACGTGAAAAATTATTATGACGGGATTTTAGTTTAATCAAATTTTTTTCTTGTATGTTCTTGATGGATGTTTTGTTTTGAGCAATTAGAATATGATAAAACTAAACATTGCAAACTATCATGTGAATCATGCCAATATCTGTAAATATATATATATATATATATATATATATATATATATATATATATATATATATATGTTAAAGGAGGTTGGAAATATGGCTAAGCCTATGTTCTTACAAAGGAATCAAGTTCAACTTCCATCAGCCACATGCTATCTGAAAACTATCAGTAAATCCAGTTTCTCTTCCAAAGTCATCACTCTTGAAATCATGGCTTATCTAATGCCTGCTTTTGACCTTCGGAGACACCAGGCATACTCTTGGTGTGCACAGATATGTGCTGGCAAAATACTCATATACCTAAAATAAAATAAATAATTCTGAAAATATTTAAATTCAAGCACAATAAAAAGTGGTCATAGTTAGACTGATTTTCTTCTTACTAACATTTAGGACCCACATATGAATTATTGTAAAAGACTGAGAATTCCCAGCAATAATGACAATGCAACTCTAGTGGACGAGCCAATATGTGAGGGAATAAAAATAGGATGAGGTTAAAGTTGTGGTGAGTACCAAGATGATGCAAATAAAGTAATAAAGTGGGAAAGATTCACAGGAAGAACCAACTTAGAGGCTAAGAGAATCTTTTTCTAAGATGAGGACATCTGAATTGAAACATAAAGGATAAGAAGCCAGCCATGACAAGATTAGAGAGATGTGTGTATAGAGCAGAGGGTAGTGAGTGAGGATGCACTCCTGAGGTAGAAAGGGCTTAGCCTAGGGTAGCAAGGCTCAAGCTGTATAGGAGAGAGAGAGAGGGAGAGAGAGAGAGAGAGAGAGAGAGAGAGAGAGAGAGAGAGAGAGAGAGAGAGAGAGAGAGAGAGAAAACAGAGAGACAGGGGCAGGGAGAAACTGAGACAGGGAGAGACAGATGGAGCAACAAAGAGACAGAGAGACAGAGACAGAGAAAGGAAGAAGGGAAGATTAGAGAAAGGGGGAAGAAGGAACAGAGAGAGACAGAGACAGAAAGGGAGAGGAGAACAGGGCAGAGATAGAGAAGGACACAGAGAGACAGACAGAGACAGAGAGAAAGAGATGGAGACAGAGAGACACAGAGACAGAGACAGGAAGATGAAGAAGGGGGAAAGACAGAGAGATAGCGAGACAGAGACAGAGACAGACAGAGATAGAGACAGAGACAGAGACAGAGACCAAACCATGCTGAGATTTGAGCCTTGGAGAAGATCATGCCAGGTCTCTAGAATTTCATTTGAGATATACATAAAAACCACGGGAGCCCTCAGTAGAAGCAACATTATTAATTCATAGTTTTAGGTTAGGTTGCTTTTAGATGCTCTGGGGGGAAAGACAGGATGGAGTGACAGGAGTTGAGAGAAGGAAGAGTCCCAGAAAGTGATACTGGTGGCTTATCCTGTGATCATAGCTGTGGGGTTTGGAAATTTTTATTACAATTTGACTTGGGTTTGCTGGTAGACACCATGCCCGTGTGATGAGGAAGATGCTGAGAATCGGCCTGCTTCAGGTTTGTCTAACTCCACCAGGGAGGTGAATGGTGGAGCCAGAGTGACATATAAGTGTTGTGGTTTGCCCTGAAGTTGTCTGTAGTTTGACGCTAATTCCACTGCCCCAAGGACAGCTGCCTCGTCACTCAGAACTCTGGTGACTTCACCAGAACCACCTCCCCATTGAATTTGTAAAGTACAGGTGAGGGGCAGGTACAGGATAGAAGGAGGCCTGTCATTGGAGGAGAAGGAAGGATGGGCGGGAGAGAAGTTTGAAGGAGGAAGTTTGGAGGAGTCTGAGGAGACTGGAACAGAAAGGAAAGACAGGAAGAGGAGAGGGTGAGAAGCCATGGCAGGTGATGCTAAGATTCTGCTCTGTGTATTTACAGGTTGTTATCAATGTTCCTAAGGGATGGATGGTACCCGGCTTTGTATGTTTAAGTGGGCAATTATATCTTACCAACTGGGTCAAAGATTATTGTGTTGTGTGTTCTTTTATGTGAGGGTTTGAGTGTAAGAAAGTGTGCCCCTGAGATGAGTGCCCACCAAGATATCTAGCAGACCTAGTGGGATAAAAGACAACTACTTTTTATTTTTTTATTTTTACAGCAACATATAAGCACAAGATGAATAGTTTCTAGAAAGAAAGAACTGGAATGAATCATCTGTTGTTTCTGAGGTGGATGCTACTCACTGTTCTGCAGGTCAGCCAGATGAAAGCCACCCTGAGGGGATAGCTTTGCGGTGCCCATCTTAGTGCAGGATCATTTTTATAACCCTTCTGACAAGTGGATACGCCTCCTACCATCCATGCGGCAGTGTGACCACTTGAGTGTTGAAGTATCATCTTGTTCATCGACGTTTCCCACACTTTTGATACCCATCACTAAAGCCAAGTATGCATGCATACATGACAAAATGCTGGGAACTTAAAGGCCGGGACTGAACTTGTGCATTTCCAACTGTACTATATAATTACATTATGAATATTCTCAATATTAGTAATCAAATGATCTTTAAGCCCTTTCTGTGCTGCCAAGCATCTGTGTCAACAACAGGCACTGAGATTAAGATCTGCAAAGCGTTTGGACAATCATCTAATAAAACACCTCTTTTCACTGGTAAGGAAACAAGGGTCCAAAGTCATTTAGGATAAAGTTGTGTCAGGGCTTGGACTAGACCCCAAGTTGTCTGACTGCATGACTAAGTGATCATTCTATTACTCAATATTCTTCAGATTAAAATCCAATAAAAACTGTTCAATTCGTTTGCTTGGCATAGATAGGACTAAAACATTCACACACACACACACACACACACACACACAAAAGAAATCACACTGTTTAAATTACAGACTTGCTTATGAAATAAATTCTCTTTGAAATTAACAAAATGTGAAATACTAGCACACTACTTTTTAATTTACTCACTCAAAGGACTTTATAAATTAAATAGAAACAATCTACATACACTCTACATTACTAAATGTACTTTGGTTTCCAAGGAATTCTCTCACCAGGCCTTGGAGCACAAGCATTTATGGTGAGGATGAAGTCATTTTGCAAAAGAAAACATTGGTTCTTTTGAATTCATGGAAAAGCAAATGTGTGTCCATACGCTGCTGAGTCAATTGGACCACAGTAACCATGGTAGAATATTCCTCAGTGTTCTCAGACTTCTAAATACATAGCGTCCCAAATTCTGACTATACCTATGTAAGATTAAGGAAATTTGATGCACCATAAACTGCCACGTTCAAAAGGCACAGCTCCGTTCATTTTAGCACAGGGTTGACGAAACCCATATCATTGACAATAGAAACTTTGTTTTGGTTTCTTAGTGTGTGTGTATGCTCATGCCTGTGTGTATGTGTGTGTGGGGGAGAGCCCTTGAAGGCCAAAAGTGGGTATCAGTTCCCACTGGGGCTAAAGTTATAGGTGATTATGAGCTACCTGTCATGAATGCTACAAACCAAACTCAGGACCTCTGGAAGACCAGCAAGAGCTCATATACACTGAGCCATCTTTCCAAACCCTATACTATTCTTAAAGACAATAATTGTTTAGTCTTGGGTTGTAATTTAGTTTTAAACACTCAGTTCTGCCTTTAGTGCTTAGAAAAACACACCAAATGACAAAGTCCACAAATGCCTCAACACACAATATTGCCATTTCAAAATATTCTTCCAGTTAGGCTGGTCTATTACAAAAAGCATCGTGGGGATTCTGAGTCTGACCTCCATTTTATATTGACTGTAGATTTATACGTGTGTATATGACATCTGGATTCTAGCTTATCTGCAGGAGGAATAGAAGAGTCTCCTATGAAAGGATTTCTCCAAAGGGGATAGAGTAGGGATGAACAAGTGTGGTCCAAAGATATTAATACCACCATAAATTGAAAACTCCCAAGCTTGACATGGAGGATAACTACAACAGAACACAGCCCTGCTCTTTCTTTACCCCAAACTCATTCTGAGGCTATATAACTCTTACAAACGCTGCTTCCCAAAACTTATGAACCTCTCGTTTCTCACGTTCTCTTCAGATGGCTTCACCCCCTATCTCCTTGAGAAAATGAAGACATTATCCTCCCACTTCCCACTTTAGTAAGCTTGCTTTTACCCACAACCATCACTCCATCCTTTGTCATTTCAGAAGTAACATGTTTCTCTCGCTCATTTTTGAGTTACTTCAGTAATTAATCATGGTTGAATTTTCGACTCTTTATGTAAGAATGATCTCATTTTTTGAGGGGGTGAACTCACCCATTGGTTGTTTTCCCATTTCATATGTAGCTTCCCCTTCTTTACTTAATTCTTCCCGCTGGTATTTAACATTTTCAATCTGCCTCCAATTAAAAAAATAAACATAAAGAATAACAATTCCTTCCGCATTAGCCTCTTATTTCCCAGCCTGGATTTACTTCTGTCTCTACTTCCCAAACCACTGGACAATTTTGCTCACGAGTTGGTCCTGGCATAATTTTTCTTCTTACCCTGTATATTCAACCTAATCAATTTTACTGACCCTTTCTGTCTGATTTCCATAATATAATCTTATGGCTCTCAAGTTGAAATTTAAATTCAAGGTTCAGAATTCTCTATAAATTATAGGCCCCTTTCTCACACATACCTGAATTCTTTAGTTGGAAAGCTATCCATATTATTTTTTTCAGAATAAATTTATGACATTCATTCACCCACAAACCACACCTACCCTGTGCCCTTGTTAACATCAACAAAAAAGACCCAGGCGACCAACTTTGCTGGGCACTTGTGACATGTGTTTACTTTCCGTTCTCCATTCCCTAACAGCCAAATGCCACATTCGTAAAATTTTTACCTTATAGGGAGCTCTGAAAATTGTCTGATTTGTATGTTCTCCTCTTTAATCCAAGTTATAATAGTATAAGATTTGTATTCCTTTCTACCCTCATGAGTATATCCTCAATGTTGTAGCTAGTCTAAGCTTTTACAATGAGACTTCCAGTACAATACTTCCTTGCTCAGAAGATTTTAGAATTTTTCTACAATTATGACCTGTATTTGCTCCCATAAATAAGAGATAATATTATTCATTTCAAATTTAGGTGAGATATAGACTAAACATTCCCTTATAATGAGCTTTCTTAATTAACCAACTTACTGTTTTCAGTACCGTCTTATCAATTTTTGTGTCCCAGGACATTTTTTGAGCGAATGAATGGTGTTTTACTATATGGCTGTAGTAAGGTTTCCTTATTCATCCCTCTACTGTGAGCTATTACATTAGTCCCTCATTTCAGTACAAACAGTGTCTGGAAATATTCCCTGCGCATATGTGAGAGTTTCTTTAAGATAGATATCTAGAGGACAAAGTGTGAGATCACAGGGATTAAACAGTTTGAACCCCAGTGGATGCTACTGTCTCACCGCACAGGAATAGTATAAGCTAGGTGTAGGAAAGGGACTGCCCAGGAGGAAAGGAGATGGGAAAAAGGAGAACGTGCCTTCAAATTTTACATAAACAATATGTCCATGAGAGATGAAACAATGGAACCCAAGATCACTACAGAAATGTATAAAATAGTTACTATGTGCTTTTATAAAGAATAGCTCATAATTTCAAGCTTTGGCCAGTACTTCCAGTGGTTTCTTATTATCTAAAAGTAAAATAAAGCAGCTTATCATGAATTCCAAAATCTCTTAATTTGGTTGCATGGCCTTTTCAGAGGTATCCAGAGTTTACCACATACCACAATACCAAGCATTGTGTTTGTTTTGTTTTGCTTGTTTGTTTGTTTTGTTTTGTTTTGTTTTTTCTCTTCAGCTTAACACCATTTGTTTATCTAGTTCCTTTTCAGACTTCTGAGGCCATCTCCAATACTACTTTCTCAGAAATCTTTTAAGGTCCACTCATTGTTTCTAGTCATGGTTGTTAATTCCTTCTTTGAAGGGACCCTTACATTTAGTTATTTCTTAAGCATGTACCTTTAAATAAACATTCTGTGATTGATTAGATCTATCATCCTTTTAGACTTTGATCATCTAAGGGTAGAAATGTTTTCAGTCCAAATTGTTTCTTATACTAAGGATTTGTTGGTTCATCGTTGCCCAAAGAAACACCAGTGAGAATTTTTTGCCTAGGATGTGCTCCATCCTCTTGCTCTGCTATTAAGCTCCAATAGGGCTCTGAGAGCAAAGGGAGGATGCATGGACTTTTTGTAATCAATAAAAGTAAGAATCGCATTACTCAAATTTGCAAGAAGCTCTGAGCATAACACAGCAAAGCCTTGTAACACATGTAATTGCATGTTGGGTTAGAAATTCAAAATACCATATCTGTTGCTATAGATGGTATAGGATGAACATAGAATGAACGCAAAACATTCAAAGCACAACTGAACAAATCAGATCTTGAATCTAATGTAAGACTTCTTTTTCTTTATTTTTCAATTTTTATTAGATATATTTCTTTACTTACATTTCAAACGTTATTCCCTTTCCTGGTTTCTTGTCCATAAGCCCCCATTCCCGCCTTTCCCCCATCCCCATATGGGTATTCCCCCTATATGTCCCCCTTATTGCCCCCCCTATATTCCCCTGCAATGGGGGTCCAACCTTGACAGGACCAAGGGCTTCCCCTTCCCCTGGTGCCCCAAGAAGGCTATTCTCTGCTACATATGCAGTTGGAGCCTTGGGTCAGTCCATGTATAGTCTTTTGGTAATGGTTTAGTCCCTGGAAGCTCTGGTTGGTTGGCATTGTTGTTTTTATGGGGTTGCAAGCTCCTTCAACTCTTTAAATACTTCCTATAATTCCCCCCAAGGGGGTCCTATTCCCAGTTCGGTGGTTTGCTGCTAGCATTGACCTCTGTATTGGACATGCTCTGGATCTGTCTCTCAGGAGAGATCTATATCCGGTCCCTTTCAGCATGCATTTTTTAGCTTCATCAATCTTATCTAGTTTTGGTGGAGATATATATATGGGCCACATGTTGGGCAGGCTCTGAATGGCCATTTCTTTAGTCGCTGCTCTAAACTTTGCTTCCATATCCCCTCCTATGGATATTTTCCCCCTTTTAGAAGGAGTGGGAGCATCCGCATTTTGGTCATCCTTCTTGAGCTTCCGTGGTCTGTGGATTACATCTTGGGTAATTCGAGCTTTTTAGATAATATCCACTTATCAATGAGTGCATACCAAGTGTATTTTTGTGTGATTGAGTAACCTCACTCAGGCTGATATTTTCTAGTTCATTCCATTTGCCTATGAATTTCATGAAGTCATTGTTTTTGATAGCTGAGTAGAACTCCATTGTGTAGATGTACCACATTTTTTTATACCATTCCTCTATTGAAGGGCATCTGAGTTCCTTCCAGCTTCTGGCTATTATAAATAAGGCTGCTATGAACATAGTGGAACATGTTTCTTTGTTGTATTTTGGAGCATCTTTTGGGTATATGCCCAAGAGAGTTATAGCTGGGTCTTCAGGTAGTGGATTGTCCAATTTTCTGAGGAACCTCCAGACTGATTTCCAGAATGGTTGTACCAGTTTGCAATCCCACCAAAAATGGAGGAGTGTTCCTCTTTCTCCATATCCTCCCCAGCATCTGCTGTCACCTGAGTTTTTGATCTTGGCCATTCTGACTGGTGTGAGCTGGAATCTCAGGGTTGTTTTGATTTGTATTTTCCTGATGACTAAGGATATTGAACATTTCTTTAGGTGCTTTTTGACCATTTGATAATCCTCAGCTGAGAATGTTTTGTTTAGCTCTGTACTCCATTTTTTTAATAGGGTTATTTGGCTCTCTGGAGTCTAACTTCTTGAGTTCTTTGTATATTTTGCATATTAGCCCTCTATTGGATGTAGGATTGGTAACGATCTTTTCCCAATCTGTTGGTTGCCATTTTGTCCTAATGACAGTGTCTTTTGCTTTACAAAAGCTTAGCAGTTTTATGAGGTCCTATTAGTCAATTCTTGATCATAGAGCATGGGCCATTGGTGTTTTGTTCAGGAAATTTCCCCCAGTGCCCATGTGTTTGAGACTCTTCCCCATTTTTTCTTCTATTAGTTTGAGTGTATCTCATTTGATGTGGAGGTCCTTGATCCACTTGGACTTAAGCTTTGTACATGGTAATAAGCATGGATCGATTTGCATTCTTCTACATGCTGACCTCCAGTTGAAGCAGCACCATTTGTTGAAAATGCTATCTTTCTTCCATTGGATGGTTTTAGCTCCTTTGTCACAGATGAAGTGACTATAGTTGTGTGGGTTCAGTTCTGGGTCTTCAATTCTGTTCCACTGATCTATCTGCCTGTCTCTGTACCAATACCATACAGTTTTTATGAGTAGTGCTTGAAGTCAGGGATGGTGATTACCCTAGAAGTTCTTTTATTGTTGAGTATAGTTTTCACTATCCTGGGTTTTTTGTTACTCCAAATGAATTTGAAAATTGCTCTTTCTATCTCTATATAATGTAAGATTTTTGAGAAGCAGAAATTTAAATGCTGGCAGAGAACAGACCAGAATGACAGATTTCTGAGCTGTAATTGGGGAACTTCATTTTCTTCCATTAGTTTATTTATTAATTCACTTAACATACACATTCACAGCCCCCCTACCCAAGTACCCTGTCTCACACAGCACCTCCCCTAAGCCCCTTTTTTTCACCTCTGAGAAGGAGAGGTTTTCCCTGGGTATCACCCCACCCTGACACATGAAGTTACTGCAGGACTAAGTACATCCTCTCCCACTGAGTCAGGACAAGGCAGCTCAGTTAGGGGAATAGGATCCACAGGCAGGCAACAGAGTTAGGGTAAGCCCTACATGTTGGCAACACACATGAAGACCATGCTGCACACCTGCTCCATATGTGTGTGTGTGGGGGGGCTGGCTTCAGCCTCTGTCTGTTGGTCTTCTTGTGCAAGGAGTCCTTATCTGGTAGTTATTGGGTAACTATGATTTCCAGACTGTGAAGCAAAAATATAAGTTTATCTTATAGTGTGTAGATGAAGAATTATAGTCTTATCACTGTCTTTTTTTTTTTTTTTTTGGTTCTTTTTTTTCGGAGCTGGGGACCGAACCCAGGGCCTTGCGCTTCCTAGGTAAGCACTCTACCACTGAGCTAAATCCCCAACCCCAGTCTTATCACTGTCTTATACAAATATCTGAGTGTTTTGTTAGCAAACCATAAAATAAAAATTGGAAAAACAAGATATGCTCACAATTTTTCATGAAGTAGCAGGGTGAGAATTAACAATTTATTTTATCTAAGATAGGAAAGTATGTGAGACCTTCGAATATGATTGGTTATATAGCAATGGAAAAGATTAAGCTTTGCAAAGAATTCATGGATTTTAGTAAAAGGCATCTCTTTCCACGGAAAGTAATCTACATCCTAGAAAATGCTCATTAATGCTGTAGGTGTGTGCAGGTCTGGGCAAATGTGTCTAGGGACACCTCTCCCTATGAAACTGATTACACTAAAATTACTTTTGTCTTGCTGGCAAAACAAATCAATCACTAAAGATTCACATGTTGTAAAGAGTTATTTTCACTTTTCTGTTAATTATATCGTGGACAGACCACCATTCTTGGGTACAAGACTGCCATAGGTAGTAAAACTATAGGCAGTTTGTGAAAATCACAAATGCTCGCTTCTCTGTGTCCCGTTCTGTTATAAAACATATTACTTTCCTTGCCCTCCTCAGATATTCCTTGGGACCAATATTCTGGACCCTATAATTCACTCAAGAGCTAAAGTTATTGTCAAGTCAGCAGTGATATCCCCAAGAGTTTCAATAAATAATTCATTGAATGCATCCATTTCCAGAAGATCTGCTCAGCCATGAATCTGGTATTTCTTCAAGACAGTGCCTCAAAATGGAAAAGCTAGTTTAGCATGGACAGACTATTGGGATAGCAGATACAGAAGGATGAATCTTAGTATATACACATTGAAGTGCATTGTAAATGCCCAGTCACTGGCAAATTCATTGCTGTCTTTCAGCGGTGTTTTTTGCAACCATAGAGAGCAGGAGGCAGAGAATATCCTGACTTTGAAATAAAAATCTTCTGACCTATCAAGTAATTCATGAAATCCTCCAAGAAAAAGGCAAAACTTCCAAGTCCATTGCTTCCAAGGATGATTGGGATATCTAGGTTTAACACCAGATCCATGTCTTCCTTTCTAGCTGAGGTCCATATACTTTTCCTTCCTAATACCTCATTGAATGTGAAATTAATAAGTATTGAGTGCATCTGTCACTCAAACAAGCCAAACTGAGTTCACTGTAACATTTGTAACATGAGGAATAACATACCCTTCCATACAAATAACACCCACTCCATTGTGGCTTTAGAAGACTTTTCAGACGGTTTAACCAAGTACTTTCCTTGTCTTTGACAGTGCTGTCCCGTCATCTAAAAGATGGCACTTATTCCAGAGTTAACTGAAAAAAAGAAAAAAGAAAAAAGGAAAAAGAAAAAAGAAAAACAAACAAATCCACACTAGATTATTCCAGGCAGTCAGGCTAGAGATTTTACCTAAGAGTAAACCTCTAGTAAAGGAAGCATTACAATGCTAGACCACTGTCTCACAAAGGAAAGCTTGGTCAAGTCACTTAGCAACACACTATCAAAAGTACCTACTAAATCATCCTTTTGCTAATGTCTTGTCCACTTTGAATATAAGCACATGAAGAAGGAAATAATATCCTGCTCACCATATCCTGCATATAAAAGTAATTTGTGAAACACTTCTTAAAGTGCTGAGAATATAGGTCAGTGAAACAGGACTTGCCTAGTATGTGCAGCACCCTAGATTTTTCTCTCCAGCGTTTTAAGGGGGAAGAAACAATATTTGTTGTGTAAATAAATATCAACTAATGGATCTCCAATGGAGTTACACAATGCCTATAGTCCAGTACTAAACCCAGACCCAGCCTGGACTACAAAATAGTACCTCTAAATCTTGATGAATTAATTTCAGGATCAAATATTGCTTAAAGCAAAAAAATTCAATATTCTTTAAAATTATATAAGGGTATATTCTGTGCTCATAAGAGGGAAAAAAAAGCTTTATGGAAAGTTCACATTGACTCCACAAGGCATGGTATGATATAAAGGGAAGGAGGGGCCATGCTTATTAAACACACCAGGGTTACTTAAATACTATGTAGTCCTACACGTCAGTTCT
The DNA here is from genome assembly GCF_021556685.1 of Rattus norvegicus. Taxonomy (NCBI): domain Eukaryota; kingdom Metazoa; phylum Chordata; class Mammalia; order Rodentia; family Muridae; genus Rattus; species Rattus norvegicus. The sequence goes on from NC_141540.1 coordinate 50,077,350, forward strand.
GTTAATTAATCTACATGTTGCTAGAGTAGGAAACACGATTGGATTTTCCCTAGGATTTTCCCTCCTCTCTAACTACAATTATAATCATTAGCATTTGTTGTCGATTGATAGACCTCTTCGTTTCACAAATTGTAAAATACTTTATGGCATTTCAAGGGTGGGTTTATTGGAAAGACTTATCACTTGTATTTTCACAATGATGTGTGTATACATAAGGCAAAGGAGAAGGGGGTCACACTGCTACCAGACTTTCATACTCTGTTGATGGAGCATCCATGGAGAAGCAGTGTAACAACCATACTATTGAAAAACCTCAACCATTAATTGATCGTTTTTCAGATGCTTCAGGGCTGGAATTGTATTAGCTTGCCTGACATTTGATAAGAAAAGAAATTCTAAAGCGTTTTGTTCACCCTTAATCCGGAGCTGTTATATAAACAAAAGTTTCATGTTTTAAATGAGGAGCCTGCTAATATTTAGCCAAAGAAGGGCTGTGTTGAAGAAAAGTGTTCATAAAGAGTGGACATAGAAAGCATTCTACAATGGATATGCTACAATGGACAAGGCCACCATTATTGATTCATAATGCTATTATTGTTTGGCCAGAGAACTATAGAGACACCGAATCCATTCCTTATTCAAGGACTAAAGAAGAGCACTGACGACTTAATGGTTCATGTCACAAGGCTACCGGTACTTAGAGTGACAATCTTCATCTTGTGGGTTTGTTCCCACCAGAGGTTATTATGAAGAGTTTTACATTTACACACACAGACGGAGAACGAAAGATTTTTAAAACATCTGTAGGACCTCCGGGGAAAGGAGAAAGATGAAGAAGACTACAGGTCTGTTGAGATGTGGAAAGAAGGTTTCGAAGGCTCCTGGAAGTCTGATAGAATTTGGTGGCAGTTCCTCCTAAAAGGAAACAAGCAGCGGATGGGAGTGGAGTGCAGTAGCACAGACCTCTGTCACTTCTACTGTCTGAGAACGTGAAAGCATCTGTCTCCACATTTCGAGCTTCATTTTCAAGTTTGCAGCAGCCTCCCTGGATTTCATTTTGTGCATAAAGTTATTATCCCCCTTTGTATCTGGTCTGTTGTAAAAAAAAATGCTTGCTATAATCACTGCTTCTTAATTTAGCAGATGGTTGGAAACTGTGTAATTCTTCTCAGAGGAATTACACTGGCTGATGTCATTTCCCAGGTTGATTTCAAAGGAGTAACTTGAGATCAAGTAATGTTTCAATTTCAGTATTAGTTCAGAATCTGTGGACATAAATGTTTTCTTTTTCCTACTTCTATAATTTTAAATATTGGGGATGAACTGAGTTAGCCTTCTGGTCTTTTTGTGTTTGAATGTTTTTGATTAAAAAGTAGAAATCACTATACTTAATGTATACAAGTATAATACATACATATACAGTACAAATAAATCACTCAAACCCCATATTGCGCTACAAGATTTATCAAAATTTCCGCAAAGAGATTGTCCCATATCTGCACAAAACCATTTATCTTCTACTGTCAGGCAGTACACGGTGGATATAAGTCACATTTCACACCTGACTGCTGTCAGTGCTACCTACAGTGTGTACCTTTCCCTGCACTCCAGATAGTAGTGCCAGACTCTAGACAGTTAGAAACAGAGAAACAACATTCAGCAAACATTCGCTCCATCTCCTGCCTACCCAGAAGGCTTTATCTCCAATGGATACTCACTTGCCATTGACTGTTTTGTCCAGGATCACTCATTTCAAAAAACAGGAAACTCAAAAAGGGAGAGAGATTGGTCAACGCTCTGGATCTGTCTCTAAGTAACATGATCACAATCATTTCCCTCTACTCTGGGGGCTCCCATAAAGGTAGTTTTTTTTAAACCAGGATTTCACTCTTCAAAAGGCTTCTTCTGCTTATATGCATGCAACTTTTTTTTGAATTTCAAATTTCTATGCCCTTCTGACCCCCTGCTGTTCCTGTTGAACTTGGGGGTGGCAGACATTTGAGAGTAAGCAGGGATGGGTGATTTAGTCGGGAACCCTCATCATTATGCTATTATGTCTTGTATACAAAAGATTTCTTCTTAGGGAGCAAAGGATCTTAAATTCAAATAGGAAATAAGCTTTACAATCCTCCTGTGAAAACAGCAAATTATAGGAAAAGAGAACAGCCTTCTTCTAGCCAGTCCTGGTACTGCAATTCAAAGTTGGTAGGAATCCCGGTTTCCCTTCCTGTCTGCCTCTTGGTAATCTTTTATGATCCTGGGCTGCTGTGTGTGCGTCCCAATCACAAATTACTGTCAGGGTGATGAATAGGACAATGTAAACACACACACACACACACACACACACACACACACACACACACACACACACACACACACGCATGCGCGCGCGTGTGTGCGTGCGTGTGTGTGTGCGCGTGCGTGCGTGCGTGCGTGCGTGCGTGCGTGTGTGTGTGTGTGTGTGTGTGTGTGTGTGTGTGTGTGTGTGTATTAGTGTGGGAGCTCTACCGGAATGATATTTGTGTACAAGGCACCTTTATGGTTTAGTCAATAACCCATCTCTTCTCTCAGGAAAAGTCTCCTTCACAGCCATCCCTGTGCCCTGATTCAGATATTTTATTATACTGCTTACCACCTTAGCACCCTTGGGAGATGTAGACATGAAAGGACAAATGTGTTCCTCTCCCTGTGCATGGTCAGCTGAGTGCCTGTGTCTCCATCCTGAGGACTTGCAACCTCCACAGTGGAGAAAAATAGCAGCCACGTTTTTGCTGAACTAGGCTCTCAGCTAGCTTGGAAAGGGAAAAGTTCTCTAAGCCTTTCAGAGGGAAGAAAGTATAGACTCAACAGCCATTCCAACTACTGTTTCCTATTGATGAGTCTGCTTATACCTGCAACTGAATCCTGAGAATTTAACTGGTTCTTGGAATTACTGAAATCACAGTTCTTTCCTACTATGTTAGGAAGACCTGGTCCATCTTTCAGGGCATCGGATGATTACATGAGGAAGTACATGTTTCTGGCAGAGTCTTGATGACTTGTTAGGGCATTAGTAAGTGTCGTTTATAGTCTTTACTCTTCCATTTCTTTTGCTTTTCAGATAGTAGACAAGAAGCAGTCAGAATCACCCATGGCGAAGTCTATCTATTGTTTGTTGTTTGTTTGTTTGTTTTATTACTTTTCTTTTTATGTTTTTACAGTCCAGTCATTACTGCCCTCCTGGTCCACTCTCCCACAGTTCCTCATCCCATTCCTCCTCCCCACTGTTTTGAAGAGGATGTCCCACCCCCACCCCCTCAAACCTCCTCACCCTCCCAGACCACCCCCACCCCCACCTCCACCCTCCAATCCTACCCCCTCCCAGGCATCCCCACTCCCTGGGGCCTCAAGTCTCTGATCTGTAAGCACACCATAACATCATTAATAGTGTCTGGCCTTGGAGCCTCCTCTTGAGATGGATCCCAAGATAGGCCAGTCACTTGACCTCCTTTCCCTCAGTGTCTTCTCCATTTTTGTCACTGCAGTTCTTCTAGACAGGAACAATTCTGGGTCAGAATTTTTGACCATGGGATGGCAACCCCATCCCTCTACCTGATGCCCTGTCTTTCTACTGGAGGTGGAAAGTCCACCTATTCTAATCCAGTAATCTCCATGGGAGCCACCCCACACTTCAGCATTTCTGCAACAAAAAGTATGATTTGTCTCCTATAAATTTTAATAATTAACTCTCATTTAAAAAGTGAACTTTTTCTGATAATTTCTTGTAAATCAGAAGAGATTTCTAGGTTACCCCTTAGGAGAATCCTATTCTGTTGTAAAATAGAATAGGCAGAAGAAAGACCGTTTGTGTTTGTCTTGAGCTGATAGGAAACCACAGCAAAGGTTTTCGTTCACAGCCCATTCTTTTCTCGTGGTTAACACACTTCTACAGCTTTGCTGGCAGTGTGTTTGCACTTTCCTAGGGTCTTTAGTGGTTATACAGAGAATACACATGGCTATGTGATCCACAGGTAAATAGCAAACACTGAAAAAAAAACCCTCAATGGTTATTAAAATGCTACAAAATGAATGCATTTACAGAGCATTAAGTATCAATTCTAGGAAACCTTGATGGACACTTATTTCAGTGTCTTCTTCTTAAACAGCAACATGACAGAACACTTTTATAAGACCGTGGATAATGCTGTATGCTTTCTCAGGGTATGTACCATGTAGTTTGATAGCTACAATGTCTTCATTAGAGAGATGAAGAACCCTCTCCTCATCGCATGGTTTCCACACAGGTGGAAAGCAAATATTATCACAACATAAGAAAAAAGCAAAAAAAAAAAAAAAAAAAAAAACCCACAGGTCCGGGGATGATGAAAGTGCTGACAACAGTTAAAGAGATGCATCCATTTTATAAGCAAAATCATTCAGCTTGGTTCCAGAAAAGAAGTGCGTTTCTTGTCTCTAGGATCCAACCATTGAGGTGTGGTTGAATTATGTGTGCTCTGACTGAATCAGTAGATTGATCTACTGATGGGGTTCATAATACGGTGACATCATTAGGAGGTGATGAAAGGCGTGAGGCCCAGTAGAAGGAAGCAGATCACTGAGGCTATGTCTTGTTGGCTATATGTTGTCCTACATCTATCTCCTGCGCTTACTCCTGGTCCCTCCTTTCCTCTTCACCAGTGTTCTCGCATCCTTATTTCTCCTTCCTGTTCATCTTGATGTGGATTATTTTCTCCACTCCTCATTCCAGGCACGAAATTCACTATTACTTCAGGCTAGAGCAGTGGTCCCAGATGACTAGACTGAAATCTCTGGAAGGATGAGCTAACATAAATTTCTCTCTTTTAGTTTTTTTTTTAAGAGATAGAGTCTCGTTTACCCCAGATTAGCCTCAGACTCACTATGTAGCAAAGAATGAACGTGATCTGACCCTCTGCCTTCACCTTCCATATGCTAGGTTATAGGCATGCACAACTATACCCTGTGCCTGTGGAAGTGGGGATTCAAACCAAAGGTTCGTGCATGATAGACAGTTACTCTGATGAGATGTACCCTCAGTCTGGACATCTGGTGATTTAAAAACATAGCTAATGCATTCTCCTGTAACAGTCAGGTGATTCTTCCTCCAAGCCCTATGCTCCCACAAATGAGATAGAAGCAAAACATGTTTACAAATACCTTGTCCATATAGCTAGGCTCTTCTCTGACTAGATCTTAACTTAAAATAACACATTCATTTTAATCTTCATTTGGCCAGGTGGCTGGTTACCTATGTCATGTGTCTGTCTCATCACTTCTTCCCAGGTACATCTGCATTGCACTTTCCCAGGATCCTTTCTTCCTACCGGATGTCTCACCTGTTATTTCCTACCTAAGCTATAGGCCAGCAGATTTATTACTGACAGGTACCACATCCATACAGACACAGCTATTTTCTCTACATCTACAATATATTCTGACACATGTGCTGTTTGCTTTTTCTGTATTAAGTCTCTTATCCGCTATAATGTATGTGGCACTATGCTACATTCTACAGGATCTGGTATAGAAGGGACCTGATTACTAGCATCCTTAGATGTGAGTTAAACTATTTCGAGATTCTATCTAAACTTAGAATGACTATCATAAGAAAACAATCAACAAGATGTGCTGACAAGAATGTTGGAGATGAGGAACATTTACTTACTACTGGTGGAAATATTATTGATGTACCTACTAAGGATATCAGTAAGTAGGTTTCTCAAAAAATAAGAATAAAATGAAAACTATAATTAGCCACCTTTATCATACTAGGTAGATGTTATGGTGTAATGAGTTTAGAATAACAGAGATAGGGCACCTGACTTGAGTAAAGTGAATATCCTGTTGAAAACAATCCAGGTCTCCTGATTTGAGCTATTAAAATGAATAAGGAGACTGTTCCCATAACAACTTCTGCAAATATCAAGATAACAGTAGTGAGGACACTTATGAGCAAACTCAAGCGTCACTGTACCTGTGGAGAAAGAACACCAGGAAAAGTATATGAAAGCATCCTCTTTTTCCAAGGTTCAAGTCATTAAAAAACTATGATCAAATACAATCTGCGCCTAATGGAAAGGTAGAGGAAGACAGGTTCCTAAGGAGGGCATTTTCCCACAAGTCATTGAATGCCCATGGAAGACTCTCTTAGAGACAGAGGCTAAGCTTTCTCATATGATATGACATCTGGTGGTAAGCAGCTGTTGGCCTTGATTCATCTGCTGAACAATTCTGTCAGGGACCCTAAGGTGTGAGCTATTACTTTTACATGCAAGACAAGTACTCTCACGTCCAGATTTCATTTTCATATTCCAGACTGGAAGGTAAGCTGAGGTGCCAGCCTTTCTAGAATTCTTCCTGGTGGGCCACTACTTGTGTTTTATTGCTGTGTAGCCAGTGCCAGCTGGAACAGAGCCTGGGAAAGCAGGAGGCAGGAGCATCGCACTTGGCTTAGACCAGGGATCATCACACTTTTTCAGGAATAGACAGACAATAAATATTATAATCTTTGCAGGCCCTGAAGTCAGTCAAAGCTGTAATCACCCAGTCTCTTCAGCATCGTAGCATGACCATGTCTGGTTATATTCTGATAAAACTTTATGATACTGAAACTTTATATACCTTCCATTTATTGTAAGATTCTTTTAAAATCTTTCTTCAATCATTCAACATGTTTCAACCAATTTGAGCTTGTGGATGGGGGTCCTGACTTGACTCCAAGCCTATCATTCATTGGCATACCTATCATTGAATTGCTGTTATGGCCATCCCTCACTGGACACCATAACAAGACAGGATGAACAACCTCCCACATTCTGTGTGTTAACAGTTGTCTGCAAGGGAGAAATCAATGCTCTAGAGAAAACTAACAAGTCTGCAAAAGGAGGCAGTTTTTATTTTCTACATTAAATAGAACTTTTAGAGGTCACCTGGTAACCAACCTAGGCAGAATGTTTAATTCTATTCTCCTCCATCTACTTTAGCCTAAAAACTTTCCTGACTCGATGCTGTATCTGCTTTAATAAGACCAGTAGGGATCCAGAGTTTTTCTCATTGAGTTATTAGGAACATCTTTTGAGAGGGTAAAGATTTTAAATCAATAGGACAATCATTAGCACATCGTATAAAGGAAAACTGAGGGAAAAAACCCTTAAAGTTATGAACTAAACTCTACTCCAGTTCCATAAATTTCATAGTCTTCTGACTGTGGACTCCTGACCACTTGGTTTTTGGTTCTGGCTCAATCTCATTGTGCATTCTCCTTTTACAAGAGAGGGAGGGGGAAAATTGCAGGAAAAAAAAAGACTCCCTCCGTCTATATTTAATTACAAAGGCAATTTCCACATAGCCTACTTACAGGAATACCTCTTAGTGTGTTGCCAACTGTATCACAACTTGTTTATCCAAAGGTTATGAGTGATTCAGAGCCTTTTGATATTAATCAAGTAATTTGCAAGTGTTTCTGGGAAAAAGAAAATGTTAGCTTTATTTGAAGAAATGAAATAGCTCATTAATCAAGTTTACTCTACTGAGGGTAATTTTAGGGAAAGAGAGGGCAAGTAGACATTTCACATAAGAAATGGGCCTTAAAATAGGATTTGTCAAAGTTGTCTCCTCAGGAAGTACTTAAGTAAAATGACTTTAATCATGTTGTAAACCACATACACACACACACACACACACACACACACACACACACACACACACTTCGTTTTACATATCAGTGACTTAATTGGTGTTCACTTATTGTTTTGAGTTAAAGATGCTACATATGCAATGTATAATCTTTAACATGTTTCCTTTTTATTTTCCTTTTTACTGTTTTTTTTTTGTTACCACCACAACATATTTTTTTTGTAGATTTGAGACTTGTTTTCTAGCAATTATAATTAAATTCTGCTTCAGCAGGTATTAAAAAGTATTTATATGAATCTTGCTGATCAGGGATAATACGAATAACTCTTTTCCAAAGGAATAGAGGATATTAGATGGGAGTCTTCTTTTCTAGCGTGATAAATTGCATAAACCCATTAGCCAAAATTCAATGAGTAGTTAAGTCTGATGAGCCAGGCATTATCTCAGTTTGTTAGTATATTAAAGTGCTATGAGAGAAAAAGAAAAAAGGAAAGGCTTTACAATAATGTACCTTATTGCCCAACTCATGTATACATTTGACTTTTATTAAAAGTTCTAAGGTTTCGGGATTTAGCTCAGTGGTAAGGCTCTTGCCTAGCAAGCATAAGGCCCTGGGTTCGGTTCTCAGCTCTGAAAAAATAAAATAAAATAAAAGTTCTATAATCCACTCATTTTAAGACCCATCCCATTTGTAGCACCAAACCCTGACACTATTACTGATGCCATGCTGTGCTTGCAGACAGGAGACTAGGATGGCTGTCCTCTGAGAGACTTTATCCAGCAGCTGACTGAGACAGATATAGATACCCACAGACAAACATTGGACAGAGATCAGGAACCTCTATGGAAGAGTTAGGGGAAGGATTGAAGGCCCTCAAGGAGAAGGCAATCCCACAGGATGACTAACAGTATTAACTCACCTGGACCCTGGGTGCTCCCAGATACTGAGCCACCAACCATGGGTTGGTGAGAGGCCACTGTCACATATGTAGCTGAGGGCTGCCTTGTCTGGCCTCAGTGGGAGAGGATGAACCTAACCCTGCAGAGTGGATGCACCAGGGTGGAGATATGCAGGTGGGGGTGCCTTCTCACAGGCAAAGGGGTAGGGGATGAGGAAGGAGTTCTGTGAAGGAGGACTGAAAATCAGAGGAAATATTTGGGATGTAATTAATTAATTGATTTTAAAAGTTCTAATGCAAGGCATAACCTCAAGCTACTATGGAGCAATAGTTATAAAAACTGTATGGTATTGGTACAGAGACAGGCAGGTGAATCAATGGAATAGAATTGATGACCCAGAAATGAATGCAAACACCTACAGTCACTTGATCTTTGACAAAGAAGCTAAAACCATCCAGTGGGAAAAGCCTTTTCAACAAATGGTGCTGGATCAACTGGAGGTCTGCATGTAGAAGAATGCAAATCGATCTATTCTTATCTCCTTGTACAAAGCTCAAGTCCAAGTGGATCAAGGATCTCCACATAAAACCAGATATGCTGAATCTAATAGAAAAGAAAGTGGGGAAGAGCCTTGAATACTTGGGTACAGGGGAAACTTCTGAACAGAACACCAATGGCTTATGCTTTAAGATCAACAATCGACAAATGGGATCTCATAAAATTGCAAAGCTTCTGTAAGGCAAAGGACACTATTAATAGGACAAAACAGCAACCCGCAGATTGGGAAAAGATCTTTACCAATCCTACATTCAATAGAGGGCTAATACCCAAAATATACAAAGAATTCAAGAAGTTAGACTCCAGAGATCCAAATAACCCTATTTAAAAAAATGAGGAACAGAGCTAAACAGAGAAATCTCTACTAAGGAAACTTAAATGTCCAAGAAGCACCTAAAGAAATGACCAACCTCCTTAGTCATCAGGGAAATGCAAATCAAAATGACCCTGAGATTCTACCTCATATCAATCAGAATGGCTAAGATCAAAAATGCAGGTGACAGCAGATTTGGCGAAGATGTAGAGAAAGAGGAACACTCCTCCATTGTGAGCTTGCAAACAGGTAAAAACCACTTTGGAAATCAATCTAGTGGTTTCTGAGAAAATTTTAAATAGTTCTACTTGAAGACCCAGCTATACCATTACTGGGCATATACCCAAAAAAATGTTCCAATATATAACAAGAACACATGCTCCACTATATTCAAAGCAACCTTATTTATAATAGTCAGAAGCTGAAAAGAACCCAGATGTCCCTCAACAGAAGAATGGACACAGAAAAATGTGGTACATCTAAACAATGGAGTACTACTCAGCTTTTTAAAACAACTTCACAAAATTCTCAGGCAAATGGATGGATCTTGAAAATATCATCCTGAGTGAGGTAACCCAATCACAAAAGAACACACATGGATGTACTCAATGATAAGTGGATACTAGCCCAAAGGCTCACAATCCCCACGATTCAACCCACAGACCATATGGAGGTTAAGAGGAAGAACAGGGTGTGGATGCTTCAGTACGCATTGAGTAGAGAATAGGATTGTTGCGGGAGGTAGAGGGAGAAGGGTAAAGAGGAGGGAAAGAAATAACGGGGCAGTATCATGTACTAGAGAGGATGGGAGAGGGGTACAGAGGGTCAGGAAATTGAATAAAAATGTGCGTGCGTGTGTGTGTGTGTGTGTGTGTGTGTGTGTGTGTGTGTGTGTATAACTGGGGACAGCCTCTGAAAGGTCCCAGACACCAGGGAAAAGAGAGGCTCCCAGGACCCAATAGGGATTATTTTAGCAGAAATGCGCAGAGAAGGGGGAAATAGGTCCTGTAGAGACCACCTTCAGCAGATAGGCACGGACCCTAGTTGAGAGATGGGAGTACATACCCATCTCAAAGTTTTTAACCCAGAAGTTTTACTGTCCAAAGGAAGAAAAAGGACAAATAAAATGGAGTAGAGACTGAAGGAAAGGCCATCCCGGGACTGCCCCACTGGGGATCCATCCTGTCTGCAGACACCAAACCCTAAACAACTGGCTGTGGTCAAGAGGCGCTTGATGATAGTTACCTGGTGTGGCTGCTCCTTGGGAGGTCCAGACGGCAATTGACCAAAGCAGTTGTGGATGCTTGGAGCCGGAACTGAGCTCAGGGAACCTGTGGGGAAGCTGTGGAAAGACTAGAGGAGCAGAGGGGGATTGCAACCTCACAGGAAGAACAACATTGGCTGGCCTGATCACCCATTACTCCCCGGAGACTAGACCACCAACCGAAGAGTGCACAGGTAGGGATCCATGACTCCAGATACATACATAGCAGAGGACGGTCTTGCCTGACAGCATTGGGAGGGAAGGCCCTTGGTATTGTGGAGGTTTGATGCCCCGGGGTAGGGGGATGCTGGAGTGGTGGTGGGGGGAGTGTGGGTAGGTGGGAGAGCACCCTCATGGAGGCAAAGGGGAGGGGGATAGGGTGGATGTGGGAAAGTAGGGTTTGGGGAGGGGTAACCAGGAAGCGGGATATCATATGAGATGTAAAGAAATGGAATGGGTAATATAAAAGGGGAAAAATATTTCGAGTAACTTTGAAACATTTAAAATTGTTTAGGAAACAATTGTTCTTGAACATTTCCAGTAAGTTCTTTTACCTAAGACCATTTTGCAGAAAAAAATATACCTTTAGAGATGATGTCAGAGTCACTCTTAGGAGGGGCACCATCTTTCAGAACAGCACAAAGCATCTCTGCAGATATCTCGGGAAGCCAAGCTGAGGGAGGAATGGGGCCTTGCTGAAACAGTAGTGCGGCTTGTTAGCTTCTCCTCTCCACTGCCATTCACAGGCGATCTGTCCTGCTTGTCAGGCGTTTTGTGGTATCTTTGTAGTTCAATAAAAGCCATATTTGTTCATGTTTTCTAAAATAGGCTTGAAGGATAAACCTAGCCTAAAAGCTTCTGGGTTTAAGGAAATATCTGGAAAAAAACATTTTCCTGGAACAGATCTGAGCGAGGAGGTTGCTGATAGAAGCAATGGAGAGACTGGGGTGGACAGTGGAAGAGATTATTGTTCGGTGGAAGATTCATGTTCCTGGAAACAGGTAAATAATGGCAAAATCTGCCCAACATCGGCAACCAAAGAGACTTATAAGAACAATAAGAACAAGATGGTTCAATACTTTATATTATGTTATTTATATTTGAGTAACACTACTGTCACCTAAATTATTTCAAATCAGTTTCACATTCATGCCCCTTTATAGGGGCTGAAGAGAGAGCACTTGGCTGAACTTAGTGATGTATATCTGGGACCCTGGCGCTGGAGAAGACACAAATGGAACTTTGAAGCTCTTTAGTTAGGAAGTCTAGCTAATTGGTGAGCTTCAGTTACTGTAAGAAACTCTGGCTCAAACAATAAGGTAGTTGATTATAGGAGAAAACATCCCTGTATCAACTACTGGCCTTAACATACATGTACACACCACTCATGCATAACAGTGCATACAGGCACACAATACATACAAACCACACACACACACACACACACATACACGAAACATACAATAAAGCCTATGTAAATGATTCTGGAGGATACTAGAAAAGTAGCCTGTAGACAAGGAAACAAAGAAAAGAAAAAGAAAACATTTTAAGAGGAATTATAGAAGTTGATCCTCAGATATACAGGATATAGGAATGAGGAAGTCACCCACATTGAACAGGTAACTAAGTAATCTTATTTTATATGTAATGGCCAAAAAATTCAGGCCAAGTTCTGCTGACTCATAACTCTGGGAAAATGAAAGCCTCAGAAAGGGCAGCATTTTAAGTAGAAGCAACTGGTTTCATATTTCTAAGATGGTCAGAGAAAGAAAGAAAGAAAAAAAGAAAGGAAGGAAGGAAGGAAGGAAGGAAAGAAGGAAGAAAACATTAACCAAGTAGTTAGGAAAAGGTTATTTTTGTGTACCCACCTTTAAAAATAAAACACCGAAATAACTCTCATCTCCTTTATTTTCCCTCACAGAAATATAGTTGCCATTGGTTTCCAGTTCAGGATGAAACTCTTTCAGATACAAACACTTTTTAATCATAATCTTACTTCAAATGGAGCGAAAGCAATAAACAGAGCAAGACCCCAGAGTGCACCGTTCACAACCACATCCCTCACCATCAACCATGGATTTGTACTGAAGCCATTCCAGTACATTGGAGACAGAATTACTGATTCTCATAGGATGCAGATATGGACAAACCAGGCAGCCATTATGATCAGCTGAACCCTCACCTAGAATCTCAGAATAATTATGGCTCCATATATAGAGTCACTTTGCCTTAGAGATAAGTAGAGACAATGTAGAGCATTGTAAAAGCTGCAGAACGCTCCAGATGTAAAAATGTAAAACAAAATTCCTCCTGCTAATGAAGAAAGGAAACTAACCGTTCTCTCACATGGATTTATACCCTCAAAGGCCCTAGTGTCCAAAATCCCAGGAAGCACACTGAATCAAGTTGTGGTGGGTGGGATAAATTCCCACCCACGACCTAAAGCTCAGAAGGGAAGAAAGATAATATTGCCAGGTCCCTGTGGGTTTAGTCTCATCATGTTTTAGTGTGCTCCTTCCTGTGTTAGAGAATCTGTATTATTTGAACATTTGGTTGATATTCCCAAGATGAAATGATTTTAAAACCAAGATAGTTGGAAATTATTTTTATACTGAGAAGAATCACAAATCTACACTTGCCCCATTCCACCCCTCCCCCTCCTTATACTGAAAAACAAAGAAAGGGAAAAGTGGAATGAGGAGGAGGAGGAAGGTGGTAGGAAGGAGAAAGACAGTGACTCACAGTAGCCGTGTGTTATGTCAGTCACAAATGGCATTAGACAGATGCACCAAGGTGTTCCGAGCATTCTCCAAAGAGCCTCATCTCCTTCTGACTTGTCTGCATTTAATTCACCTAAGGATAGAAGCTTTGTTCTTACTTTATGGACTCTGCTAATCAATGCATTTCAAACTATGTCTCCTTTTTCATCTCTGTTTTCTCTGATGGTGGATCAAAGGAGCCGACACTTCTGTTTGGAACTGAGTTTATCCTTAAACTTCCAAGACACCCAATGAGTGTTGTGTGTACAGCAGGAAGAGAGGGAGAGAGGGAGTCAGTGGAAGGGACGGAAATTGGCTAGTGACCATAAAGGCTTGTAGCAAATGTATCTTCCATTTTCACTTTGCAATATAAAGATGATATGCCACTTGGATGGAAGTGCTTTTTATCCAGCTCATTGAGAGCTTTAACTAGGCTGCATGATCCTTAAATCTTTGCTTTCACAAGTAGCAAAACAATACGGCAAAAGGCAACTTCTTTATCATCAATCACGCTCACTTTGGTTGTGCTACTAGAATTTCACAGGCTGTCTATGGCAGCTGCTGGGCCTTGGATCACCAGCTGACCTGGAGAAACAGCCAATTATTACCATCAAAGGATAGGGATGGAGCCTAGTAAATGGTTGATCTACCTCAAAGCTACAGTGTTACCTTTTACTTGGGCCAGGTGTATTTGGTTATGTATAATTAATAAATAAACATTTTATGTCTCTAGGCAGACACAAGAGGAAGTTTTAACCTTAGTCTCCCTTTAGTTCATCAGTTCTCAATCTGTGAGTTCTGACCCCATGGGGGGTTGATCAGTCACCTCAGGCCATTGGAAACATATTTACATTATGATTCATAATAGTAGCAAAACTAGTTACGAAGTAGGAACAAAATAATTTCATGGTTGGGGAATCACTACCACATGAGGAACTAGATTAAAAGGTCACAGCATTAGGAAGGTAGTGAAGCACTAATCTAGTGCAAGTTTGTCTACCAATCTGATAGGCTTGAGTCGTACAGGATTATGACTAGTACTATAATACTTTACATGCCGCCCTGGGCCTATGGTGAACATGTCAAGTCAGCTAACAGCTCTAAGCAATAATGTCTTCCTTTGTACACTGCCTAGACTTCCTGCTCTGAAGACATGCCCAAATTCTCAGAGGATCATTTTGGGTGCTACTGGAAGGTAAATGTCAGATTGACTCACATTCACAGCAACTTGAAGAGCAGAAAATTGTAACGAATACAAGCTTAAATAATAACAAAGTAGCCTGAAATAAATAGAAAAATAAATAAATAAATACATAGTCCCTGGATCTAAGTTAAAAAAAGGGAAGGACTTTGCTAGTAAAATTACATTTCATAAATATTATCATGATGATTGGGAGACCAGCATAGTGAAATACAGTAAAACAGAATATAAGTTAAAAAGGCATAGAATGGACAATCATCAGAATAGTGCATGGAGCATCAAAATATTGGATAGCATAGCTGTGTCTATGTTCTGTGTGCGTCCATGTTCATCTATGTGCATACACAAATGTGTGTGCAGGCAAATGGAAGCCACAAGACCACCTCCATTGTCCATCCACCTTTCTTGTCCTTGTTGAAGATACTTTGGATGCTAGGGATGAAAAGCTGGGCTTGATGCTTGCCTTAACCTCCTCTCTCCCTAGCCCACTGGACTTTGTAACTGAATTTTATTGAAATTTCCTAAATTACCATTATTATAAAATATAGGCAATGTAGACTATCATCTATTGCAAAGGAAAACAAAATGTTAAACACAGGTTAAGTATTTAAAATAAAACAGAGGGATAAAGTAAATGAAACATAATAAAATCTTCCATTGGTTTTATTTATTTATTAAAATGAATGCTGTCCTATTGAGGCTTCTACTGCTTTGAAGAGTCACCATGCAGTTCTTAGAAAGGAGGACATTTAACTGGGACTAGCTCACATTTTCCTGGCAGGGAGCATGGCAGTGTGCAGGTAGACACGGTGCTGAAGGAGGAGTGGAGAGTTCTGCACCTTGATCTGAAGGTAGCAGAAGAAGATCATGCCGCACTAGGTATAACTTGAGCACTAGGTGTAAGCCTCACCCTGCAAGGAAGTACTATTTCCAACAAGGGCACACCTGAAAATAGTGCCACTCCCCATGAGCCAAGCATTCAAATACATAAGTCTATGGGGGTCAAACTCATTCAAACCACCACAGATATTAAAGAAAGAACTAAAACCTTAAATGTGATTAAAGCCATTGTTGTCATTAATTGTGAAGCAAGACTTAAAAAAGGGGGCCTCTATTTAAATCAAAAGTAGCCACATGGTACATCCCCAGATCCCTAACACACATCTCATTTCCATATCATTTCTGGTTTTCTGGCTCTATATCATAGATACATTACATGAGAGATATGTCTAGCTACCAAAAAATATTTTAATTCTTTTATGCTAATTTGAGGTTTTTTCTTATGGAGAGAAATTGTTTGGTTTCTTTCCCAGTGAATGTTTAACAACTTTTATTACAACCACTAGCTGCTCAAAATTACCAGAGACGCGTCTCAGAGGAGTTAATTTGGGAGTTCTAGGATGGAAAAAGGACACCATGGTAATTATTAGAAAAGTCGTGAACTATAACATGAAATACAGACCTCTACTCTCGGCATGTAACTGGAGCCGACAACTTTGTCTTGACTAAGTGTTATGCCTGTCAAATTCAAAGGAGGTAGGAGACAAATGTATTTCTAATCTGAACAGAGAGCCAGTTCTAGTCTAGACTTAAACAGGTTTAACGCTTCAGCCTCAGAGGCATTGCGTAGTTCACCCATGTCTTTGCCCTGCATTCTCTCTCCATCAGTAGCAAAGCAGTCATGATGCAGTAAAGGATAACCAAACCATTCCAGTGCGGTCTCCATGCTGTGTCTTGGAAATGTAAGCGTGACCAATGCATTCCCATATTTTTCAATCTCAGCAATCTTAAGGAACGTTTGCAAAACTGCATTTTAAATATTTTCTAACCTTCTTAGATTGGAATAGGTGCAAGCAAATTTATTACATTATCTCATACCTCAAACCCCAATTAAATGTTTTCCTTTATAAGGGTTGCTTTGATCATAGTATCTCTCCACAGAGATAGAAACCCTAAGAAAGACAATATCCTTATGAACTTTGCAAGGTAATGAGATATGTGAGCTTTACAGGGTCAGCACTTGTGTGTGTGTGTGTGTGTGTGTGTGTGTGTGTGTGTTTGTATGTGTGTGTCTGTGTCTGTGTGTGTCTGTGTTTGTGCGTGTCTGTGTGTGTTATGTGTGTGTACCTTTCCCACTTGTGATTTTCCTGCCCCCCCAAAAAAATTCTACCTTTTCTAGAAGGAAACCAAATAACATGTAACCCTAGAAATCAGCTGTAGGAAGTGGGAGATCGCAGAAACCAAGAAGACAGATCTGTAAGAATTTCAGGAAGTTCACATGAAACTTAATCCCCATTTGTGCTCTGTGGGGTAGGGGTGAGGTAGGAGTAGGGATAGGATATAACTCAAGCCTGTAGGAACAAGAACCCAAGGCTAGTGTGGGATTAAAGGACAGACAGAGGGAAAACTGGCTCAAAGACCATCTGCATTTTGCAGGAAGACCACCCAAAATGACACAGCAAGATAAAGTCCCAGTACATATGCTTCCTTTTGCCTTGCAAAATTAAGCACGTGTTAGCATAGTCGTGTGGCAATTCAACTCCCGCCTTAAAGTATCATATCCCACGCATGTATGACCTCTGTTGCTAGAAAGTTTCCTTCCTTTATTTTTTTTAAATGTTAAGATGCAAATTCTATACTCCTGTACTGCTATACTACCATAGTATTTAAGTGAAAAACCATATTCTAAAGGAACAGATAAATGAGCCGCCACTACTCTAACACATTAGCTACCCACAGAAACCGTTTCTTCCCTCGTGTTAGGGAGAATAATCGAGACTTAATGTATTTCCTTTCTCTTCACTGGAAACATATACTATGTGAAAGCTGTCATCACGCTGGTGAAACACAAATGGAGAATCATTTATTGCCTGGGTTGGAACACTTTACAAGGTGAGCTTTTAAAAATATCAAAGTGGCTTACGAGTAATTAGATGGAATTTTCATTTATGGTATGTTTTATGGTCTTTTCCTAAGCAACAATGTGTTAGGCCGGAGAAACAATGCCAGGAGGGAAAAACCACGGTCTGGGCCTTCTGTAGTTTTACAGTTCGGCTAAACTGATATCTTGATTTGCAATCAACTGTGCAGTTATGTCATTTGGCAAGGCCTCTTAGTCACTGAGTGTTTTTATAGCCGTTTGGATGCAGCCACTAACTAGTTTTAAGATCTTAGTCAAACCTCGTGATGCATGGGCCTTCTATTCGTCAGGTGGAATGTGGGGCTAGCTACTGATCACTGAATTCTCACAACCTGTCCCCACGATGTTTTCCTGTCATTACATCTTTTACTCTTCATGGTCATGTGCGGTGAGAGAAGTAGGGTGGAAAACTCAGGACAGGTGATGAAACAATTAGGAAAATATCAATTAGGAATCCTAAGTACCAGGTTTTTATGTGATACTTGAGTACAGAAAACTGTAGACCTGAACACAAGTTGAGACAGTCTTGTTGCTTGAGGTTAGTGATACTGGCCAACTTGGTTGACACCTTCCATTGTTTCCTGGTATGTAAAACTACAATTCTTCATATAACGGTTGAATTCTTAGTAGACAATAAAGTCTTCACAACCAGTTTTCTTTCCCTTTGTTGGAGGAAACGGGTAATATATAGCAATTCTCCTGTAGATGGAATAACAAATTCAACAAGACCAGAATTCTCTGGATGTTGACACCTGATCTAGGACCTTAGAGCCCCCCATCATTGATACCTGAGTGTGTTACACCTACATTTCTTAAGAGGAAAGGGTTGTGCTTTTGTAAAAGACAACAATTGAAGGACTAGTCTTTTAAATAGGAACATTTTTACCCAATGATCAATTGAGCCATGATTGCATGCTGTTTCAAATGGTTCTTAGATTATTTCTCCATATAAAAGTAAACAAAACAAAACATCATAATTTTTAAACATAGAAAGCTAGGTAATACAGGTAATCTTTATTATTTATTATTATTATTATTATTATTATTATTATTATTATTGCTGGAATTTATTGATTATATGCTATATGTATCTTTGAAGCTTAAATTCCACTCTTTTCAACCTTTTCATAATCCCATCAAAATACAAAAGTTTATGATAAATATGATAGAGGCTTGAGAGATTGCTCAGTGATTAAGAGTGCATCTGACCTTTGATGGTTTAAATGAGAATGTCCCAATTGGCTTATGTATTTGTCCACCGAGTTTCCAGATGATAGTATTGTCTGAGGTCATCTAGGAGATGCAGCCTTGATGAAGATGGACATCACTTGGGGAAGGCTTTGTAGTTTCAAGGCCTTTTGTCATTTCTAGTGTACCTCCTCTCCCCGTTTTTTTTTTTTTTTTTTGCTTTTGGTTTAAGATATGAGCCTTCAAGCTTCCTCTTCTTGCCATTATACCTCCTGCCTATTGCCATTCACTTCACCATCGTGACTTTTATCCCAATGAAACCAGAAGTCAAAATAAGCACTCTCTTCCTTAAGTTGCCTTGGTCAGAATGTTTATCAAAAAAACAGAAAAGTAATAACACTATTCTTTCAAAGGACTTGAGTTTGGGCTTTAGCAGTAGTGTGAGGTGGCTAATGTCTTTCAATACAGCTCCAGGTAATCTAATACCTGCAAACTCTGGGATACCTGCACTCACATGCACATATTGCCCCCCCCCGTGTGTGTGTGTGTGTGTGTGTGTGTGTGTGTGTGTGTGTGTTTATACAATTAAAACGTAATACAAATAAGCCTTTAAAAGATAAGCATGGGGGTGCAAGTCACTTTGGACATTGTAGTTGAATAGGTATGGCCTCTGTAGGCTCATGTGTTTGAGTGCTTGGCTGATAGGAGTGGCACTCTTAGGAGATGTGGCCTTGTTGGAGTAGGTGTGGTCTTGTTGGAGGACGTGCATCATTGTAGAAGTAGGGTTTAAGGCTCCTATGCTCAAGCTACACTCAGTGTGAAACAGTCTCCTGCTGCCTTTGGATCAAGATGTAGAACTCTCAGCTCCTTCTCCAATACCATGTCTGCCTGAAAATGGCCATGATCCCAGACACTATGATAATGGATAAACCTCCGAAACTGTAAGCCAGACTAAATTAAATATTTTCCTTTCTAAGAGTTGCCATGGTCATGGTGTCTCTTCAAAGCAATAAAACTCTAAGGCAGAGGTTTAGGGGAAAGAAGGGCTGCATGATTCAGATCAACCTGATGACCTTTGTGAGACTTTGTCTCCCACAGCACAAAACAAAATGTTGCCCGGGTTTGAGTGTTGTTGCTCTAGAAAAGGTCTAAAGAAGGTCCACACAACATATTTGTTATCAATGCTTTATTGTTCAAAACAAAATTGAAATTCTCTGGCACATAAAACAATTATTTCTACAAAAGGAAAGCCTACAAATCTTGATAATTTATACAAATAACAGTTTTTCAAAAAATAAAATTTTAATTTAGTAAACTTGTCTTGTGCTCTACATTTTTAGCACTGTCTGCAATGACCCACCATAAATCCCTGAGCAGAGACATTTTGATCATGTTCTAATACCCCAGCCCACCCCCTCCGAGTTGGTCAGTTATTAAGTCCAGCCCTGCAGTGAAAAGTGTCAGGGACATGTAGGTATTAAAGATCCATGCATTCTGTGTCACAGGCCCAATGATTAACACCGTGTGGGAGTTGAGTCACGTGAAATGTGGCTAATGTGCATTCAGTGAACCTAAAGGAAGCAAGTGTTGGAAAGAAGGAACAGGTATAAGACAGACATAAAATGTAAAGACTAGAATGCCAAAACGACTATTTAAATAAATAAAAGAAAGGTTAGACACTGAATTTATCTTTACAGCTTTATATTAAATTTCTTTGCCATCCAAATTGCCAATGCAGGAGAAAATGAAACATAGACTTCAACCCACTATTTTTGGTTTGACCATGGGTTTGTTGTTGATGTTAAATATTATTCTGACAACACAGTAATTTAGTTATAATTTAATTTCTGGCCCTTGAGTGAAATGTTTACATAGTAATATACACTTTATAAGAGGGCTTTCTTATAAACCCCATCAAAACTCTGACTACATTTGTCCCCTCACAGATACTAATGTCATTGGAACACTACTTCAAATTCTTTATCCACCATATTTGATACATGACATGGTGTATAATATAGGGAGAAAACTATTTTTTTTCATGTCCAGCTTCCCTTTAATGGAATCGCTGATCATATATATGTACATGGAATATAAAAGGGAAGAAGAGAAAGCTAATTTTTAGTTACAAATAACTGTTTTAACAAATCTTATTTGTTTTGTTTTGTTATTTTGCTATACTTGGATAATAAATAAATAAATATGTAGTGTACAGCATAGTTAATTTCTCTACAAAGAGGTTGCTAATAGACTAATATTCTGGGAATTTAATTTTTAGTAGCAAAGTATGAGTACAAGGCAAAAATGTGAAAGAAGATGATTTTTCTTTGTTTAATTTATAGCTTTTAACTTATAAAATGATCACTGAAATACCTAATCGCTGGTAAGGAAATAAAACACTCAGCTTTGTATTGGAAAATAGCTTTCAACTGGGAAAAGCATTTGGCAGAAGACAATGCTGTTATGAAGCTGATGCTGCCTCCATGGCATCTTAAAATAATTTATTTTTGACATCTTTCGGGAAGGGCAAAATAAGACAATCCTCCAGGATTTATCTGCATTGCTGTTTATGTGTGTTAGGAATCAATGGGCAAATGCTCTTTCCAAAACACAGTCATTGACAACAGTCCTTATCTACTCACCCTTAACAACCATTGGCTAGGAAGCACCAAGAACTTTGCCTTATATTGTCATGATTAGTTACTAGCACTGGAACACTCACAACATCCCCAATTTTTCAGCCTCAGTGAATAACATGTATAGTAACCAGGAATAGACATCATAAAAGATAATCTCAAAAGAGTTAATACAATGAGATCTACCAAACAGCGCTGGAGAAAATACTGACAACATCAAAATGAAAATGCCTTTGTGACACACATCCGAGGCCTCCCTAGGTCCTCTCATACCACTGTATGAGCAGGCAGCTCTTCTCTGCACATTCGTTTTGAGACATGACAAACAAATGATGTTCAACGCTAGGAAGCCTAGGACATTCAAACAATAAAACATCTTTATGAGCAAGTCAAGAGACAACTGGAGATTCTGACAGATCCTGACACACTGTTAAAACCAATGTTTGATTAGCTTCAGCAATCAAGCAGCATAAGGACAACCGGTGGCTCACTGGGATTCACACTGTGTGTTAATCACCCCCTTAAGAGTTCACTGTGGCTGGATGGGCTCTCTGACTTCCTCTCACAGTGTTTAAGGAACAATATAATTTCAAATTCTCCCTCAAAAGTGAACAACATCTGCAGCTGAGATCCCACTCCCTTCTAAGAACGCCCCAAAGTCCTATTAAGTGCTCTGGTTTACAGTCTATGGGTAACAATTACACCCTCCCAGAGGTTCTCAATGTTCCCCTTTTTGGTGTTAAGGGCTGTGCCCATAGCAAAGTGGATTCTCCTAGCAGTGGCGGTAACCATGATGACCTCTGTCCTGGGCTTGTTATCTCCAGTGAGGTTTTATCACCGCTGCACTGCTGGGAAGATCTGTCCGTTAATGAAGCCAGCTTTGACAAGCGTAGGAGAAGGAGGCTAGTTCTCGAGTGTCAGGTCTTGGAGGTCTTCAAGCCTTGCTTTTCCATGATGTTCCACAGCTTGCGGAGATTGGACTGAGTGATGACATCATCCGGCTTGAGCTGCAGAGCCCTCAGGTAGTTGGCCTCAGCCTTCTGGAGTCGCCCATTGAGATGTAGGATGGCCCCTAGGTTCATGAGAGCAGCAGGGTACTGTAACAAGAGAGGAAGTCAGTGATAAAGAGGCCATTCCAAGAGCTCCTTGGAGTACAAAAGTCCTCAACCTCTCATGCATGATTCCCACGTTTAGAGGCATCTGACAGAAGTAATTTACCAATTTATAGAAGCAGAGATAGAATGTATGCACACCTTCAAAAGTAGCTATGTACTTTAAATTGATTAGGCTAGGCAGTTAGGAAATGTATCTTTTTAACTTCTTTAATAGAAAAGCACAGAGACCATAAAAGAGGCTGGATATCCTAGACAGTCTGATTTTTGAAGGAAAAAAAAAAAACGACTTTTCAACTTTATCAGGTCATGTGGTATACCCCTATAGCCCTATCTGGAGCTGAAGGACATCGTTGGATATATAGTAAGAGTTATAGGGCAGGCAACATGTTAAAAAACAAACAAAACACACAGATTTCAATAAATATAATTTCAGATAGAACTTGTCTTTAAAAAAAAAAATCTTCGAATATAGCTTGGTGACAGCGTGTTTACCTGGCATGCCTGAAACTCTGAGTCCCAATACCACAAAACAGAGCCCAGTCATAGCGTGTAAACACTGTTTATCTGAGCAAAGCAAACTAACTGAAAATATACCTCAAAAATATAAGAAACAAGTGCAAAGTGAAAATATCTCTGCCGATGTCTTGTCTTCTTAGCTATATTCTAGGCTTTCTGTGTATAAAAATTAGGCTACCAGATTTACTGATATTTTCAGAATGGTAGCCCAAAAAAATTTGAATTTAAATTGAACATCTTTCTGAAACCTAAACTATTTCCCAAGACCCTCATGATTAACATTTTAAAGTAGCTTTTTCCAATGCTAAATAAAGATATCAAGGTAAACAGTACCAAAACAGATTAAACATATGGTATAGGAACATGTAACTTAAATAAATCCGTTTTATGTCATCTGTTGAAAATCACGTAAGGAAGAATGAAAAAGCCGTAAACAATGCTTATACCATTTCAGTCACCATGGCAAGTACTATAGAAAATTGTCATGTAAAAAATCGGAAAGAATTTAAAAGAAAATAAAGATTATGGTAACCATAGTTTTACTATGAGAATTTTTGTCTTCAAGTTCTCAGATATCTGTTAATGAACGTATATTGTAGCGGGAAAAATATTTTGCTTACTATTTATAAATACAGGGGCTACTGCTCTGTTTGTGTCCTGTCCTTAGGAGGTTCTTGTTAATATGAAGCAAACTTGTTGGCAGCTACATACATGCATAGTCCATATATCACATGAGCAATGTTTATGTGTTATAACTGGGCTTTCCTTTTGCAGATAGTGTCCACCATTAAGTGCCCTTCACTCTGTGCAGAAGTCAAAGATAATGTCCAATCATGCTATGATTTAGTAGTTTTGCAGTGCATGCATTTTTTTTTTAGCCGAATTCAACGAACCCTACTGTTTACTGTAAAAACAATGATTTCTGACCCAAGTCAACGCTGGAAAGAGTAGAATAACCCAGAACAAACAAAGGGGAAAAACATGATGAGGTTTCAATCGTAAGACATCTGAGTTTGAGGTCTTCTTAAACATCCTAACCTTGGTAAAGTGGCCTAAGACCCCTGTACCCCAATGTCTGAATGTTTCTAGAAAAGCATGAGTCAGAATACTGTCACAAAGTAGACACTCAGCAAATGCCATGGTCACTTTATTTTCTAGTCTATTAAATGTGTCTTGGTAATTTTTATAATCTTGAGTTCAGTGGCCAGAGAATGTTTCTGTATACATAACAAAATTCTACACTGCTACCCATTATTTTCAAACTTTCTACATTTTTTCCCAAAAATAATATCACAAATAGGAGCTTTGCTTGACCTTGACCAATCTTTTGACTAGAATGCCTTAATACTTATGAAGAAAAATAGTTTCTAACTTTAAACACCAATTCAAATACACCCAGCTCTAAATTGCATGCCAGTGTGAAAAGCTGTACTGAAACCAAATTAACACCACTTACATCATCGTCTAAAGGAATTCTGCTATCACACCACCATTATTACCTCGAGCTCCTCTGATGCCTGAACATATTCCTGAATTATGTCTCCTCACAGTGCTTAGCATGACTGTCACTAAACAGCTGTTCGGGATATGCATGCATTCACAGCCTCAACTACTAGAGATTCTAAAAGAGGATAGAAAAACTCTGTTGGCGGCCGTTCCTTGTTAACCAGAAGTAGTTGAAGCCCAGGAGCTGGGCTGAGAGAAACCAGATGGCTCTGTGGGACAGCCTTTATTTCCTCAATTACTGTGTTACCAATATGTTCCTACCTATAGTATGAATGCATCAAATTGTAATGCACGAAGACTATCTATACAGTCAGCAATTATGCATTCAAATGGCCTAGGTTCACATGCCAGCTCTATCCCAGAGAAACGTCAATCTGGGCAAGTTGGGTGTGGTCTCGGAATCTCAATTCTTGTCTAAGTTTGATGGCAGAAGTATTTGCTTCATCTAGTTACTAAAAAGATTACATGGGAATGAGAGCATATTGCCTTTTCCCTTTTTTCCCCTACTTTGTGTCATCACTTCATAATAGCGAACCAGAATCTCCTTCCTAGTGTGCTGTACACCACGCACCAGGCCTTCTGGCCTGCTTGCACCTGTACTAACTAACTTCCTAGTCTTTTTCAGGCTGCTCCTCTAAGACATGGACATAAAACCTGGGTGGGGAAGTCCACCAACAAACTCACACACGTTACTATATTATCGCTTTCCTAAACTAGAGCCCAAGGTTCTTCTGTCCTTAGGAATTATCTTCCTACTACCAGTTACTAAATAAAATATTAGTATTTGGTATTATTGTAAGAAAACATACTAAGGAAGTTACGTTCGTTTGGTGGGTGATTTCTAGATGCCAGCTACGATAATGCTTTTGTTAAAGTTTTTAATTTTGTCACACTGGAGCATGTTACTCTTGACATAAAAACAACCATAATTCGATATTATGAAGTTAGAGAGGGATGATAGAACTCAAGGGAATTCATTCCTATTTGTGAACTGTTTTCCATAAAGAATAAAAATATGTGTCAACTAGGTATACACATATTTAAGAACATCCATATTTTAAGTGGTTACATATTTATTTATAATTATAACATTTTGTAATGAATGTAAATAGCAATTTATTAGGGTAATTCCTTTAGTCATTAAAAAAACCTGTATAATATACTGCTTGTAACAGTATAGCTATATATAGTAACCCTATAGCTTCTCTCATATAATGGTAAACAATGAAATGTACAAATAGTTCTGCTAAAACATGACTGAAGAAGTGGATATTGGCCACTTAAGTAACAGTTGAAAGTGTCAGCAGTGATTTGGACATAAATAAATTTAAGTCCTTGCTAAAAAACCATATATTAGCAGACATGGTTTAGTTTCCCAAGTCTATCACCCACACCTTCCAGAGAAGTGGCTGCTGAGGACTAACATGCCCACTGTTCTGAAACCTTCTGGCCTTCTAGCCACATAGCTGAGTTCAGAGAATAGAATGCAGAACAGAAGATGAGAATTTCAGGCCCCGCCCACTGAGTCAGGTCCCACCCATCTTCTCATTCCCATTAAAATGCTAGAAGTGCTGTTGTCAAGGTCGTTCTAGATCAAAGATGTTATCACCTGACAGCTTTTTTTTTTTTTTTTTTTACAAAGAAATTGCTTAGAATAGGTAGAGCTTGTAGAACAAAGTACGACAGATCATGTTATCTATCCCCTTGTAAAGTGTGAATTCTCCTTTTGGTCATATAATTACTTAAGACAGCAAGTGGAATTTTATTAACAGAGCTGTAAAGGAATAAATACTAGGAGACAGAAAGGCAGGCTGTGGAGACAGGGTGTGATGGGTTTCTAAACAGTCTACAAGCCGCTCTAGCTATGGAAGTGAATGCAAGAATTTAGGGTGGAAGTCCATCCTGTTCCACAGTGCTGGCTTTGCTCTCTGCCAGATGCAACCCATGGGTTGGGATGAGACACACAGACACAAGTGCCAATGTCTTCCCTCCCACACACATGGTCTTTATTGAAGACAGCTGATGAAATTTTCAGCGTGTTAACCATGGCAGGCAGCTGCTTACAGTCCTGTAACACGGGGCTCCTGCTTTAATACAACAAAATGAGGCCACCTCCTTCTTTGCAGGCTAGAACAGAGAAGCAGACATTGATTGCTTCCTTGAAGACGACAGATGTGTTAGATCAATTGGGGTGACTGGCAGCCATGTGGAGGCAGTGTATGACGTCTTTCTCAAGTCTCCAGAGAGTCGTGCCTTGTTATTTTACTGTGGTCTTTGGCTTGATTCTCTAATGTTGGAGGAGGAAATTAAAATGATGGATGTCTACTGGGGTAGGATAGAGCAACGGCAGCAAGACTGTGGAGGTCTGATTACAGTTCAAGCTCCTCGAAGCCCTCAAAACTTAAAGTTATTCGGGAGCAGTAGTTGACTTTTGCTGTCATATCTCGTAATGTTGAAAAGAAACTTCTAAAGGGAGAATAATGGTGGTGAGAATGGATCCAGACTTGGGAATTCTGGATTCACTTGGGAACAGTGCAGAACTATAGAAGTTTGGCGAGTCCTTGGAAGTTCCAGAGGAAGAAAAACACTAGGTAGTATATATATAGTCCATTAGACACTGTGGCTACTCCTCTCTCACAGGATCTATAGGAAGGTGAAAATAGAATATAGTACCGAATATCTCCACCTATTAAATGCCTTTATTTCGAATCTGTTTTATTGATTCATTTCCAAAGAATCTGCTCATGTTGTTGAATCTATATACAGTGGGATATTTACTGTCGTGGGAACCAGATACCATTTGAAAGAGAAACCCAGCCAGGGGAATGGTCTCTTCCTAACTCATATACTATGCACAGGAGGACTGTTTTCAAGACACTCACCTTCAACTTTCCTTCAGAATATGATTTTCAAATGAATACATTTACATGGTTAAAAATTTTTAGTGGATACTCGGTCCATTACAAAATAGTTACCAGATAACCGAATAAGGGCTACATGGTGCTATTCAAATGCATTTGGCTGAAACTGCTTACCCAACAAAATTAACAAAGTAAATGATTGTGCCATGATGTTTAAAACTTAGTGGCATAAGCAGTTTAAGAAACAATAATGAAGAGAACATTTTCCATATATATAATTACTAATGATTTTAATGTAGGTACTACAGAAAAGCATAATGTGGACTGAAATACCAGATACACTATACTCTTCAGTCTCGGAGTTACTTTTATTCCTCTTTTGCCCTGGTGTGCTTAAAGGTCTAACCCCCAAACATAATCCTAGATACAACAGCCTTGATCCCTGCCTCCTATATTCAAATAGATCTTACTCAATTGTTAAATTTGTGTAAGTGAATCTTTAAAAAAAGTCTCTCTTAAATCTTTTCCCTGAGAAGTTGGTGGTATAGGTCAACAGTAGAGTGTGTTTGCCTAACCTATGTGAGGCCTTGAATTTGATGCCAGCAACCACTACCAAAAAAAAAAAAAAAAAAAAAAAAAGCCAGAAAAACAAGGGAGACCTTTCCTCCTACATTTTTCTCTTTCTTAGTTTTAATCCTTAATCCCCGCCCCCCGCAAAAACCTTTCATATGACAGAAAAAAAGGCTAACTGATCAGATAATGAGTGGCAGAGTCAAGTAAAGATGAGTCAAATCCTATGCCTTTTGTAAAAAGAAATATGTTTTAAGTGTGTAAAACTTTCAAACATATAACATACCATAAAAAAAATACCATGAACCCACAACTAACCAATGGAACCTTCTTAACACAAGGGAAGGCCCTGGCTACCTCAGTGCTTTCTTCTTGAACACCCCCTAAACAAAAGCACCATCTTGATATGGACAGTTCACACCAAGGGGCACATTATGTCCATTTGGGTGTGCACACATATAACACATGCACATCTTTGTAAGTTGTATAGACCAGCTGCTCTTCACCCAACACTTTCTGCCATGCATGTACCTGTAGCTTTCAGCTTTCGCCCATCCGCACATCTTTTTGATGGATTAGTCTTAGGTTTAGTCCCCTCACTTGTACGGCACTACATGCCCTCCATCTCTTCCTGGGGGGAGTCAGAACTGTTTAAATGGGATCACTTGTCAGTTTTCCGTGTATCTTTGTACACATAGTTATGGAGTGGCCTCTAGGAGTGGAGTTGCTGGATCACAGAAGAGAACTGGCTTTGTCAGATCTTAGGATGCTATCAACATATTGTAGTCGGTCCATATATCCCTTAGTAATATATCCTTAATAACAGGCACTACCTTCTAACTTACCTACAATAAGCTGAAAGTTATAGCCTACTCTGTGCTTAATTTTACTGATTTCTAGAGAAGCATCTCTTATTTATGTTCTTTCTAGAGCGTACCTTCAGTAACGGAGCTGTTCTGGTTTATCTGTGGACAAAATGAGTTTGTTGAGAGTTCTCAGCCACATGGAAATATCTGAAAGGTAAGACTATGGGCCCTCCCTACTCCAAGGCTCAGCCTATAGAGAAAAGATTTAAGAGAGATTTTTAAGGTCAAGTTACAAAAATCTAACAATTGAATCTGATATGCTTGAGTACACAAGAGGGAGGGGAGGGATCAAGGGTTCTTTGATGGTTCCCAAGCCCGAAAAACAGATAACCACTGACCACTCTGCATTTTTGCCTCTTCTTCCCCTACTGGCTTTTCCTTCTCTCATGTCAGTATTTTTATCTCATTTTAAAATCGTTTCGTTGATGAACATGCACAAAATGTTTTGAGTTTCTTTATGTCTCCCCTTCTTAACTCCTCACAGAACCTTCTGCTTTTCCATACCGTCACAGTTTTGTGTTCTTTTTTCATTTGAATCCATTGACTCCCATGTGATCTTGGATGTGTGGCCTTCTCTGGAAGTGTGATCTCTCTCTTAAGAGCCTACGCTTACTTAATAAACAAAACAGGCTCTTCCTCTCTCACTAGCTCTCAACTATCAATACTTCCACAGCCAGAGGAAGGACTTTGTGCTGACTTCCACTGTCTATGGTGAGATTTTTGTCTCCTTTGAACCTGCACAGGTCTTATGACACATGTTCTCACAACGGCTGTGAGTGTGATCCCACATGTGAAACTGCACTAAGATGTCTGGAAACCAATATGTAGTCACCTGCCTCTGCATTTTGCCATCTTTTTTCTTTTTTTTTTTTTTTATCACATATACTGTAATGACTTTGAGCCTTGGAAGGAGGTATAACATAGATGTTTCATTAAGTACTGAGCAGTTCACGGTCTCCTATTCTCTACATCTTGACTCATTTTGGCAATCTGTGGGAATCACCATGATACTCCGAATAGTAATTTGGGTTTGTTTTTTGTTTTGTTTTGATGAAGGACTGAAATATGTGCTACTTTGTGGGTATAATACATCATTAGGAGTTGATTGAATAATATGAACAATTATCAAAACAGTAGTGTTCTCTACTGGAGGGCCTATGGCCTGTCTAGATATAGTTCATGGCTCAACAATGATGCCAAGTATTTGTTCCATCTTGTGGAGTGAGCTCAAGATCCAGGCGGAAGGTGGTTGGTTAACCCCACTTTTCATGCCTTCTATTGCACAAGTAGGCATAGATTTTCAGGCAGCTACCATCAACTAAAATAACAACTAATATGTCTGAAAAACAATTACTGTAGTTCTCAGAGGTTGTGGCTAGATAACATTGATACCATGGAAGCACATTCCAGAACCATGAAAGCTGGCCAGGATGGACGAAGCTTTTAAGTGAGTACAGCTTGATCTTTCCATGTTTTACGACAAGAATACCTAGTGTATTCAGCAATAGGGGCTTCTATCTAGCTTTGGAAGGTATCCACTAACATTGGCAATATACCATCCTTGGTAATATACCCAAAGAACTCTATGTGCTACTATGAGGATATTTTGTTATCCACATTCATTTCTGCTCCATTCACAATAAGCTGTGAAACGAAAACAGCCCAGCTCTCCATCAAACAACAGACAATGAGAATGTAGTATGCTTCCTACAACAGAATTGTCTTATCCAGCGCTTAAAGGAAATTGTAAAATCCATGGTAAATGGATGAAGCTGGAAAGCATCATTCTGGGTGAGGTAACATAGACCCAGTCAAACAAACACTGAATGTTTTTAGTCATCTGAGGAGGGTAACCTTGAATATTCAGATATGTATGTTTTACATGGAATATTCAGGGAGACTGAGAAATTAATAAGGAGCCATGGTGTGGAAGGGAGACAGAATGCAAACTTACAGGGTTAAATGGGATTAACAGGAAGGGTTAAACTGGGTTTTTTGGGAGAACAAAGTATAGGAGAAGATACAGGGAGGGATGAATAGCACTATATACCATATATATATGTAAAAGTTACATAAGCATCAAGATACTCTCTCGTTTTATTTTATCATTTATTTATTTTTGTTTTTTCAGTCAGTGTTGTTCAGGCTATCCTAGATGTATTCCTTCTGTAGCCAAGGCTGGTGCTGAAACCACATTTCTCTTGCTTCTGCCCTCCGAATGCTGAAATTACAACTGAACATCATCACATCCTGCTAGCAGTGCCTCTCAACAGAAACATGTGCCCAGGAGTGATGGCTGAAGTCTATATATCCAGCATCTGGCAGGCTGAGGTAAATATATTTGAAGTTAGCCCAGGCCACAGAATGAGTTCCTATCTCAGAAATATATATATATATATATATATATATATATATACATATATATATATATTATATTTTTATAAAGGTAAGAAATATCTGTCTTAAACAAAATGGAGACTCTTTGAAACAGGTTGGCCTTTCATGTGTGGGGATGCTACGTTGCAGGATAAGAGCCATATTATCTTGTAATCATATGAAATCCAAGGTCACTGTAGCAGGAGAACAATGGCATCTACTAGTCAGCCAGCACACAGAATAAACTTTATTTATAGCCCTTGTCCAGATGCCTTGCTCAATGGCTTCCCTTTCAGACCCATTTAAAAAATACCATGAAAAATATAATAGAGGTTGAAGACGATAATAACCTTGTTCTTTCCCCTTTGCTTACATGTCTACTGGCATCCTGTCCAATTTCTGAACCATGGCCTCACATGCTTCTCTCTCATTCAGTTTCTTCTCTACTCTCGCATGTCTCCCACTTAAATATTCACACTTTTAATAAAAGGGGAGGAGAATGGTGTTTCGGAGATTGCAAGCTGTGCCTCTAACAAAGTATCCAGAACCTTCAACTTTGGTTCTAAGCAGTCTTTTAAAATCTGGCATTCAAAACGAATCTTCCCTTTTCTGTCTGAGCTTTGCAGACGTCTGCTTCTGTCATGTGCTCCTTAGCACATCCTTCCCCCCATAGAAGACTCTTCTAACAATGGCCTTCTTCCTTTCTCTCAGACAAACTGTTCATTAAAGCAAACAATAGGAAGCCAGAGTGGACAGCAATCTCTATTCACTGCTGACTTCAGTGTTCCCATGGCACCGCCTGCATACATTAACTGCAACATTTACCACAATGAATCATAGCTGCTTGTTATACACGTCTGTCTTCTTCACTGGAGGGTGAAAAACTCATTGGGTTCATTTCAATTGTCTTTACACTGCTCGAGGTAGACACTGGCATAAGAAAGAAACACTCAATGAATGCTTGATGAAATTCTGTATGGCCCAGCGGAAGAAACTGGCCAAGCAATGGTCAATTCTAAACCAGTGTCAGTTGAATATGAAATGCATTTATTGTGCACCTATAGGTCAAGTACTCGGCTACACACTAAATAAGTAATGGGCAAAAAGCTTTTATTCTAGTAAATATATATATATATATTTACTACTATCCTTCAAACTTAGGAGGTGGATAAAACTGCCATCTATGCATTAAAGTGAGTGCTAACAGGGACCACACGGGAAGAACTCAGTTTTTTGGCCTGCTCATGATGACAAATGCATCCCTTGGAAGGTAAAGAAAGATGTGTCTAAGTAGAACACAGTAAGAGCTGTGAGGGAAGTGGGGTGAATGCTTTTATATCTGGGTAGAAGGCTATGAGACAAGATACACCAAACAGTTGCTGCAAGACCTTATATATCCAAAAGGAGAGTGTGCATACATTTTTGTAATTAATAGGTGGCATCGAAATCCTTTTTTTTTTTTTTCAAATTTAAAAGCATTTTTGGCAGACGGCTAAGAGCAGAACTAAAAGTAATGGACAGTAATCCTAATATATAGGGGTCTGAATTTCAATTACTTTGAAGATGAAGTTGATAATAGTGACAGCCAGGATGTTAACCCTTCTGTGACCCAACTTACTTCAGGGGGGAAATCCATACTTAACAATGTCCGGCTAATGCAATACACAGAAGAAGGCTCTTCAAAGAAGAACGTGGTGCAAAGAAAATTCATAAGCAGCATAGTGCTCTCCATGCAAAGAGAACAGTTCTCTGAAGTCAAATTTTGACTAAAGCATCACTATTAAAAAAAAGATTTATGAAATCATAGATGGAACAACAACAATAAAGCTGGCAGTGAGACCCAGCAATGGTAAGGCAGATGCTGACAGATGATATACATGATGCTTGGTGTCGGTGTACTGCTTGTATTTGTGAAATAGCTTTTGAATGAAACAAAACACAGACGGGTAACAAGGGAGACACAATGCTGTATTAAGGGAGTTGATTCAATCTGTCAGTGACACGCTTTATCCCGTGTACTCAATCCTTGCTTCCTACATCTGCCAGGTCCCACGGGGCATACCAGGAATGTTCATTTAACTTTTATGACCGGAGTGATTGCCACAATGTGGAGCGCTATTCATTTCCATGGCAGTCAAAATGTCAGCAGCTGTGGCGTGGCGGGCGAGCAAACAGTCATTGTAATGGGACCATCTCCAAGGTGATAGTTATCTCTAACAGACTTTTAAGTGCATCCCTTAAATTAAGAACCTGACCTCAGAAGTTACTCTTCACTGAAAAGGATGCCACTTCAAAGTTGCGTTTCCCAATGCTCTCTGTTTTATAGGGATGTCTTTCCTAGATCACAAATGAAAAGCCCCGGGCCTGGGTCCCAGACTACCGAGGCGACATTTGTAGAACGCAACCGGTACACTGTTCGTTCTGATTGCAGGGAAAGCAGTGCTTATGCTGTGAAGCAAAACTGTCATACTTTCACTCTTCACCACCGGAAATAGCCAGAGCAGACAAGCATTGTCTGTGTGTCAATGACACACAGAAAACCAAGCTCTGTCTGTCCCCATTTACCTAGATAGGTTCCCCAAGATTCCATGAAATCTTTGAAACGAGTACTCTGCCTATTAATCCAAGCAATATAATTGGCCCTGCACTGTGTTTAATAGCTCTAGGGTGGAGACGAAGACGGAGCATGCGCAGACATTCTCAATCGCAGTCTCATTTCTGAGAATGGATTCCAGCTGTCCGAGATGTCCAAGCATGAATTTGAATACACGTGAGGAGCTGGAGCAAGTCACCATCATGTCATGAAATCATACATCAAAAATACGTTGGAAATTAATATTTGTACCTAAAATATTTAGGGACTCGATCCTCGTGAATGGCAGGAGTAGACTCTCACTTTGTTGGACTTTTTTCTATGAAAATTAATTATCTTTACATATATAAGAAATCAGGGAGTATGTGCTTATCATATGGTTCAGACATACCATACTGACGTAACCAAAGATATGCAGGAGCGGGAATCGAAAGATGCCAAACCATCAAATGTGGGAAATTATTTTGACTAGTGTAGACCTCTTCTCTAGTTCACTTTTATGCTTTCAATTCACTGATATTATGGGAGTTCGCTGAGTGATGATGGTTTACGTAATGCAGAAAAGACAGATTTGTTCCCGAATAAGACTTACTGTAAATATCCCCTACTCATACATATGGAAATGAGCACGTCAGTGATTTCAAAGCAGTCGATTAAAATGATTAGCCAAATGCCTTCTGAACTTCCACTAAACTGCTGTAATGGAGTCCTCATTAACGCGCTGGCTCAGTGTTATTTCTCCTGTTAGTAATCAGACTCTAGAAATGTGGCGACAGATTATTAGTGAGGGTCTCACTCCTGGATGTGCAGTCCCATGGATGTCCTCGGTGTGTACACGCAGAGCAGACACAGGGACAGTCCTCATGGTTTCTCTGTTTTAGAAGGGCTTCCCATCACAAGAATTCTACTCTCAGGGCCTAATCAATCAAGCCCTAACAATTCTCTCAGACGCTCCATCTCCAGACACTTTACGGGAAGAGTTTCAGCCTATGTAATCTGGAGATAATCAGATATTCACTTCTTAAGAGGCAGGCCTCATCACTTTTGTTCTCTGTTACAGAACAGACAAGATGTGAACACACAGAATTAATTGGGGATGAGGTTCAGTCAGAACAATTACACTTCAGTATGACATGGGAAGGCAGCAAGTGTCTACTCATGGAAGAAATATAAACACATACACACACACATATCACACACACGCACAGAGACACACAGAGACACACATGTCACACACACAGAGACACACACAGAGACACACACATATCATACACCCACAGAGACACCCACAGACACACATGTTACACACCAGACACACAGACACACACAGACACACACACAGGGACAAATACGCATGCACGCACACATACACATACACACACACACACACACACACACACACACACACAAGCCAACCACACCCTTTGTGCACAGAGCAAGTGGAAAGTAATTCTCATGCTCTAAGCAAACATGACCAGACCAAACATGACCAAGCAATTCCTCCACAATCTCTAAATCCTCCAGGGGTTAAAAGTAGACCGTGGACACTGCCTGATGCATGCTATTCTATTTGCACATCTACAGGGCAGGGGTTGGGGGGTGGGGCTTTGTTGATATCTTCTGGAAAAACTGGTGATGCAAGGTCTTTACACATCGTTTCTGAAAATATTCCACCAGGATATACCAATCAAGGTGAAGCCATGCTACACTCTGAGCCATTCCACTTGCCAAAGCATCATGCCTGCTGCACATGTAAAATAAATAAAGGTAGCTCTTGGGTTTACACTCATGGCAAAGCCAGGAGTGCTGAGGGGCAGAATTTCTCCCATGGACGGTACAGACTCGGTCACCACCTAAGGAGCTCTCCAGCCTGTGCATATATTGCAAAGTTAGTATCTGGAATAGCTCTAACCAGACAGGATCAGTCATCTTCTAAATAAGGCATGTCCAGCCGGCATTGCTTTTACATCTAAAAGAGTTTGATGACTGACCCGATGATAGTTTTCTTTTATGTTCTTATATAACACGGATTTTGCAATGCTTTCACATAGTCAACTTATCAGTGTCTCACACTTTCTTATTTTTAAAAACCCATGACTCTTTTTTTTTTTTTTGGCCTTCCCTTTTTTCGTATAGAGTGCAAATATGAGGTGGGAAACAAGCAAGCGAGGAATAATCACATATGCTCAAAGTCCGAACACTGCTAGCATCAAACACATCGGCTGGGGATTTTTCCCAGCAGTCTCTCAAATTACAACCAAAATGAAAGTTGGAAAGAGAGGCTGAGACAAGTAAATCAATTCAGACTCAATTAGTAATTTTTCTATGGCAACTCTGACTTCCTTCAGATTCTATACCAAGATAGGGAGCCTTCGGGTTATAAAAGTGTGTGTCGAATACATTGCATGCAATACACTGCCACCCTCTGAAAGAAGTAATTTTGTATGCATAGTATAACAACCTGAGATTTGATATTTGACTGTGCAAACACTAGGCTACTTCTCATTGCTACCTGTGATTCACGCCTGAACTACCAAGACAGAATGTACATCTCTAGAATTATAAGAAGGCACATCTTTCCAGTTCTTTTATGTAAGAAACAAAAGACATAATCATTTCTTCCTACTACATATTTAGTTATTCTTGAAACAAAGTACCTGATGAATACGCCACCAACTATCTAATTAAACTGTAAGCCGTATATGTCATAAATGGTTAATGACCATTCCACATAATACTTAAATCCAATTACAGTGTCTTGAAATGAGTCATAGAAATTAAGCCATGCTGTAATGCCTGTAATCTGATACTTTAATTTAGTCAAAAACATAAGTTTAAAGACTTTTCTCACTTCTTAGTTCGCCCAAGAGAAGAATTAAATGATAATTATAAAAGAAACATTCTTGGAAAATTAATGCTCTGAGCCTGATCTATTACATAAGTTGACTCCATGCAGAGAGTCAGGGTATGGGTGTGTGGGGGTCAGCTCAGCTCCAAGATTTGTGCACAGAGGGACAGGTAACGTGGACATCTCAAGACATAGAGACACAAGGCACTCTGCCATCTCTTAATGCATCCATAAGAAATTAGGAAGAAAAAAAAAAAGAAATTTCATACTGATGAAAATTTTAAGAAAAAAAGTACTGAAAAAAATTTCAGTCTAAACACAACTAAAATCAACTGTGTCTGATTATGAGTTTTAAAATTATGACTTTCTTGTTGGGTGTGGTGCCTGCTGCATGCTTTTAACCTTGAAGAGGCAGAGAAGTAAGTGGGTCTCTGTGAGTTCCAGGTCAGTGCGGCCTACCTAATTACTGAGCAGTTTCTACATGATGAAGCCCAAGCAATAGAGATAACAGTCCAAGTATCAGGTCTGATAGGGCATATATTCTATTGAATACAGAAATAATATATGTGAGCTCCATCAACACTGTAATACATACTAAGATTAAAAAGTGAATCGGGATACATGTTTAAGAAAAGAATCAGAGGCGAGACTGTGAGTTACTCTGTAAATCTTGTCCAAGTTTTGACCACCCCCAAGACTCAAAAGAAGAGTCCATAAGGACACATGAAACACATCCATACATGGAAAAGAACTGCCAGCAGGCTGAAGGGGAGAGGAGTGTGTACTGGAACCCACTGGAAATATGGGAAGAATAGGTTTCCAGGAGGAATGGGTGACTATCTGTCAAATGCTTTTCCACAGGACAGCAAAGAATTCAGAGCCAAGAACAAACGCATGGCTGACTGGGGTAAAGGTGTAATGGAGTAGGTTCAAATGAAAACATAAAGTTTTGTTTTAAAGTAGAGGTGAGAAATGCTGTGGTTGTTAGCTGAAGAAATGAGGCTAAGAGCTGTTCTTACTGTTTTTATGAATTTAATGGTAATGGGGAAATTTTGATAGAAGAGACAAAGAGAGTAAGAGTGGGGAGAAGGCAGTAGCTTTGGGGGTGTTGTCCATTGTCATCCAGAGTAGAGGTACCTATTAGTGAAGAGTTTCATTTGAATTGAGAGCATGAGGACTTTCTCCATAGAATCAGGGGGAAAGAGCATTAAGGGTTCAGATGACAATGAATGTTAGATGTGGCAACAGAAGTTTGGTGAAGCTCCCCCTTGACTTCTAAATACTGTAATAGAGGAAATATAGTAGTAGCCTCTAGTATGACCCTGATGGAACCAGGAGAAATTCTGGGAATTTTAATCATGAGAATATGTTGTAAATAGTTATCTGAGAAACTGTGACAAAATACTAGCAAAATACAGTTGTTTTCAACCTTCCCAATGCTGCAACCCTTTAATACAATTCCTCGTATTGGGGTGAACCCCAATCATAAAATTATTTGTTGATGCTTCATAACTTTAATCTTGTTACTGTTACAAAGAATGCAAATACCTGTGTTTCCAATGGTCCTAGGTGATTGCTGTGGAAAGGTTGCTTAGTTTAACCCCACCCACAAGGGGTCCCAAATCACAGGTTGGGAACCACCGTTCTAGAATGATTTCCTTAGTATAGAAGACACCTGAGGTACTGATATTGATTTTAAAGACAAATGCTTTGATTTACTTATATTTAGCTTTAAGGTGCAGGCATGGACCACGCAGAGATGGTAATGTCTTGAACAACATATATGATTATGTGAGAGGCAACAGAGGAGAGGGAACAAGTAATGGATCATTATAAATGATTGAGCATGGAGGGATGGAAGCAGTGTCGCGATGAGGCATACTAAATCCTAGCAATTTCCCCGTACTGTTGGTTTCAGGTGTCTGCATTGGGTCAGGTGGTGCCCAAAGGGAAGATGATAGGTAAGAATGGGAAGAGTAACCAGGAAAGATGGACTACTAGGGAGAACAAAGCTTGGAAAATATTCCAGGGTTGAGCAGTGATGATAGATACAGGCAGAAGAGAGACAGGCACACAGACAACACAAAATGAGGGATTATCTAAGAACACTAGGACTTGTGGGGTGACTTCTGTAAGAAAGATATAGAATATGAGGAAAACAAGTCCTGGTCATGCGAAGGAAGAAAATATTCATCAATTTTGTTAATAAATGGGTCTCATTCATTTTGATAAAGTTATTTTTTTAAGGGTAATGGCCACTTGTTGATACCTAACTTTAAGCACCAAAGAGCTGATACTTATGCCTGGGGAATCTTCACCTAGAAGGATGCTGTGATATCTAAGGTATGTTTTAGGTGCTTCTAAGTACTGATGAATGCAGTCCTTTCTTTTAGGTATATATGTTATATTTAATATATGTGGCCTTATCTCTTCCCTTAACTCCTCTCAGATATATCCCTATGTCCCTCTCTTCAAACTCCATGTCCTCTTTTTTTTTTTTTGCCCTTTTTAAAAAAGAACATCTTGACTCCAATTTATCTTTTCCATATACTCTGAGGTGAGAGGACAGCCAGAGGAGCATGGCCAACCTACCAAAAGTCATACCTTTAAAGAAAACTGACTCTTCCTTTCCTCAGATTCATTAATTGTCCATTTCCCCTCAGTTAGGGTGTGGAAGATGAGGGACCCCGTTAGAACGTTGGCTGCTATGACGTCACGCAGGTTACATGCAGGTAACGACAGCTGCTGCGAGTTGAAGAGGGCAGCAGATACACGCACTTCCTAACGTTATTTTTGGATAGCTCTAGCAGTTTCATGGTCTGTTTTATGCTGTTAATTTTCTTTGTAATACACCCGCTGGCTTAAAACAACACGGAATACATTTTTGCTTGGTGCCCATTCAGTAGCGTGTAATAAATAAAAAAATACATTTATAAATCAAGTAAAGCACGTGTGTATATTTAACCTGGGAACCGGCGCTATTACATTCAGTAAGGAATATGCTTCAATATTGAGTGCAGTGATTCGGACAGCAGTTACTAACTACAGGACAGGGAGAAATAAGATGAAACTTATTAAGACACAAATAGAAAGTATATGGCAAGGGTTAGAGGATATATTCATGGTAATGCCCTTTTTATTAAGTGTATTTGCTTATACATATTAATATGTTTTGCGAGTTATGCATTACATTTTACGATATAAATATTTGATTTTACAATTATCCTTCAGGATTACACTTCCACAGAGCTTCCTGGACAACAAGAACCCCAAAGACAGCCAGCTCCCTTGCACATTGTTGACTGAATTCAAAGTGTGGCAGTTGAGAAGAACACTAAAGGCTGCATGTCTGGTAACATTCCTAGGCCTCTTGCTTGATAACGTAAACACGCCTCTCTGGTCGATGAACACCACAATGTTCATCTGTGTTTGTGTGCTTACTGTATGGCTTGCTCGCCACCTTAGATTATCCTTCTAGAATGATTTCTATTCGGTCCAAGGTTTGTGTTTTAAACATCTCTTCACTGAAGGTCTACTGGTGGCGAGACTATTCAGTTTTCGATTATCTAAGCTTTTATTTCACCACCATTTTGAAAGATAACTCTAACTGCCAAGAGTATTACTTAAAGTGCTCATTCCATAGTATGATAAGTTTCAGTGCCTTTCCTATTAATTATCGATTTTGGTTAAATTAGCATGCTTTACAGATACAGTACGTTCCTTCCAGATGCCTTTAGATTCCCAGTTCCGTGTTTGGTATATAAATTCAACGGTGGTGCATGAAGGTAGATTTCTATTTATTTACTCTGCAGCACACTATGGTGTATACCTTACCATTCTAAACAGTTTACTACCCAATTATATACTTTAGGTCTCTGATGAGACGTTATTCAGACAATGTTGTGTTGTTTTAGTTTTCTCTTTGTATTTTCAGTGCTGGGGGATCAGAATCAACCCTGATTTTAGGGTGTCAACAGGTGTTACTGTGTGTCTCTAAGCTCTTTGCCCTCAAAGTTCTTACCTTCTCTTTTTATGCTGATTTCCCTTCCTTGTGTAGAAAACTGCATAATTTGCTCACACATATCTTAAATTTGCTGCTGTTCACTGGAGTGTCTTACTGCTATCCAACCACTGGGCTTTGATATCATTGCCTTTCAGGGCCCGTCCCGAGACTACGTTTCCTATTTCCAGCCCCTCAAGACACGGGTAGCTACAATCTGAAAACTAAACAACAACAAAACAAACAAACAAAATAACAATAAAACCCAAAACCCAAGATTGAGGCTCAGAATCCCACCAATCCTAGATCACTCTGGAAAGCTGCGCACCCCGCCCCAACAAACCCAATATAAGCCTCTTTTCCACCCCCATCTTTATTAACGTGAGTATTTCTTATTTACATTTTGATTGTTATTCCATTTCCTGGTTTCTGGGCCAACATCCCCCTAACCCCTCCCCCGTCCCTTCTATATGGGTGTTCCCCTCGCCATCCTCCCCCCATTACCACCCTCCCCCCAACAATCACATCACTGGGGGTTCAGTCTTAGCAGGACCAAGGGCTTTCCCTTCCACTGGTGATCTTACTAGGCTATTCATTGCTACCTATGAGGTTGGAGCCCAGGGTCAGTCCATGTATAGTCTTTGGGTAGTGGCTTAGTCCTTGGAAGCTCTGGTTGGTTGGCATTATTTTTCATATGGGGTCTCGAGCCCCTTCAAGCCTTCCAGTCCTTTCTCGGATTCCTTCAAAGGGGGTCCCGTTCTCAGTTCAGTGGTTTGCTGCTGGCATTCGCCTATATATTTGCTGTATTCTGGCTGTGTCTCTCAGGAGAGATCTACATCCAGTTCCTGTCAGCCTGCACTTCTTTGCTTCATCCATCTTATCTAATTGGGTGGCTGTATATGTATGGGCCACATGTGGGGCAGGCTCTGAATGGGTGTTCCTTCTGCCTCTGTTCTAAACTTTGCCTCCCTATTCCCTACCAAGGGTATTCTTGTTCCCCTTTTAAAGAAGGAGTGAAGCATTCACATTTTGGTCATCCTTCTTGAGT
This sequence comes from Rattus norvegicus, assembly GCF_021556685.1. Classification (NCBI taxonomy): domain Eukaryota; kingdom Metazoa; phylum Chordata; class Mammalia; order Rodentia; family Muridae; genus Rattus; species Rattus norvegicus. Next base: position 50,119,041 of record NC_141540.1, read on the forward strand.
TTCATGTGTTCTGTGCATCTAGGGTAATTTAAGCATTTGGGCTAATAGCCATTTATCAATGAGTGCATACCATGTGTGTTTTTCTGTGATTGGGTTACCTCACTCGGGATGATATTTTTGAGTTCCATCCATCTGCCTATGAATTTCATAAAGTCATTGTTTTTGATAGCTGAGTAATATTCCATTGTGTAGATGTACCACATTTTCTGTATCCATTCCTCTGTTGAAAGACATCTGGGTTCTTTCTAGCTTCTGGCTATTATAAATAAGGCTGCTATGAACATAGTGGAGCACGTGTCTTTGTTATATGTTGGGGCATCTTTTGGGTATATGCCCAAGAGAGGTATAGCTGGGTCCTCAGGTAGTGCAATGTCCAATTTTCTGAGGAACCTCCAGACTGATTTTCAGAATGGTTGTACCAGTCTGCAATCCCACCAACAATGGAGGAGTGTTCCTCTTTCTCCACATCCTCTTACTCAGTTAACTTCTCTCCCAAGCAGAGGCAGCCACTCTCCTGTCTTTCCCAATAAACCTGTCGTGTAAGCTTTGTTGTGAAGTGTGACTCTGGTATTTCTTGGCCCCCAATGGCCAGGATGTCTTTCCCTTCAAAGCTGTAACACACCTTTCACAATCAATATTTTCAACATAGTCACATGCAGCTGTATGTTTCTGATTTCTGTTTCTGCAGTCCTTAGAAATGTGAATGTTTTGCTTCTACTGACTCTGGGGAGAATACTGATTATATCCATCTTCAAAGTGGAAAAGATTTCCAGAGGAGAATAATATTCTGTCATCTACCCATGACTCGAGAGGATCTGTGCTCTCCTGACTAAAGTAATTGAAAAGGTCATAACGTTGGCTTTAGAACTTCAGTATGGTTGGCATAATAGTGAAATATTAGTCAATGACAGTGGAGGAGTTGTGTCTAAACAAAGGTGAGATTCAAAGGGAATTGGTCTTCAAACATTTTCTAACTCACAGGAAGACTTGGGGTAGCAAATAGAGATAAGCAATACTAATGAACACACAGACAGCTAATGGCATGCTTTGCATCCTCCTGGAATGAAGTCCACTTTTGGAAGGATGCTCTTTTGTTTAGATTACAACCGAGAGGCATCATAAACCCACAGTTCATTTATCAGAAGTATCAAGTGCAAGTTATTTTCTCCCAGCAGAGAAAGCTTATCCTGTGCATGACAGTTTAACATTCTGACAAAACTGCTTTGTGATAATGCAGGGCAATTTCAACTCGATGCTATAATTTTTGCAGAGCTGGTCCACTTCTTGCCAAGACAAAGTCTAATTCCATCCTCACAAAATGAGAAGGGATTTGCCTTCCTTCATCTAGCTTCCTCCTTCATCATTTAGCAGCAAAATTATAGAGCAAGTCCTACTGTGCCCAAACCCTGAGATTTAACAGACTAAATATATTTGTGTCTTATTTTACTTATGGGAAGAGTAGAAATAGCCTACCTTCTCTGCTGCCAATATTGATGTTTACAGGAAGGATAAGGGACGCGTGTGATAATGTTCCTTGGTGTCTAGCCAAAAGAAAAACATTTCCTCCTATGTCACAGTTATCTGCACCATAAGGCTCTGAAACTGCAAACATTTACCAAAGAGCAAAGAGCTATGGCCCACATGAAAGCAAGTCACATATACCCATTCCTGTGACTTACAACATTCTTGGAACATCTTTATAGTATTTGTTTCGTCCTTTCTGCATGCAATTTATCTAGTGAGAGCATAATTAGGAGGACTTTAGCCTTGAGCATGGCAAATCATTTTACTTCTCAGGCAATTATTAATTCAAAGTTCTTGGATCTTCTCTTCAGTGGACCCCAATGTTATCTTCTACTAATTAAAAAAAAATAACTGTTTATTACTTTTATATTTTCAAATTATACATGCTTTTATGACTGAGTCTCATGACTGACCCAAAGAGATACAGGCCCTGAGAGGAAGTGAGTAAACTGTCCGAGATTAACTAATGAGAAGTAAGCCAAGTCTGACGCTCAGCTCTTCCAAAGTATCTCACTGCTTCTCCTCTCTATGATAAGTATTCTAATTTATTAAGATATGGGAAGAGTTACGACTTTCATCTTGTCAAGCACTGGTGCTGCTTCACAATATCTGGCACAGCATTTTGGACTGTTTGAACCTATAAAATCCCACAAGCATAATTTGGGGGCAGGGGCTAACAGCAAGACAAAGAGAATGACTGAATTGGTAAGTTTTCCTGTGGCCATGATAAAATACCTGACAAGAAGTAATTTAAAGAAGGGTTTGTTCTGACTTCCAGTTTAAGGCCATACATTGCACTGTGACAGGAATGTCATGCCAGCAGAGTGGGAACCTGAGGTGGTCACATTACATCACTAGTCAGGAAGCAGAGTCTGGGCAAGAATTGGGACTCAACTACAAAGCTGTAAATGCAACTCCAGTGACCGACTTTGTCTAGGAAACCGTGATCCTTTAGACGTTCTACAGTCTCCCAAAGGTCACCACCTCTAGGGGACCAGCTTTGAAGCACATGAGTCAATGCGAGGCATGTCACATTTAAATCTCAACAATGAGGAAAAAGTATTAAGAGAGAGTGACAATTTGTACTTATACAAAGTTTTCATGATTTTTCTCAAAAGAGACTAAACAGCATTTGACCTCCACCAAACTATTTCCATTTTATCGTCTATTGCCTGCTTTGCATATCAAAATACCAAAATGAATCACCTCTATCGAAAGAAACACAAAAGGAATTTTACAATTGGCTCACTGCTTACCAATGGCAGCCTTAAAATAATAGTGCTTACATATGTAGAAAGAAAAGAGCAATGCCCAGGTATATTTAATTATACCAAAAATGCAATTCAATTCTTTTTTCCTTAAGTGTAAAATAGGATCATAAACCATCAGACTAAACACTTGGTGCTCTTGTAGAACTAGAGTTTCATAAAGGTTACTCATTGTCAGAGCCCGAATGTGCAGAACTAGAGTTTCATAAAGGTTGCTCATTGTCAGAGTCCGGATGTGCAGGGCCGGACATGCCTGAGGGAGAGCCAGAGATAGGACTTGCCAAACCAGCTATCAGCCCCAAGGACACTGACCATCCGTAGCCACCCCCTCCCCTTCCTTCACCCCCCTGAGTGAGATGAGCCACCCTACCTGCCGGCCGAGCTGCTAGATAACACATACTTTTTGCTGATGTCATTTCGAGCCAAAAGTAACCGTGCACCTTTTGAATTGACCAATCATGTGTAACCTCTCGAATGCCCCTAACCTCCCCTATATAAACCCCCGAGTTTGGAAGCTCGGGGTCGATTCCTCTGTCTCCTGTGTGAGATACGTGTCGACCCGGGATCCCGCTAAGACCCGGGATCTCGTTAATAAAGCTACTTCTTGCTGTTACATCAAGAATGGCTACTCGTGATTCCTGGGGGCACCCCACCCCGTGATCGGAGCGAGAGATGCGGCTCCCCGTTTAGGGGTACGCTCTTTCACTCTATTTCACGTCCCTTAAAAATGTATTTCCCATTCATCAAGTTCAACAGAGCAAAGATTGGTGTAAAGTATGATCAATGTTTTTCACAGTTTGCTGTTGAACTCACAAGAAAACTAAGGTTACAAAACATGAAACGGTGCTTCTCAGACTCCAATATTGTAATTATGACGTTGTTAAGTAATTGGAGACGTCCAAAATGTGTTTATAGGATGGGTACAACTGCCGGGAAGTTTCAGAGGATTTCTACAGCAACTTTCGTGTTCCTTAAGTCTTATTATGAGTGTTAATTGCAGGTTAGTGTTGTTAATAACATTAATAAAAAAAATTGTTCCAGATAGGTGAAAGAGAGAACCCCACGTTCATCACTGTTTAGAAATACAGCCAGAGCATGACAAACTCAGAGGTGAATGCTAGCAGCAAACCACTGAACTGAGAACAGGGTCCCCGCTGGAGGAGTTAAAGAGAGGGTTAAAAGAACAGAAGGGGTTTGCAACCCCATAAGAACAACAATACCAATCAGCCAGAGCTCCCAGGGTCTAAAGCAACATCCAAAGACTACACATGGTCAGACCCATGGCTCCAGCTGCATATGTAGCAGAGGATGGCCTTGTTGGGCACCAATGGGAGGAGAAGCCCTTGTTCCTGCCAAGGCTGGACCCCCCCAGTGTAGGGGATTGTCCGGGTGGGAAGGGGAGGGTGGTTGGGGAGGGAGAACACCCTCATAGGTGAAGGGAGAGGGGGGATGGGCTAGGGGGCTTATGGACAGGAAACTGGGAAAGGGAATAACATTTTAAATGTAAATAAGAAAATATCCAATTAAAAAAAAATAAGAAATACTGCAAGATTTCTTTTAAATTGTTTCATTTATACCTGACTACCATTGTTCCAACAGAGTGTTCTAGTTGAAAATAAGAAAGGCCTCAGAGTATAAGGATGTTAATAAACTTATTTGAAAGTTAAAAAAAAAACAAACAAAAAAACAATGTTTCCAACAAAACACCACAACCACGCATTTGAATACACAGTCAAAAGCTGCCAGAAAGAAGAGCTGTGTTCAGGAGATCCCACGGTTTCTTGGCCACTATCACCTTGGCAATTATATGATCCAGTCAGCTCTCAAACAGAAAAACAAGGCAATGTAAGGCTGTGAAAACATCTGCCCAGCTTTCTTTGGCATTATGAGGAACTGAAGAGTAAGTCATAGCGTGGATATGCAAATGATCTTAAAAACTACACAAAATCTAAGAAATCATTTTATAACACATATTATCAGAACAGCAGGTGTAGCCTTTCAGTTGAGATGTATAAGCTTCCAGGCGATAGTTCTTGATTGGAACAAAATCAGGAGGTGCGAATTCAAGGATAGAAATAAGTACAAGGTAATTGGAAACCTGAAAAAAGGCCAACATATATTTTTCTGTTCAATTTATTGATATATATAATATGTAGGTATATATTATATATACTTATTTCATACAATATATAAAATAAATGTATATGCATGTCTTGCATATATGCCACATATATCAAATTTTAAATAAAATATACTATATTATATATAGTATATGTAATATATCACATACATATATGTATATATATTATATATATTACACACACACACATAACTTCTGGAAGTTAGTGCTTTCCTTCTATCGTGTGGTGCTCCATAGATTGTCCTCAGGTCATCAGGCTTGGAAGCAAAAGTGCCCATGCTCAATGAGCCATCTCACAAACATTTGAGTGTATGCATGCATGCACATGTGTACCTATGCACCTGTGTGTATGTATGTACATGAGTGTGTTTGAGATGAAGTATACATAAGTCTGGTTAGGCTAGAACTTTCTACAGTAAAAGATCATCTTGAATATCTGATCATTCTGCTCCCGCCTGTCAAGTTCTGGGATTAGAGTTGATGGACCACTATGCCTAGCATAACATTTATTTAAACATGTGAAATATAGTTCAGTTTTGTGAGTCGTTAAGTTGGAGAACAAGAATGCAACTTGGGGGATCTTTTGAGTAGTCTTCTTTACTGAAGAAATAGAAATGGTCATAACCACCTTTACCTATAACTTCCTTAACTGCCGAGCCATCTCTCTAGCTGCCTATAACATCCTTCTCCCAGTACACATATGCACATAGAGAGGTGGGAAGAAATATATCTTTGCATAAAATCCAAAATCATGATTTGAAAATTAAAGTGTCCTTCCTGATGCTAGAGGAATTCAGAATCTGGGAGAAGATTAAAATATATCAATAATAGCATGGATATTGAAGGCAGCATGTTTAGACTAAGATCCAAATTCCTGTTATACATGTAAAGTACAAAGGGAGGTGTGTACTCTTAGGATCTGTAAGAGTTAAAGCCTATTTATTTATTTAGTTGCCTGTTGGGGTTGATTTTCTTTAGTCCAAAACTATTCATTTTTGTTACAAATCTTTACTGTAAATGTTAAAGAATAACATTTATTGTGTTAGGAAAAGAAGAAAATTGGTCTTTTAATCAAGAAGTTGGGGACTCTCTTGGAAATAGCTGGGTAAGGAGAATATCTCATATTTTATTCTTTTTCAATGTAGAAAATGCTGAGAAAAACTAAAGTCTTTTAAAGAGGATATTGGCAGCAAGTAAATGCAATGATTATAGAAAAAGTTCTTTTCTTCCTTTTCCCTCGGTAATGGGAATGTATTCTTCCTTTTGCTGTGGAACTGAGGCTCCTCAAAGACTAAAGAGCCTCTCAACAGGCTCCTGTTGCCCTGTGGAGGGCGTTAACAGAATTAATGGCCTAGTGCTTGAAATTCCAGAGCATCACATACCCAGTAGGAGGAACAAGTAGTGCTGGGAAAGTGGAGGCCGGAAGTGGGGGGTAGGTGTGGTCATGTGGGAGACAGAGACAGGCAGAGGGATAGTGACAGAGACTGCTGATTCAAGTAACTTGAAGTTTTAATGTCAGGATAGGAGAACAGGGTTGACTCAGACAGAATTTAGAAGCTTCCTAAAAAATTGTTATGCAACATTAAGCTAAGATGATAAAAGGACCGACTACAACAGATATCAGTGCATGGTGCTTTCTGAATTTCTGAAAGGATCTGACAAACTGCTGAAGTGGGGAAGGAGGGAAGAAAGATACAAGTAAGAGCAAGTGGGAAGGAGTGACCACTTGAATGGAGGGCACCCATGGTACTGGGGGTACAGGATCAGAAGGAAGAGATGCTCAGGGGCAGACGAATGAATTTACTCATTCTGATTATGTCATGAACTCGCTTATTCTGAATGTGTCCATGTCTTCTCATATAAGGCCAACTGCCTGCCTCAACAACATAGAACTACTGCAGACTACTACAATAAAACCCAATATTATCATCATCATCACCACCCCCCTCCCTCCCTCCCTTTCTGCCTTGTGTTTTTAGCATACTTTCCCTGCATTGTCCTGCTTTCTGCTCCATTCTGCCTTTGATCTTGTCTTCAGAACTCTCTTATATATGACTACGACCTGTTATTTTCTAACTCTGATTAAATCTCACCTTTTACAGAGTCCAAAATTGATAATTCTATCCAAACTAAACTGCCTCTTTTATAGTATTATGTACATACATGCAGGCAGATGTATGTTTACAATGGGTATGTGGACATGTCTATGTGCGTTTGCTTATTCTGAAGTAGATTCTTCCTGGATGGCCCTGAACCTTCTATGAGGCAAAAGATGACTTTGAACCTCTGAACCTTTGACCTATACCTTCAGAGGGCTGGAATTACAATTATATGTAACCACGTTTGAATTTTACACAGTGCTGGAGATGAAATTTGGGGCTTCAGGGATGCTATTCAGGTATTTTGTGAGCTAAGTAAGCTACATTAAAAGTTCCATGTCTTATTACTTGTGACTTACATTTTATATTTCTTACAGTATGCACTTTTCAATAATATGTTCCTAATTTCAGAATAAAACACTTTAGGTAAATAGGAGGGACTCTATCAGTTTTAGAATGTCTTTACACTGCATAGGGCAGCGTTCATACTGAATGGTCTTTAACGGAAGTGTGTTAAATGAAACATAGCATACTGGGCTATGGGGAACAGTGTGCAGATATCTGGAAAGCAGGTTTGAGCTAACTGGAAATAAAGCCCAAAGAGAGAGAAAGTGAATTGTTACTTTGTAGGTTTTACTAATGCTTGTGTTTGCACATGTAAGGTACCTATGTGCGTATTGTATTTATGAGAGAAAAAATTACCCATAATTCCTTTCAAATACCTTCATTGTATCTTTTCAGGACACATCTCTGGTCTCCCTTTAGAGGAGCACAATGAGCTATGATCATCATGACTGAAGGAGACCACGGAAATGGTCAGGGGTGCCTTCCTATCTTACACTGACAACAATACGTGTACTTTGGTAAACTGCATGGATGTGGCAGAAATATACTGATAATGTGAACGCTGGCTCTTCAAATTGAGCATATGTTTCCCTCAAGATGTAAAGGAGGCACTTAAGTAACTTGTTAAGTGTCTGTAAGACAAACAGCAGTGCACTGAAAACAGCAATTGAAAATCAGCAATGCCCATCTGTTTACGTTGGCTCAAAGAGCATACCTTTGACATTTGCAAGGTCGTCCTGACTCATGCTGATGCCAGTGTCAAACTGCTGGGATAGTAAGAGAGCATAAATTCTGAATAAAGATGTAAAAGCAGTCTTCTTCCAGTTTCCATTTCTACTACTGAGAAGAGAGATCTCGTTCAACAAGATTATGAAAAGGGCTTCCTGAAGACATATTTAACCTTTTTGGAAGGCCAACTACTTTAAAACGCACACCTTACATGCAAACGGAATGCATGAAATGTAAGTTAATGTGTTCATTACAATGGTTTATTAAGCCTTCCAAATACAGCGGCATTTGTATAGCCATTGTGACAAAGCTAGATTTCACTTACACTGTACTCCTTCACTTGTTCATTCAAAACTGCTTTACAGTAATGTCCAGCATTCAGGCAATCATGGCACTGGAGGCCCTGAGGGCTCTACATCTTGCTTTGAAGTCAAGCAGGAGAAGACTGGCTCCCCTGTGGCTAGGACAGGGTCTCAAAGCCCACCCCACAGTGACACATTTCCTCCAACAAGGTCACACTTACTCCAACAAGGCCATAACCTTTCATAGTACCACTCCCTGGGCCGTGCACATTCAAATCATCACACCATCTAAGATGTTAACTCTACTTTGTCAAGGATGCTTAGGCTGCAACACATGGCTCTTTTGACTTTTCTTTTTGTCACATACTCTAGGCCAAACCTTCCTCAACCAATTGGAAAGGCTTTTCCTTAACACAGAGATAAACACTTAACCCTCCACCCTCTTGAAAAAACACATCCAACTAGGTCACCTGTGAGCTTCTTCTTACTGGTACTCACACCTCACTTTTGGTTTTGCTTTAAGTTTGAGGATCACAGGGTGTTGTAATAACTCTCCAAGGACTCTAAGTTTTGACAACATGATCTATCTCTTCTGAGTTCTATCCTATGACTCCCATTCTTACATTACTTCTAATATTTAGTTTCACATTCAGTTTCCTAGCAGGCTTCTAGGATACCAAATAGTCAGTTTCAGTGCATTCGCTCTCATGGGACATGTTTGTCCCTGAACTAGTGGCAGAGTCCATTTTAAGCCCAAACTTCTCTTTTCCTCATTTTATTTTCCCTGTTAAGGAATAAACACACATGCCTATTTAGTCTTCTAAACATTCTCCTGTCATACCTCATCTCTCGGCAACTCAGTTCTGCCCTAGCTGAGATTTTCATAATTTCAAAAATTGCTAGAATAGTACTGCACTTTCTGCTCTCAGCTCTACTTCCAGAAAAGATTATCTCTACAGCAGAACTGGGGAATGCTTCTGTAAATTGCCTTAGTCCCTTCATGATCTTGAATGTGCTACTTGACTACAGCAGGCGAGGCCTTCACCACACTGTTGTTAACCTGCATGAGCCACCTCTCTGAATCTCCCAACTCTATGTTCTTGAACTAAGAGCTCATGTTACTTCTGAAATATAAAATACTATTGTCTACATCTTCTAAATATGAAAATACTCTCAACCCTAAAATTCCTTTGGTAAATACTTCTCTTCCTTCAGAATGAAAGGAGGAATATCCTTGTAGAGAAATTTTAATCCAGCAAGATGCTGCTCTAATCACATCCACAAACCTTCTGGGTCTGAATGACCTGGCTGGAATGCAGACACACCCCTAGTGAACATCTTTAATCCCAAACAAAGATGTCTAGTTTGCAGCAGACAAAGTAATGAATGAGAGAAAGATGTGACAGAATGGGTCAGAGATAGGATATGCCCAACTCTCAGAAAAAAGCTACTTAAGAGCAGTGCAGGGAGAATGAAGCAGCTCTGTCAGTTCAGTCAGTCAGCTGGGAGTCAGTGCAATATGTGCAGTGCAGTGGAGCTGAGTTCCTTCACGAGTTCATTCAGTTCAGTGCAGGTCAGCAGAGGCAGTTGAAAACGGAGAATAAGAAGGAGCCAGAAAATAAGAACCAATTATCAGAGTTAGTTTGAGGCCAAGAAGAGCAGTTCAGTGAGAAGCTGAGAGAAGCCAGTTTGAATTAGTCAGCCTGCAGAGGAGTCTGAGCCAGAACGGCTGAGTTGAACCAGCCAGCCAGAACTCAGACAGAGCCAGAAAGGGCGAGCTTATTCATCAGCAAACCTCTGCGACAGCAATTGCATCAGGTGAATAAAAGTTACATTCATACATCCCCTTTCCAAAGGGCACACTTCCTTCAAACTCCTCACCCTCAAGTAGACCTAGTTGTATCCAATGTTTCCTCGGCGTATGGAGAATAGTATGCATGGAATCATACACATCCTGTGTTAGACTCTTGACCCTTGCTCACATTAAATGGACTTCCCTATCCCAATCCACAGAATGCATTCACAATCATCCTTTTGGCAGGAGAAGATTTACTGTAGCTTCAGAGAAGTCATTTAAATGTATCCATTCAATATTCTCATAGCATCATGAACATGCTCTTACCATTCACCATAATTCATACCTCGGGATTATGCATCTTATTTTTTTTTCAGCACTAGGCCCCTAAGTTCACTAAGGGAAGTAAGCCTCCCTGGTTCTGGCCTTAAATACTAACTACTACAAGAGAATATGCCACAAAACTGGTACCCAGAAAGTATTGATTGGTTGGAGGGCAGAAAAAACTTTCCACCTGTCTTTAAACTTTGAGAAGACGTAACTCTTCTCCCTATAAAACTTTTAGTTTCAGGGAGCTTGACAGTTCCTTCTCCTTTCCATCCACCTTAATTTACCTCCACTTCTCTTTGGCTGAAAGGAATACATGAGAGTTTTTGTTACAGAAGCTCAGCAGGAACGAGCTTGGCATAAACTCTTCCACAGTGATCCTTTGCTACCTTCTAGACTCTCAGAGAAACAAGCTGACAATTTATCTAATACAGGGAAAGTTTGGAGTAAGAGATAGAAAACTACTTCCTATCTTTTCCTCCCTGTTGTCTGATACATTTGGGGATTCACTGGAAATAATATTTCGCTCACTGAACCTGACAGCTCGAGGGCACAAAAGAATTGAAAATTCTAGAAACATTTTGAGGTCTGCACTCTACTTTCTTTTAGTTTTTCTTTCCCCCCTAACTACCCTTGCCTCTTCCTTTGGTCAAGTTCAGAAAAAAGGGGGCAAAAATACAAAACTACAATTTTTAAAATACCACTTTATGATATTAATTTACTAATACCAAGAAATTTTGCTGTGTATCTAATGCCTGGAAAGATTTTTCTTCTTTAGTACTTCAGTGTTCATTATCTTCTTGAATTGTTCTGCCTGCACTTATGGCATAACACAGCCCCAGAGAGCAACAGTGGAATGTGTGAGTAAACACAACGTTGAACATACCAAGAATACTGAATGGGTTGAGGACTTAGTCTATGTCTCCCAGGGGAGGATACAGGCTCCTTCAGAAAAAGGTTTTGGTATACTTGAGGACGGAATATGTATTTCAAGATTGTCTGTACCAAAGCCCAACATAAGGAGGCAAGCTATACCCTAGAAGCAAGAAACTAATCATCTTGGCAACAAAACAAAGAGAATGAAAGCACACAAACATAACCTCACTTCCAAATATGAATATAACGGGAAGCAATAATCACTATTCCTTAATATCTCTCAATATCAATGGCCTCAACTCCCCAATAAAAAGACATAGATTAACAAACTGGATACGCAACGAGGACCCTGCATTCTGCTGCCTACAGGAAACACACCTCAGAGACAAAGACAGACATTACCTCAGAGTGAAAGGCTGGAAAAAAATTTTCCAAGCAAATGGTCAGAAGAAGCAAGCTGGAGTAGCCATTCTAATATCAAATAAAATCAATTTTCAACTAAAAGTCATCAAAAAAGATAAGGAAGGACACTTCATATTCATCAAAGGAAAAATCCACCAAGATGAACTCTCAATCCTAAATATCTATGCCCCCAAATACAAGGGCACCTACATATGTAAAAGAAACCTTACTAAAGCTCAAAACACACATTGCACCTCACACAATAATAGTGGGAGATTTCAACACCCCACTCTCATCAATGGACAGATCATGGAAACAGAAATTAAACAGAGATGTAGACAGACTAAGAGAAGTCATGAGCCAAATGGACTTAACGGATATTTATAGAACATTCTATTCTAAAGCAAAAGGATATACCTTCTTCTCAGCTCCTCATGGTACTTTCTCCAAAATTGACCATATAATTGGTCAAAAAACGGGCCTCAACAGGTACAGAAAGATAGAAATAATCCCATGCGTGCTATCGGACCACCACGGCCTAAAACTGGTCTTCAATAACAATAAGGGAAGAATGCCCACATATACATGGAAATTGAACAATGCTCTACTCAATGATAACCTGGTCAAGGAAGAAATAAAGAAAGAAATTAAAAACTTTTTAGAATTTAATGAAAATGAAGGTACAACATACCCAAACTTATGGGACACAATGAAAGCTGTGCTAAGAGGAAAACTCATAGCGCTGAGTGCCTGCAGAAAGAAACAGGAAAGAGCATATGTCAGCAGCTTGACAGCACACCTAAAAGCTCTAGAACAAAAAGAAGCAAATGCACCCAGGAGGAGTAGAAGGCAGGAAATAATCAAACTCAGAGCTGAAATCAACCAAGTAGAAACAAAAAGGACCATAGAAAGAATCAACAGAACCAAAAGTTGGTTCTTTGAGAAAATCAACAAGATAGATAAACCCTTAGCCAGACTAACGAGAGGACACAGAGAGTGCGTCCAAATTAACAAAATCAGAAATGAAAAGGGAGACATAACTACAGATTCAGAGGAAATTCAAAAAATCATCAGATCTTACTATAAAAACCTATATTCAACAAAACTTGAAAATCTTCAGGAAATGGACAATTTCCTAGACAGATACCAGGTATCGAAGTTAAATCAGGAACAGATAAACCAGTTAAACAACCCCATAACTCTTCAGGAAATAGAAGCAGTCATTAAAGGTCTCCCAACCAAAAAGAGCCCAGGTCCAGACGGGTTTAGTGCAGAATTCTATCAAACCTTCATAGAAGACCTTATACCAATATTATCCAAACTATTCCACAAAATTGAAACAGATGGAGCCCTACCGAATTCCTTCTATGAAGCCACAATTACTCTTATACCTAAACCACACAAAGACCCAACAAAGAAAGAGAACTTCAGACCAATTTCCCTTATGAATATCGACGCAAAAATACTCAATAAAATTCTGGCAAACCGAATTCAAGAGCACATCAAAACAATCATCCACCATGATCAAGTAGGCTTCATCCCAGGCATGCAGGGATGGTTTAATATAAGGAAAACCATCAACGTGATCCATCATATAAACAAACTGAAAGAACAGAACCACATGATCATTTCATTAGATGCTGAGAAAGCATTTGACAAAATTCAACACCCCTTCATGATAAAAGTCCTGGAAAGAATAGGTATTCAAGGCCCATACCTAAACATAGTAAAAACCATATACAGCAAACCAGTTGCTAACATTAAACTAAATGGAGAGAAACTTGAAGCAATCCCACTAAAATCAGGGACTAGACAAGGCTGCCCACTCTCTCCCTACTTATTCAATATAGTTCTTGAAGTTCTAGCCAGAGCAATCAGACAACAAAAGGAGATCAAGGGGATACAGATCGGAAAAGAAGAGGTCAAAATATCACTATTTGCAGACGACATGATAGTATATTTAAGTGATCCCAAAAGTTCCACCAGAGAACTACTAAAGCTGATAAACAACTTCAGCAAAGTGGCTGGGTATAAAATTAACTCAAATAAATCAGTTGCCTTCCTCTATACAAAAGAGAAACAAGCCGAGAAAGAAATTAGGGAAACGACACCCTTCATAATAGACCCAAATAATATAAAGTACCTCGGTGTGACTTTAACCAAGCAAGTAAAAGATCTGTACAATAAGAACTTCAAGACACTGAGGAAAGAAATTGAAGAAGACCTCAGAAGATGGAAAGATCTCCCATGCTCATGGATTGGCAGGATTAATATAGTAAAAATGGCCATTTTACCAAAAGCAATCTACAGATTCAATGCAATCCCCATCAAAATACCAATCCAATTCTTCAAAGAGTTAGACAGAACAATTTGCAAATTCATCTGGAATAACAAAAAACCCAGGATAGCTAAAGCTATCCTCAACAATAAGAGGACTTCAGGGGGAATCACTATCCCTGAACTCAAGCAGTATTACAGAGCAATAGTGATAAAAACTGCATGGTATTGGTACAGAGACAGACAGATAGACCAATGGAATAGAATTGAAGACCCAGAAATGAACCCACACACCTATGGTCACTTGATTTTTGACAAAGGAGCCAAAACCATCCAATGGAAAAAAGATAGCATTTTCAGCAAATGGTGCTGGTTCAACTGGAGGGCAACATGTAGAAGAATGCAGATCGATCCATGCTTATCACCCTGTACAAAGCTTAAGTCCAAGTGGATCAAGGACCTCCACATCAAACCAGACACACTCAAACTAATAGAAGAAAAACTAGGGAAGCATCTGGAACACATTGGCACTGGAAAAAATTTCCTGAACAAAACACTAATGGCTTATGCTCTAAGATCAAGAATCGACAAATGGGATCTCATAAAACTGCAAAGCTTCTGTAAGGCAAAGGACACTGTGGTTAGGACAAAACGACAACCAACAGATTGGGAAAAGATCTTTACCAATCCTATAACAGATAGAGGCCTTATATCCAAAATATACAAAGAACTCAAGAAGTTAGACCGCAGGGAAACAAATAACCCTATTAAAAAATGGGGTTCAGAGCTGAACAAAGAATTCACAGCTGAGGAATGCCGAATGGCTGAGAAACACCTAAAGAAATGTTCAACATCTTTAGTCATAAGGGAAATGCAAATCAAAACAACCCTGAGATTTCACCTCACACCAGTGAGAATGGCTAAGATCAAAAACTCAGGTGACAGCAGATGCTGGCGAGGATGTGGAGAAAGAGGAACACTCCTCCATTGTTGGTGGGATTGCAGACTGGTAAAACCATTCTGGAAATCAGTCTGGAGGTTCCTCAGAAAATTGGACATTGAACTGCCTGAGGATCCAGCCATACCTCTCTTGGGCATATACCCAAAAGATGCCTCAACATATAAAAGAGACACGTGCTCCACTATGTTCATCGCAGCCTTATTTATAATAGCCAGAAACTGGAAAGAACCCAGATGCCCTTCAACAGAGGAATGGATACAGAAAATGTGGTACATCTACACAATGGAATATTACTCAGCTATCAAAAACAACGAGTTTATGAAATTCGTAGGCAAATGGTTGGAACTGGAAAATATCATCCTGAGTGAGCTAACCCACTCACAGAAAGACATACATGGTATGCACTCATTGATAAGTGGCTATTAGCCCAAATGCTTGAATTACCCTAGATCCCTAGAACAAAGGAAACTCAAGACGGATGATCAAAATGTGAATGCTTCACTCCTTCTTTAAATGAGGAAAAAGAATACCTTGGCAGGGAAGGGAGAGGCAAAGATTAAAACAGAGACTGAAGGAACACCCATTCAGAGCCTGCCCCACAGGTGGCCCATACATATACAGCCACCCAATTAGACAAGATGGATGAAGCAAAGAAGTGCAGACCGACAGGAGCCGGATGTAGATCGCTCCTGAGAGACACAGCCAGAATACAGCAAATACAGAGGCGAATGCCAGCAGCAAACCACTGAACTGAGAATAGGTCCCCAGTTGAAGGAATCAGAGAAAGAACTGGAAGAGCTTGAAGGTGCTCGAGACCCCAAAAGTACAACAATGTCAAGCAACCAGAGCTTCCAGGGACTAAGCCACTACCTAAAGACTATACATGGACTGACCCTGGACTCTGTCCCCATAGGTAGCAATGAATATCCTAGTAAGAGCACCAGTGGAAGGGGAAGCCCTGAGTCCTGCTAAGACTGAACCCCCAGTGAACTAGACTATGCGGGGAGGGTGGCAATGGGGGGAGGTTTGGGAGGGGAACACCCACAAGGAAGGGGAGGGGGGAGGGTGATGTCTGTCCGGAAACCGGGAAAGGGAATAACACTTGAAATGTATATAAGAAATACTCAAGATAATAAAAAAAAAAAAAAGATTGTCTGTACCAGTTTTAAATAACTGTAGAGAAAAAGATGCTTCAGAATTCTTTTTTTGTTTGTTTGTTTTCTTAATAGGAAAGGATGCAGGTATTATATATGATGGCCCAGCATTATACCCTTGAGCTACTACATATATATCTCTTGGTTTTTGGAACAACATCACTATGTTGCTTAGGCTGGCCTTAAAGTTGTTACGAACCCCTAATTGGCCTTCAGTCCTTTTTTTAAATTTTAATTTTGGTACATGTTTATTTGTCAAGACAACGAACCTTCAAAGTCATATTTAGTCATCTTCAACTAGTATAATTAGGTGCTATTTGATACATGCATGGCTGGTAAGGACTGCAAGACAATATATGTATAGTTTTAATCCTGGTTACAGCAAAGACATAAATGAAATGTCTACTTGGCTATGCAAAATAATGTTATAGACAGAAACCTGTATCTAGTCAGCAAGGGAAACAAAGGAATGTAGTAGAGACTGCTGTTGATCCCCTAATCATGTATAATTTTTACCTTTCTCCTGGCCACATGCCTAACATTTAGATGCCATATCCCTTAGTGTCTATTGTGGCTAGGTTTGTCTATCGTCTTGGTTGGCCTTGTAGCAGTAAAACGGAACCTGACTCAGATTACTTCTGAAGCTAATGATAGTTGGCTTTGACTCACAATATAGGAGATACAAGTTCATAACCTGGTGGCTCTATTGCCTTGCATTTCTGGGAAGGATGATATGTGGCAGAAGCTGGTGCTAGTGCACGTACTACCAACCAGGGTAACCCAAGAATCTTCCATAATAGCTCTACTTGGGAGTTCTTTATTTATTTTTAACATATAGTCTCCCTGTGTAGCTAAGGCTACCCGAGTGCTGAGATTACAGGATGTTACAGGATGTGCCTTCATCATTACCATCCATATTCTTCAAGGCATTCATCATTTCCCAATATGATAAGACTGGGAACCAAGCTTTCACTTATGAACTTTCGAGGATACTCATCCAAACCATAGCAGCCATGAGTTATGGTGTTCACTGTTTTTATTTGGGTTTTATGGCTGTGATGAGACACCAGATCTATGGCCACTCTCATGAAGCAAATCATTTAACCTGAGTTGGCTTAAAGTTCAGAGGTTCAGCTCGTTATTATTGTGGTAGGAAGCAAGACAGCATGCAAGCAGTTGTCGTGCTGTAGAGGTAGCTAAGCTGGACCCATAAACAGCAGGAAGACAGAGTGAGCCACTAAGCCTGGCTTGAGCTTCTGAAACTTCAAAGCCACCCCATTCCCAGCAACATACTTCATTCAACAAGGTCACATCCACTCCAACAAGGTGACACCTTCAATAACACCATTCCCTATGACTCTATAGGGGCCGTTTTCATTCACCAAGTTTGAAATTATAATTCACCAAGAAAGCATGAATTGGGTGTTTAGAATGAATTGACATTTTAAACTTGCACGAAGAAAACCTTTATCCGATAGGATAAGTCAAGGCTACAGTTGGCCTTGTTCATGTTGAAGGCACTAGTGAACAAGTACAGAAATACCCAAGAGAAGACAGAGCACTTAGGCTCCACTGTCATCTCCAGTTAATATAATAGCAAGTAGTGGGGTGTGGCCTCTGTACAGGTGGAAACACTGTAGAAGAGTAAGACAGAGACCATGAAAAGAGTTGGTGAGTTAGGTACCCCAGGAGAAAGGAACTGCCTCTAATTTGAAAAGAAGCATACTGATTTCCATTTCTGTATGTTGCGCAACATGCTATGTACATGCATATGCTAACCTGTCACTCTGAATGTGCATATAAGCTGCCATGAGCATCACACCAAAGTGATACGCCATGTACTTTCATTTTTATTAACTGAATACCATGTATTTTTCAGTGAAAGCTTAAAAACTATGAAGGATTCTCACACAGTTGCTCAATGACTTAAATGGAATTCATAGGGAAACAGATTTTTAAAAAGTCAAAAGGAATTATAATTTTAAACTGAAAATTAAAAACAAAATCTGCTGGATATGTCTTCTTTAACATTTCTCCAATGTTGAAATGAAAAAGGAAAGACATTTTGAAAATAAACGAATGATACAGAGAAATAGTGGGAGTCAGGAAAGACAATCCTCCTAGAAGAGAAATGTGGAACATATACACAGGAATAGCCAAGCTGTCCCAGAAGCAGCCAAAGATGCAATGTGAAATAAGAAGCAAATATTTTTGTTCTTCAGATTGATAATAAAAGATGGACATTATTCATATACAGTAATCTTTCTGGTGGGATTATGAATCGTCTAAATATCTTTTTAAAGTAAATTGGTAACATAGCAACTATTCGGATGAAAAATGTTCACCAATGCCTTACCAATCACACATTTAATATTTTATCTTAGAAGAAAACTTGTAGAAAATATATTATCAGAAGCTTTTTGCAGCACTGTGAAATCAAGAAAAAAAAACAAAAAAAGTTAAATAAACGTTCATTGCTATTAAAAAATATTGACAAAATGTTAGCAATACCTCAGTTGTCCCACTGTCCTCTAAACTGTCTTTGGTTCTGTTCCATTAGCTTAAAAGGCTTGTGTAAATGTTATCTGTGCATAGGGGAAGTTAAATAAAGCAAATTGGTTTTAGGACAGGTCAGGGTGGGTACTGGTATGTGATTAGTGACTAGTAAACAACCTAGAAACTTAAGTTGAACATGGAGATGTGCTCTGAATCCTCCCTAATATTAGGGATGTGGCCAAATTTAGTCACTGACGTCTGAATAGCAGAAAAGCAAGTTGAACTTGACTGTTATTGTCTTGGGGTATCTGCCTTGTATTTGAGATATTTGATTCAATAGCTGGACTATTAGATTAGGCAAACTTAATGTGGTTGAAAGTTGTGGACAAGAGTTAGCTCCTCAAACATCTCTGTGCGGCATGCAAGGCAATGAACCTTAGAAGGAAGAGACAACTTGTGTGATCTCGGGATCATTCTAAGGACCAGCAAAGGTGGTGGCAGCTGGGAGGGAGCTAAGGGAGGGGTGTGGGGAGGGGAAGCTCTAAGACACGGAGATAG
The DNA here is from genome assembly GCF_021556685.1 of Rattus norvegicus. NCBI lineage: Eukaryota > Metazoa > Chordata > Mammalia > Rodentia > Muridae > Rattus > Rattus norvegicus. The sequence goes on from NC_141540.1 coordinate 50,138,294, forward strand.
AATGCTTCGAAGATCTGAAGGAACTGAGGCTGCTTCTAGTTTCAGTGCCCACTTGGATTACAGTAAGGAGCTGCTGGCGAACAAGATCAAGTGTAGAGGTTGACTCTGTGAAATGCTTGCACTAAGTCAGCTGTGGGATTTTAAATGCAAAGCAGTAGAATCGGTGCTTTCAATATTAAATTACAGCAAATGGGTTTTCTCTCTAAAGGGTATGAACGTGACAGTCGTACCAGGATACGATGTTAGAAATAAGGTCCTTTACAAGTATATTTCATTGAGTTTCTCTAAGTGTAATTGACTTCTTTCTTTTCTCCTTCAGCTAGCACATGGATTTAAGCACTATCTCTGTAATACAAACTACACCTAGGAAAGTAGGACTAGATATAATTTTACTTTTTTAATTCTTCTGAATATTAGATATCTTAATATCACACTTGAAACAAGCAGCCCACAGTAACAATCTTCTGGAACATTAAGATTGTTCAGCACCTTTCTGGCTTCATTATTAATATAGCATGCTGTGAAAATGAAGACAGAAAAAAAATGCTGAGTGGAGAGGGAAAGATGCTATTTCTCACTATTTCTATCACAATTCAAACTGGGGGCCCTGTCAACTGCGTGCATTGGATCTTGAAAATATGGAGTATGAAGAGATCATAGACAGACCTTTCCAAACCTAAAATAAGATAAAAGTAGGCCAGTTTGGTTACTCTTTCTCAGCCCCCAACTCCAGCAGGCTCCCCCTGTTAATCCACAAGCCAGGCCTTCCAGAGAGCCAGGTAGGCTGCCTGCAAACCTTCTCTCTCTGCCCAAACCCCAGCTTCAAGCCCCCAACTCTCATATCCAGCTCTGTAGCAGGACAACCAGGTCAGGCAGTTCAGCCCAACTCTTGAGGATTTCACAGATCTTCTGCCTTTTAACTTTTCTCCTCCCACTTGTTGCTTTGTCCCAGACCCCAAGCTCAGCAAGCAACCCGTACTTACTCACTCTTCCCAGGGCAACAAGTAGGCTAAAGATGTACCCATACCTGTCCTGATGCTCCTGAGACATGCCCCACCCCCCAGTCTCATCTTCGAGATTGTTCCTTTGAGATGATTCTGAAAGTGAGCACTTACATTACCTTTCAGAAACTATCTTTATTATCCATCTTTTATTTCTATGGATTTTCAGAATTATCCTTTGATAAAGACTACTAGTGGCCAATTGACTGATGAGCAAATCAAAACACAAGGGACTTTAAATACGAGTCCCTAAGTCACATAGCAAGGAGTTAAATCAGAACTGGGTGGTAGCCAGAGTCAAGCAAAAAGCCATGGTCCTCAAGCTTAACTATACATCAAAATCACTCAGGAACTTCCCAAAACTTGAATTCAGAACTTCTGAGTGTGAAAAATTAAACTCAAGTGTTTGGTTCCAACTTAGATCTTGGCAAATTGCAGACATCCCCAGGCGATTCTAATGTACATTAGGTAGAGAGCAATTATGTCATATAAATTTAAAAGTTCTTTTTCATTTCCTTACATACAGCATTTGTTCTCAAGATCACTAATAGGGTTTGGATTTGAAAAATCAACAGTGGCTAGCAGGACTTTACTGTTGCCAATTCTGCCCATGGTAAAAACATTATCAGCATTGATTGTGGGGAAGAAATTATAGATAAGTTCAAACACAGAGTCCCAGGGTGGATCTAGCATCTTGGCTTTATTTAGTCAACGTCAAAGCCCCACTTTCTTGTCAATTTTAATTGGGTAGTACATTCTCCATATTATTTCTAGAAATCATTGAGGAATTCTATGAGAGATCTTATAGGAATTTTGCAAAACGAAGCACAAAAGAGATGGTTAACTGCTAAAATTCTAGTGGGAGGCTACAAAATGGTGCTTGTCCCTCACACCTGATTACCCTACAGGAAGATGCAATGTGTCACACCTGTAATCTCAGAACTCCTACTGTAAGGTGGGGTCTGGAGAGAGGAACGTCAACTCTAGCGTCTGTGGGCCAGCTAGCTGCAGGAAACAAGAAGGGAGAGTCTTCCTCAACATGGAAGAAAGCAAGAACTGATGGTTGAAAACTGCCCTCTCGGCTCCCTACCCACACCATGTGTGTACTCAGGCTCTCACATGCATGTCACATACACATGTGTTAAAATTAATTAATAAGATCATTTAAAATGCCAATTTCTGTCCAACATAGTTTTACAAGTCTGATTTTTTTAAAAAAGGAAAAATATAATGCTAAAAGAAAAAAGAAGTCCTAAAGAGAAACTTGGGAAATGAAATGATCTGTAAAGCTATGGAGAGGAACAGCAACTTAAATTAAAAAAGAAAACAAAACAAAATAAAAATATCTTTGCTGTCTCTTCAGGGGCAAAAAGATCTATTAGAAAAAGGTTAGGCAGATAAAAGAGAAAGCTTGGTAAACACGATCTATAGAGAGAAGTAAGAACAAACGTATTTTCTCTAAGGTAGGGTTAGCAAGATGCCATCATATTCTGGGACTTTTCTCCCTGCATCTTTCTTTAAGTTTCTTCCACCAAAGCAACTCACAGAAAAACTCCTAGTATATGTAAATTGGGCAGGGGATTAAAACATAGCTTATTTTCAAACAACTGCTGATTCAATGGCTCTATTAGGGAGAAAGCAAGTATGGAGCCCTCATGTTTCATCCCCAGTGCCTAAGAAACTTGGCAGGATGTATTCTAGTATTTAGGGGGTAGATACAGGAGGACTAGACATTCCTTAGGTCCATAGAGAATATGAGGACATCCTGGGTTAGGCTCTGTTTCTAAAAGAAAAGAAGAAACAGAAAAAAGGAAAAGAAACAGTAAGAAAGAAAGAAAGAAAGAAAGAAAGAAAGAAAGAAAGAAAGAAAGAAAGAAAGAAAGAGAGAGAGAAAAGGAAGGAAGTAAGGAAGGAAGGAAAAAAGGAAGAAAGGAAAAAGGAAGGAAAAAAGGAAGAAAGGAAAAAGGAAGGAAGGAAGGGAAAAGGAAGGAAGGAAGGAAGGAAGGAAGGAAGAAAGGAAGGAAGGAAGGAAGGCAGGCAGGCAGGCAACAAATGATAGAGCCACAGCTCAGTGCAGGTCCTGGTTGCCACTGCAGTCCCCAACACCACATATAATCAGGCACTGGAGTGGGCATGTAGTCCTAGCTCTCTGCAAGTAGAGAAGGAAGGATGTTTGTTTGTTTTGTTTGTTTGTTTCAGATTTGATGTCAGCTTGGTCTTTGCAGTAAGTTCCAAAACTCACTATGATTAGCAAACTAAAATCAAGACCTCACCATCAGCCCCCTCCACATAGGAGATGCAAATAAGACCCTGGTCCCTGACATCCTACCTAACAGATGCACTAACTGGTAAGCCACACAATGGGCTAAGGCTAGCTTACACCAAGCATTCTCATAGAAGGCAAGAAGCTACTTTAATGTCTATAGTACCTTCTTCCCTCCTAACTTATCCCTTCTTTCTTCCCTTCCTCTCCCCCTCCTTCCTTCTTTAACCTTAAATCATAACCTAGGCTGGCCTTGAATTCACAAAAGGCCAAGGTAAGATAGTGCATGATCTTTTTATTTCAGCCCCACCCCCACCCCCAGGTGCTCTGACATAGGTGTGAAACACCTCAAAAAGCTCCTACAGAGTACAGGATTTTCTCTCCTTCCGACTTTCAGGAAGACACTGATGTTCAGGGCTATCAACTGGGATTTAGGTCCCTGGCCTACTTTCCTTCTCAGTCCCAGTCCTATGGCTCCTCTTATTTTTGTCACTTCCTCCTCATCTGGAGTTGTTCCCTTATTGTGGCTACAAATTTCAAAATAGGTCATGCATTGACATCTACAAAGGGAAATTAACTACAATTTCTAGACTTTTCCCTCTCTCATAAAGCTGACTAATAAGTATTAAAAGAGTGACTCATTTTCCTATCCTAATTTTCACATAGATAAAGGGCACATGAGCATACGCGCGCGCACACACACACACACAGACACACACACACACACACACACACACACACAATTACTGCTCTGGACTGTTTCTGTGGTGTTTTTAAGAGTAAAGAAATCTTGTAGAAGGTAAATTGTCTACTGAACTGCAGAGATGTTCTTTTGAGGTGAATTGTTTTTCTTTTTAATAAACACTTTACAATTTAAACAATTTAAAGTCATATGAGAATAACAAAAAACAACCTTTGTTGTAAGAAACCGTTTCTTTTCAAGAGTGGTATGAGGCCTCTAAAGCATGTGTTCCCCAGACCATGCTTTTGGAGATAATAATATAAAAAGCATATTCTGCTATGCCTTCATAGTCCTACAGATGACACCTAAAGATTTCTGAGCTTTCTGTTAGATTTGTTATGGTTTCTGCTATGGGCTGAGTTTTAGAAATGGGATCTGTGAACATCAAACAGGAGACCAAACCACATGAACAAAGGACGATTCATTTTAAATAACCTGGCTTTGGTGGCATGGTCCCCTAATTCCAGCACTCGAGAGGCAGAGGCAAGAGGATCACACTTTAGGCTATGCAGAGAGATCCTTGGGGTGGGACACTTACAGTAAGCCGTGACTCCACAGTCAATTTACCATGGCAGCTACTGATGGTGAAAGACAGAGAAAAGCCGAAGACTCAGTAGAAATGTATCATGGATAAGGAGAGAGAACCTCAAGTTCCAACATTCAGCGAGAGTCAAAAATCAGCTCGTTTTTGAGATCCTCTTAACAATCACTTGAATTTCCCTTGGAGTACACTGTGAAGTTCCTCATCTCAGTGTGTTCTTGGCAGTCGTTTTTGCTATGTTGTGGCTTAATTTCCAGCTCTGTAAAGGATCACCACGATGGAGCTGAGCATACCAGACTGTGGTTGGTTTCTACTTTCCAGGTCAGGTTTTATTGAGGGACAAGAAGATGTGCATGGCATATTCACAACATTACAACAACTGCACTCCACTGCATAAAACGTCTACACTATGAAACAGAGGGAACAGAACACACTGTAGAAATTATCCTACTGTAGTGGTTTATATATGCTTGGCCTATGGAGTGGCACTATTTAGGAGGTGTGGCCTTGTTGGGAGTTGGTGTGACTATAATGGAGGAAGTGTGATACTGTGGGTGTGGGCTTTAAGACCCTTTTCCTAGCTGTGTGAAGGCCAGTCTTCTTCTAGCAGCCTTCAGATGTAGATGTAAAACTTTCAGCTCCTCCAGCACCATGTCTGCCTGGATGCTCTCATGGTGCCTCCTTGATGATACTGGACTGAACCTTTGAATCTGTAAGCCAGCCCCAATTAAATGTTGTCCTTGTAAGAGTTGCCTTGGTCATGGTGTCTGTTCACAGCGGTAAAACCGTAATAAGACACTATGAATGCTTCTGCATTGATAACAAATGACCTACAGGATTCCCAGTCTATCTTGGGAAATGCAGTAGAGAGAAACAGGCCTCTGCCATCACGAGGTCTTGACTAAGAAGAGGTGCATCCTACAAAGATACAAGGACTCCAGATGGTCATGGTGATGTGCAGCATGAAAACAGAAGGGATCTGAAGAATGCAAAGACTGACTGATATGAGGTACTGTTTGAACAAACACTGAACACAACGCCTGGGCAAGCCAACTGACCTCTGCATGGAAGAAGGGGTGAGTTTCAAAGTCTAGAGAAGCAGTTCTCAACCTGTAAGCCATGAGCCTTTTGTGGGCCAAAAGACCCTTTTATGGGGTTCCATATCAGATAAAAATGATTAAATGAAAGTGACATTATTTAAGCAAACAATCGTAAAACCAAACAGGGAAAATGTACCTTGCAGGTTAAGAGTTCTGTTTACAGCAAAGAAGAAGTTCCTGCTTCTCCTATGTTTATTTGACCCATCTGTACCAGATGTGCTTGATCACATGTGGGCAGGAGGTACACAGGCAAGAAAGAGGTCAGGATATATGCTTGCCCCAGATTGGACCAGATTGCTCTTCTTGTGGGGTTGCCTTTAAAAGCTTCTGCAAGGTGTAATGCACAACCATTTCCCAGGGAACTCAGGGAGGAACGTGGCCACAGCCCATCTGGCCTGTATTTAATTAAAGTTTGTTTCCAATTTGAGTTTAAATAGTGGTAGTGGTCTTATTCTCTATTAATTAATATAATATATATATCATATATATTATATTATAATGTAATATAATATAATTAATGCTATTTATAGTTTAATAGATATATAATGGATGTATAACAGCTAATAGTCTCTAGGAAGACAATGCTATATGCTATACATTCAGACAGGAAAAACATTCATGTGGGATGCCATGCTGTAAGTGGACTGCTTTCACAATGACATCATTTATAAACAATGCAGTACAGTCTTAAGTATTTCATAAACTAGATGTCATTTGTGTATATGAAAAAAGTAAAGACTGACTTTTTGACGTATAATATATCCAGAGCGAGGTATGCCTATTCCTAGAAGTATCTAAAAGTTAATCTGTACAGATGTCAAGGTTCACAACACTTTATGTACTACTACTGTGTCAAAATATTTAGTTCAAAACAGCTCTGATGCATTTGATCCCTGGCCAGGCCCACTGAACGGGGAAGAGAAAACCAAAATAGGTTTTGACAGCTTGAAGTGATGAATTGCTCTTTGATGGTCAAACTTCAGTGATGGAGTGTGTTATAATGCTTGGCATTTATTTGGCTTACACTCTTGACCCTGGCTTGTTCTGAAGCCATCAGTCACATATGCTCGTCTGGCAGAGTTCTGGAACTTTTATCGACTGTCACATTTTTAAGCACATCTTAAGTGATCAGCATACATTTGAAGAGTACATTTCCCTTGAAAGCCGAGATGAAAATTCAGACCAAATTTTAAAAGAATTAAGTGGGATGACATCTTCCTGCTCTAAGTACTGAGTACTTAAGTAATTACCGTACGGTGAGGCTCAAGCTGCTGAATGTGGTGGAGGTGTTTATAAAGTGGGAACTCGCGGTAGATAGCATGAAGATGTCAGACAGCTTAATTCTTTTCATCTGAGTGAAAGCATGCAGTGTCAATTCTGACTCAGTGGAATTTTTAGACTCTTGTGACAAATTAAACTTCATTGTAATGATTTAAAAACCTATAACCAGTTCAGCATGTTCTAGTGGTGGAATGACGGCTCAGTGGTAGAGCATTTATCTAGAAAATACTAAGTTCTGGTTTCAATCTTCAACACTGTTAAAAAAAAAAAAAGGCACAGCAATGATATAACCCTGGCACATCGGTTGATGTTGTTCTTCATAAACCAAAATTTAAAAAGGTAAATGCATACCACTCTATATGCATTTAAGGGATGTTTAGATTATTGTGTATTTAAATATCTTATTCTATATATGAAATCATAAAAGTTTAACAAATAAATTTATTCTAAAATGTATCTCTTGGTTTATCATAATAACCGTATGGCCGAAATATGATATCATAGAGTCAAATCATTCTATCACACTACCAAAATAACAAGCATACATACAGAGGAGAAGATAAAAACAACAAAAAACAAATTCAGTAACGATCTTTCCAAAGAACTAGCTGGTTAAGAATCCCTTTTACAGAGTACTTGCCCTTTCAAACACTATCCCAACATTAAATTAAACCATTCAGTTAACTTCAGATTTTTCTGACAGTTTAGCAAGGAAAAGGAAATAAATTCTTTCTAAGGATTCTTGTGAGAAGCACATTTCCTGTGATTGCATGAGTCATTCTAAGGGAAAATAAGCAATATGTTTCAAGCAGTTCAAAATAACTTGACTGCTAGATCTCTTGATGTCCCTGCTCTTTGAAGATGCAATACAGGAGGTTGAGTTCTTGCATTTTTATGTAGCATACAAGTTGCCAATGATTTCAGTGTTTCCACATATAAATCTGAAAAAAATAATTGTTATTAAAAAAAACAATTAAATGCCAAGCCTTTGGACAGTGGCAGATATGCATGTTTTACATATAGGAGTGCAACTGTCTCATTATATCTGCCAGGTCTCTCTTAGAAACTGACATATAGGAGACACAATGGTAGACACGACTCTCTGCCTTACAATCTGTGTGCCCTTTCATTTTCCAGTGCTAGACTGAGCAGGACCCAGGGACCACGAGCTGTGGGGCACAGTTAGGGTTTCATCTTGAACCGTCCTACAGAAGGATCACACTCTGAGAACTTAGTCCCCAGCTGTGGCCAATACTGAAAAATGATTGGGCCACAAAGGTGCTAACTCCACATGTGATGAGTTCGTGGTAGATAGGCAAGGGAATGGGCCTTGTTAGAAGCGAGTTGTTGGGGTGATATCATTGGTTGTCTCTTTCTCTTCTTCCTGGCTACAGTGAGAGGTGCAGCTTTCCTCCTCCAGCTCTTGCAGCTATGATGATAAGCTTTACTACCCCAGGCCTGCCGCAAGGGAGCCAGCCAACTCTAGACTATGGCCTCTTTAAAGGGAATCCCAGTCAATACTGCTACATTCAAATGACTTTTCTCAGGCAGTGGTCACAAGCTGTCTAACAGAGTTGGATACAGGAACATGCTAAAGGCAGTGTAAATTAACCTCGAGAATCCACCCCTTGGTTCCTTTGCACCCCCACCAAATGGTTACTATACAATTATTGTCAAAACTTGCGTCATCATATTTAAACAAGTATTAGTTCACTATTTCTTTGATTTGGGTTTTGTAAGAGTTGTTGAGCAGAGTGCACAAACTGAAGCTGTATTGTCTAGAATTTCAGGCTGGCTTTTCCTGTAGGACTCCCCAATAGCCTGTGCTGGCCAGGAACTCACTATGATTATACAGCTCAAACTGCCTTCAACTCCAGTTGTATACTACATCCCATGACTGAGAAATTCAATATTAATCTTTGATCGGTACAGAGGTTAGGACTTTTTGTTTGTTTGTTTGTTTGTTTGTTTGTTTGTTTGAAATAGAAGCTCACCGTATAACTCTGTCTTGTCTGGAAGTCAAGCTTCCTCTGCCTCTGCTTCCCTAGGCGTTAGGCTTGTGCCTAATATCTGGTTTGAAATTTATTAATGAAAAAAGAAAACACTGGTAATTTTCTGTTGTCCAACATACTCACATTTTCTTCTACGTAATGATTCATAATGTACATGGAAACATAGATCTATAATTGTGGGGTTAAACAACTTTTCCTTCTGTGGTTTTGAATTGGGGGTGGGGCTATAAAGAGGAGATGGCCTTGAAGTCACGATTTGCCTGCCTCAGCATCTTGAGTGAGGAGATACTAGCCCTGTGCCCTCCAGCTCAGCTTGCAATGCTTGTTTAGGTGAATGTTCCCCTCTTTTTCATCCTTTGGTGTTCATGGTTTAGACGAGCTCAGATGTAATGATAACACGTTTAAAGCAATGATATGGTGTTGCACGGGGGAGGATTATAATCCATCATCTGTTCTTCATAAGCGTTCCCTAGATATAGGAAATGTTTGGGAGTTATGGTGCCAATTAGCATACTGGAAAATAAAATGATAATGTCCTATTATGCGATGAAGGAAGCACTCAGCAGACGCATATGTTTCTTGTAAAGATTTCCTGGACTGATTAAAGAGTACAGTCCTGTTTGGGTAGCAAAACAATTCTTTCCTCAAGACCCAAGGAATTTGCCATTCCCAAGGCTAGCTTAAGAAAACGACACAAAGAAACGAGAGAGTCACCCAGGGAAGGACAACTCAATATAGGTGAGAAATTAGAAATTCTAAGTATACATCTCTCTTCCCATAAGAAAGACGATAAAATACAATAGACTTGTTTCTCAAGTTTGTTGCCTCAGGAGACTGAGCCATATAAATTCATTTAAAAATGCTTTGGTCCTTTACTAAGTGTGTATTAATACCTTTCACATATATTTTTATTATTTCTCGTGTCATGTAAAAATTATCCATCAATATAAGGAAGTGTCACTGATTATTAGGGAGTCTGTACTACTGTAATTTTGATTTTTTTTAACAGTTTGATACATGTGATTAAAATAAAGAGCTCTGGAGAAGGGCAGAAAAAAACACAAAAGAAAAGAAAAGGTACAGGCAATTTTAATAGATGAAACTTAAACAAACAATTGAATATTGTTAAAAGAGAGAAAGAACCCTTTCCTTTGAAAACATAGTGTTAAAGGTAATAAATACATAAAATAATTTTCCTCAAAGGAAAATTAGTATCTGGTAAGGATTCAGATGCTCGTTTTTAGATGTCTTATCAGGTTTCACATTAAACTAACGAAATGAAAAACAAGCTAGAACAAGAAAAGATTTCATAAAGACAGTCCATCTATCTCTTACATGCTTACATGGGGAGGGCAGAGTAACTTAAACTGATGAAGAGAAGAATTCTTGTTTTATATCTATGGCTCCTAGAACTTGCTAAGGTCAGTTACAACACAACTGCAAAAGCAATGCTCACCGTCGCCCCTATGTGATTTAAGCAATTAATGTTTTACAGTTATGGATTATCGAGAGCGGCTCATACCTGTCATCTAAGTCATCTTTTCAAAATTGCTCCTCTTCTAAAATTCCACATTACTAAACTCAGCAAGTTATTTTCGAATGAAAGCAATTTAGCGATCAGGAGACCATTTCAAATTCTTTCTTGTCACAGGATCGTTAATGATACCACATTTGCTCTTTTTAACTTGCCATTTATACTGCAAGGCGGAAATGCACACATGTGGTAAAGCTGCATTCCTAGGAGCTATTTCAAGAAAGATCACCTATGAAAGTGACACACTCACAAACTGGAGATGAAACCCCATAGGAATAATGATAATATCAAACACAGATATTCAACCACAAAGAAGCTGAATTCCCTATAGTTTTAACTTTGTGATATCAACAATTCACAGGTTCCTGACCACGTTTTTCTTTTCTTGTGTGCATATGCATGTGTGTGTGTGTGTGTGTGTGTGTGTGTGTGTGTGTGTGTGTGTGTATGATGTTTGGTCTAAGTATTTGTACGTATCAATGTGTGAGTGTGTGCACATTTGTGTGAATATGGAATTCAGTGTGCAGGTTTGAGCATCTTGCCTCATTGGACCTCCATCTTTATGTTTTGAGTCAGGATCTCTCCCAGGACCTAGGGGTCATGGGTTCAGCTAGATCTGAGTGACTAGTGAGCTTCAGTGATTTGTCATTTCTATGTCCCTACTTCACAAACTCTGGAGCACTGGTACATACCACCATAAGCCGACTGTGTTCTGGGGAATTGAACTCAGATCTTAGTGCCAGTGGTGTAGGACATTAATTAACTAAGCCATCACCCTAGCTCCTTACTACAGCTTTTCTTCACAGCAGTCATTTTCTGAATCGATGTCAAAGGAAATAACAGTTGTATACAGGTCAAGGATAAACAGTTTGCAGCAAATACTATTTTAACCCTTCCTTTAAAAAAGTACGTCTCCTTTCTCTTCCAGATTTATCAAAACTGTTACTGCCAGGCACTTACCCAACTCAAGTAAGAAAAGACAAATATTCAACTCTGAGAATTATCGAAGTAGCAGGGACTTTAATGGCTTAGTCTGGGAAAACAGTCACTCAGGATGATGAAGACTGTCTTGGACCAAACATCCCTCAGGTTCCTCTAAGCAACCTTTGGACTAAGTCTTATCCTTCTCTGTTATCTTTCGTCTGCTCACTCCAGTAGATATATCCACATGGTAGGAATCCATACAGGAAGACAGCCCTTACATCTGATCGCCGTCAGTATCTGATTACATTTCCTGTCCTTCTTTTAGGTACCTGATCATCTGAACTGCTTTCAGCAATAATCCCATGCAAGTCAGACTCAGGAATTCTCTGGCCTTGAAGTTATCTAGTGATCCCACTCCCACAGCTACTGTAGGAGAAGAAAGCTATCTTTCCCTGTTAGCTATCTTAACTCACTGGTAGGGATACAGTGATACTAGTATACTAGTATCACTATACTAGTAGGATGATAGGAAACTAGTAGGCAAGACAAGGTAAATTAACCAGAAAATCCACGTACATTGATTTGGCTCAATCTTTATGTGACAATTATAGCTTCAGTGTTTCTAATGGTAGATTTGATGGATCATGAAAAGTGGAAAATAAGACAGGAAAGGCGGGGCTACCCCAAATACAACAGTACGTGGTAGGGGAAGCATTGCAAGGCCTCTTTGTCCAGATTCTCCCCAATATCGCTTCCTCTTTGGAGACTGCGCTGCTCACTCTCCTCAGATACGGAAGGTTCCTCTCAAATTAAAATCAGATAAACTCAAGGAGGTGTCAAGAAGTTCCCTTCTGCACACCCCATTTCTCATATTCCTTCATTATAATGTATTCAGTATGACAAACTACTTTATGTTGGGAAATTACTTCTGGGATCACACTGTAAGAAATCCTTGAATGACTTGGTTAAACTTGAGTTGAGTCTGCTCTCTCTCAGCTACATCACAATAGTCTGGACACTTGTCACAACAGTCTTAAAGAAAGACTTGCTTCTATGCCATGTGGAAAACAGGTCCACTTTCCGAAAGTTTGTTAAACTACGAAGTCAGCCTTAGCGTTCACCAGTGGATCTCTGGATAAAGAGAACATGGCCTAGATATACAATGGCATGCATATTACTCAGTCACGGTAAACAAAATTATGTTTGCAGACAAAACTGGATAGAACTAAGGATCATCATGTTAAGTTAAATAAGCCATCTTATAAAGACAGTATCACACGTTGCTCTCCTAGACAGAATCTAGACTGAATGACAGAAGTCATGAGAGTACAAGTCAGTTTATTTGTGAAGAGGAAAAGATTGGCTAGGAGGGGCCAGAGGTAAACGAGTGTAATACTATGGTCAAAGTATATTGGGTACGTGCCTGAAAAATATCAACCATTATTCCCTGCAATTAGTAAATGCTCACAATAGTCTTCCTTTACATTTTATAATACATGCTTTTTCTTTATCAAGGACATAGGGAAGAATAGAAATGAAATTAACAATCTATGCATTTTCTTGACTTTGCTGAACCTGCTGGTTTTTGGGGGAAGTCTAATTTTTCTAGATTAGGGCTCATGTTACTGAGAGAGAGTGATGAAATACTCAGAACTACGGAGGGAACTGTTGCTATAAAATTACAAGGGGGAATAAAGACTTACTACAGCTATTTGTTCCTGTTTTAGTGTGCATTTTTGGGGAACGGCTCTCTGTGCTCAATCAAGGATCCAAAGTATAAATACTTATAATGGCATCACAAGGAGAGGAGGCAGCGTGGAGATGACTGAGGGGGACTGTGGAGAATGTGAAGACCCTCTGCAGATGGTAGACATAATCCTCCCTCATACTCCCAGGTGGGAACACTGGCCAGTGTGGTTAGGACATTTGGATTTTCAAAGAAACCAAGAATAGAGTTTCTCAGAGGAGAAGGGACTGGATGTAATTTTAGTGTGTGGTCCCATGACTCACACAGTTACAGCAACAACTCCATACTGAGGGTACCACCTCAAAGAAATGGCAATAAAAATAAACATGCTTAGAGAATATAATTAAATGAAATCCCCCCCAAGGTTTGATGTTGCTTAAACTAGAATACTCAAGTTGATTTTCTTTATAGCCGAGAGCTACTTAAGCTTCTACTTACCTCTTACCTCCACTGAAGAGTCTTTTCTGTTGTGGAACTAACAATAGACACACACACACACACACACACACACACACACACACAAACACACACACGTACATATTTTCAAATTGTGTTCAAAATAGTTTGCATTTGGATTGTGAAAGACAACAATACCTCCTGAACCGTAAAGTTAGCTTAGGTCACCAGAGTGGGCTACAAATTGCCCACACCAACAGCAAACAAATGAACTTCACTTACCCCCAGTGTCTTCTAATTATGTGACTTGGAAAAATCAGATAAACAAGAAAAAAGCTGTAGCCACTTCAGAGGTACATTTTTGTTCTGGTTTATCTAACGTTTGCAAAATAGCATACAACAAAAAGAAACTAAAATGTAAGCAGAGAGAAATGAATTCACCAGAAGCTAGACTTTGTAACTTGTTGAATAAAAGAATAGCAGAGCAAAATTTAGAAAAGAGATCTTCAGAGAGAACTGTCTCCATGGAAATATAGATGGAGGGATATGAAAATTGTTTGAGGCACAGCTACAGCTCTCCGAGAGAAGAGCTTTGATCCTGATCCTGCTGGAGTTACTTAAGAATTAGTTATTTGACTTCTAAAATGTATAACCATTCAAACACAATGAAAGGTATTTATGAATAGTACAGGATAAAAATTGGATGACTATCTTTGAGAAGTGAATGTGAGCCTATCAAAGACCATATTTTATAATATCTTCTGGTCAACTGAATATAACTATGAGGACAATCTAATAATTTCTCTTTTGATTGTAATTTGCATTTTTTACTGTCAGGGACTTAAAACATCATTCATCTCCTAACTATAAAATGTAGACATGATGTTTGAAACTGATAGAAAAGTTGTGATAGTGACAGATTTATGTGCAGTAATGAAATTTTTTTTTACTTACACAACTAACTTGGTGATTTTCAAGCACACACACACACACACACACTCACATATATATGTTTTCTGTTGACAATGCTATATCTCAACCATAGTTAGAACACTCACACACACAAATCATATATATGTATACACACACACACACACACACACACACACACACACACACACACACACTATTCAATGCCTAAAACTCCAGAGATGCAGGATGCACGTTTTTCCTACATCACAGCAACTTTTGGAAAGTTTTGGGAGAAGTCAGACAGTTCCTCCCCCTCTTACGAGCATAGATGTGGTTTAAGTGCTTCCCAAGCAAATTATTATTAACCCTGTCATTTTTCCCCTAACAAAATGGTGATCTCAATAATTTTCTCAAAAAAAATCCTTATATAGTCAAGTTTGAATCTGTCTAGCTTAACCTAATTTCATGGTCTCTTGTTCTAATTATGGTTGAGAAATAGAATTCCTACCAGAAAAGAACTCTATATGCAGGGTATTTATACTTCTTATGTCAGAACAACCCAAATAATTCCAAATTCTTCCTCCTTGACTTCTAGTGCTGGTGCTTAGTTCTGCCCCACCTACCTCCTCCTATAAGTATTTTTACTGTATAAAGGTATTATAAATTAAAAGTAATATATTATAGAATAGAAACACTATTCAACCAGATGCACTTTGTCATAACAAACTTTTTTTTTGAAGAAAAACGAAATTCCCATATAACTCATTTCGAACTTGTGACATATAACACTGGGAGGCAGGAGGTGTGCTTAAAAACATACCCCAACAGGCAGCTATTATTTTGCACAGCTACTTGAGACCTCTAAGAAATATGGTTTCTTGTGCACCTCAAATCTCTAAGGAACGCATGAGTATTTAATCTCAAATTCAGTTCTTTCTTCCTTAGGATTAGAAGATAGCCAAGCGACTAGTGTATTAATTCACTCATTACCTTTTCCCTTAGTACATAAACTCAGTTTTGTCACCTATGTCACTTCAACACATCACATGCTTTTTCTTTGATCTCCCAGAAAGAAACCAACTGTTTCAGACTTCAATATTTTCGTGATCCCATCTTGTATTTGGACATATTTTCGTATCACATTTAGACATGTGCACTTCTTATAACTATCTTTTTTTTAATAGTTTATAAGTTTAGGTCCTTTCTTTTTTTATCTCTCATACTTTCGTATAGAAAGTCTCATGAGCCTCATGACTACTCTTCATTTTCTTAGTATCTGAAAAACAGTCCACCACATTAGTATGGAAATGGCATCTTAAAGGCCACTGGGGTCATCTTTCTCTCTGCATCAGTGGATATCAGTATTCTTGTTTCCCTTGCCTTTTATAGCAGTGTTTACTGTTCACCCGCTAGGATGTTTAAATCCTATGACTGTCTTTGATGTTTCCACTATCCCACAGTCAGATGTAATTCCCAGGGTTGGAACCTGGCACTCTCCTTTCACACCTTCTCCTGTGGAGTACTCTTACTAATTTTTCTGGTATTCTTCTGTGTGGCAGATGGGGAGACGACTCCTACATCTTCATGCTTTACTATATGCTTTCTCTAGAGCACTTCTTGAAAGTAACATCTACCCAGTGGAAGAACTAGAAGGACTGAAGGAACTGAAGGGGATTGGCAACCCCATAGGAAGAACAATACCAACTAATGTGACCACCCAGAACTCCCAGGGACTGAACC
The DNA here is from genome assembly GCF_021556685.1 of Rattus norvegicus. Lineage (NCBI taxonomy): Eukaryota > Metazoa > Chordata > Mammalia > Rodentia > Muridae > Rattus > Rattus norvegicus. Next base: position 50,154,487 of record NC_141540.1, read on the forward strand.
ACCAACCAAAGAGTACACACGGAGAGGTCCATGGCTCCAGCTGCATATGTAGCAGAGGATAGCCTTGTCTGGCATCAATGGGAGGGAATGCCCTTGGTCCCGTGGAGGCTTGATGCCCCAGCATAGGGGGATGCTAGAGAGGTGAGGCAGGAGGGGGTAAGTTGGTGGAGGAGCACCCCATGGAGGCAAATGGGAGGGGGAAGAAGGGGATGGGATTGGGGGGTTGTGGAGGGGAAACCGAGAAGAATATTGTTTAAAACGTAAATGAATAAAGTGATTAATTAAAAAAGAAAAAGAAATTCAGAATAGGGCTTTGGAGGCAACTCAGCCAGTGTAATGTTTACTAAACAGTCAGGAAGACTTGGCTTTGTTCCTTAACATTCATGTAAAACTTTAAGAATGACTGTGCTCATCTACAGTGACAGAGCTAGTGAGCTGGAGACATTAGGATTCCTGGGCTTGCTGGTCAGCCAGGCTAGCCAGACCAACCGAACTGATGAGTTTCAGGCACAATGGGAGAATGTGTGTCCGAACTACAGTGAAGATCAATAAAGGCAGACACACAAAATCAACTGCTGGCCTCCAGAGCCTCTCATCCACATATACACACCTATGTGTGTACACACAACACAGACAATAGTACACACACCCACACACCCTTATACTCATTCAGAATATGTTAAGTTCAAACCTAAGACTCTGTTCTTGAAATAAACATACAACTCTGATAATCTTATTTTGTCTTATGATATTTCTTTGTTTCTAAGTTACCTGAAGTCAAATTTTCCTACTCACAATTTTCCTATATATATGTATATGTGTATATGTATATATACATATATACATATATATATTTTTTTTCTATCTCACTCTGTTTCCACCCTTACTCTTGATTGCCTTACACTTACAATGATCTTTATTTGTTTCTACCATGGCTGGGCCTTCAGTCCTACTTCTCTGAACATAATACACATTTTTATGTCATCCTCAATTACTACTTTCTACTGTTATACTGGTGGTCAAAATCAGAGAGTAGAGGCTTCTGATCTTTAAGGGTGATACCCAATGAATTTCACCTGTTTTTAGATGAATTATCAATTCCATTTTTTCCTGCTGTTTTCCTTGCCTCTCTATGCGACCCCACTGCTCGAATTTGCTTCCTCCTCCTTGCTGAAATCCCCTATACGATTCTCTCATTCCAAGGATCTTTAAGCTTTCCTACTCCAACTCAAAGCCTTTTAAGACCAACCCAGATGAAAGTAAATTTCTCCTTTCCACTTATTTTGCACCTAATTTACATCCTCCCCAAAGCCCTTATTTGATAGCATTATTTACTGTTCCGATATCTGAGGACTGAGAGGCACATTCCTGCCCTTGTCCCCCTTTTTTACATTATGTTGTATAGTTCTCAAGGTCAGAGGTAAATTTTCATAACTGTGAAACTCTATTCCATCAGGCAGAGTCGTATATAATGTTGACACTTGAGTTAGAAATGGCTGCAATGACTATACGCCATCGACAAATCTGCCCTGAAAACCCAGGCACCGGTAATTTTGCCGCCTGGACTCAAGAGCGAATAAGAAGTCAAGTAAAGGGGGTGGAGAGATGGCTCAGCCGTTAAAGGCTAGGCTCACAACCAAAAATATAAGAAGTCAAGTAAAGGTAGGTGACTCTGTACCATGCAAATTCCCTATTCCTCACATTAAATCTTTTATCCTTAAGATAATGCAGACTTTGGCTTCATTCCCAATCAAAGAACAAAGTAGTTTCCTTTAAATGTTCCCTAGCTCTCAGGAGTCAGCAGTTTTTGATGTGCTTAAGTGGATGGGGGAGGTAGACAGAAAAGGATCGTCACAGAGTTAATTCTGCACAAAGCTCAACTTATAACAAGGGAAACTAACAAACGCTATGTTGCTAAGATCCTTTTTCGTATTGCAAAAAAAAAAAAATTAGTGGAACAAGAGATCTACTTTTAGAACAATTTCCACACATTATCTGCTAAGAAGGTGGAATCTGGCACGCTATAGCAGACAGACCGATGATGTGTGCTGCGAACGATCAAGACCCTCCAGTTGTGCCCTCCAGTGAGGCCACATATCAGGTGCTGTAGCAGCAGACAAAGCTAATTCTAAAACTCTACAATGCTCCTAACTATCTAGATTGGTTTCATTATTTCAACATTTTATCACTGGAGCTACACTACAAAAGGTCAATCTATTTCACCATAAATTCTGTAGAACAATATGCTTTGGGAGAGAGAAATTGCAGGGTAGGTAAAAATGAATGGAATCAGTACTTTACAAAGAAATAAGTATATCTCAGAAATAAAGATCCTTTAAAAAGAGATTTTATTGTAAATTATGCATACATGTGTATATCAGTGAGAGAGGAGGTTGTGTATATAATAAGCACAGAAGCTCAGTGGCCCTGGAGTCCAGGGAGGCCATCCCAGGCAGTGGAGTTAGAGGTGGATTGCTGAAGTGGCTTCTGGGAAGCCTGGCGAACCCATCCTTAGCCAATGAACCATCTCTCCATTCCCATCAAAACCTCTTAAATATTGGTAATAAGATGTGTCACACAAGTCACCCTCTTTACATTATTATACAGTATGGCCCCACATGAGCACTGTTAGACCTTTAGTTATCCACAAACAGCACCCTGATGACCACAATGGAAATGGTATTCATTTACCCAAAAAGAAGAGAAAGTTTATGACAGGAGTAAGTTTGGCTGACTAGTGTAGATGAGAAAACAAAACAAAACAAAACAAAATGAGAAATGGCTCTATTTAAACAGGCCAGGAGAATTGATATCTGTTAGGTCTCCTCTCTCTTACAAACAAGTAATCAATAATGTCATTTGTTAAATTAACTGCAGCAAAGAACAAAAAGATGCTTTTATGAACAAAGGGAATTAATGAATAGCAAGATGCATGTTGGGTAGGTGCTTCTGTTTACCTCAAATGCAGGATTCCCAATAAACTACAACTGTTGCTCAAAGAGTTCTCCATTTCAGACAAAAAAATACAAGTGACATGGTTTGCAATCCCATCCTTCTGGTCTCTGTGTCACTTTATATACACTAGAGTATCAACTAAGAACCCAAGCAAATTGAAAATTAATTGGGAACAATGCACATCTGTTGATCTGTCAATTAAAACACCATTTACTTTTTGTTAAATGGAAACTTTATAACAAAGTCAATAAAAAAACAATCCTGCCAGTTATGGAAAGGATCGTTTGAATAAATGCATTTTCAAAAGCAAATTGATGGTGAAATATTTTAGGGTCTCTCGGGAAAAGGGTGTTGCATTGGAGATTAAATATTGATTTTATGATTTGGACAGTCATTTTTTTTTAAAACGCAACTTGGTAAGTCAGGCTTGCACTCTGACTCTAAGTATCTTTCTTTTTTCCAGAGGCCAGACAGCTCAGACATTTGTTTTTCCCTATGATGTTATTCTGTGATAAAGACCATCATTTAACCAATCACACAGCAATATTAAATGTGACATTCAGAGGACCTGATTTGCCAAGAAGAAAAGCTCATCTTAATTATCATGTAGTTTACATATGTTTACAACATATTATGTCAATCAACCTCCATGAAAAGAAAGCAGATCCCCCCTCCCTGTTGCCTGCCTTCAATGTGACTGTAGGTGAAACACTTCTTCAAAGTCTTTAAAAACTGCACAAAGGTATCAAACTAGAAAATTTAGGGGTTTCTTTTTCGGTTGGATTCCTAACTTCCGTACTGTTTCATTTTTTCTGCAAACACGCAGCACTGTCTGAGATATTATGTAGCCTTCTCGCTTCAGCCCAGTTTTAAGTTTCTACAGGAAATCTCTCTCTCCTACAGTGCCTACAATAGGACCTGGTACTCACTAGACACACAAAATGAGCAAAGAAACTGATTTTTGCTGATAGTATGCTGGCTCGCCACATAGACAATGTGTATGGCCTCGTGGCGCTTTGCTTCCCCACACCCCTTTAAACTTTGTTAAGCTTTCCTTTTTTCTTTTAAATGACAAAGTGACTCTATAAAGCTGTGTTGTCAGGTGAGGCATTAACTTGGGCACCTTCTGGGCCACGAAAGCAGCTGAGGGGTTGCAATAAACAAATTCTTGCAAAGTACCTAGCAAAGTGAGTGACAGGTGAGTGTACAATAAACTTTAGCTGTCACTGCACTTGCCATTAGGATGGTTTTCTCTGTTGCAAACAGCTTGTCAGTTCCCCAGTCGTCTGCTAACTATGGGAAGCGGTTCAGGACAGCTGTTGCAGAACAGGACGTCCTGGAAAACTGAATTCGTGAAGATAAAGGGAACGGAGTAGACAATGCAGGCAGGTTGGTCCCAAGACCTTTTCTTGTTCTCTCCTGTAAAAGAGTAACTAAGGTAGTCATTCACATCTTTATTTCTGGTGATGGGACTGAGAAAAATTTGAACAACTGGGCCTTGCTGTAGTCCCCTCCATCTGTAACATCTGAACCTGCCTGGTCCCCTTTGTCTACAGCATCTGTGCCTGCCTGGTCCGCTCTGCCTATAACATCCGAACCTGCTTGTTCCCCTCTGTCTATAACATCTGAATCTTGTCTATCCTTTATTACTGCATTGTACACCAATGGCCATGAACAATAACAACAACAAAATCTTCCCCCAGATTGAAGAATCATTTGTCCTAATCTCATAAATGAATGTGTAGGTTTTGTTACACTAATCCATCATTTGTTATAAAGCCTCGACATATTTCATGGTGCTTATATCATACATATTACTATGAATGAAACTTGAGATTTATATTCATGGTTAAATGTAAAGGGGGAAAAACAAAGAAAGAAACCAGCACACACAAGGTTCCCCCATAGGTCTCTAGACTCAACGCACTAAAGCGCCACAGGAGTCACAATGCTTTATCAATTACTTGATTATACCGTTTCCCTAATCCACTGCATGATCTGGAATCTGCTTCCTTCTCAAAGTAACCCCTGTATATGTGTTTGCCCAATAGATGCGACGATATAAAGAAACGAGACTGATTCCATTCTTTGTACTGCGCCCACATATGCATTTTCATTATTGTTTGAAAATTGCATTTCTCAAATGCATGGTCTACATTTGGAGAACCCGGGAGAAGGCTTCACTGTTAAGCAGTGGTGCAGAGTGCATCTGAGAATAAATGTTCGGGAAAGAAATTTGGTGCTGTGAAAAAAACCTACTTGTCAGGCTGCTATAAAAGCAGCTCTTGGCTTCTTATAAATAGCAATTCTATTCCAACAGTAATGATCTAATTTATATCCATCGCACTTTCTAGAAGTGAGACTACCCAGGGAAAACTTGTAATGAAAACATTATCAATAAACTTGCGAAGTCGAGTTACTAAAAAATGAGGATTTTTTAGAATGTGAAACGGGTACAAGGCTGAAGGTTTAAATGTGGCAAAGACAAACAATGAGTATTCATCACCAGAGAAACAAAAAACAAAATAAAACAAAACACTTTCACAGAATTGAAAGATGCACCCAAATAAAAGGTAATTAGCAATGATCAAACCTGTATTTAGATAATGAAAGTTAATGGTGATTTACTACAGGGGGAAAGAGAAATTTCTGGGGAAGACAAAGAACCTTGAATGGGTGGTTATGTGACTGGAGAGCTGTACAGTGGGTGTTCAAACAGAGAAACCAGGGAGGAAAAGATGAAACAAGGCAGTGCCAATGGATACCACTGCATGCCCTAGAAGCTTGCCTTCAACAATGGCGCTCATTGGGAAGGTACTTACATTAGGTCTCAGTCTTGCTGCAAGATCGTAATACTTCTCCGCAGCTTCATTGAGGCTAGCTTGTCTGTCGAAAAAAAGAAAATAAAATTATGACGTGTATTTTAAATCTGAAGAACTGTAGCTAGGCAGTGGTGGTGATGCACATCTTTAATCCCAGCACTAACGAGTCAGAGACAGGAGGATCTCTGAATTTGAGGCCAGCCTGGTCTATAGAGTTCCAGGACAGCTAGGGTTGTCCTGCTGTTTTGAAAAACAAAGAAACAAAAAAACACCAAACAAAAATTGAAGCATAGTGGAGAAGAATTACATTAACTTTAAAAATATACAATTATAAGTTCCCATAAAGAAAACTTAAGTTGAATTTGCTATTTCATATTTAAAGAACTACAAATAGTATTCTACCATAATCCCATTTGGGTTGGTATTGGCAGCTTACATTTACCTGTTTGCCATAAAAAAAAGGTACTTTTCTTTTCAAAGAAACATAAATAATATGTAGAGATTCTCTAGTTTCAAAGTGATAACCCAGAAAATATATTTAAAAAATCAATTATCGAAACATTTAGCTATGATTTTAAAACTATGTAAATAACCATGTATGTGTATCTGCATGAGTTTATGTGCACTATGTGCAAAGAGTTTTCACAGAGGCCAAAAGAGGTTGTTGGATATCTTTGAACTGGAGTTAAGGCAGTATGAGCTATAGGACATTAGTGTTAGAACCTTAATTGGGATCTTTGAAAAAGCAGGAAACATCCAAAATAACCCTCTCCTCAGCCCCTAGTTGTGAGTTTTCAAGATAAACAAAAGGAAATTTTGAAGATTTAAGAAATTATACATTCATTTACAGAGACACATTTTCTCTCTCTTACGCACACACACACACACACACACACACACACACACACACACACACGAGAATTTTACTAGAGAGATGAAGGGTAGTATAGGAAATAAATATGAACAAAATATGATGATAAATATGTGTGAGGGTGTCAGCCCCTGGAACTGGAGTTACAGACAGTTGCGAGTTGCCATGTGAGAGCTGGAAATTGAACCTGGGTCCTCTGGAAGAGCAGTCAATGCTCTTAAACATTGAGTCATCTCTTCAGCAGCCACGCAAAATTGTTTTAATGCTAACTAAATACTAATTAAATTTTTACAAACAGAATAACTAGGTTTTGTAGATGGCTCCAAATCCATGTACCTAGCACCTACATCCCACATGGTGGGCCAGTACCTGTCTGAATTACAAGAACTGGGAGGCAGGCACAGGAGGTACCTGAGTGCTTGCTGACTAGCCAATCTAGCTAAGAGCTGAGGTAAGAGACCCTGTCACAAACACTGAGGTAGAACGTGATAGAGGAAGGTGCCTTCCTCAGGCTTCTACCTGTGTGTACTGTGTGTACATGGGCACTTGCATATGCACACACATGTGACTATATTTCTGTGTATAAAGTCATTCTGTTTCTCCCTATTTTTCTCTCTTAACACACACACACACACACACACACACACACACACACACACACACACACCCCATACTCATCTCACAATATTTCAATATTTCTCTTCTTGCTGTCTGGTAACCAGAATGGGCATGTGATCTAATCTCAGGTAACTGGATGCTCCCACTTGACATTTTAACTGAGGAGAAAAAAGATGAAAATATAAAAATAAAGAAAAATGAAAATAAATCGAAAGATGAAGGGATAGACAGAATTCACTCATAATGGTGCAGGAATCAACCTTATATCTAGACCAGACTATTCCTGCAAACAATGCTGAGAGTATAGTTATTTATATAGTTCTTAGTCACTAGGTTTAGACTGTATTGTGCTAATTCAAACTTTCCAGTCTATAGATGTATTATTTTGGCGAAGGCACGGTCCTTGGTATTGAGCCAGTGCCTACCCCATGCTAAGCAGAGACTCTATCCAGCACTAGGAGTGGATTCCCTAAACTACTGTATAAGCAGAGACAGTTTTCCTGCTTGTGTCTTATAAAAGGAGAAATCTTTTTCTGTGGCACAGGTGTCTTATAAAAAGAGAGCTCACAATGAATCTAATGGATAAACTTGTACTGCCCATCACCAAAGGCTTGGTTCAGTCAATCAGTCAGTAGATGACACCAAATGTCAGTGAGTCATCAACACGTTATGTTCTTTTTTTTTGACTGTCCTGCTTCATGAGACCTTCCCGATGACAGATAACAAGATATAAGAAAATCTCACAGTTGAAGTACTGTCTGCTAAATATGTATGAGAATTGAGGAATAAAAGGTTTGGGAAAAAATGCCAAGTTTAATTTCAGATGACATATACAGTATTAACTACGGTATGAAAGATACTAAATGGCTACAGGGCCTGCTTTAATAGGGAACATTGTTCTTAGGAGAAAGACTCAGTAAGTAAAGGGTTACTGCAGAAGCACAAGGACATGAGTCTGGATTCCCAGAACCCACATGAATGCCAGGTGTACATGGCAGCCTGCTTGCAACCTCATCCAGCAAAAGAAAGATGAGGGGATCCCCCTGAATATTCTGGCTGACTGCAGTAGTCAAATTAATGAGTTCTGGGCTCAAGTGAGATACCTTGCCTCACTATAGAGAAATCAATTGAGGAAGGCAACCCAATGTTAGCCTCTGTCCTCTAAATATGTATGCACATATATACATACATAGTACATATACAATATACATATACATACACACATGTGCATGTGCATACACAAATGTGACCACACACGCATGCATATGTGTATGCACATACAGACTCATTGCAAAAAAAAAAAGGACTATGGAAGAGTGTTCTCTTAAAGCTGTAATTAAGGAAACTTTGGTGTGAACAAGAGGACAGAAAGTAGAAAGAACTAGAATGAATGAGTTAAGTCTCTCAATTACAGTCAGGTTTTAAAAGAAAAGGGAATTCAGCCTTCCGTAGTAAATTGAATTTGTACTTTGGTCAAGAAAAATAAATGCATAAAGCCATGGCCCATGTAGACATACAAAGTATAGGAATAACTAAAGATATCCTCTCTCTGGAGAAGAAAGCATATCTTGCTAATGTTTGAAGGAAAAGTAATCAGAAACACTACTATTTTTAACAGAAGTTAAAAAGAAAGTAATGAAGGAAGAAAAAAAAAACAAACAAAACTTATAAAACCAAACCTTGAGCCAAGGCTCTGCTAGATTCATGGCATGCTACAACGTGTCACTGCAGTTTGTATTCTCATAAATGTCAAAGGTCAACCTCAACATGAAAAGAAAAGTACTCATGCTTGGCATGAAATAGTAAAGCTTCTCTCGCTAGGTTATTTAGTGAAGGCACCTCCCCTCCCCCCAACCCCCCACCAAATTACAGATTCACTCTGGTTCAGATTCATCTGGAAATTTGAACCAGCATTCTTTAGGTCATGCCCTGGAAGGGTTTTCTCCAGAGGAATATAAAAGGCATGAGGGTAGGAAATTAGAGTAACCTGATGCTAGAAGAAAGCAAGTTACCTTGAAGTATGATCAAACAATAGACATCAAGTATTATAAGGATGGCCACCACTAATAGCTCTTCACAACTTCCAATTCATAACGCACATACTGATTAGAAGAGAATCTGGGGTCTGCATTAGACAAAACACATCGAAGGTATCAAGCAACTAAATTTTAAAAATGATTATGCATTTTTAAGTCATTAGATTCTTCAGAGTGTAAATGTTTTTCCATAGGCTCATGTTTGTAATTATTTAATTCTTCCAGTAGTACAGAAGGTTGAGGGCCATTTAGGAGGATCATGGCTGGAGGTTGAAAGTCCTGGGAAGGACACGGAATTTCCTTATTACTGAAGAACTTCCTGTCTACTCTTTGTTTCCCCAATGCAGAGTAGAGTGTCTATCACCCCAAGCTCCCAGCAGCCGATACCTTCCTATCATGATGGATGGCAACTCCTCAGACTACAAGCCAAAATAAACCTTGCCTCCTTTGAGTTGCTTTTAGTCAGGGATTTTATCACAGAAATAAAAAAGTATCTAAGACAGTGGTTTAATGCTCAAAGGAAATACTCAGAAGAGGTAATTAAAGCTAGAATTACAACTGATAACATTCTAAAGGAAATGAAAAAAGGGATTTATTATGTATGTCATATATGTATAAAATTAATTTCCACTGCAGAGTTTTGTTTCTATTATTAAAAAGTCTTTCCATTACCAATAGGAAGGTATTGTTGACAGCACATGGGAAACCAGGGGAAGGAATATGTTGTTTCTAGGCACAAAGTGGTCATTTATATTCTTGATTTATTCTCTGGACAAGAGAGAAAACTCATGAGGAAGTATTCAAAGTTCACCTAATTGTGTAAGTTATATTCTCTACTCCCCATCAGAAAGAGAAGTTCTTGGAATGCTTATCAAATCTTAATTGCAAAAATGACTACATCATTAATCATCATTGGAAAAGCAAAGAAATTAGCAGTGTTCTGCTCTGTGCTTTGGGATTCTATTAAATACCTTCAAACACCTCCCAAGTCAGATTGTTAGGGATGGAGTGCAAGACTTGATTCCCCAGGACTGCTGGCATATACCTGTTTAAAGTAGCTGAAAATCCATACCTTTCTTACATGCCATGGTCATTTTTTTTTATGTGATGCCTGGTAAATTCTAAAATAGCAAAACCAGAGTTTCACATATGTAAAAACAACAGGGAAGAATGATCCATGGAATGAAACATCTGAAATAAATTGTTTATAAACTCCTTAGAGAAAAACACTGTGCAGACATCAAAAATAGTTCTAAGGCCCATAAGTCTTTGTCTTCATTTTAAAGAAAGCAACAACGAAGGGGAAATGTCTCAAGAAAAGAGACCATATGTACTTTTTAGAATGATATAATTTTAATTATTTTGCATTTTTCTCTCTCTGTGTGTGTTTGTGTGTGGATATGGGAGGGGGAGAAGTAGGAAGGGAGGGAGAGAGGGAAGGAGGGAGGGGAGAGAGAGGGGGAGAGAGAGAGAGAGAGAGAGAGAGAGAGAGAGAGAGAGAGAGAGAGAGAAGCACGCTGATTCTCTCCTGTTATGTGAGTCCCAGAGATTGAACTCAGGTCAACACCTTCATCATCCATAGCTTTTCCCTGATGAGCCTTGCTGCTAATCCTAAGGATCTAGTTTTAGCATTGGCTCGTGTGGGTCACACGTTAGCATATCCCATAAACACGTGAGTCCAATTTTTTTTACCATTGCAAACCTTTCAAGGGCTTCTAAAGACAGATATAAAGTCTGGATACAGGAAGATTAAATGATGTTTATACTGAAAAAATTAAAAGGGAAGGAGTGATTGCTAATGTGAGTCAGCATAGTCATATATAGTAAATTATCACTTGTGTTCAAGGTGGATTTCAGACAGGAGAGAAATTACTGGGAGAATGAAGAAATAAGAGGAAGGATGAATTGCCTGTAGTCATGATGGATGAATCAGCTTTGTAAACATCATCTGGAATAAGCTACAAGTACAAAAACTCAGGTATCAGCCAAACCCACTAGAGAAGACATGTTGCTGGGTATTAAAGAGGCACTGAGTTGGAAGGTACCCACCAATATCAGCTTCATCTGTCAAATGCGTTAAACATCTAACAACCCATAATAATCTGCCGTAAATGGGAGTCTACTGAAAAGCAAAATGGCACAGTGGAAAATGAAAGCAAAATGGAAGCATGATTCCAGCACAGGGGAGACACATGCAAGAGGGTAAGAGTTCTTTGTGTGGTTTGGGTATAAACATAATTGTGGATTCATAGACGGAATTGGGTGATCATCATGATCAAGTAAGCTTCATCCCAGGGATGCAGGAATGGTTCAATATACAGAAATCCATCAAAGTAATCCACTATATAAACAAACTCAAAGAAAAAAACCACATGATCATTTCATTAGATGCTGAGAAAGCATTTGACAAAATTCAACACCCCTTCATGATAAAAGTCCTGGAAAGATCAGGAATTCAACCCATTCCTAAACATAGTAAAAGCCATATATAGCAATCCAATAGCCAACATTAAACTAAGTGGAGAGAAACTTGAAGCAATCCCACTAAAATCAGGGACTAGACAAGGCTGCCCACTCTCTCCCTACTTATTCACTATAGTACTCAAAGTCCTAGCCAGAGCAATTAGACAGCTAAAAGAAGTCAAAGGGATACGAATTGGAAGGGAAGAAGTCAAAATATCACTATTTGCAGATGATATGATAGTATATTTAAGTGACCCCAAAAGTTTCACCAGAGAACTACTTAACCTGATAAACAACTTCAGCAAAGTGGCTGGGTATAAAATTAACTCAAACAAATCAGTAGCCTTCCTCTACTCAAAGGATAAACAGGCTGAGAAAGAAATTAGGGAAATGACATCCTTCACAATTGTCCCAAGTAACATAAAATACCTCGGTGTGACTCTAACCAAGCAAGTGAAAGATCTGTATAAGAACTTCAAGTCTCTGAAGAAAGAAATTGAAGAAGATCTCAGAAGATGGAAGGGCTTCCCATGCTCATGGATTGGCAGGATTAATATAGTAAAAGTGGCCATTTTACCAAAAGCAATCTACAGATTCAATGCAATCCCCATCAAAATTCCAACTCAATTCTTCATAAAGTTAGAAAGAGCAATTTTCAAATTCATTTGGAATAACAAAAAACCCAGGATAGCGAAAACTATCCTCAATGATAAAAGGACTTCTGGAAGAATCACCATCCCTGACCTCAAGCAGTATTACAGAGCAATAGTGATAAGAACTGTATGGAATTGGTACAGAGACAGGCAGATAGATCAGTGGAACAGAATTGAAGACCCAGAAATAAACCCACAAACCTAGGATCACTTGATCTTTGACAAAGAAGCTAAAACCATCCAGTGGAAAAAAGATAGCATTTTCAACAAATGGTGCAAGTTCAACTGGAAATCATCATGTAGAAGAATGCAAATCGATCCATTCCTATCACCATGTACAAAGGTGAAGTACAAGTGGATTAAGGACCTCGACATCAAACCCGATACATTCAGCCTAATAGAAGAAAAAGTGGGGAAGAGTTTCAATCACACAGGCACTGGGGAAAATTTCCTGAACAAAACACCAATGGTTTATGCTTTAAGATCAAGAATCTACAAATGGGACCTCATAAAAGTGCAAAGCTTCTGTAAGGCAAAGGACACTGTCATTAGGACAAAACAGCAACCAACACATTGGGAAAAGATCTTTATCGATCCTACATCTGGTAGAGGGATAATATCCAAAATATACAAAGAACTCATAAGGTTAGACTCCAGAGAGCCAAATAACCCTATTAAAAAATGGGTACAGAGCTAAATAAAGAATTCCCAGCTGAGGAATATCGAATGGCTGAGAAGCAACTAAAGAAATGTTCAACATCTTTAGTCATAAGGGAAATGCAAATCAAAACAACCCTGAGATTCCACCTCACACCAGTGAGAATGGCTAAGATCAAAAACTCAGGTGACAGCAGATGCTGGCGAGGATGCGGAGAAAGAGGAACACTCCTCCATTGTTGGTGGGATTGCAGATTGGTACAACCATTCTGGAAATCAGTCTGGAGGCTCCTCAGAAAATTGAACATAATACTACCTGAAGACACAGCTCTACTACTCCTGGGCATATACCCAAAAGATGCTCCAACAGAGAACAAAGACACGTGTTCTACTACGTTCATAGCAGCATTATTTATAATAGCCAGAAGCTGGAAAGAACCCAGATGTCCTTCAACAGAGGAATGGATACAGAAAATGTGGTACATCTACACAATGGAATATTACTCAGCTATCAAAAACAATGACTTTATGAAATTCATAGGCAAATGAATTGAACTAGAAAATATCATCCTGAGTGAGGTAACCCAATTACAGAAAAACACACATGGAATGCACTCACTGGGAAGTGGATATTAGCCCAAAAGCTCTAATTACTCAAGATAAATCTATAGACCACATGAAGCTGGAGAAGGAAGACCAAAGTGATGCTTCACTCCTTCTTAAAGGGGGGAACAAAAATATTCATATGAGGGGATATGGAGGAAAAGTTTGGAGCAGAAACTGAAAGAACAGCCCTTCAGAGCCTGCCCTACATGCATACACAGCCCATATATATATATATATATATATATATATATATATATATATATATATATATATATATACAGCCACCAAAACTAGATAAGATTGAAGAAGCTAAGAAGTGCATGCTGACAGGAGCCTGATATAGCTGTCTCCTGAGAGGCACAGACAGAGCATGTCAAATACAGAGGTGAATGCTAGCAGCAAACCACTGAACTGAGAAAGGGGTCCCCACTGGAGGAATTAGAGAAAGGATTGAAAGAGCGGAAGGGATTTGCAAGCCCATAAGAACAACATTGCCAACCAACCAGAGCTCCCAGGGACTAAACCCCTACTCAAAGACTATACATGGACTGACCCAGGGCTCCAGCTGCATATGTAGCAGAGGAAGGCCTTGTTGGGCACAAAGGGAAGAGGAAGTCCTTGGTCCCCCCCCCCACACCCCAGTGTAGGTGAATATTGAGCAGGGAAGAAGGGGGTGGTTAGGGAGGGAAACACTTATAGAAGAGGGGAAGGGATTAAGGGAGGGGGCTTGTGTCTGGGAAACTAGGAAAGGGAACAACATTTGAAATGTAAATAAAAATAAATCCAATAAAAAAACAAACAAACAGGGCTGGGGATTTGGCTCAGTGGTAGAGCGCTTACCTAGGAAGCGCAAGGCCCTGGGTTCGGTCCCCAGCTCCAGAAAAAAAAGAACCAAAAAACAAACAAACAAACAAACAAACAAACTCAGCCCTAAGGGTTGTTTCTATCAAATCCCTCCCCTTCAGAGCTCAGAAACCAAGTGAAAGAGGAGGCAGAAAGAGAATAAGACTCAGAGGGGATGGAGGACACTAGGAGAACAAGGCTCTCTATATCAACATGAGCAAAGCTTATATGAACTCAGAGAGACTGAAGCAGCAGTCATGGGATCTGTATAGGTCCACACCACTGTGCTTATATTATGGCTTCCAATTTTGTGTTGTTAAGGGATTCCTGGGTGCATGAATGAGTGGGTCTCTGATTCTTGTGCCTTCACTTGGGCTAATTTCCTTCTGTTGGTTTGCAGTGTCAAACTTCAATGTAATAGTATTTGTTTTACCCTATTATATTTTATTCAATCATATTTTTAAAAAATGAATAAATGAATGAATGAATGAATGACCAGTAGGGTAAAGGTTAACAACTGAACTGTCATTTCTGGAAGAGGGAAAATCAATTTTCTCCAAAAGAGTGACACTTTTCAAGCACTCTAGGAAAAGCCTCATGTTCAAGAATACTTGACCAATATATCATGGCCTCCACAATTCTTTTATTTGGCTAAGTTTGGTGTTTTGTTCTGTTCTTGTTTTGGGTAGTGTTTTCTCGGTTTTGTATTTGTATTTGGTTTTTGTTTGTTGAGAAAGAACTTAAAGTTGGGTAGGTAGGGAGGAGGAGAGGATCTGAAAGGACTTGAGGAGAGGAAGAATGTGATCAAAATTTATTTAAATAAAAATTGTTTTAAATAATAAAAAAAGAGGGTAAGAATTCAAAGTTAACTTCTGCTACTTAGAGACTTCAAGTAGAAGAATTCTTACTGTAGGCAGCTACAAGAGAAAGAAACTACCTAAAAAAAATGCTGGATCTATAATTTGAAAAAGTCATACACCTTATCCTGTTTTTTTATCTCCTCAAAACATTTCAAGGAGGAAATTCATAACGAAGGCAGTGTTGAAGCCTTGTCTTGAGGCCTGATTAAAGTTGTGTCCTTCAAAAAACAAAATCTCTGGGTATTTGATCTCTTCATATATACAGAGCCTATGCAGAAATCTTCATACTTTAACTGAGCTCTCTATTAGCTTCAACACGCAACACATCTTAGGTGTCCTCAAAGGTGCTTTGCTGCATCTTTTGGTCATTATTTTCTTTTTCTTTTTTTTTTTTTCAGAGCTGGGAACCGAACCCAGGGCCTTGCGCTTGCTAGGCAAGCGCTCTACCACTGAGCTAAATCCCCAACCCCCTGGTCATTATTTTCTAAACAAGCCTGTATACATACAAAACATGCTTCCCCCTCAAGTTTTCTCTCTGTAGTTACTAGAGTTCACAGATGCAAAACCAAGAAATGTTACAGCCTATCTTTGCATTTACTTTGAACACACATGCACACACTCACCCACCTACCCACCCACAAGTGTGCATGCACACCACACACACATACACACACACACGGGGCGGGGGGGGGGAGATTGGGGGGAGGGAGGCGGGGAGAGAATACCCTGATTCTGTTTCTTTTTTCATCCAAGAATTTAAATTTTGTGTCGCCTCCAGTAGAGCTAATAAAGAAGTTATTACTTTTAAATGCTATGTTTGTATAGCCTATAATCATTTAATACTGTGCTGCTTGAGTGGAGAAATTACAATATAATGATTCTTGCTCATACGCTCATTCTGTTCTAGAAATTAGGAAAGCAATCAGAACCAGGTGGTATGGCACAGTAGGACATTCCTCTCTGGAGGCAGTGAGAGCTTGAACCATTATGACTGAAATAAAGAAATACAATAACAAGAGCACATTTATCCAAGCTGTGTGACTGAAAACAGACATAGTCCATGGTGATGTTCCTGCAAGTTGTGTATCCCAATGATACAAGGTTGGAGCAAACAGGCCAGTGAACACATAAACTTACTTTCTAAGACTTATTATAAAAGAATTCATGTGAAGACCCCCATGGAGGCCTTATCATTTAGGATTTACATACGTGGCAACTTGTGAACTTCTGTAAGTCTTCTTTCTTTAGTAAGAATCATAGTTTCTGGGCAGCCACATCTCTATAAAGTTGAAGGGAGCCCGTCATAATGAAAAGACATATGTAGCTAGAATACACTGCCTTAAGATTCCATCTCTGCCAACTCTGGGAAACAATGATGGGACCCTGAGGATCTGCAGCTATAAAATAAGAATATCCATGTACGCTTTGAAGATGTGTAGGTAGAAATAGGAGAGGATCAGGTATGCGTGCAAAACACAGTGCCAAAAAGTCAGAAGACATCAGCAGAAATGTTTCTTTCATCCCTCACCAAGGTAGTTCAGTAAGGGGGAAAAATAAACCAACAAAATTCTCATACCAAAGTCGATGAACCAGGTAAAATGTGTTTTTCTTCCCCCTTGACTTCTTCTCAGTTACCAAATAAATTCATATTCTCTTTCCAACTTCCAGTTCGGAGGGGGAAAAAAAAACCTGAATACATCCCTTCCTACAGAATACTTTTAACAGGATAGTTGATTCAATTGTTTCCTCTCACAACCATGTAGACATGATTCTACTGAGTTCAAACATTTTAAGTTCCTTTGATATTTTCCTTTGATGATAATCAATCTGCCTTAAAAACAAAAAGAAAAGGTCTCATCTGGAAGCATCTAATGCTTTAAAAGTTTTATTTGAAGTCCTAAAAGCGTCACCGGGTATCCTCAAATGCTCAGTAACTGGGACTTAGCATTTGTGAGAGCCATCCCTGTAAACATACTTGGCGATGAGCCACAATGTGAATTTCACATTCCCAAGCAAAGCAGGAGCCCCATAGTCTTTCATCCTGTAACTTTCTTCCACTCAGGTTTCACCCATGAGATGCAGTCTTAAGAAATTCTAAACTCAGCACAACAGGAGACAGCTGTGTTCCAGGGCTGCTCTCCCAACCCTGAGCAATGGTGGTACAGGGCCCAGCATGGTACAATTTGCTGAGCCTTGGAGCAAACAGGGTCATCAAGTATTGCTTCTGGCACTGAAGAGCGGTGCTCACCAAACACAAAACCCATGATAAAAGGATTGATACCAAAATCAGCTTAGAACTTGGAACTCCCTTAAAACACTTCATCTATGAAATTACATTAACCACGATATTGATCACACATGCCATTTTTTTCAAAAAAACAAAATTGCACTCAAGAGGAAACCAAAGCCATTTCTGAGTACTTTTAACAAATCCCCAAATCGCCTTGGATACTAAAAAAGATTTGAAATTGGTTTGTACAGTAAGCGCTGGTGATGGCTATCTTGGTTGTCAACTAGACTGCATCTGGAATTAACTAAAATCTAAGAGGCTGGAAACACCTGTAAGGGATTAGTTCTTAATTAAGTCATTTCAATTGGAAAACCCACTTGGATTGAAACCCTTGGAGGTGGGAAGATCCACCTTTAATCTGAGCCTCACGTTCTGCTGGCTGCCTATATAAAAGTCATGGAAGAAGGAACCAGCTTCTCTTTTGCCTGCTTGCTATGGAGACTAGAAAGTCCATTCTTTCACTGGTATTTCCTTCTTTGAGATTCTACTGCGTCCTGAGGACCAGCTTGGACATCCAGTCACATGTACTGAACAAATACTGGATCCTTGGATTTTCTGGTGGTAGACAGCCATTGCTGCACTAGCTGGACTATAGCCTTTAAGCACTCTAACAAAACTCCTGTGTGTGTGTGTGTGTGTGTGTGTGTGTGTGTGTGTGTGTGTGTGTGTGTACACGAGTGCCTATGTGCTAACAGTCTTATAATGGGCTTCCATGGATAGATCTTGAATTTCTGATAGTGATTTTCTATGTAGATAAATGTCTTGTTGGAGAAAGCATTTATGATGGTGAGTAAGATGAATTAGCCTATAGATGCATACTCTCTCATCCTCACAGTGGCTTATTGTGATTAAGAGCCCAGCATTTTATTCAGGGAGAGCACAAAGTGATTTTCACCACATCAGCACTTTATCCTCAAATTAGGATGTAGTTTGTAAAGTCGTCATTACAATTACATTGCAGACACTTTCATTGGGCAGCCTCTCTATTGTAAGAATGTTGAGAATATAGTCACTCACCAGGATACCTTGCTATTATGAGGTCCTGGGAATTGAAACAAGGTCTTTGGGCATGATAGACAAGTACTCTATCAACTGAGCCACATCCACCAGACCTGGATATCACATTTCTTGGGTTCACCAAATAAGAAGCACGTTAGGACTACTAATAGTAATAAAAAGAAATCCAACATATCTAAAAAACCTTTGAGCCAATGTACTTAAAGAGCTATTAAAAACCCAAGGAAGAGGATACTAAGATATAGTTTTAATATAACACAAGAACAATCTTAATTGATAACTGAAAATTATTTAAAATATTTGCTTTAAGTATTTGTTCCTTGGAGGTCAGTGATAAATTAAGTAGTCATAAAATTATCACATGAATGAAAATGTTGATGATGAGACTCATGAAATGTATCTTGATTCCAGTGATGGGCACACAAACCTACACATGACACATTTATAGACACACACACACACACACACACACACACACACACACACACACACAGACACACAGAGGTACAAGTGTATAGCATGGCTGGTAGACTCTACCAATGTCAACATACTGACAATGAATAGGTACTATAGTTTTGGAAGGCAACTGGATAAATGATATAGGTTATTTCTTTACAGTCATTCTTACCCTTCAATGTCAATCTATGAGGTTTTCAATAAAAACTTAATGGAAAGTTAATGACACTCCGTGCTGTATATGTGTATATATTTATTTGTGGTGAAGATTGTGCATGGTAACTTAACGTGTGGACATCATTCAATGAATCACGTCGGTGGTGATTTAATGGGGGGAAATTCAGTGAGCATATGGAAAAAACTACAAAAATTAACTTAAAAAATACTATTCTTTTAATTGTTTGAGTCTCTGAGTTTCTTCCTTTCATCTAAAACAGCGTTCTGGAGTCATTGACTCCTTTTTAATCTTAATATTTGCAATAAAATTAGTTGACTTTTTTTAAGTTTGCTGCTGTTGTAATTAGCTTTTGAAACACCTCTTCTGAAATGCAAGCTTTAATGGCCTAACAATGTATCTCTTCAAGACATCAATAGTGCTGATTACAGAGCCATTTTAAGTATTTCATACATCTTAAGTATATTTGTGTTTTATAATTGCTCTCACTATCAACACATTAAGAGATATCCCCATGTCCCATTCAGTAATGCTTATTATAATAACTCAAATACAGGGACATATTTGATTAATTGATATAATGTTTGTATTTGGGGAACATTTAATTAGACAGCTATTAAATTTACATTTACAATTTTCCTTTTGCAATAATCTTTGGAGGGAAGGGAAAAAAGGTGGGTATGAACACCTCAATAATTTTGTGGACCCTGAGAGCTCGTCTTCCCTGCACAATGGGCGCATAGACTATAATGAATCAAGTAGTTCTTATTAATTTTTAGCTGAT
This sequence comes from Rattus norvegicus, assembly GCF_021556685.1. Taxonomy (NCBI): domain Eukaryota; kingdom Metazoa; phylum Chordata; class Mammalia; order Rodentia; family Muridae; genus Rattus; species Rattus norvegicus. Next base: position 50,174,593 of record NC_141540.1, read on the forward strand.
TATGTAGTGTGATTCATTTTTAAAATGTGGGCTATGATGATGCAATAGGGAAATTAGTATAATGAATTGCTTTCTTCAAGACAGAGCATCCTTTGTGGAAGCTACAGTAATAAAGCCTAACCTGAGCATGTGGGCAGCATTGAAGACGACATCGAACTCTGTGCTGTCCAGCTCAGCTGCTTTTTTTGCCATCTCGGCTGCTTCTGTGAGGCGAGATTCCTCCAGGAGAAACTGACCTGCAAAGCAAAGCAACCAAGAGCGTCACTCAGAAAAAGTAAGGACTATTTGCAATAACAAATCCGCACGGCAGGAACAGTGATCTGAAGCCAAGTTTTAATGCAAGTTTTATTTAGACACATTTTACACGCCTTTCCCCGTAATTACAGGGTATCATGAAGAGTCTAAATTTCCATGTGCTAAAATTATTTTTTCTTAAATGTGAAACTTCGATAATCTATTCAAGCAGGAAGCAACGTGAGGAAGGGAGGAAGTCTGGATGGGGGAAGGGAAGAGGCGAGGGAGGGAGGAGATAAAGGAGGAGAAGCCGTGATCGGGATGTAAAGTATATGAATAACTTTAATATTAAAAAAGAAAAATAACAAATCAAAATCATATATATATATTCATATACACACATATATTCTTAGTATTTTAAAATATACCCATCATGGATACAAACAAGCAGACACATGTATACATTATGGGATAATTCTTTCCGGAATTGTTAAAAGTATATAAGAAAGACAGACTTGGCAATAAATCACTCCGCATTACACTGAGCAATGAAAGGCTATTAACAAGCTCACAATTCTGAGACTATTTCAGATCAGCGTTGCAAGTCTGGACTGTTGTAGCGACTGCCACACAGTTCTTTAAAAGTGTATCTGAAGACCTATGTAATGGAAGCCTACAAAGTCGCTAAACCAGTACAACACGGAAAACATGTCAGAAGTCAAGTCTACCCTTATGCAAATGGAGACAACGAGGAACTTTTTGGAAGGATGAGGATTTCTCAACAGAAATACTTACTTAAGCATGGTTTAAGACAGATAAAAGTTAAAGTGAAATCAAAGGATGGCTTCAGCTCTGTTAAAGCCATCCACACACCTCAAGCAAGACTTGTGAGTTTATGCAATAGGGTTTGCTCTTTGCAGGTTCCTGGGAGATCAAAATTTTGACACTATTGACTAGTCATAGACATGATCAGAAAGTCAAGAACTGGAAATAAAATCAGAAAAACATGTAAAAGTGCAAATGCGCAGATGCCTAGAGCCAAGTGTTTACTAACGATTATGGCCTTTAACCTAAAATATCTGTCCTAAAATTTAAAAAGTAAGGATAAGTTTTAATAATTCATAATGAATAACAGCCATTGCTTAAAGTATCTTTTAAAGTTCAAATATTAAAAATAAAATGGCATTTGTGTAGAGGTAAATTTAGTTATTGGCTATGGTGGCAGGACACCTGGATGTCCCAGCACTTGGGAGGCTGATGTAGGAGGATTATCAATTTAAGCTTTTGTGGCAAGACTCTGATGTAAAGTCATTAAGGAGGGAGTTCTAAAAATTATACAGAGCAAAAAAAATTACTCAAAAATTTCCTGTATATACTAACTCCATAGAGAGGAAGAAAGAGGAGGTTTAAGAACATCAAAAATTGCAAACCAAGAATTATATAATCTGCAGATAATGAAAAGTATCTCCTCATGTATGTCATTAGAAAGAAATCAGGTTAACAACTTTCACCTTGTTATGGGTATAAGAGTTTGTATTTAAATTAAGATAAAGTATTAATTGCTATATACCCTCAGTACAATATTTAATTAGATAAACGCATAATGAATACATTAATTATTTATGTAATATTACAAGGTAAATAACTGCTAAGTTTTATTCTTCTGGGCAATCAATTCTGAACTACAGCATGCATTAGTACAGAGGAAAACACAGCTCTGAATTGAAAAATGAAAGAGACTTTCTTACAATTCAGTACTCTACATTGGAGAGAAATGAAAAGGAATACGTTAGCCCTGCTGAAAAACAGATAGGAAAGAAAGAAACAGAAAGGTTCACTGCCAGATTTGATAAACACAGGGAAATTCAATAACACAAAGACTCAGTTCATGAACCATGCTGTGGACAAAGCTGTTCAAGCTTCATGAACACACACATTGTTAATGTACTCCTACCACAAATCAAAACAACCCACCATGGTGTGAACTCAAATATGCATTTTACTGTTCCATAATAATACTCGGCTTCAAATTATTTTGTCATACAATTTGTGCTTTGTAAACTATTTACAAAGTCCAAAAACAAACTAAGATGTCTTAGTCATATAAATGGTTGTTTTTAAAATTCCCATTTGAACATTTCATGCTGGAATATATTCACATGAACATTCAAAAATAGTATCACAGTCTACTAGCTGCTTATTTTTATAATTCTGCCCATTCTTTTCTCTATAGGCCACAGATCCCAAAAGTCCACCATTAGTATTCTGCTAACATAGAAGCATAAATTATTAAATGTGAATAATTGGAATTTTCAATTTAATTTGAATACCTGAAGTGAACTGAGTCTGCTATATGACACAAAGATTGCTTCTTTGAGATACTGCCCAGAATTGATGGAACGTCCGTCAGGTAGCAAACATTTTAAACACAAAGAACACACACAAATGAAATAAAAGTATAGCAGGTGTCCTTCAAATAATTATTCAAGCAATCTCAGATGACGTGTTCTGGGCAGAATAGCAAAATTTCCTGGTATCATTTATGGATCCTCCTCCATCAATTGCCACTCAGACAGGCACCTTTCATTATTAAGAACCAGATACTCCAAATTGCTTCAGCTGCCCTACAGTTATCCACTGCTTTGAAGCTCCTTTTCTTCCCCAGAACATCCCACCTCTACGCTTTCTTGACTGCTAAAGCTATCTCTAGTTCTGTCTTGCTTACTTACTGTACTTAAATTTTGTTCATTTTTCTTGTCCTAAATATGTTTTTCTCATTGGAGCCTTCTTTGACAAGTTTCCACTGGTTTCCAGAATTTCTTCTGATTTATGGTCACTAAAATCTATTTTTTTTTATTAACTTGAGTATTTCTTATATACATTTCGAGTGTTATTCCCTTTCCCGGTTTCCGGGCAAACATCCCCCTCCCCCCTCCCCTTCCTTATGGGTGTTCCCCTCCCAACCCTCCCCCCATTGCCGCCCTCCCCCCAACAGTCTAGTTCACTGGGGGTTCAGTCTTAGCAGGACCCAGGGCTTCCCCTTCCACTGGTGCTCTTACTAGGATATTCATTGCTACCTATGGGGTCAGAGTCCAGGGTCAGTCCATGTATAGTCTTTAGGTAGTGGCTTAGTCTCTGGAAGCTCTGGTTGCTTGGCATTGTTGTACTTTTGGGGTCTCGAGCCCCTTCAAGCTCTTCCAGTTCTTTCTCTGATTCCTTCAATAGGGGACCTATTCTCAGTTCAGTGGTTTGCTGCTGGCATTCGCCTCTGTATTTGCTGTATTCTGGCTGTGTCTCTCAGGAGCGATCTACATCCGGCTCCTGTCGGTCTGCACTTCTTTGCTTCATCCATCTTGTCTAATTGGGTGGCTGTATATGTATGGGCCACATGTGGGGCAGGCTCTGAATGGGTGTTCCTTCAGTCTCTGTTTTAATCTTTGCCTCTCCCTTCCCTGCCAAGGGTATTCTTGTTCCCCTTTTAGAGAAGGAGTGAAGCATTCACATTTTGATCATCCGTCTTGAGTTTCGTTTGTTCTAGGGATCTAGGGTAATTCAAGCATTTGGGCTAATAGCCACTTATCAATGAGTGCATACCATGTATGTCTTTCTGTGATTGGGTTAGCTCACTCAGGATGATATTTTCCAGTTCCAACCATTTGCCTACGAATTTCATAAACTCGTTGTTTTTGATAGCTGAGTAATATTCCATTGTGTAGATGTACCACATTTTCTGTATCCATTCCTCTGTTGAAGGGCATCTGGGTTCTTTCCATTTTCTGGCTATTATAAATAAATTTACCATCAAAACCAAAGCATTTCAAAGAGTATAAGGGACTGATACTAATTATCCTGGGACAAGAGTGAATACCAGAATTGTACCCATACGGTTGCTCAGTTGCAAGGGGAGAAAATTCCAACCCTCTCATCTTCAGCACAACTGGGAAGTGAAACATTAGCAAAACACTGTTCTGGGTCACACACCTCTCCTCGCCCAGGATTGGTGTGATCAGTAGCAGTGGGAGTGACAGAGGTTCTCTCCCTTGAAGAACTTCTCGAGTCCACCGAGATGGCTACTGGAGCTGACACTAAGAGCGGCTGTAAAATAGGACTAGCTTCCTTAAAGAAAGAAAGTCAAGAAAATGAGGAAGATTCGATGGGTCTATGGATCATGGTAAGTTCCACAAAGACTGGGAAGTATACATTCCCTCTTGCTCTCTAGTGCATATCAGAACCATCACCAGCCCCCAAGCCCCATCCTCAACAGCTTCATATGCATGAGTCTGAGAGGAGCTTGAAATCTCCATTGGCAATAGGTCTGCAATTGATGCCGAAGCCAGAGCATCTCCAAACTTTGAGAATCAGCATGCGATGGTAAAACAAACTATTTTCCATCATACTATGGATTCCATCTATACATTGGATTAGCTTGAAGTTAGCTTGAACTAGGTGGAAAGTAACCTACTAATCCTTCTACTATGGGACATAATGACCAGTTCTTATAAACAAGTACAAATAGATACAGATGTATGGACACCATAGCAATAAATGTACACTTACTTTCAATAAGAAAAAAGGCAACACATTGTAATAAATCATTTCTTGTGTATACACAGTATATATACTGTATATATTATATTTATATATATTCTGTATAAACACATAGATACTGTACATATACACATGTGTATACATATATGTATACTGTATATATATACACATGCACTTTATATTTGCTAATTGATTAGAAATGCAAATAAAATGTATATACACACATACAAAAAATACACATTTAACAACCCTTATAGAAAATGCATGTTATTCTCATGTGTGTATTTTTTTATTGGATATTTTAAGTATTTATATTTCAAATGTTATCCCCTCTCCCGGTTCCTCCCTCTCCCATACCCCCTCCCCCTGCTTCTAGGAGGATGCTCCCCTTCCCACCCACTCACTCCCACCTCACTGCCCTGGCATTCCCCTACACTGGGGAAATGAACTTTCACAAGACTAAGGGCTTCTCCTCCTATTGATGCCAGACAATGCAATCCTCTGTTACCTATGGGGCTGGAGCCATGGGTACCTCCCTGTATACTCTGGTTGGTGGTTTAGTCCCTAGAAGCTCTGGGGTGTCTGGTTGGTTGATATTGTTCTTCTTCCTATAGGTTTGCAAACTCCTTCAGCTCCTTCAGTCCTTTCTCTAACTCCTCCATTGAAGTCCCTGTGCTCAGTCCAATGGTGGGCTGCAAGCATCCTCATCTGTATCAGTAAGGCTCTGGCAGAGCATCTCAGGAGACATCCATTGCTCCTGTCAGCAAGCACTTCTTGGCAGCAGCAATAGTGAGTGGGTTTGGTGGCTGCATATGGTATGGATCCCCTGGTAGGGAAGTCTCTGGATGGCCTTTCCTTCAATCTCTGCTCCACAGTTTGTCCCTGTATTTCCTTTAGACAGGAGCAATTCTGGGTTAAAATTTTGAGAAGGGTGGGTAACCCCATCGCCCATACAGGGGCCTTGCCTAACCTCTGGATATGGTCTCTACAGTTTTTCCCTCCCCTTTGTTGGGTAGTTCAGTTAATCTCATCCCTGTTGGGACCTGGGAGCCTCTTGCTTTCCTGACATCTGGGATTTGTTGGTGGCTACACCCATTTCCTCATGTGCATATTCTTCCTACCACATTTTAACTTATTTGGTTTGTCAGTTGCCTTTCCAAGGTTAACAATTCTCATTTTCCATCATTGTCTAAAATCAAAGGAAGAGGAGAAAAAGGGAAATGAATAACCAAGTTGAGAGAAAAGTCACTGTATGGAGAAAACAGCAGATGACTGGAGAGGAAGTAGTCTCTAGAGATCCTGAGATAAAGACTGTAAGTCACTGTATTTACTAAGGTAAGATGAAAGGAAAGAAACCAACTGACCAAGTTTCAATGATTTTAGTGTAGAAATTGTCTTATTTCCTCTTTGAATATTTCTCTCATGTGCTGAGCTATTTAAACTACTTGGTAGATTTTCACCAAATTTTTAATAGGACAAGCTTATGAAGATCAATCCTTCATTAATTCCTGGATTTCAAAAGCTCCCATGATGTAGAAATCTGTAAAAATGAAAGCTGGCTGTAATTTCATGATCAATTGCTCCTTTGTAAAACCTCTCCATACAGACTCCTTAAATTAATTGGAACTGGCATTTTTTACTAAATTGCCACAGAAAATTTACTCTTAAGATCAATTCAACTAAAGACCTAAAACAATATGTACTTGGTATCAGGATGACCCAATTAGTTTTAGAAGAAAACAATTTAACTTTCAAATATCTTCTGAAGGAGATGAAAAGTTTTATATACTAAAGTAAATCACAATATTTACATTACACAGGTTGTTTGTGGAAGATGGCATATGATCCTTGAAATATATACCGAATCATCTAATCCATACGGACACCACCGTGTATCCAAGCATGATCTCACTGTGAATTAGTACAATTAACCTCTTAAGAGGCACCCGTATTTCTGCCCCTGACTCTACAGAAGATTCTTCAAACACCAATATGATTAAATGAAGATTCAATTGTATCATTTCATAGCTTATTGAGGAATTCTTAAACTGGCCAGCACATTTTAGTATGACAATCTGCACTCTTCTGTTACCTTACTATTCATTTAACACGAGGAAGATAAAGTTCGCCACTCCAAAATCTTTCCTTATACTATTTCTCCAGCAGAATCCTATCATGTCAGCTATAACCGTTTGGCTCGGCTAATCTCCTAGGAGTATTTTTTTTATTATCTTTATTTATTTCCAGGCAAACATTCCCCTCCCCCCTCCCCTTCCTTATGGGTGTTCCCCTCCCCACCGTCCCCCCATTGCCGCCCTCCCCCCAACAGTCTAGTTCACTGGGGGTTCAGTCTTAGCAGGACCCAGGGCTTCCCCTTCCACTGGTGCTCTTACTAGGATATTCATTGTGCTACCTATGAGGTCAGAGTCCAGGGTCAGTCCATGTATAGTCTTTAGGTAGTGGCTTAGTCCCTGGAAGCTCTGGTTGCTTGGCATTGTTGTACATATGGGGTCTCGAGCCCTTTCAAGCTCTTCCAGTTCTTTCTCTGATTCCTTCAATGGGGGTCCTATTCTCAGTTCAGTGGTTTGCTGCTGGCATTCGCCTCTGTATTTGCTGTATTCTGGCTGTGTCTCTCAGGAGCGATCTACATCCGGCTCCTGTCGGTCTGCACTTCTTTGCTTCATCCATCTTGTCTAATTGGGTGGCTGTATATGTATGGGCCACATGTGGGGCAGGCTCTGAATGGGTGTTCCTTCAGTCTCTGTTTTAATCTTTGCCTCTCCCTTCCCTGCCAAGGGTATTCTTGTTCCCCTTTTAGAGAAGGAGTGAAGCATTCACATTTTGATCATCCGTCTTGAGTTTCATTTGTTCTAGGGATCTAGGCTAATTCAAGCATTTGGGCTAACAGCCACTTATCAATGAGTGCATACCATGTATGTCTTTCTGTGATTGGGTTAGCTCACTCAGGATGATATTTTCCAGTTCCGACCATTTGCCTACAAATTTCATAAAGTCGTTGTTTTTGATAGCTGAGTAATATTTCATTGTGTAGATGTACCACATTTTCTGTATCCATTCCTCTGTTGAAGGGCATTTGGGTTCTTTCCAGCTTCTGGCTATTATAAATAAGGCTGCGATGAACATAGTGGAGCACGTGTCTTTTTTATATGTTGGGGCATCTTTTGGGTATATGCCCAAGAGAGGTATAGCTGGATCCTCAGGCAGTTCAATGTCCAATTTTCTGAGGAACCTCCAGACTGATTTCCAGAATGGTTGTACCAGTCTGCAACCCCACCAACAATGGAGGAGTATTGAGGAGGAGTATTTAAATGCATGCATGTTCAATGACATGACTAAATGAGTGAATGGCAGGTCTTTGTGACACATGCTTTATCTTCAATAATAGTTTGAAAAGATGTCTACGGTAAATGGCCGCAGACTTGGCCATAGCACATCATCAGTGGGGATGGTCTACGAATATCTGTGTTGAACTTAGGCAATGAGATGTCACTAGTCTGTAGTCTCTGAAGTTTCCTCCCTAGATTAGTTGTCTAGATTTGGTTATGTCTTGAAATGTATCTAAGATCCAAAACAGTTTAAACTATGCACTGTATCTTATATTTAGTGCCATATTAGAAAAAATTCAATAGTCTGGGATGACAAAAAATAGTCTGAAAACATGAGAGATTCTCTCCTGTAGGTTGCTTTGTCCAAGACATCCATAGTGGGCCTTACTGCACATAAGATATACAGCAATACTAGAGAATGGAGAAAGTGGACAGACAGTATAACATGTAAATAGGAAGAGGTAAGGCAAAGTAGGAAAGGCTCAATGCATAATATTTGCTTGGAGCCAATTTGTTTGATTTTTTTTTGTTCAACTATTAATATTAAAAGAGTAAACAAAGAGGAAAGGGCAAAAGTAATAAAACAGACCGATTTCACCAAAAGAATACAATGTTACTACCAAATAGTAACACTGTGTAGACTGTGACAAAACAGGGCTGTCATTCCACTGGTGTCCACGTGTACCTTAAAGATTCAGATGATTCGAAACAGGGAGAGAACAGGTGGAAATATTCTGGTTCACTGGTTTTGCTGACATCTAGTGGTAATGCAATAAGTGGGCAGCGGGGACTGAGGCAAGGAAGACTTTCATGGTGGTCTTTCTATTAGGAAAGGAAAGAAATGTAGTTCTGCTGAGAGAAGGTTGGTGCTGGCATAGGGCTCGGGATTTAGATGAACTCTCCAAAGGAAAAGTGACTGCAGATGATGTCAATAGTGCATGTTAATAAGCCCAATCAACAATGAGGAGAGTTTCTTCCTTTGGAGTCTTGCTGAGCGCCTAAGCCTCCAAGTTACCCTTTCATTTTAGATATGCCATCTCTCTTTAAAACCAACTGAACTGTCCATCTCTTTACTAGTTGTCTGCTTTGTTTGTATGTTCTTGGCAGCCTGACTTAACAAAAGCTCTGTTTCCTGAAGAAATGTGATCAATGTGCCGTCGTCACTGGCCAAGAGAATACGTGGGTCAGGTAACGAGGAAAAGATGCCCAGGAGAACAATGTGGACACCATACCATGAGGTTGAGATGGTCTGAATTTGTCCCTGGGTGAACATGAGGCTAGGAATCTGTTCTTAATTGGACATGTAACAAGCAAAATGTCCAGTGCAAAAGAGATTAGAAAATTGGCAGGCCAGGGCCCTGCGCTCAAATGGAAACAAGGTCAGGAAGGTGAAATACATTGCTGGATTCATGTCTCCCATAGCTTGTTCCAAAAGGGTTATGGCATGTCCAAGAACTAGACTGTATGACTGTCTGTGGGAAGTAAGGATTTGAGGGGCACAAGGAGATGAGAAGAGTTGAGGAGGACAACAAATGACAAACTGGACAAAGGGGAACATGAGATTCCCATAATATAATATGGGATTCAATAGGGATTGAGTTGGATATGAAATAAGAAAGAGGAACAAAACGGATAGGTCCACAAAGAGCTTTTTGTGATATCTGTATGCTTTATCTTCTGATGGAGAAAACAGCTTTACTAGAGAAGGAGCTTAGCTTAAGCAATGAATACTAGAGGTGAGTAGCTTCATTTTGCCACATAATATTGTATGCATTAAGCCAGGGGGTTGGAAGGTAAAAATTGAGGAGGACAAAGGGATCCCAAGGCGATTGCTACAGTCACTAAGAAAGTGACAGTTTTTATACTTCAGCAAAACAGTTGTGTGTTTATAAGCTGTAGAGCAGGTCACATGCTACTCATTTTATGATAGAATAAGTGAAACTTCATAACGAGCCAGGAGCAGTCATCTTCAGGAAAGAGGCAGCTGCTGATGCTACACGTCTTTAATTCCAGCAGAGGAGGCAGACACAGGTGGGTCTCTGGGTTAGAGGCCAGCCTGGTCTACAGAGTGAGTTCCAGGCCAACAGGGCTACATAAAAACCAAAACCAAACCAAAGCCAAATGAAATCAAAGCAAACAACAACCCAGTCCAAAATAAAGAAACCAAACCAATTATAACAAGGAGACTAGAACACAGTCCACCATAGCCTTGAAATCATCCTTAGATTGCTATTGAATCTCATACCAAAATGCTCCAAACACCATCCCATATCCACTGCTGTTCTTGCTTCCTACTCCAAAGCTTATCTTGCTTTTCTAATTACTTCAATACCAACACAAAGGCAGATTCACAGGATGACCATACATAGTGCTTAACTATGTCCCTTAGCAAAGTTTGACCCAATAAAGTCTTATGGACTTTATTTTTAAGGTCTTAGAGTCACAATGGATCACCCACTAAAGGGAAAATGTAAATAAGGAAGATTAAAAGAAAACTGACTGAAGCCAGACTAGACTTCCTCATTCATTCATTCGTTCATGTGCAGGGTAGTGTTGACTGACACTGCTCGTGCTGCTGTGGATGGGGCTGAAATCTCAAGCTGGAACACAGATGGATACAGTGAAGACTCTGGTTATGAGACCTAGTTTCATCCTTTTCCAAAAAGGGATCATCTTACTGTGTTATCACATTCTGTGAGGTGCTAGATGTGAATTCCTCACTGTTCTAGCTTGCCCTTCCATGGGTGTGACAAAACACCATGACCAGAAGCAACCTGGGGAGAACAGGGTCTCTTTAGGTTATATATCCCGAGTCACACTCTATCACGACAAGTTAAGGCAGGAACTGAAGCAAATCTGGAACCTGGAGGCAGGAACTGAAGTCGTGACCACAGAGAAGTGATGCTGCACCAGTCATCTTTCTAGGACTGCCTCAGGCGGACCTCCACACCCCAGGGCTGTCATTCCAGGGATGGTACCACCCACAGGAAGTGAGACCGTAACTACATAAATATTTTTGGTGTAGTGTGTCCTGAGATATTCCCATGCAGGATCTCTTTTAGTCCCTCAAAAGCCAGATACAGCATGAAGCTAGTTCTGTCTTCTTCACAGATAGAAAATGAAGTCACTAAACTACTCCCCAGATTTCATTGCCACCTCCACATCAATCACCCATCAAGAAAATGCCCCACAACCTTGCCTACAAGATGAATCTAATAGGGGCATTTTCTTAAGAGACATTTCTGTTCTCGAATGTCTATCATATTCTCAGTATGTATACAATTGTTGTATTTGATATATGAAAAAATACAATGTTAAATACACATCTGATGAACTCATCATATAAACAGTATTCAAAAGAGATTTCAATTTAAAGTCTTTCTGATATCCTTACTTTTATTATTGTAGCTTACAATTCATCTCTATTAAACACTTAATAACTGGATACTATAACTTCTCTGCTGTCATTTCTATATAATACCAGAGAAAGATGGTTATACGTCTGTATTTCACTGCATATTCCTCCACAAATGTAACATACCTAATTTAGAAAAATAGAAAGAGATGTTACAAACAAATGTGTGTAGGGCACCTGCCTGGACTCTGTCTGTTTTCTTCTTGATGTCTTCTGTCCTGTTCCCCCTCCTTACATTCAGGCTCTCCCCCTCCCATGGTGACAGCAGATATGGGATCTGCCCCCCTGGTGTCTTGATTACACAGTAGTACGAGCCCCATGGTTTTCTCTTTCAGTATAATCTCAGCCTTCTGTGTGTGTATCACCACCAGGCACCTTGTAATTTTAGTGCCCACTATAAAGATCCCCAACCCGATTTAAAAAGAACCACACTGAGATTTGGTGGGTTGGGACTGATGTCATCTTTAAATGTTATCCTCTTGGTTTGGTCTCATGAGAGTTTTCCATATCGATGTAGGAGGTGATAGCGCCTGCAGCTGGCACAGGTGTCACTGTGATGTGTCGCTGGTATGAGATGGCAATGGAATTGGGGAAATTTCCACAATGGCTTTGCAACTTCAGTTCCTCACTGTATTAGTTGGACAGAACCAGCTCCGTCTGTCTTTTGAGGGATTAAATGATGCTACATGAGACTTTCTCAAGACAAGGTTCTCCAAAATATTTATGTAATTACTGTACTTTGATGAGCTACTATATAACATGTAATCATCAACGAACTTGTTTTAATTCACCATGAAAATTATTATTGAATGACAATGTATTTAAAGGGCCTTTCTCTACCCATTTTTGCTTCTTTCTTAATAAACATTCATGATTTGAATGTGTATGTGTTTGTGCACATGACTGTGTGCCTTATGTGTGTTATGTATATGCACACAAGGAGGGGCCAAACTCCTATCTTTCCTCAAGGATGATGCAAATGTGTTTTGTTTAAGTTGCAAACAGGTATTCTCACTGACCCAGAGCTCACCAAGTAAGCTAGCCTGTGTGTCTGGTCCACCAACTCCCAGGCGTCTGCTCGTCTCTACCTCCCTAGCTCATGACTGTATTTATTTATTTTTTTAATTAAATTTTCCTTTAAATGTGGTTTCTTGGGATCAACCCTGGGCCCTCATGCTTTGTGGGCCATCTCCTCAGCTGACATTTCACATCATAAAGTTTATATGTTGAGTTCCCTCAGATAGATATTGGTTGAACTATCTGAACTGCTGCTGAGAATGATTCTTTAGATTGTTGAGGTTTCTTTTTCCTCCATCTACTTTTTAATAAAGAGCTGGGTCTTTAGTCCCGCTTTAACTGCTACTCGCTGGCTGCTATTGCATCTTTCTGAGGTTTTAGCTCTTGTAACATAAGCATGACCCTCCTCCATCCTCCAGCCATGTGTTTATCAATCACCATATTAAATATTGGGGCATCGTCAGAGGAAAAAAACCTGATTCTCATGAAGCTGACATAGTGGTGAGGAAGACACAAATTGTAAAAAAGAACAATAACTTGATCACACTTATCCTTAAAGAGAAATATTAATTAAAGTGTGTCCATCGGAGCTCTAGGAGCCCGAGGACTATATGACCAATAGGATTCTGCTTTCCACATCACAAAAATGAATATGAGGATAAAATGACGGAAGTGAGGGCCAATAGTAGAGAACACTGGGAAGGTACTTGAGACGGAAGGCATTCTGTGTACTTGGGAGCAGTGAAGGGAAGACAGGGGCAATGATTAGCTGTGGCTCAAGAGAACAACAAAAATTCAAATGATAAGACAGGTGAAAATTAAATGAGTGACCAGTGAAGACCCACAAGTGTGGATAATAAAAAGTTCCTAGAAAAATTCAAGGTTTCCAACTAGAAGAAGGGTGTCCCTATGCATTTCTGAAGCTAGGCATCAGTTATTCTCTATTCCCCTTCAACTGAGAGGTTTAGGTATTTGACAGCCAGGATTTCCTAGATGCTTAGTTGACTTCACTGTCAGTATTAATATATATTCATATAACCATATCTATCTATCATCTATCTATCCATCCATCCATCCATCCATCCATCCATCCATCCATCCATCAAATGCTTTAACCTGTCTAGCATTTCCTGATTCTGAATCTATCAGGCTTATCTTTCCACCCACGGGATTCACTCCTGTGTTGTAGGAATGTACTATCGAGACATTAATGGGTAAGCATGATAGTTGCTAGTCAGGCAACTTCCTTACTCAGAAATTTCCAGTGTAATGACTGCAGGTGCAACACTTAACTTCTCCAACTGTTTCAACTGTGATTCATTAGCCTTACTATTGTGTATGTATGTATGATTAGTGTGTGATCACAGATATGTGCCTGCCACATCATGTGTGTGGCAGTCAGAGGACAACTTTGGGAGTCAGGACTCTGGTCTCATCGTGAGGTATGGGCATCCACATCAAGTCCCAGAGCTTGTGTAGGACTCCTCACTGGTCCACCACATTTGTCCCCTTTCAACATTTAGATTCAGAATGTTGTGCTTTCAATTTAGACTTTGCTTTTATATAGGATGATTTATGAAATATTCAAGTTTCATTGTGAAAAATAAGCATGGGAGAAACTTAGTAAAAGGGTGTGTTTGATCCTTCCCTAGGAGCACTGAAACAAGAGGATCTTTCTATTGATGAGTAACATCACGAGCAGATGGCAATCACGTGAGGATGACTTTTGTGTGTTACTTCAGTTTTGGCCATTTTCAGAAAGAGTACAATTTTAAAAATTAAATAATGACTTGAGTTATGGTATTGCCCTGATTAAACATCAAAATACATGTTGGATGGCTCTTTGCAAAATTCACTTGTGATAATAATTTGCTAAATGCTTAATGTGAAAAACTTCTTATAGTAGTGTTATTATCTCAACAATAGCATAATTCACAGAAGTACAATCTGGAATTTCCTAAAGGTTGCTACAAACTATTTTGTTTCCCAACTAAGATCTCTTTTAAAATTTCCTATTAAAAATTCGTAAAAATTCATGACTGAAACTTCAATAGTTTACACAGTAAGCTTTCCAAAACCCTTTTAGAATTAAAGCTTTGTTATGGTTAAAGTGGAAGAAAAATAACAGGAGAGTCCTTCTATGTATAGAAAGCAAAGAATAAGGAAGAACTTGAAGGACTAATTGGGTTTGCAAAAAGAAGTGCGATTAGGGAACCGGCAGTAGGCTTTCGGAAAATACGTTCCGTAGGCACGTTTAAAGATCAGTGCATAGCATGAGATGGTTAATGAAGTGAGCACACCCAGGGATAGGAGCAGGAATCCGCCAAGGCACCAAAGACACCTGGTCCTAAAAGCCAGGTAAACAAGAAAGCATGGAAATACCTTCTGGGAAGGGAGTGGGAACCAATGAGAGATGGAGTGGGGCGGAGACAGGATGATGCAGGGCAAACGTGAGCAGCATGTGAACATGTGTAAGTGTCAGGACAACACCCGTTACCTCATAGGCTTATGTAAAAAATTTAAAACTGCGCAGGGTGCATTTGTGTATTGAGGAATACATGTGTACATAGCAACAATCAAAGGGGAAAAAAGAAGTATCTTAAGGTGGGATAAGGTTTATGTACATCAGTAAATTAACAGGTAAGCACCAATCCAGGTATTTAATAGGCATAAGAATGGAAAAGTATTTATATGCTTAAAAGTGGAGCTGCTGCTTCCCTGTGTAAAGCTCTCCGCCTCTGCTCTAGGTCCAGGCCTGCCTGCTTCACAACGGTATGGCTGTGGATCAATTCTCTGAAACTAAGCAGGCCCCAATTTAATGTTTTTTGTTGTTTGATTGTTTGTTTAAGAGTTGTCTTGGTCACTGGGTCTTTTCAAAGTAATAAAACACTGACTAAAATGCATACCTGCTAGGTGCTTTAAAGTATGAACTAACATACTTGAGTCAAATCAAATTTGCTTCTATGTATCCAAAGCATGTATTTATAATGTATTTTATCTTATTACATGGCTTTTCTAAACTACCATTTTTTGATCTTGAAGAAGGGATTCTAATTTGACTTTCATCCTTTTGGAAGACACACAGGTCCAGGGGGGATACTTGAGCTGTAACAGACATCACTCTGAGATTCATGAACCAAACTTCAAAAAGATGATCTAAGTGGCATCATCACAAGCACGGACATATACTTCAAAATTTCAAAAGCATAAATTATATGAATATAATACTACACTATAGTTGATGCCATAATTTGAAACCTACTGTCCGCACATTTATCGGAACTAAGACAATGAGCTGAAATTTGGAAAAACAAACAATATTTTAAATGACATTAAAGTGATAGAAAATATAAATGCGGGAAAACATCTAAGACTCAATATCAACTTTTAGATTTACAGTCCAGGACCTATAATCCAAAGTCTCTAACTCTCCTCTAAAGACTGTGGACACCAACATTTAACTCTCTTTGAACCAGTTTTATAAACTTTAAAGTGAAACTTTAGCAAAACTGTAGTAAAAAAAAATCACTATAATTCTTTTCTTCAGAGAGAAAATCAGTGGGTCTAAACTAGAGGGAAATGACAGTGTACTCAGACATCATCTTCTAATCACCAAAATGCAGCCAATATAAATTCCTCCAACTCTGTCTGCCCAGTCACGACTGAATGATATTTTCCAAATCACTCATATCATTAACAACCAAACTAAAAGCACATAATTGCTCGAGAGAGTAGATTTCTCATAAAAGGACAATCCACTCACTGACATTTGAAAGCATCTTAAAAAAGTCTCCAATCACAGATCACATACATTTCATTTAAATATTTATTTTCAAGTTAAGGGATTGTTTTTATTCATTCAATCTGTGGGTATAAACACCCTAAGGGGGAATGAAAAAAAAATACTCCTTTTCAGCAAGTTGCCAAGGAACTGATATGAGAGACATAGTATAAATTTTCTTGGATAAAAATAATAAAAATTCAAGCAGAACCTCCTTTCAGTAAATTTTGTTTTCCAGATTCAGTTCTAGCATGAAACATTACTGGTAGTTTAACAATACAGTAGGTAATGATGTTACTCAAAAGGAGGAAACCTCCCCACTCTTAATACAGAATTATCTAAAGAAGGGATAGTTTCAATGTATGTGCTTTTCCCAAAGTATGATCTCTTCCCCAATACACAACAATCACTCCCTAAAGACTTTTCTTTTTTCTACTTTAACATCTCTGTCCATCTTCTCGGTCTGGTCCATCCCAGCCCTCAAGGGAGATACAGTCCTTAGCTTGGGTTTCAAAGCCTCATGGGCCTCTGATTCTTTTGCAGTCTCTCCTTCGACTTACTCATCTGGCTTTACTGCTCTAAATATACCCTTGTACTTGCCTTAGAACTTTGAAATTTCCAGTTGCCCTATTGACATCTAGCTCTTTATTTTTTTTTAGCTCTGTAACCCGTGTTTTTAATTGCATTTTTAATTTACATTTTAAATGTTCCCCTTCAGAAACCTGCTATCCCACGTCCCCTGCTTCTATGAGGGTACTCCCTCACCCACCCACACACTCCCTCCCACGTCCCCACCCTGACATTTCCCTTTCAGTAGTTGGCATGCTCTTGGAGATCACAAACGTCTTCCACTCACAGATGCATGGCATACCTAACCTGGCTAACATAGCCTCTACTTTCTACGTCATCGCCTTCTGAAGATGACGTCACAATGTTAACTTCTTCACAGAATTTTATGAATAGGGGCCCATACTGCCTTTAATCCTAGTACTCAAGAGGCACCTCTTTGAGTTTGATGCTAGTCTAGTCTACAAAGTGAGTCCCAGGGAAGACAAGCCTACATAGAGAAACCGAGTCTCAAATAAAAAATACATTTTAAGCTGAGTCATAACATTCTTAGATTCTGTACATAAAGATCTCCTGATAGAAATATTGACTTGTCTGCCTCTCTGATATAATACCTAAGGATATAAAGGGAAAGAGAACACACGCTGTAAAGGGGAGACACCGCGTCACTGACAGATGCAGAAGTTGCTCAGATATACTGAGTTTGGCTTTATCATCTTAATTTTTCCAGGCTTAAAACTTTGTTTGCAAAACAGAGGATTGATTTAAAATTAAGTTAAAAATTATTTGCCAGTTTTAAAAGTCAAATATTGATATCATATCAAGCTCCGTTACAGGATTCTGGTGCATCTGTAGATGTTGTGCTTAAACTAGACTATCTTTTAATGCCTCATTTTAAGTCTTTCCAAATTACATTTAAAAGCAGGGAAAAGACTGAGTATTATAAAATTTCTTAAAATGATGCTGATTCCTTCCCACAAGAAGGAATATATATTTCTAACTATTTACATAGCCCTCAAACTAAAAACATTCCAATAGGATTAAGAAAAATTCATTTTTGACCAAACATTTAAAGACACAAGCTGTCACTATTTTTCAAGTGACATAATTTTTTTTCTTGCACTTTCCAGTGAACTAAATTCAAAACGAGATTCTTGTGGGAGAAATAACAAAATTTCAGAAGCATAATATGCCACAAAAATACCAATTTTTAAAAAATGTAGTGATTTTTTTTCTTTTAAAAATTTTCAAGGAACCTGAAGTCAAAATCAGTTTCCTTTTCTTTGCCTTTGACAGTACTTGTGACTGAACATCAGGTCTCACCTGTGCTAGTCAAGTGCTGTACCACTGAGGCACACCTCTGGCCCGAGTAGTGATTTTTAATAATAGTCACACATATGCACCAATACTGGGGTGTAAAGTAAGTCGCTGTCAGGATTTACTACATAATGATATTGAAAACTAGCTCAGAAGATACAGCAAACACACCATTTTCAAAGAAAGAAAACATAAGCAGAAAGGTATGGAACTGAACATCTATTTCCTAAAGTGCCCTGACAACAGTCCTTTCATGCTCTATGAAAATAATCATGGAGCTAATCTGATATTTCATGGCAGAACCCACAATAGCAGGGAAGAGAACACCTTAATTCCAAATATTTCTTATAGAAAAACTTGTGAAAATAAAAAATATATTGAGGTGAAGTTGAAGTATTTAACTGTTAACTTTCTCACAGTGGTAACAGAGCAAAGACACAGAAGTATATAGTATACTACATGTTTTGCATCATGCATTATGCCAGAAATGGGTGTCATGAGCCTAGGTTCACCAGGCATACACACACAACAGCATCCATGTAAGAAATGCACTTAACGGTTGCATCAGTTTCCGCCAACTTATTATTTCCATTCTCTAATAATCCTGGCCATCGCTAACTTTTGTTGTTTGGTTGTGTGTTTGGGTGGTTGGTTTGGTTTGGTTTGTTTAATAGAGAAGGAATTAATATCACACAGGCATATTAGCTATATTTTCCACAGATATAATTTCTGTCCATATTTAGATTTACTACTTGATATTATTTAACACACTAAAGTCAACAATAGTTATTTTTTAGAAAGCAGTATTTTGTTTCCCAAGGGATAAGCAAAAGAATATGCTAATTGTTGTTGCTGTTCTTATTGATCCCTGAGAGGGGACCCATCTGTAAATCTGGTAGAAACAGACATCTTATCCCACACCAACCAACTGTATACTTTTTTGCTGTCTAAACACATGAGTCACTATAATGATAGTGCTGGATAAGCTCATTTTGGACTGATTACAACCAAAGCTAAATGGTATGAAACAGGCATTCCTTAGACTTGTTACAGCATATACTTGGCCTCACTCTTAGGCATTTACAGCCTGGTATACATTCATATCTTCCAGAAAGCAGGCCATTGAGGCCAAAATGTAAACTCCTAAAATGTCAAGTTGGCATGGTTCATGAGCAATACATTACTGTAAAGACTTTAAAAAAAGAGTCTAATATTTTTATTATAAACTATGCATCAGACAAAGAGCTGGATGCTTTCCTGATGAGATCTCATGTAAACTCTGTGGTGAACTTGAAGGAAACAATTGGAAAACTCCATTAAAGGCCAATGAAATTAGCTGAAGGAAAATGTAAGGCAGAACCCCTCCCTGGATGTGATGTTTTAAGTGACAAGGGAAGGATGTATCATGAGGCTAAAACTGGAAAGAGGAAGCCAACCTCCACTCAAGGCTCCTTGACCATCGAAGAACTGAAATTTCACATCAGCAAAGACAGCAAACGTGGACATCGTGGAAAAACTACTGCCACTCACCATAGTGCATGTAACAGTTTCCTTTGGTAGGATCCAGCTCAATAGCCTTCAAGAAGAACTTTTCAGCCTCACTCTTACGACCCTTGAAAAATAGAGAAAATGGATGATTCAGTGAAGGAATCACGATGGACTGTTATTTTAACCATTGGGCACAAATGAAATATGCTAATGTCTACGGATAAACACCAATGGGGAAAATCACCTATTTTTAATCTAAATGAGGGTGAGCAAGGAGAATTGGCTGAAAGTGAAGACTGACATCAGGACCTGGGGACATCAAGAAGAGAAGAAGAAGATTTTGAGTCTGTCGAAGTGATCAAAGATGGTGCTGGGGAACTGACAGTGTTTTTTTAAAGTTTCATAGAAATAACAAGGGAAAACTGGGCTTACTTAAAAAAAATCACTGCTATTTTCTGTTTACTTTAAATGTGATTAGTGCATGTGTGTGTGTATATATGTAGATGTATGGCAAGGTCAGAAGACCGTCTCAGATGTTAGATTTTATGTACTCTCATTTCATATGAATGAGAGTATTGCCTGTGTGTGTACCATGTACAGGCCTGGTGTCTGCAGAGACCAGAAGAGAGTGTTGAGTCTCCTGGAACAGAAGTTTATATTATCTGCCATGTTGGTTCTAGAAACAGAACCTCAGTTCTCTGAAAGAATAGTAAGTGCCATTAACTGCCTCTCCAGGCCCCAGCCTTCATACTCAGAGTTGAGCTCAATAACTTGCAAGGAGTTTAGCAACTGATCTACTGCCAAGTTCTTTCACTTAGTGTTTTATTTTCTTTATTATTTTGTCTTAAGAAAGAATTCCCTCAGCTCACACCATAGCCATCACTGCCAACAGGAGTTATACACTGGGATTGAAAATGTAGTATAGCTCCTACCCTCCAGTTCCATTCTGCTTGTCTTAAACTAATTTCACGCAGAGGCAGACGAGGTAGGAATGGGTTTGACACAGAAATTCTAAATCCAGAAAAAGGATCTGCTCATTCTTTCTAAGACTGGAGTAAAGTGGGTTGAGCAGAAGTGTGTCTATAAGTGAATATTCAGGACACTATTAGAACCCGAGGGAAACACTTAAGTGAGAAAACAGCAAGGTGGACCAGACGTCATAGACCTGTAATTCTATGAGTTTTCCTGCAGTCAAAAGGCTGAAGCTGGAGGATCCCAAGTTCCACAAGCCAGCCTGGGCTACCATGGGTAGCTCATGGCTAACCTGGCAAAGTATAGACTGTCTCAAAAATAATATATTATAA
Source organism: Rattus norvegicus (assembly GCF_021556685.1). NCBI lineage: Eukaryota > Metazoa > Chordata > Mammalia > Rodentia > Muridae > Rattus > Rattus norvegicus. Next base: position 50,195,611 of record NC_141540.1, read on the forward strand.
AAGGAGGCAAGTAGATATAGATCCATGGTCCACTGCAAGGCTCTAGGTTCAATTTCAATCACATGTGCTTATATGCACACACATATGCACACACACTTGCCCACACACATGCAAAAGTAGAGAAACACAGAGTTCTGGTCTGTACCGAGGAAGAACTCTTCGCCATGGCCATTCTTGTCTCAGATCCTTCAAACACTGTACTCTAGGCAAAGTTCACCCCAATCAGCTTAGTGATTCTGAATGTTAAACAGGGCAAGGTTTAAATGAGAGAACACAAATAGAATGAATGACAGGGTATAAAAGGTTCAAGTGTTCACTTTGGGGTGCAGAGGGAAGAAACATTAGTCCCAAGTGATGAAGGCAACAGCCGTTCGCTCAGACTGCTCCCCTTTATCTCTGACAAATGGTCCTTTGCAGATGCAATCACTATGTACTTCCAATGAGGAAACAACGTCACAACTTGGGAAGTTTCCAACAATTATTTCTCATCGCTGCTATCCTTGAGAACGGAAATACTGCTAACCTGGGCCTTAATTAGAAACTAACTTCCCTTCTTAGCCTTCCTTTTAAGCAAATAGTGAGGGACAGGACAGAAAAACAACAATACAGAGAAATGTGTTCTTGAAATAAATTCTGTTTTCTTGGAATAAGATAATCCAGGCAGGTTCTGAAGCAATGCAGTCTTTCTGAGGTGACTGCTTCTTCACAATGATCCACAGTAACAAATGAGGGGCCAGGGTAGGAGAGAAGAGTAAGAAGACATTTCCCAGAGTTGTCCCTGGTCTGGCATGGTGGAATGAAGATCTAATATGAACTCATAGTGACAGCAAGGTCCAGGCTCTGTTCAGACACCATTGACTACAGTAAACATCTACATGCTCCTAGTTTACATCCTACCACATACCTCACACGATGATTAATCTTCTGTCACATGTATCTTTTAAACTGTGGGCCACTTTCCAAAGTGAAATGTGTGAAATTCGCATGTTACTCTGAATCTATACAGCTTTGTTGTGGTTTGCCTTGGAGTTCTCTCTGAATTTGTAAAATAAAGACAAGAGCTCTAGATTTGGGCAGAGGGAGGAGTCGGGAGCAAGAGGGAAGGAGTCAGGAGAGGGGAGGAGTCAGGAGGGGGAGGAGTCAGGAGGGGAGGAGTCAGAAGGGGGAGAGGTCAGGAGGGGGAGGAGTCGGGGGAGGAGAGAGGAGAAGCGAGGAGAGAGTTGTCATGGGAGAAGGAGAAGCTGGAGACCTGGCAAATAAAAGGTGCAAGGGATGAGGGATTTGGGAGCTAGGAATAGGACAGTGTAGGGTGGATCTGCCCAATCTAGACGCTAGATTGTTTTCATATTAATTGAGTTGCGTTTTCTTTGTACTGGCTGATTCGGGTTGGAGAGGAAACTGCAACAAACTGCAACAGAGCTTTACCTGACTTCTCTGCAGCGGCTTTGGCTTTACTCATTCACTCTTTAAAAAGAGAAGCCATAGTCACTACACCCTTCATTCACTCGCTGTCCTTATCCTATGGATTTGCCTTTGGCCTTTATACCTATAACTAGTGGCAACCTAGTACTCATAAAACGGACTCCAACGTTCTTTCACTCTTTCACTTTGCACCTCAAAAACTTCTCAGGTATGAGCTTCAAAACAGAAAAAGGAGCGTGAGTAATTTCATATCTAAGTGTCTGTGTCCTTCCCTAAGATAATGCAGCAATTTTACCATGTTAGAGTTCCTTCACTAATTCACTAGCTATGAAGAATCTGGCAGCCTGGTGTCTAGAGTAGAACAGATTCTAGGCAAGCAGAACAATTGCACAACTTTTTATCTATATGACTCATCGGAAAACCATCCTGTCTTTGAGCAGCACTTAGCCCTATTACAGAAAGGTGGGGTACAGAGGAAACATTCTTCGTGATACTGCTATCATGGCTGTATTCAATAGCCATTCGTCCAAATTCATAAAGTGTATAGCACAAAGGGAGACGTATCAAATAACCACCTCATTCATTTATGGCAAATGCGCTCTACCAATGCCAGCCAGGTAATTAATTATAAGGAAGAATTATTTGTAGGAAGAAAATTTCATGGAAACGCTGTTATTGCTGACTAGTATTGCTTCTATTTTAAAAATAAAAGTTCCTAATTTTTTTAAAGTAAAAGTAAGTAAAAGTGAGGGATTTTTAACATCGCACTATTATGATACATGTCATACAAAGTGATAATATTACCTAGGTAGATTAGAAACGTGTGGCCAATGTCGCCTGTTATTTATATATGCGCCCACACACAAGTAATAGAGTGCTGCTATGAATAAAAGAACATGATTTGCTGTATGCACAGCTTCAAAGCGCGTGTTCATTCTTTAGATCACCAGGAAAATAACATTCAGAGAATTTATAGAAGGGGTTAATAAAAGTTATCAGTGGTAAAGTGGCCACAAAATTGGTATATGTGATTTTTTTTTAAAAAAGGCTTTGAACTTTTTTCCATTTAAGGTTTTAGGACAAAAAGGACGAAACTAGATCATGTATCAATGTCATCATAAAATGAGAGGTAAAGTCCTCATGTATCATTCCTGGTGAAACCACAGAAGGAAGCTATAAAAGTGTACATCAGTACTCAGGGGACAGTGGTTTGCGGTGGGACTCAGTTATTAAAGAAAGCTGAGACCCATAATCTCCAATATAAGAGGATCCTGGAGATCTCTCTTTTGGGGGAAAATACTGCACTTTTACCAAAAAAAAAACAAAAACAAAAAAAAAAAACCAAAAAAAAAAAAAAAAAAAAAACCTCTCTGCTTTGGTTACTATTCAATGAAACACCAAACAACGAACACCAAGAAAAGAAATGCCTCATAAAGATATCTAAACTTGAGAATCAATCATCTGTCAGGCAGATGCAACACTGAGCCCTCAAAAAAGACTTTCAGTAATATTGCATATACTCAAATTTACTATTTCAACTATTATTTGTTTGGGGCAATGGGAGTTTTAAAATATGGGGAAAAATAAATTTTGGAGGCTTGGAATATAGCTCATCTGATAATGTGCCGATTATGAGTAAGACCCTGGGTTTAACCACGGTTATATACAGACCAGGTATGGTGGTACATGCCTGGAATCCCAGCTCTCGGGAGGTGGAAGCAAGGGAATCCTGAGTAGGGACCATCCTGGGCTACATAGCAAGGTCTAGTCCAGCCTGGGATACATAAGAAGCCTGATGAAAGAAAGAAAGAAAGAAAGAAAGAAAGAAAGAAAGAAAGAAAGAAAGAAAGAAAGAAAGAAACGAAAGAAGAAAACAAATTCTCAAAAACCAAGAAAACAGGACTGTGATAAGTATTGCCCACAAGAACAACAGTACCCACCAACCAGAGCTCCCAAGGACTGAATCACTATCCAAAGAGTACACGTGGACAGACCCATGGCTCCAGCTGCATATGTAGCAGAGGATGGCCTTGTTGGGCACCAATGGGAGAAGAAGCCCTTGGTCCTGCCAAGGCTGGACCCCCCCCCTAGTGTAAGGGTGGGAAAGCTGGGAAGGGTGAGTGAGTGGGGAGGGGGAACACCCTTAATGAAGAAGGGGGATGGGGATGGGATAGGGAGCTTATGGACAGGAAACCGGGAAAGGGAATAACATTTGAAATGGAAATGGAAATATCCAATTAAAGAAATAAAAATAAAAGCACACACAAACAGGGCTGTTTAAGTTCACGAGAAAAAACAAGCGCAGCATTCCACACACCCACACCTTGTCCTCCCTGATCAGACAGCATCTGTTTGTGAGCAATGAACCAAATCCAGGTAAGCTACTCTTTTTTTTTTTTTTTCTATTTTTTTTTTCTTGGCTCACAACCATCTGTAATGGGAGTAAGCTACTCTTGAGTTAAGTTTCAGCAGCATATTCCACAGCACGGCACGAGCTCCCAGCTGCTTTATTTCCTTTGCCTAATACACTGGTGCTGATGCTGCAGTGGCTGGTCAGAAACAAGCTGCCTGCTGGGTGGGTGCAAAGCCGGTAGCATCTCTTTCAAAGGGTAACCAATGCTTTTCAACTACAGAATGTGCAGCCATCATAAAAGAGACCTGTGTTTTTACATTCATGCACAATAATTCCAGGGCCTTTTGCTTGAGTACTCGGAAAACTGTATGCAATGTTAGAACCACACTATCACATCCGACTTTAGTTTGAACTATTTAATTTTTCTAAAGAAAGTTTAGTCAGTCTGAGAAGTGGTTTCTAATCCTTATGACGATACCTATGATTCATCAAGTATATGTATGTACACATGAGAGAAAGTAGAGGCAAAGACAAAAAACAAACAAAAACAAAACAAAACAAAACAAACAAACAAACAAACCCCACCACTTAAGGGCAGTGTTACTCAACCTTTAGGTTGCAACCCCTTTGGGGCCCAATGACGCTTTCACAGGGATTACATAAGTCCATAGGAAAACATAGATATTTATATTGTGACTCCTAACAGTAGCAAAATTACAGTTACAAAGTAGGAATGAAAATGATTTCGTGGTCAGGGTCACCATAATACGAGGAATGCATTAAAGGGTCTCAGCATTAGGAAGGTTAAGAACCACTGCCCTATGGGAACAAAATAGACCTTCATATAATACTTCACTAAAATATAGTCAACTGCAGTAAAATCTTCCTGGGAAGCAATCTCCTAGACCTCGCAAGGCTTTAAATCAGAGCTCTCTTCCAGCAGGTCAGTTATATTTACAGGCATTTGTTCTAGGGGAACAGATGCCAATGCGTGCAGTCCCTCGGTGTTTTCCTCGCAGCCCTGTTTACAAGAAACTCAGTGTCTACCACCGTGGACTTGAATACAGTGTTCCAATAAGAATGATTTCATTGAAAAAAATCTTTAAGACAGGGAAGTTTCTGTTGCTTTTCTGCTAGATGTTACAGACAGGGTTGTAAAGTGTAGTTTCTGATCTCATTGTAGTTTCAGCATTATACCGTCTCTACCACTGAGTGACTTTCAGTTGTGAATTCAACAGCAGGTTGTACCCAAGGCTTAGGCCATTCGTATTTCAAGGACAATGAAGGAGAAAGTACTCAGGGCTATAAAACATTAGTGCTTTGTTAGTGGTCAAGCCATGTGGCCATAAACACAATCTGTCTTAAGCGGGAAAAGGGAAGCATTCATAGAGTCTATAGGAATGAGTGTCTTGGTAACCAACACTAAGGCTGTACACCCTTGAGCAGTTCTCAGTCTAGTTGTGTTCTAGTAGCTCTCAGTCTAATCTACACAGTCCACAGAAAACTCAGAATTTAGTTAGTTTTGAGTATGTTGTTGAAAAAACATTCAAGCCAATGGGCTGAACAATATCCAGTTGGGAATATCAAGTGGTTAAGACCCTTCGTGACACATGAGAGGTTTCCAAAGTGCAAAAGGACAAAGCAGGCCAGGAAGAGTCAGCAGGTAGAGGCTGTTGGGAACCATCAAGAAAAATACCAACAAACAATAACAATAAATCTCTCGAGAGTCATATGAAAGTCTTGAAAAGGGATGCGTTGTGTAAGGCCGAATGGTCTTGCATGTTGACTTGGGGGCTTCTATTTTCATTATATACATTTTTGGCACACAAAATCCCACAGTAAATACTGGATGCCATGTAATCTTCTGCTATCTACTATTCCCTGGATGTTGTTAACAAAGAGTTGGGTACACTCTGGGAACTGCATTGAAATGCTCCCGTATACATGTGCCATACTTTCCATAGGGGCCATCGTCATCCACTCTGGTCATTTCAGTTTTCGTGTATGGGCTGCTGAAGTATCGGATATTGTCTGATGACATAAGAAAACAACAGAGACTCCAATAATATGACTCAGAGAATAAAATTACTGACTCCTGAGCCTGACAATCAGGAGATCGACCCTCAGGATCCACACTGTGGCAGGAGAGAACTGATTCCCTCAAGTGGTCCTCCACTCCATATGCATGCACGACTGAACTGATTAGTTAATTCACCAATGCAATTAAAAACAAAGAAGTATTCTAAGTAGAGTCTCTAAGTTAGACCTAAACAGAGAGTCCAGATTTGGAGTAGTGAACTCATTCCATTCCATTCATGTTTATCCTTGTGGTCTACATGAGGGTGGTCATGGTGGGAGAGCTGTGAAGTAATTAGAGGAAAGAATCTTTTCTTAGGACAATAAGTGGCTGATGGGTGTGGGCACAGCATTCAAATACACTCAAGGATGACTTTCAGTTCTACATTGCATCACTTGAATTAGATGAAGTATTTATTCTCATAGGGAAGATTTGTGAGTGCATCAGTAGGAACAAGTATGTGTAGAGGGCTATTAGAGTTTTATTTGTTTGAGATGTCAAGGCAACACAGACTCTGGAGGACTAAGTCATAAAGACAGGCTGTAGCAAGGGCCACACACCAAGAGTGGACAGGGAATAAAAAGACCAAATAACTGATGTCTGACATGAGAAGACAGGGAAACTTGTGCAAAGGCCAAGCAAGAGAAAAAGCAAATGGTAACATCAAACGCAAACCATATCACCTACTTAGAGTTGCAAAGACAAAAAGCATACAAGAGCAGCATTAAATGTAGGCATTCAGGACCATTTTTAAGTGACTATTTAAAGCAGTAAGAAATGTTCTACAATGTCCTATGTGTATGACCTGGCTCTAGTACCTGCTTGAAATCAAAACAGTTGTGATCGCCTAGAGGAGAACCACAGAGCTGCAGGTGCATGAGAATCACACAAGATCCTATTAATAATCCCTTGTGGAAGTGAAGAGAGTCCTCCACCCATCTCTGAGATTCCACCTGCTCCATCCCATTACCGACAGCTGTGAATCGTCCTGTGGTGTTGGGGTATCCAAGAGCCGGGAGGCCGGGTGAGGTAATGACCGTATGACGAAGCATCTGTGAGTCGATGGTAGGCTAGCGGAGGGACTTTCCAGTGACTTGGCTGCCTGTGCTTTACCCATGACACTGGAGGAAATCTCTCAGCCATCCTCCTGCAACTAACTTCAATAAATTCATTATTTCATCAGGCTGACTTGGGCAGGATTGTATCTTGGTCTGTCAGGTTTCTTCTATCTGTTGTCAATAGATTGTTCTTCTTCGTCTCTTTATGACAACACGCATACACAAATGCATGGTTATTGCTTCTCAAAAGCATGTATGTAGAGTGTTTGAGTTTATTAAATATTCAAATTTGTTGCTTTCTACATGGCTTTGAAACTATGGGTAAGTAAGAATTTACAATTGTGAAGGCATAAAAACAAAGAGGCTAGTGCTTACAAATAAAGCCTGATTAACCTTCACAAGCTTAACGTAGTCAGACTTCTTGTTATGGTACAATTCCAATTTCCTCTCTACATCAGTTCATTTGTATATCTTCCCCTAAAGCTTAAGAGAATCATGCACACACACTATAATAACATTTCAGGGAAGATAATTAATTTGATAAGATGGAACCATATCTTTTTTTTTTCTTTTTTTTTTTTTTCGGAGCTGGGGATCGAACCCAGGGCGTTGCACTTGCTAGGCAAGTGCTCTACCGCTGAGCTAAATCCCCAACCCCCACCATATCTTAAACCACATCTGTGCAAATTACTTTGACTATTGCCTTGTTAAACCGAACCCACAGTCATGTTAAACCCAGTATCTCATCACGGTCTCTTATCCATCCACAATCTTAGTTGGTGAGAACAGTATTCAGATATGCCATTAAAATGCTTGACGAAGGTCTACTAAAGTAGAAATTTTGTCTTAATTAACTTTATAATTAAACCATGGGTAAATGCTCTCCAAGCTTCTGCCTCAAAGCTACGGTATCCATATGTCACCTTTCAGTTAAAGAACAAAAGTATTCATCTGCTTTTAAGTAAAGTAACTGAGTAATACTTCAGTAATTCATTAAATGCATTTATTGAGTCCCTTAATTCTACAAAATATTGGGTACCCTGCAAAGGCGCAGCACTGTTAAATACTAAGGTAAAAGGGATTTTAATAACAGGTATAACTCCAGTCCTGGCAGATACAAAACTGCAGCTGTATTAGGGTGGACTAACCTACACAATAAACATCTGGTTTGACCTAGTCAAAGTACACAGGAAGTTTCCAGAGGAACCGTTATTTTGACTTAAAGATCAAAAGATGTATCTGATTGAGAAGGAGGCAAAACGGAAAGCTAAGGAGGGAGGGGCACAGCAAGAACATACCTGTGAGAACAACAAAGCCAGCATGAAAATGGCTGAGAGGAGAGAAGAGCAGAGCAGAGCACACCCTGTCTATAGTCCTGTGGAGATGCTGTCTGCTGCGTCCACTGATCACCATAAAGGCAATGAGGGTAAGGTGTGTGTGTGTGTGTGTGTGTGTGTGTGTGTGTGTGTGTGTGTGTGTGTGTGTGTGTGAAGAGACACAGAAGTAAACACTGGATGCCTGGTGTGACAGCAAACAGAACTATCATCTCAGAATGGTATAGAGGAATGGCATATGGCCCTAAGCAGGACAGACAGTAACAGCAGCAGGAAGGTATTAAAGAAGAGAAGTACAGGTTTATAGCCTAAGACTAGGAGATCAATTATCGGAGTGATAATGATTATTTAGTGATTATCTATGGGGCATTTGAGATGTCAAAAATTTGTGTCAATCACTCTGAATCAAATGGCTGAAAAGCAAGGTGAATATATATTTCAAGAACACCACAGCAGTAACTGTTTGGCTTTTGCACCCCCAGGATAAGGGACTGAGATGCGTAATTTTTTTTATAATTCAAATATTATTTTATTTTAAATGTTTGTTATTTTAATTGTCTGGTGAGTGGAGTGAATTTTTAAGTTTTTAAACTTTCCTTATTAGTAGTTTTTTATTAATTTTATTTTATTTTTTATGTATTCACTTTACATCCCATTCACTGCCCCCTCTTGTTCTGCCCCTGCCACAATACTTCCCCCATCCCCCTTCCCCTTCTTCTATGAGCAGGTGGGGTGTCCCTGTGTATCCCCTGCAGCTTGGCATTTCAAGTGTCCAAGGCACATATTTTACATATCAAAGTCGACCTGGCCTCCAGCTTCTCCGAGGCTAAATGAAAATTAAAAAGGTAAATGACCTCCCCACCCCTGATTTTGAGCTTGTCTTGATAACTTCCATCTATAGATACCATGGCCAAATTAGAAGCACCTAGATTCTTCAAACTGTGCCTTTTCCTTCTGGGTACTCCTATCACTTGATTCCTACTTTGGTTGTGACACTTTTGTACTTCAACTGCCATTCCTAATTCCCTCTCTAATTGTAAACCACTTTAGAAGAATTGTTTAATCAACAATTAAGCCAAAGGCCAGATACATGGTGAATGGTCAGAATGCACCAAGAATGTTAACTATCTTCCCAAAGCAATGGTTCAGAGCACAGGTCTTTTAAAAATAAACAACACAGATTGGTTTCCTAACAGTTCTGGTGGCTGGAAAGTTCCCCAAAGGCTACATAAATGCATATTCTTATTGGGAAATATGTTGGATTCAAGATAGAAAGAGCAGAGGCCTGGATGATACCCAAAAAGACATGCTGAAAGCTATCAGAGGCAATAAAATTCTTACCCTCAAAACGAAAGCAAGAAATTACAAATTTAATCAGCATTCTGTAATCCACAAGAAAGTTCCAAAAGCACAGTGAGAATGGGGACCGGCAGGAAGATCGCTGTTTGCTAAGGTGCTGAATGCCTCTATGGACTAAACTGGAAAGCCCTCGAGTCTGAGCTCATGGCATCAAATCCAACAGATCCAAACACCCAGCAGGCATGCTGGAGTGATGACTGCTGTCTCTTGAGCAAAGTCCTAAGCATTCACTGGGCTCCTCTAGCCCAACTGTTTGACAAAAGCAAGGGGTGCTTCTCTGCTGCACAGACCCTCAAGGCTTCTCCAAGCTCACAGAGCTTAGTGTAAAGGGTTGACACTGGTGCAGAAGTTTAAGCCCTTTGGGGACTGTTAGAAATTCTGTCTTGTGAGAGTAGAAAGGCAAGAGCCCAAACAACAGCTGTTTTGCAGCTGGGTCACAACGGAGCGCAAAAAAATCCTTGGACACCATAAAAGGTAAGCGATGATGGCGAGCGGCTCTCAGTGCGTCCATTTGTCACTGGCAGCGTGCCACCTGTTCTGAAATCCGAATGCTCTCCAAGAGGACAAAGCCAGATGTAAATAATTCCCCAATTTCAATTCATTTCATTTCTTTTGGTAAAAAGCCTCGGCAGTAAAGGATGCGTGCGGGAGTCACTTAATTTATTTAGACATAAAATTCTTTGATGATTTACCGGGGACACTAAAAGAAAAGCACCGGATTCAGAAACAGAAACCTGAGAACCTTGAAGGTAAACAGCCAGAGGAAGTCGCTGATTTGAATGAGTTTCATAGACTTCAGCAGCAGCGAATCAAAGATCTAATTAATTGAACTCAGTAAGTCTAATCCAAGAAAGACAGAATCCATCCCAAATGAAGCAGTTACAAAATCTGATTAAAGACAAGATAACTTTTTAAAAAGAAAAATCACTTTTTTGTTGTGTTTTTTTTTAAACATTTATTTTTATTTTATGTACATGAGGGTTTTGCCTGCATGTATGTGTGCCATGTGTGTGTCTGGTGCCCATAGAGACCAGAAGGGGGCGAGGAGACTGTCCTGCCCCTGAGCCTGGAATTTCAGAGAGTTGGGATGTGCCTTGTGAGTACAAGAATGTAACTTGGGTTCTCTGCAAGAGCACAGCCATCTCCCAGCCTCCACCTCCTCCTCCTCCTCCTCCTCCTCACCCTTCTTCTCTTCCTCCTCCTCCTCCTCCTCCTCACCCTTCTCCTCTTCCTCCTCCTCCTCCCCTTCTCCTCCTCCCCCTTCTCCTCTTCCCCCCCTCCTCCTCCCCTTCTCCTCCTCCCCCTTCTCCTCTTCCTCCCCTCCTCTTCTTCCCCCTCCTCCTCCTCCCCCTTCTCCTCCTCACCCTTCTCCTCTTCCTCTTTCTCCTCCTCACCCTTCTCCTCTTCCTCTTTCTCCTCCTCTCCCTTCTCCTCCCCCTTCTCCTCTTCCTCCTCTTCCTCCCCTTCTCCTCCTCACCCTTCTCCTCTTCCTCCTCCTCCTCCTCCTCCTCCTCCTCCCCTTCTCCTCCTCCCCTTTCTCCTCTTCCTCCCCCTCCTCCTCCCCTTCTCCTCCTCCCCCTTCTCCTCTTCCTCCCCCTCCTCCTCCCCTTCTCCTCCTCCCCCTTCTCATCTTCCTCCCCTCCTCTTCCTCCCCCTCCTCCTCCTCCCCCTTCTCCTCCTCACCCTTCTCCTCTTCCTCTTTCTCCTCCTCTCCCTTCTCCTCCCCCTTCTCCTCTTCCTCCTCTTCCTCCCCTTCTCCTCCTCCCCCTTCTCCTCTTCCTCCTCCTCCTCCTTCCCCTTCTCCTCCTCCCCCTTCTCCTCCTCCCCGTTCTCCTCCTCCCCCTTCTCCTCTTCCTCCTCCTCCTCCTTCCCCTTCTCCTCCTCCCCCTTCTCCTCTTCCTCCTCCTCCTCCTTCCCCTTCTCCTCCTCCTCCTTCACTCCTTCTTTTTCTTATTTTGTTTTAAATTCCACAATCAATGAGAAAACTGACCCATTTCCTCAAATCTGCTCAGCTGAAGCTAAGGTTGGGAAACTTTGCTGAGACCTAAAATGAGCAAAGTGTAATTTGTGTACTAATGAACTAACACATAAAATAATGCTTTGGAAATGGAACGACTCATGCCTTCCATCTGCAAGTAATTTCAAGGTAAAGTTGCCCCTCAAATGGAAAATATTCTAGAAAAGTTCTTAGAAAGCGTGCCCCATTTGTATTGAGGATGTGTATTGATATCCTAAAGTAATTTCCAGTTTTCCCAAAAATGTTGTCCATGTTCAATTTTCCAATGGAGTTACACCTACAGCCACTTCCTGGTTTAGACAAACCTTATAATTTGTCCTAATTCTTAGCATTCACAAGCATTCACTGGAATCAGGGGGATCATATATTAGCTCTTACAGCAGCAGCAAGAACCACCACATAAAGCATCCCTGAGATCTTACTGAGGCTTGACACTCCTAACAGAGAGGGCATTAACAAAGACATCTTTCATAGCTCAAAACCTGGGAACTTGTCAAGAATAAAGTTGTCTTTTATCGCCTCTGCTTACCACAACTGACTTGTTTTTTTAGTCTATTGTCATAACACACTGAAATTCTACTTTTCCAGGCAAAGCTCTGAGCATTTTACAAGTACTGTCTGTCATATTACATCCTTATAACGTGACTTAAATCCCATTCAGTAGAGGAAAGAACGGAGGTACAAAAAGGCTAAGTTCCTTGCCCAAAGTATATACATGTGCCTTGCAAATCCGGACTCAAAATGAATATGGCTGTAATGTCTGCATTGGGACATCACCACCAGGAATCATGGAGTTAATTAAAACACAGCTTATGCGATGGAGAGACTAGACTAGCACTTGGTGAAGTGCTTACCTTCCAAGCATGAGACCTGAGTTCAATCCCACAGTAGTTGCAAGCATTTCTAATGCCAGTCCACGACTCAGGTACAGGTGGGTCTCTGGGTCTTACAGATCAGCCAGTCTAGCCTAATTGGCTGTGTCAGAAGTCAAGGTGGGAACGTATTTTGAGAATTAATACCTACAGTGTACCTCTTGCATCCATATGCATGGGTACATACATATGCACCCAGATACCCACATAGACACATGGATACACACATGTATAGAAACATACGCACAAACCTACCAACAATTATATTTTATAAAGCTAAGCTCACAGACCTGCCCAACCTTTCGTCATCATATGTTAGGAAATAACAACTGAAGGCCTAGATAAGTGAAGATAATATTAGATTATGCTTGCTTTTGCACAGCATATGACATCATGGAATTCTGAAGGCAGGGACTCGCCACCTCTAAGGGCTCTCATAAGACATATGTATGGTGGTGAGTCCGTAAGAGCAGAAATAGATGTTAGGATATCAGTTCTTGCCTGAGTGAGTCAGGGCAGTTTTTAGGAGGAGGTGGTATAATAAGGTAACAGATGGGGGAAAAGCTGGGCAGGCCTCAAAGACATAGAATGTCAAGTTAATGCTGGAAGTGGATGACTAAGACCTCTCTTTACAAAATTTAAAATCAGGAAACGATGTAGGAACTCTATTAGTTAAGCACATCGTAGGGACAGGCAACCTACAAAGATTGATTTGGTATGAAATTCTCTGTAATCCCAGCACACAGGAAGTGGAAACGGGAAGATCAGGAGTTAAGGGCAGATTTAGTTACACAGTGAGTTTGAGGCCAGCCTGGGCTATATGAATGCCTGCTTTGTTTGAATTTTTAAAAGGGGGATGGGTGGTGAAGTGGGGTTACAAATCAACTCAGGAGATTTATTTGAAACAAAAAAAGTATATTTGGCAACTAAATTTAACTGCATTTTCACTCTGTTAGGAATAATTTTTCAGCCATTTCCTGTGAATAACTCTGTGATGTACAAAGAAAGGAGGATCTATGGAACATAAGACCAGTGAAACAATATTAATTTATGTTTCCTTCTATAGCTTGGTGTGACAAGAAATAGTCCATAGAAGATTATAAGAACCTTTAAACTAGCTGAAAGGGAGAAAACACACAAATGGCTAGACACCGGCAACTTGCCAGCAGAATGTGGCCGTACGTATAAATACATGTGACAAGCATATCACCAGACTGGACGATTCCCAAGCTCGAGAAGAGCATGTTCTGTTTCAAGTACACACACACACACACACACACACACACACACACACACACACACACACTCACACACACACACACGTGCTTTGGTATTATTACAAAATCAAGTCTTTTCTCTCTAACAGTAATGTGTGATTCAGTAGAAAACAGGAGCCACTAATAGGAAAATATTCACTAGCGAAGAACCAGGTTGATGCAGACTAGAAACTCTCAAAGAATTTTCCTCTGGATAGACAACATAACAGGAATTTGGATCAGGGATAAATGATCACTGTCAACTTCTAAGACCCTCTTGACTTTGCTAGGGGAAATGTGTGACGTTGGCTGCCTTCAGACTCACCAAACATCAACCTCTCTGTAAGATCTTCGCCTCACTGTCTGGTTTAATTGTCACCTGAGTTGGCAGATTTCTACTCGGGATGCAAAAGGAATGTAACTCACATACCCAACCATTAGAGCATTTCTGCAAAAGCAATGTGCAGGCATCCAGGATGACAGTTTAGAAACATGACCTCATTCCTTACACAGATGCAATAAAGACCAGGTTTGTGAAGCCATGTGTTGACTCGCTCTGCTTCTCAAAGTGTAAGATTGTATATGTCAGGTACATGAAGTCATGTCGTGGACAGATGTGGAGCATTGAAGAGTTGTGGAAAAATCCCAGGATAATATATTAGATCAATTAAAATTATTTCTGTCTCCAAATAAGAGTGCATTATTATAAAAAGGGAGGTGTCGGTTCAAAAAAAAGGATCCTATCTTGGGGATCAGAATCTTCTCTAGAAGGATCCTTGGTCAGCTGTGATTCTTGGGAAACTTCGATAATATGTCCAGGAATTTAGCTCCTTACAGGGAGCTGTATACCTGTAGTAGCTCTTGATCAGCTCTGTAACTGAGAGAATTACACAGAGAATTACACAGAGAATGCTTGGGAAGGTGTATGGTATTTGGTAAGTGCTCAAGCAGCGCTGGATTTTAAGGCCTGCATATAAGAAGCTGCAGCAATGCTTAAAGAGGATTGGATGATGTAAGGGGCATTTGAAAAGCATAGCACAGCATCTCTGTGTCCATTCAACTGAAGACTATGCCAGTTTTCTTACTGGGAGCATTTATACTAAATCCCTTTATCCAAAGGGAACCAGCAATAAACAGTCTTAGTTTTGCTGTTTGAAATAGCCTTTTTGCAACCAATTTGCAGGAAGAGCTCTGTGATCAAAGATACTTTTGTCAACCAAATTGTCTCTTGTTCCGGAATGTCTTAGAGCATATTAGTTCTAGAAAACCAAAGCCAAGAGGAAGTAGGAAGGTTACCTAAACTCAAAATAGAATTTGGAGTCAAAAGAACTAAAGATTTGCTCTTGATCAACTTGGAAAAATGCACATAAATACTAGTGTCAGCTTAAGGATTTTTCAGCTACCTCCTACCAGCCCCTAAAAACATTTTCCAAAAGGCCCATTTTCTGCCAGAAATGTTGACAGCATTTGGCAAACTCACACTGAAGTCATGAGCAGGGGATAAAGTGCTACCAATTTTATACTCAGAGGAAAGAGTTATAATTGGCTGTGATATTACAATTACTTGCTGTTTCATAGAAAATATCAGTTAACCAAAATACTCTTTATCCACATAACATATCTGAATCTTTCCTTCAAAAATAAATAGCTATACATGAGTATTATTAATGACTTCATTTCAAAAGGTATCATAGTAAATTAAGACGTCCTAGTTGACAATCAAGGGAAGATTATTGTCAGAAAACACGTAGGAAAGGTATGATAAGAATTTTACAATAAAGGATAAGCAAGAAACAAATTTTAAATGGCACTATTAGTGGATTAATGGGTAAAGGATGAAATAAACTAGGAAACTATGAGGAAAGTAAGTTACATTACTCAAGGAGCATATTAATCTCAATAAAGATCCATCAGAGTAACTTTCCTAGGTGTTCATGTTTCGGGACTATGCAGTTTTAGAAAACTGTGGATCCAAATGTCCCCCAAATCTATTCACTTGACCAATGTTTAGAGACATACAATATTATGGAAAACATCCTTGAGTTTTTTTTTAAATAAATAAAGATTTGTTAAGTTCACTTTACAAAAGTAACTGTTTATATCTTTTAAAAGAAGATCTGGGTTAAGTCAGAATTGAATGAAGCAATAGCGAATATTTAGTTTTTGTCTTGGAAAGATTTTATTATTGGGCATTTTTTATTTTAGTTTTGAGAATTACGATAGAATTTCAACATTTCCCCCTTCCCTTTCCTCTGTCCAAAATACTCGTCCATGTTCTCCTTCAGATTCATGGCCTCTTTTTTTACTTATTGTTATCATATATTAATCATATGATTAAGTCTGTACAATGTTACTTGTTAAGATGATAGTGAACTTTTAACAGATTAACACAACCCAAATCGCAAAAGTTCTCTTCCATTGTCTTTATAAATTCATATTTAACTTACTTCATATGATTATAATTCACATCATTACTTCATATACTTCTATGACTCTTAATCCATCAAATGTATATACCGAACCCTTCTCTCTAACATAGAAAAATATTTTTAAATCCCTACACTAAATCAATTACTTCTGCCTGTCACACCTCACAAAAATCAAAGGATAGAGAATTATTTGGATTCTGTTATATGTGTCGGAAGATATATATTCATTATCATAACTACTACTCATACAATTCTACAAATTTCACACTATGGCGTACATACATTAAACTCTTTTGATGTTCCACTCTAAAACTAGCAGAGGAAATAAGTCAGCCACAAACATCACACTGTACTATTACTGTTGAATAGAAAATAATGAAGGATATTGCGATGGTTTGTATATGCTTGGCCCAGAGAGTAGCACTATTTGGAAGTGCAGCCTTGTTGGAGTAGGTGTGGCCTTGTTGGAGTAGGTGTGGCCTTGTTGGAGTAGGTGTGGCCTTGTTGGAGTATGTGTGTCACTGTGGCAGTGGGCATTAATACCCTAGTCCTAGCTGCCTGGAAGTCGGTCTTCCACTTAGCAGCCTTCAGACAAAGAAGAACTCTCAGCTTCTCCTGTACCATGCTGGCCTGGACTCTGCCATGCTCCTGCCTTGATGATGATAGACCGACTCTCTGAAGCTGTAAGCCAGCCCCAATTAAATGTTGTCCTTATAATGTTGCCTTGGTCATGGTGTCTGTTCACAGCAGTAAAACCCTAAGACAGAAGTATCAATTTAAGGTTTCCTCCTTCTCAATGCTGGTTATAGTCTCTATATCCAAAACTTTAGTAAATCACATCAGGGAGGCAACATAGGAATAAGCTGAAGATTATTTTATAATTGGAAGTATTTCTGTCTACCTACTTGACCTTGGCAGTTAACTCTCTTCTGTCCCTTCCTCCTGCTCAAGGTCTCTATCAACAGAAGGAAAGGAAAAGACTCACTTGGGGTTTTCAGCTGCTTTACCTCACTTAGAGCGCCACCATCTCTCTTATTATTTGAAAATCCCTTCATCTTTGCCTTTTATCCCTTCTAATGCTGAATTTTCTATCATGCTTTACTTTCACTATTCAACATCAAAATAATTTATTAATTCAACAGATAGCTATTGATCAACTACAACTCCCACTCTTGGCATTTAAAGGGGAGAGTATCCTGCAGATCTTTGTCCAATGGGAGAAACAGTCTGTAAATTAGCTAATAGTAGACAAAGATGATGCCCCTTACCTTCAGGAGGGACAGATTATAGAGCAATTAGCTCAGTGGGTGTAAGTGTTAGTGCAGCATTTTAAAAGGAAGCTGATATAAAAATGGGGTCAACCTTGCCTTTGACTCACTTCTTTATCCCTTGAACAAGCACCAAAAAAAAAAAAAGACAAAAACAAAAATAACAACAGCAACAACAAAAACAACACAAAAAACAATCAAAAAATTTAAAAAAAACAGAAAAAAGTGAAGACAAACAAACAAAAAGCCTAAAAAAAAAAAAAAACCCAAAAAACAAAAAAGCCCTATATTAGACCAAGTTCAAGTTTGCTGAGGAGAGGGAGTCATGATGTCACACACCAGCTGAGGAGCTATTGATAGAGATATCTGCTGTGGAACAGAGAGAACCTTGGTAAGTTACTCATGTTGCAATACATGGACTAGACCCAATGCAGAGGCTGTAGAACCAAGCAGAATCAGTGGGCTTCGTAGAAAACAAGAGAGTGCAGGAAATTGAGAGCAATAAGTGGTGGAGGTGATAGGGAAGAAATTAGAGGGGGGAAAGGGGGCATGGTGGATGGACTTGATCATACACTTTTTTAAAATATTTAAACAATGTAAAATCCAAAAATAAATAAAAACTAATGAGTAACTATTAAATGCCACCACCAAGTTGGTAACAGTTATGGACAAAAGTCATCGTTACTCCTGAAAAGGAACAATCCAACAAGGATAGAATGTCATGTCCTCAGGCTGTGTGAAAACATTAAAAAGTATTACTTGTTTGAAGGCATGTTTGAGATAAGGCTAGGTGGATGGGTCTGCCAAATGGATAGACAGGAGAAAGATATTCTAGACAAAGGCAGCATCATAACTGAAAAGAATAAAGAATGAAGTGCCAGAGTCAATGGAAGTCTAATACTGTGACCAGTCATAGCCACACCCAGATACTATTGGTCCCTTTCATGAAAACATGGCAGTGAAAATAATAACAATAATCTCATCCATATTCACAACGACTGGCATTTTCTGAGTCTAGGCCACGTCACCTGACCATGTGCTCTAAATGATTAACCCACAAGTAAAGGGGAATTTTCTGGTTTCTTTGGAGACTCAGTCAGGCTATAATGATGTTTTGCTGGGGCAGACAGGTAAAAGAAGGTTTTGCTAAAGCAGACATGTGAAACGATGCACAACATTTAGAAAGAGTATAAATATGACCCCACAGGCAGTGGGAGCTCAAGAATTGGTTTGTTACTCTGCCTCACTAGTCTTCGATGATGACGTACATGTATTGGTTGGCCTTATACTGCTTCCTGAGCTTTGGTTGTGGTGACATCCTAGAGAAAAACTCATCAAAGAACTTCTCTTGCGATTCCTGCGGCTTTTCCCAGATTCCTTAGACTCGAGCCAGTTGGTGAGCCCTTTGTTTTTTTTTCTGGATCGAACTGGCCTTGCTGATTCATGTGTGATGTCTGTCAAGAGGATGGGAGTGAAGCTGCTGATACATGTTTGGTCTTTACTAGTGGACTGGACTGAGAACAATGAAGACTGGAATCACCCACAAAGAACTATTTCTAAACAGGCCTGCTTCCCCTGTATCCTAATAACCTTTCTTCTCCACTACCTCTGGTGAGTGGTAGGCTAGAGGGGAGGCTGAACTTACGTGGATCCACCAATCCTTTCCAGTTACTTTACAGATAAGCAGGGAAGGGGTCATGTTGATTAAATAGCTTGTATTTAACTAGTATCAGAGATCTGCTAAGTATAGATATGGAACAAGCTAGGCAAGTGGAAGGCAGTTTTTATACAGGAGTATTCTTTCAAGATGACAATATTTATGAAGAAAGAAAGAAAGATCTATGATTAAATACACACTTTTGAAATACTGAAAAAAAAGTATACATTATATCTTCAGAGCTAGGAAAGAGAATCATGACACATTCTATAAATATGGACAGTGATATAAGAAATAAAGTGCACAAGCACAGATCTAACAGACGTGATATAGCCTACAATGAGTGTTATGAGAGAGAGGGAAACATGCTCTAGAGCTAAGAGAGAATTTTTACCCAAG
The DNA here is from genome assembly GCF_021556685.1 of Rattus norvegicus. NCBI lineage: Eukaryota > Metazoa > Chordata > Mammalia > Rodentia > Muridae > Rattus > Rattus norvegicus. The sequence goes on from NC_141540.1 coordinate 50,215,112, forward strand.
TTTCATAAGAAAAAAAAATCAAAACCAGCACATGAAAATTCTATCATCCATATTCTTACAAAATAGGAACAACAAATCAAACCAACACACAAGTACAACACACAACATACCACACACACATGTACACACAAACAAACAAAAACAAAACCTCAAAACAACAACCACAACCAACAACAACAATCCACAACTGGACAGACTGACAATAAATCGTTTTTCTTATGACCATTAGTGAGCCTAGTGAGAAATAGCACAGCGATCATGAAATGTGGGAAACCAACCCTAGAAAGCCACACTGGACACTGGCCTATCTTGGTCAGAAGTCAGTGGAGCCCCAAAACCAGCAGATTCACATATGAAATGGTTTGGACGGCTTCCTAGAGACTGAGTACAGATACCAGTAGGGCAAAAAAATATCTGAACGTTAGGCCTTAGAGTTACCTGGCCCGTCCAGTACTTCCAAAGCACACTCAGTAAAAATCTAAACTGTGATTTCCTCCGTGTGGTGGCATGGGAAACACGGAAGCTGGAGGGCTATAGTCCATCACTCCTCGACTGTCTCAGTGGTAACACCTGCGCTTCATACTTACAGCTCTCACCGACACCAATAATGCCCAAGATCTAGTGAGATTGGCATCCATCCTTAAAATAAGGGACTATGTATTTCAGTTTTTAGAACCGGACCCAACAAGTTACCAGGCATACCAAAATGGAAGTGTCACAAGAAACAAGCCTCAGACATAGACTCGGATGTCAGGATATGAAGCAGATTTGGGGATTATCAGACATAGAACCTATAAAACAACTGTGATTCACAGGATGATGGCTCCAATCAAAACACTGAGAACAGGAAACATCAAATGAGTAATGTCAGCATAAGAAAAAAAAAAAAGGAAATGCTAGAAACCAAAGGTACTGGGAAAGACATCAAGAATACCTTGTACGTGTCTGTCAGAATACTCAGTAGGAACAAGAGAAAAAAGTCTTGACCCTGGGAGATGGGTCAAGAGAAACCTCACAGACGATGCACAAGAAGGAAAGGAGGAGGAGGAGAAGGAAAGGAGGAGGGGTAGGGGGGAATCAGAAGCAGCAGTGGAAGAGGAGGAGAAGGAGAAGGAAGAGGAGGAGGAGGAAGAGGAGGAGGAGGAGGAAGAGGAAGAGGGGGAGGAGGAGGAGGAGGAGGAGGAGGAGGAGGAGGAGGAGAAGAAGAAGAAGAAGAAGAAGAAGAAGAAGAAGAAGAAGAAGAAGAAGAAGAAGAAGAAGAAGAAGAAGAAGAAGAAGAAGAAGAAGAAGAAAAAGAAGAAGAAGAAGCAGGAGCAGCAGGAGCAGCACAAGAAGAAGGGGGAGGAGGAGCAGAAGAAGCAGCAGGAGGAGGAAGAAGAAGAGAAAGAAAGACAGAAAGAAAAAAGTTTTACTTTATGGAGATTTTAAACATGTAGTAAGAATAATTGACAATGTCAAAGACTACTATACAAATAATTGGTGCCCCTAGGGATTTGCAATTTGAGTGTTCCTGAGCATGTGTTATTGGGAGCTGCCTCGAACCTGTCAGGTAGCTATTGGGGTATTCTGGGTTTACTGAACCATGCCTTAGAAGGGAATGAGGGATTCTCTCTCTCCTGAGTATTTTTCTCCTAGTCTCTTCCAGGCAAGATGTGATCTCTTGCTTCAACCTATGATCCCATTGTGATTTGACACCTTCAACAGAGGCCTACCATAATGCCAGTGCCCAATGAAAGACTTGAACCATAAGTCAATATAAACTTTGCTTTATTTCATAGACATATTATGTCAGGTATTTTATTGTGGTAATACAAAGTGACTGATACACTATGTAACGTAACTTGTTGAGCTAGGGTTTGCTCAACAAGAAATTGCTTGTTGCTACTGTTTAGAGCCAAGTGAAATGTTAGTCAATTTCCCCTTGTAATAATAATAAAAAAATACCCGGGGTTCGGTACTTCATACTTTTGGAGACTAGAAGCGGAAGTAGCATAACATTACAAGCAATGAAGGCAACCTTGAGTTGGCTGCATTGCATCATAGGTATCAAGCAGGAATATGAGCGAGAGTAGCATATCACATGATAGGACAGCCAGCCAGAGAACTGAGAGGTCCCACGTTGTTCTTTAACAAACATGGGCCGAGAAACCAGGGTCCCATGAGCACTACACTTGTTCTGAAGATAATAATACTGATTGTGCTGACCTAATTGCCACTCACTCTGTCTGATACAGTGACTGTCCCAATCTCCTAAAACAGTTAAACCCTATCCAACCCATAGCAACATGAGCCCAAAGTAAGAAATACTTGTAGAAATAATACTGTCAATTTTATTTGTGGAAGACACAAAGTTCTAAGCCTGATTAGTCCATAGACATGACCCATTTCTTCATGATAGGGTGTTAAAATACATGGCTTTATATAAGACCACCAGTAACTACAGCAGAAGACTAATACTAAACCTACCTAAAGGTCCTATATAGATGGATTCCTGCACACTGATGATTTTAACTTAAAGCATCATTATCACTACATTTATAGAACTCTAGACTCTAGAATATGTTCCAGCATGTACCACATCCTGTCACTTTGGATGAAGAGCCTCCATTATGTCGCACAAATAAGCAGCCTGCAATTTTAGGCCCTTTAAGAAGAATTATGCTTTCTACTGGGAGAAGAAATAAATGAATGGGCCCCGACAGCTTAAGTGCTCTGGCTTCAACTCAGTCTTCTGGCAGGTAAATGTTTACCAGCTAAAGGTCAAGGTCTCTTCTCTTTGGCCTTGTTCCTCTCCCTACTTCTATGAGTTTGTCGTGCTTCTGGTAAAATCTTCAAATTCTAGAGGAACTATGCACACCACATATACATTAAAAGCAATCTTAACCTTCGCTGTGAGATGTTTGTCACTCTATATACACAGGCACCTAAGCTGCTTATCAGCGCCTATTCTACAATTCCTAATGCTTCCAAATGTACACAGATGCTGCCTATGCACTTCACAACTGCGTGTGAAATTTTCGATATTAAATGATTTATTTTTGAAGTCAATTTTTACACATTTCGAATTTAGGGTTTACCTACACAATGTAAGTCCCTGGGTGTCCCCACATAATAAAGGAAACCCAAAGTTCAGGAATAATGTTAGTAGCACAGCTGCACTGAAGGAAACATATTGGGATAGGCGGACATGATAGGTTATGGACACTCAAGCTCTATGAATATCAGTTGCCTCATGTCTGAAGTTGGTATCTGGGTAATGTGCTCATAAAAGGAGCTGATGGAAGAGTGCATGATGTCTAGTTCATTGTATGATAAAGAGTATGAAGTAAACTAAAGGTACCACACTAGGCAAGACTACAGAAGAGACAGAGGCAAGGAAAAGAACCAATTTATATTAAAACCGATATTTGCTTCTTCACATGTTGGAAAGGCAATCAAAAGAGTTTTATAGAAAGCGAGAAAAGAAATTAATGACAAGTCCTAGAATTAAGTCCTAGAAATTAAGTCCTAGAAACTCATTGTATGAAAAAAAAATGGAGCCAAGCCAAGAATAAATTATGCTGGAACAAATATGATGTTCCAATGAGCTACTTGGACCAACAACCTCAAAAGTCATGAGGACTTGTGTGTTTATGAGCACGTTCATAGCTGGGCTTGCTATGAACCAATTTAAAAGTCTGCAAAAATGAGGACCAAGAAGGCAGCCTAGAGGTAGACATGGGCCCACTACATATAAGATGCTAGGTCCAATTTACAGTAAATGAAAGCAAGGAAAGATTAAAGTTATAACAAAGACTCATAGTGATGAATGCTTTAAAACGTTGGAATGCAAATGGCATCTGAGTTGGTTTTTGTCAACAGAAGCTAGAGTCACCTGGAAAGGAAACACCATGGTAGAGAAACTGCCTCTAACAGATTGCCTGTAGGCAAATCTGTGGAGAATTTTCTTTACAAGTCATTGATGTGGGAAGTCCTAGCCTGCTGTCGGTGGTGCCATCCCTAAACAAATGGCCTTGTGTTTTATCAAAAAAAAAAAAAAACCTTAGGGATCCAAGAGGGGCAAGCTAGTCAGAAGCATCCTTCCACAGTCCCTGCTTGAGTTCCTTCCTCTAGGTTCTCCCCTGCTTGAGTTACAGCTTTGGCTTCCCTCCGTGGTGGACTGTGATCATGAAGTATAAGCAAATAACTTCCTTCTTCCTCAAGTTCCTTTTGGTCCTGACTCTTGCTGCAGACGTCAATAGAGAGTAAAGTAAGGCAGCATCTTTAATAGACTGGAGGGAGGGAGGGAGGGAGTGTTTGTGTGTGTGTGTGTGTGTGTGTGTGTATGTGTGTGTGTTGGCTTCTACCTCAGGTTCATGCTTGATGTTCCTGAACTGACCTCTCTCCATGATGAACTAAGACCCAGAAGTGTAATACAAATAAATCTTTTCCTACTCTAAGTTATATTTGGTCAACATGTCTTATTACAGCCTTAGAATGCAACTAGAATGGAAATATAAGGTAAGAGTAAAGGTTCAACTGACCTTACATGTTTTCGTGCCAGGTTACAGCAAGACTGAAACCAGGATGCTGAAGAGAAAGCGCTGGTGTAGAGCAACAAGCTGCAGGTCCTGAGGTCAAGGCAAGGATCATGGTGTATGGATGGAACTTAATTAACACGTTTAAGAAATATAAAATCAGAAGGAAATGCCTGCAAAATGGTGTAGAATCCTGTGCCTATAACAGCCAGAGAAGAGTCTGGATACAATTTAGGAAAACTACATAATTATCCTCTCTGAGACAAAAGCCATTCTCACAAGTACAGGAGACTGGCTTTTGCTATTAGTGTCTCCTGAATAAAAGGCGCCACATTTTTTTTTCTCTGAAGCCATTAAATTGCCCTCAACTTCACATCCCTACTGTTCAGTGGGAATCATGATGAATTCCGAGGCAGCCAACATCTGCCCACTGCAGGTTTTTATAAAAGTTTATAGTTTGTCAAGAATGCCATATTATATTTAGAACCACATTGCTTCTTTATCTCCATCTCTCTAGTAAGATTGAGATGTCAGAGTACCTGAGGGATTGGCAGCGGTCTTAAGTTGACGGGGTATTCTAATCACATGAAATGAGAACTATGGGCCAATAAAAAAGCTAAGCCAAAAAAAAACCAAAACCCAATAATAAAATGCAGGCCATTTTGGAACAATGTAATCTTACATGCCCACAAATGAAAAGTTACCATGAATAGGACATGCAGAAGATTAGCTGTTTTACACACACACGCGCGCGCGCGCGCGCGCGCACACACACACACACACACACACACACACACACTGCTTGGAATATTAAAAAGTTCAGTATTTTAAACTGTATTATCCGCGAGGCTAATATAACAAGGTATATGCTTCACGCCGACTTCTGCTTTACGAAAGCAGAATAAAGAATTAATGTATTTGTTTAGATTTCCATGTCACCTAGTGACAGTAAGCACAATACTCACAGTGTTGATATTAGTTTAAAAGGCGTATCTTGAATTAGGGAAAGGCGCCCTAATAAAAGCAATATCAATGCCATCCTGGTTCTCAGAAAAATAAAAAAAAATAAAAAAAAATCCAACGATGACTGTTATTTCTAGAATGTGAAATCATAAAGTTCAGATGAAGTAACTTTGTGTGAACATTTAGCTGAACATTATACTGAATTAAATTTCCTTCCATATGTCAGCTAATATTTTGCCAACAGATATGTATGATACAATGTTTTCCCTTTTCACAGAAGCTAATTGAACACATGAATCGAATGCATTCATATTAATCACCAAATCAAACTTAGAGAAAGACTCCTCCAATCTAAACATGGCTGTACAGAAATCACAGCAAAACAGATCCAGCAAGCCAGATGCTGTTCAGCACACCAAAGGAAAGAGCTTTGCTTCAAATAAAGCCAAGTGGAAAGGGAATTCTCAATTCTAAGTAATAATAATAATAATTATGGAAGAAACACAGAACAGAGCAATGAATTTCTCCTAGGCACAGTGACACCACGTAGTGGGGGTGGGGGTAGGGTAGGATGAGGGAAGCCAGACTTTTTCAGTAGAACATCAGGTCCTTTCACAACTGGAGTTTTATGGGACCCAATTAACTTTGGCTAGACACAGAAGTCTGGCTAAGTATGCCCATGCAGTAGCCAAAATAAAGGTTTTGTATGTCAAGAAGTATTGTCAGAGTCTTCCGTCCTTCAGTATCTTTCCTTCTTTCCCACTAAACTAATTCTGGAAAATAAGCTAACAGCCAAGAAGGTTTTATTACAATTTAAATCAATAATAATTTCGGAGGCTTAAAGAAAAAAACTACAAAACCTCTGGCTTAGATAAATGGAACAGAACAAAGGGGTTTTTTGTGTGTGTCTTGATTCTTTTTTGTTCTTTTTTTCTTTCTTTCTTGTGTTTTGTTTTGCTTAGGAAAAGTCAAGGCTTCAGGAGCTACACAGATTTAAAAACAAGCAGAAATATTACCTGAAACACAGTAATGGGAACGATATTTCTTCCTGTCCTTCTCAGTGAAGGACCGATTTTTAAATGCATGGAGCTAGCCCTAGGCAACAAAGTTTGAACAAGGAATAAATCACAATCTTAAGCAGAGATATTCAAACTCAAGTTATGTTTTGTATTTTATTTGGACATGACACTGGTACAAAAGCTCCATATATTTTTAAGGAGATGTCACCTGGCCCTGCTATATTTAAACATTGAGCTTACGAGTGTGACCTTAAGATACAACTTCCCCTAGGGTACCGTGGAAAGTTCAGATTACAGGTGTAAGGTTGGATCAAAAAATGGACACCGCCGGAACCTGAAGGAAACAGACCGGATAAACAGTTCTCTACACCCAAATCCCCTGGGAGGGAGAGCTAAACCTTCAGAGAGGCAGACACACCTGGGAAACCAGAAGAGACTGCACTCTGCACACACATCTCGGACGCCAGAGGAAAACACCAAACGCCATCTGGAACCCTTGTGCACAGAAGCTCCCGGAAAGGGTGGCACAGATCTTCCTGGTTGCTGCCGCCGCAGAGCTCGTGGGCAGCACCCCGAGAGCGAACTTGAGCCTCGGGACCACAGGTAAGACCAACTTGTATGCTGCAAGTGACCTGCCTGGTGAACTCAAGACACAGGCCCACAGGAACAGCTGAAGACCTGTAGAGAGGAAAAACTACACGCCCGAAAGCAGAACACTCTGTCCCCAGAACTGGCTGAAAGAAAACAGGAAAACAGGTCTACAGCACTCCTGACACACAGGCTTATAGGACAGTCTAGCTACTGTGAGAAATAGCAGAACAAAGTAACACCAGAGATAATCTGATGGCGAGAGGCAAGCGCAGGAACCCAAGCAACAGAAACCAAGACTACATGGCATCATCGGAGCCCAATTCTCCCACCAAAACAAACATGGAATATCCAAACGCACCAGAAAAGCAAGATCTAGTTTCAAAATCATATTTGATCATGATGCTGGAGGACTTCAAGAAAGACGTGAAGAACTCCCTTAGAGAAACACAGGAAAACATTAATAAACAAGTAGAAGCCTACAGAGAGGAATCGCAAAAATCCCTGAAAGAATTCCAGGAAAACACAATCAAACAGTTGAAGGAATTAAAAATGGAAATAGAAGCAATCAAGAAAGAACACATGGAAACAACCCTGGATATAGAAAACCAAAAGAAGAGACAAGGAGCTGTAGATACAAGCTTCACCAACAGAATACAAGAGATGGAAGAGAGAATCTCAGGAGCAGAAGATTCCATAGAAATCATTGACTCAACTGTCAAAGATAATGTAAAGCAGAAAAAGCTACTGGTCCAAAACATACAGGAAATCCAGGACTCAATGAGAAGATCAAACCTAAGGATAATAGGTATAGAAGAGAGTGAAGACTCCCAGCTCAAAGGACCAGTAAATATCTTCAACAAAATCATAGAAGAAAACTTCCCTAACCTAAAAAAAGAGATACCCATAGACATACAAGAAACCTACAGAACTCCAAATAGATTACACCAGAAAAGAAACACCTCCCGTCACATAATAGTCAAAAGACCAAACACACAAAATAAAGAAAGAATATTAAAAGCAGTAAGGGAAAAAGTCAAGTAACATATAAATGCAGACCTATCAGAATCATACCAGACTTTTCTCCAGAAACTATGAAGGCCAGAAGAACCTGGACTGATGTCATACAGACCCTAAGAGAACACAAATGCGAGCCCAAGTTACTGTATCCTGCAAAACTCTCAATTAACATAGATGGAGAAACCAAGATATTCCATGACAAAAACAAATTTACACAATATCTTTCTACAAATCCAGCACTACAAAGGATAATAAATGGTAAAGCCCAACATAAGGAGGCAAGCTATACCCTAGAAGAAACAAGAAACTAATCGTCTTGGCAACAAAACAAAGAGAAGAAAAGCAAACAAACATAACCTCACATCCAAATATGAATATAACAGGAAGCAATAATCACTATTCCTTAATATCTCTCAACATCAATGGCCTCAACTCCCCAATAGAAAGATATAGATTAACAAACTGGATACGCAAATAATATAAAGTACCTCGGTGTGACTTTAACCAAGCAAGTAAAAGATCTGTACAATAAGAACTTCAAGACACTGAAGAAAGAAATTGAAGAAGACCTCAGAAGATGGAAAGATCTCCCATGCTCATGGATTGGCAGGATTAATATAGTAAAAATGGCCATTTTACCAAAAGCAATCTACAGATTCAATGCAATCCCCATCAAAATACCAATCACATTCTTCAAAGAGTTAGACAGAACAATTTGCAAATTCATCTGGAATAACAAAAAACCCAGGATAGCTAAAACTATCCTCAACAATAAAAGGACTTCAGGGGGAATCACTATCCCTGAACTCAAGCAGTATTACAGAGCAATAGTGATAAAAACTGCATGGTATTGGTACAGAGACAGGCAGATAGACCAATGGAATAGAATTGAAGACCCAGAATTGAACCCACACACCTATGGGCACTTGATTTTTGACAAAGGAGCCAAAACCATCCAATGGAAAAAGATAGCATTTTCAGCAAATGGTGCTGGTTCAACTGGTGGTCAACATGCAGAAGAATGCAGATCGATCCATGCTTATCACCCTGTACAAAGCTTAAGTCCAAGTGGATCAAGGACCTCCACATCAAACCAGACACACTCAAACTAATAGAAGAAAAACTAGGGAAGCATCTGGAACACATGGGCACTGGAAAAAATTTCCTGCACAAAACACCAATGGCTTATGCTCTAAGATCAAGAATCGACAAATGGGATCTCATAAAACTGCAAAGCTTCTGTAAGGCAAAGGACACTGTGGTTAGGAAAAAACGGCAACCAACAGATTGGGAAAAGATCTTTACCAATCCTACAACAGATAGAGGCCTTATATCCAAAATATACAAAGAACTCAAGAAGTTCGACCGCAGGCAGACAAATAACCCTATTAAAAAAGGGGGTTCAGAGCTAAACAAACAATTCACAGCTGAGGAATGCCAAATGGCTGAGAAACACCTAAAGAAATGTTCAACATCTTTAGTCATAAGGGAAATGCAAATCAAAACAACCCTGAGATTTCACCTCACACCAGTGAGAATGGCTAAGATCAAAAACTCAGGTGACAGCAGATGTTGGCGAGGATGTGGAGAAAGAGGAACACTCCTCCATTGTTGGTGGGATTGCAGACTGGTAAAATCATTCTGGAAATCAGTCTGGAGGTTCCTCAGAAAATTGGACATTGAACTGCCTGAGGATCCAGCTATACCTCTCTTGGGCATATACCCAAAAGATGCCCCAAGATATAAAAAAGTCACGTGCTCCACTATGTTCATCGCAGCCTTATTTATAATAGCCAGAAGCTGGAAAGAACCCAGATGCCCTTCAACAGAGGAATGGATACAGAAAATGTGGCACATCTACACAATGGAATATTACTCAGCTATCAAAAACAACGAGTTTATGAAATTCGTAGGCAAATGGTCGGAACTGGAAAATATCATCTTGAGTGAGGTAACCCAATCACAGAAAAACACACATGGTATGCACTCATTGATAAGTGGCTATTAGCCCAAATGCTTGAATTAGCCTAGATGCCTAGAACAAATGAAACTCAAGACGGATGATCAAAATGTGAATGCTTCACTCCTTCTTTAAAAGGGGAACAAGAATACCCTTGGCAGGGAAGAGAGAGGCAAAGATTAAAACAGACACAGAAGGAACACCCATTCAGAGCCTGCCCCACATGTGGCCCATGCATATACAGCCATCCAATTAGACAAGATGGATGAAGCAAAGAAGTGCAGGCTGACAGGAGCCGGATGTAGATCTCTCCTGAGAGACACAGTCAGAATACAGCAAACACAGAGGCGTATGCCAGCAGCAAACCACTGAATTGAGAATAGGACCCCCGTTGAAGGAATCAGAGAAAGAACTGGAAGAACTTGAAGGGGCTCGAGACCCCTTATGAACAACAATGCCAAGCAACCAGAGCTTCCAGGTACTAAGCCACTACCTAAAGACTATACATGGACTGACCCTGGACTCTGACCTCATAGGTAGCAATGAATATCCTAGTAAGAGCACCAGTGGAAGGGGAAGCCCTGGGTCCTGCTAAGACTGAATCCCCAGTGAACTAGACTGGTGGGGGGAGGGCGGCAATGGGGGGAGGGTTGGGAGGGGAACACCCATAGAGAAGGGGAGGGGGGAGGGGGATGTTTGCCCAGAAACCGGGAAAGGGAATAACACTCGAAATGTATATAAGAAATACTCAAGTTAATAAAAAAAAAAAAAGGCCAATAAGCTCAAGTCCTCTATTCATGAACAATCACAGCTGATAATAAAAATATATTTAACCACACAATATAAATGGATACTTAAAAACAAGTATCAGAAAACAATATTTTAAAATGCTTAGGAAGAGATAGGGATTTACTTTTGAGAGTCTCTAGTCCGTTAAAGAAGGCATATCGAAAGGGGAAATCACTTAAATTATTCAAAACAGAATAAAATTATAACCCTTAATATGCAAAACTTTATAGTTGTGTCCAATTATACTATTTAATTACTGAATAGCCTTAAGGGAATGTTAATTAAATATTGGAATCTCAGGTTCCTCATTCATAAAGTGTAATACAATCTCTAAGAATGTTCATTCAAGAAATAGTACATCGTAAAGGAACGTAACAATAAAATGACGGCTAATGACATATTGCTATAATCACAGAGCAGAGCGTTGCTCGACCCTTACCAGAGAAGAGTCTTGTTCTACAAACTGTAATTAATACAGAGATCTGTGACTGTACAATGTGCAGAAAGCGAGGCTTTGGAGTACTGGGCCATAAATAGGATGTCTTTGTCTTAGCCTTCCCCTCTAGGCTCAGGGATCCATGGTAGAGAGAAGGCAAAGGTGGGGGAAGACTCCAAGGAAACCGTGTCCTTGGAAACACAACGGGACTGATGCTGACATGAACTACTCACAGAGACTGGGGCAGCAGGCACAAGCTGTGTACAGATTCAAACCAGACCAAATCCCAGCGTGGAAAAGGGGAAGCGAACACAAAGTCACACCTCTACCCAAGACGCTATTTGCAACGGATGCCTGCAGGAGAGGGAAAATCAATTTTCTCCAATGGAGTGCTAATGGATATATCAACTACACTCCAGGGCAGACAGTACCCATTGCGTGCCCGGTAAAAGTTAGGCTACAGAAAACTGACTTCGCTTCCAGATCTTGTTTTTCTTTGTGCTTTTTGTTTACTTGTTTTTGTTTTCATCTTACTGATTTTCTTTTCTAATTTGCTTATCTGCTTTGATTTGTTTGTTGTTGTTTTTTATTGTTGCATTTTCTATTGTGTTTTTGTTTGGAGACACAGACAGCTCAAGTAAAGAAGTTGGGTGAATGTGGAGGTGGGGAAGATCTGAGAGGAGTTGGGGGAGGGGAAAGGATATGATCAACTGTTTTATGAAAAAATAGTTTTTTCACATGAGTCAGCTGAGGAGCATCCCTCTAATATTGTCTTCCTTCCTAGAGCTTTGGAAGATTATTTGTGTGTTTACTGCATAATCACACCACTCTTGTCACATTCTTCAGCATATATCCCTGAGAATTAATGCAATGCTCACTGTGGATCAACCAGTCTAAGTACATGTGTAAACCAGATGAAGGGATTAAGATACAGTAAGTGTCAATCTAAGGAAATAAAGGTTGAAACTCCATGACAAAAAAAGGATGAGTCCTTGTTGTCTGTCTAATATCAAAAGACAGAACAAATTTAAACGTCATTCAATTACCAAGTGATGTCAGAGATACAGAGATGAGGGCTAACAATGATCAGAGAAGAAAATTATAACGGCTTGAGAAAATCAGGCAAAACCTCACAAAGGACATACAATCTCAATAGGCAGTGAGTGGAGGAATATGCTATTTCTTTCTTTTTTTTTTTTGCAAAAGAACAAAGGGGACATGATCTATAGGGTATATAAAATCACGCTTGGGAACCTTAAATCCCTTTGATTTCTTCTATATATACTAAAAATATTACAGGGATTGTTAAAAAAAAGAATAATGTATAAGAAAAAAATGTTCTGAGTGAATTAGTCCAATGACAACAATCGAAGTACTAATCATCAAATTTTCTTAATTTTTTTCATAAAACCAGAGTTCAGATATGAAGTCCTAGCTTACAGTAATTGATATAGCTGCCTGCCATTTAACAAGTTGACCTTTGGTGAGTTTCAACATAAAGGGATGTGTATCACTGCTTTCCTACTTCTCTTGAGACTAGTAGCCAGTCCTGTTTAATAAAACACATAAAACCGCAGAAGTCAAAATGTGTGGCAATTTCTACCTTGCCTAGTCAGTGGCAAGAAGACCAACACACCCATAATTGGTTAAATGTAATACACCAGACTCGGAATCTGCCGAACTTTTAATTTAGAAGAGACTATCAAAGGTGGCTTTGGGATTTGCCTTGTGATTAAGCCAGTTCACAGAAGTCTGCATTTCATCTAATCTTTTAAGTAGGAAACTATAAAAGCCTTACTGGAGGGAAATTTAAAATTGAGATTGCAACATACAAGCCTTTTCTTCCTTTTCATTATGTTTCTGCAGAGCAAAAATTGTAAAGCTTTAGAACTCAATCTTTAAAAAGAATGCTTAAAATATTATGAATTGAAAATCCAACAGAACAAGACACATGTTCTTTACAGCCAGTATTGGGTCTACGCACATGAGCATTACATACAAAAATGTAACCATTTTCTGTCTGCTTATTCTTTTTTAGGAAGGATCAGATTCAGGAATCTATAAGTTTTATAGTCCTTTTTAAAAGGGTTTGAAAAGTTTTAAGCTCAAATGTCTGTATGTACTCCATAAAAATATTCAGAAGCTCCAAATTTCTTCATTTACACGTATTTTATCTCTGTATTTGTATGCAAGGAGACTTCTCTTCCTTCGCATGAAAACAGCTTTTACTTTTGAAGTGCAAGTTTCTGGTTGTGTCATGTGATGAAGACTCACACGGTGATTTGCTGAGGCAGAACCATGTGATGTCTTGCTAAGGCAAGACCAGTGGAAGGACACATAATGCTTGGAGAGAGTAAAAATGTGACTTGACAGACAGACCAGGCACTTGCAGAGCAAGCCTTGCAACGTTTCACGAGTCATGAGTCTTCACTTCACTGAGAGGCACAGCAGAGAACTCCTGGTATTCCTGCTGGTCCTGGTCTACCCTGCTAACTTATGCCAATTTGGCGGAGGGTTGGCAGTTTCTGCTGGATTGTTGGCACTTTTGAACACTACTGACTTCTCTATCCTGAAGAACAGAGATTGGAATTATATCACAGAGCTACTTCTACACAGGTCCACATCCCCTTGACCCATTTACCATCTTTTCTCCCTTAGCTTTGGCCAATGGACTCTAGAAAGCGTCAAAGCATTTGAGAACGCTTATTAAGGTAGGTTTCGAAAAATCTAAGCATACACATTATCACAGATTTGTGTGTAAAAACTTTGTGTACCCTTCAGCAATTCTACTGTTTTTATTTATGATACCATGCTTCTAAATGCTGCATGTTACCATCTCTGCCAAAGACAGTTCTTTTATAAGTTTCTTCAGATTTTCATCATGGCAATTTGTTTCTCATCATATGACTGACAGTCCAATGTCATAGCTGTGAGTTAGTAAATAGAAGCTTTCACCATGAGATATAATCCCTCAAGTTTTTTTGACTGATAGGCATTTACAGAGTACTGATGTTGCCCTCCTGTCTGTGGATCCTATCCTCCTAACTGGGCTGGCTTGTCTGGCCTCAGTGGGAAAGAATATTCTAATCCTAAATTGGCTTGTTGGGCTTAGGGTTGGGCGATAGTGGGGAGTACGGAGGGTGATCTCCCTTCTCAGATTAGAAGGGGAAGGAAGAATGGGTAGAGAATCTGTGTGAGAGGGGCACTTAGAGGAGAGGTGAGGTTGATAATGGGATGTAAAGTAAATAAATAACACTACTTTTTAATGGATGGAACTGGAAAATATCCTGAGTGAGGTAACCCAATCACAGAAAAACACACATGGTATGCACTCATTGGTAAGTGGATATTAGCCCAAATGCTCGAATTACCCTAGATGCACAGAACACATGAAACTCAAGAAGGATGACCAAAATGTGGATGCTTCACTCCTTCTTTAAAAGGGGAACAAGAATATCCTTGGGAGGGATAGGGAGGCAAAGTTTAGAACAGAGGCTGAAGGAATGTCCATTCAGAGCCTGCCCCACATGTGGCCCATATGTATATTGCTACCAAACTAGATAAGATGGATGAAGCAAAGAAGTGAAGGCTGACAGGAACTGGATTTAGATCTCCCCTGAGAGACACAGCCAGAATACAGCAAATACATAGGTGAATGCCAGCAACAAACCACTGAACTGAGAATGGGACCCCTGTTGAAGGAATCAGAGAAAGGACTGAAAGAGGTGAAGGGTCTTGAGACCCCACATGAACAACAATGCCAACCAACCAGAGCTTCCAGGGACTAAGCCACTACCTAAAGACTATACATGGACTTACCCTGGGCTCCAATTGCATAGGTAGCAATGAATAGCCTAGTAAGAGCACCAGTGGAAGGGGAAGCCCTTGGCCCTGCCAATGCTGGACCCCCAGTGAATGGGATTCTTGTGGGGAGGGTGGTAATGGGGGGAGGATAGGGAGGGGAACACCATATAGAAGGGGAGTGGGAGGGGCTAGGTGGATGTTGGCCTGGAAACTGGGAATGGGAATAACATTTGAAGTATAAATAAGAAACACCCAATTTAATAAAGATGGGAAAAAAATCATATGATCCAGGTGCACAACTCCTGGATATATCTTAATAATAAAAGTCAACATACAATAGAGATATTGTCACAGTCATGTATATCATGTATGCATTATTCACAACAGCCAGCTTGTGCAATCAGTCTAGGTACCCACAAATGCATAAGGAGACAGACAAAGAGGATGTGGTACATTACTTAGCCATGAAGAACTAAAATTGTATTGATTGCTGGAAAATGTATACAACTAGAGTTCATCACATTAGGTGAAATAAATCAGATTAAGAAGCATAAGAAAACAATTTTCAATTATAAAATGTGAATGTCATATGTATTGGATATAGAATGTGGTGAGTCAATTAATGCATTATGTATGAATAATGCATTTTCCAGTCTTTAATTGCATGGAATATTAGAACAATTTTTAATAAAATTTCAAATGATACCTAAAAAATACATTTTTAAAAAAAATTACTGCTTTTCTAGTTAAAACACATGTTTATATGGATGAAAATCCAATGAATTCACCAAAGGAAAGAGGTGAGGAGGAAAAGGTTATATGAGGAGAAGGAAGTCAAGCCATATGCTTGTTGTTCTGCAGACTAGCAGAGAGACAGTCAACATCTTAACACTCTAAACGTGCCAATCACAGAGCCTACATGAGTCTACGCTAGGTCCTCTGCATATATATTATGGTTATTAGCTTAGTGTTCTTGTGGGACTCCTAACAGTGGGAGTGGGGTGTCTCTATCTCTGTATCCTGCTCTTGGAACCCTTTTCTTCCCACTGCATTGACTCATCCACTCTTCAAATGATGATTTGTACCTAGTTTTACTATAATTTGTTATGCCTTACTTATGTTTGGTTGATATCCCTGGAAGATATGCTCTCTTCTGAACAGACATGGAGTAATTGTGGATCTGGGGGAGAGGGGTAATGTATATAATTCCCAATACAATCCAAAGAGTTACTTTGCATGAGGAGAGCATTGCTCTGGAAATAACTATACCTGCTGCAGGGAATAAATTTTTCTCTTCTTTTTCCCTAAAATTACCCATTCTTGCTTCATGCTTACTGACATTAGAGCTCATCTTGTTTGGTAACTAAAGCTCATCTGATTCACACCAAAATTGTCATGTTTTTCAAGTTATTCTTTTTGTACCTCATGGTAGATCCTTCTATGTTTGTGTTCTTTTGAAGAAAACTTCCAGCACAAATCTCCATTAGAATTATTTTTACTTCATTTGTCTAAGGCCTGGGAATTGTCTGACCTATAAAGCCAGCCTATAAGTCTCTTAAAGATTGCCTCTAATTAGAAGAGTTTCCAACATGTATATTTTATATGACAGTTATTTGATAAAACTACTTCTAATCTCAGCCAATTTGATGCTAACAGTTTTTGTAAAACATTATTTATGTAAATGTTGCTATTAAGACAACATGAATAGGTCACAGCATAGTTGAGGTTCTCCTTGAGCTCAGTTCTCCATTTATATCTGTCTCATTGACATCATCACATCATCACATCCTATAGGCCAGACTCAGATGTTTAATCTTTCTACATTGTCTGTTTAGGTCTCTGACAGGATGATTATCATTCGTTAACTGAGTTCAGTAGCACAGAATGAATCAGTACTTCAAACTCCAGCTCTCCACAGGACACATGGGGAAAACTAATTTCTGAAGACTGAGAAAGATAAGTACATACTGTTAGCGCCAGCAGCTTCCCATAGGTAAGATGAGCAGGGATGTGGTCCGTCTTGGATCTCAATGATTCCATGTACCAATGCTCAGCTTCAGGAAGCTTACTCAGTCTCATGTAGGCTTCGCCTGCAGAGAGAATCATTAACGTTACATGGGTGCTGCAGTTTCTCATGTGTTGATGCAGAGAAAGACAATGACAGGCAATATCCAAAAAAATCCCGAAGAGCCCGGAATTCCCTCAGGAAAGAAATCATAAGTCATAAGGGAGATGCACCTGACTTGATTTGAGAAGTAAGCAGTGGATTATGATATCACATGATGCACCAGGAAGATGGATCAGTGTCAGTCAGGCAGTCAAAAGCACCTGAGTTCAAATCCCCAGCACCCATGTATACAAATCCAGGTCTGAGTGTGTAAGCCTGGAATCCCGGATGTTCATTTGACAATCAGCCCTGGTAAATTGAAGATTTTCAGTTTCAGTAGAAACCCTGTCTTGAAAAATAAGGGTAGCAGTGTGTTTAGTTGACTCAACAGGTAAAGACATTTGGTATAAAGACTGACACAGTGAGTTGGGTCCCAGGATCCACATGGGGGGAGGAAAGAATTGATTCCCACAAGTTGTCCTCAGACCTCTGCATGTACAGTAAAATAATTCCAAAGAAGGAGAAGAAAAAAAAAAGGAAGAGTGTTATGTAGCTTTGATTTGTGAACAGGAAATAGGATTCCCCAACAGAGATCATTTGTCACCATTCAGTTTGGAAGGAAACTTATTTCATTATTCATTTCAACCAGTTATTGGTTTTATTTAGATCCACTTATTCTTTAGAAAGATATTTACAGAGTAACTGTGAGTAGCCTTGTGTGGGGGCAAAGGAAGGAAGACTCTCCCACCATCTAATGTCTGTATAGAGAAAGTGAGAATGAATGGAAGAGCTGGAAAGGTGGCTCAGTGGTTAAGACCACTGGCTGCTCTTCCAGACGTCCTGAGCTCAATTCCCAGCAACCACATGGTGGCTCAGAACCATCTGTAATGAGATCTGATGCCCTCTCTGGTGTGTCTGAAGACAGTGACGGTGTACTCATATAAATAAATAAAACTTTTTAAAGAATGACTGAATGAAAAAGCTAAAATATTTTTGGACTTACTATTGCTATTAACTCAGGAATAGTGGAATAACATTTCAATCTCAGCGTTGAGCAGGCTGAGGCAGGATGATTACCATCTGCTATCCTGAACTATAGCAAGAACGTCTTTCCACAAAATCTATGTAGCTACATTTTAATTTTCTTCAGCAGTTTCAATGTTAATAAAGTAAATGAAATTTGAGAGTGTCATTTGGAAAAAAAGCAATTAAAATGTGACAGTTAACGAGTGATACTAGTCTTTACACACGCAAAACAAACTCTTGGCCTTTCAGCCATTAGCATTTATCTTTCGGCTACTAAAACTTACAGCTAGCTCACAAGCAAGGGAAGAAGTAAAACCTTGGGAAATAAATCCAAAAGTGTATTCGTAATTGTCTTATTATCATTCCTATCTCCTTTGTGCCAGCATATAGAAGAATGCCCACTTGGTAGAAAAATTACACTTTGAGATAATATATAATTAAATTAAACAATTTAACTTTTACTGTGATGGCAAATGTAGATGCTGTCCGGTTTCAGGGAACAGGCGACACTAGGAACTTACTTTACTGCCAGGCAAACTTTCACGACTAGCCATAATCATGATGGCATTTCCATTCTTCAACCAGTGGCTCTCCTAAACGTTACCCACATTGGTTATGAACCTTTGATTCAAGATAAGTACTCACTCCCTTAAAAAAAAAACAAATGAACATATTCTTTCCTTTTGGTTGTTTGGTTGGTTTTTTTGCACACTGCTATCAAGACAAATAAGTCTCATAAAGTAAATTGGCGCCTGACCTTCGAGTGCCCTTTAGATGGTTGGTTAGTGAAAAACACTGGTGTTGAGTAATATGCAAAATGTGAAAACTGTATATGTATTTACCCAAACCTATCTATTTGCTTCCTGTTTTAAAAACAGTTCTTAAACTCAACTGTCATGAAAGTGATAGTTTGAACATGTTTGAGGTTTTTGAAGTATGACATTTTTTGAACATGATGCTATTTGAGATCGACTAGATTAAGTCACACGGTTAGGGCTAAGTCTCCAGAAAAAATGACAATAGTCCTAGATCCTGGATTAGAAGACACAGGGATGCTTTTAGCAGAAGTGGCATGGAATAAAGGAGTTCTTTCCAGTTTCTTGAAGTTCTGAAATAATTACCATTTTTTTATGTTTAAGAAAGGCTGTCTCTATGCAGCTTAGCCAAGACTGGCACTCAAATTCTCTCAGCTCTGTCCTCCCAAGGTCTGGGATTACTGGGATCACTGGGATTACAGGTGTGGGTCATCAAACCTGGCAATAACCTATTTGGTTTTATTTTAATATATCTACAAATATACATTGACACACTGGCATGTTCAAACAGGGTTCTGTTTATTTTGTTTCCATTATCTGCTTTTCCCCCTTACCCTGTATGTTTACTTTCAAATAAAGTGAATCACCTTTTTTGTTGAATAATAAACATCTTCTAGTGAAAAATATTAGGCATGATTTATCTAGCCAGAATAATAGAAAGAGCCTAAGGTAATGAAAATTTGAATATAATTAATGATAAATTATGCCTGAACATTTATCTCTAGATATGAGTTATGAAAGCAGAAGGAAGATGGGTTTACATTCCATTTGCAATCAAGCTGAAATTCTCCCTCAGCCTCTTCACATCTTCAATAAACCACTGCATTTGTAAGGGCATCTGCTTTGGTTAATTAAAATCTTAAGTTTAGGGAGAGTAGGTCTTATAGAAAAGTGTTCAAGAATCCCAATGCCTGAGTGTTTTGAGATTTAAATCATATAAATTATGTTGAACTTGTTCAGGTATAAAAAGATTAGAAAACATTACATGTTATTTCCTTATTAGAAATTTTAGCAAAAACATATTTGGAAATAAAATACTAATTTGGTAAGTCTTAACAGTTAATATATAGCTATTTTCTCTAATAAGACTTTGTGAGCAATATTAACTTACAAGGCTCAAGCTATAGGCAAATGGTAGAGATACATAAATAAGATGTATAATATAAACATGCTAAGTGTAAGAGAACTGATCGAGTATCCTATATGTATTACAATACTTACTACATACTACAGCAGCAAGTCGTCAACTGCATGCCTTATGTTACCCAGACTTCTTACTTTATGCATCTGAGCATGCCTTCTTTTTCTTTTCTAACTTGGCCTCAACGTGGAGTCTTAACCAACTGCTCACGATGGGTGTGCCTGCTAATGCACCACAGCTAGAAAATATTTTCCAGGGATATCATTACCGGATGTCACAGATTAAAATGACAGCAGAGCACAGTAGTTAAGTAAAATAAACGTAAACTTGGGAAAGTTGCAACTGAAACCTAGAACTACTTACCCTCAAACACACTGTCTACAATAGCTAGCATAGAATAGCCAAACTCAGGAGAAGAGTATACTTTCTTGCTTATGGAAAATTATTTTCTAGCTGTGATACATTGGTTGGCAGCTTCATTTCCTTGCCTCAGGCTCATCTGTTGAATTAAAATAACGAGTAATAACAAACCACCGCTGACCTTAAACATGCTTCCTCATACACACAGGCTATTTAATTCTTAAGAGAGAAATATTGGCATGCAAGGCACACTTGGTCTACTAGAGTAAATCCAAACATGCACACATAGGCTCATACATCCAGTGTCTGCAGAATATGTAAAAGAGAATCAACACAAAAATCCTCACTGCAAGAAAATTCTGGTGATGTGTTGAATGAGATGTGTTGAAACGACAAGTCCAATGCGGCGAGCAAGTGTGTTACTGGAATAGGTAACCCCAGAGCTTTACAGTTCCCACCCCAAATGAACATGGATTCTGATGGGGGAACAGGAAGCCTCATCGGTGATGAGAGACTTGTACAGGACAATGAATAATCATCGTTTGGGATGGGAAAGGTGGCTCACCATTTAGGAGGACTTCTGCTCTGGTAAAAGACCTGGGTGGACATCCAACCACCCAAAGGATGGCTAACAAGTGCCTATAAACGCCAGTCCCTGGGGATCTACTGCAAGAACAGGCTACATATGCATACATGCAGGCTAGACACCCACACCCATACACAAAAGGGAGAGAATCAATAGTTTAAAAATAATATTGAGTTTGAAGACTGAATAGCTCAAGACCCACTGTTTTTTTTTTGTTTTTTTTGTTTTTGTTTTTTTTTTTTTTTAACAAAGCAGCCAGTCAGATAGCATTTATTATTTACTGGCTTCTTATTAATATCTTATCTTTATACCCTTACACCAGCCTTATACCTAAACTAACACTAATCTTGTTTTACAAAAGTGACTGTGACTCAGATTTAAATCAATATGTTCAATTTTTTTTAAAGTAAATAGTACCAAACTCAGAGGAAGAAGTGAGTTTTCTCAGGTTTTGGCTGGAGAGAAGACTCAGAAATTAACAGCTCTTACTACTTTTCTATAACAAGCATCAGTGCCCAGTACTCATGTTGAGTAGCTCACAACTGCTCATAACTCCAGCTCCATAGGATATGTGTGCCTTAACATATGTGCCTATCAGTGTGTGTATGTGTGTGTGTGTGCGCGCGCGCACAGACATAAAAAACAACTCTTAAAATATTTTCCACACTCTTTCTACTATAGCATTTTACACAAATTGGAAAGCAATCCTGGTCTGACTGGAAATCTGCATGTAGAAGAATGGAAATAGATCCATATCTATCTCCCTGCAAAAAACTCAAGTCCAAGTGGATCAAAGACCTCATCGTAAAACAAGATACACTAAATCTAATAGAACAGAATGTAGGGAATAGCCTTGAACTCGTTGGTATAGGACACCTCTTTCTGAAAAGAACACCAAAAGAGCTCAGGAAGTAAGATCAGCAACTAATAAATGGGACATCATGAAACTGAAAAGATTCTGTAAGGCCAAGAATATTGTCAACAATACAAAACAGCAGCCTTCACACTGGGAAAGGATTCTTAGCAACCCGACATCCTACGGAAGGTTAATATCTAAAATTTATAAAGCAATCAAGAAATGAAGACATCAGCAATCCAAAAAACCCAACTTAAAAATGGGGTACAGAGCTAAACTGGGAATACTGTACAGAAGAATCGTGAATGGCCAAGGCAAGCTTTAAAAGAAACATTCCACTTCCTTAGTCATCAGGGAAACACAAATCAAAATAACCCTGCAATTCTATCTTTCTTTCTTATTTATTTATTTATGGATATTTTATTTATTCACCTTTCAAATGTTAGCCTCTTTCCTGGTTTTCCCTCTGGAACCCCCTACCCCATTCCCCTCCCCCTGCTTCTATGAGGATGCTCCCTCTCCCACCCACCCACTTCCACCTCACTGTCCTGGCATTCTCCTACACTGGGGAATGAAGCCTTTACAGAACCAAAGGCCTCTGTTCCTACTGATGCCAGGCAATGCCATCCTCTGCTACATATGCAGCTAGAGCCATGGGTCCTTTCATGTGTACTCTTTGGTTGGTGGTTTAGTTCTTAGAAGCTCTGGGGCTTCTCGTTGGTTGATATTGTTGTTCTACCTATAAGTTTGCAAACCCCTTCAGCTCCTTCAGTCCCTTCTCTAACTCCTCTACTGGGGTCCCCATGCTCAGCCCAATGGTGGACTGTGACCGTCAGCCTCTGTATTTGTCAGGCTCTGGCAGAGCCTCTCAGGAGACAACTATATCAGGTTCCTGTCAGCAAGCACTTCTTGGCATCTGTAATAATATCTGGGTTTGGTGTCTGTATATGGGATGTATTCCCAGGTGGGGCAGTCTCTGGATGGCCTTTCCTTCAGTCTCTGCTCCACACTTTGTCCCCGTATTTCCTTTAGACAGGAGCCATTTCAGGGGTTAAAAATTTGGAGATGAGTGGGTGGTCCCATTTCCCCATCTTACACCTGTCAGAATGGCTTAGATCAAAAACTCAATTGATAGCACATGCTGGTAAGGATGTGGAGCAAGAGAAGCACTCCTCCATTGCTGTGGGTGTGCAAACTTGTATACGCATTTTGGAAATCAATTTAGCAGCTTCTCAGAAAAATGGAGCAGGGATAAAGATAAGGCAGAGACTGAGGGAACAGCCAACCATTGACTGCCCCAACATGAGACTCATCCTATGTGAGAGCCAACACTTGACATATTAATAATACCCTCTATGCTTGCAGACAGGAACCTAGCCTAACTGTCTCCTGAGAGGCTTCATCCAGCAGCTGATGAAGGCAGATACAGAGACCCACAGCAAACATCAGGCAGAGTCATACTGGTGTTGAATAAAAGGAAATCAATTTTGTTGAGGATGACCAAAAGCGTATAAATCCAGCAAGAACTTGTCCAGAGTTCTTCGAATCCATATCTACAAGCAGGCTGCCCCAAATAGTTTGAAATACAAGAGTCAGTGAGTTCTAGACTATGATGTCAATGAAAACCCAATTGAGTTATCCTTTGCCTGGCTTGTTTAATTAAGGGGCTAGTTAGGAGTAGTGGCCTTATTTGGTCTACACCTAAAACTGATTTATCTAGGCCAGAAGCCTGCCTAGGGACATCCAAACCGGTTTTGTCTGTGAATAAATCGGAATGAAGCCTGGGTGATGAACTCAATCACTGTATCATCACACAAAAAAACCCTAATATTATGGAAATACCTCCATTATGTCATCTTTTTGAACAGTGAGAAGAAAAAAAAATAGTCCTTGTTGCTTATTTTCTCTTGGGTACCATAAACATTCTTTTTCTGTTATTGTAGGTTAAAATTTATAGCCCTGGAGAATCTGACTTAACCAGCTTGTTTCTGACCATCTATCTCTATTTTCTCCTTTATCGAACTCAGCAAACTTTCTTTCTTCTGGACACTGCCTTTGGCAGTTTTTATATTTTTAATATTTCAGCCAAGCTTGAAAGATTACCACTCTCACTATCGAAAATGTTCTACTGGTGCTTTTTGCAGACGTCTAACCTCATTTGTAATCATTTATTTCTAATTTACTGTTTGTTTCTTTATTTTGCTTTATAAGTCTTTTTAAAAGTTTCTTTAATTCTAATTTTAATTTTTTTCTCACTTTACATCCCAAGCACAGCCCTCTCCCTCCCCTCTTCCCAGTCCCACTTTTACAAATTCCTTCTCCCCTTACCCCTTCCCTTTCTGCTCAGAGAAGGGGAGCCCCCTAGGGTACACCCCACCCTGGGACATCTCATCCCAGTAAAGCTAGGCATATCCTCTCCCACTGAGGCCCAACCAGGCCGTCCAATTAGGGGAACGGGATCCAACACAGAGAAGAGAGACCTACGGAGTCCTCACTCCACTTGTGGGACCCACATGAAGACCAAGCTACATTTGCTACAAATGTATAGGGGTCTGGGTCCAGCTCCATCATACTCCCTGGATGGTAACCTAGGCTCTGAGAGCCCCTGTAGTCCCAGGTTAGGTGATTCTGTGGGTCTCCTTGTGGTGTCCGAGACCCCTCTAGCTTGCTCAATTCTATCTTCTACTCCATAAGACTCCGCTGACCATGTTAAGTATTAATTTGATTTTTTTTTTGTGCTAAGTGTGTCAGAGCAGGAAGAATGCCAAGAAATTCCCTTTTTTTTTGTTTTTGGAATCCATTATAAAATAGAATTATATAACATTAATATGAATTAGTTGATGAGCTTAACCTGTGATTTTAATTTTCATGGCTTTATTTTCCATTTTATTTATGTGTGTGGGTTTTTTACCTAGATGCACCTCTGTGTACCATGTGTGCTTACACAGGGTAGAAGATCTAGTTATAACTTTTAATGTATTTATGCCACAAACTGTTACTCTTCTTTGCTGGTTTTTCTGTGACCCTTTCCATCTGAGCCATTTCTCAATCTTATTCAAAAAACAAAAAGCAAAACCAAAAACAAACAAGCAAACAAACAAAAATTAGAGTCTAGTTGCTGCAGATACTGTACCCCCGACTGGAAATACTCAATGGTTATTGGAACGAGAAGGAAACAAACATTCACAGTGAGATCCCCTACTCCCTGACAGCACACTTAATAGCTGGGACTGTATTAGAACACTTGGAAGCAAAATCCAACATTTCCAGGTTTTTAGACTCAGAGGGCTTAGGAATGGGTTAAACATGGACCTAAGAGTATTAAATTTAAGAGAATTCTTAAATCATGAAATATTGATCATCATCAAAGAAAATATAGAGGTGTGTGGGGAAGATTGGAGGTGGAACTGGGTATGTGTTACATTAGGTTCACCTAATCAAGACATGGGTTAAACTTCAGAAAAACCTTTAAAGGGTTCTAATTTGTAGTGTGAGGTTAAATACAGGAAGCCTGCGGTGTGCTGTCAAAATTGAAGTTGGAAAGTAGCCAGGAGCCTGTGTCTATATTTCTCTGCTTATAGCCAGAGCTCCTAAAGTTCCTTAGGTTAATCAATTTCTTTTCTACTTTCAATGAAATAAATCACAAAAAGAATCAGTCCTATTGGTCATAGCCAATGCTCAGAACCTTCAAAAATTAGGCTGTAAGCGTGTGTGTGTGTGTGTGTGTGTGTGTGTGTGTGTGTGTGTGTGTGTATGTGTGTGTGTGTGTGTGTGCATGTGTGTGTCTTGTATATGTTGAGTGAGATGAAAATCCTTCTCTTCATAATGAAGTCCCCTTCAGAATGGTAGTACTACTGAAATGCTGGATAAGAAACAAAGAAAGAAGGAAGGAAAGAAAGAAAGAGAGAGGGAGGGAGAGAGAGAGGAAGGAAGGAAGGAAGGAAGGAAGGAAGGAAGGAAGGAAGAAGAAAAACATGCAAAGAGGTGCTAACTAGTGTTTTAAAACAAACCAAGATCAGAAAAAAGAGGGAGAAAACGTGTATTAGCATTAGAAGAAATAATGCATGTAATATCAATTAAGAAGCAGGGATAAGGCAGTTTCAAGAAAACAAGCAAGCAAGCATGATGAAAGTGTTGTGAGCGACTAGAAAGCTTCTGAAAGAAAAGTCATAGACCTAAGGGAAGTTATCTTTACGCATAAATTTGGTGAAGCCAGGACAGCCATACAGATATGGGACTGAACAGGTGGATGTTGGAAAGTCAGAGCAACCATCCATCTGAAGTCTGCCCAATCTCTGCTATGGAAACGTCACCATGCATGGGCCTCAGTGGTATTAAAAGAAATTAAGGTTAAAATAAAATGTGTTACTAATTCTCTGTTGTGTGTGCATTCGTGTGTGGTTTTCAAAATAGGTTGAAAAAAGTTGTTTTTTGTACATAAAAATCTCATTTAACTTTCCCAGAGATCTTGGTTTGGGGTTCTAATTTTATATACACGGATAGAAAATAAAATGGGAAAGTAGAACGTACAGCATTTTATCCTGACAGTCTGTTGTTGCCAACATGTTAATTATGAAAACGATTCGAAGGTTGTTGTAGAATCTTAACCTCAAGTAGTCAATTACAATAGGATGAATGCTAAGTTTCTTCTATACTGTGGTCATTAATATAGATGTAATTTATATTATGAATAAAATATTCTATAACAGAAATACCTAGTACTTGTTCAGCAATGTACACCAAACACATATCTTTAAAGCTTCTTTTAAATTTTAAAAATACTTTATGATACCCTTTTGGCTTGCTGCACTTTTAACAGACTTACAGGTGAAGAGAGGTCCCCATATTTCTGCCTTTGGAGTTGTCTGTTCTAAATACATGCAACGCTAACTTCTTATTTCTGACTTTTCAGGATGGTATCTTTCATGGGAAAATTTTTCTTCTACAAGCTATATCTATTTAGGAAAGTTACATCAAAGTGCATATTTTAGCATGCCATATCTTGAAAATGTAATGAATTTTACATTTAGAATAGCTTATTCATTTTATAAAATATAGCCTAACCTACATTTAGGTTAAATGTAAAAATTTACATGGGTAAAAGATCCTCCCCATAGCTATTACCCTGAAAAAGATTTTAAAATATACTCTTTTCTCCTTAACTTCTATTGACACATCAGAAAAATGTTGTTATTTTTGTTTGTTTGTTTAAAGCAATACATTGTAACTTTTAGGGAATCAAAGAATATGAAGGATATAAATACATATTAATTTGAGTATGTTCATTTCCTTATACCTTGATTTTAAAATAAAAACAATGAAGCTTCATTCATGTCTTTTACCACAAAACTGGCAAAAGTATGAATTAATGTAACAGGTGGGCTTGTGTGGTTTTCATAGCAATGAAATATAATCAACTCTCTCATATCATATTTCCAGGAAAGCAAGTGATATTGAGACCTAAGCAGACACACTACTGACATTCAAGTGTTCGGACTCCCCAAAGGGACTATAAATCTTGCTGCCCTATGTTTAATTGAAACTTTAAACAAAATATATTACCTATTTAATGTAGCTGAACTGGACAATGCCCTTTGTAGTGTACAGAGTAATGCCTGGCAAATTGAAGGTTCGAAACTACAGTACATAATGTGGATGTTATACAAAGCAGAAAAAATAAGAAGTAAAAGTTAACCTCCTGCAGTGTACTGAGAAATGGGTATCTCTAGTTTCCTATTCATAAATTTTATACATTTCTCATATTGATACACAGCCAAAAGTGTATTACGTCTCCTATCTTTTTGGCTACTTAACTTCCTGAGTAAGTTTTTGAATGTCTCTCAAATCTACATTGGCCTTTACTTATCTTAAGGAAATTAGAACATTCCTTAGGGGGTTACAGAGATTAATACCTAATCCAATTATATACTATGTAATTACTATTGATTAGGACTGACATAAAGATTCTCAACGGTGCCAATGGAGTCGGTCATAAGAAAACCTCCAGAACTGCATATAGGAAAGCAGGTGGTCAGAGCAGTTGGACAGTGCTGGGGTGTTAATGTTTCTCTTTGAAAGATGGAGAGTTCAAATCTCCCTTCCATTAAAACCCAGCTCCTTCCCATTCAGCATGTTCAACATGTTGAATAAAAGAATTCTCTTGAGAAAACATAGTCACAGATCATTAACCATGGAAAACATCATAAGAAAACAATAATTAGAATATAATCTGACTATATGCTACAACAAAACTGGACACCAAAGAGATGGGGGAGGGGGAAGACAGAGGGAAAAGATAAGAGAAAGAAGCTAGACATTAACCCACGAATATGAAATTTTTAAATGACCTTAAAACATACAAGGCTAAGTGTGACGTGAACTCTTTATCCAAATTCTACCAAGTAAACTCCACATGTAATTGACATATTTCAGGAAAACTTAGAATGAATCATAAGTGATAGTGTCTGGCTTTTGCCATGAGACATTATACCAGATTCCTCCTTTGGGGTTTGTTTTGTTTCATTTTATGTCAATAACAGCCTAAAGGGCTCTGAGAGCTACTATGTCACTTAACCCTTTCATACCAAAAGTTTCCTTGTCAAAAACAGAATTCTAAGATTTGTACAAATGTTCTGAACTAAAAGTTTCTCTAATAAACTAACCATATTTCGGTTCACTCTGTTCCTTGCATGCTCTATGAATACTTTAATACAGCGGAGATGCAGTTCTCATACCTACAAGGCTACGTTGAGGAGCCAAAAATTAAAGCAGATGGTTTCTCTCTGCTAGAGATTAGTGACCAGAGGCCTGATCTTAGAAGAAAAAAAAAGTTCACTGCATCTGAGACTTAGAAGGAAGACAAGTGTATATAAAACAAACAAAATCAGTAATCAACAGAATATAATCCAAGCCCTGTTGACAAAACCAATGGCTAATGTGACAGTAAAGGGCAAAGTGACCTGATCAGCAAGTTGGTTGACAAAGGCATGCGATTTCTTCTTGATGATAAATGCACATGGCATATTACGAAGATACATGGCTTTAGAGAAAAGGACATTGGGAACATGTAGGGCAATAGTGCCCCCAGAACCACAGTGGAGAATCTGAGGCCATGTTTTCTTGTTACACTCAGCACACAGCACTTTAAATAATCCTAATTATTCAACCAGTGATTATAGACCTCACTGACTAGACTGGAAGCTTGCATTCTCTCTTACCCTAAGCAGCAGACTGTATTACCAAAATGAAATGGACTAAATCACTTGTATAATTAAACTAAACAATTACTTTGCATTGAGAATGCATGGTAATTTCATTTTCAAGAGTAAATAGGCTTAAAATGACCTCTGGGATTGGAAAGAGCTCAAACTGATAGAAAAACAATAGGAAGTACCAAACTAATTGAGCTTTCTGTAATCCTTTAAAATTATTCCACAGCGGTACAGAATCGGAGTTATAGATGTTTAGAGAATGAAGAGGAACCAGAAGGTGCTCCCAACTATTCTGTGCTGAAATCGTTTTTGTGCGTCATATTTAATGTATGGGGTATTAATCACAAATGCGTAGGTGTCATATTCTTTAAGGCTAAGTGTTTTAACTTTGGCTTATTTTTAACAGCATAACTGTCAATCTAGCAGTAGGGAAGTAGAGGCTGGAGGATCCTGCAAAGAAAAGAGGAAGCCAGTTTCAGAGACATAGAGAAGCTTTGAATTTAAAATCAAGAGCTTAGGTTCCTGACTGGAGCAGAAGCTGCAGCCCCAACCTTTGAACCTGGTTCTTTGAGAGGCAACTTCCTCTCCTGGAAAATAAAATTGATTATGTTGTTAGGATGTTTAGGACTCAAGTGTTTTACCCCTGATATTCCATGATACTGCTATTCAACTAATGTTTCAGAGATAAAGAAAAATAATTGAGACCAAATAGTTACCTATAATGGCCGCTGGAATAAAAGAGAGGTTTGACTGAGAATAGAGGAAAAATACATCCTAATGAGAGACCGAGACCGACAGACAGTCAAAGAAAATAGGATCAAGTCAACCATAATTACTTGTACTGATTCACTTTCAGTTATTATATACAATATTACTCAGTTATTATAGACGATATTATTTAGTTACTACAGACAATACTAAAGGGAGGATTTGGATTACAGTTGCTAAGAAAAATGGGGACATGGCCTGTAAAGAAAATGTAACAATCACCTGAGGGCTTTTTTTTAACTAGACCTTCAATACATTCAAGCCTTTAGCTCTAAAAATAATCTCATCTATTGGGTAATATTTCCTCTATTAAGTAGGGAAAGATCAAACACTAAATAAAACCATTCACTCTCAGAGGTAGGAGCCCTATAGAAATGGTACTGTAATGGAAGGCCACTTTATAAACCAGGTCCCAGATCAGAGAACCAGGCCAACATTCTTGTATTATTATTTTAATCAACTTTCAAATGGCTGTTATGATCACAGCTAGCTTATGAACACAATTGCAAAATCAATCCAATTAAGTAGCTTATCAGGCATACAAACCCTAGAAACTGTCAAAGGTGATCTGAAGCCAGGCTCTCATTGCAGAGACTGCCCTACACTGTGTTTGAACTGCCCTTTAGTCCATCTTACTGTCTCAAGAGGCAACTGAGTCCCACAAAAGGAAAATCATGTTAACTGTCTAAAACCAACTCTAACTCCCACTTGACCTTTAATTTTTTAATTTCGTTTGCAAAATGATAAATTTCATTTAGTATCTGTGTGGTGTACCTCTAAATGTTTACAGCTCACATAATTCTTCCGGGACGATAGCCCCCTTTTAGATAAAGCTACACCTTGATCCCATGGAGTCAAAATAAAAAGTAAGTATATATATTAGATTAAATGTGTGCTTACTAATGAAAAATCGGAGTAAGATTGAGAAGAGAATAAAAATATGGAAAACTGAAGTTGAGGAACAAATTAATCAACCCTGCTTTGAAATTCTAAAAGTGGGAAATATGTTCATCTGGTATTCATAGCAGGTGAAAAGGCATTCAGCACAAGGTCCTAAAATGTTCCAAGGAAAGAAAAAATCTAAAGGGCTAGCTAGAGTTTTTTTTAAAGCAACCTCAGTGAATTTATTAAAAAAAAAAAAGTTCCAATATAGTTCTATTTTTATATGCATTGTTAGCTTTACTATATTCTAAAGCAAAGAAAAAATAGAAAATACACACACACACACCACACACACTACACACACACCACACACACACACCACACACACACACCACACACACACATACACACCACACATACACCACACACACACCACACACACACACACCACACACACACACATACACACCACACACACACACCACACACACACACACCACACACACACACCACACACACACACACACACAAATATGCCTGTGCATACAAGTGCTCAGGGATGGTGGCCCAGAAGGGGTAAATGAATGAGACATGTAAAAAATGAATACTTGCTGGCTGAATCTAGCCAGACATTATAATCCATCACTGATCCCTAAAGGGCACTAATAATATGTAAATGTGTGAATTAGAAAACACAGTGAAGGCTGTTGATAAACTTGATAGGATAATCAGCACATGCTGACAGACTAATGAAACCGATGAACTGATAGGGCGGCTTATCTCCTAGGCCATTTTTCTTTCCTTGTCAAACGGAGGCTAATCAAAATGTATTAGGAGTTAAAGCAAACACTCGGGGGACTTAACCCATTTGATTAGGAGGCGAATTCACTCTCGGAGAAAATTATAGTTTCCTGAACGAGCAAAACTGTAAAACCTGACCAGCTGACAGAGCTTCCATAAAATCAAACAGAAGGCAGCTACCATAATTACTGACAGAGTCTGGTATTGGAAATTATATTAGGGTCTTCCCGTAGAAAATCGTCAGGGGTATTTTCAGTATCTGAGCAAAGTGACTACCTCCTTCCATAATGGAAAATAACACAAAAAACCAGACAGTGGCTCCAGGGACACACTTATCTTCTGCCTGTGAAAGCCCAGTCTTCGTGTAACCAAAGGAGAGGCAGATTCCCGAGGTACCGGCTCAATTCTCAATCCAATTTATTTACATGAAATAATTGAATGAATTCTCTGAAATCACAAACTGTTGAGAATACTAGGACTTCCCATTAGCAATAAAGAGACCACATGCTGTTTGTCACTGAGGAACGTGAAACCTCAACCCGATTTCAGCCAAGATAACTCATTTGACGATTGATTAAAAACCTGGCTCTACGGTTATGAATAAAATCAAAGTAAAATCACTCTGTCTCTTTAGATAAAGTCCGAGAAGACAATCCTAGCATTTGCTCCATTATGAAAATGTCAAGCATTCATATGGAAAGGGCTAACAGATCCACCCAGTCTAGGCACACGAGATTCCTGTGTACACTTCCTTCACGTGGACAGATGGTGAAATGCTTGAGAGTAAAAGGCACTGTTTTTAATCCAACAAAAGCTCGGAGGCAAAAATATATTGAACGAAGCCAAACTTTACCATGGTGGACTCAGAGTTGACAAAGAAGTACCCAGTGCTGTTTTTGATGTGAGCATTCAATCACTTTAATGTTCTATCGGCCAGCTGGAGGCGGGTTACCCAGAGAAAGGGAATTTCACTCACCCCTCCAAAGTGACATTCTCTTTTCTCTCTACAGCAAGCCTGTATTGTGCTTCACCCAATCCCGGAAGGATGTCTACCCTTGTTGTCACTTAACAAAAGACTATGATTTTTTATTTTTTCGGATACACATTTTGAAGTCATATAGCATTTGAGACTTTGTGTAAATATGCAATCATTCACCAATTACCAGATTACTCAAATCATAGGATGTACCATGAAGATAATAAGCCTGTAGGTTCGACAGCCTCATCCTACTTACTTCCTACATACAATGGATGTCTAGAAAACTCAAAGGACTTAGTCATGTTTAATAAACAGAGGGTATGAGTCTGCAAATTCTGCTCTGCACTAAAAGAAATAGTTGATTTGAGGACAAGAGCAGTCTTTCGACAATCCCTGGAAGGTGTTACGCTAACTTATCAGCCAGGCTAATTAGGCTACATGCAATTATTTTCCCCAAGAGTCTCATGCTGAACAGGTAGCTTCTAATTGTATCTACCATCAAACATCTGGAGTAGTAATGGATTAAATACAGGTGCTAAGAGCTTAGACTTTCCAGGTCTTTATTTTTTGAATCCAGGAAAAACAAATTATGTCCTAAGTTGATACACATTTTGACTGGTAGATAATTAAGCAGATAACTCAGCACAGGAAAGTAAATACTCAGAGCCGCATATTTCTTGTTATTCCAGTCTCACAGAGTCTCAAATAGTACTCTGACAAAATGCTACAAAGACCCAAGGCCTCATCCATGAAAACGGTGCAAGTCGGCTGGGATATTCACACCTTTTCCATGCAAAGCTCGTGAATCTCTACAGGATAAATACTGAGAATTTTCTGATTAAGTGAATAATATGCTAAACATTACTATATGTTTGATGAATTCGTTTAATAAACACACATCCTATATATGCCTAAAGATAACCGACAATTAAATGTAAGTACAAGATATTATCTTCTCAACCCCTAAAGCTTCAGTAGTCCTTGATACCAAAATGGTATTGAGCTTCCCTTGCAAAACCTCTGGAATTCGGCAAATATGGTGGACACCTTTCATTAGCCCATTTCTTTGCTTGCATCAGGGTGAGAGCTGTGGCACCATCTCGATAACGCGCAGTGGGAGCACTGCTCTGCGATTACTAACAAGGGAGTAGGAATCCAGTGTACAGAAACACAGGTTCTTATTTCTCTGTGAATCCCCGGAAATCAATGAAAAGAATAGAGGACTCACCCATCATGTTGTATAAGCTCTGAGGGGCAAACTGCCTTGGCATCTTCTGAATTGCTTCCCTATAAACACTCAGGGCTTCCTAATTTAAGGAACAAAAAGAAAGATAAATCATCATTAGAAGACAGAGAGAGCCTAATAGCATTTATCCAAAGCTCAATCTACCCATTTCTGTTTCTGAACGGTTCACTAGAGGAAAATCACTGAGCTGTCCTTTGACATCATGCTGCCTTAATTTCATGAGTGGGAACAGCCCAGTGAGGAAGGCCACATGAAAATTTAGCTTAACAGAGAACAATGGTCTTTTAACATAAATTTTCCCAGTCAACAGATTAGTCAACAAGAAGAGCTAAAAGACGTCCATACTTGGAAGGTACTCATTAGTCATCTCAAGTCTATGGTCGCTTTAACTCAAGGTACAAATAAAGGGACAGCAAGCAAATAACTCCAACAAATGAGAGTCGCTGAAACTGTTAAATGAAAATTCCCTAGAAGGTGCAACTTCTTCCTCATATTGCAGTCTTAAGGCTACGTGAGTGGTCAGGGGGAGGGGGTGTCCTGTCTTGATAGAGCACGGTTTAGCAAAGGGAGAGCAGATGCCATGCAGGCATGGTGTGGTGATTTGAATAGGCTCATGTGTCCAAATGCTCAGTCCAGTGGGAGTGACACTATTTAGGAGGTGTGGCCTTGCTGAGAGAAGTGTGTCACTAGGGGTAGGAGGGCTGGCTTTGAGGTCTCCTATGCTCAAACACTGCCCACTGTGGAAAAGAGACCCCTTCTGCAGCCTGGGGATCAAGATGTAGGGCTCTCAGCTCTTCTCCAGCACCATGTCTGCCCGCTGCCATGCTTCCTTGCCACCATGGTGACAATGGACTGAACCTTTGAAACTGTAAGCCAGCATAAATAAAATATTTTCCTTTTTAAGGATTACATTGGTCATGATATCTCTTCACAGCATGAAAGCGTAACTAAGACACATGGTTTCATCAGCAAAGTGGATGACGGTGGGTCACCTAATTTCCTAGACAGTATCTTTCTTACTACTTCCTCCACCATTAAAGATATGTTATTTTTATCTAATCGATTTTTTTAGATAAAAGTACATGCCTAATATAATGAATATAAATACTTTTATTTGGTTTTTTTATTTTTTATTAGATATATTTCTTTACTTACATTACAAATGCTATTCCCTTTCCTGGTTTCCTGTCCATAAGCCCCCATCCTCTCCCCCTCCACCATATGGGTTTTCTCCCCATCTACCCCCTTACTGCCCCCCCATATTCCCCTGCACTGGGGGTCCAACCTTGGCAGGACCAAGGGATTCCTCTTTCACTGGTGCCCCGACAGATCTATTCTCTGCTGCATATGCAGTTGGAGCCCTGGGTCAGTCCATGTATATTAGTCTTTCAGTAGTGGTTTAGTCCCTGGAAGCTCTGGTTGGTTGGCATTGTTGTTCTCTAGAAACTGTACCTTGGATCAAAGAAATGGTGAGCACCAACAGTCATAAAACCTCTCAACATGAACTGAAATGTGAACACCTTGGCTTCTCAAAAGACTATAGTGGCTCCAGGAAGGAGGCTGTAGGTTAGAAACCACTGAGACTATATCAGAACAGGAGGGTAGAAAGGTGGGGCCAACCTCATAGCGTCCTTGCTCATGATAGAGTTTCCCGAGGTTGTACAGGCAGCTGGTAACAGAACTCTTATGTGCATGAGGATCCTTCAGATTCTCATCTGGAATCTCAGAACACTTGAGGAATGTACGTCGGGCTTCTTCTGTCTTCCCTTGGTTCATGAGAATGATGCCGGTGTTTAAATAGGCAGCTGAGAAGGAGAAGCAGAAATGGAAGAATGAACCGATGTGCATGTGCACCAGAGATGTATTGGCTTCATTTCTATTCCCAGGGATATTTCTCATTTGATTTTTTAAAAATTATTAATTATATATGGGACAAGCACAGTATCAATCATAGTAACAATAACCCCAAGTACTACTAAAAACATAATTGTCTTTTCATTCAACTGAACTCTAAAGATGTTTTTTAGCTCAAAAGCCAGTGAAATAAAAGAATGAGCTATTAGACTACTTGGCAAAAAAAAAAAGAAAATGGCATTGAAGAATGAAATTCAGAGGGAGGGAGGGAGGGGGATATATATATATATATATATATATATATATATATATATATATATAGAGAGAGAGAGAGAGAGAGAGAGATTTGTCAGTATTAGCAAGAATTTAGAAATAGGAATACCACACACCCCATGTTCTCTGAAAGGCTTTAATATATAGAGAGAATTTCTACAAATAAAAGGAAAGGTTGAAGAGAGTCCGATAATTCCATACTACTTACAAGCCAGGGTAGGCCTGCTGCCGACAGCCAGTTTGTAATAATGGAGAGCTTCTGCAAACCTGCTGTTCTCTTGGAGCAGCAACCCTCTGCATGAGGAAAAGAGAAATCCTGAAAGGGGCTGCAATACCAGACAGAAAACCACACATTTCCCTTTTATATTCCAAAGGCACAAATGGTCAACAGTCCAATAAAAATGCTGACCTGGCTTCATAAAACTAAGTTCTAAATGGTAGGAAAGGATCTCTCAGGAGGGACAAAAGTCCTATGCAGGTATCAGTGGACCCTTGTTCCATGAGAAAGTATTCAGATAGATTTTCAAACAGAATTCGCAACCCGTAAACGTTCCCCTCTCCAGACTTACTCCCCTCCCACTCGAATTGCTAGCCACCTGGATCTCAGTTAGGAGCACACACACTCTCTCATCACTTCACTGTGGGAAATCTGTAGAAGGCAGGGATATATACATAGAAACATGAGATGCCTCCCTCACTAGCTGCTGCTTGGGAAATATTTGCCCACGACTCTCCAAGAGGCAAAAGGTTAAAAGCAGTCTGATTCAACGGCAAAGACAGAGTCAGATACAGTAAAGAAAAAAAGAGGTAAAACGGAAAGCCAGCTATTTCAATACTGCTGAAGATTTAGTCAAATAAACCTGAATTTTAGAATACTGTGCAAATTTTATTCTACCGGGCAGAAACACATCTTCTCCAGACCCTCAGACTCTTGGGACCTCTCCACAAGACTCCTTAAATAGTACCCACGGGTGTTAATGAAGCCATTTGAAATTCTGTCCTTGTGGCATAACTGAAAATCAATTACAAGCATTTCTATGAAAATAAGATGTCAGGAAACTGAACTAATTAGAAAGCTCTCCCAAGGGCCTTGGTTGAGGCCCCTTCGCTGGTAAACAGTATCATAGAGAGGGAAGGTGCATCTACTGGGACAACTACTGCTGTTATGATGCCAATTGCAGGCTCAACTTGGCAGCTTCCTTGGCTATTGAAAGAGAAGTTAAATGGAAGTCTAAGAAAAGACATTGTCAAAAACATGATTTCGTTGAGTATTTATGGCTAGGAATGGCGGAGTGTCTACCACGGGCTCATGAGTTGGAATCTGGGACCCTCAATGGAGCTTTGCTGGTAGATGCTGAGACCTTTCAAAATTGGGGCATGGTAGGAAGAGGTTAATTCTTTTCCCCTGCCTTGCAATTTGCTAATGTCAGTCTCCTAGATTAAATTTTAATGAGATTAGTTATGTAAAAATCAATCAAACAAACAACACCACACACACACATACACACACACACACACACACACACATCTGCCATTCCCATGTATGACTCCACATATCACCATGTTTACTATCTATGTATGTAAACTGTCCTCTTTATCTTTTTACTCTTTTTTCCTAGATTCCATCTTCCTTATCTTGGGCATCCCATTTCTCTCAGCCTTCATCCATTTGTGGAACCATCCTATGCAGACTGGAAACCCTGGCTGCTTCTTCATTCATATACTGATTTATGGGAGGTTGGTGTCCAACAACAGTTTCTGTTTCTTCATAAACTCTGCCTATCATGATGCATCAATGTACTAGAGCAAATTGCCTTCACCACTGAAGTAATGATCACTCTCCTGACACCCAGATGTTTCTATCAGCTGACCAAGCCATGTCAATCGAGGAGCTTAGTGGAATTTCCAAAGCCAAAACATCTAAAATGGGAAGAATATGTCCTGCTCAAAATAGATCAGAAATCTGATAAATGAATAAAGTTGAAAAGATAAAACCCTGCCTCTCCTTAGATTTATAGTGTCATCAAACCAGCTGTGAAAATCCCAAACCTGATTATCATTCCTCCTCCCTCCTTGTTTTTCAGAGTTATAAGGTTTATAAAGTCTCCAGAGCCATTGACACTTACATGCCATGGCTCTTCCCTTGTTATCTTTATAACTCTGTCAGAAGCCTTTTTATTTTTTTCTACCACCTGAGTAACTGCAAAGCCCACTAATTAGTCTCTACATAATTACATTTCTAAAGGGCAAATATGCTATTAGGGTAAATGAAGTGAACGTGTTGGGACATGCACACAGATCTAACTCTGTGCCTAAAACCTCTACGTCTGGAGACTGATGTGCTTGGCCACATGGGATCGGTTATGCTGATACCTTATCTTCTGCCACTTATCAATTCATAAAATACATACGGAACTGAGAACAGCATGCAGCGTGATAATAAAGCCTTCACAATCATGTCCCAAGTCATAAAGATGGTAACTAGTGAGTTCAAGTCACATGGCTACCGTGAGCGATTTCCAAGGGGGTAAAGATTTCACTGAGCATCGTTTTTACCTTGTTATGTATGTTTCAAAGAGTAATCAAGATTCAGATGTATAACTGCATAGGGCAGTTACGCATTCCAAGTAACATCGTTAAAGGCTAGCGAGCAGACACACACAAACAGATTAAAAACACTGTGTTATCAATCCGATGTTACATAGGAAGAAAGGAGATTCTAAGAATCTGAGGCGGGGGGGGGGGTTTGGTTAAAGGAAGCAAAGGTAGAGTTAGACCGAGTTTCTCTGAAAATGAATCCCATCTTCAAAGCTGAGTAGAGTGGGACACACGTGTAATCCCGCACTTGGGAGAATGAAGTAGGAGACTTAAGAGATTAGTGTCATCCTGGGCTACATGCTGAATGTGAGGAGAGTCTGTGCTACATGACACAAAATAAAACACAAAACCTGCAAGCTGCCAAGGGCGGAATGTATCCAATAGTCCTCCAAAGCTATAAGCCTAAGAACCACAAAGACGGACAACACCATAAGATAGCCCCAAGAGTGCAATTGTGGCACTTCTGTCTTGGGGATACCATCAGTCAGTCATTTATTTGGATTTTTAATGCCTTCTTAACAAGAAAGAATGCATGGCTACTACTATAAAACTGGCTAATTTCCTTGGGTGGTAAGGCCATGGAGCTCAGAGGAGACCGTCACTGTCACTGTCTTAAACCTCAGCCTAAATGAGGGTAGCTATCATGCTTTGTCAAAGAAGTTTCTTTTTACGGCAGACAGAGATCATGATATAAATCTGAAACTGGTCACGATGTAGAAGACAACTGATCATGGGGTTCCCCAAGCCCAAATGATGTCAAGACAAGACATGAAGGAACAGAGAGGGGAAAGGTCTGTTACAAGGCACCTGCCTTGTAAATTCTACTGGGAAGCTGCACCCATGAAATTTAAACCAGACCAGCCCCTAAACAAGAACAGTACAATGCCAGCACCAAGTGGCATCCCAGCGTGGATAAGGGAAATCTCACAAGAGCCAAGCCCACAAAACAGCTATAAACAATTAGCTGCTGCTGAGAGAGGGAAATGTAGTCTTCTCTATCGGCCCAACTGGTCACGATAGATACCAACACTAATGAACTCTTTAGGTTAGACTGATACACTCACGAAAGGGTGTTTGTGTATCTAACAATGATTATCAAATTTAAGAGTGAGTTAGAGTAGAGACACAGGAGTTGGAAGAGAAAGATGTAGGGAGAAGTGAGATTTAAAAAAAAAAAGTCAAAAAACTTGCATGGCCATGATAAAAGAAGAAAAAAAAAAACCAACAAAAATATTCTAGATACATATAGAAGATCTAACACTTTGTTCTAAAGCCCAAATTTTGTCGAACTCTAGCTTGTCTGGATATGCTGAAAAGGAATCTGTCATCTCGAAATTCCATATTGATTTTGGACCCATCATAAAAAATGGTTACTAGCAGGCCACATTTACAAAACCTACAATTTGCTTTGCTAAAAATATGTACTAGATAGACTGAAATCCCTCCCAGTGTGTCGGTTGCAATGATCCAAGTAGCTATACTCACTCAGCACTTATAGCATGCCAAATAGTTTACATATTAGGCAAGGACAATCTCCCAAGGCACGTTAATACATCTGGCCTTCTTCCATCCATGATAAATCTTAGGCAAGAAGATCTATCATCTCTCTGTGTCTCTATGTCTCTATATCGCTATGTTCCTATGTCTTTACATATATATCATCTATCTGTCTATCTATCTCTATCTATCTATCTATCTATCTATCTATCTATCTATCTATCTATCTATCTATCTATCTATCTATCTATCTGAGACAGGGTCTCTTTGTGTAGTTCAGATTGAGCTAGAACTCACTATGTAGGCCATTCTTGCCTTGAACTCACAAAGATCAGCCTGCCTCTACTTACTGATTCTGGCAGTAACGGTATTCACAGCCACATTGAGCTAGATAAGAAGTTATTAATTAAGTAATATACAAAGAACTCTAAAATTACTGACAAGTATATCACAATGTAAACCCAGCAGTCTGAAAATAATTGAAGATTTGGACTATACTTGATTACTCATTCCAAAAACTGTTCCATAGCTATTCAAATTGAGGATACAGCATGTTTCTAAACTGCCCATGTGAAAATATATACATATATATACATATATGTATATTAAAAATAAGAATACTTTTTAATGGACTGTCCTTCCAGAATAGAGCCATCAATAGTTTTATAGGTACCGGCAAAATTGTCTTACAAGCAGCTGAATTGACTCTTGGTGTGTAATAACACAAGATTAAAATACTGTACATGAGTGATAGAGATGCACCATGAATGACACCCACCCACCCACACACACACACACACACAGAGAGAGAGAGAGAGAAAGAGAGAGAGAGAGAGAGAGAGAGAGAGAGAGAGAGAGAGATACAAAATACCAGCAGAAGAAGCAGAAGCAGCAGCAATAATGAAATGTACTCTCCATAGCTTCATCAGCTTTTTTCTTTTACTTTCTGGCTACTGACAATTCTCAGAATTACCAATGTGTCTCTAGAATTCCTTTCATGAGAAATTTTTATCCATCTTTTCCTCCAAGTACCTGTCTTCTAAAATTCTACTTGAAAAATAATCCCCACAGTACTAGAACGTGATTAATGAAAAACAGCCAAAAGAGTTTGTACAGTAAATTGAGAAGAATTAAATGCTGAATTAAATATATATGAAACACAAATCCCTAGCTGGTCCTAAACACTGATAGAGACAGAAGGAAACATTTACTTACTACAGTGGTTTAAAACAAGGGTGATGTTTTTACCCCAGAGAGTATTTGGCAGAGACTAAGATGAATGGTTGTCACAAGTCCTGGCCTTGGTAAAGTGTGCGGTGCTGCCATTCATGCCTACTGGGTAAGGGGGAGGAGTGCTGGCCACAGCCATTAGCGGGGTAGAGGGCAGGGATGCTACTATTTGTATCAACTGGGTAGAGGGCAGAGATGTTGGCCATTCAGCAACTGGGTACAGGACAAGGACGATTGTGTATTATATTGTTAAATACTGGCCCCCAACTTCTGGTTGCTCCCAGGAGCAAGAAAATCCTCAACTATACCAAGTGACACTATGTAATCTTACTCCTTAATTTAAAACTGTTGGTTGAATAAAGATGCCTACGGCCTATATAGATGAGCAGAAGAGAGGTAGGTGAGGTTTTGGTTCCAAGGCTTTGAGTTCTGAGGAGGGAACCACAAAGACGAGAGAAAGGGGAGTAAAGAAAAGATTCCTTGTGGTTAGAGATCCTGAGAACTGACCATGAGGGCTGGCCAGTTGGAGTAAGAGTGGTGCAGGCAGAACATGACAAGCTATATCTTGTAGTTATTAACAGGGAAGTAGACAAAATAATATAGAGGGATGCTATCTGTCCAGCTCTAGTGGACAGTGTCTAGTGCTGTTAAAGCTTATTATAAGTATAAATGTTTTGTGTCTTTTATATGGCAACTAAACGATCACAGGCAGGATAGGAACCCCCAACTGACATTAAATATTTACCTCAACAGATGCTGGTAATTATCCTACCAGGAAAAGGAGAGACTGCCTCCCCAGCAAAGAAAAGAAAAATCACAATCAGCTTTTCAGAGTACTTAACTGAGATATATATCTTTTAAAATAAAGTTTCTTCGAATGCCTGTCCACCATATATATAACACTATAAAGAAAACATAACATTAGAAAGGAAATTTTTTTGTCGATAAAGATGTAACCTATGATTGACTTTGCTGATTTGAGAAGAACTATTCCTAAAACTGAAGAAGCATGTTCTTGCCATTTCTGGCGGTGCATCTGAACAAACTGTGTCTGTATGTAATAAAGCATCTGACTTCCAGACATACGCCAAGTCACCTATTCTGTATCATGCTTATGTATTCACATATCAGAACATAATCCATAAGTACATGCCACGTAGCTGTACCTTGTTATTAGTGTAGAATTAGTTCAGGATTTTTCCTGGGCACCAAAATCCATGGAAACCCAAGTAATTTATCATGATGATGTAATATTTGAATTTAACTTACTCATATTCTACCATTTATATATAGTATGGTATAAACTGTTGCTATACTGGATATCCTAGGAAAAGTAAGAGCCACGCATGAGTGTTTTAATCTCAACACTCAAGAGACAGAGGAGAAGGATAGGGAAGTTGAATGCCAGGCTTATCTATATAGATCAAGGCAGACTGATCTATATAAAATCTGCAGAGTTCAGTATGGTTGTGATGTGTTTAAACATCATTGTTTAAAACAAGTGTTCTGGAAACTTGATTAAGGAAATGAAGTCAAAATTAGGATAACCATTCCAAAACAAAACGAACAAATAAAAATTCTAGGTTTTGGTGGAGAGAAGTGCCTCAGAGAAGGCACATTGTGCAAGTTTAAGGACTTGATTTAATCCCCGGGACTCACACGGTTGAAGGAGATCACTGACTCCCTCAAGTTTTTGTCAGACCTCTACAGATGTGCTATACCAAGGGAATCCCCCTCTGCAAATAAATTATAAAACACTGTTTAAAAAAAAAATTCCAAATCTTCAAATGTGACCTTTCGCCTTGAGTTCTAAAAAGGGTCTTTAAAAACACTTGAAATATGAGCTATCCCAAAGTGGTAGTAAATAAAGTTCATGAGCAGCTGAAAAGTCAAACATTTTGTCATCTGCAGCCCAGGCTCTGGACTGATGTCTACACTAACCTGGGAGAGAACAGGTTGCCGCTAACAGGCAGCTTTGCACGTTCTAACTGGAGAAAGAGTTCACACAGTTAGCTGCCTTTCGGTTTGCTTTAATTAAGGAAAAATCCATAGCATTTCTATATTTATTAATATGTTAAATAGTGCTGGTCAGCCTAGTATCAAACAATGAACAAATGATTTTTCAATTCATCATGGAAACAGACATGCAAACGGTCACAATGGGCATGTAAATGGTGGCAGAAGAAAGCACGACATCTTGGGAACCCAAGGAAGGAACACTCCTGAAAACAGCGGGTTCAGACGAAGTTCCTAGAGAAGACAAGAGAAAAAGGAGAGAGCCCAGAATGCTGAGGACAGCATTCAGGACAGAACAGCCATGGCTATGAAATGCCAGAGACACAAAGGGTGGCATTTAAAACCTAACAATAGCAGTAAATAACAGGATGCATGAAAATTAAATGACATAATCTATGTAGGAGGAAGCATTTGGGAACGTGAAAAGCCAAGACAACTGACAATTAAGACAGTGCAACTAAGAACAGGTTGAGTGTGAATAGCTACACTCCGCCCAGCCAGTCAGTCAGAGGACTGTGTTTACTCACACTGGCCCCCTGAGTGATTTAGAAACACTGAGTTCAGTTGTGAAGGGAAATAACCTCTCTAGCTGCAGCTGAAATCATCTTGTGAGTTTTATTTTATTTCCTCATCCTTCAACATACAGACGAACTTTAAAACTAACCATTTCTCTCCCTCTGGGGTACAAGACACATTTTAGAACTTTGACTTATCTTTTTTTATCTGAAGCGATTTACATGCGTGAAATCTCCTAATAGTAATTAATTAACGTGAGTAAGAATCATGTGCGAACTTTGCATTAACTCAAACATCTTAATCAAATTTGCTAACTGAGCTCCCTCTAACAGTA
Source organism: Rattus norvegicus (assembly GCF_021556685.1). Lineage (NCBI taxonomy): Eukaryota > Metazoa > Chordata > Mammalia > Rodentia > Muridae > Rattus > Rattus norvegicus. Next base: position 50,259,304 of record NC_141540.1, read on the forward strand.
AGGTTTTATTATCATTAGGCTGTAGCATGAGACTGGAGATGAGTTTCCCCCTTTATTTCAAAACATGCTCGCTTTTAAGAATGAGAATAATGGGACACTTAAAATGAATTCTTAATCTCAATTATTAAATGAAGTTATAATTAGCAAATTGCCACATAGTCCTTGTGATGATTTGAATAGATTTGGACCAGGAAGTAACACTATTAGGAGGTGTATCCTTCTTGGAGTAGGTGTGGCCTTGTTGGAGGAAGTGTGTCATTGTGGGTGTGGACTTTGAGACCCTCCTCCTAAGTACCTAAGAGATTCAGGTTTCTCCTGGTTGCCTGTAGAACTCTCAGCTCCTCCAGCACCATGTTTGCCTGGATGCTGCCATGCTTCTCTCTATTAATAAACTGAACCTCAGAACGTATAAGCCGGCCCCAGTTAAATGTTGTCTTTTATACGAGTTGCTTGGGTCATGGTGTCTCTTCACAACCATGAAAACCCTAACTGAGAAGTAAAACATGAATGTCCCCATACTCTTCTTAAACAAAAACTAGAAACCAGGCAGAATTATCAAGGAACTACATGACTATAAATGGAATCCCATTCAAAGACCTTCTAATTACATGTTGTAATATAATACTCAAGTCTTGGGATCATGTGTTTCCTAAGTTTGTAAGTTTTATGAACTGGGTGTGCACGTCCTGTGCTTTAGAGATTGTGCTATACAGCGAGTAAATGAAGGGAGGTAGAATCAAATCAATGTGCAGCACGGTTGAACTGCAGGACTAAATCCCCCAATCTTCCAGGAACCCACACAAGGGCACTCTGGGCAATGTAAGGAGGATGCGGTAAGCCCTCATTATCCTGCTGGCTCTAAGCTAGATATTCTGTGCTGAGGATGGTAGGGGATGTAAGGAAGGAGCTCAAGATAGCTGGCCTGGCCAGCTGCAAATGCGCTTCCCTGGAATTCTGGTGATGTGACCAACAAGAAAGTTATTTCGAGTTGCAGCTTCTTAACACTCGCTGACTTCTTTGCAAGTGGCAAGTTGCTAAATACATTAATTTTTAAGATTTTTTGTGAATTATATAAAGCCATGCCTTACCACAAATATGGCTGGTATAGGGACTTTTAAATAGAATCTTTCATTACATTTCAATGCATCCACAGTATGAGTTGTCTAGTTCTCAGTGATAGCTGTATTAAGCAATAACCTACTATAATAGGCCAAACCATAATATTTCATTAAAATCATACAATTCAAGGATAAAATAGGTGTGAGAAATTGAAACACTTAAATAAAGCTTTTAGGGAGCCATGGTCCAAATGGTTGCTCTTTGCTCAAAGAAACAATTCCACCTGCAATATTTTTAATGTTAATGTTCTCTCAAATCCTAGGAAACAGGACACTGATGGGAATTATCAGATGGAAGAGAAACAGGCTGGACTTTTCTACTTAAAAACAGATTCAATGGTCCTCAAGTGATTAACTGAGCGCTGAGGTCACTACAGACAAAGCCATGGCATCCCTGTGGCCACCAGGTCATTCTTAGACAACAGACAGTCTATCTGATGTCTAAGCACAAGGAGTCTCTTGACTCATCCTTTTGTTCCCCTAAATCAAATGCTCTATTTCCCTTCCTTTGTTTTAATAAAATGACTCTGAAGGCTGGTAAAAATGACATTTTTTACAAAGATGTCTTTGTGCAGGAAAGTCCTAAAAGAGGAAGTATATGCAAAAGAACTTGGCAAGAAACACCTTTTACTTACTAGAAAATATTTAACATGGATGCTAGGACAAACATGACTGGATAATTAAACTATGGCCAACTATGGTTACTGCATATAGCGATTATAGAGCATCATGGACACTGAGATCGAAACTAAGAGATTTGCTTGAAAATGTTAAATTCCTCCAGTACTGAAAAGGAGCGAACTGCTCATCTACACAACATTCACTGCATGGCGAAGAACGCTGAAGGCTTGTGGAGAGAAACCAACCAGCCCAATGCAGCAGGAACAAACAGATGAAGGGATGCGGTTCTGTTCCACAGCTCTCCAAAGCTGGGACCTTGGTCAAGGGCTTCCTCTCTATGGTGTCACATAAGCACCAAGTAGGTCCCAAAAAATACAGCTTAGACTCCTTTTTACTCTCTTCATTTCACATGGACCCATTTATTTGTTCTTAATTTAACTTCGTTTAGATGTTGACAGTTCAGTACAATATGGCTCTGACATCTATGATGTATGGAAGACGTTTTCTTATAGCCTGTCAAATTTAAAGCAGGAGGCATTTGGTCAAAAGTAACTGTTTAAACATAACATGCAAACCCTCAGTAATTGATATCAGAGGAAATGAGAACAGAGCAAAAATGTATTGTCACTGTCGTCTTTGTCTTAAGAGCGCTGGGGAGTCTCGTTTAAACGGTATTTCTTACAAAGGTACTTCTGAGGGAGGGTTTGGACGGTGAAATCGAATATCTTTATCCTCTGTCATAGTAGAGCCTTCTCAGGTAGGTTTGTCACAAGATGATTCCTGATTACTACTTTAATTCTCACAGGAAACACAAAGTCATTATTCCCTACTTTGGAAGACAGGAGCTCAAGAATGGAGTACTTGGGGAACTAACTCATATAGCTGTAATTATTGTTGGAACTAGAATTCACAGAAATGTATTGTATGTTAACATATATTTGCCCAACATTCTCTATACCTGTCTTCTTAATGTATTGAGGATACATTTTCATCCATATATCAAATATAACAATATGTATGAATAGTATGAATATAGCCACACAGTTAAAATAATAAAATAACACCACTCAATAGAAACCTAGAAAGAGAACTGATGTGGGTGGACATATGGCCAGAAGCTTTCTGTATTATTTCTTTCCATTTTATAATTAAGAGCAAAAAACTGTTTTATAACTTTTTCTATAGATAGATAGATAGACAAACTGTCAGACAAATATGTAGGGGAAAGTAACTAACATCTTCCTCACTCAGCTTATAAGACTCAAGAAGAGATTGAAGAAAAGTCATCTAATTTTAAATTAAACTGTTTCTTCTTTATCCTACATTGTCTCAGCGTTAAGTCTCTCTTCTCAGTCTTCTTTTGGTTTTATACATGTTGTGCTTCTTAAGTACTGGTGTAAATTCTGCCTCTCTTACTCTTTCTCTCTCTCTTTCTTTCTTTCTTCTTACTTTCTACACGCTCTTCTTAGCACAAAAACATTTTGGATTTGCATTATCCTCACGTAAATTGCACCCTTCAATGAAAACCATTAATTGGTCTAAAATTGAAACCAAATCAATACACTCATGAAGCCTTTTGGGAGGAGAGGATGGGTCATTCTTGCACACCAGACCAATTTCTTTTCAGAGAAAAACATGCCAGTAAATGGTGGCATGGTTTTACAAAGAGACAGCCAGGAAGTAAGTGGAAACAGCATAAAATTAGCGTCTAACAAACTTTTCAACTTTTATTACTGTATGTGTATATCAAATTTCTAAGCATATTTTACTTAATCCTTCCAAAATAACACTAACATAATCTAATTTTACAGATGAAGAGGACAGATTAAGCAGTTTTCCCACGGCCGATCATGGGAACCACTATTGGAAATGCTGAGCCTAAATCTGCACACTGCCCCGTCCCACCATATGGGGACTTCACTAAGCTGCCTTCAAGGCACAAGGGTGACAGAGGACTACACTTTTATGAAAGAAAACTTTTCCTTCTTTTATTTCTCTCTTTCCCATGAGAACAAACAGAATTCTTTTGTGTGTGTGTTTCTAAATATATATATAAAACTTTTCCTTGGATCACACTCAAATCTCCTACAAATATTTCTCCTACCCTTTAAGATAATTATATAATTGAAAGCAAAATTAAGAACCAGGAAGCATCTAGTACAATCTAAAGGCATGATGCACTGAGGATGTAACTTGAATCTATATAGACATTTGTTTGCAATTCTTTGGTATTTACGGATGCTATCCAACATGAATGTCCACTTATTATGAAAAGAATAGTTATGTGTATCCCATGTCCACACGAGAATCCCAGAGGCACAGGTGAAAGACTGGTCTCTTCAGACCCCCCAGATTATTGCTTCATTTACTGGCTCATTTAAATTGTATCTTGAAACTGCCACTGTGGGCATTTGATCGTCAACACAAAATCAAAATTATTTCAGAAGCTGTCACAAAGCCTGGTGCTTGATGCTACGATGAAAGAAGGATGAAAAAAGAAGTCCACAGTAAAACAGGAAGGAGAGGGCTCTGATTCTGATTCACACGTGTTTGTTCAGGCAGCCAGAAGGGGGACAAAAAAATCCCCAAAACCTAACATTTGGAAGTTTCTTAGGGATTGGCATGTGCACATAAATACTTCAGAGAATAAGAAAGATTCCATCACAGAGATATGGTTATAATGTGGGTCAGAGGAATCTTTATTAGTACACAGCAATTCTTGCTCATGTATTCACTTTAAACAGGAATGTTCAAGAAACCAGGAATTTTATTAGCTCCTTAAGAACAGTGCTGAACTACACACACACACACACACACACACACACACACACATACACACACACATGCACACATGCACACATACTTTATATATAACAATAAATTACCAAAGGGCCAAGAGCATCATGTGTCCCAGAGAGTAAGTAGCAGGGATAGGTCATATAGGGTCATATAGGGTCAGGTCATATAGGCATTGAGCACTTCTTAACCTAAGCACTCGCCAAACGACGTCCAAAACCAAACATCTAAGTCCATCTTTGTCTGCCTGGATAGATTTTTTGTCTCAACCTAAGCACAATTTACTCACAGAATTCTCCTGAAGTACTCTTCAGAGAACAGAGGGAACATACCATTTCACACACTATTTTTCCTTTGGTTTTCTTGCATATATTTGTGGGTAACTTGAGTATCAGTGCGTGCTCACATGTGTGTGAGTACACATACATCTGCAAGTGCACACTTGTGTATTAGCACAGTATTCCTATAACTGCCTTGGGTTGTTTAATTTGGGCAAGACGAAGGTGATAGTAATATATTACAGACAGGGTGTGGGGTCCTAACAACCATGTCTAGGTCCTGGGGTTGAGGGGCCGAATGCAGAAATGAGAGATCCAAGAAACATAATAAAGTGACCCAAGGCTAGAGATTGACAATGGAAGATACTAATTAGAGAGAAAGTGGTCAGTACTGGCACTTTTTACTTGATTGTCTTTATTACTCATTCCGCACCTGTGCTTTATAAGGGAATTGCTCTGCTACAGAGAAACTTCTCAGCCAAGAGAAGCTATTCTGTGTGCCACAAAAGGTGTGGTTACTGAAGTTTGAGCCTATGGGTCATCATTTGCTAGGCCATCCTTTACCACAGAACCCCAGCCTACCCTACTTCATTTCATTTTTAGAAAGATCTCCCCAAGTTTCCCAAGCTTTCATCTAACTCTCTGTATTATCAGACAAGTTTTGTAATCCTCCTGCCTCCTCTGAGTACTGCCATATCTAGTTCACATTTGAAAAAGTAAAACAAAACAAAACGAAACAGAACAAAACAAAACAAAGAGTAAAAAAAAAAATCCAAAAAAACAGAAAGATGTCTTTTTCATCTTATTTAATCATCATTTTTGCATAGTTATTTCATATTTATTTCTATTTTTAGGAGAAAGGCATTAACTACGTAACCTTCATGTGACTCAAATTCATGATAATCCTCCAACGTCAGGTGCTAGGATGATAAGTACACACACCATTGTGCCTAGCTCAGTTAATAATTTCTATCAAAATTGTATTCTCTGAGTTAGGGCACAGTTTACACCCTAGGCTGACACCCACCACTAAGGTTGTGTTTTTAAAGATCTACAGTTTGCTAAAGTTGGTTACTTCAAGCAGGCAAAAGAGAAAGGGACACGTGAGCGCTAGGACAAACATCTTAAGAGCTGTCAAACATCAACAAGGTCCAGTGTCCCTCTAGACTTCAGAATAGCTTGGATTAGTCCCTCATCCAAGACTTTCCACTGGAAAAAAAATTGCCTTGACATTATGAATTGATAACAAGCAGACTAGGCTTGAGTCTCCGCCAGATTGTGTGTGGGCATTTTCTTATACGTGTACCACTTATTGACAGGACAGAAAAGGCATCGCTTTCATCCAATCCCTATGACATGACATCCAAGCCTAAAGGACCTCAGGGATAAAGGGGAGCACAGGAGAACCATGATTGAGGGTGACTGATGTAGGTGTGATGTCAAAAGTGCATCATGGGGTACCTGCTGCTTTCCTTTATATATCTGGGAGAAAGGAAGGAGGATACAGACAAGAAGGTAGTTTATAAAATAACCTATGGGGTATCTTTTGCTCCTGAGTATTTGAGAAGAATAGATATACCTAAAGCAACATATCATGGAACACAAACACTTCCAACAAAAATTCATCAAGCACTTGCTATGTGCAAAGCATTGCTCTAGAAATATTGTAAACATACTAAAACGATGCCTTTTGGAGTTCACATTTTCCCAGTTTGGGGGTGTGTGCATGTGTATGTGAGAGGGGAAGGGAGGGAGAGAAGGAAGGGGAATAAAGCGAAAGAAAGACATGTTGGAGATGTAACAGATCTTTCACATATGAAGCATACATTGTACTATTAGAACACATCCACAGTGGGTCTTTTAAAGTTCTAGAAAATTAACTGCGAATTTATATTCAATTTTAAAAGAAATAATTATAAGTACATGCTATAATTTATGTAGTTCATAGCAATAAACGCAATGTAAAAACAAGAGAGTTTTTTTTTTTAATAAGGAGAATTGGTTGTGAGAACAGTAGAAGGGTTTTGCTGTACACAGGGTCATCCTGGGGGCATTTCTCAGTAATCTTGAAGCAAGATTGAAAGGCAAGATGGGGCATATAATTCAGCCACAGAAATAAATGTGCTAGTTCATAAAAATAAAATATATAAGAAGCAAGGAGCAGATGACACAGCATTGGTTTTTAAATTCATGATCATCAACATATCTTCATGCCCTCAAACTTCAATTATACTTTAAGCAACTTTCACGTAAGCAAAACCTTAGTTAGAACAAAGAGAATAAATTAAGTGTCAGGCAATATTACCATAATTCCCGGTGTGTCTAGAAAATAATTCTTAAGTCACAGTAATTGGAAATCTGCAGCGGGATGATTGGAACTACGCAAATAACAAATTTACATCTGTTCGTTTTTCTTCGGGAGCAGAGACAGAAAGACACTCTTTTCATAATTCAAAAACCTCCTTCAGAGAAAACTGAAATTAATTGACTTAAAATTCTGCTGCGCATCATCTGTGCTCTCCACGTGAACGTAATTTTAGGAAGAAAAAACAATAGAAAAGCGTCTGGCTATTCATGCAACTTCCAGTCAGTTTTTAAAGTTGAAACGAACAAGAAGAAGGAACTCAGAATGTGACCGTGAGCTGCTTCCTAAACTCTTTTCATGGGTTTCCTAATACATATCCACTGTTGAACTTCCACAGCTCTGGAGGGAAATGACTACAAAGTTAAAGATCTCTTAATAATACTTCAGAAAAAAAAAATACGCCTCTATTCAATCTGTTCCAGCATGGAATCCAGGCTAACTCTTTTCTACAAAGTTAACATGAATGACTGCTTCTCGATAGTCTGGTCCTCTCGGTTCTATTTTGCAAGTGCATCCGAACTAGTATCCATACAACATACATAAGCACAAGCGGGGCCAAGTCTCTGTCCTTTTCTTCCCAGGACCCTAGTTATAAAAAGATTCCAATTTTGTGCTTGCTGGAGAAGACAAAGTTGAGAGTTCAAGAGCAGCCTGGGTGTACATGCTACCTTGTGTCACTGCCTCAGAGGTAAAACAAATGCATGTGGATTCCGGTCGTTTGATTTGGTTGTATTCAAAGGCATGTGGTGGAGAGCCAAAGAAGTACTTAAGACTTCAGCCTGTACTAGCAATGAAAATATAAATAATTTACACCTCTAGCTGCCAAAAAGAACTTTTAGGGGGCGTGCAAGTACTTTGGACACTGTGCCTGTATATCTCAGAAGATTTAAATCGCTCTCTGAGACTCCCTGTGCTCTTCACTGTGCAAAATGGCTTTCTCGGAACATGTTATGTAGAAAAATCAAGACCCACACATTGACAGCCCATATCCTGGCCTTTTTATTTCCTTCCTCCTGGAATATAGTTACACCTCCTCTATCAAGATGCTTAAATATTAGTTTTTACTATGGTTCCATTAACAGCCTTATACACATTATATAGATATATTCCAACTAAAGACAGTTTTTATTCACACAACTTTATAATTAGGACACCAAAATCTACACATTCTACCTCCAAATGTCCTTATAAGAGTCCTAAACACTGATTCCAGATGCTTTCAAGATAGCCAGAAAACGCCTAAATTACATAGGCAAATCTCATTTTCTTTCCCTCTCTGTCACCATTTTCACTTGCCTTTCTGTCGTGACTCCTGCCTCCTTTCCCTCTTTTCCTTCCAGGCTCAGTTAAGACGTTGTTTGCCATGTAACATAACACGTGGGTGTCACCTGTAATGGAAGTGACCTTAGCTAGGAATGTGTGGTGCATTCTTACAATCCCAGAACTCAGGCGATGGAGGCAGGGAAGGTGGAGGGCTCAAATCCAACCTGTGATTATAGGCATATGCAACCCTACTGGGCTTAGCATTTTATATAGAGTGTGCGCACGCATGTATGTGTGCAAATGTTTACTACGTGTGTGGTTCCAAGTACCTATACACGGGTGGAATCTTCCTCAATGGCTCTCCCACATTATTCTTTAAGGTGGGGTTTCCATGAAATATTCAGTGACAAAGATGCTTTCCTTCTTGCTTGTTTGCTTGCTTCAGGGATCCCCTGCTTCTGCCTTCCATGATTGGAATTATCAAAGAGCTGCCACATCTGTCCTGCATTCATGAGGGTTTTAAGGGTTCAGCTCATTTTTGGCAAGGGAACCATCTTCCCAGGCCCAACATATAATATTAAATTTAAACTTCAAGTTACTCGAAGATGAACTATTCTTTCCCTATGGGCTAATTCTATCTAATTCAGTAACAGTCATTCTGAAGATACTCTGTATTTGCTGGATGAATTTACAGATACGATCCTACTGAAGAATAAATGACAAAACTTCTCAGTGAGCTATTACTCTCATCTCAAAACTGTGTGAAAACCAATGAGGTTTGTAATAGGTGTTACAGGAATCAGGGGTTTTTAAGTATTAGGGAAAGAGTTGTCACCTTAACAGTTAAACCATATAATCAACTCACAAGGAATCTCAGGACAGATGTGCAAATCAGACAGGTCTGAACTGCATAGGTGTGAACTGTAATTCAGCCGACTGAACGAACACAGGGAAGTGAGAAAGAGTACACGGAAGAGAAACTTGTGAGATTGCAAAAGCAGATGTACAGAGGGGACTACCCAAAGCACAATTCCAGTTCTTTCTGGAAAGTAATTTTACAGGCAAGGGGTTCCTTAACCAGGTCTCCACAGCTTGATGATACCGTGAGTTCAATTTTAGTTTTCCAGGTGCTAATAGGTGTATTATCAAAAACAAACAAAACAAAGAAAACAAAACAAAGCAAACAACAAAGAAAACCTGAGCAGCTCCCCTGCAAGCTGGCTACACCTGGATCCTCTCCACTATGCACTGTGGATGAGGCAATGAGGGAAACCCATAAAAACACAGCTCGTAAGGACTTTCTGTCTTTTATCATTTTCTATCAGTCTACTGAGGGATGATGCTTAAGGCAGTGTCACGCCAAGTCCGAGACACATCCAGCTTCCTTCCTCAGACACCCACAAACGTACAGGATCCCACGGAACTCCCCAAAGTCTACTTCCAGGATAAACACGATTTCTTTTTTTTTTTAATTAACTTGAGTATTTCTTATATACATTTCGAGTGTTATTCCCTTTCCCGGTTACCGGGCAAACATCCCCCTTCCCCCTCCCCTTTCTTATGGGTGTTCCCCACCCCATCCTCCCCCCATGGCTGCCCTCCCCCCAACAATCTAGTTCACTGGGGGTTCAGTCTTAGCAAGACCCAGGGCTTCCCCTTCCACTGGTGCTCTTACTAGGATATTCATTGCTACCTATGAGGTCAGAGTCCAGGGTCAGTCCATGTATAGTCTTTAGGTAGTGGCTTAGTCCCTGGAAGCTCTGGTTGCTTGGCATTGTTGTACATATGGGGTCTTGAGCCCCTTCAAGCTCTTCCAGTTCTTTCTCTAATTCCTTCAACGGGGGTCCTATTCTCAGTTCAGTGGTTTGCTGCTGGCATTCGCCTCTGTATTTGCTGTATTCTGACTGTGTCTCTCAGGAGAGATCTACATCCGGCTCCTGTCAGCCTGCACTTCTTTGCTTCATCCATCATGTCTAATTGGATGGCTGTATATGCATGGGCCACATGTGGGGCAGGCTCTGAATGGGTGTTCCTTCTGTGTCTGTTTTAATCTTTGCCTCTCTCTTCCCTGCCAAGGGTATTCTTATTCCCCTTTTAAAGAAGGAGTGAAGCATTCACATTTTGATCATCCGTCTTGAGTTTCATTTGTTCTAGGCATCTAGGCATATTCAAGCATTTGGGCTAATAGCCACTTATCAATGAGTGCATACCATGTGTGTCTTTCTGTGATTGGGTTACCTCACTCAGGATGATATTTTCCAGTTCCAACCATTTGCCTACGAATTTCATAAAGTCATTGATTTTGATAGCTGAGTAATATTCCATTGTGTAGATGTGCCACATTTTCTGTATCCATTCCTCTGTTGAAGGGCATCTGGGTTCTTTCCAGCTTCTGGCTATTATAAATGAGGCTGACATGAACATAGTGGAGCACGTGATTTTTTATATGTTGGGTCATCTTTTGGGTATATGCCCAAGAGAGGTATAGCTGGATCCTCAGGCAGTTCAATATCTAATTTTCTGAGGAACCTCCAGACTGATTTCCAGAATGGTTGTACCAGTCTGCAATCCCACCAACAATGGAGGAGTGTGCCTCTTTCTCCGCATCCTCGCCAGCATCTGCTGTAACCTGAGTTTTTGATCTTAGCCATTCTCACTGGTGTGAGGTGAAATCTCAGGGTTGTTTTGATTTGTGTTTCCCTTATGACCAAAGATGTTGAACATTTCTTTAGGTGTTTCTCAGCCATTCGGCATTCCTCAGCTGTGAATTCTTTGTTCAGCTCTGAACCCCATTTTTAATAGGGTTATTTGTCTCCCTGCGGTCTAACTTGAGTTCTTTGTATATTTTGGATATAAGGCCTCTATCTGTTGTAGGATTGGTAAAGATCTTTTCCCAATCTGTTGGCTGCGTTTTGTCCTAACCACAGTGTCCTTTGCCTTACAGAAGCTTTGCAGTTTTATGAGATCCCATTTGTCGATTCTTGATCTTAGAGCATAAGCCATTGGTGTTTTGTTCAGGAAATTTTTTCCAGTGCCCATGTGTTCCAGATGCTTCCCTAGTTTTTCTTCTATTAGTTTGAGTGTGTCTGGTTTGATGTGGAGGTCCTTGATCCACTTGGACTTAAGCTTTGTACAGGGTGATAAGCATGGATCGATCTGCATTCTTCTGCATGTTGACCTCCAGTTGAACCAGCACCATTTGCTGAAAATGCTATCTTTTTTCCATTGGATGGTTTTGGCTCCTTTGTCAAAAATCAAGTTCCCATAGGTGTGTGTATTCATTTCTGGGTCTTCAATTCTGTTCCATTGGTCTATCTGTCTGTCTCTGTACCAATACCATGCAGTTTTTATCACTATTGCTCTGTAATACTGCTTGAGTTCAGGAATAGTGATTCCCCCTGAAGTCCTTTTATTGTTGAGGATAGTTTTAGCTATCCTGGGTTTTTTGTTATTCCAGATGAATTTGCAAATTGTTCTGTCTAACTCTTTGAAGAATTGGATTGGTATTTTGATGAGGATTGCATTGAATCTGTAGATCGCTTTTGGTAAAATGGCCATTTTTACTATATTAATCCTGCCAATCCATGAGCATGGGAGATCTTTCCATCTTCTGAGGTCTTCTTCAATTTCTTTCTTCAGAGTCTTGAAGTTCTTATTGTACAAATCTTTTACTTGCTTGGTTAAAGTCACACCGAGGTACTTTATATTATTTGGGTCTATTATGAAAAGTGTCGTTTCCCTAATTTCTTTCTCGGCTTGTTTCTCTTTTGTGTAGAGGAAGGCTACTGATTTATTTGAGTTAATTTTATACCCAGCCACTTTGCTGAAGTTGTTTATCAGCTTTAGTAGTTCTCTGGTGGAACTTTTGGGATCACTTAAATATACTAGCATATCATCTGCAAATAGTGATATTTTGACTTCTTCTTTTCCGATCTGTATCCCCTTGACCTCCTGTTGTTGTCTGATTGCTCTGGCTAGAACTTCAAGAACTATATTGAATAAGTAGGGAGAGAGTGGGCAGCCTTGTCTAGTCCCTGATTTTAGTGGGATTGCTTCAAGTTTCTCTCCATTTAGTTTAATGTTAGCAACTGGTTTGCTGTATATGGCTTTTACTATGTTTTGGTATAGGCCTTGAATTCCTATTCTTTCCAGGACTTTTATCATGAAGGGGTGTTGAATTTTGTCAAATGCTTTCTCAGCGTCTAATGAAATGATCATCTGGTTTTCTTCTTTCAGTTTATTTATATAATGGATCACGTTGATGGTTTTCCATATATTAAACCATCCCTGCATGCCTGGGATGAAGCCTACTTGATCATGGTGGATGATTGTTTTGATGTGCTCTTGGATTCGGTTTGCCAGAATTTTATTGAGTATTTTTGCGTCAATATTCATAAGGGAAATTGGTCTGAAGTTCTCTTTCTTTGTTGGGTCTTTGTGTGGTTTAGGTATAAGAGTAATTGTGGCTTCATAGAAGGAATTCGGTAGTGCTCCATCTGTTTCAATTTTGTGGAATAGTTTGGATAGTATTGGTATGAGGTCTTCTATGAAGGTTTGATAGAATTCTGCACTAAACCCGTCTGGACCTGGGCTCTTTTTGGTTGGGAGACCTTTAATGACTACTTCTATTTCCTTAGGAGTTATGGGGTTGTTTAACTGGTTTATCTGTTCCTGATTTAACTTCGGTACCTGGTATCTGTCTAGGAAATTGTCCATTTCCTGCAGATTTTCAAGTTTTGTTGAATATAGGCTTTTATAGTAAGATCTGATGATTTTTTAAATTTCCTCTGAATCTGTAGTTATGTCTCCCTTTTCATTTCTGATGTTGTTAATTTGGATACACTCTCTGTGTCCTCTTGTTAGTCTGGCTAAGGGTTTATCTATCTTGTTGATTTTCTCAAAGAACCAACTTTTGGTTCTGTTGATTCTTTCTATGGTCCTTTTTGTTTCTACTTGGTTGATTTCAGCTCTGAGTTTGATTATTTCCTGCCTTCTACTCCTCCTGGGTGTATTTGCTTCTTTTTGTTCTAGAGCTTTTAGGTGTGCTGTCAAGCTGCTGACATATGCTCTTCCCTGTTTCTTTCTGCAGGCACTCAGAACTATGAGTTTTCCTCTTAGCACAGCTTTCATTGTGTCCCATAAGTTTGCATATGTTGTACCTTCATTTTCATTAAATTCTAAAACATCTTTAATTTCTTTCTTTATTTCTTCCTTGACCAGGTTATCATTGAGTAGAGCATTGTTCAATTTCCACGTATATGTGGGCATTCTTCCCTTATTGTTATTGAAGACCAGTTTTAGGCCGTGGTGGTCCGATAGCATGCATGGGATTATTTCTATCTTTCTGTACCTGTTGAGGCCCGTTCTTTGACCAATTATATGGTCAATTTTGGAGAAAGTACCATGAGGAGCTGAGAAGAAGGTATATCCTTTTGCTTTAGGGTAGAATGTTCTATAAATATCTGTTAAATCCATTTGGCTCATGACTTCTCTTAGTCTGTCTACGTCTCTGTTTAATTTCTGTTTCCATGATCTGTCCATTGATGAGAGTGGGGTGTTGAAATCTCCTACTATTATTGTGTGAGGTGCAATGTGTGTTTTGAGCTTTAGTAAGGTTTCTTTTACGTATGTAGGTGCCCTTGTATTGGTGGCATAGATATTTAGGATTGAGAGTTCATCTTGGTGGATTTTTCCTTTGATGAATATGAAGTGTCCTTCCTTATCTTTTTTGATGACTTTTAGTTGAAAATTGATTTTATTTGATATTAGAATGGCTACTCCAGCTTGCTTCCTCCGACCATTTGCTTGGAAAGTTGTTTTCCAGCCTTTCCCTCTAAGGTAGTGCCTGTCTTTGTCTCTGAGGTGTGTTTCCTGTAGGCAGCAGAATGCAGGGTCCTTGTTGCATATCCAGTTTGTTAATCTATGTCTTTTTATTGGGGAGTTGAGGCCATTGATGTTGAGAGATATTAAGGAATAGTGATTATTGCTTCCTGTTATATTCATAAAAATATGGAACACTTTCCGTGTCCTCCTTGCGCAGGGGCCATGCTAATCTTCTCTGTATCGTTCCGATTTTAGTATATGTGCTGCCAAAGCGAGCACATAAACACGATTTCTAATCTTAACTCATGAAAACTTTATAAAACCATGAAAACCGAAATGGCAAAAATTTCAGAGTATGCTTTTACTCTTTTCCCTTTTCCTTTTCCTTTCTTTTGTTGGTGTCATTGTTGTTGTTTTTAATCCCATCTTCTCCAGTTAATCATCTGTGAATTCTTTGCAGCTAGGCAAACACCTAGATCATTATATATTAATTCTCTTTTCTGAATCTACAGCTGGCATTTTGAAAAGATAGACTTACCTAAATATGTGAATCCTGTAAATCTTTACCAAAACTCTAAACTGGATGCTTGAGTGGTAAAGTGTACTTAAGAACATTGTTAGTTGATACAAGTATTAAGCATAGTCCACCTGCCCTACTTTCAAAAATCACTTTTTTTAAATATCAAAAATTTCCTAATACTAGAAATGTATTTTCATTAGATCTATTTTTGTGTGAGAACAATTAGTATCTCATTAACTGTACAAATTCTATCATAAAATATCTAAGGGATAAGAAGACATAAATATATAGATGTATATATACTTAACCCAAACTCTAGATCTTAACCAAAGAAAGAGAAAAGGACGCCTTGAATGTAATACTAGATTCTTTGGTGTGTCACTGAATAGACTCCATTTTCATGTCAAGGTTACATTATGCAAGGTTACACTTGTGTAGTAACTGTGTGAGAAAAATTATCAAGTACAATGAAAGACATATGATAGCATTGGAGCTTGCCACATGAATAAGTAAGTGTCTGGAACCCCAATTTATTCTGGGAACGTGGAAAGTACCAGCCGGGTTGCACATCCATAACATTAGCTGACCGCTGACCATGCTGCAGTGGAATCTCACTCCACTTCCCTTTAAAGAAAAAAAACAGAACAATTCTGCAAACCCCTGTTTGTTAATTATCATTCGAGGCCAGTCACCTGATCAGACGGGCCCTGGCCATGTCTCTCTATCACAGTACCCTGTTTCACTCCAAAAAGACTTGGTAGTAAATCCTGTTTTGACCTTTAAATATTTGGCCAGTTTATTTTTCTTCTTATAACCACCGACTGGCACTTCGTAGGTACCAAGACTTACTTCCGTATTTAGGCCAAGCTATCTCACCAACTGTAACTACAATTTTTTTTGTCTTCTGAACTCACGAAGTTTCTCAAACTAGCCCGGAATAGACAAGAGGACCTCTAAAACACTTGCTGTTACTGGTTGTATGACGACAACTTGGAACTCCATCCTTGGTAGTCGTCTGAAGGCTTTAGTTCACAGCTATTGCAACTCTTTGGGTGAAGCTGTGGAACCTTTGGGTGGTGGAACCTTTTACAGGAAGTACGTCACTGGAGGCAGGCTTTAACTGTTACTGGTCTCATACTACTTCCTGCTCACTCTCTGCTTGTGCTTAGCAGTTGAAGATGTGTCTGAGGTGTGAATTCCCAGTTTCCTGTTTCAGCCACCATGCATGCCGCCCCCTTGCTACCATGAATCCCTGCAATGATGAGTTTTTATCTGTCTGGAACCGTGGGCCAAACCAAACTCCTCCTTCTGCGAATTGCTCTCACGAAGATATTTTTATCACAGCGACAGAAAACTAAAGCTGCTTCCATTTTCCTTCAAGGCTGCTTCCACTGAAGAGACTTCCTCCTAAGGCGGTTTTGAACATCATAAAAAACATAAACCACTGAAGCCCATGTAAGTGTTTTAGTTTCTAAAAAGAATCAACTGCCTGCTGACCACTCCTCTTCAGATTAAACATCATTGCTTCAATGGAACTGAATCTCCTTATCAGTGAGATCTGTGGGGAAAGATTTACATATATGTCTAAAAGGGTCTGCTGGGTTCTAATACACATTACGTGGCATGGAAACTTATGTGAAAATAAGGTTATCACAGTAATAATTAGTTCACATGGAAAATTAATGTGAACTCATAAGTCATAAACCTCTATTTTAACCCAGTTTAAGTATTTTGCTCATGGTAGCCTCAAATGACACAAGGAAGCAAAAACCAACACTAATACACGTGTGCAAACAAAGGAATGCATTTCGTCAGCAGGCGGTTGATTCAAGAAGTTCTTTTTGTCAGTTTGATGTTTCGAAACAGGGTCCTGTGTAGCATATAACTTGTTATTTTGGAGAAAAGGCTATTGAGCTTCTAATCCTCCTGCTTCTACCTCCTGGGCACAAGGATTAAAGTCATACATGATCCCACTTAATAAGAATGTTATTTATAAGACAGAATCATCTTGCATCTGATCAAAATGCATATTTCAGGGGGTAGGGTTATGAATATCTACTATGAGTCACAGAGTATTCTTCCTACTTTGATAGAGATTCCATACCTCCCTATGAAGATGGCAAATATAGTTAGAAATCCCATGGAGAAAACAATAACAAAGCCTCTGCTGAATACGAGAGTCAAGTCCGTGCTTTTCACTAAAGCTTTTCACTGAATACAGAGTTGACATTCTTTATTATGTGTTACGGTATTATTCCATTCTTAGTCTGCTTAGATTCTTAACTTTCTGAGGTAGCTACCAATCAAATGCCTTTTTGACATATCTAGAGATTATATTTTTTTTCTCCTGACTTTTTAAATTAAGAGTGTGGTAACTGAATGGCAATATTAAACACATCACCATTAATCCCAGACTAAATCCCACCTGGCTGTAGTTGGTTAATCTTTCAGATAGTCCTCTCAGCCTCTATATTAATTTCAAGACAGGAGTGCATTTGTGCTCATTAGCATGACTTGTCTATCGCGGTTTCCGATTTATTGTTTCTTGTTTGAGTCTTATTTTGACTGGGGAGGGGAACACTGGCAGGTTTTCTTTTCAGATGTGTGTATGTAATTTTACCAAGTTTTGCCTTCAGTATAATCTGCCTTCTTAAAAAAATAAGAAAGAAAAGTCGTTAGTGAAATAATTATGTCTTCTTTGAGGATCTTGCAGAAGCCACTTGCAAAGCAATTTCACTGTTTTTTTTTTTTTCTAAGAAATAATTCAATGTTTCTTGAACTTTCCCAAGGTGTTTGACTCAGATTGCATTTTATTCTTTGGCCCGAACTGAGCAGCTGTATTTTCCCAGGAAAGTATAAGCAGAATTTTCACATGTTTACTATGTGTGTTATTTTAAGCATTCATATATCTGTTATAACAATACCTTTCTCCTTTCTGGGGTTGCACTTGAGATTTTCTATTCTTTCCTATATCACCCTAGCTAGATTTTCAGATCTTTCCCTATTCCTGCCTGTCACTTCTCCAAAGTCTAATTCATTGATATTTTCTTTTTACTTCCCTCAAATCTAAACATTGTTTTCTTTCTCCTTGTCAAGCTTCACAGGGTGGACACTTGGATTCTAACAACACAGAAGAATGGTAAAATCTCAATTATATTCAAATATGATCTCTCTATAAGATAATCAAAAATTGATTATACTACATTAAACGTATTATCTGCCTTCTCAAACTGAAAGAAAATTAAATGTTTTACTGAATCAGAAACTGAAATCCAGTGTTCTACTAAATTAGCTGTTTAAAAGAAAAGGCTGCCAGAAATAAAGGAAAGGGCACAGCCATTTTTCAGAAAAAAAGATTGTATTTCAGAAATCAGAGAGCATCACAGTTAAAAGCTTGAAAGTCAACTATGTATTTACAAAACATGATTATGTAAATCAGGGAACAATATCTCAAGGGCTTTGTCTCTAAAAATATGTTATACTCTAAAAGAAAAGCCAACAGACACACATAGATCTTCTAAAACTGGTTTAAAATAATTTACTGCATGAAACATGCAACTTTAGTGATTTGTAAAAACGAATAAAAAATTAGCTATGTGGTTTGCTAAGAATATTTGTTAAGAATAGAATGAAACATGGCCTTAAATCTCACAATACATGGCTATTGTCCTTAAGATGGACTGAAATCATATCAAATACAATAACTAACATGCTTCTTGCAACATTTCTTGAAAGCAAATCTTGGCACAGGCATGCAGTCCCACTATGAATCTAGTCAGGTTGATATGCAGGATGGTCAGTTACGTCATAAAGTCAGTACCTGGGCCAAAAGTAGCTTGTTGCATTATTTTAGATTTAATCACAACTACTTTATTTCTCTCTGTAAAGGTATCCCAATTGTTTCTTTTTTGGAATTTGAAATTTGCATATTGAAAGTTTCCTGTCCATACTGTCCTCGTCTTATGCCTATCTATTTAAACAAACATGCGAGTGTAGGTGTGATACACAGTCAGAGGAGCATATGTTCAGATGACAGTTGAGTGTGTGTGTGTGTGTGTGTGTGTGTGACCTTAGAAAAGTTATCTCTGAGTCTCACTGACTTCTTTCTTTTACTCTGTTCAGAGGCTACTGGGATGCAATGTAAAGGAGCTAAACTGTATGGAGTGGAGGAAGGGAAATGTGTATTCTTTGAAAGAATTGAAATAAAAAGAATGTTACACACATACAACTTCTATGGTGGGGGTAGGGCACAGAACATTTTCAAACACCATATCACATAAACAGAGAATATAAGAGAATATAACCTGTGCGTATATATCTCTGATGTGATATGAAATGATTCCTGACCTCCCCCCCTCCCAAAAATCTCACACTTCTGCAACCTTTTTAGGCAATGTTCACTCAACTTTAGCCATAATTCCATATCACTTAGGCCTTTCTTACTTAATATTTCCAAATCACCCTTTCCCTCTATTCTTACATGAACCAATATTCAGATGTGCTATTTAAAGTCATTGTCTAGTATTTTAATTCTTTTATTCTGATAGGTACATGTCATTTTCAAAATAAATCCCAACTTGGTTTTGTCCATATAAGTCATTTCAGTTCTCTAAAGGAGGAGGAGGGCATAGAATAACTAATTCTTCAAGGGAGACAATTCAGTAAAGCTCAGATAGCTCTGTCTATTTGCCCTCTCTGCTTACCCAGGCACTCACACGTTCTTATTAGATGGACATTGTAAATGGACAAGTTGGCTTGCTGGCTAGTTTAATGCCAATTTAACAAAGGTTAGACAAAGTCATCCAGAAAAGCTATCCAGGGGCAATTAGAAAATCCCTTCATAATACTGAGCTGTAGGCAGGCCTTTACAGCATTTTCTTGGTGATTGATGAGAGAGTCCAGCCCATTGTGAGTGGTGCCATCCCTGAGGTGGTAGTCCTCAGTTCTATTAGAAAGCTGTCTGAGCAAGCCATGGGGACCATGCAAATAAGTAGCATCCCTCCATGGCCTCTGCATCAGTTCCTCCTGCCATGTTCCTGCCCTGTTTGAGTTCCTATCCTGGCTTGTTTCAATAATGGACTACATTGTGAAAGTTGAAGCAAAATAAACCCTTTCCCTTCCAATTTGCTTTCTGGCAATGGTGTATTATAGCAGCAATGGAAACTCTTAGACAAGTTAAGGAAAAGGGGAGTGGGAAGAGGAGAAGGACAATGGGAGGGGCTGACTAGGAGAGGGACAGGGAGCAGGATGTAAAGTGAAGGAGTAAGCAAAAATTAAATTATTAAAAAAAGACAGGATTGTCTAGTGGAATATTTTTATGTTATTAGTAAAGCATAATTGGGGATAAAACATATTGCCTTTAAACCCCTGCCTAACACGTGCCACCAATGAGTAAGTGACTCATACATAAGTCACTTGCCTTTGTAACTCAAGACACGGTATAGTTGTGAAATTCTTGTCTAGCACATACCATAATACAAGAACACTTGGCATAGAGGAAAAATAATTTACCAGAGGCTATACCTGTGACTAACAAACAAAATACTCTCAATAAAGGAGTAGTAATTGGCTAGTTTATTTACTTCCCTGAATATACAAGAAAAAACACTATATCCCGTATTGCAAGGCATAAGGTCCTTTGGCAAATATATCTATATCCACCTATTTATATGAATGTATACATTCATAGAG
Organism: Rattus norvegicus; assembly: GCF_021556685.1. Lineage (NCBI taxonomy): Eukaryota > Metazoa > Chordata > Mammalia > Rodentia > Muridae > Rattus > Rattus norvegicus. Next base: position 50,279,779 of record NC_141540.1, read on the forward strand.
AAAAGATATGCATACAAATGTGTTAAAACTGATACCATCCTTTCTCATTAAATAAAGCTTACACCAGTAATAAAGTCATAAAAATAGTTTAAATGATGAAGTCATGAGATGCTCAAAGAGAACCTAAATATATACATTCAGTATTTCATTAAAGAACAAGAAATACGTTCCAGTTACTTCAGGAAGATAAAGACATATTTGGGGAAGCATGAATCACAGGACCAAGAGAAGGAATCATACAAAGGTTGTACTGTATTGGAAGAAATTCTAGGTAAGGAAAAAAGCATCACACCTCATGCAATTCCAAAATCCCTCTACTGACACACTCTTGTCAGAGGACAACAGATTTGTACTCCACTGCTAACGTCAGGGTCCTAGACTCTAGGAGGTTGAACACAACATAAACATCTACAGAGCTTCTCTTTAAATGCCTGCCTCCTTTTCTATTTATGTTTATCTTTAATAGCATTTTATATCAATTTTTGGACTAAAACACTCAAAAGATTTAGATAACAAGGACATAAATGTATACAAAAATTCAAGCTTATGAGTTTTTGATAGCTTATTATACAATATTCATAAAGCAGAAGAAGGAGGCATCAAATTCGAAGAGCGCTCACTTTCTTGTACGGAACTGGTCCCCTATGGATCCACAGCAACTCTGAAAGAGCCTTAGTAGGTGTTATGCAGTCCTACCCACTCTGCCTAGAATTTGATCCATGGAAGCATATGGCTTCATGTATCATTCAAAGAAACTCTCCAGGATGAAAGTGGACAGAATGGCAGAGAATTATGGGAGGCAGGAGAGAGACAGAGAGCAGATGTGACATCGATATTCTTTTGCAGCAAAAGTGAAACGAGCTAGGAGATTACATCCATAAACTCTGAGAGCTATCTTCTACATGCCTTAGTGACCCTCTGAGAACAAAGAGGAACAATAAAACTGCATTTTATATACCAAGTATCTGGATCTAACTCTCTTTGCATCCTACCAACCCTAAAAGTTTCCACTACAGAAGTCAATAAACTAGATACTCTTTAGTGTTTCAGCTAGCTATAACATGTAAAAATCCCTAAATGTAGAAGGCAAAGGAAAGGATTCAAATTTAGTTTTCATTTACCATTCCAAACCCACGATGTCTCAGGGAATGGTCCATCCAAAAGGCAAAGATAACTTAGCCCTTGAGGATTCTTTTTCAAACTCAATACTGAGGAATATTTTGAGTTACGCTATTATGGAAACTTGGATAAACTCATGAGTAGTTCCGAAGAACTTATCAACCTACACGATCAAGAGGAAAGTCTACCTAACTACAATCTCTCTGCTATGGCCCAAGCTGAGTATATATTCTACATATGCTTTGACACAAAGTTTTAGCGAATATTGTTTAATATTTCTGTTTACATGTCACGTCAAATTTCTAAAATTTTATATTTACCTAAGTTTGAGCAGAACATATTTTTTATGTTAAAAAGCAATTATGCCAAGTTTTTATATGGAATATTTTTTCAAAACAATTTAAACATGTATCAATACACATGAATATAGATGACATGGCCTCAAAGAGAGAAAGCACAAATACCACTCACCTACCGATCTCAGAGGCCTAATTTTGAGAGAGAGAGAGAGAGGAAGAAGAAGAAGAAGAAGAAGAAGGAGGAGGAGGAGGAGGAGGAGGAGGAGGAGGAGGAGAAGGAGAAGGAGAAGGAGAAGGAGAAGGAGAAGGAGAAGAAGAAGAAGAAAAGAAGAAGAAGAAGAAGAAGAAGAAGAAGAAGAAGAAGAAGAAGAAGAAGAAGAAGAAGAAGAAGAAGAAGAAAAGAAAGAAAGACAGTCAATTTCAGAAAATAGGTATCAGCCAGCATCTCCATTCCTATTAGTTCACTCAGTTGTCTTTCTCAAAGCAGGTTTCAAACACGAGATTAATCAGAGGAAGCAAAGCATACTCACAAATTATACAGCATGTCAGCCATGTTGCTGCGGTAGTACAGAGCATTTCTATAGGCGATTTCAGCTTCAGAGATTTTACTCTGACTCTTCAGAACATTTCCAAGGTTACCCCATGCTGGCAAGAAGAAAAAGAAGTATTCAAGCTGAGTGACAATCCAATTACATATGACAAAATATCCGTCTATCGGGAAACACCACGGGGAGGAAAAAAGAAACCTTCGTAAAACATTTTATGGGCAAAATTTATTTCCTTTATGCTCTAACGTTTCATCAAGCCAAGAGATTAAATACATTCAACGTCTAAAATAATTCAAGCAATCATTATGGCTCTAAGCTGGTGCATACGTACAGTTCATCACGGTGCCAAGAACAACGTTATCTTAAGGTCTCCTACAAAGACTACATGTTCTTTCAAGTTCCCGTAGGGGTCTTCGTGGTCTGAAATTATTGCATATATACTGGACTGGAAGCAGTAAGGCATCATCTTAAAATAAACCAAGATATCATCCGACTACGGAAGAACTGATAAATGCCACAGAACACTTGAAGATGAAAAGCACAGGAAAAGAAACAAGATCAAAGCTACGAAGAGACCTGATAGGTGTTAGAACATGTGAGTAGAATATTATGCTTCTGAGCACAATTAATCCACATGAGATCTGTTAAAAAAAAAAAAAAACGTGCGCTATTAATTCTGTAAGTAAATGTGAGGATAAGAAGTAAAGTGAGGATAAGAAGGCTTATACACTGAGACAGATCGACTTGGGTGGATATTGAAATAATCAACGGATGTCTAAAGTATCCATTTGTATGCATTAAAAAACATGGAGAATCTTTCACTGTCCAAAATCCCCGTGTTTCTATAACTTAATCCGCCTTAACCTTAGTTGCTACATATAATGTACCTTGTATCCTTTTATTATCTACAGAGAAAATTGATCTGTCATATTGCAAATGCTTTCATGGCAAAATGAAGACACTGAACTCACAATTATCTCCCCACAAATAGCACCCCATGTCTGGCTTCGCGCTTGACATGTGCCGTCTCGTAAACTCTCCTAACACAGGCCTCGTGTGTGCAGCTATTCTGTGGATGAAGTAGCACTAAAGATGTGCAGGGTTAATGCTGAAGCAGAAATTCTGATCCAACACTGATTAACCTAGGCCTGCCCTATCCTCTAATGAATATTCTCATACTAGGTTCACCTTTACCACAAAACGGCATCCATCCACTGTGAACTGCTCCATAGCCCGTGGGCTCACAGAAACCATTAGCATTCAATTTAAAAAGTGAAGCACTAAAAATATCATCAAGTAAACTACGCATTTGACAACAGGAACTAAGAACAGAAAAACCGTAAGACGTGTTCCTATTTAATAGGCAATGACACTACTCTTTATGCCTGAAGTCTCTCATCTTCAAATTAATAAGGGTTAGGCCCTGTGGAACTTCTAATAGTTTTTGTTTTCAAGCCACTTTACTTAATCCCTGTCCGAGTTCTGCTTCGATCAAGAATTAGTAAAACAGATTTACAGTGAATTGACTCTTCAGAATACATGCACATGTTAACTTACACAATGAAAGACAAAAGGGCAACCAGTCTCACCCTCAAAGATACTAAAGAAAACTGCAGCCAGGATATACTGAAAGTAAATATTTTAAGGCATATTTCTAGAGAAATAAATGGCTTCTTCGTTAAGATTTTATGTCTTAATTAAACCATAGCTAACAAGTGTCCCTCTGGACAGCAGCAGACATAGCTAGCTTTATATCAAGAATGTATGTTTGCACATTTGGTTGTGTGTTCATTTACTCAACAATGAATGCAATCAGATACTGGTAAATTCTCTTTTTGCCAACAACAAGAACAAGGTAATAGTTAATACAGCTCAAGGTAATAGTTAATACAGATGGTCAGTCTGGCTACACTGGAACATGCCCAGGATGTTACTATAACACATTTCTGTTATGTCTGTCAAGGTTTCCAGAGATAATGAGATGAGTCTCTGACCTACGGAAAGACTTAAACTTCGAATAGACTGTAGGGAGATGGTTCAAGTGTCGGGGAGGGACCTAGTTAGAAAACTAAGTTCTTCAGAAAGACCCAGTGGAGTATTTTGAGACCCTGGTCCCTTCCGCTGTCTCTCTCTGCTTCCTTTCCAACATAAGGTGGGCTCTTCAGTCCTGCCGCATACTCCCCTCATGACATTCTACCCTGCCTCAGGCTTGAAGCATGTTTCAACCAGGCTTGGAGGGAAACCTCTGATACTGGAAGTAAAGCATCCATCGAAACGTTAGAATTATCCCAATGCTTGTTGCAACAAAGAAAACCAAACGTCAAACCTACCCATGAATGGTGCTAAGAGGCAGAGAATGTATACAGAAAATAGGGCTTAAACAGGGCTTAAACCCTTGCAGGGCCAACAAGAAGGCACAGTGGCTAACAGTGTTTGCTCACTTGAAGGGGCTCGAGACCCCATATGAACAACAGTGCCAAGCAACCAGAGCTTCCAGGGACTAAGCCACTACCCAAAGACTATACATGGACTGACCCTGGGCTCCAACCTCATAGGTAGCAATGAATAGCCTGGTAAGAGCACCAGTGGAAGGGGAAGCCCTTGGTCCTGCCAAGACTGAACCCCCAGTGAACGTGATTGTTGGGAGGAGGGTGGTAATGGGGGGAGGAAGGGGGGAGAAGACCGATAAGAAAGGGGAGGGGGAGGGGTTAGGGGGATGTTGGCCCGGAAACCGGGAAAGGGAATAACATTTGAAATGTAAATAAGAAATACTCAAATTGATAAAGAAAAAAACAAAAACAAACAAACAAACAAACAAACAAACAAACCAGTGTTTGCTTGCAAGTCTGATGACCTGAGTTCGATCCCTGGAACCCATGTGGTAAGATGAGGGAGTGAACTTCTGCAAGTTGGTCTCTGACTTCCACATATGCATCGGTGGCACATGTGTGACCCTAACACTGATGAGGAGCACACATTTATGGCGAGAGACAAACAGATATATGTAATACACCCTATTTTAGAGGGTGGTAAGTACCACAAATAATGGCAGAATAAAGTTATGTCAGTCTAACATAAAAGTAAGAGCTATGGTATAAGGAGTCAGGTCCTGGGAAGAGTTGAGACGCCAGTGGGAAAAACAGAATGATGATAAATGAAGTTGAAAGTTTCCAACTACAAGTAGTCAGGTGAATGGATACGAAGAAAACAAGATCAAGACACGGACATGAACCGGATTCCACATACAGGGACACTGAGTTATAGCATGCAATATGGAGTGCATTTCATTCAAATCATCAGGACAGGATTTCAGAGAGTCAGTTCTGTGACAGTTAATATACTGGGATGAACGCCATTGCCCTCTCCCAGGCAGACCCTCACTGAAACAGAACAAGAGCAAGACGGACCTACGGTGGTGGGCCATTCACTGGTAGGAATTCCCACATGCAGGAAGCCCTAGGGTGCATCCTTAGCACCACATACATCAGGCATCTGTAATCCCAGAAGGGAAGAGGTGGAAGCAGGAGAAGCGGAAGCTGTCATCATTGAAGCAGGGTTTTCTTCAGCTCTAAGGTAAGTTCAGGGCCAGTGAGATGCCATCTCAAAACAAAACAGAAAACAATAAGAAAGAGACTGCTCGGCGGAGAGTAACTTCAGAAACCCAATGACAAAACATGGAGGGTCCGCAGCAGGACAAGAGCAGAAGAGAGGGCTACTTCAAAGGGGGAAAAGAAACTGGAAGTTTCAAATGGTTGTTGAGGTAACGGGTAAAGCTGAGACGTGAAGAGAGTTCCTGCTTGTTGATGAAATGTGAATCTCACACACAATTAAGCCATTCCCTACTGTATCTGGAAAAAGAAAAGGAGAAAACTACCCAACTCATCACACATCATAAAACTGTTTTAACCAACGCCACCTACTAAAGAAAGAAGGAAGGAAAGGAAGGAAGGAAAGAACAAGGGACACCCAGAACTCCTCGGCCTCCAGGAGAAGGCGGGTGGGTCATACCAGACATAGCCCCACAGAATCCCAGCCTCAGACAGATTGTCAGAGACTGTGCTACAAACGAAGCAAAACCACACCAGAGATTTGACCAAACAAACAACAAACAAAACCCAAAGACACTCACTGTAAAACTCACAGAACGCCAACAACTCCCTTCATCGTGTTAAACGGGAGAATTGAAGACAAAATTAAAATGGTCCTAGTATTCAATCTTAGGGGAGATCTTTTTCCTTAGAGTACCTTCCACTCCAGCTTCTCAAGTAAAAGGTCCTCTCACAGCACAGAGCCCAAGACATTATCAGGTTCGGCATAACATAGTGTCCTCTCCACGTATAAGAACACACAGGACCATCTTTATTCCAGCAGTACTCGCCTCTGGCTGAACGAATGTCATAGAGGACGTCATGGTGTTCAATGACATATAATTCCCTCTCCAAATCCTTTCTCCCTAGATCTCTGTTCCTCTCTGTCAGTCAAAATACATTCGAAGAGATGCCAAAATTAAGAGTAAAACTGTCACAGGAATTTGGGGTATGAAAACTGCTCCCAGTGTTCCCTTTAAACAAAAATGTGATTATCCTTTTTCATAGATGTTAGCAACAGAGGACAGTAAATAAATTCAAAAGCCACTTACGAAAAGATAAAGTTACCTCAGAGAATATGACCTTGACAAATTTAGTAAACTAGAAGATGATTATTTTCATGGTAAAGTTCATTTTTCAAGTTTCAATGATAAAGCTGAAACTTTAAAACTGAAATTGATAAAGTGAAAGAAAGTCATACTTGAATTGAAAAACCATTTAAATTTCAGCTGAAATATGCAAATACATATATTATGGGTAAAAGGAAAACACTTTAAGATGAAGCATTAAAAATTAAAATTTACGTGCTCACTGATTTACTTCAGTATGAGAAAGGCAGAGAATTACTCATTGGAACTTATTCTGTTCTTTCAACTGCTTGAGAAATTGGACCATATTAAACAAGCCATCCTTACTAATAAAATTGACAATTCTCTATAAGTTAACCAAGAATTCTATGCAATTCCAATCAATATTTTAGAATCATTCACCGAATAGCTCTGAGGAAATTGAAAGTAGATTGTGTTATCAGATTTTCCAAACAGAAAGATAAACACCAAGAAATTTCAAAAGTTACATTTCAAAGATAGCCACACAGGACGACAGCAGTAGCTGTGCCCAGTTCTGGTGAGTTATAAACAAGAGAATCAGAGGTCCATGGTTACTCAACACTGGATTTAATGTCAGTCTGTGCTACACAACAACTTGGGTGAAAAAACTAGATCAATCAATGGCATTTTAGCAAGTAAAATTAACAGAAGAACATGAACACTATAGAGTAAAATAAGACCCCTCCTCTCAAAAATTCCCCAGATACAATTTAAAAGGTGCCTGAGGGGGGAGGTCAAGAGGAAGAGAATGAGAAGCAGGAGGAAGAGGATATGAGAACCTCAAAATGGTGAGGATTTATTTATCAAAGAATACTACAAATTAAAAAAAAAACATATAATACAAAAGAAGACTATATCTCAGCCATTTTATAGAGGAAGTTCTTAGTAATTAATTAATCTCCTGCAGGACTGCAAAGGAAAGGTAACATGTTTAACAGGGGAAAGAGGTTTATAAATAGAAACGAGTCAAGAGAATATGGACTTTCAGGCACGCCCCGCCTCTTGCTGTTGTGAATGGACACTGTCATCTGCAAAGTCCCTGCTGGAGATCCATCTTAGGAGTTAGAAAAAAAGCGGAGTCCTGCACTCAAAAGTTTATGTCTTAAATAAGTTTATGATTTTGGAGTTGGGTCACTTCAAAGACATCCTGAGACACACATGATTGGTTATTTTTTAGGTTATATATTGAACATGGACCATATTTAATATGTGTCAACAAACGGTTACTGTCTAAAGCACTGCCTATGGTGTTCTCCCACTGACAATGTGAACGTTCCTCACACGAGATGGAATTTAATCGATACTGTTTAATTACTCTAGAGCATACCCAAGGATTAGGACATGTTGGGTATATTAAGCAAAGGCTACTAGGCCTTCTATATAATGCTGGGAAAAGTTCAGGCAAATAAAAAGAACAGGTCTATAAAGTTATTCTCAAAATAAATAGAAAGTTAAAATTCAGGATATGAAGGACTTGCATTTACACCAAGACCCTTCACAAGGCATTCAAACATATGCAACATGTATCCACTGAGGAGAAAGTTGAACTTAATTTGCAATGAAAGTTCGTCTTGTACTCAGCCCACAATCTGTCAGGATTTGTTTTCTGCTCACTGAAAGACCGTATTAGCTGAAGAGCAATTAGTCTTCTAAGGAGAAAATCAAATGTGAGGTCCTTCTTGAAACCATGATCAACCATAGCCATAAATACCTCCAATGTCCCAAAGTTAGCCTTCAGATCTTCAAGTATTTTTTAAGTCTACAAAGTAAACTCAAACTGAAATGATGGCAATCTTCTATCTCTGGTGCTTCACAAAACTAATCCGAGTAGATGAACTTCTATTAAAAAGTAGTCACTACATATTAAAATTTGGAGAACTTCTATATATTGATTTAGTGTTAAATTATCACAAATCTCATGATTTAACATACACTGCAGTATGAAAAGATATGAAAACTGTAAATGCATCTCTTAACATTAATATTTGATCTTTAACTACTTAACCCTTAGGTTGTGCACAACAGAATGAGCATGCCACTTTGGGTTACTGTTCAAGCATTTTCATTTCATCCAAAACAATAGCCAGACCCAAATTTGGTAAGGACTGTTGCTCTGAGTGAAGGTTTATTTTTAACTTTATAAGTTTAAACTATATCTTTAGATCCCACCTAAAAATCTAACATTTAAGTATCTTCAAAAATTAAAATACTTATGTATGTTAAAAGGAAAAATCCCAAAGTTTTGTTTTCTCCGATTTTAAATTAGTTGTGTAGAATCAAAAAGCTATCTTTTTTCCAAGAAAGATTGGAAGTTGACACATTCCCAGTATTTCTCTACCCACCCCACCCCTCAATGCAAAAGAAAATAAGGAAAGGATCTGTCCCTAAGTATACTGGTAAGAAATGCTTCTATTCAGATTAAACACCATTCTCAGGCAAAATTTTGTATGCATCTGATATTTCTTCAGAATAAAGACAACATACACTTTCCCGAAGAGGCACTGAAAAGCCTTGGAAAGCACAGAGATATGTCTGTCCTGTCTGGTTCCAAAAGCCCTTTGTATTTTAACCGTTGTAAAATGCTTACACATCAGACATGGTCTGCAAACACTGCTGCTCAGATTGTAACATAAATAGACATCAACACCAAACACAAAGGTTAATTATATTAAACTAATCTCAACTGCAATGGAAAATGGGGGAAAGCCAGAGCAATGAAACTATGTGACCATCAAGACGAAGGTAAATGTGAACTGTATGTAGTTTTGTAGATTTTGTTCCTGCTATCAGAAGAAAAATTGAAGGAGGTCAACACTGGGAGACTAATCTTTTTTCATTAATCTTCTAAGCATTGCTACATATGATTCTGGGGACAAAAGAAATCCTTCCATCCAAGAAGAATTCATTTTTCTGAAACTGATTATGCCTTGGTTAACTGCAAGTGACAGCCAAATGAGTGGCATCTAATGTCCACTTCAAATATGGAATGAATGAGGTGTGTGGGGTTAACTATGATTGATACCAGAATACATAATCCAAATTTTATTTACAGTAGTTTTATTGTATAAAAAAGCACTTTTACCCTTCCTACTTTAAATTTGGATAGATCAAGTAGAACTTGGACTAAATGTGTGCTTATCTGAAACAATAATAAAATGATAAGACAATTTCAGTCTTTCAAGATACAATAGCATTAGTTCTGATGTTGTTTATGCTGCAGAACTCCAATATCCACATGTATATTTTGCTATTCATGTATACCACCCCTTGTTTTAGCATTAGTGTACCACCTAAGAGCCTCAACAAATTCTACAACATTAATTATGGGCCATCCTTTTAACCCTAGCAAAGAGAACCGGCCAGTACGGGTCATGATACTTGAAACTTGGTTTTACCTGCACTTGCTCTCATCCATTAATTTCTCATTTGCATAAAATTTGTCAATGATGCCTCTTTCCATTTTTTTATGCCTAATCGCTAATCATAATGTGGCCTATCAAGAGTTTCTTATTAATCAGCAACAGGTGTGTGAGATAAAAAGAATGGACAATACATTTGCAATTTTCTAATATAGTGACTAGACAGGGAAGAATTTGGGAGCAGCCAAGCATTAAATCTCTCCTCAAGCAATATAAGTAAACCCTTGTCAAAAGAAGGGAGAAAAAGCACATGGTGAATGTACATTAGAATGACATGTACAGAACCTCTTTATATCATACTCAATTGGTTCAGTAAGGGCTGAATAGTTGTATCAACCTCCCCTAAAGTGTCTGAGAATCACAATGCTACAAAAACAAAAACAAAACAAAACAAGAAAGAACAGGGAGACTTTAGAATTCTATAATGTTCCTTCGAAATAACAGAAGGTCAATGTTGAAAACAACAGGAAAATTTCAACACATCACTGTGAATGTCGGCGAGAAAAATGCAGAGTACATGTGTTATATAAAAGAAGTAATTATATGCTTATATAATGAGAATATTAGCACATTAAGTACTGTTTTAAATTTTCAATATTTATATGAATATATAATGAACAATGTCATCAGTCTTAACAAAAAGAAAGAACATAATTCAAACCATTAATAAAAAATGTTAAAAATAAGTAAATGTAAAGCACAGGCAGTATTTGCACTGTTGGAAATTACAAAGTTTTATCTATTTAGACCACATGTCCTTTGCTGGTGGGTCACTGATATCCCTTTCTAGAAACCGACTACTGTGCCCACAGAACGTAACTTGGTTGATATGCTCAACCTCTGAAGCAGCTATTTCTCTCTAACAACACCACATGAATACTTTTCCTAACTGAAGTGCACACCTCTAATGCCAGCAAAGAAGGCATTCACGGTCCACAGTGATTAGTATCATTGACATTGAATACGTTGTTTATGATAGACAAATGAATTATCAGAATGGCAGTCAATGTGCCTACAAATTAGAACCTATATAATTCATTCTACCGTCAAAAGAAGTGTCTGTCTGTCTCTTCTGTATATAGGTGTGTGTGTATGTGTGTGTGTGCGTGCACATCACATTTGACTATGTGTGATCAATGTTTATTTGTTTTATAAATCTATACATGGTTTCCTAATTGATCAATCTTATTCTTTAAGAAAACTTTAAATAAGACTTTTTAAATATTTAAGTGCATAGTATTTATTAAAATGGTTTTATGTTGTAAGTATATAGTATAATTTTATGCTAGATACTCTTTGATAATGATCTTATTTTGAAAATTAGAAATGAATTTGATAATGATTTATACAAATAAAAGTGAATTTCTTACCCATTATCAAAATGTATAAAAATAAAAAATAATCATATATTTCCTTCTGCCACCTTTTCATAGAATTACACCAAAGTATTTCTCTACATCTGACCTTTTAAAATAATTACATGATTTGAGCATTTTATATTTTCCAGTATTTAGACTTTGTGGAAACCCATAATCAAAAGAGGTTCCTCTATATGTAAAAGGCTAAAGCTGTTATTTCCAAAAGCAGATGGTATTTGTTCTGTTGAAAATTGTATTTTATGTGTTACATTATCTATAAGCTAACAGGTAAAACGTAACGTATTTAGCTTTATACAAGCTTTATACAAGGTGAATATTTTCAATTTAATTTTGTGCATGTTGATGGTGTATATTGACTATCAGGATTTAGAATTACTTTAGAAACAAAACGCTGGGTGTGACTGTGGGCCAGTTTCTACACTGAGTTAAGGGAGGTAGGAACACTGGTCTTAAGACACGGGTCTTACCATTTTACAGAATTGGTGTCTGGACTGACTAAAAATGAAACAAATGAACATCAGTGTTCTCCTGTCTCTCCATCTGTGGATACAATGTGGCCAAGTGCCTCAAGCTTTCCGCACAGCAATGGATGGATGACTTCAGCCTCACACTTAGAGCAAAGTCAACCCTTCCCTTCTTTAGTTGCTTTTCTTCGAGGGAAAAATAACTAATGAGCACATGATAGAATCCATAACTTAACCATTAATAACTTCCTTTTCATTTGCTTGAAAACCAAATATTCTAAAATCACTATTATGGTTAAAAAGCAAGCAAGCAAGCAAGGAAAAACAAAAACAAAAACAAAAAAACAAACAACCAAAAGCTCACAAATTCCAAGTCTAATTTTACTCCTTAACAGATTTAGCCTCTGAAGAATATTTTTTGTGCAGAACCCTTGAAAACACTGGGTTTAAAAAATACAAAGAAACTGAATGCACGTAGTAAGAGGTGGGAGAGTGAGGCAATGGTAAGGTCTGCACATTGCAGGACACTGGGAATCCAAAAATACAAGAAAGCTCTGAGGTGTGAGGATGCCCTTCACTTGCATGTGTCTCTCAGTAACAAATTCTAGTGATAAGGAAGATCTACAGAGTCAATTGTGGTGGTCCATCACTTTTAAGTCCAACACTTAGTCGGGCTTGAACACTGAGGCCGGATGATTGCTACTGGAGTTTATTGAGCCTGGGCTCCCCAGAGAGATCCAGGCCAGTCTAGAGTACAGACTGAAACCCTAGCTCAAAACAATGACAACAATGACAACAAAACTTAACTTCGAATAGGGGATGCAGGAATCTCTAACCCTAGCCACCTGGGAAACTGAGCCCGAAGAGTTTAATACCTACATCATAATTTAAGACTGTCTCAAAATAAAACACGGATAGGCTGTTCTCTCAGTGGTTGAACACTTCTTTAATACAAACTGAAATCATTCTCTAGTAATTCTCTCTCTCTCTCTCTCTCTCTCTCTCTCTCTCTCTCTCTCTCTCTCCCTTTCTCTCTCTGTCATCTACAAGTTTAGCAGTTCAGGTCACATTATGTATTTCCAGCATTTAGTGGAAACAGGGACAGAAAGATGGGCAGCCTGGGCTATACATTAAATTTCAGGCTAGCCTGTGCTACATGAACACTCTTGATTCAGAAAAGGGGAACTATCCAGAGGAAAAACAATGAAATACATATATCTAAGAGTGAAATGTCAAGACCTTTTGAGACAGGAATCTGAAAGGAAAATGCCTGCATGCTAACTCTTACTTCCAACACATCTGAGGATCTAGCACAGAAGGAGAATGAAAAGAGAAGAGGGCCAAAACATGTGCGGAGTGATGCGGCCCTGGGGCGGGACTGTTTCCTCAACTCTCAAATAGGCGCTTGGTCCTATCCTTTAACAAAATATCCTTTTACAAAAATATAAGCATACATACATTTACTTTCTATAATGTTACCTTTAATGAACATCTTTCTACAAAGGTTTAATTAAGAAAGAACAATACACCGTTTTGAAGGAACAAAATATGGAAGGAAGAAGAATCTAATTTCAGGATTATTCTATCTAGAGGCTGACTGGTTTCAATTTCTTCAGAACATAAATTGTTATAGCCTAAGGTAATGGTAAGTTCAGGACAGAGGGAACTTAAAAGCCCAGAAACATACTAGATATTTGTTATAAATAATCTGAAATACAGAGACAGGAACAATGTCCTCTATAAAACACCTTAGGGTTGTGGGCATTGCATTGTGTTATGGCTTGTTATTTTTTGCCAAAAAAAATTTTTTTACAGCTAAGTGAAGAACAAAAAGGTTGGGATCTTTCTCTTGTTTGTTTATTTTATTTTATTGACACAGGGTCTCACCCTGCAGCACTGGCTTGCCTACAACATTCTCTCTCTCTCTCTCTCTCTCTCTCTCTCTCTCTCTCTCTCTCTCTCTCCACACACACACACACACACACACACATTAAATATATTAATATATTGTATATAGATCTCACTATATACACATATATGTTTATTTATATATGAAGTTGGTCTTGAATTTCACAGAGCTCTGCATGCCTCTGTCTATGTACTTTTACATTCTTGAAGTAATGAAAGGCCTTTGAAGTTCTGTGGGTTTTTAATTTCAATTTGAAAAGGCTTACTCTTACATTTCTCAAGAATTGTATATTTTGAATATTTGAATATTTTTAAAGGACATTTGCTAATAGCCTGACTTATTACAGCCAATTACATAACAGTGCTATTTCACTTCTTCTGTTAATCTTTATTTGTATCACCATCATCACCACCATCACCATCACCATCATCATCATCACCATTGACTTCTTAGACAAGGTTACTTTGTGTAGCCCTGGCTGACCTGGAACTCACTTTGTAAACCTGGCCTCAAACTCAGAGATCCAAAGACCTTTGTCTCCTGGTTTCTGGGATTACAGACATGCACTACAACTGACCTGCTGAGGCCATTTTGTTTGTTTTGCTTTGTTTTGGTTTTTGTTTGTTTTGGTTTTTTCTGCCCGACTCAATAAACAAGGGGCTGAGAAGGAAAATGAACACAGACTCATTCTACCCTATGGGATCCCAACTTCATTTCTGACACCACTTTTTTCACATTAGCCTCTACGAGTTCATTTCACTCTCTTCTTACAAGGGTGTTCAAAGTTTGTTCTGATGTTTTTCTAAGTCAATGACTGTTTTAAAAGCGTTTTTGTCCAGCCAGTCAGCCTTGAAGTACAACTGTGTTTTTCTTCTTGACATCATTGATCACTTTAATATTTTATATAATATGAACCTCTTTTGAAAAGTTTCTACCTTTCCTTTGACGTGCTATGATAAATTACTGCATAAATAGAACTCTTATCCATGTCCATAAATCTAGCTGCTTAATTATACTATACCATAGTCACAGAGGAGTCTCACGTAGAAACAGAAAAGCACAAATGTCAACTTTCACATAGAGACTTAGATTTCAGGCAAACTTTCAATTATTCCTTGAACAAAATATTATTCTTCACACACACACACACACACACACACACACACACACACACACACACACACACACACAGTGATTTCCAGGCTAGCCAGTCCAACACAAAGACTCTCGATTCAGAAAGGGGGAGCTATCCAGAGCTAAACCAATACAATACACACAGCTAATAATGAAATGTCAAAAGCTTTTGACACAGGAATGTGGAGGCAATATGTGTATGTGTATTTGTTTTGTAATTCGAAAGCATATGATGTTGAAACCAATCAGTCACTTTTGCAGTCACCCAAGAAGGAAGAGAACTTGTTAAACGATGCAGAATTGAAAACAGGTTTCTTATCTATAGCTTTCTATATAGATACCAGTTTTTAAAAAATGTCATTTATTTTGGGATGCACACATTGAGGATTCCCAAATGACCAGAGAGTTATAAATATGAGAACCAACCACTGTATGGCCACCTTTTATAGCTACATTCACATGTTTGCATAAGCCAAAAGGAATTAAGGACCAACTTTAGCTTGGGAAAGTATCCTCAGGATAACATGAACTGCTTAATTGCTCACAGTTTTAAAAACCTTCATCGAAACAATCAGAAATTCCAGTCATATGTTCGCTAAAGGTAGCCAAGAGCCCTGGTCTTATTTATTATTTAAGTATTTGCTTAATATTTATATATTTATTGAGTCAGATTTTCATGGGGCTTGGGTTGACCTTAAACTGCATAGCTCAGGATGATCCTGAAGTCAGATCTTCCAGCTTCCCTCTCCTGAGTGCTGTGATCTCCGGCCTGAGAAACCAGGCACAGAGTATGCAGTGCTGGGTTTCAAATGTAAAGCTTTGTGCATGCCAACAAGCATTCTGCAAGCTAAGTTACACTGTCAATCTCAGAGAACTGTTTAATCAAGAAATGTTTAGCTTAAAAAAATTCTAATGGGTTTTTGTTTGCGTTCAGTGTTTTAGCAGACAGGATTGCGTATATATTATCATTCATTTTTATGTTTGTGTATTCACATTTACAATAATGCTTAATCTTTGATGATCGCCTATTAATACAAGTTTTTACAGAGTTGGGATTTGAACCTAGAAGTGATAAGATGAGATACCGGATGATCCCCAAGAAGGAAAAGCTCTTAGAACCAGGAGGTCACAGAAACATCATTTCAAAAGCCAATAATTATTTAAGCTTCCTCCACACTGTTCACTTACGTTGCAGGCGACACTATATATACCAGAGAGAGGAAACAAAGACAAGGTCAGGAGAGGCCAAACCCATAAGAGAGAATGACCAGGAGCTGGGTGAAAGGAGAGACACACTGTGCAGCCCTGGAAGCCAAGGTGACAAATGCCAATTCTGCCTGT
Organism: Rattus norvegicus; assembly: GCF_021556685.1. Taxonomy (NCBI): domain Eukaryota; kingdom Metazoa; phylum Chordata; class Mammalia; order Rodentia; family Muridae; genus Rattus; species Rattus norvegicus. The sequence goes on from NC_141540.1 coordinate 50,296,087, forward strand.
CCCCCACAAAGAGCATCAGAAACAGCCAGAGGCCAAAGAGGAAGAAATCACGGGTTTACATGCTTTGTGATGGATTAAAAAATGATTTTTGTAAGCATGTGTGTATCAGCTGGCTTAGGAAAATGTACTGCATTAAATAAAGAAACAAATCTTTCAGATCCAGCATGACTTGTCCATTACAGCAACCATCATAGGGAATTGCCCCTGCTTAGCACAGGAATGAAAAATCATTGTGAAGTCTCCAGTGGACGGTGCCTACGAGCCTTTTGATATTCTCAAGCCACTGAGACAATGTCTCGATCAGTATCATGTGTCCCCCACGAAGATTTAAAGAATAAATTAACTGCACCGTCACTGCGAGAGCCATCACCTATCAGCAGTTGCATCCAATCAGCTAATGACTGGCAGCTGTCTGCAGGATCCACAATAAAGGCGTATAATGTTCGTGAGGCTTCAAATCATATTCTTTAAGAACACATGGCAGACTGAAGCACTTGCAAATTTTCAAAAGCTTTCTGAGGAAGAAGGAAAACAGTCTCGATGTGTAGTCTTTGGAAATCATCCTGAAATGCTGGCTTGAAAGGGTTTCTAATCTTTTGCTAGACTTAAGTAATGTGACAAATTGTCAGGAGGCTTTTTTACATAACATTCTTCCCCGTCTCATGATTGCAGAGGAAGTAACTGAAGTCAGAATTATGGCACTTCGCAAATAGGAGAGAAAAAAAAATTGGCAAGAAACCTGGATTGAAAGACTTCTGTCTACTTCAAAATGGAAGCCCATGTCACAGGGGACAGACCTGAAATACAAATGGCCTACATTCCCAGGCCTATCCATCATTTTATAAAGAATCCCTCTCAGTATCTGGTTCACCCAAAGCTAAACATTTTACATTTCCTTATCTCCTGCTTATGCATTCTATCTCTAAACTGAACATAAAACTCAAGAAGAATGACTGTCATATTTACTGTTCAAGTATCCCTTACTAAAAGCGCTCTCTCTCTCTCTCTCTCTCTCTCTCTCTCTCTCTCTCTCTCTCTCTGGCATGGTAAGTTGTATATATGGTATTCTTCCCTTGTGTGCACATGCTTATGTGGGATTGAGTACACTCATGTGCATAAGCACATTGTGGAAAGTCGAGCTCAACTCCATATATCATCCTCAGAAGTCCTGGCTACATTCTTCAGGATAGACTCACTCGTTAACTGGAAACTTAATGACTAGGCTAGCCTCTCTGGCAAGCATGTCCCAGGGATCGTCCTGTCTCTGTGCCCCCAGCATTACAAGGATTACAAATGTAATATGTCACCGTGCTTAGCTGCTTGGACATGAGTTCTGGGAATGACACTTCTGCCCTCACACTTATGAAGCAAGCACTTCACTGACTCAGGCATTCTTCTCCTACCATGTTGAACTGTTAAGTGCAAAAGCCCCAAGTTTCTCCCACCCCATCTTGTAGTGTACACAGACAATGCATTCAGACAGTAAGGAGCACCATCGCGAGCGCTATGAGACACACGAAGAATAGAAGGAAGATAGGGGATGCAGCATAAAGAGGCAGGGCTTTGTCTTCAACAGGCTTGATAAAAATCTACACAAAGCATCTTACTGACGGGGTACCTTCGTCTAAGACCTGAGGAAGATGCAGTGTGCCGCGCTGAGAATATCTAAGAAAACACATTCTACACAGAAGCAGTGACAGAGGCACAGTGGTCAGAGTTTATCAGGCAAATAGAAGGCATCAGAGCAGCTTGCGGGGCTGGAACGGAGCACGGGAAGGCGAAGCTGCTAGATATTCGCACCTTCTCTGTGATGCTGTGGTAAGAAATGAGAAATGAGCAGAAAACAGGGGTGTGTGCAGCGCCATGTGTATCCTTGTATATTTCCACGGGGTCACTGGGATGTCGGTTAAGTGTGAGCTATAATAAAATCAATCGACGTGTCAGCTCAGACATCAAAGAAACTGAAATGGTCCCCCCTGCCCTGACAACAGGAAAGCTGACCCATACCGAGACTCAGTAATATCATGGAGCCATCAGTTAACTCCCAACAGAGAGCTGACCACAACCTGGAAATTTGCAGGAATAGGCAAAGCCAAAGAGAGCAGCAGAGGTGAGCTTCCCAGGAGCAGAAGCCTTGAAGGCTCAGAAATTACCAAGGAGGAGGTGCCTGGCAATTCCGCTCAGCTGGCTTAGATCTCACTCTCAAGGCTCAGGTAATATGGTAGAAAAGTGTGCTGTGCTAACATGACAGAACCTGGAATCATTCATTTGGGGACAGGGACCTCAGTTGAGAAAATGCCGTGTGGCAAGGCTTCTTAAGTTCTTGTAGGTATTCCTGGCCCATTGTGAGTAGTGTCACCTCTAGGCAGGTAGTCCTTGGGTAGTTAAGAAAGCAGGCTGGGGCTGGGGATTTAGCTCAGTGGTAGAGCGCTTACCTAGGAAGCGCAAGACCCTGGGTTCGGTCCCCAGCTCCGAAAAAAAAGAACCAAAAAAAAAAAAAAAAAAAAAAAAAAAAAAGAAAGCAGGCTGAGGAAGCCATTGGGGCACAAGGCAGTAAGCAGCACTTGTCCATGGCCTCTGCATCCGCTTCTACCTCCAGGTTCCTGCCCTGCTTGAGTTCCTGCCATGAATCCCCTCAGTGATGGACTGTGACTTGGATGATGTGTGAGATGAAATGAACTCTTCATCTCCAAGTCGCTTCTGGTCATGGAGTTTTATCACCGCAATAGAAACCCTAACTAAAGCAAAGAAGACTAAGTCGGAAATTCACACACAGCACCTTGTGCACAAAGGTCTGCTTTGTAGTAGAAAGGAAAACGCTACAGCCTGTCCAGATGCAACAGAAGGTCCTCTGGCCTGAATCACTTCCAACATCCCTGTCTCAACAGGAAGTGGGGCAAAGGAAGAGGGAAAAGATCATAGTTATAAAAGCTGAGACTCAATCATCGGATAACATAACACCTTCCAACATGTACAAGAAGACCCAGTCTAGCATTAGATACTAGTATACCCAAAGATAAAGTCCGAGTCGTTAGGAAGACCCCAAGACAGTGAGACAAAATGCAAAGACACTAGAGAAATTGGACACATCTGGGAGCCTAAGAATATATATAAAACTGCAATCCCAATGAACAAAATTCCCCATTGAGAACTCTCCATTTGTGTTATCCTGTCTGACATAAAATAGAAAATGTGGCGTGATGAAAAATCAAGTAAACGAAGGGGCGGGGTTCAGGTAGGAATCCTTTAATAATACCTTAGAGCAATGGTTCTCATAGAGCAAGTGGGTCTCAATCCCACGGGGTCACCTATCAGATACCCTGTATATCAGATATTTACATCACAATTCATAACAGTAGCCAAATTACAGTTATGAAGTAGCAACAAAAATAATTCTACATTTGGGACGGGAGGGGGGGGTCACCCCAATATGAGGAGCTGCATTAAAGGGTTGCCGCATTAGGAAGGTTGAGAACCACCGGTCTCATGAAGGATGACTGCAGTCTGTGGACATAGCAGTGGAGATGTTACGACACGGTGAGGTGCTGGAGAGACTACTGAAGGCACAGCTTGAAGGAACTGCAGGTGGAATGGACGTGAACTGACCCCAGAAGAGGGGAGGCACAACTAACTCTTGGCCTCCCAGCCACCTACTGGGAAAATGGACCGTCCATCCAGTAAAATGAGGTGCATCAGCAGATAAGGCAGGTGGCTGGGACTTGTAGACCATCTCCAAGTGTTTTTACTAGTTCTGGTCAGCTGAGCGGTCATTTACCTACTCTTAAGAGGCTCAGAGCGTACGCCACTTGTCAGGTGCTATGAAGAAAGCATGGGCAAGCTGCTTATGAGGTAGCTTACTGTAGTGATGAAGAAATGACCAGGCATTTTTAACTATTCCCACCAAAGCACTGGGTTCAAGATCACAGCTGTCAGCCATCAAATTGTTAATCCAGAAAACGACATACGTGGTTAAAGATGCTTCTACCTTATGTGTATCAGAGATGTCGATTTTGACCTTGGCATCTAAATATGGCCCTCCCTCTCTTTCAGAGTAATAACATTTGGCTGGATGGTTGGACTTCCGAAGATAATATTTCCCAGTCTTTCTCCCAGAGAGAGGTAGCCAACAATCTCTGGGCAAGCACAGTGTATATAACTTCTTCACTGTAATTTAGAAAGAATGGGTACGCCCACACTCTACCGCTCCTCTCTCCTTTCCCTTCAGCCAAGGCACTGATGTGATAATGAGCCATCTTGGACCACATGGGCAGGGTGACCCATGGAGATGGCAGGGGAACAAAAAAGAAGCAGGGATCCTAAGAAGCCATGGCGCCGCCTTATCAGCTCCAAGCTGCATGTATTGAGATTGCCATGAGAAAAAACAACAGCTTCTATCTTCCCGAAGCGCCTCTTATCTGAGCCCTCGGTAACAGCAGCTTAGCATGATGAAATTTAGCCAGAAATTTTCATAAATCCCCCCAAACAACATAGTGATTCAAATAACAGGGCCAGAAGATTTTGTTTTAAGTCCTTACATGCCTCCCTTTGAAATGACAAGAACGTGGGCTTGTTCTAAATTTGTATGGACCACCAAAGGAAAACTACCTGAAAATCATTCTGTAAAAACCGCAACCATTTTAACAAGTCTTGGGGTTGGGCAATATCCATTACTTACAAAAGCTACATGATAGTGATTTTTTTTTCTCTCTCTCTTTTTTCTTTTTTGAAGGGGGAGGTAAAAAGAACTGAAGAATTTCACAGGCTGAACAAACCTCAACTCTTCCTTTTGTTCTCATTAGAAACCTCTGCAACCCAGGTTGAGGAGATGGCTAAGCAGTTAAGAGCTCTTGTTGCCCTTCCAGAAGATCTGGGTTCAGCTCATACAAGGCGGACCACACCAGTCTACAGCTCCAGGGGGCTTTACCGTGACATAATGCACTGTGACACATATGTGCACTAAACGCAAACCTGATTTCCTTATTTTCGCTTGTTTCCACCAATATCTAAATTGTCTAAACTCTGAGATCAGCTTTTTGTTAATAATTTTGTGTTTTAACAAAAGCTAGAGTTTGCTGTGTCTATCCATTTAGAGACTGGTTAAAATAACTTTTCTCTACATTAAAAGAAATAGTACCTGTCCTTTTTCATTTGTTTGTTTTAATAGTATACAAAGTTTTTTTTTTTTTTGGTTTTTTTGTTTTTGATTTTCTACCCTTAAGTTACTTAAGACATCTTAAATTAGGAATGCACTAACTACTTTAACTAATGGTAGCCATGAGCATATTCAATCCCCTCAAAACTTACATTGATCACACCTACACTTATGTCGCAATAGGGAGACTCTGAGGCAGCTCACCTCCATGTCTTGCCGTATTTCCTCAGGCAATGCTTGACCAATAGTGCCTAGAGCATAGTTAAATGAGATAAACTGACTTCCATTCTATAATCAAAGAGATAGATATTATTCATATTTTAAAACACAGACAGTAAGCATCCTCCTAAATTCTTACGATCGTCGTTATTTCCAGTCAACACAAGTTCTAATTCTTCTGTGGAGACACAATCAGGAACACAAGGAAATGCGTTTCCTATCTCAATCGTGAAATGCTGACCGTATCTCAATTGCTTATATAATGTGTCTCTACAAAAATAAGAAGGGAAGATACAGGCCTCGCATAGAAGGATCTCATCTGCAACGTTGTGCTTTAAGGCACAAAACGATGCTCTAAGGAGGCTGCAAGTGCAAAGCATCCAGGCAAAAACCATAAAATGACGCGTTACCTTTGGCGGGGTTCACTTTGATCCCTGATCTATACAGCATCTCCTCATTCTGCCAGTCTCCGTTCCTGATCGCAGTCTTGAGTCCGTAGAAGACAATTAACGTTGCTGTAGCATAAAAAACCAGGCTCTTGAGAAACCTCTTTTGTACTTTGACATAAAGGGCTCTGGCGCCCACTGTGATCAGAAGGCAGAAGCCCATACTGGGAATATATAAGACTCGCTCTGCGATTACAAAGCCGACATAGAAAAACAGGTTCGTGGCAGGAATAAAAGGTATTATCAACAAAGATAAAGACAGGATGACAATGTTCTCAGTGGAAGGGAGCTGAGGTCTCTGTGATACGCAACTTTTAATTCCATTCTCTACTTTGGATGCAAAGCTGGGCTTAATTTCTGAGTTCCGGTACTCCACGTCTGAGTAGCAACTATGGCCATTGGCGTTCTGCTTGCCGTTTGTCACAGCTTTCCCGTTGCACTCTCCTTCTAAACTTGGGCTCTTCAAACCACAGTAGGCGAGCAGGAGAAGTCCAGAATAGAAGGCCACAGTGTGTAGATTTCTCCAATCACAAACTGTTTTGAGAAGAGGCACGGCGTCCATGGACCAATCAAAGCTCAGGGTGTCCGGGCAGAGCAATAGCCAGAGGTTCTTGGTAGGTAAATAGAAGAAAGTGAGCGTGCGAGCCAAAAGGCTGTCCGAGTCAGCAGCGGGGTTGTCGGAGTTGGAAAAGCTTGGTGGTTTATTGCCCATCCAGTATAACCGGGCACCCAAAAGGCTGGTCCCCCAGAATGTTAACAAGCTAATGCTGAGAAAGAGAGACAAGTTCTTCCTCTGAAAGCAAAAGAGAGGGAGAAGAGTCAACATCATTGTCATCACTGCAACATGAGAACATTTAACATTCACAGCTGAAACACTTTTAAAGGGGCACTTAAATTAAAATGACTTCATTTGCATCGTTTTTAAAATATGCTTAGGAAAACCTTCATCTAAAAATAAAGTGACTAAGATTCTACCTTGCGTCTAACTTTGGATAAATGTCTTTCCCTTCTCCAAATCCCTTTCTAAAACATCAATGACCAAAGCATTCAAGTTCTGACCATTACAAAATAAATTCAATTATTTCCTTCCCAGTGGCAGGTCAAAAGGAAAGACCAGTTCTATGGTACTTGGCACTGCACCGGCAACAGCAGTCACCAGATGGCTGTCTCCTTTTATTTATAAATTTAGATTTCATAGAGGAAGCAAAGAACAGTCATATCTGCTCAGGTCTAAGGCATGGGGAGCTTTAGTCACAGGCTTGACAGTTTCAATGACACTTGCACACTGACAATAACAACATACAATGTCTAATAATCAAATACATTTTTTCCAATCTCCACAGTCTTTAAACTAAGTTTCAATAAAGGATTTCTTTATTTTAAGAGAAAGAATTGGAAAGATTTAAAAAAGAACATCTGTGTTCATAAGAATTTTCTTGTTCATTTCTTTAACCAGAGTAAAACAGAGCTGGATGGTAAGTGACACTCCAGTGTCAGCAATGGAGAGGTCAAGGCTGGAGGGTCATAAGTTCAAGGCTAGCCAGAGTGAAACAGATGCTGTCAGTGAAGCAGCAAGGGCAGTACCAATGTTTGCAGAGCAAGCACATGGCCCTACACTGAATCATCAGCATGATTTGTAAAGAAATACAGCACAACTAGAGAAATAGCTCCGTGCTTAGGAGCACTGGCTGCTCTTCCAGAGGTCCCGAGTTCAGTTCCCAGCACCCACACGGCAGCCCATGACTGTGTCGTCCCAATGTAGTCCCTCTTCTAATGAGCAGCTGTATGTACATACAATCACATACATGAATAAATAAATCTTTAAAATAATATATTTTAATATATTAATATATTATATTATATAATAATATAATTCAAAAGGTTTTAAGTGAATATATTTATAATTAAATAACTAAAGTCAAAGCATGTGGTGACATCTAACAAGCTACTTCCAAAAGAGGCAGAGTGTATGTGTGTGTGTGTGTGTGTGTGTGTGTGTGTGTGTGTGTGTGTGTGTGTGTGCGCGCACGCGCATGGGTGCACAGAGTCCCATGTTCCTGGAATATTCATTCTAATGCAATGGTAAGTAGCATTATTAAAAGGGCACTGAATCAATTGTCTGGCATTGCTCACATCTCTGAATGCCCTCTCAGTGAATGCTATAAAAAGTGGCAAAGAGTATGATAAAAAAAAAAACAAAAAACAAAAAAATCAAACAAACAAAGAAAGAAACATGGGAAACCTGGAAAGGGGATAACATTTGAAATGTAAATTTTAAAATATCCGATAAAAAATAATTTGAAAAAATAAGAAAAGAAAAACCAAGACTCCATACTAATCCAGTCATCCCGTCCTTCAAATCTTTTCTTCATTTTCCTTTTAAGATCTTTGAGATTTTCAATTCCTAACTTAATGCCTATAATCTGATTTGTGCATATATTCAAGATAAGAAAATTTCATTGAATCAAGTATCAATACTTTTTTTTCTCCAAAGGTAATTTTCCCAGTGTCGCTCAGGTTCCCCTAAATAACTTAAAATCCTCCAGTCTCAGCTTAGAGGTGGACATCACAAAACAGCTGCTTGGGTATTTTTTATTTTTCCTCTTGTTTTAGTGAATCAAACTACCCAACACTGTTGTTTCTGAGAGGGACAAGACACAGGCATTCCAGTGAGTTGACCTGAAAGACTTAAAAGCTAAATCCAGCAAACACACACACACACACACACACACACACACACACACACACAGAGAGAGAGAGAGAGAGAGAGAGAGAGAGAGAGAGAGAGAGAGAGAAGCTGAAGTGTATACATATGACAGCGCTAAACATGGTCAATGAATGAAAATTAGAAGAGAATGCCTCTTAGTAGCAGAAACATAACTAGTTCATCCAACCCATCAGCGAGCCTGCCCTCTGGGACAGGTACAATCCTGTGCATGGTCTAGGCAAAGGTCATAAGGAGGAGAGGCTCATGTTCAGCTATCAGATACTACCCTCTGCAGACCACTTTGGGAAGACTATGGCTTTTAAAAACACAGATGCCAGGCGCTAGAGAGGAGACTCGAAGAACACTGGCCACCCTTCTGAGGACCCAGGTTGGATCCCAAGCACCAACACTGCAGATCACCACCTTCAGAAACTCCTATTTCAGGGTCCTCTTATGGCCTCCATGGGTACTGCATGCACATGGTACAAAGCATCAAGCAAGCGAAACACCCATACATGCGAACATAAACGATTTCTTTTCAAAACAGAAATAAAACTATGCGGGCCCTGATCTAGGAAGAATACCTAGGTGATGGCGTGCAGCTTAAGCCGGTAATCACTCCATCCAGAACTGCACAGTCTTATCTAGACAGCGGAAATGCTAAGAGTTGGACCTTTACTATGAGAATGGTTATAGCAGATTTCACTAATTCTAAAGAAATAACAATGAAATGTAAGCCATGCTCCCAGGCCCTCAGAGAAACTGAATTCTTAATAAATGAGTCAGGAAGTCTAAGATACAAAGGATGTGCGGCAACTATACAAGGTGGCATCCAGTAATGAGATCGGCAAACCAGACTGCAACTCGAAGATGCAATTTAGCCCTAGAATTCTTTAATCTCTTAATCAGGAATCACGAAATATTATAAAACATAATGAATCATTATTTAAGAAGTTACCAGCCAAAGCTACACAGAAACCCCCTAAAGAACCACAAAGGAAGAAGAAGAAAAAAGAAGAGGAAGAGGAGAGGGAGAAGGAGAAATCATAGAGAAAAATGTATACTTCATATAAAGCTTAAAAACAAGAACTGGATACAAACGCCATTGAAATTACTTTAGCAGAGCAATCAAATAGGTTGGGTAAAGAGACATTGTATAACACAGGTGGAAAATTTGAAAACATAGAGAAAAATCAACTACCTGTATCACCTATAGTTGGTGATCTGTGTTTGCTACACGTAAGCTAATTAAAAATGTTTAGGCTTAAACACAAAGACAATAGTGCAACGACTCACAGAGCAAAAGAAAAGCAAGATCATTTTTAAAAATCCAAGAAAGCAGTACAGTCATAAGGCTTGGTGGGCCCTTAGGATTAGAAGCCATGTGGCAATTAAGAGAAACATTGTGTGCAATGCACTTGTGCACATGATCAATAGAAATCACTAGAAGGTGGTGAAACGAAACAAGTCAGCCTCACAGCAGCCTGGTGAGTGAGAGTCAGAGAGCCAAGTATTCAGGGTCCATAAAGTTCACACGGGAAACAAAAGGGAAACTTTTCCAAAAATTTGCCTGAGTCCAAATTATTTTAGTATTGATTATCTCCAACTGCACCCATTTTCCAGAAAATGGCCTACGTTCCTTACTCTGCAGGACTGAGTAAAATTTCTAACTGGATGCCTCTAACTTTCATCTCTGCTGCAGAGAAGAGCGCAGCAATAAAAAGAACGGTGCAGTAACAGCAAGTTTAAGCAGGAAAACAAAACAAAACAAAGACCTAAGAGATGTTATGACAGGAGAATCCAGATGTGTTTACTGGATTCAAAACTTGCCTCTTAAAAACATTCAAACAACGGCAACAATCTACATTCTGACGATTGAAACAGATATATTCTGGCTAGGTTCTAAACTTAGTACTTTATTTGTTACATTGACTGTAATTTTTATAACTTACACTTGTTCCCCATTAAAAATGTGTTATTTTATTTTGGGGTCACAGGGTCATGTAGTCCTGATTGGCTTCGCACTTGCTACATAGACCACGTAAGCCTCAGACTGACGCTGATCTGCCTGCCTCTGCCTCACATTTGCAGGGATTAAAGACAGTGCCAACACGACTATAATTTTCCAGGTCCTCCAAATATCTATAATGTCTTTGTTATGGTTACCATGATTTTTGATAGGAACTCCCAAGGGCCTCTCCTCCCATTGATGCCCTATAATGTCATCCTCTGCTACATATGCAGTTAGAGCCATGGGTCCCTCCATGTGCACTCTTCGTTTGACGGTTTAATCCCTGGGAGCTCTTGGGTGTCTGGTTGCTTGGTATTGTTGTTCTTATGGGGTTGCAAACCCCTTCAGCTCCTTCAGTCCTTTCTCTAACTCCTCCATTGGAGACCCCTTTCTCAGTCCAATGGTTGGTTGGCTGTGAGCTCTGGAAAAGCCTCTCAGGAGACAACTATATCAGGCTCCTGGTAACAAGCATTTCTTGGCACCCGTAACAGTGTCCCTAAACTTTTAAAACTCATTCCTTAGTTGTCTTTATTTCAACATTTTAAACTTTGTTAAGCCGAATCTGCACCAGCAATGCCCCACCCCCAGGAAGGCTCATAAAGAAAACAATATCAACATGACATTAAGGCACCGTATCTAGAATCTTGACTATCTAAAAACACAGAAATGTTGCATTACCACAGAACTGCTTTGCCTGGTCTCAATTAGAGAGGATGGGTCTAATCCTATAGAGATTTGAGGCCCCAGAGAAGGGGTTGAAGTGGGATGGGGGAGCACACTCTCAGAGGCAGAGGGGAGGGGGAATGAGAGGAGGGACCAAGAGGGGGGGGACAACACCTAGAATGCAAATAAAAATAATTAGTTAAAAATAAAAATATAAAAGCTTTAAAAGTAAAAGAAGAAAACGAAATGCTGCTTTACAGCTCTGGGTAGCCATGCTTACTGTCTGTGTCTGTCTGTCTGTCTGTCTGTCTGTCTGTCTGTCTGTCTGTCTGTGTCTGTCCCCAGCCTTCTCTATACACTTTCCCCATCTCCATGTACATCAGATTCCTAAGTTCTACAGCAACATCTTTTCCTGATACGAATGCACTGTAAGCTCTAAGTAAACTGGGGAACCAATGCATTTTTACACAAAACCAAATCAGACACAGCTTGTGCCAGCTAAGTCTTTCTTCGAGAATTAACTCACTTCTTTGCTCCAAAATGACATTGATCTACAGCTTGGAATCTAAGTTCTTTTCTAAATTATTCTATTTGTTTACATTTCAAATGTTATCCCACTTCCCAGTCTCCCCCCCATCCCCTCCACAAACCCTCCCACCTTATCCTCCTCCCCTTTGCCTCTAAGGGGGTGCTTCCCCACCTACCCACCCACTCCAACCTCACCCTTCTAGCATTCCCCTTCTCTGGAGCCATCAAGCCTCCATAGGACCAGGAGCCTTCCCTCCCACTGATGCCAGATAAGGCAATTCTCTGCTACATATAGAGAGGGAGCCACTGACCAACCCCTGTATACCCTATGGTTGGTGGTTTAGTCCCTGGGAAATCTGAGGGGTCCGGTTAATTGATTCTGTTGTTGTTCTTACAGGGTTGCAACCCCTTCAGCAGCTTCAGAGCTCCCCTAACTATTCCACTGGGGTCCCTGGGCTCAGTACAATGGTTGGCTGTTAGTATCTGCATTCGTCTTAGTCAGGTGCTGGCACAGCCTCTCAGAGGACAGCTATACCAGGTTCCGGTCTGTAAGTACTTCTTGGCATCAGCAATAGTGTCAGGGATTGGTGTCTGCAGGTGGGATGGATTCCAAGCTGGGGTGGTCTTTGGGTCTCTGGATGGCCTTTCCTTCAGTCTCTGTTCTATTTCTTTAGACAGGGACAATGCTGGGTCACCAACCTCATAGGTAGCAATGAATAGCCTAGTAAAAGCACCAGTGGAAGGGGAAGCCCTTGGTCCTGCCAAGGCTGAACCCCCAGTGAATGTGATTGTTGTGGGGAGGGCAATAATGGGGGAATGATGGGGATGGAAACACCCATAGAGAAGGGGAGGGGGAGGGGATACGGGGATGTTGGCCCGGAAACTGGGAAAGGGAATAACAATTGAAATGTAAATAAGAAATTCTCAAATTAATAAAGATGAAAAAAAATTTTTTGAAATGGGTGTGTGGTCCCATCCCTCCACTAGGGGACATGTCTATCTACTGGAAGTGTTCTCCAAGCTGTTTATCTCCTGGCTGTTGGGTATTTCCACTAATGCTATCCCGATAGGGTCCTGGGAGCCTTTTGCATCCTTAGCTTCTAGGACTTTCTATGGGTCCCATGTTCCCCACCCCTGACTGCTACTTATTTCTATTCCTGGTCCTCTGGACTTCTGTCTCTTCTCATGCCTGGACCTGTTCCCCCCTCTGCCCCCTTTTTCCTCCCCCTCAACTCTCCCACCCAGATCCCTCCCTCCCTCTGCCTAGCTCTTAATAAGTTCAAATAGGTTCAAGGAAAAATCACTCCAATATCCATACTTGCAATGTGAAAGTTGTAGAAGGATTTTTTCAGAACTACTAAGATACCAAAAGAAAAAGAAAAAAGCATACAATGGAAACGAACCATGAATAAGAGGTTCATAGTAGACAAAAACGTTCCTTTTATCGACACACTAAATGAATTAAAGAGCAAAGCCATCTCCTAATACACAAATATGTGAGATTTAGCTCACAACATAAAAATGGCCACCTATCTCTGGGAGCACAAAGTGAATAAGGAAATCTTGGCATGGGAATTGGTGCTTGGTGCTTGGTGCTTGGTGCCTGGTGCTTGGTGCTTGGTGCTTGGTGCTGGTATGTTTCTAGAGGCCTGTGGTGTACTGTTTTCCCCCAATATCCTCTTTAACAAAAATAAAACAAAAACAAAAATCAAACAAACAAAAGAAAACCAAAAGGCAACTAATCCATATAAACTAATCCATCTAACACAACTCTCTCTGTAGTTTCTGAAAAAGTGCTCTTGATGAACGCTGACTCAACATAGTCTTCTGATCTCAGACTTCCAGGAACTAAGTGAAAATGAAAAGACATACGTAAATCTCAACGAAACAAAAATGTAAGCATTATGCCTTGGAGTACTACACCCATCCTGAGACTCATTTTTGGCAAACTAATGAGAATAAATTACTTAAGCATAAGGCTCATTTAATTCCAAATTAAGCCCTTGGCAATGGTCGTGGTGCTAAGAATAAAGGAGATAAACATCAGTTCCTGAACGCTCTGACAGAGGAACAAGTCTGCAGACATAACAAACCATTCACCATCTATTTAGTATCCGTCATTTATCACTGAAGCCAAAGCTTTCTTTTTATCAATAATATAGAATTCCTCTTAGCTCTCCTCCGGCCCCAAATAATCCTTACTGGATCTCTGCCCCATAACATGAATTTAAATCCACAACAGTTTGAATAGTGACAACAAAGAATACATGTGCAGAAGTATAAGCAGAAATTATTTCCATCTAGAACATATTTTTGTGGTTAATGAATGCTTTTATTTTAATATAATCAAGTTGTCTGTGAAGATAATCTGTTTCACTTTAAAAGAAAAATGAGTTTTTCTAATAAATAGCTTCGATGAAAGATTAAGAATCTTTTCCTCCCCACACCAAGAAACAGATAAGACGAAAGAATTTTAACGTCTGGCTTTTGAAAAGACATGAGGAAGGTCAAAGAAGACTCCTAGCCATCATGATGAAAGACTTCGAAGACTGGTGTGATAAAAAACTTTTCTATATTAAAATGGCATTTATTTACTCTGGTTCTATAGCATACAATAATATCTCCCATTAAATTCAACAACCAACACAAGTCATCAATACAGCAGATAAACATAGAACTTCGTGTAGCACATCACTTAGAGATTACAATTCACCGAAGACAACTTCTGCAGATTATAACTCACTAAAAGTTTTCATAAAGGAGAAGGTGGGCATGAGAGTCTAGATTTCAAAGCATATATAAGGTATCTGACTTAACACATGATTTTCTAAGTAAAGCCTAATATCACACATATTTGACTTAGGAAAATCGTTAAATGTGTGCGTTTGTGTGTGCATGTGTGTAAGACCAAATATCTGTAAGTATACATGGTGCAGCCCATGTGGGACATGCGGCCACATACTCTACTGCTCTACATGTATTTTGAGACAGTAGATTGCTAGCTTGGAACTTACTGATTGGCTAGTGAGGTCACTGGGATCCTCCCATTTGTTTCTCTGAAGATTACAGATGTATGCCACCATGCCCAGATTTTATAACCAAAAATTCAAAGTCTGGTTCTCATGCTCACACACCAAGTACTTTACCCACTGAGCCATCCCCCAAGTCCATTTTTTCCTCTTTCAATGAAAATCAAACTATTAGCCTATTGTAATCCTCATAATCATTACTTACACATTTGACACTAGAGGTTAACTATGACCATTTGATTTAGGATGAAAAAGGAGAGAAAAGAAACCAGAGAGGAGTCCAGGGCATCATGATTGGCATGTTTAATATTTTTACATAAATTCTCATTAAGATTTTTGCTTATTCACATGTTAAGTAATTTCTACCTTGCATCCAGATCTTTCCTTCTAATAAAAATTTCTAATAAAAAGAATGAGACCTTCTTGGAAATGTGGACGGAGTCTAGAGTTAGAAAAGGAAATATTCAAGACAAGATCAGAGCAATCTGTGCTCAATACTCACAGAGTAACACTTGTGTCAGGGGTAAGGAGGAAGCCAGCAACAGCAGCCGCAACAACAACAAATGAAATAGTATCAGGTTATAACTTAAAACAAAGTATAGAATATCATAAGTCTATATAATTTATTAATCATCAATCTGCTTTTGTAAATGAATGACAAATAATTTGTATGCCTACTATACCTACAAAGGAGATATGTGTAATTCTTCCCATGACCTAAATGTGGCCTATGAGTGATGTCTTCCTTCCCAGACCAGTATCAAGGTAGGATTATTGGAAAGAAAACTCTTGCCTTTTGAGATTGAAAACAAATAAACAAACAAACAAAACAAGCCTTTTCCAGATGATCAAATTCGACTCGAATGGTGATGTCATGCTGCAAGCCTTTAGCCTTGATATCATGTGATGACGATTTCACTTTATAAATCAGTCTTTTCCCTCTCAAAATTCAAAGCAGTCTAATTTGTTTTTAAAAGGATAAACTGAACACAAAGACAAAGTCTACACAGTAGCTAACGGGGAATCTTTAAGCAAAATTATCATAAGGCTCAAAAATGGTCATGACCAAGACCATGAAGCTATAACCAATAAATGTAATGTTTTCTCATACATGGCGTGGGGAAATCTGCCATGGGATGCTAGGTTTATAATGGGGAGTGGGAGGGGATGGAATCTATACAAATTATAGACTCTTGTTAACACTATTTTATGTATGTCTGAATGCAAGATGTTGATAATAGAATAAGCAATAATGTATCCAGTATTAGCTTGTAGATTTATTTTGTAAACATGCACCTACTCTAAAAAAAATATGCCTATTGTTTTAGAAATGTTGCAAAACCTAAAACTCCTCAAAAGCAAATAAAATCCTAGAGGTGGGCTTTTGTTCCAATAGCATCTCAAAGCTGACAGAAAAGGAAAACAAGCAATTACATATTAACATTGCACTAACTTTTTTTTTCTGCTTCTAAATGGAATAAGTGGGATTCTATCTCGCTGAGCATGACTGTTTATATTTATCATACAAGGTGACACTGACTTTCAATCATATTTCCACTGGTTCCTGCACACTACAGGATTCACACTGTATTACAGAATCCTAAATCGGAGGCAAATTATCAAGGGAAAGATGCTTCTAACCCTATTGCTATGGTGTTTTCGTTGGCATGGTGACCCATTCTTCCTCATTAGGCTAACGTGGGGAAATCAAGCGGTTAGCAATTCCTTGCGTACCCATGGCAAGGCCCTTCAACAGCTAAGTATCTGCAGCTGAAGTACTCAAAGAGTTCAATTAGTGGAACTGTGCGGGTGTGCCATGGCCCCTAACCCACTGTACGAACAGCAAGCTTCTGAATGTCAGCCTCTTGAGTAATCTTGTTTAGCTTCAAATAAGAGATTTAAGACTTCCCACCAAGCAGTGAGCTGTGGTCAAATCAGGTTAGCTCCAGAACAATCCAGCCTTTATGAAGAAAATATATGAAGAAAATACCCTCTGTCACCTAAGAAACAATGTTAACAGAAAAGGATGTTTCAAACAAAAGTAAAAAAACACCCATTTTTAAAATAGTGAAACATTTTGGTTTGTGTAAAATTCCTTTCTGCATCTTTAACATATAACTAAAGCAGAAATAATAAAATCAAAAGAGCTCACAATTAAATGAATTTGGTAAAGGAACTTCTATCTCCCCTCAACCGGGGGCGGGGGGGAACCCCCTTGCAAATCCATTTCCTGCGCCAGTAAATGAAACTGCAACATTTTTTTTAAGACTCTGTGTGGCTTTCGAGCCACAAACTACCCCCATTATGAGATGTGTCCCAGTCTCATTAATGAGCCGAGCATGGGAGCCTAGCATTTTGCAAACATAAAGAGACAAATTATAATGAGACTTAACTCAGTGGGGAGGCTGCCATACAGCCCTCTTCCCTCAAAGATACCATAATAGACAGCTCCTTAATGAGTGTGGGAGTTTTCCTATACAAATACAAAAGACAACATATGCAAAAGAAGATTTTATACATACAAATACCACTTAATATGCCTATCTACCTGATCGGTGTTCTTAAGAGCATAATCTCCGTGTTCCGTGTGCTCATGTGATGATACTGTGAGTACATTT
This sequence comes from Rattus norvegicus, assembly GCF_021556685.1. NCBI lineage: Eukaryota > Metazoa > Chordata > Mammalia > Rodentia > Muridae > Rattus > Rattus norvegicus. The sequence continues at coordinate 50,313,460 of NC_141540.1, forward strand.
TGCCTTCTGCTAAATATAGAGTAATCCAATATCTAATGGGCAAGTGACCTTGCTTTCTCTTACAAATAAAAGTGCGCGCTTTCATTTGGACGCATCTTAGGCGTCTTATGTAAATCCTCTCTTTATTCTCGAAGTGTAAGTCTATAAAGTAACAGTAGAATCCTTCACTGGGGCAACTGAGGCAATGTGAGTTTCTGAAAGAAGGCTTTCACACGGGAAAGCATCTGTCTATCATCCTTCCAGTAGAGGCACCGTTAGCTCCTGAGAGGTTGCTGCCCCACGCTGTGGCACTTGATGGAGCACTATCACCATTAGTGGTTCCCAGAAGACTTGGAAAGAACTGGGAGTCACAGGGTACTGAAGTCAGGTGATGCTGGAAACCAAACCAGGAGCGGGCTATCGCACCCACCACTAGCTGACCAATACAGGAGGGAAAAAAAAGGAATGGTTGTGCCAAATCTTTAAACACATCCGCAGAACAAAGGGAGTTACTGGTGACAAGAATCTAGTTTTAAGAAAGGTAGGTGAGGGGCAGACCCTATGGTTTGTTCCCTCTGATACGGAAAATGTGTTAGAAGCACCAAAGGACTAATATGTGGACTTGTGCCCTTGGGTGATCACTTTGCCTGACAAGCAGAAACTAGGTCTAGACATGGATCGTATGGAAAAAAAGACTAAGCCATAATTTGCAGGAAAGGGTGACTATCTTCCAGGCCAAGGCATCTTGTTATTCTGTGGATGAGTCTTTCAAAGACAAAATAGATATCGTAGACGATAAGGTCTATGTTGCGAATAAATTGGATCAAATCCTCCAAGCACAAACAGTTGCTTAAATGCCTTCTGTCACCAGACAAATGACCATGAATGGTAAGCAACCCATCGCATTCACTCACTATCTAAAGTAGTTGTATAGCTATACATCAGTAGGAAATATTAATATAGTTGCCAAGTAGCAATGAGCCAGATGTTTAGATACAAATAAGAAACTCAAGACATCTGCCATTCAGGTTCCGTTCTGACAGACTCTCCAAGAATGTGTTTTACATTTTGGCCAGAGGCTACCTGGCAGTGCGCAGTCTTGGAGCCTGCTCCTGGGAGCTAACGGGTGGATGAAGGCGCCCTGTAACTGCTGGACACACAATTCCTCTCCCTCGCTTTTTCCTATGTGACATTCTATTTTTGATCACACACTTGTTTCAAACGTTCTAATACGGACGTTTTAACGTTCAGAAAGTTCATAGGCAACTTACCAGGAAGATTTGGTAACGAGAAATACTTAGGATGTTGGTGCTCTGACCACTATTTGACTGAAACTTCAGTGCAACCCAGAGGCTTCATTACATTAAATTAACTAAAATAAAAGAATTATGTACTTATTAAATACCTATTTTTAGGGCCATTAAAACCCGAATTATTAATCCTTCCTTTTAACCATGTCTTTGTAGCTATCGTTAAAGTACTAGATTTCAGTGATTTCAGACCGAGTTAAAACTTCGTATTCCTTCATTAAGATGCATACCTTTGACTTTTTTTTTAATATTATCAATTAAAAGCCCCGGAGTTAAATGAGATTTACTTACTAAGTCGGGTTCATGTACAAAACATATTTGGATTAATTCTTTCAGCCTGACACAGCTGCAATTAGCACTAATCACCACTACGCCCTAATTATTTAAAATTAAATAAACCGAATTTACACGTGCAAACATTTTGCAAATCACCCTGCATCCACTTCTCTTTTCAAGTTAACTCATAAGATCGGACAACTTGTTTTAATAGATTATTATCATTGGACTACATCCAGAACGCATTTGTCTAATGGGAATTCTGTCTGCTTTAACAGTTGTGGTTTAGTGGACTCTCTCCGACTGAACTGTCAATCACTGTTTGACTGGCTCACAGCCCTTAGAACCCTGCTGAGAGACAAGCATGAAGTTTTGCCAGGTACATGACTGACATATAGTTAGTGTGGACTGAGGAAAAGGAAGAAGGGACGGTGTTGGAAGAAATGAGTTTTTTTAAGACCTTACTGGAACCTATTTACTGAAATACAACTCTTGGTTAGAACCCTCAGTTGTCAGGTGTTGCGCCTTGCTGGGTACCTTTAGTTCAACAATTTTCAGAAATATAAACATTTTTTTGTGCGAGTCATGCAAGTCAAGATCAATCAAAAAGGGAACAAACATGAACGCTGGGCTCTAAATTCCAATCATGAGCATTAAAATAACTAGATAGACTGCTCCTAGCCCAAACAGTATTAGCAGGAAACTGTATTCCTGTATCAGGTTCCATGATGGCTCTTAGGCGGTAACTAGACATGCCAGAATTTTACAGTCTGGGTTGCATTTTTAAAACCCATTCTTTTTGTTCTATTTTAAACCACATTTCAAATCAACCCAGGCCTTCGACAATGGAAAGAACTGCAGGCCATGCGGTGGCTGTGGCAAAGGGAATGCAAATTTAGCTCCTATTATATTGTTCTGGGAGTGACTAAATATTATGAAGAAAGGAAGAATTGTACATAATTGGCTAATGAATTCAAACACCTGTTAAGTCACTTTACACCTCCCAGATGAGGCCCTGGCATCTAGTGGGGACGGGCATGCCTAGAAAACATTCCATTCTGTAATTTGTATCTCACTGTGGGATGTCATGGCAATTACCTATTAGTAATAGCAGCACTAATTGTGAAAATTTAGTAAATATTTTACACAGTATCTTTATATGGCCAATATCTAAGCAGGTTTTGTTTGGCCAGTTTTGTTTATAAATCCTTGTCTTTGTCAACTTTGTGAATTAACCTATCATTAAACAGAACTCGGGTCTCCCAGCGTTCAGTGTGTTACACAGTGTCCCACAGCTAATTGGTAGAACTAAGGATTTCAAAACTAGACCTGGAGAGATGGCTCAGTGGTTAGGAGCGCTCGCTGGCTGCCCTTGCAGAGGACCCAGATTCGACTCAAGCGCATGCACAATGGTTCACAGCCACCTGTAAGCTCTGATGCCCTCTTCTGACCTCCTTAGGCAGCAGCAGGCACCCAGGAGGTAAACAGCCATGTGTGTAGATAAAACATCCATACAATAAAAGTAAAGATACAAACATACAAGCATTAAGTTCAAAACGATATCCTTCCATTCTAAGTCCAGGGATGTCTGTCTGCTTTAACCACCAAAACATTGAGCCCATTCTTTACCCTCAATGCTTCTGTTTTTTCCGAGCACCAGCTCCTCAGACTACATTTTCTTTCTCAATCTGGAAGGGAGTATTATCTGACATTAAAGTCCATGTTTACTTTGTAATTGTGAAGTCCCTTTGAGTCTCATTTTCTTAGTATTCGAATCTTCAAAATATCTATAATAATACTATATCGTCCTAGGTATCAACGTAATTCACATATCTAGATCAAAAACTGCCAACCTCCTTACCACTCATCCCTGTCTCCGGAATAAACTGCCCTTCTCCAGCCTGTATCCATCCCTGCTTGGTCCCAGCCCTCCAGTCTTAAGACTTGTACCATTCATGTGAAAGATTCCAGATACTCTAAAGGTCAAGCCTGAAGTTGTTATAAGGTCCAAAGTGACATTAAGTACATAATCTTATTATCACTTTCTTACAGAAACAAATCTCACTGCTCCCACAAGAATAACAGTTCTGTAAGTGAGAACCTGGCCTCAGTCATTGATTTATTCTGTGTGTAGGGGCTAAGCAAGAACCTGGCCATAGATTTCTTCATCTACCATGAGATGAATCCAGACAAATGCCTGAATGGACAAATGAAGAACAACAATGAAGAAAACAGTTCAGACAGGGACTGAGAGCAACTGTAAGTCTCTCAGATTCCAAAGATGATGGTCGTGGATCCTGATTCAGCCTCCATGGTCTGCGTATATACGCAAAACAATATAGACTAAGTATTCTAGATTTTTTTTGTCCTTTGGCTGTGACTCGACCCCTCCAAAAGATTAAATGAAAAACATAACAAATACATTTGTAAGCTATAAGTTGTAACCACTGACCCATAGTCATTTATGAGCCAATATGGTTATTAGAATATTTCCTAACGTAGTATTTATGTTTAAGTTAACGTTATTGTACTTAATATATTCCAGTGTTAGTGATGCCTGCTTCTTTTAACATCCCAAAGAAAAACAATAAAAGGATTGCCTCAAAGAGGTAAAAAGTTCTTCAGTTACTAAGAAAACAAAGCGCGTACTACAATTTAAGATCAACACTAAACATGAATCTTTTTACATGGGAAATTGTGAAGAAGTGAGATCTGTGCAGCTTTTGCAGTGACCAACCAGACAAAATGGCAAAAGCCAGGGCCTCAAAGCAAGAGAAATGTCCTGAGAGTGAAGAGAGCATTACATTTGAGGATGTGTGGAGATGTAACAGTACCTATAAGGCTTAGTACCATCTGTGCTGTAGAACCAACCTGGGGACTACTTATCGGCTATTGCCAGGGTGCCTTCAGGGAGAGGCTTCTCTACACTAGGATTTAAAAGTAACCATGGATGATGTGCGATTCCACAGCTCTGTTATATATTTTGTATCAACTTCTTTAACAGTTTGTTATTTTCCCTTTAGATATTGTATTAACTTGGGATTTAAAAACAGAAAAAAGAAAACTTTTAAAGCACCTTCCCTGGATAAACTCTAGCCTCTTATAAGTGAAATGATTTCTAAGACCTTTTAAATAAACCGGGAACTGTGATGCTACGCTAACTTGCTAAACCTCAGAGCTATGTTTAGTCAGCGAAGGAGAAGGAGAAGAGAACAGTGTTGCTTTGTGGCGTTATTAATTTCCCCAGGGAGACATGAACAAACACCTGCTCCCCCTAGACAGATCAAAAACAGACCCAGGTAATGATTCTATGAAAGGCACAACTTGGGGAACAGTGGGATTTATTGACCCTGCTAACCAAAGCACTGGGAGAGGGGTACCTTCAGGAACATGAGTGAGACCCCAATCCAGTTCATAATTAAAAAGTCTCACCTCAGCATGGGTAACAACTTCCTCACAGGTACAGGGAAAAAGTTATCCCTCAAGAACAAAGGAGCTATGTAGGTGGAGCAGAATTACATAAGCCGAAGTGGCTAAATTTTCCGGTAAGCATTTAATAATCCTCTCCTACCATTTTTATTTTTCTTAAAGGGAAAGTCTACAGTTCAATTGTGAGAGACTCTTGCGGCCATGGACACTGATGCCGGTAATGGTGATAATGCCTGTTGTATTATAGAGGATAGCATTCATTCTACAGCAAATATCGGAAGGACAGAAAGATGCAAGCGATGGAAACATGAAAAGAAGAAAAGAAGGGTAGAAAGAAAGAATGAGATAGCAAAACAAGACTCAATCCTTAGAGCCCCCAACTTAGAGTCAGAGCCCTATTTTTCCTATAGCATGACCTCCAAGTACCTATCTCCCTCCCAGGGGTGTATAGGAGGTAGGTGAAGTCTATGACAGACTGGTAAGTCTGCAGTGCTAGGTAAGGGGACACTGAAAAGCAACACGGGAATACTCTGGGAACAGCATGTATGGAAGCCTTCACACTGTAGTATGTATGTGCGACTGGAGCATTTGCAAGGCTAAGGAAGAACATCTTGAGTTCAGACTTGGCTTGTATTATATCAGTCTGACTCAACCCAGAAGTACAGAATGGGACTGTGGCTCAAAAGAAGCAAATACTGAACTTGAACACAACTCCGCAATCTGAGAATTCATCTCAATGACTTGACGAGGTGGATTCCCAGAAGAAAAAAACTCTTCTTTTTTTTTCCTTTTTTCTTTTTTTCTTTTTTCTTTTTTCTTTTTTTCTTTTTTCTTTTTTTCAGAGCTGGGGACCCAAACCCAGGGCCTTGCGCTCGCTAGGCAAGCGCTCTTCCGCTGAGCTAAATCCCTAAAAGAACACTTCTTTTTCTTTAAACATCACTTATACAAATTTCAGTTTAAAAATCCACCCTCAATCTATTTTTCTGCTTTATGTAGTAAACAAAATTAAATACTTTTTGCTCCAAATTCAAACTATGAATCTGGCTGAAAAATTCTTTGTTTTATAGTTTGGAAAAGAAAAACAATTATAAGCATAAACTGTTGAAATTTGGGGAAGCATTAACTCATATATTTTGTATTTTAATGCTTAATTTACTTTTTTTCTGCTGTTGGGATTTTTTCGTGCTACGCAAATGTTCACTGAGCAACATGCCCTTCAATTCAATAACTGATGGATATAAATATAATATATGAACCCTGGCTCCTAATACAATCACAATATTTGTATTTATATCATTTTCCCTAAGAAAATTTAGATCCCCTAAGATATTAGCAAGATTTTCAGCTAAATCTATACCATTTCTGATGAATATATTTAAAATAGAGTTGAAATTCAGAGTGGTCATCTTAAATAAAAATAAAATATCCCAAATTGTGGGGCACTCATGTGGCAGGAACACAACGAATTCTCCAGATTAACTTATTTGATTGTAAAATTACTCCATATGAGATGTGGACACTGACATACAAAGATGAAAAACTCAGATTCCCAGATATGTTTTTATTTTAGCAATGGGCATCTGATTGCCTTACTCAGTTAGCTGCCTGAAGAAGATAGGGAAAAAATGTTAATTCATAAGGGCAGAAAAGAAAATTGGAGGTAACTGAAAAATTATGCTTAAAGAATTGATTTTGCAGTTCTCATCAGGATACAACAATAAGAATTCGAATCTGACTTGATGGCTTCCAAATTGAGACGTCTATTATTTATACTTCACTGTGATGAACACCGGAAGGAATAACCTAAGGGAAGAAGGTTTATTTTGGCCCATGGTTTCAAAGGTTCCTGTCCCTGGTCATGAAATTCTAATATAGGCCTGATCTCAACATCATGGCAATGCATTGATGATACTGCAGAGGGGAGCTGCTCATCCCATGACATCCAGGAAGCAGAAGACCGAGAGTGGAGGCGTCTGAACGAGGTACCCATCCCAAGCACGTCCTGGCCACCTGCCTCCTGTGGCCTGGCTCCATGTCCTAGTCCATTCAGGTATACACCGAATAGAGTAGCTCATGATAAAGTTAGAGGCCTCATAATTCAATTAAGCCTCCATTATACCCCTGGTTTGGGACCAAGCTACAACCCACCAGCCTTCTGTTGGCACACTTCAACACGAAACCTAAATCAGGGTGGTGTCAAGTTCGTGTTGAGATTTGTACATTTAACCCTTTTGTTCTTAATTCAAAATTTAAAATATCGAAGTTCCAAAATGTCTAATGGCAGTCAGCTGCCCCAGTACTTGTTTGAGGAGACAGCGAACACCCCATTTTCAAAGAGAAAGAACAAGGTTTATAAAGAGATCATAACATAATGGATGAAACCCATTAAAGGTTTGGCTGTGGCTGGGCTGAAATAAGTCATAGCTAACAAAGTGCCTGTCACCGAGATTTTAGAGAAAATCAATGATCAGTGTATCTTGCCTACCTGAGAACGGAGTGTTAAAAGAGGCAACGCTAGTCAAGAAATTAAAAATATGTACAATATTTGCATCAAACATATCTCCCCATACTGAAAGCTATCTCCTTTGGAATATATATATTGATGATGGATATAATGCGTATATATAAAAGTATACATATGAGATGTATATATCATATACATGTAATTAATTTAAGGTGAAAATAAACAGCAAAGGTGGAGAAAAAGAAAAGTATCCATACTTTATAGACAAAGATGTGCCTCATCGTAAAGTTCCGCTGCCCTGAACTTCTCCAGGGAGCGAGCCAGCCCTGGAAAGTGCCTTCTGCTCACTTGGGCTTCTTTTTAGGGGGAAAAGAGTCAATGAAGTTTACTATGATTACAATGAAAAAGTTTACAACTTCCAGAAGAAATTTTTAATCAGTTAAGAGTTGACTCCCTTTCAATGATACAGGTGACGGCGGTTATAATATAAAGTATGGCACCCTAAGAACTCCAAGAAAACATGGAGTAGGAAAATTGAGGTTTTGTGGCTTAGGGTTAACTTCTCAAATTACAGTGTTTCGAATCTCAGTTTCCTAAAACGTTAAGGTGAGAGAGAGAAACTTTAATTTTAATTTAAAAATTAAAAAGCTTTTAAAATTTTTTTACGTTAAAGCATAAACCTAAGAATACCTTCTCATCAAATGCATTAAAGACCCAGACTTAATTAAAGAAAAAAAAAAAAAAAAAGAATGTCAACACCTTCTGAGGCATGCGTGTGGCTTGTATAAGGTAGGATGATTCACAGCCTAGAACTCAATTCCTTGACAGAGGGCAGTGTCTAGTACCCTCCCATGACAACCACATGTCCATTTGTCAGCTACGTTACGAGAAAGATCAGGTATCTACGAACGCTAGCCTAAAACGGGGCCACGCCCATGTGTTGGCACTGCCCCAGCCTCAGCCCTTGCTATCAGAGCAGAAGGTGTTCGTCAACTGGTTTCTTCCAAAGCAAGCGTGAACAGGGAACTCTACGGTATGTATAGTGAGTTTGACCCTGTTAATACCTTGGGTATTTTTAATAGATTTCAAACAGATAATCGCAAATGAATTTTACTATTTAAGAGAGACATACTATTCTACTTGAAAAGAAGATTTTAAGTCAACTTCCGGTTCCATGAATAAAACGGCACACCTCGTGTAAAAGTGACACATTTATCAAGAATCAGAGAGGAAAATAATCTTATAAGACACTACAGTTTAGACAACCTGTCAAGTGTCAATTCTACCGAAGACAGTGGAAAGGACAACCTCATCATGATCGAACGGATTCGGAGGGAAACCCTTGTATGCACAAATGCATGGCTCTGAAACATCCAGCTCTCCTGTTCCTACTCGTTCGTGAAACTTTATTATAGGGTCGTGAATATAGCTGAGTTAGTGTTCCCTTAATACACAAAAAGCCCTGGGTTCGATCCCCAGCACCCAGTGAATCAAGTTAGTGGCACATGAGGGCTAGGAAAGACAGAAGCATCAGAAGTTCATGGTCATCCTTTGCTGGCCCCACAGCAAGTTTGAAGGGACCCTGGGATGCAGGAGATTGTCTTAAGGCAGTGGGGGACGAGGTGGGGGAGGGGGCAAAGGAAGGAAGCATCATCAGAAGACTTTAGAATCTGAATCTTTTATTCCTAAAAATATGGAATGTAATACCTGCATAAGAAATATGTATCTTTCCAGTCTGTTACTTTCAAAGACAAACAAGATTATAATCCTACAAAAGAAACCCACTAAAATTATTTTTAAAACTGTGATTTAAAAACAAAAAACGCCAGACTGATATCACTTGTCTTTGAGGCTTCCTCGGGCATACTCCTATTAGGAAAACACTCTCCTGGAGAGGTTAAATGACCTGTCTTACACAACTAGGTAGGGGCGAAGCCTGTGTGAGAGGCAGGGCTTCTGATTAGAACTGCGGGGTTCACGTCATTACGGCACATGGCCATACTTTTCCCAGCACGGTCCTTTTATTTCTGAAACCACAACCTCTCTCAAACGTCTAACGGTTTTCAGAGGCTTTTCATAATTAATCTAGAAAAAGGAAACCAGCTGGATGCAGAGGCGAAGGTTCAAGTGACCTTTATATAAATCTGATGTAAATCAGCTAATGTCTTAATGGCATATTAAATTTTTATAGAATCGTTCTCCCATAATTAACTTGATGTTATTGCTCTTTTAAGGTTGTTCAGAGGTGCACTGATGTCCAGGCAGTTAGCTCGGCCATATCTTGAGGGTGGCCATTGCTTTAAAGCCATAAAGAAAGAGTCTACATTTCTAACCTTTTCCTATGTGTGTTTAGTTTATCTAAAATATGCTTTGCTCTTTTTTTCTGAACAGGTAATGAAATACAAATAAGTTTATCCCAGAATTTACAACACCTTTTTTTTTTCACAACCTAACACCAAATTGCAGCTTTGAAAAGGCTAGTTTGATGTTTGAAATGCAGCCTAATTACCACTGCGCATGCCCCATACATGTATCACAAATATACGAAAAAAACTAAGAGGTGCTCTTTCATGTTTACCCCAGTAAACCACCGACACTCGGAAAACCAAGGGGGCTACAGGCACCAAACACAAAGCCAAGGAAGCAATCAAACACTGACATAAGCTTCCTGCTCTGCAAAATTGTATTTATGTAGGAGCCTACAATTTATCATTGTTTTTTAAAAACAAATTAAGGATCCGGGCATCCTGACCCCATACACAAGCCCCAAAAGGATACGCTGATTTCCCAAACTCCATTACCAAACTCCATTACCAATTTGTTAAACAGCACATAAGACCGCCAAACAGATCAAAGACATCGGTGATCACAAACGCCTTTCACTGAGCCTGCAACCAGGTTTACTGACCCACACTGTTTGAGATCAAAACTTTCCCCAATAGGCCTTGTTAGGATTCAAAAACCAAACAAGAGTAAACACAAAATCCTACATCTTTGAAACAGTGATAACTACAAGTCCAAATTTCCTACCCTTAATTGCATCTTCAGGTTTAAGGCTGTGGCAATAGCTTAGAGCTTGAGAAATTCACTCAAATCCAGTAAGTCACTGGGCTGTTTAATTGGGTCAATTTGATGGTATTATGAATTATACCCCACCAAAACTAATAAAAAACAAACAAAAAGGCCTGACGTGAGACAATCTATAGGTTTAATTCCATTTACTGAAACCCCCGGCATATGTTCTCATGGAAAGATTAACTCTAGAGTATAATACTCTTAACGTTGCAGAACTTAAGAGTTTACACACTCTATTATGGCATAGGAGTAATATCCTAAAAAAGAAAGTCCTATCGAACCCCATGAGTTCTATATATAAAGTCAGGAAACGTGAAGCAATTTTAATGTGGATATACAGAAAAGCTTAGATATGCAAGTATTCTTTACAGAAGCAGGAGACATGGCTGGCAGTTCAGAACACAGACTGCCAGGGAATGGAAGACACCGAGAAAACAAGACCCTCTAAACCAATCAGATTACACACACGTGAACTCGAAGAGAATTCCCAGCATGCACTGGGGCTGTTGGGATCCTAAGACTGAAATGATCATTCCTGATGCTCTCATTCCTTACTCAGAAGCAATCCTCAGTTGACAGATGCTTGCGAATGAAAATTTAATTTCCTTCGGAGGGATCGCATTGGGAAACACATTAATTTTAGGGGTAAGCGTCGTGCCCCGTAGCAGATGGCCAAGAGAAGGAGAACTCAGCAGCAGCTCTTCGATCTCCCTGTCCTATAATGTCCTGTGATGGCTCTTCCTTTTCAAGTTTTTAAAATTACCTTACATGGTTTTTAATTTATTCTCTATGGTTTTTTTTTTTTTCTTCTCTCCCATCCCTCCACCCCCAGGGCCTTTGAATATACACGATGGCTTCCAGTTTAACGTTTTTACGAGATTCCTGAGTGTGACATCACATGGCCTTTTCTTGGCTCTTCTCCTTCAGTTTGTTCTGTCCGGTTCCATTGTGTTAGTTTTGTTTTTATCTTTTATTTTATTATCCCATTCGAGGATGTCTGTTTTCTAATAAGAGACGGACAGGGAAAAGGGGTGGATCTGGGTGGGAGGGGCGGTGGGAGGAGCATGGAGGAGAGGAAACCATAACACAATGATAGCATGATATATTATGTGAGGAAAAAAAATCTATTTTCAATACAAGGAAGGAAGGAAAGAAGAAAGGAAGAGAGGGAAGAAGGAAGAAAGGAGGGAAGGAAGAAAGCACACAGCTACTGCAGAGAAGCTTGGTTCAGAAAGATCACAACTGCCTTTACCTCACAAACCCACTGAGACAGAAGCACACATAAATTAAATCTCTGTTAAACAATCTCCTTTAGGACGAACACCAGATAGGACACTCTGGAGCATGTGCACTTTTCACATCTCAATGCGCTACAATTCTGTGTGAGGGGATGAGAGATCGGCATCCAGGTGGCGGGAATGGGGACAATCATTTAGAAGTTAATCTCCGGCTTCCATATATACCACACATACTTTAGAATATGTGTGACAAGTCTGTCATATGAGACGTCAGGGCAGAAAAAAAATTGAACCTGACTCAAAACCAAGTAAGTTTTAATTTAAAAAGGAAGTTAGAACTGACATCACGTGATTTATCTGCAGCATTTGAAACACAAAGAAAGACAGAAGGGTCACTGAGAATTTGAAGCTGGGCTAGTCTACATAGTGAATTCAAGGTGAGCTGAGTTACATAGGAAAACATGTCTGCACACACACACACACACACACACACACACACCCCACAAACGTGGGTGAGATGTTTAGATGACGTAAAGGCTCTTTTTTAATCAGACTGTATTTGTTCGCCTCACATCTGTTTTTCCAGCACTTTATATGGGATTCTGTTAGCATTTAGTGTAAACTAAATACAAGATACTCTAGCTATGCATACAGTTATTGTCTACTGAGTTGGGCATTGGGATAAAATGCTATCTACCTTACAGCTTTAGCACCTATAAGACTATCTGTTACACACTGAAGAACAGGTTATTCATATTTAAATGAAATATAGGTAAATGACATGGATCCCAATGCTTAGTAATTTTTTTCATGGTACTATTTTGATCCTCCATTTTCACTGAAATTGTACAAGAAGAGTGCAATAAAAAGTCCTTAAGTTTGAGGGTGGGGCTTTTAATTAAACTCCTCCTCACTGTGCAAGATCTGTGAATTATTTCACATCAATAAGTTTCATATCTGTAGCCCTCTCTGTTCATCAGGTGACTAATACATACTCTAAGACCATGTAGCACAGACGTCACCTCGCTAGCACACAGTGGGCCCCTGATGATGGTTTTCGTATCGCATTGGACTTGGAATATATGCAAATGAAAACTAATTGATTCAGAGGGTTTATTTTCCTTCTTTTATAAACAATATAGAGTTAGTGCCTCTGTGGAGAAGATTATACGGCAGAGTGCGAGGAAATCGAAGGCTACAAAAATTATCCTGTCCAAGAACCAGAAACTTCAGACTGCGGCTTTGACAACTTAAATTCAGCACTTTCTTCCCACAGCCAAGACCATATTCTAATTGGAACATCCAAACAGTCATCTTTCTTGCTATTTTACCTCTAGAACACATTCGTTTGGGGTCACTCTTCTGATTTACAGATACAAAGGATGTAGAAGTCACATAAGATGATCAAAGAAACTTTAAAAATCTCTTTTTAAGAGTCAAGAAATGGCATTTTAACACCTTCCCCAATAGGCCTGCAGCTGTAAGTTACAAGATGAAAACTGATAGACTTCATGTTGCATATTGAGCCTACTTTGCATATCCTTTCTTGCGAGTTTCTTTAGTGGTGAACTGGAGATCTGGGAAGGATAAAAAAAGAGAGAGAGAGAGAGCCTGCTAGCCAACAGTTATTTCTGTACTAGTATGAATCTCAGCATCATCCTAAAGATGAGACCTATATTGTGGGTGAACTGATTCAAACGACAAAGCAAAGCAAATTAGAATGAAATGCACGCTGCTGATTTTAGTCTTTGTGTTAAGCCCTTGACAGCTATTAAGTAAATACACCATTTTCAAGTGGGTTTAATCAAGCTGAAACACCAGGGCGAAGAAGAGGAATCTGAGCCTCCTTGTGCAGCTAGTGTGGGAAGGAAAAAGAAAAACAGAGCCCAAAAGAGGTAAAGAAGAGGGGGCCATAACCAACCACTCAACTTCAAAAAAGAACCTTGGAGTTCTGGAGCTACCAATACTGTAAAGAGTTTTGTTTTGTTTTTATGATTTTTTTTTCCCTTAATGGTAGAATTACAATCCATGGTGAACCAGAGTGATAGCTAAGTCGAGGTTAGCTGACTCATCTCCATGCTAGCTACAGCCTAGCTGGCTGGTTTGAAATTTTTATAGTAATGGGTTTTTAAATATTGAAAGAAAGAAAAAAGATAGTGTCAAAAACACTGGACCCGAATGGGAAGGAATGACAGTTGGCTGACTCTAAACTTAGCTGCCCAAGTTCCAATGTTTAGGAACCGCCCACATCGAAGGAATCAGAGAAAGGACTGGAAGAACTTGAAGGGGCTCGAGACCCTATATGAACAACAATGCCAAGCAACCAGAGCTTCCAGGGACTAAGCCACTACCCAAAGACTATACATGGACTGACCCTGGGCTCCAACTGCATAGGAAGCAATGAATATCCTAGTAAAAGCACCAGTGGAAGGGGAATCCCTTAGTCCTGCCAAGACTAAACCCCCAGTAAACGTGATTGTTGGGGGGAGGGTGGTAATGGGGGGAGAATGGGGAAGGGAACACCCATATAGAAGGGGAGGGGGAGGGGTTAAGGGGATGTTGGCCCGGAAACTGGGAAGGGGAATAACAATCGAAATGTAAATAAGAAATACTCAAGTTAATAAAGATTAAAAAAAAAATTTTAAAAAAAGAACCGACCACATTCAAGAACCAGATATCCATTCCCCAAACCCCAACCAGTGCCTTCAGCAATTCAGCCACTGTACCCACTTCAGCAGCAGCAGGCAAATAGGTCACATTTCCACTGTCCCCAAGAGTCTCATAGAAAGGACAACATAATCCCACTTGTCTCCACTTAAGTACCAAGCCTGATTTTGAGAATTTTCTTCTCTCGGAATGGGCCATCTGTGCTGCGCAGCCCTCTCTCATCCTGTGGCTAAACGTTCATGACACGGGAATGCAGACCACTGAGCACCTGTGACCCCCTCCCCCGCTCGCACCACCAATGAAATTTGAGATTATCTAATCCTTCTAGAGAGTTCTCCTGGTTCCCTCTAAGAAAACCTGAGCGCCTTTGTCTGGGGTCGCCATTTTGAAGAGTGGTTGACCCCTGCATGCTGGTTGTTTCTGCAGAATAAATGCTCCTTGTCTTTGCATACTATCTGAGTCTCGGGTTCTCCTTCAGCAATTTTCAGACCCTTACACCATACCATTATGAAGTACCCCAACATTGCAACCTGCCTTCCCTCCCTTCTTCCTTTCTTTTCTTCCTCCCTCCCTCACTCTTCTCCCTGTTCGGAGGCACCCTTTTGCCAGTCCCTCCTAAATATATCTCTTGCTTGAGATCTGTTGGGGGATGGGATGGTCTGTGAGGCAGTCTTTATTCCTGATAACACCAAGATACTCTTCTGACACAAAACGCTGACACCAACCTTCTGTGGACCAAAAGTCTGTCAATGGAGGTGATAGGTAGAGGGATGGGTTTTAATCGTCCTCTCCTATTATAATACCTTTGTATTAATGCAAATGATATTAAATTTAATAATATTGAGTGGGTTCCTCAACATCCATAGTGGTTCTGAGTATAGCCTCTCATCAAAATACCTGAGAGGTTTGAGGTTTTCATCAGGTTCCCACCTGTGCTCCTTCCTACCGACCTTTGAAAAACAAACGAAATTTAAACAGACCAAATTTTCTTATTCAATGGTATAAAGTTTTAGGCTGCAATCCTTAGTTTAAAACACTATGCCCCAAATGGCTGGTGACCTTTCAAGTTTGGGATAACCAATGAAAACTCATGAGGAACCCCGAAATCTTCTCTAAGACACACAGTTATCCCTACATCACCTGCATCTGTCATGACAATTAAAGAAAGATTTTAAATAATGAATTTCCCAAAACCTTTAGGTTTGGCTACAGATTTGTGGCAGCGAGCCAAAGTTACCAAAATTTAAGTTTCTGTAAAAGGAATTTCATCTGAATAGCAAAACCTTGTGATGTGTCCAAAGTGTTCCAAGAAATTTCCAGCCAGCTAGAAAATACCATCGCCCCACAGAGCAAAGTCTTTGCCTTCTAAGCCTTCTCCGTGAGGCAGGGAAATCAAGTAAAGGATGGGCAGGAAGGCACCAAAATGCAGCTTCAAAGCTTCGGTGAAAAGGTTTGTTGTAATAGTCCGGAGTCAGCTGCAACAAGGCAACCAGGCAGGTTGGGGAAGAATAAAAGCAGAAAAGGAGATTAGCATTCACCTTCAGGTGATAACACAGGCTCTTTCCCTCAAAAGAATGAGACCTGAAGACCACAAGCTCCTGCAGCTAGCAAAGTAATCTTCTTTCCTTTAAGCCTGACTAAAAGGAAAAATAGCAGAAACAGGATGGTGGGGGTGGAGAACAGGAGAGCCAGGCTCCTTGACAGATATATAAGCAACAGCACCCTCCTGAGCCTGAAGGGGAAAAACTCAGGCTACCAAAGTGTGTGATAAGCACGAGGCATTAATGGAGAGAGATTCAGCAGCCAGCTTAGCAAGTGTGCTCATTCTCGGTCAAATAAAAAAATAAAATCAACTTTCAAATTATGCTGTTCACAATGACCCTTGAAAGGTGATGTTTCTTTCATTTTCAGTGATGAGTGGTGGTGAACAGGACAGCAAGCATTCTATGTTAGTTTACTGGGAGTTCAGGGTTTACCCCATTAACTACTCAAAGGTGGCTCAAAAAAAATTGCCAAAATCCATGCTGATTAACCCCCCCAAAAATGGCCAAAAGCCACGCTGACTAACCCCTCCCGGAAATAACAGATAAAGCACTCACAGATACATAAATGCTGGGGGAAACGATGACATGTGTTGCATTGGTTACCTATGTGCAGGTGTGTGCTTGTGCGTGTATGTTGATGATATGTGAGTGTGTGGATGTATGCTCCCCACTTGTGCATGAACTTGCCGAAGACAGAGGGTAACACCGGGTGTCTTCCTCTGTTGCTCGTCCTGGATCATCATCTTTTTTTTTTTTTTTTTTTCTGAGAAAGCTTGTTTTACTAAGCCTGGAATGTACCGATTTAGCAAGACTGGATGGTTACCAAGCACCTGATGTCTACCTCTCTGCTCCCAAGCACTAGGCTTGCAGTTGCCCACTAGGATGCCAGAATGCAAATTCAGGTCCTCCTCCATGGGTGGCACACACTTTCCCCAATGAATTATCCTCCTATCCCTATTATTAGGTACTTTCGACTATTAGGACAGAGTGACAGAAGCATCTCCAGTGTGCTTTGCTTCCCATATCAGAGGACATAGCGATTTCAATAGAACAGTCTCTTAGGCTCATATATTAAAATGCTCTCCAGAAAGTGGAATTATTTGAGAAGGACTAGGTATGATGACCTCCTTGGAAGAAGTATGTCAGTAGGGGAGATTTCCTAAGCTCACACCTAGCCTAGGGTCTTCCTCTGCCTGTCCCTCTCCCTCTTCCTTCTCCCCCTTCACCTCTTCCTCTCTCCTTACCCCCTCTCCCCTTCTTTCTGCCTACTGCATGTAGCTTTTTGCTAATTTTCCAGTGCCAAGCCTGCCTGCATGCTACCACACTCCCTGACATGATGATAATGGACTAACCTTCCGAAACCATAAGCAAACCCCCAACTAAATGCTTTCTTCTGTAAGAGTTGCCTTCGCCACGGTGTCTCTTCACAGCAAACAGTACAAGGGCTGAAAGATTGAGACCAGGCCTCTCAGGGGAAGGCATGGCAGGCTGTCTATGAAGGAAAGGAAGGTTGCACTGTAACCAGACAGAGCTGGGCGTGGCAGCAAATTCTCAAACTCAGGAGGCAGGGAGAGGCATGAGGATCGGGAGTTCAAGCCTGCTTCACTGACATAGGGTGTTGGAGGTGAGCTAAGCTACATGAGATCTTGTTTCATAAAACAAAAACAAAAACAAAATTCTAAACAGAAGCAGGAGCCTGGCTACCCTGAACAGCTTGGCCCACTCTCTCCCTCTTTCCATAATCAGATCCAACCTCAGAAAGTTTACACACCATTCCAAAACAGGCCTAAAGATGGACCCTTACTACATTATGTCACAAAAAGAAATTATACACCATGAACAAATAAACTGGAATGGTTTTGCCTATCTCTTCAAAGTAGGCAAAGTAAATCTTCCAAGTTAATTTGAAGCTTTTCACTTCATAGAACTTATGGACATGAACCCAAACCACTCATACCTAAGCTGGAGGTAAACTGACTACATTATGATGTTTTTAATTCACACAGTTTCTTCTCTTGGAATGCGCGACAAACACATACCTTCCTAACACATCTATTATACAGTGGACATACGTCCAGGTAGCTATACAGTCAAAACCAAGAGATTGTTCTCAATCAGCTCGGGCGTTAATGCTAACAGATTCAGCAGTTTCAAATTCATGAAAAGATAGCATTCCGTGTTTTCACTTCTTAAGAAGACAAAAGTTTATTTTAGGTGTCTTATGTTTTCTTTCCTTCCTTGGCTTTTTGGGACAATGCCTATGTAGTCGTAAGATGGCTTGAAATTTCCCGCGATCTTTCTAAGAGTTAGGATTACAGCCAGGTACTACAGCAGCTAAACAGACATAGAACTTTCAGAATTAATCCTGCATGTAGCAAAGGCCTCCTTATATCTGTATCTGGTATGTGCGTACTGTATAATGACAAATTATAGAGAACGTTGGATGCTTTCTGTTTCTTCACTTACTGAAAAAACCAACTCAGTTTTTATTATTATTATTATTATTATTATTGCCTTTGTGTTCTTCAAATTCTCCTTGCTTTTTTGGAGAATTAATTATATGAAAATTGAAAACCATGTAACAAAACATAGGTGTCTATTCTATCTCTATTCTATCAAAGGTGATCACGACGATTACTGCACCTTCCTGTAATGACATGAGATGAATACACCAGTAGAGGAGGGGCAGGGAGACGTCCTTTGGTACAGAAACACAGACTTCACTAATCAAGGTTATAATTACTGAAGAAACACGAATTAAATTCTGAATTCATGCTATTCGACTTGATGCAAGAGCTGTAATCGGACCAGCCGAGCATACGAGGGCCATCTGGGCACTGCAACATTGCAAAAACACATGGAGAGCAAGGGCAGGCTGACCTTCCAACCACCACACCGTCACACGCATTGGCACTACATGGTGCTGTTGTTCCCGTTTGATTTCTCATTATCCTTCCTTTGGAAAGGGTACCCTGATTAATAGGGACGAAACCAGAATGCCTAGAGAAAAAAATAAAGCTATTTCCCCATTATGCCACATCCCATACCGAGTGCACCTATTAATACATTTGATATAATAGTTTTATGAGCTCTGTCCCATCATCCATTTTAAGGACTCTCTAATATATTCATGACTCTGGCTCTCCATAGCTCAAATTTCACTTGAGAAATCAACATTAAATTAGCATTTTTTACTGTTCAGGGCACTGACTAGGACAATGGATTTCAAGCTTTGGTAGAGTACATCCTTTTCTGTGAAAGTGACAGTCCTGCCCGCGAGTACCCTGATCATGATACCCCTGTCAGTCAGTTTGATCCCTCTGAGGAGGCAGGTTATGGAAAACTGAGCTGAATGATGTAATATGCATCCCAGACAGAGTGTTAGGAGCGCAGTGAAGAGGATTTCAATGAGATTCATTATTTATTCATCACAAGATCCAATTTGGGTGTCATTTTCTCTGCAGACTTAACTGGTTGAAATTCAGGGCTGATAGAGTATTTATTCTGTAATGCAGAAAGGATGCTTTTAATGTTTTTTTCCCCCTGTCTTCCTGTTTGAAAGAGTCCAAAACAAAGAGGGATTTTGTGCCTCGTGGTCACTCATAAGCATATCTGAACACTGTTTGGCAAGGCTGGAAGAACAGACTTAGGAGAAAGCCCTTAAGGACACACTGTTTTTCTCATTAGGAGTGTAGAACAACATGCCAAGTACTGCTCAGTGAAAAGTAAACTAATAGTAGTGGTCAGAAAATAAATGCTTTTCTAATGCTGAAGAATGAGGCATATGCTACTATAGGACACTCATGGAATAAATGGAAACCTCGACTCCTGAGTCTAATTCTCACTCTCGTTGGACAGATGCCCTTCCTTGAGTTTGGAAGAAAAAAAAAAAAAAAAAAAAAAAAGCCCGTGGGCCGAATGGGAGTTGTTCGTCCTAGACTCCTGTTGATTACGCAAAGTTCACATGCATGAGGAAACCATAAAGTGCTTTCCGACACTCGGGGAACCGCAGCATGTGTTAAAATGCCCTACAACCTCACACACACTAGGGGTTAAACTCCTCTCCTTACTCATTTTCCTTTGTAAATGCCAGGGATTCTATCGCCCAAATGGATGCTCCGTGTTCCCCTAGTGAGTTTCCCTCTGTGTAGTGCTCACACTGAGCCCTCCTCTGTGACTCACTTCTTCAACCTGAAATGCTCACTTCTAACTACTTCAAGTATTTCCTTTCTGGGAGTTTGTTGTTGTTGTTGTTGTTGTTTTGGTTTGGTTTGGTTTGGTTTGGTTTGGTTTGGTTTGGGTTAGTAAGCAACTTATTCTTCTTCTATATCCCCTTAGCACTTTCAATGTTTTACATACACCACCACCACTTTGTAGCCCAAATTTCAGCTTACATTCACATACACTACTTCTCGCTACACACTACCACCCTTCCCAAGTCCTTAAATGCAGACTCTCTCGGAGCATCTTTGTATTCGAACATTGTCAACCATACTGCCTGGCAGACAGATGGAATTCTCTCTCATAAGTAATTTGTGCATATAGTCTGTCCCCAGGATTAAACCTTAATGGAGGCATTAGAGCAGGTTGCAAGGGGAGTCACTTCCCAAATTGAAATGACTCTCAACCTGACTCTAAGTGGCATCCGGAATACAGAATCATTTTACGTCAGGTCAGCAAAGGAGCGCCCCCCACCTCCCCCCACAGGAATGAAAGTCTTAATCTTTGACTTTGTGGATTGTAAACTGTTTCTGAACCTTGACTTTATTTGTAGTATTATCTGGTTAGCGCTGCTGGCAGCTGTTAGAGTTTTAGAGCACCACGGGTCATGAATATTAAGTACAACAACAAGTATACTGGGATCAAATCCAAACTCATCTGTAAGTACATGGCAAATAGCCCTACCTCTTCAATAAGGCTATGAAGCACTGTGGCTAGAATCACGTATCATGCTATATCTTGATTCTCACAAAGCCACGATGCAAGGGAAAGAAAGGTGTAATTTGGAGTAGTACTTTGTGTAGATGCTGGCCGAGAAAAACCAAACACAACCATGACATCCTATGCCATTTATTACAAGTGAGATGAGAGTCACAACAAAAGTCACAACCTAGTAGTGTAGATACAAAAGCACGTGGAGCCTCAATGTGCAAATGCCTACAGGTTAGGCACGACGTCAGGGTTTGTACTCTGCTATACACAAAATGATGGTCAGGTGTGCAGGACAGCATTGAAGATATATAGCAATCAGGCGATGGTAAACCCAGATCCTTTAATGGAATGTAAACGCTCACCTTTGGGGATCTTTCACACAATTAATGTTAAAAGCCTGGCAAAGAGGGGGGATAATTAGATTTACTCTCATCATAGATCTGAAGCGAAGCTATAACTAAGACAAAGATAAACTTCACACAGTGTGGACGACCTCTATAATAAGCATGCTCTTTGGCATTAAAATAATACTTATATCTAAAAATGACTCATTTTTCAAATGTCAGTACTTTCCATTTCTCCACATAATAGCTGAGCCTTTTATTGTGTTTACAGGAAATGAAGACACAGATTTAATTTTAGAGATAATGCTCATTTGGGGAACAACTATTGCAAACAAAACTAGACGTGTGCCCTAGGGCTGATTTGATGAAGCACTATACCAAATAAAGCAAGTTGTTGGAGGAAAGGGTTTATTCGGATTAAACTTCTGGGTTGTTGTCCATCACGCTAGGAAGACAGGACGTGAACTCAAACAAAACAGGAACCTAGAGGGCAGGATCTGATGCAGAGGTCTTGAAGGGGTGTTGCTTTCTGGCTTGTTCATCTTGGCTTGCTCAGGCTGTTTCTGCAGGACCATCTTCCTAGGGATGACCCCACCCACAATGGCCTGGTCCTTGCCCCATCCATGACTAACTAAGAAAGTGCTAAGAGCTCTGCAGACTTGCCTACATCCCTGTCTAATGGAGACGATTTCTCAAATGGGGCTTCCTCCTATTAGATGCCTCTAGCCTGTGGAAAGCTGACATAAAATCAGCCAGCCCAACAGGTTTTAAGAAATTCTTTAAAGGGGCTGGGGATTTAGCTCAGTGGTAGAGCGCTTACCTAGGAAGCGCAAGGTCCTGGGTTCGGTCCCCAGCTCCAGGAAAAAAAAAAAAAAAAGAAAAAAAAAAAAAAAAAAAAGAAATTCTTTAAAAAGCAACCCAGTTGGTCTCATATTCCCAATCCGTCTCCGACTATTATTAGAATTCCTACATTAAGGCTTGATTCCATGCCCCTTTCACATCTTCTTTTTATGTTTTCCACCTGTAACTGAGTGAGGAGGGAACTAATGATGACACAAAGAATGTTTCCACATTAAACTAGCTCACAGACCCTAAGTAAGCCCGGAAACCGACTCTGAGCAGGTTGATGCTGATAAGGGAAAGGTGGCTTTTGCTGACTTTATTAATCTATTAGCGTTATGGGAGGCTCTAAAAAAATAGTGGGCAGATAAAAAGTGTAGTATTTCTTTGCATGGTCAGTTAAAGCATATGTCAAGGTCCTTTTTCCTTTATTTTTAACCACATAAAACTAAGCAAGTGACAGTAACACTAGGAAGGCTAAAATAGCCAATTACTGAGAGGTCAAGAAAAAAAATATTTTTTTCCGACATGCATGGCTTATTCTAGACCTACCAATGTAGGCATGGAATCCTCACTCTGTAAAAGTGAGTGCATAATGCAAATTCAACTTGCCATCTCAGCAAATGCTTTAAAAGGTAAGGCTTGCATACGAATCCCATAATTAGCTGAGGACCTACTATGTGCCAGATATTGCACAAGAGGACAGGGATAAAACAGCAGGTTCATAAAATAGAACCTCACGGCTGACAACTAAGAATAATTTTTGTTCAAATATATTTATGGAAGTTTTATATTTAATAGCTTCTAACAACTGTTTCTAACTACTGAATAAATTATAGTTTGTCAGTATTCAACCATACTATTTCATAAATCCCATTAGTTCTTTCAGTAAGCATTTGTTAAATAATTTAAATGCCTTTACATTTTTAGCGCAGTAAGAACAGTGCCTGGCAGGTAGAAATATTAGGTATTTGTTAAACACTAAGTATCTAGTATATGCCAAGTGCTTGCACACTTATATGTGATATATGCTTTGCACAACTGCAAAAGCCACATATATAATATGGTCAAGAATCTTGTTCATGGGCTGGAGAGATGGGTCAGCGGTTAAGAGCACTGACTGCTCTTCCAAAGGTCCTGAGTTCAATTCCCAGAAACCACATGGTGGCTCACAACCATCTGTATTGGGATCTGATGCCCTCTTCTGGTGTGTCTGAAGATAGTTACAGTGTAGACATATAAATGAAGTAAATAAATCTTTAAAAAAAAAAAATCTTGTTCTGGAATCAAATTGACCAATCTCAGCTAGCTCAAAGATTTCTCTTTGACTCAGACGGCAATTTTATCTTACTCGCTAGGAAGTGAGTTTGTATATGGTGTTTGTGTCTGCATATATGTGCACCTTGAGGCCAGAGGACAACCGCGGGAGGCGTTTTTCAGGAGTGCTCTACACCAGTCCTGAGAAAGGATCTCTTCAAATCCCAGAGCTTGCCAGGTGAGCTAGGCTGGGTCACCACAAGAATCCACTTTTCCCTGCCCAGCCTGCACTAGGAATGTAAGTATAAGTCACCATGGCCAGCTTCTTAAAGGGGAACTCTTCAGGTTGAACTCACACCCTCAGCACTTTGACAACTGAGCCTCCTCCGAGGCCTAACATTGGCTTTTAGATTAGTATACAAGTATACATATATTTGTGTGTGTGTGTGTGTGTGTGTGTGTGTGTGTGTGTATTAAATGTAACATTAGATGTCACAGAAAAGATTTAAGATTTCTTTCTTCTACACATACAAAAAAATAAAAGCTTAAGCTCTAACAAACAGAAACTGGAGTTTTCTTTTTCTGCAATAACAAAATATCGAAGGCACAGAGAAGTAACACTTGTAGAACATGACACTGAATTGACCTGGTAGACATTTGAGTTTGGGGGACAGAAAAGGATCTAGATGTGAATTACAGAAAAGAACCCATAGAGTTTGTGGGTTCAAACAGTCTCAAGCTTTACAAAGACAGCCCTTTTCAGATTTGAGTATTTGCCTAATGTGTACTATAGAACTGAACGTGTAGTCATGTTTGATGCTTTAATAGGGCAAAGACATGTATGTCATGGGGCAAACCACATGGCTTTGAGGCAGAGTTACTTGATAATACATGAAAATGATTATTTTTCTGGATGAAAAGGATCTCACAGTCATACTGTGTGGCCCATGGGCTCTATGCTCTTCAGGACAGTTAATGTTCATGTCCAATATAAAATTACAAACTTAATATTTTCTTTTTCTAACTCGATTGCATGCTCCTAGAACATGATTTCTGTAGATAGCAACACTCTCTTTCCATGTCAGAAAATTGGGCAGTGCCTTTCTTCAAAAGAGGCTCTTCTCAGAAACATAGAAATCTATGTATCTCAAGGTTATAATTTTCCATAGCCATCTTATGCAATCTATGGGCATAGCTCACATCCGTGACAAAGCTCACAGTCAGAAGACTCTAGTTGAAAGTACATACTTCGTCTGCATACTCCAGCTCGAGTGGATTCCTAACATCACATACCATTGAACACAGCCGGAGCCTTAAGGATAGAGATCAACAATCTCTACCAATGTTTCTTATTTCTCTGCAGCTGATGTATTAGATGCCTTCTAAAATTGGGCATCCAGCTCACACAGAACACCTCAACGTTTCTACAACTCCCCTAGGGAGCTGAAGCTGTCTCACCAACCCGAGAAGGAAACTCACCAAGGAGCAAGCTCAAGGCCACTCATCCCCTTGTGAGCAAAGATCCTGTATCAAGTCCCCTTTACTGTGCCGTCACCTGACTTTGCACTTCTTTGTTCATCCTCTGCCTTTTGCTACAGTGAAAAGGCTGCTGGACAGTCCTGAAGCTCAGTATTCTAATGCCAATGTCATCATTTTCTAGTGACAGAAGAACCAGTCTGCCTCCATTTTTGGCCTCAAAGCCATCTTGTAGTAGAGAGAAACTAGTTCCTCCCCTGTTTACTGTTAACTCACTGTGTCTCAAAGATTGGGCTATGCCCCACCTGGAACTCTGATATTTCCCTGATCTAAAATGGCAACTGTGGCTTTGTTTCAAAGAGCTGTTTCTATCCATTGTACAACACCATCTTGGTTTCTAAAGGTCCTATGACCTCCTATGACTATCGGGTTATGATTTGCTTGGTATGTCTACCTTGGCATGCCCCATCTCTCACCATGTCTTTGTTTCCAGAGACCATATAGGACTAAGTTGCTATGTTCGGCTCTAATAATCTCATCTCTTCTGCCCACCAAATCTTCCATTTGGAAACCCTTTACCCTGAGCTGTAAAAACCTTGTCTTCCTCAAAGGGAACGCTGAACACTCAAACCCCACCTTAGTGGGAGGCAGCCCATAGACACAAATCAGAAGGCTTGCTTTAATTAATTGTTTGCTTTAATTAGTTTGGCCATGATGATTTGGGTCTGTGTTACTTCTCCTGCCATCTTTGAGATTAACAGTGACCTCCACCTCTGCTGAAAATACTCGGGCATGATAAAATTATCTCCCTTCTTCCTTGTAAACATAAAGAATCCATTATCCCAAGGTCAGTAGCTCAAAAGCTAATGATGTCAGAAGGAGTTTAGAAAGAGAGAATTAAAATAAAATAGTATGAGCAGATAAAGGGTCAAGCTGCCTCCACCACTCCCACTGCTGATGGTTGGCCTAGAGGAGGTGGTTGCCCGCAGTCCTGGTAAATATCATCAAGGAGGAGCCCTGGAATAAACCATGTGTCTGCAAATACTGATCTGCAGCAAGGTGGAGCGTTGGGAAGTGGGGAGTCTAGACACTAATTACCTTAGCTCTGGCTATCTTTAGCCTCCTGAATCGACCTCCTCCAGATAGAAATTAACATCCTCTGTCTAATAGACAAAAAACTTTTGGAATCTATTAAGAGACCACTAGTTCCCACCCACCCAAAAACTAAGAATGTCACCAGACATCCTCTGAAACCATAGAGCAGAGTCTCCCATCTTGCTGTAGCCCACCTCAGGTGTCTCCATCAACCTATTAACAAGGTGCCTTGAATTAACAAAAGTGTCTTGATTTATGGATTCCCTTATTTTGTCAATGATTACATTTCAAGAAGCTGCTTTCACATTGGAACTCTGAATCTGGTGTAACTTAAAATCTGTGTTCACAGGGCACTGCCATTCAAATTTGGCTTCAGAATAGACTCTATTTATGCCTTTGAGGTAGGAGTGCTCTCTCTCTCTCTCTCTCTCTCTCTCTCTCTCTCTCTCTCTCTCTCTCTCTCTCAGTATGTGTGTGTGTA
The DNA here is from genome assembly GCF_021556685.1 of Rattus norvegicus. Classification (NCBI taxonomy): domain Eukaryota; kingdom Metazoa; phylum Chordata; class Mammalia; order Rodentia; family Muridae; genus Rattus; species Rattus norvegicus. The sequence goes on from NC_141540.1 coordinate 50,339,867, forward strand.
CAGTATATATTTCAGAACAACCCAGAACCCTGCACCATCAAAACTATAAAGCTCTCTCCCAAAACATGGGGACACTCTCTGAGGAAGTCCTCTGGAAGAGGCTTTTCAGTTCTCTTAAGCAACAGTTACATAACATGAGGCTGACAGAAGAAGCACAGAAAGCTCAGATGAATTTTAATGTTACAAAAACAAATAATTTTCTATATACATCACAATTATTGTCTAAAATATTCTTAAAGTAAGGAGTTTAATAGTAAATAACCCAGCCCTTGAAAATATGCTAGGAAAACTGAAAATTTTTCTAAAGAGAACGTCAAGCATCTTTAAAGGTGGTCCTGAATTAAAATACTAAAATAATGAGCTAGAGAAAAGGAAACTGTGCATAAGTAAAAACTCAGTGCTTACAGGCTATCAACGGGAGATCCAAAACCTGCAGAACCTGTGTCCCCATAAAGACAAGAATCAGGAAGTGCCTTGTTCTTTTAGAATTGCAGAACAGTTTGATATTGTTGATGACATCATACAGGTGGATTTGTAATAATTAAAGGGGATTTGAAATTGAAAGCCATACTTTGTTTTCTGGCATCAAACTCTAGGCAGAATTTTCTTTAAAGTGACAAAATTTAAATGAAATCACAAAGGAACTTCATTAAGCCTTAATTCTTGAGTTCTAAGTGAGAAGGCTATCGTCCCTTCTGGGTACAATAAAAGCAGGGATCACACACACACACTGCATACTGAGTATATTTTTTAAGATGACAGCTAATAAATAAGAACTGGGCTGAGGAGATGGCTCACTGGTTAAAGGCATTTGCTGTTAAATCAGCAAGACAGGAACTTGGGTCCCAATTACCTCTGTAACACCAGCTCTAGGAGATCCTACACCCTCTTCTGGCTTCCATAAGCTCAAAGGATGAGTACCACAAAGATACATACACCTTCATTCATAAAATCAAAATCTTAAATAATGATAATAATAAAATGTTTTAGTTTTTTCCCATCCACGTTTTCCTTACAATTCAATTTTAAGCAAAGGGAAACTTGGGAGAGGGAAAAATAGGCAAAACAAGAAAGACCTGTCATTTTCTTTGTGTCTACAACCATAGCCTACAGCTTGTTGGGTGTGGTTGAGTGGGTTTCTACTCCCAGCTGCTCCAGAGGCTGAGGTGGAGGATCGGCTGGGCCCACTCAAGGCCTTGCAGGGCAATACAAGAAGACTCTTATTTCAACCAATCTATGTTACTTCTTTTTCTTTTTTTTTTTAAATTTTCCTTCCTCAGTCCTTCCTTCCCCATCCCACCTCTTTCCTTTTCTCCTTCGTTCTTTTATCCGATTAATTTATTTATTCACATTACATCTGCACCTCATTCTCCTCCCAATTCCTCCTCACATGATCCCTCACCATCCTTTAACCCCCTCCCCCACCTCCATATCAACTCTGGCACCTCAAGTCACTGCAGGACTAGGTATAGCCACTCTCACTGAGGTCAGACAAGACAGTCCAGTTTAGGGAAACAGGATCCACAAGCAGGCAACAGAGTCAGGGTAAGCCCCAGCTTCAGCTACTGGGGAACCAGCATGAAACCAAATACCACATCTGGTCTGCTACATATGTTCAGGGATCATTAGTCAATTTTATAAATGCCCTCTCTTATGTCCAAAAGAAATGTGGTGACACGCCTAAAACGACTGACATTTCTATACCATAGCACAGAGTATTTAATCTTTTCCAAACCAAAGGTCAGTTCTGGGTAAAGAGATAGGAAGGCAGGCAGTTTCTCAAGGTGCCCTTGCCCCTGAGACTGTTCATTATGAGCTGCACATAGTGTCTTAGAGTATGGCCCTTGATCCTCAATGTAAGGGTTGCTACAGGCTCTGCAGGAGAGAAAGGTATCCGGATGCACAGCAGTTAAAATTACTTCCGATTTACATGGAGAAAACTGGGGTGCTTCTGACACCACTCGCCTGTGTTGCACGACTAGTGTTGGACCTCGTGAATCCGCGGGAGCCTTGTTCACCGTATACAACATACTCATTTCATCTCATGCAAAGAAATGACGCCTGAGATGTTACCACTCAAATCTGAGACGACTGCTGGGACTTCGATGTGCTCACCACATGTACTAAGATTTATTGCTCTTTCAAAAGTATAACAACAGATTCCAAAAAATAAAAAAAAAAAACACGAAAATTTTCCTACATCGTTCTTCAGTGCATAGACACCTTAGGCTACCTTTGAACAGTACTGGGTTAGAATATTTGATTTTGAAATCTGTTGTTTGAGCTGCTGTGTGGAATTTCATTAGAAAAATGTTGTGAGAATTACACGAGTTTGTAACAACGTGCATACTGGCATTAAACCTATGTCTGGGCTAAGTAGGTATGTAACTTAGAGTCCTTAACATTTGACAATGAACTCAACTTATCAAACAGATCTGAAAAAAACCCGGAAGACTTTCCTGTGTCCTGTCGTGTTTAATATTTAGCCATGACTTAACACTGTGTGTGAAAATAGACTAGCACAGCCATCTCATTCCTCTGCAAGTTCTATTGGCTCAAATAAATGGTGAGTTAACTGCATGCTGAAGAACTGTTAGTAAATAAATTTATTTATAGTTCATTATGAGTGAATGTTGGATAGATAAAAGTACTTATATACCTCTGTTATGCCAGAAAAAAAAAAATGCTTGGTCTCTTTAAGGAAAAGGTGATCCGGAAAGTACTCCTCAACCTTGGAACAATGTTATATTTAAAATCACCACGAATGTTATCCCTGGAAGTCAAGGTCTTAATTGGCCTGAGGGTAAAGCTTAGAATAACCACTCCGTGTTTTGCCTCTTCTGTTCTTACACATTGTAAAACAAAGGGAAGGGGACCATGAGTGACTGTTTAAACATCTGTCTTCCCAATACCACCGAGAGGGATGTTTTCAAAAGTCAGGAATGGTCCTATTAACAAACAACACAGGGTTTCCCCTCCACAGATGCCAGCCTCTAGCTGAGTCATCAGCTGTGTTATTTTTACTAATATGCATCACAGTCAAATACTGGATCATATTAAATTTGGCAAAAAGGTAGAAAAAAAAGAGAGAGAGAACTGAATCCAGTCAAGATGTGTGCAACTTTACAAGGCAAAATTACTATCTTGCCAGCTTAAGAATCACAGATAGACATTCAGAAATAAAATAAGCAGTGATGATAAAATACCAAACCTGGTTTGGTAGAGAAAGGTCAAAAACATGTGCTCTACCCAAGGGAAGACAAAGTTTTAAATTCTGCTTGAAGAAGGACAAATCTGTCTTTTTCTCTAATGGCAGCAAAGGATCAAACACATAGAGGACTCAATAATGAAATGCTACAGAAGTCACGACCACTTACTTTGTAAATGGTAGGAAGAATCTGCCTCATCTTCAGCCTGTGGAAGACAAAGACGTCATAAACGGCTGAAACTGCGAGGACGGTCACTCCTTGCTCCTTCCACAGCATGCTGCATCCAGCGCACAGTCCTGTCCCCAGGAACCAGCCCCAAGTTCTGGCTGAGTAGCCTCTTGTAGAACAGTGCTTGGTGTAGCAGAGCAAGGACAGGAGGAAAAAGAGACTGGCGCCCACGTCTGCCCGGCCCACGATGCCCGCCACTGCCTCCGTGTGAATGGGGTGCGAGGCAAACATCAAGCCCGCCATGAAAGTCCAGTATCCGTCCCCAAGCAGGGCCTTGGAGAAGCGTGTGAAGAGGCCGGTGACGGCCGCGTGCAACAGGACATTGACAAGGTGATAACTCCAGGGATTCAGCCCTCCGATGGCATGATTCAGTCGAAAAGAAAGAGTGCAGAGCGGCCGGTAGGATTTGTGGCTACCACTGTGGGTTAGAAGAGTCCCCCAGAAATCATTATAGAAAATGTGGGTCCAGGGGGTTTCTGGCAGCAGGTCCTGATTAGTCTTGATAGCACGGCTGAAAAACAAAATAAATTAAAAGTGAAATAAAATTAAAGCAACACAACAAAAAAGGAAACATGTTGATGAGACACTGTCTTCCTCAAAGCCTGCCATTACAGACTTTGTGGTAGAATTTCCAGTACACAGAGCCTGAACCCAGATCATCCCCTTAATCCCTGCTAAAGGGACAGAAAAGGCTGCTTTGCCATCCTAAGAAGGTTGTCCCTTGAGAGACACAGTCTTTGGAGAACAAGTGAAAATACAAATGTTTTATCACTTTTCAGCCTCCTGGGGCAGCTTCCAAGGAATAGGTCTGAAGCCCTTGCACAACTCTGGTTTTAAACACAGCCTTCGAATTACCCAAGATACAATTCCCAGACCACATGAAGCTCAAGAAGATGGACGACCAAAGTGCGGTTGGCTCAGTCCTTCTTAAAAGGGGGAACAAAACTATTCATAGGAGGAGATACAGAGACAAAGTTTGGAGCAGAGACTGAAGGAATGGCCATTCAGAGGCTGCCCTACCTGGGGATCCAGCCCATATACATACAGCCACCAAACCCAGACAATATTGCTGATGCTAAGAAGTGCATGCTGACAGGAGCCTGATATAGCTCTCTCCTGAGATGCTCAGCCAGAGCGTGACAAATACAGAGGCAAATGCTAGCAGCAAACCATTGAACTGAGAACAGGGTCCCATCGGAGGACTTAGAGAAAGGACTGAAGGAACTGAAGGGGCTCACACCCCATAAGAACAACAATACCAACCAACCAGAGCTCCCAGGAACTAAAGCACCAACCACAGAGTACACATGGACAAACCGTGGCTCCAGCTGCATATGTAGCAGAGGATGGCCTTGTTGGGCACCAATCGGAAGAGAAGCCCTTGGTCCTGCCAAGGCTGGAACCCCCAGTGTAGGGGAATGTTAGGTTGAGGAGGGGATAAGGGGAGGTGGTTTGGGAGGGGGAACACCCTTATTGAAGAAGAGGAGGGGGATGAGATAGGGGACTTCTGGAGGGGAAACGGGGAAAGGGAATAACATTTGAAATGTAAATAAAAAATATCCAATAAAAATAAATAAATAAACACAGCCTTTAGGCTCCTGGTTGACAGCTGCGTGAAACTGCAATTCAAAGATGGCCTGGGTACTGCTCCCCTCTGGGATGCATCCAGATCCAGCATCGGTACCTCCTAAGAAGAGATAAGTACCAGGCCCTTAGAGGAGTGCTCCTCATATCCACACACCACCTGAGTACCAGAGTAAAAGATGGCTCTGATGGAGGAAGAAGACACGGGAGAAAGCAGAGATCCCATACAATGATATGGTCACCAATGGTGTCCTTGCTGCTGGCCTGTGAATCACAAAGAAGATGTGGCAAAGAGAGCCGGAAGGATGAGGTGAGACGGCTCTCCCCCTGTCTACCGTTATTTACACTACAGCCTTTCCCCTTTCTACACTTTCACAGGCATTGCTATCGCTGTGAAAGTCCTAAGGATGCTGCACTGCCACCTGACTCGAATGCATTCCCAGGGTTCTATGCTTCCTACTTCCATATAAATGCCGAGAAGCAAGGACCTACTCTTTACTAGATACTTACTGTCCATCATACACACGGGTTCCCTTGGCTGCAACTTCTCATTTAAACATCAGAACAACGCTGACCAAACATTGCTATTATCTGATACCTAACTATCATCCTCTCTCGGGTGGATGAGAAAGATAAACTAACAACTGGTTCAGAGCCATGCCGTGTTTGGAATAGTAACGTGAGAGTACCCTAGTTTGTGTTTTTACAATTCTGAGTTTTTCAAGATGTAATCCATACACCACTGGGGACATTTGAGTAGCTATGAAAATATAAAATTGTTAATGATTATCTTTGCTTTAGTGTCTACTTGAAAGACCATGTAGTTATTTCGTCAGTGGGAGATTTCAGCAATCCTCGTTCAGAATGACCCTGATGAAATGTTCAATGTAATATCAGGACAAATATTAAATAATCAAATGTGGTAGGTAAAAACCATGAAGGAGAAGGGAATCTTCCAAGAAAGGGGAAACAGAATATAATGTTACAAAGGGAAAACAGGAAATTAGAATAGGAGGGTTCAATGGAGAGAGGTATAGGAGGATAGGTCAGAGAAGGCGACCATCAAGACTCTTTAGCCTCACAACCTGACGGTCAAATCCAGTTGCTAAAGATACGTACTTCTATCATCAAACATGGAGAAATAGAGCCAGTGCTCAACTAGAAGCTTTGCTCCTACTGACCATCATTCATACCACTGGAAGGTACTTTACATGCTATTGAAGGAGAAAAATAATCACCATCAATGTCACCCAGTTACAAACCCTGAGAGCTACAATAGTTTCTTACCTATAAGATACTGGTTCTGTATTGGAAGAAATGTTTAGAAATAACCAACCACATTTTCCTTGGACTTATGGCCTGATTCTAAAGATACAACCCATACCTGATTCTCGTTATTAATGATGCCAATAACCTTAGACTATGTCAAGCCAGACAGAATTCTAGCCAGAGAAAGCGATATAGGCACAGTCAAGAAGTAATTTTCAACTCAGTGATACCGGGAGAGAAAAAAAATGAATTTTCTTCAGTGGAATGGCACTGTTTATATCAACCCGAATCCAAGGCAGGCCTCATGTTCATGACTAGCTATTCAACACAAGATATGCCATGATCTCCCTCTCACACTTCCTCTCCCTCTCCCTTCTCCCATCTCTTTTCTCCCCTCCCTCCTCCTCTGTGTGTGTGTGTGTGTGTGTGTGTGTGTGTGTGTGTGTCTTTGTTTCATTTTTCTTTTGATTTATGTTAAGAGATCAAAAAACATGAAATTGGGTGGGCAGTGGAAAGAATCAGGAGCAAGAATATGATCAAAATATATTATAAAATTGCTCTAAATTTTCAAAATTGTATGAAATAATCAATAGCCCTAAGAGGGTAGAATTCCTATGTTGAAGATGGCACATAAGTGATTCTGTTTAGGAAATTCCTCTTCTGTGCTATTATAGTTCCCAGTCAAAAAAGATATATCTGGATTCTTTTGTACTCCTGGGGTATCTACTCTCCCATCAGAATACGAGAGACCCCTGGGTTAAAAGGCAGGAGGGCAAAGCTCCAAAACTGAAAACTTCTCAACTAGTCTAGCACTGTGACTGCTTGGGCGTTTTAGAAGGATCAAAGTAAAGTCCTTAAAAACAAAACAAAAACAGACACCTTCATCATAAAGACTGAAGACTAGTAAACCACTGAATTCTTAAATCAGGCATATGTGGATTTTAGAATTGACAGTAGCTATAAGCTATTGGTAGTTATCTATTATAGTGTAGATATATATCGCTATGCTAGTTCTTTATGTAAATTAATGTATATGTATAAAATATTAATAATGTAAATTTATGAAATATTAATGTTTCTAGATGCTCAGTACAAAGACTGATCTCTTAAAATTTTGTCTTAATACAAATTTGTCTTTTACAATAGAAAAAGTTTCAGAGGCAGATGCTCGTGGCCAACGATTGGACTGAAAACGGGGTCCCTAATGGAGGAGTTAGAGAAAGGATTGAAGGAGCTGAAGGGGTTTGCAGCCCCATAGGAAGAAACAACAATATCAGCCAACCAGACCCCCCAGAGCTCCCAGAGACTAAACCACCAACCAAACCACATGGAGGGACCCATGGCTCCAGCCACATATGTAGCAGAGGATGGCCTTGTCAGGCATCAAAGGGAGGAGAGGCCCTTGGTCCTGTGAAGGCTCGATGCCTCAGTGTAGGGGAATGCCAGGGCAGGGAGGCTGGAGGGAGTTGATGTTGGGGGGAGTACCTTCCTAGAAGCAAGGGGAGGTAGGATGGGATAGGGGGTTTCTGGAGAGGAAACTGGGAAAGGGGATAACATTTGAAATGTAAATACAATATCCAATAAAAGGGAAAAAAGTAAAAAGTTTCATGCTTTCCCCAAATATAAGTTTTTTTCTCATTCATCGTAATAGAATGTTTGGGGCTGGGAATATGTTTCTCCCTCTCTCTCTCATGTGACCAACTTTGATCTATCCCTTCCAGAAGCCATCGTTTTATTTTTTTTAATTTTATTTATTTACATTCCAGCATTGTTGTTCCTCCCAGTCCCTCTCCCACAGTTCCTCATCCCACTCCTACTCCCCCCTTGCATCCAAGACCTCCCCACTGCCTGGGGTCTAAAGACTCTTGAGGATAAGGCACATCTTCTCCCACTGAGGCCGGACAAGGCAGACCTCTGCTATACATGTGCCAGGGCCATGGATGCTGCCTTCCAGAAAGCATCTTTTTTTTTTTCTTTTTTTTTTCAGAGCTGGGGACCGAACCCAGGGCCTTGTGCTTGCTAGGCAAGCGCTCTACCACTGAGCTAAATCCCCAACCCCCCAGAAAGCATCTTAAAGCTAGAAGTTTAACCTCCCCTCTCCTGGGCACCTCCTGTTACATAGGAACTACCACTGAGTTGCAATAGACACCACAGCCCAGAACAAAAGTTGCATACAACCAGCGAATGTGATCAGAGGATCAGAGAACAATGACCTGCTGTCCTGGTAGATGCTAGCTCTGAGGTAACTGTCCTGTTTCTCTAAGACTACCTTGCTAGTCCTCCTAAGGCACGATTCTGGGAGTGTTAACTAGTAGCAGCAGCTGAGCCCAGACACAGCAAATCCCTTTGTTAATGGAAGGCCGACGACACCACAGTTGTTTGATTTTCCATTTTGATTTTTCAAGTCTCCGTGTATCGACTGTATATGAAATGAATTTCCATATAAATTGGCTTTTAAAATATTAGAAACAGATGTTTTTTTTTTCTGGATCCATTAAATTAAAACACCCTGCTATGACATTCATCAGGAGTCTAACCCAGAAGTAATTGCTTAAGACTGGATGGGTTATAATTAAAATTTAAAAGAAATATGAAAAACTGACATACTGCCAAACAGTGTTGTCAGAGAGCAGATTTCAAGTAATTCAGAATGAAGCTTGACTGGGTCATGCTAGACATTAACCGCGACAGTGACGTGTATATCCCTAGTATCAATGCAGAACCACTGAAGTGTCTATGTGAGAGCCTCAGAGCTCAGGGCAAAGCATCTTGGAGTGGGGGAGGGGTCTTATTAATACAGCCAGAAAAGCGAGGAAATACATTATTTAAGGCAATGCTTCGCCCTTGCAATGGACAGTCTAAGAAGGGTGGAAAATGGTCTTCCCTGACCCAATTAGTCTAAGATGTTTGAGCAACTCTGTAAAAGCTTTCTGAGATAAAAAGAGTGAAGCAACCTGAAAAAATCTGCTCAAAGCAGCTGGAATTTCTTAACAGGATAGCAGGAAACCTGGTAACCTGCAGCCAGCAGCCATAAACTACGTCTGCCCCTCACCAAATGAGAATTTCAGAACAAGGGACAAGATTAGGAAGTCCTAGGCTTTCACAGGGGAAAAACTCTGAAGCACATCAACCAATCTTTAAGGAAAAGAAATTAAAGGGCAAACAGTGGTCCTAAAGCAAAACAGAAGTACCAGGACATACCTCGCCTCTGTGTAGAACACACTAGATTACGGGATGCACCTGCATGATGAAGACGTGTGCTATCAGCCTAAGCAGGACTCTTCTTTACCCAATGAAATGTATTACAAAAAGATCACAGAATATTATACAATTGCAGTGGACTTTAATATATACGTCACGTCACACCTGCGACACCACTCAGTACTGCATCCAGGAAGACAGACCAAAGGGGCCTTAATAGAATCTGATTGATCTTCTGCCAGGAGGAGGAGTAGTCATTTGACACTAAGCAAAATAGAGTTTGATCCATTTGCATTTTCTCCTATGAGTCCAAAATAGAAACGGTGAAAACGACTTCTGCTATTTCACAGCTAATGAAACACCTTAACACCAAACAGAATTACATGCTGGTCTGACGCTGCCTGCAGGAGCTGGTATCAGAAAATGCAGAATGATATTAACGAATCCGAAAACTTTCCATATCTGAGCAGGGTAGGGGGTGGGGCATTGGGGGTCAGAGTAGCAGAGGTGGGAGAGAAGCACTTGTAGGCAGCATTTCTTTGAAGCAGAAAGATCCAGTCTCTCCAGGTAGCACAGAGATCTTAATCTGCTTCTGGTTTTGGTAATTTGTTACCCTGTTTTTGCTGTTGACAAAGGCCAGCAGTGCTATAAATCTGACAGATGGTGTACCTCACCTGTTGTTGAGTACAGGTTCACGCCGATATTTCTCCCACCTGCTGACCTTTTCCATGGCAAGCACCCTCACAAGTGGTGCCCATTAGTCCTTCAGAGCAGAATGATGTTCCAGCCCGCAAAAGTAGAATGCCCTGCCTCTGCTGTGTGTTGAAATGTACGGAAAGGCCAAGCACTGAAGCAGGGAGAGTAGAAAAACAACTTTGTAATAGATTAAAATCTGCTGTGCAAGAGAAGGAAGGAAGGAAGGAAGGAAGGAAGGAAGGAAGGAAGGAAGGAAAGGAAGGAAGGAAGGGAGGGAGGGAGGGAGGAAGGAAGGAAGGAAGAGAGGGAGGGAGGGAGGAAGGAAGGAAGGAAGGAAGGAAGGAAGGAAGGAAGGAAGGAAGGCCTTTTGTTAACTCACCACGTTTCAGCAATATGATAAAAGATGTATTTATGCTGAAATAAGACGGCCTAAGAAAATGGTTCTCAGGATGCATCTCAGTGGCAGACCCTATGTGTAGCACCCAGGATTCCCGGATGGAGAGGAAAGAGTGGGAGAAAGGAGAGGAGTACGGACAGGAAACATGTTCTGGATCCAACTGCACACACACTGACTGAAAGGGCAGCATGGTGTACCCTTGCCTCTCAATGCCTTGGCATTCTCTTTTGTAAGCTAAAGATATCTGGAATTGCCTTGTCGGATGCCCATGAGAAATAAACCCAATGTACACTCCTATGTGCAGCACGTGTTACATGACATACGTGCAAATGACATGTGTACATTTGCCCCAAAGTGTATGTGTAAAGGATATTCTCGTGGCACAAGTATGGGGAATACAACATACGTACAACTGTGCATACATATATATTTATATATATACATATATATATATATGTATACACACACACACACGCACATACATCTGTGTAAGTTGTTGTCATGGTGACCACCCCCCAACACTAACCCCAAACCACTAATGCTAGTATCCATGCAAACAATGTTACTTTCAACCCTTACTAGAGTTTATAGTTGTCAGACTATGAGAATCAAAATTGTACTTCAGCTCCTTTCGGCTGTAAGTTGGTGAGATGCCTCAGAAGGTAAAAAACAAATGTGCTTGATGCATACACCTGACTACCTGAATTAGATCCCAGGATCCCATGGTAGAAGACAAGAACCCGCCTCCCAAATGTTGGACTCTGGCCTACACAAACACACCACGACATTCAAAGGTAACTCATATGTAGATCATGTAGCCACAAATACAGTAAGAGTATTGAGGTCAGAGGGCAATTTTGGGAAGTTGCCCCCCCCACTTGGCGCCTTGTTTCTGAGACAGGGTCTCTCTTACTACTGCTTGGTTGGGGAGGCTGGTTTGTGCTTTTCCCTTGCATATGCCAACGGGATTCTCCTGCCTTTGCTTCTGTTTCCCAGATGAACACTGGCATCACAGAAGCAAGCTACAGAAGCCTCAGGGATCAAACTCAGGTCATCAGGCTTTTACCCCCGAGCCATTGCTCCTGAATACTGCCCATACCTACCTATATGGAAGGATGAGTAATGGAGTCCTCACTTCTCTATGGATACAAAGTACCTTTACTTCCTGATGACGTACACTTTGCGGGGAAGAACAACCCTTCTCAGCAAGGGCCAAGCAAGGAGCACATCAAGCAGTGTCACTTCAGTGGATAACAGAGACACTTGCTGGGTTTGCAGACCCAGCCCTGCTGAGCTAGGGGCCTTGTTATTGCCTTTAGAAAACAGCTCCTACTTACTCTCAGCTCGTACAGATTAGGACAAGGCTGCCCTCAGGACCCAAGGAAAAGTCTTGGAACCCTGTCCCTCAGTGCACTACAGCTCTTCATCTCCATCCCTGGCCACACAACTGAATGAATGGAGAGCCACACGATCGAAGTCAACACAGTGCCAATAATCCACTGAGAACGGCTATCGTATTTTGAGAATGAGATGAAATCCTGGCATTGTTTGGAGGTGGGATCTGTCTGAGAATAAGGCCAACTTATGTTATCAGAAACCAGAGCAAACAGGGAAAGGGACCCTTTTGGGTAAAGTTGGAACCAGCTGTGCCCAAAGCCAACAGATGCCGCTTCCTCCGAGAGACGTTAGTCTCTCTCACACACGCAATCAACAGTGCTACACCGCATAGCATTCGTTATTTACTTCCCCTATAACAGCACGATTGCTCTTTCCCTGCCTTCTATTTGCTGAGACTGCATCCACACACACTTTTCCTACAAACCATCTCCATCTTACACAGTCCCCACGTTCAATGCTATCGTCACTTCATCACTGAACTGGAGGTTGCACATGAGGGCCCCTTCTCTCTTTGCCTCTTCATCTCTTCCTTAAAATTGTTTAAGGATATTTTGAAGCTTTCCACCACATCTGAAAATCCCTTGAATCCACCTTTTCTATCTTTTCTAAAATCCTTATTCAGGCTTCCATTATTTTTAGCGTGTGCTACTCAGCATGCTTACTAGACTTGCCTAGCCATTTGGATCCTCCCTTCGTTAGTCTATAGGTCCCCTCAGGGACACAATTATGTCCCTTTCTTTCCGTGGCCAATATATCCTAGCCATGCAATAAACATTGCTAAAGGGAACTCAATAGCTATGCCTGCTGTCTGCCTTCTCACTTTGATCCATTATGTATGCTAGGAGCTAAAAACGTTCCAGAAATATAACTTGAATTCCACCTTCACTCTCTAGAAATCCCTTATCGTGCCCTTTTCCTTTTCATTAGAAAGAAAGACAAAGAAAGGAAGAAAGAAAGAAAGGAAGAAAGGAAGGAAGAAAGGAAGGAAGAAAGGAAGAAAGAAAGAAAGAAAGAAAGAAAGAAAGAAAGAAAGAAAGAAAGAAGGAAAGAAAGAAAGAAAGGAAGGAAGGAAGGAAGGAAATCCCGTTACAGCCAGCATTCACAACCTCCTAGGTCAATCTCTTACTATTTCTACATAGACATCCCAATGTCAATCAATGTCCCCAGCATGCTTTCATTGGCTCAAACCATTTGTCTCCTGGGCCACAGGACTGTTTTTCCTCCAATTATTACATCTTTCCACTATAGCATACTAATTTGGAAACTACATGAAAAGGACTTCATGGTTACTGTGTCTCACTGAATTTGCATTTGGCTTTGGGTACTAATGCATTCCCATTAATAATACTGACTTCCTAGGACAAGGACCAAGGATCTGAAACGGGATGGTATATAAGATGTGTTTCAGAAGGAACAAGTAGGAGAGGGAGGGAGGGAGGGGGAGAAAGAGAGAGAGAGAGAGAGAGAGAGAGAGAGAGAGAGAGAGAGAGAGGTGTGTGTGTGTGTGTATGTGTGTGTGGAGTGGCACATGGGTGTGTTTAATATTCCCTTTTCAATTCCCAATAGAACATCATCACCCAATTAAAAAGACTGATTCTGTCAAAGAAAGTATTCACCTGCTTGGTTATTCATCGAGCTGTTCATGGGGTAGGTACTGTCAAATGCAGAACAGATAGAACGCTGTGCAAGATAGTCAAAAATTCCAGACCTAGAGTAATATTCAGCCTAACAGAGGAAGTAAATAAACATACACAGAATTTCACAGCAGAGTGTGACAAATGCTCTTTTAATAAAAAATATACTCACAACATAAAACCTAAAACAAACCCACGTCATTTCAGAAAGTCAGAAACTTGCAAGTGGAATGGAAGCCTGCAGTCCTGTCAGGAGATCGATGAGGCAGTGGCTCAAGCTTGGGGACACGTTTCCAGAACTAGAGTCAGAATTTCCAAAGCACAGAGAAGTATGGTGACTTTGAAGAGGCAGCAGGAAGGAAGAATGGGACAGCAGAAGTAACTGCCATGACCTCTTCTGGGTGCCACTCCCACCAGTGACCCCAGTAATCTTTATGTGTGGTTCACTTTCCTTCTTGAAACAAATCCTTATCTCCCCCACCCCACAACATACTGCCAACGCATCAGAAACAAGAGAACACAACTCATTCACTTCTGCAGACCCAACATACAGTAGGTATCTAAGACATATCTGATAAACTAAATTCTAATTAGAGATGACGAATATGAAAAGCTCCATTCACCTCTTTAGAAAATTTCTAAATTGTTTTAAGTGTGTGGGGAATCATCGCTTTCATCTAAAAGTAGTTCACTCACTCTGAGCACTAACCCCTGCTCACACAACGATAATTAACCGTGAAAAACCACCAGGCTAATTGGCTTTACCTAAATGTCTTTGGCACGCATTTGCCACTTAACCTATAATCCCTTCATTAAAGTCCCTCTTTAGGGATAAGCCATTATATTTTAGAAAGCTCCAGTTAATATGCAAATACTTGACTAATAGGGTAGGGGACTGAGGAAAAAATACTATAACATCTTGATCCTGTCTCGGTTTGAGGATAAGTGATGGATTTCAAGAATCCAACAGAGTAAGGGCATTTTGTAGGAAAGCACTCTACTGCTTGGGCAGGGATGTCTGAAGGTCCAGGGACAATGAGAGGCACTAGAATCGGGTGCCATTTATCATTACACCAGGAACTGCTGGCTCGTTTGCTTCTTGATCTCCTCCAACTAGACTGTAAACCTGTCAAGGTCAGGAAATGATAACTTCATAAGCAACTCCCACTTAATAAATTCTCACCATCGCGCTGTCTGGGGGAAAGGTCACGAGATGTGAGAAAGAGCCTGTTTCACAGTTAAAGACGAAAGGCTGGAGTGGGAAAGGCACAAAGTGTATGTTTGCTGACCACTAAGGTAGACCTTGCAACCAAAGGAGTACTTTTTTTAGCAAATTCCTCCTCCGTTTGTTTGAGAGCTTCTTCCCATATGCAATGAAAGAGCATTCGTGAGCCGAAAGTAAACAGCAAATCCACTCCTACCCCAACTTGCAATCCTCCAACATTTCCAGAATTGGAAATCCATTTAAAGATGTTTCAGGCTGTGTCTGAATCTAAACCCAAATTATTAGAGGTTACCCTCCCAGAGCTAAGGCGACTCTGTCCTCACCCCGAAACTGCTTCCTCTGCACCCTTTCTTCTCACAGGGTGAGACTCCCGCCTAAACGCTTTTGAAGAATCCTAAATTCTCTGGATAAAATAATGTGGCCGATTCAAATTTTCTACAGTAGGTTTCTAAAAGGTTCTAACTGTCCCTGAAAAGAATTAATTCCTGCAACAGAAAGCTGATCATGGAAGTTGAAACTGTCTCTAAATGATATTTACATGGAAACTATTTAGCAAGAATAAAGTAAAAGCTAACAGCAGGAAGATATCAGGAATACTGTACTCCAGAAGTTCAAGTCCACTGATTAAAAAACTCAGCTCAAATACTATCTCCTGAACATCTTGAAATTTTACTACTGCTTTGAAACTTATATGACCGAAAATGTTTCCTATTCATTTACTTGGTCACTATATGCACATGACACCTTCCTAATTTATCAAGAGACGGTATCTAATTTATCCAGAGACCAGTGTCTCTTTTTCAGTATTCTAAACTGATTCTGCCACTACTAAAAGCTTAAAAAGTATACCCTGCTAATTTTCCTGAAACTGATAGCTGCTTTAAAGAGGCACCTTGGAATGCTCTCATTATTAAATCAAGTAAAAGAATCATTTCAGCATTCAAGTTTATAGGCATCGTGAATTTGTCAGTAGAGTTTCATATGCACAAAATAGGAGAGGCCAGGCATGTGGTGCCCACCTGTAAACGCATGTGAAAAGCTTTGGCAAACATCACAAGTCATGAGTCCAGCCTGGACTGCCTGTCCTTCTGTTGCCCAGGCTAGCCTGGAACACATTACCCTCCCAGTTCGTCCTACTAAGTAGCCAGGTTTACAGGTGACGTGGCATGAGTGGTGATAAACAGTTTAGAGTTTATTTCTTTGGTTTTACAAAACATAGTTTCCATTACAAATGGCTTTTGAGTATTTGTGATATATTGCAATAATTAAAAAAACAAGTGTGACTCAACACGTATAATTTTTCAAACTTCTTAGTAGTCTAGTTGGACATGACAGCACAAGTTTACCCCACCGTTCCGACTGCTGAGGCAAAGATATCACAAGCTAAAGGCTGCAAATGATATTCTGTCTCCAAAAGAACGTGTGTCTGTTGGGGGGGGGTTGTCTGTAGGAGTTCAGGGGAGCTGTTTAACTACCTACTTGATATTTACTGGAATCTAAGAGAGAATATAAGTGTAACCGAGAGATTCCAACATCTCTGTTTTGAGCACAGTCTTGGTCCATGAGCTCCTGAAGAGGACAGGAAGGTTGTCTTTGCACACGAGATTTTAGGCACCCAACTATACTCTGAACAAGCATGCATGGACTGCTGAGGACAAGCCCTGTCACTTACAGTCCTTACTCTGTACATATTACAGTACCACTCATTTTCAGAATAGATAGATGAAGATAATGGCGAATGTCGCAATCTGCCAAGGATAATATCACTTCTTTTAAAGAGTCACATCCTTGAGGAGTGTTCCTGGTCCCCCACGGCCCAGGTAAAGAGGAAAAATGCCTACTGGCTAGGGTCAGGATCAAGAGTCTCCCACCATCAACCTAGCCAGATCATGAAAACGAGGAACAGTTACCGAAGGGAAAAGCTAAACGGACTTTTAAAAGGCCGGGTCACCAACAGGAAGCTGTTCGCGTTAAACTATCCAGATGTTCCGCTTATCTTTGTGCTTTCTGTCTTTTCTGAAGTGAGTCTTAACCCAGCCACCTTTTCTTTACCCTTGCTTCTCCTTCAGCCAAAAAATAAGAATAGCCAAGAAGTCGATTGAGCCAAGTGTCTGCAGTGAGCCTTCACATTTTTACATTTTAAATTCCCCAAATGTTGCCAATGTATCCTCACTGGTATTCAACTGACGGCATCGTTTTGTGTTTATATCACTTTACACCTTACAAAATGTGCTCGAGTTCAACACTGCAGCACCAACCGTGGCTCCGAGTCAGTGAAGACAGACAGCCTTGGAGGTGAGAACTGAAGAGTCTCGCCTGAGACTCAGTTCTGCAAAGATCAGGTCTGCCCTCCAGATTCCAGGAGGGGACCCACTTTTCTACTACTCTGCCAAGTATGAGCTGAGTATTTTCCCCATTTTCCCCTAAGTACATGAGACTCTCAGGACCCCAGGGAGTGACACATTCAGAGATAAGGACATTGAAAATGGTTACTAAGCTAAAAATGAGACTTCCGAAGTTGTTCCTAACACAATCTGAATTGGTGTCCACATAAAAGAAAATTGGACACCACCTGGAGAGACACTGGGGAAGCATGAAGTGCACAGAGGAAAGATTGTGGGGAGACATTTTGAGAAATAGGCCTTATAAATGATAAAGACAAACACCACCAGAGAAGGCAAAGCTCCTGGCACCTCCACCTTGGTTTCTAGCATCCAAAACCGTAGATAAATACATTTCTATTGTGTATGTGATTCTGTAATGGAGCCACTTGCAGACCATTCCACAGAAGTACACCACAGAGGCCAACAGCCTACCCACTGCCTGCATATTTATACCCAGGCCTTATTTCTCTGACACTGTACCTACAACCCTGTCTGTCCTAAAAGGCTGAACTTCTCTGTGAAGAGAAATAGGGATATAAGAGATGTCTTATGTTCAGTTATGCCAGAACTGACAAGGTTCTTACCAAGGAGGAAGGGGAACCTCAACCCAACCAATGGGACCAACACCACAAAGGTGCAAATGCTAACCGGGCAGACATAGTAAAATGCCAATGGTCCTTCATATTTACACTAAGATTAACAAAATTCACAGAGCACATGCATTATTTCATCTCAGTCCTCCCAATAATAAGGCGCCAAACCAGGAGACTGGAGTAGGTGGAGTAGGTTAGTTAGAGAAGAGTCACGGAAAGAAACAGCTCTCCAACCCACTCCCAACTCTCAAAGCTGTTCTTCCTCATGGACGTAAATCTCCAGCAGGAAGTGTTGGTGAGGCCATTTGAAAGTAAAGCCCTGGTCTACTATTGCGCTTTGTCTGGAATCCATATATCTGCCCTCAAGACTCAATAAAGCTATAAAAAAAATGCTTCGTGCCACATTCTTTTAATTTCTGCATTTCAAAAAGAAATTTGTCTTTTAGCACTAAGGAATCTTGGAAAACGTGAGTCAAAGGAAGGTGTTAGCTGTCTTCCAGTGATGGGTGCGCGAGGCGGCCTCATGAGAGCACCACTCTAACCCATAATTCCGTCTCACAAAGTCTAATAGGAAACATATTCTGGCACACAGATTTTGCTGCCTGCGTCTCTTTTCAGCTATAAAATAGCCGCGCGCACTCACACACGCATCTGAGAAAGATCAGATTTGAACATATTGCCACAACACACACGCACAACATGGGCAGTTTCACCAGAACTGCTTGTGATGACAGACTACATAGACATCCCTACAATAAAATCAGCCTCACAGCTAAATCAGAGAGTCTTTTTGGACGCAAGAATATATGAGCCCTGATGAGAAACAGGCAGAGGAGGAAAACACTCTCATTTAAAACCAGCACAGATGAGCCCAGGCAAAGTACCCAAACATTTGGTCCACAAACCGCCAGCAACTCTCTAATTTGTCATGCAAGGCAAGAGATATTTCATGCAAAAAAAAAAAAAAAAAAGACAGAAAGAGATATTAACTTCACCATTAAAATTTACTGCCATTCCGATATGTAGTATTTTCTGATTTGGGATGTCAGTCCTTGACGACAGGTTAATAATCAAGGGATAAATTAAATTCCAAGAAGCTCTGATGCTTTTTTTTTTTCTGTTTGTAGCCTTTTAAGTAAATCACATTGTAGGCGCCCGGTATACATGTGCTAAGAGTTATGGGGAAATAATCAGCTAGCTCCTTTAGATCTCATGTTACTAACAGTCAAGTGACAGAGCACAAGCAAGTGCCTTTAAGAGCAGAGTGAGAAACATGGTACACTCTACGCTTCTGTTACCACCAATTGAACAGATGCATTAAGGAGTAGCCCGTTTTAACCCTTCACTATGACTGCTAAGTCAACAACCTTGATGGACTCTCCAAGTCAGGCTTGCAATCATCTCTACTCACACTGGACCGCTTCTGCCATCAGGGAGCACAATTTCTATTGCCCTCCCACCCTCCCACCCCCCGCCAATAAAACCTTTTCAACACGCAAGTAACCATGCTAATTAAATAAACACACAAGGCATAAAATGAACAAGCAGAATCTAAGTGCAAGAATGAAAGGTAGCATTCAGTCAGAGGAGTCTAAGCCTAACACATCGAATTTTTCACTCCAATCCACAAAAAGGAAACTACATTCATCTTTTATCTGAAGCAACTTCTAATATTCTTCATGCACCGTGTTAAAAACACACATCCTCGGGCGTGAGGAGTTAGCCAAATCTTGATTGAAATCACTCGTCTTGGACTTGCTCGCCGTGATTCCTCTTTCTCATCTATAAACCACTGCTGAGGAAGGTTAAATAAGATAACCAGGTTAACTCCAAAGCCTGATGCCTGATACACAGTGGACACTTAATAAATGACTATCTTGGGGCCGGCGAGATGGATAAGCAGTTAAAGAACATTGGCTACTCTCCCAGAAGACCTGGGTTTAATCCCATTTGCCCACATGGCAGCACACAACCTTCTGTTATGCCAGCTCCAGGGGATCTACTGTCTTCTTCTGACTTCCATAGGGACCAGAATACATTTGGTTTACTGACATGCGTGTAGGAAAACCACCCAGACATACACATTTTCTAGGAAAGTAAGTAATACGCACACACACACACACACACACACACACACACACTCCGTACCTTCTTCATTCCTTCATTATCATGCAAGAGTACGTTTCGGCATGTCCCCACAATCCAACAGTTGTGGAGGCTGAGAAGTGAGGATTATAAGTTCAAGGCCAGACTCAGGATCCTGCCTTCAACAAGAAGGGCACCACTTTTCTGAAATGTCAGTACATCTACAGACCGATATCATTTATCGTTCTCTCAGCGCATTCACCTAACACCATTGGTATTTATTTTTTCTCCTACTAAACCTGTGCCCACCTGCCTTTGGATTCATCACAAATTAAGTCCCTTGGCTAATCTAAAAGCCCTGAAATGATATGTACAGCAGTCTACCTCTGCTGGGACAGATGAATAAAAAGTTAAATGAAATGATCAAAATGGCACAAAAGAAAAAGAGAAAGTCACAGAGTTTGTATGTCACATCCTAATTAGGATATTCTGGGGAGCACCCTCACCATAAGAATGGCAGTGACTGAACTCTCCTTTAGACTAAGATTGTCATTTCTAGTGAAACATGATATTGTGCTCTATAAACACTGATTTTTTTTAGACATAAATTCAAATCTTGCTATGAGAGAGAAAAATAATTAGTTCAGGCATTCAAATCACAGGAGACACTTACTTTCAAAGACAGTACATTTGACTGAAAGGTAATATGTATTAAAACACTGCTGTATTTGCAAGTAAAAACTGCAGATCAAAATAATATTTGTTGGGGATCTCTTTATATTCTTTCTGTGAAAAGCTAAATATGTGAGCTATAGTCATGATGGCTTAGATTATGACCTAAAAACAGTGTAAGATCAGAAATAGATCTTTGTCCTGAGGGGCAATGTCATAGGCTCAACCGTGGTCATTTTATGCAGAGAAAATGAATTTTTTAGCATGGAAAAACTAATATTAACAGTTGCCTTGGGAAGGACTACAAAGCAGAGCTTCTCACGTGCTTTCTCAGTCTTGTCTTCTAATGGTTTCCTCTCTGAGAGGATCCTGAGGTGAGATTCATTGTTTCTAATGGGACTAACACAGTACAACCCTCCAAGGACATTTAGCACTTTAAACAGGAACTCCAAACTCTGCTGACTTTAAAAGGCAAGAGGTCATTGGGAAAGGTCGTTTTTCAAAGCTCCAGTGAACTGGCACCGGGCTTTTAGCTAGCCACAGAGATAAGGCTTGTAGTCTTAGTAACTGAATAGCCTTCCTTTAATTTTTAATGCCTGTTCTCTTCACAGCTTCCAAGAGGAATCAATGGCTTACTTACAGTGTCAGAAATGGCTTGGACTGTGAGTGTGTGGGTGTTTGGACAAAGCAGGAAAGAAAGTCATCCATCAGTTATGCATTTCAGTGAACATTTGCTAAAGGCTCCAGAAGTTAAATATAAAGGCATCTTCCTTGTCACCCAAAAGGGAAAGAAAAAGAACAGTAACAAGCTCCCTCCCCAATGTCACCCTGCAAAATAGTTTAAGTGAAAATAAAGACCGTGGAGGAGACACGTGTTTTTTATTTCACATTCAGAAAGCACACACAGGTATAAATGTGTTCAAATGGCAATGGGTCCGTCTGGAATGTGAAAGACCATGGGGTTCACACATCTAAAGACCAACAGTTGTTTTAGAAATTAACTACACCATCTCTTAAACTTCGACACAACTTCTAAACTGATCCAGGTGTTATCATCAGGATAGGAACAGATGCAGCGCTAGCGAATTTTAACTGTGAAGCCAGCGCCAGCATGGCGAAATGGGCTCCACATGCTGAAAATGATCATCTTGGTAGGAAGCACACTCAACCAGAGCCGAAGTTTCCAGCAAAAACAAGGGTTTCATTATCAACATTAAGTCCGCAGATGACTACTTGGGGACAGAGGCTGTTTTCACACTGATTATGATTCTGAGGGAGGAAAGGATTGTGGGAGAGTAATTCTGCACCAGAATAACAAAGCCATGGTTGTCACCGGGCTGGTGATGACATGACACCAATTCGGTCATCACAATAAAGTCTGCACTGTTTGCACCAGTGAGGTTATGTCCTGAAATCACATCTGGACCCAAAAGAGATTATAGGTAGAAAACTTAGGAAGGGGCTTAGCCCAGTGGGGATGTAGACCTTTCTGGTCTTCCAAGTATATATATGCATGTGTGTATATGTATCAACATAGGAGATATATCCATGCATATCTATATATACGTATAGATGTACAGATACATATATGTATCTGTGTATATGTAGATATATGTTTAGATATATAGATATCTATATCCATGTGTATATATAAATAATATATATCATATATATAATATATATTTAGATATCTCCTGTGATCTCACTAATATTTTTCCCCATAACTTCACTGACAAAAAAAAATGAGACAAGACTGCAGAGGACGTAGCAGAGGTGTGGAAAATCCTGTCACTGGACTGGTTGTCACAGAATGGTTTCTGCTATAACAGAGTCTCTAAACAGAAGAACCTTGTGCTAGAGAGGGCATTCACCATTTCCATTCATAATTCATGATTCCTAAAAAAGGACAACTTAAGGCTAATATATAAGTAAAACACTGCACCATAAAGAAGCGAAATGCAAGCTTCACTCAATTCCCTTTGGTCCATTTCTTTTGCAACTATTGGTACTGACTAAGACGTCTAAATGATGTTAAATTAGGGCAGCACAACGGAAAGCTGTGTGGAGCGGAAGGGGCCTTGGCCACCGAACACAATGCATGTATTGATTTTACTATTGACCGAACGCCATATAGCTTTTTAAATAACAACTGCAAAACATCCCATTAAAATAACATCAAATCCTTCTTTTTAACCTTTCTTCCAGAATTCAACTCCGATATTACCAAAAAACAAAACAAAAAACAAAAAACAAACAAAACCAAGCAAACATGACATGAACTGAGACTCACAAACCCGTTTCTCACATAGAGTGATAGATCCAGAACTGATATTCCAAACATGAGGAGACTGAGAGCAGAGCTTTACAGGCTTGTGCTGGGCTCAGGAAAATCAGGTTTTTGAGAGGGGTAGCTATTTACCAACCACAATGGTCATGCTAGTGGCGCTATCTGAATTATCAGGTGCCACAACAGAACCACTATCAATCATTGCCGAGGTGAGCATGAGTCGCATAGACATCTGGAGGTGGTGGTGAACTCGCAGAGAATGCCTAGTTTTTAAGAGTGTATGTTGATGACAGTTGTACAAGGGGGTGGGGAATGACAAGGCTAGCAAATTGTAGTGCTGATGAAAATCATAACGGAATAAAGTGACCAACACAAGAAAGTTGAGTTTATGGGAACAAGGAGTACAGCAAAATATAAAACTAGGTCCAAACTCAACAGTTACTGAGTGAGAACAGGTGAGGTAACCTCACAACCATTTGAAGACCACCAGAAAAATGTAAGAGAAAGGAAGTACCAATGATTCAGCGATGCAACCAACTCCACCACCACTCGAATGCAAACTCAGACTTCAGTAAAGCATTCAGAATAAATGATCAAAAAGTTCTAGTATAAATGGTCAGGATCTAACCTCCAAACTTTTCATACGTGTTGCTCTGCATCTACAGTAGTCATAAATAATATCAATATTATCGCTGACTCATTGTATATTAAGAAAAAATGATGGTAAAAACCCATGCTTAACACATCATGTAAAAGACGAGAGTGAACAAGAAATAGAAATTGATCATCCACTCTGTGGTGTTTCTATGAATCAAAATATCATCCTCGTTTTCAGAATGACTAATCACTCAATGTCCAAAAGTTTAAAGAGGCACCATTTTAAAAACTTTGAAACCAGAAAACATTCAAAGGCAGTCAAAGAAGAGACACCTTGATCAGTCATTTTGAGACATTCTGAAGAACAGGCTCATCTTCTCAGGAAGAAATAGCTCAGAAAAAGGTTATTTTCTTCTAATTAATGAAAATGCACCAGACCAAAGGAAACTTAGATATGTTCTACAGTTGCTGGAAAGGCTGAAATCTTGGAATAACTCATAGATACTAAACCAAGTGCAAGAACACTGACAGAGTTTTATCTAAGGATACAATAGGGTTTCAGAACTCAGTGTTCAAATTCAGAGACTGGGGTGTGAAGAGAGATCCACTAAGAAAGTGTTAGGGGCACTCCAAATCTTCAGATGCAACATTTCTACCTCTAAAGGACAGTACTTTAAGACAGATAGTAACCCACTACTAATCACTCAAAAGATACATTATGATTTGTATTATATTCATGTGCAAGATGGAGTTATATGCTCTGTGTGGTAGTGCATGCCCTTAATCTCAGCACTCTGGCGGCAGAGGCAGACAGATTTCTCTGAGTTGGGACCCAGCCGGTCTGAAGCAAAGGGAAGACTGGCAAAATTATAGTACATATTATTCAATATCCTACTTTAAATGACCTCGTTTTGATTTTTATATATTTTGCTTTGTTCTCAGCATTAATAGCCATAGATAATCTGACACGGGGTGGTGGATAATCTTCACTTTTGTCTTGATTTAATTGGGAACCATCTAGGAGACTCCTCTAGGCAGGTCTGGTCTGTGTGGGAGTTTCTACGGGAGGGGGGGTGGGGGTTACTTGAGCAGGAAAGGTCTATTGTCATCACTGCAGCACCATCCCACTGGCAGACATCTCTGACCAAACAGAAAGGGCAGAAAGAGAAGCCATATAGGCAGAAAGTTCATAGGTCTCTGGTCCTAACTACAAATTAAGTGGAACGTAGCATCTTACCCTGCTCGTCCAGCCTTCAATGACTGCATTGCATTTTCAACTCTAAGCCTAAATAAGACCTTAAGTTCCTTCAGAGAAACACTAGGTCCGAACAATAAGAAAAGCAGCCAATGCAGACACTAATTGTAATATTCCTTAAAATACTAATAGGCGTGCGTGCGTGTGAGCATATGCTTGCTAAAAGCACCAAACCCTAACCACTCCTTAAAGAAGCTATAACTTAATTTTTATCTATCCCAAATCTCATAAGCACTGAGACACTGTTTTAAAGAAGCCCTGTGGATAATTCTGTTTGTACAGTTCTGGAGCTGTTGTTCTGTTTGTTTTGCTTAAGAGCAGACAGTGGAAATCCCTTCCCCATACTCCCTCCCCGGCTATATTGGCCCCACGCTTTAGAAACCAATTATGTATTTAATGGATAACAGCCTTAAGTGTCAAGATACAGCTCTGGTCAACATTAAAATTTCTTAAAAGTTGAGCAGAAAAATCTTGAATACATTATTGAATTTGTCAATATTCCAATTAGCTGACAGATTAGCAGCTGTATATCTGGCATATTTGTTTGGGACTTTCATTCTCCTTACAGATTTATATGGCAATAATTCACCACACATTTTGTTTGAAGACCTCAACTGAATTGAATAAAGGAGCATTTTAAGAGGGGAGGAAAAATAGAGATGTAACTAACTGGTTTTGTTCTACAATGTCCTCCAGAAAGGGTCTCAACAAACAGCAGAGATCCCTCAGAGCCACAACTACTGAAAATCTAAAACATGGAGGCTTTTCTTGGCTTCTCTCCAGTTGACACTGCTTTGTAGCCTCAGTACTAATCTTGCAAATAATGTGCCAGAAAGGGCAACCAGGCTCTTAGCACATGTTCAAGATGCATAGACGGATTCTCGCCTGGCTTTAGCACCTACTTTAGTGTGTAAATGTTTGTCCAGCTGGCTTTATTGGTTTATTATGCTGTGGTCATACTAAACTTTTTCCATCTTGCTACCTTAAAAAATAAACAACTCTGTCCTTTAAAACACTTCAGAAAAATATGTTAACTTTATATGTTCTACTCCATAAAGTTTATTGATATTTTGGAAAGGATGAAAAAAAAAATACATAGGGAGAATGTCTCCACTAAGACAAAGCGTCTTGCCTAATGAGAGTCAGGCTGAAAAGGAAGCCATCTTGGATGGTGTCTAAATAGGACTACATGTCTTGGTTGGCACCATCCTTGAACACAACCCAGACCCAGACGTTCCATTGCATAGGGGCAATAGCAACGAAAAAGAGGGAATTCATCTGAACTAAAGCCTGCTCCCAGGATTGATGCACTGTACCACGTTCTGTCAGCCCATCTTGCTGTTTTTAAAGGAGTCATTTCATTCCCTTGGATGACAAATTAAGTTAGAACTATAATTCAGATAATTTAAAAACTTTCTGCCCAAATTCACAAGCTGCTTCGAATTAGTGGCTGCCACCGGCACACAATTTATTTGTAGTGAAGACTTGTGCCTTTCAGTAATCATTTTTTATTTTCGTTGGCTGGGCATTATAAATTATTAAGAGTTTAATAAAATTTCACTGCTGTTTTTCAAAGGAAATTGTGTTGGGATTATAGGCGACATATCCCAGGCAATAATGTAAGAGAAATTCTTATATAAGATAAAACTTGAAGTTCCTCTCTAAGGAAATAATTGACAATATAAATAACTAACGAAACAGTCCAAAGTAGATATTGCTTGTTAAGCCTAAAAAGGATAGAATAAGTTCTTATAAAAGAACTGAAGACATGTTAAAAACAGCAACTGCATTTAAAACACAAAACAAAGTTGTACAAAGCCTCTGGCCATGATGAGTCTGTTGGGGAAAAGGGGGTTGATTCTGAAGCAAGTATAAAATTTTACTAGAAAACCACTTGGCTTTGACCTGTCATACTTTGGGACCTTAAAAAAAATATGGCATAGGAAAGTAATCAAAGATTCTAATGATGTTCTATGAAAAGATAAGGCTATTCACATTACCCTCTAAGAAAAATTCACCCAGGTCTTCAGGTTACTTCAAAGTGGCAGCATTCTGCTTTTCCACAGATAAGAAAATCTACATAACCACATCCTATCAGGCATCAAGGTAGGACCTAGCAGGGAGTATGAAGCAGATGCAATACTGAAATGCCAAGGGGGATGACATTTGTACTTTCAAACTCTTCATTTCGCCCGTACTATAGTCCTTCTAATAAGCCACTGTGTCCATGACAGATTTTATGATCGTTGGAAAGGGATGCTCATAAACAGAGAACAGGCACCAAAGCAAAAACAGAAAGGGTTGACATTTCCACGGCAAAGCCACAACCTGTTTAAGCATCTAACATCTTATCTGGGGAAAACTATGGAACGGAAACCATTGACCCGTTAGATCTCAGTCTTCAAAGAGGCTCACTTTGAAAATGTCTTCACTAGGAAAGAGAGAGAAAAGGCACATTTTACTAACCACTAATTATCATTTCAGAATAAACACCATCAGTAAGGACTCTGGACTAAAATGAGACGTATAAATAAGCTCAAATCTCAGCCTGGACAAGCTTATTTGACTGTGCTGAAGGGATGACCTCCAACGATGGGTAGCACCCACAATCTACCAGATGATGTCTAGTGCACAGGTTGAGTGTAAGTGCTTACCAAAGAGATGTAATGTACTTCTGGGAAAAAAAAATACATTCTCTTTGATAAGGCACTGCACCAGCCTTTTGGATTACCACCTTTAGTGACTGTCCTAAGTTAGGGTTCCTATTGCTACAATGACACATCATGACCAAAGCAGCTCGGGGAGGAAGGGGCTTATTCAGCTTTTCCACTTCCCCATCACTGTTCATCACTGAAGAAGTCAGGACAGGAAGTCAAACAGGGAAAGAACCTGGAGGCAACAGCTGATGCAGAGGCCATGGAAGGTGCTATATAGGAAGGCTTGCTTGTCCTTGCTTTCTCAGTCTCCTTTCCTATAGAACCCAAGGCCACCAGCCCAGGAATAGCACCACTCACAATGGGCTGGACCGTGCCTCATCAATCACTAATAAAAATACCCTTCAGCTTTATTTTTTCAAGACTTTATGATAAAGCCTTTGGAAACTTTTGCTCGTAGAAATAAGAAAAATAATCTTTGGGGGGGGCATATGATTTATACACAGAATCCAACTAATAAGCTGGACTAGGCACTTCATCCGTTCATACCACTTTTCAGAAGCTTCCGTTTTAAACCTGCTTGCATGATGCTTGCTGAGCCTGACACTGACTCCAGATACTCATGCCCTCCACACAGCAGCATGACTTCTGCTGTTCTTTGTTCATTTCCTTTCTTTCTTTCTCTTTCTTTTTTTGCTTGCATTTTAAAAAATGTATTTATTTACATTTCAATTGCTGTCCCCCCCCTCCCAGCTCCCCACCCTCACAGAGTCCTTGCCCATCCTCCCACCTCTTCCCCTCTGAAAGGGTGGGGCTCCTCCTCTGTATCCCACAACCCTGGCACATCAAGTCTCTGCAGGATTAGGCGCATTCTCTGCCACTGAGCCAGACAAGGCAGCTATGGAAACTGAGCAGCCCATCTGCTCCATACATGCCGGGGGCCTCGGTCCACCCCGAGTCTCCTTTTTGGTTGGTGACTCAGTTAGAGGCATTTTATTAATTGAGGTTTCCTTCCTTTCTTTCAGATGACTCTAGCTTGCATCAGGTTGACCGAAAATTAGCCAGGACAGTGGCTTACAGTAAGAATTTGACATCGAGGGGGGAGGGTTGGGAGGGGAACACCCATAAGGAAGGGGAGGGGGGAGGGGATGTTTGCCCAGAAACCGGGAAAGGGAATAACACTCGAAATGTATATAAGAAATACTCAAGTTAATAAAAAAAAAAAAAAGAATTTGACATCGATAGCGAAGACAAATTTATAAATGCGAGAAATTGCTTATGGACAGGAATTGACCTATGAGTCCCTGACCTCAAATTCAAATTGTCATTCCAACCCTGAAAATGCTTTCCTATAGCCTTCTTGGTAATACATAATAAATACATAGAATTTTTATTTTGCTATGAATTCATGGTATTTTAGCCTCTCAAGTACTGGGATTAGAGTCAGATCCACCTCACTAGTCATTATTAAAACTACTTTTAATCAGCTGTGGTTTCATGTCAAGTTCCCAAACAATAAATCCCCTTTTTAAACATTTATTTGTTTTCACTTCTAACATCCACCGTCTAGAGCTGACGAAGTGTTCCACTTGGACATTATTTATTCCCAGTGTGATTTCATTTAACATTATTTGAAAAGTAAATGACAGAGTAAATACTATTTCTCTAAGCCACCAAACCAGGCCTTCCTTGAAGAAGTGACCACCATTTTGAAAATGTTATGACTTTCTGCTACATCATGTACGTGCATGTCCACTGGTTAAATATTTTCCACATACACTGCATGCTAACTTTCTGAAACCCATCACAAACTAAGCATTCATTTGCACTGTTGAAAAATCTCTGAGACTCACCCATAGCCATGCATCTTTTCCACAACTGACTTCATCAAGGATTTCAAGGAATGGAACTTCCCGAACCCATTTCTCTATACACAGATGCCAAGCTGAGCCTCCTCCTGGATCTCTGTGCTCCACGTATTCTAACAGATAAAATTTAACCCGACAGAGAAGCTTAGAAGCTAAAGCTGAAGAGTCAATGAACGATATGGCTTCGGAGACTTTTGTGACATGGTCAGACACTACAGAAAGATGAAAGTTGGTCAAGATAACCATGATACTCAGGGCTATTTGTATCTTCGTGTCACTGTCCTATGATTAGCATAAAGGACAAAATGTTATGCATGCCAGTAAATCTTACGGTAATGCACTTAAAACACACAGATATATACACAGAAGGCCAAGGAGATACCAGGTCAATAAACGCTTTAAGCCTACTGTTGGGCAGAGGCACAAAGATACAAGTATAAAACCAGTAGACTTCAACTTGAGACAATACAAATATGTGAAAACACTGTCTCAAATCTCTCGATTATGAATCGAACGAGACCTTTCGAAGGAAAAAATAAAATAAGATCATTCAGAAGTTGCTTTCTCCAGACAGGAACAAGCCTCATCTTCTAGCTCTCTTCTTTTAAATGTTTCTAAGTGCACCCCATTGCTCTTGGGACACAAAGAAAACCTTTAACGCTGTCGATACAGTGTGGCATTATGCGGTCTCTGCTCACCTTTATGGCGACATCTGAGGCAACTTCTCCTTTAATATCAAACCTCCCTTCACATAACTTTGATCCCTGGCCTCAAGGTCAGGTTGTCCTGACCTCCCTCCGTATCTATCTTTGTAAAATTATATAAAGTGATTCTTCCCATTTCAACCCTCCACCCTCACCT
Source organism: Rattus norvegicus (assembly GCF_021556685.1). Taxonomy (NCBI): domain Eukaryota; kingdom Metazoa; phylum Chordata; class Mammalia; order Rodentia; family Muridae; genus Rattus; species Rattus norvegicus. The sequence goes on from NC_141540.1 coordinate 50,369,964, forward strand.
TGCTGGCACCCTCTCATTCTTCAAAGTTCACCTTCTAGTTGGCTTCAGAAGTGCTCTGGTCATTTCTGAGTGGATAAATTGCCCCCAGTTTGCTTCTGTGGAACCTAGTGAGCTAACCATTTAATTGCACCACCTCTACCTTACCACTGTAAGATCATACTGTCAGCTCTTTATTCCCCTTCTGTAACTTGGAAGAGAGCCTGGAACATATTAAATATGAAAAAAAATAACTCTCCAAAAATAATGAAAATATCACAAAGCAAATTTCACAGAACTTGTTCCCTAGCAAATACTTCTCAAATACAAGAAAATGAGAACATTTCAAATAATACCAATCACCACACAGCAGAACACAATTTGAAATACAAATGACAGGGTTGAAACTCCACCGGGGAGAAAAGATACAGAATATATTCTGTCTTTTCTACCTCTAGGAACATAAATATAACGTTAGGACAATCATAACAGTTAAGCAAAATTACAAATACTCTCATGCGGTCCTCACTCTGCGCAATTCCTTATATCGAAATGTGTGCAGCCTGCATTTGCCCTGAGTTTTATGTATATTCTGTCTTCCAAAGAGAGGCAGTTGAGTTAATCTACTGTTAGGAAGACCAAAAGCTAAAAGAATGTACATCTTAAAAGATAAATGATGTAATGTTTGCAAATGACTTTTTTGATTATTCACAATATAAAAAAAAAGTGCTTAAACTTTTCTCGTATTCCCTTTCCCTGAGGAATAACCATGCTTAGTCATACATCATTATCTATTACATGCCTAATATTTATCTACTTACTGAAACACATTTATAGCTAATATTTATCTACTTACTGAAACACATTTATAGCACATTGTATATGACAGGCCCTACCCTAAATCTTTACAAATAGGAACATACAAAGTATTTTCAAAGTTTAAGTAACTGAAAAGCAAAAAATTAAATGTGAACAGCATTTTATTATATACATCTTAAATGGCTGGGATATTGCTTTTTAATTAATAGGAGGGAAAACATTCGGCAAGGATAGATAATCACACATTTTTTATCAAAGAGCTGGCATTACCTTTGTGCTTCTTGGTGAAAAACTATTAAGTAATCTCTCAATCTCTCTCTCTCTCTCAACCTCTCTCTCTCTCTCTCTCTCTCTCTCTCTCTCTCTCTCTTTTCCTCTCTCTTTATGGCATGGATAATTTTTTAAACGAAAACAAAAAAGCTATTCTAAAGCCAAAATTCAGACAAAACAGTAGCAGGTCATCCCAGGATGGATACTAGCAGAAGATAATAGAAACGATTATTTTTCTTTCAATCTGTCATGAAAAGGTCAGGACAATTGACTTCCAGGGTATGGGTGGAAATGACTCATGCACTAGGACTAAGTTTGATCTGATGGTAAATATTACAGGAAGCCCTGAAAAGCTTTTGTTCTCAAGCACTTTCGGATCATTGTGGGTTAGCAAAAGCATACAAACTGCTCATGGTTGCTACAATCACAATGTAATCGGGAAATTAATACATTTATTAAGTGTATTTAACATACTTGTCCGTATGGACAGCCCCAGTACCATGTAGAAAGACACAACCAGATATCCTTATATGTGAACTAAATGCCCTCTTATTCAAAGTCTTTATATTATCACATGATCTTATTAGGCTGCATAATTTCTCAATTTTTAATAGTTTTTCAAATACTATGGTGATTTCCATGAATGATAATATTTCTGTCTTTATTCTATCAGCAATGGTGCATATGGTCTAAGCATTATAGGAATAGTAAGACTAGACAGCAATTAAATCACAAGCGCTTAGACCTATATAGATAACTTAGCCTGTAAGAGAAATGCTTATTCTTTGAGAAGACGCTGGTTCAATGCCCAGCACATAGCACATATATGGCAGCTCAAAACTTTCAATAGCTCCAAGTCAGAAAGACCCAATGGTCTGTTGTGACCTCTGCAGACACCGCACATGTAGTACACAGATATACAAGCAAACAAAACACACACACACACACACACACACACACACACACACACACACACACACACATAATAACAATTGAATTTTTAAAATTATAAGCATTTTAAGAACAGAAAGCTTTATAATACTACTTTTTCCTTGCCTCGGCCTAGCAAAACATATTCCTCGTAACAAATGCTAAATATCTGTCTAGTTACAAAGACTATTTCACCCTTAAGCTTTCCAAGGCCCTAGAGCTGAAAGTGCTTGAGGGGTCTGTCCCTGCCCTGTATTGAGCTGGTCACTGGTTGATGCTGACCCTAAAATGGACTGTCATCCTCATCTAACCCAAAACTCTAGCTGTTTTGCCACAATATACTAATCTAAAATAAAATACAATTTATGTTGAAATTAAATTCAACTCTTCAGATTTCACAGAAATTACAGCTATGTCTCCTTCTTATATTTAAAAGTCAACAATCGTGTAGTCGTGTGTGTGTGTGTGTGTGTGTGTGTGTGTGTGTGTGTGTGTGTGTGATGTGTGCACAGAGGAAAGGAATATGCACTTAACACAAGCGTTCACTGTATACCCCAGGTAAGTGTGGAACCTTCACTGAAGGCCAGGCTGGCCTCAAATTCTTTGTGATCCATCTGCCTCAATCTCTGGCTTTTGCCTCCCAAGGGCCAAGACTGTAGAAGTGTCAAACTACACCCAATCTCAAAAGAAAACAGTCCTAGGTGCAAAGAACAGAAACAGCCTTGAATGCTAACAAGCCCATGTGCTAGCCCAGCTTGGCTCCATGCTACGACATGAATTCAGTCCGTTTCCTTTTTGTGGCTACAATTCCAACTGCTTCATAGCAGGTACGTGCTTGGCTAATGTGGCTTTCCTTCCTCTCGCTGTGTTAATGTGAGAAAGGAAAGGAAGAAGGATTACACTGTTAAGCTTTAACTCTCCACAAAGCAAAACCAGATTACCGCAGCTACTGCAAGGGGCATGGAAATTTCTCAAGCCTTGGGGTGCTTTTACGTCTCTCACCACTGCCTTTCCACTTTTAACTTTTATTCTAGACCCTGTATTAAAGCTTTATTATTACTAGGTCTGATCACAGGTCATAGAGATCAGAGATTATACAGAACTAGATTCAGGTGGTAACATCAGGAACAATGGGGCTTACTTAATACAAAACAATTAGCACCACCCACAGCTAGCAAACGCATCCATGAAATTTGAGTTCCCCACAAAGTTCTCCAGTTTAAAACAGATGCCTCAAACTTCAGGAGTAATAAGGAGAACAAACACGTTAAGTTTTTAGAGAAAATATGGCCAATATTCAGACATTAATACCTCACAAACAGGACCTGGGTTCATAAAATAATGGGTTCGAAAGCGTCTCCACACCCTGTCATCACTGAAGCACAGCAGTCCCCAGTAAGCAAGTGTGTATGTTACATGGTCGTGTCAGAGAATCTCAAATCGCTCATCAGGAAGGCCGCGTACCAGTCAGCCAGAGCGGAAAGAAAAAATCAGTCCAGTCAGTAATTAAGAAATACTTTCTACCCCCACCAAAGATGTGCAATGATTTGAAGCAAATGTTGCCGCATAATTACATATGAACATAATTGAAGCTCTCCATCTCTGCAAGTCCTTTTATGTGAGTAAATGATTCGAAATGGAATGCAAAATTAAAAATATCTCTCTTTAAGCACACCATTAAAAACTAGGCTCTGGACTCTAAAACTTTGTAGACGACAAGCACACTCTTCAGAAGCACAGAGCAAAAAGAAAAAGTAGCATGAACTCTGAAAGCAAAGGACTCTCTTTCTACATAGGCAGTGGATCCATTACTGGGGTGTCAGCACGGCACTCTTGGGTTCGGATGTGTGGAAACAGCGTGGCAGTGTCCTTGCTCAGCCACATCTATGAAAATCCATCCCCCTTTTCATCTCACATCTCTGTTAAGAATAAAGGATACACCTGGATGAATACAAGACATGCAGGACCGATGTCAAAGCCCACCTCACAGTGAGGAATGCCTTTCTATACCGGTCTCTTCTACTGGGTGAGAATACACTCAAAGGAGATTTAGGAAACGATCCCTAAATTTAAACATTCCTTTTGAAGTTGAAATGAAAATGAACGTGAAGGGAGTAAGCTTTTTCTCAGTACAGGGCTATCTTCTTCAATCCTCGACTGACTGTAGTCGCCACGGGAACGCAACTGTCTCCAAGCTATGGCAAAAATTTCAAGTCATTATCATTTTGCTCTTTTGTGTGCTGAAACTGGAAAAACTCGGATAATTCCAGCAGACAAGGATGACATGTGTTCTGTGTGTGTGTGTGTGTGTGTGTGTGTGTGTGTGTGTGTACACATTAGATTGTATGTGTGTGTTCTGTGTGTTCATGTGTCTATTTTGTTGTTAGTAAATATACAAATCAGGAGGATACATTAAGTTAAAAATAAAAAAAATATATGAAAGCTCTGATAATAAAAGTTTTTTCCTCTTAAGCAAACTCCGTGCTTCTCAGAGTTGTATCCCACCAAGTGTCCCATTGATTATTTGAATTCATGTAAATATACACATTCTCGGGGTGATTCTTCAGTCTTTCCCTCATCCTGCCATGCTGGGGACATAGCAGACTGACTGTCAGGAGGAGAAAGGATTAAGAAAGGAAACAATTATCTATAAAGTCCACAAGAGGCAAAGAAGAAAGCCTCACAAATAAGGCAAAGCACCCTTGAAGAAGGGGAAACGCTGAGTTGAATGGAAAATCAAAGTTTCTTTACAAACAGCCTCCGTGTGCCCTCCTGTGTCTTGGCTCTGCAGACTCTCGCCCCTCCCATGGCTGACTGAATCTGGCAGTCCCCCCTGCCCTTGAGCTGGGGTTCAGCGAAAGGGGGGAAGAACGGCAAACATCCCCTCTCACATATCCAACCGGTTTTGTCCCGTTATAAATCTTTTCTGAATCTGCTGGTATTTATAGCTCAATTTCCTTTCTCAAATAAAACTCCTTCTGATGTCATCTTGGAATTAATTTAAAGAAGTATTCTCAGGTTCCTACCTATGCTGTCAGAGTGAATACTAAATCACAGAGACAAGTATATATACATTTCTGGACTGCTTAGATGTCTGGGGTTTATCTGCTTGTTTGTTTGTTTGTTTCTGAATCTCTTTTTATACTTTTCACTTTGAGGGGACATAACCATGGGGTACATAGGAGACAAGACAATATTTTAAGCAACTTCCTCTGTGGCTCTCTGTCTGGTGGACCTTAAGACAGTGTCTCAACAAACAGAAGCCCATTGTTTTGTCTGGGAAGCCTGGGAAGCCAGTTCTGAAAAGCCTCCCCATCCCCAGCCTGACCCAATGCTAGGGCGACACCTTTCTTCAAAGTTCAATATAATATAAATTAATTCAATATATTATACTATTAATTATAAGACTAGCAAAAGATGCTTGCCCTAACAGAATGGGTAGGCTGCATAACCAGGATTTCCTTCCCAGCCATGCCTGTGTGTTTACAAGAGTACTGGGGAGTCAAACTTAGCTCTTCAGGTTAGTAAAGCACACACCCTAACCCACTGAGGCATCTTCCAGGCCCTATACGTCTGCTTTTAATGGATTGCTTTCCTAAAAAGAATTCCACAGATAACTTGTTTCTCCCTCACCTAACTAGAAAACTGCAAATGGCCAATTCACATGATCACAAATCAAATTATGTATAGGATTTATACCAAACATGCATTTATTTCCAACATACTATTCTTACTATGTCCCTGACAATCGTTGATTCTACATCCTTCCTTACAGTGAGTTCTGATATCCTGCCTTCTTTGCAATCAGGGATATGTGAGATACAATTTAATTTTCATCCCAAAAGTCTAAACATCATTCAATTTGATTCACTTCAGACATTTTTCATCGAGTGTGTGTTATGTGCTTGATACACTGATCAGCAAAACAATAAAATGCTCCTGAAACGCCACTTTAAAGTCAATAGCACAGATTTTTACCAGTGCATCAAGACAGACTCCACTCTCTGCTACCCTGGACACGAAACTACTTCAAATTCAAAGATGACTCTCAACACTGTTGAATAAATTGTCATTATCTTCTCTTTACACTTCAAGATAATGTAATATAATACAAATCACAAGATCTAGCCAAAATACTAGTTTTAAGAGATAGCCAGCAGCATGACTAGTGATTCATAATTATATGTAAGTTTCGCTTGGTGGGAAGGGGTAGTAGTAAGCAAAATAGAGACAAGAAGACAATGAGATAATAAGAAACAGTAAGGGAAGTCCCACACCCACGGATCCCGGCCCGCAGCAGCTCTCTGCTCCCAGACCCCGTGAGAGAGAGAGACCCAACCACCTGGTCAGGTGGGCACTCCTGAGGCTGCAGAGCGGAAGAGACCACCAACACTGCTCACCCCTGCCCACATCCCTGGCCCAAGAGGAAACTGTATAAGGCCTCTGGGCTCCCGTGGGGGAGGGCCCAGGAGCCGCAGGACCCCTGCCTGAGACACCTCCAGAACCTGAAGGAAACAGACCGGATAAACAGTTCTCTGCACCCAAATCCCATGGGAGGGAATGCTAAACCTTCAGAGAGGCAGACAAGCCTGGGAAACCAGAAGAGACTGCTCTCTGCACACACATCTCGGACGCCAGAGGAAAAAGCCAAAGACCATCTGGAACCCTGGTGCACTGAAGCTCCCGGAAGGGGCGGCACAGGTCTTCCTGGTTGCTGCCGCTGCAGAGAGCCCGTGGGCAGCACCCCACGAGCGAACTTGAGCCTCGGGACCACAGTAAGACCAACTTTTCTGCTGCAAGAAAGCTGCCTGGTGAACTCAAGACACAGGCCCACAGGAACAGCTGAAGACCTGTAGAGAGGAAAAACTACAAGCCCGAAAGCAGAACACTCTGTCCCCATAACTGTCTGAAAGAGAGGAAAACAGGTCTACAGCACTCCTGACACACAGGCTTATAGGACAGTCTAGCCACAGTCAAAAATAGCAGAACAAAGTAAGACTAGAGATAATCTGATGGCGAGAGGCAAGCGCAGGAACCCAAGCAACAGAAACCAAGACTACATGGCACCATCGGAGCCCAATTCTCCCATCAAAACAAACATGGAATATCCAAACACACCAGAAAAGCAAGATCTAGTTTCAAAATCATTTTTGATCATGATGCTGGAGGACTTCAAGAAAGACATGAAGAACTCCCTTAGAGAACAAGTAGAAGCCTACAGAGAGGAATCGAAAAATGCCTGAAACAATTCCAGGAAAACATAAATAAACAAGTAGAAGCCCATAGAGAGGAGACACAAAAATCCCTGAAAGAATTCCAGGAAAACATAAATAAACAAGTAGAAGCCCATAGAGAGGAGACACAAAAATCCCTGAAAGAATTCCAGGAAAACACAATCAAACAGTTGAAGAAATTAAAAATGGAAATAGAAGCAATCAAGAAAGAACACATGGAAACAATCCTGGATATAGAAAACCAAAAGAAGAGACAAGGAGCTGTAGATACAAGCTTCACCAACAGAATACAAGAGATGGAAGAGAGAATCTCAGGAGCAGAAGATTCCATAGAAATCATTGACTCAACTGTCAAAGATAATGTAAAGCGGAAAAAGCTACTGGTCCAAAACATACAGGAAATCCAGGACTCAATGAGAAGATCAAACCTAAGGATAATAGGTATAGAAGAGAGTGAAGACTCCCAGCTCAAAGGACCAGTAAATATCTTCAACAAAATCATAGAAGAAAACTTCCCTAACCTAAAAAAGAGATACCCATAGACATACAAGAAGCCTACAGAACTCCAAATAGATCGGACCAGAAAAGAAACACCTCCCGTCACATAATTGTCAAAACAGCAAACGCACAAAATAAAGAAAGAATATTAAAAGCAGTAAGGGAAAAAGGTCAAGTAACATATAAAGGCAGACCTATCAGAATCACACCAGACTTCTCGCCAGAAACTATGAAGGCCAGAAGATCCTGGACTGATGTCATATAGACCCTAAGAGAACACAAATGCCAGCCCAGGTTACTGTATCCAGCAAAACTCTCAATTAACATTGATGGAGAAACCAAGATATTCCATGACAAAACCAAATTTATACAATATCTTTCTACAAATCCAGCACTACAAAGGATAATAAATGGTAAAGCCCAACATAAGGAGGCAAGCTATACCCTAGAAGAAGCAAGAAACTAATCGTCTTGGCAACAAAACAAAGAGAATGAAAGCACACAAACATAACCTCACTTCCAAATATGAATATAACGGGAAGCAATAATCACTATTCCTTAATATCTCTCAACATCAATGGCCTCAACTCCCCAATAAAAAGACATAGATTAACAAACTGGATACGCAACGAGGACCCTGCATTCTGCTGCCTACAGGAAACACACCTCAGAGACAAAGACAGACACTACCTCAGAGTGAAAGGCTGGAAAACAACTTTCCAAGCAAATGGTCAGAAGAAGCAAGCTGGAGTAGCCATTCTAATATCAAATAAAATCAATTTTCAACTAAAAGTCATCAAAAAAGATAAGGAAGGACACTTCATATTCATCAAAGGAAAAATCCACCAAGATGAACTCTCAATCCTAAATATCTATGCCCCAAATACAAGGGCACCTACTTACGTAAAAGAAACCTTACTAAAGCTCAAAACACACATTGCACCTCACACAATAATAGTGGGAGATTTCAACACCCCACTCTCATCAATGGACAGATCATGGAAACAGCAATTAAACAGAGACGTAGACAGACTAAGAGAAGTCATGAGCCAAATGGACTTAACGGATATTTATAGAACATTCTATCCTAAAGCAAAAGGATATACCTTCTTCTCAGCTCCTCATGGTACTTTCTCCAAAATTGACCATATAATTGGTCAAAAAACGGGCCTCAACAGGTACAGAAAGATAGAAATAATCCCATGCGTGCTATCGGAACACCACGGCCTAAAACTGGTCTTCAATAACAATAAGGGAAGAATGCCCACATATACGTGGAAATTGAACAATGCTCTACTCAATGATAACCTGGTCAAGGAAGAAATAAAAAAAGAAATTAAAAACGTTTTAGAATTTAATGAAAATGAAGGTACAACATACCCAAACTTATGGGACACAATGAAAGCTGTGCTAAGAGGAAAACTCATAGCGCTGAGTGCCTGCAGAAAGAAACAGGAGAGAGCATATGTCAGCAGCTTGACAGCACACCTAAAAGCTCTAGAACAAAAAGAAGCAAATACACCCAGGAGGAGTAGAAGGCAGGAAATAATCAAACTCAGAGCTGAAATCAACCAAGTAGAAACAAAAAGGACCATAGAAAGAATCAACAGAACCAAAAGTTGGTTCTTTCAGAAAATCAACAAGATAGATAAACCCTTAGCCAGACTAACGAGAGGACACAGAGAGTGCGTCCAAATTTACAAAATCAGAAATGAAAAGGGGGACATAACTACAGATTCAGAGGAAATTCAAAAAATCATCAGATCTTACTATAAAAACCTATATTCAACAAAACTTGAAAATCTTCAGGAAATGGACAATTTCGTAGACAGATACCAGGTATCGAAGTTGAATAAGGAACAGATAAACCAGTTAAACAACCCCATAACTCCTAAGGAAATAGAAGCAGTCATTAAAGGTCTCCCAACCAAAAAGAGCCCAGGTACAGACGGGTTTAGTGCAGAATTCTATCAAACCTTTATAGAAGACCTCATACCAATATTATCCAAACTATTCCACAAAATTGAAACAGATGGAGCCCTACCGAATTCCTTCTACGAAGCCACAATTACTCTTATAACTAAACCACACAAAGACCCAACAAAGAAAGAGAACTTCAGACCAATTTTCCTTATGAATATCGACGCAAAAATACTCAATAAAATTCTGACAAACCGAATCCAAGAGCACATCAAAACAATCATCCACCATGATCAAGTAGGCTTCATCCCAGGCATGCAGGGATGGTTTAATATATGGAAAACCATCAACGTGATCCATCATATAAACAAACTGAAAGAACAGAACCACATGATCATTTCATTAGATGCTGAGAAAGCATTTGACAAAATTCAACACCCCTTCATGATAAAAGTCCTGGAAAGAATAGGAATTCAAGGCCTATACCTAAACATAGTAAAAGCCATATACAGCAAACCAGTTGCTAACATTAAACTAAATGGAGAGAAACTTGAAGCAATCCCACTAAAATCAGGGACTAGACAAGGCTGCCCACTCTCTCCCTACTTATTCAATATAGTTCTTGAAGTTCTAGCCAGAGCAATCAGACAACAAAAGGAGATCAAGGGGATACAGATCGGAAAAGAAGAGGTCAAAATATCACTATTTGCAGACGACATGATAGTATATTTAAGTGATCCCAAAAGTTCCACCAGAGAACTACTAAAGCTGATAAACAACTTCAGCAAAGTGGCTGGGTATAAAATTAACTCAAATAAATCAGTTGCCTTCCTCTATACAAAAGAGAAACAAGCCAAGAAAGAAATTAGGGAAACGACACCCTTCATAATAGACCCAAATAATATAAAGTACCTCGGTGTGACTTTAACCAAGCAAGTAAAAGATCTGTACAATAAGAACTTCAAGACACTGAGGAAAGAAATTGAAGAAGACCTCAGAAGATGGAAAGATCTCCCATGCTCATGGATTGGCAGGATTAATATAGTAAAAATGGCCATTTTACCAAAAGCAATCTACAGATTCAATGCAATCCCCATCAAAATACCAATCCAATTCTTCAAAGAGTTAGACAGAACAATTTGCAAATTCATCTGGAATAACAAAAAACCCAGGATAGCTAAAGCTATCCTCAACAATAAAAGGACTTCAGGGGGAATCACTATCCCTGAACTCAAGCAGTATTACAGAGCAATAGTGATAAAAACTGCATGGTATTGGTACAGAGACAGACAGATAGACCAAAGGAATAGAATTGAAGACCCAGAAATGAACCCACACACCTATGGTCACTTGATTTTTGACAAAGGAGCCAAAACCATCCAATGGAAAAAAGATAGCATTTTCAGCAAATGGTGCTGGTTCAACTGGAGGGCAACATGTAGAAGAATGCAGATCGATCCATCCTTATCACCCTGTACAAAGCTTAAGTCCAAGTGGATCAAGGACCTCCACATCAAACCAGACACACTCAAAATAATAGAAGAAAAACTAGGGAAGCATCTGGAACACATGGGCACTGGAAAAAATTTCCTGAACAAAACACCAATGGCTTACGCTCTAAGATCAAGAATCGACAAATGGGATCTCATAAAACTGCAAAGCTTCTGTAAGGCAAAGGACACTGTGGTTAGGACTAAACGGCAACCAACAGATTGGGAAAAGATCTTTACCAATCCTACAACAGATAGAGGCCTTATATCCAAAATATACAAAGAACTCAAGAAGTTAGACCGCAGGGAAACAAATAACCCTATTAAAAAATGGGGTTCAGAGCTAAACAAAGAATTCACAGCTGAGGAATGCCGAATGGCTGAGAAACACCTAAAGAAATGTTCAACATCTTTAGTCATAAGGGAAATGCAAATCAAAACAACCCTGAGATTTCACCTCACACCAGTGAGAATGGCAAAGATCAAAAACTCAGAGGACAACAGATGCTGGCGAGGATGTGGAGGAAGAGGAACACTCCTCCATTGTTGGTGGGATTGCAGACTGGTACAACCATTCTGGAAATCAGTCTGGAGGTTCCTCAGAAAATTGGACATTGAACTGCCTGAGGATCCAGCTATACCTCTCTTGGGCATATACCCAAAAGATGCCTCAACATATAAAAGAGACACGTGCTCCACTATGTTCATCGCAGCCTTATTTATAATAGCCAGAAACTGGAAAGAACCCAGATCCCCTTCAACAGAGGAATGGATACAGAAATGTGGTACATCTACACAATGGAATATTACTCAGCTATCAAAAACAACGAGTTTATGAAATTCATAGGCAAATGGTTGGAACTGGAAAATATCATCCTGAGTGAGCTAACCCAATCACAGAAAGACATACATGGTATGCACTCATTGATAAGTGGCTATTAGCCCAAATGCTTGAATTACTCTAGATCCCTAGAACAAACGAAACTCAAGACGGATGATCAAAATGTGAATGCTTCACTCCTTCTTTAAATGAGGAAAAAGAATACCCTTGGCAGGGAAGGGAGAGGCAAAGATTAAAACAGAGACTGAAGGAACACCCATTCAGAGCCTGCCCGACATGTTGCCCATACATATACAGCCACCCAATTAGACAAGATGGATGAAGCAAAGAAGTGCAGACCGACAGGAGCCGGATGTAGATCACTCCTGAGAGACACAGCCAGAATACAGCAAATACAGAGGCGAATGCCAGCAGCAAACCACTGAACTGAGAATAGGTCCCCCGTTGAAGGAATCAGAGAAAGAACTGGAAGAGCTTGAAGGTGCTCGAGACCCCAAAAGTACAACAATGTCAAGCAACCAGAGCTTCCAGGGACTAAGCCACTACCTAAAGACTATACATGGACTGACCCTGGACTCTGACCCCATAGGTAGCAATGAATATCCTAGTAAGAGCACCAGTGGAAGGGGAAGCCCTGGGTCCTGCTAAGACTGAACCCCCAGTGAACTAGACTGGTGGGGGAGGGCGGCAATGGGGGGAGGGTTGGGAGGGGAACACCCATAAGGAAGGGGAGGGGGGAGGGGGATGTTTGTCCGGAAACCGGGAAAGGGAATAACACTTGAAATGTATATAAGAAATACTCAAGTTAATAAAAAAAATAAAAAATAAAAAAGAAACAGTAAAAACAGAATTGGGACCAGAGCACAAGACCAGCATAATAAATGTGTACCCATCCCAATCTCAGCCACAGAGCTAGCTGGGTTTGCCTTAGAAGATAATAAATGGCATTCTACTAGATAAGGATCTTTTTTTATTTCTTCCTGAAACAGAGTTTCTCTGTGTAGTCCTTGCTGTCCAGGAACTCGATTCGTAGACCAGGCTGGCTGGTGAGATGACAGGTGCGTACCACTACCAACCCCACAGTGGAAAATAAGGCTCATTGAAGGATCTAAATCATATAGTATCTGTGTAATTTTCCAAGTATAAGTTTGTATATGCCTTTCATTAAATGAAAGTAGAAGGGTTAATAGTTATCCGTTCATACTTACACATATATTTAAGGTTACCTAATTTGATTTTTTTGTATCGTAGTAAATTATACTTAGAAAATCAGAAAATATGGGAAAATGTACATGGTAATCATATGAACCGCAAAAAGTAACACCTGTTAGCCTAAATTTCTACACACACACAGACATTATACATATATATATATATATGTATAATATAAGATGGTTTAAAACTTTTCAACAGAAAGTAACAAATCTAGCATAACTACTAAACTCCTGAGTACATCTACAAACCCTACCAAATGCCACTCTTGTCATCAGGATGATACTGAGAGAAGAGAAAGAAGGACGTCAAGGTGCTTCAATAGTTAAACTGGGAAACAATCTCTACTACCTTATGAAGTAAACTTACCTCATATCAACTTAAACTAAGAATTACTTTATGACAGCCAGGGAAAGGTTCAGCAGGAAGAGCTAAGCTCACCCCTGATTTCATCCCAGACACTCACATGGTATAACGGACATAACTGCCTACAGTATGCTATCCTTTGACTTCCACACATGAGCCCTATCCTGTACACGCATGCACGCATGCACACACGCACGCAGGCACACACACAAAATCATTAAGCGAATTCTTTAAATTGATGTTCTAATCTTCTCTTAGAATCACCAAAGGATAATTTCTCTCCCACAAAGAACACTGAAGGAGACCTAGTGTGGTGGAGCACACCTTCAATGCCAGTACTTGAAAGGCAGAAGTAGGCAGATAGCTCTGAGTTCGAGGCTGGTCTACATAGAGAGTTCGGGCCCAGGAAGTGTGATGTAGTCAGATCCTGTTCTCATCTGCCCCATACACCCCCATACGCACATTGCATGCCACTGAAGAGTCCCTCATGCAACCCCATGGTGGCACTTTTGTTCCAACTGCTGAGCCTGAGGTCCATGTTTAACCTTAGAGTTTACTCTTGGTGAACTCTTGATGGTGCATCCCTTGGATTTGGGGGATGTGTAATGAATCTACTGTTACAGTAACACACTAAGGATTTACACTGCTCTTCAAATCTGTTTTGTCCCACTTCCTCTCACACTCTTCCTTCACACTGGTGAATGACGATCTTTCACAGCCTCTGCTTCTTTGCCTTTTCTAGCCCATTAGGTAAATGGATTCAGAAACTCCGTCAGACTGGAAGTGCTCCATCTAGGTGCATATACCTATAGCACTTCCATGGTTCTTCATGGCTCGAGGACTCATTTCTTTGTAGCACTGCATCCCGCTGTATTACAGAGTAGTTTGCTGGAATTTTACATAAGTTTGACAGAGGCACAAAGCAAAAGCAACCCCCACTCTGGCTGCCTGTCTCCCTCTTCCTGCCCCAGATTTAGTGATAAAAACTGGACCTCAGGCCCTGCTTTGCAAGCAAGCACATAAACTACTGAGCTACAATCATACTCCTTATCCCTCTATCTATACTTTTAATTTCCATATACTTGTTACAAGGTGTGGGTGCAGCAGACAATTTATTTATGACATACATTATCAAACAAATAAACAGAAAATTAAATCTTCTCAGTTTGTCCAGCTTCATTTTCCTCACATATAAATGCTATTCTTAAGACTAACTAAAATACTACTTAAACTCTCGAGAATTACCATTAGCCTAACCCTCAGAAATAGTTGGACTTCACATTTACCTTCTATTAAATTAGGTCCATGAGTTATTTTTAGAGAACATCTTTTTACATGTGATTTTTTTTTCTGTCCAGTGTTGTAGACCTAACCTATTGCCTTACTAGTGAGACAAAATTTGTCTACTGCATATTTTTGGATTTTGGGTGAGCCTTAAGGTGCATAATTACCCACCAAGTGAGCAGCTTAGCATTTTAACATTAAAGGAATTCATAATCAACTTAGCATCAAGGAGGTTCAAATGAATCTCCTTCAAAACAAATCTCACACCATCATAAAATTCTATAAGGCTCAGAAACAGTAAGTCAATGGCTGTTGAAAATGCTAGAAAGTAATAAATACTATGTATTTAATATCTCACAGTAAGGGACAGTAAGGTATTTATTTCATATCTCACTAAGGATCTATCAGTTGGCACTGCTAGACATAGCATCTCTAGAAGCTCAAAGAATTCTTGAAGTGTTCATGGAGATGTCTTTCCTCAAGTGCAGTTACACAATCGAATAAACATTCTTCACCCATATCTACTCTCATTGTTACCCATGACCTAGAAAACTTCGTAATAAACCTTTCCACTTAATAAATGTCTTCATCACTCTCACTCAGCCAATTTGTTGGAGACAGTTAGGCAAAATTTCATTTTACATTACAGTTGAGTTAGCCACAGGAAAGACTTAATGTGGCAAATTTTACCTTGAGAAGGATAGGCAGTATGATGCTTTAAAACAAGAAGCTTTTGAAAAACATAATATACATCAACTGGAATTATTTCAGATAGTGTGGTTTTGTTGTTGTTGTTGTTTTTGTTTGTTTGTTTGTTTTTTGTTTGGTTTTTTTTTGGTTGCCTGTTAGCATAAAAGTCAGTGACTCCATAGAGATTGGTAATGGGGCTGAGGAGTATAAACGTCAAAATTACATTACTAAGAAGTGTGAGGGTGTTTTAATGGAAAAAAAAATGATGGGATACAGATACTGAATGAAGAGATCCTTACAAAATAAGGCACTTGCTCCAGTGGCCTGCAGCTTATACAGAAGGATGTGCAGAGAAAATGAGGCACTTGGCCGCCATCTTAAAACCAAAACTCTAGCTTCTTTTCTCTTCTAATGTAGAAAAAAAAAAAAACACTCAGTGCTTGATGGGCTCCAAGAAATACCAATATCAGTGGAGTAAATAGAAACTAGAGCCCTAAAATTTGTCCATTATCAGAAAGGCCAACGCAGGCATTCAAGAACAAATGGTGTGTGTCACCACACTTGAGCATTCCAGTGAAAAAATGAAGACAGGCAAAGGACACTGGCCCACAGTGAAAATGGCTGCTCCTGGGGTCATCTAATCAACGATGGGGTTTCCTTGCAAGTGGGACAAAGAAGCCTTCACTCTGGAGTAACTGGATAGCTAATAGCTTCTTTTATGGTCTCTTTGTGTCCTCTCTGAGGAAAGGGACAAAGTTTAATGACTGGAGACACAAATGACCTATTCTTTAACAATGAGGAACAAGATTCAGAGGACGCACACTCAGAAGGACTCTGCTATTCCCTTGCCAAGAGCAATGGATTTTAAGACAACAAATGGTCTTCTGTCACTTCTCATTGTAAAATTGTTACAGGATATACCCCAAACCATTCTCAGCTGTTAAACTGAGAGACATACACAAAACTGTACCCAACAGAATAGCTGAACTAGGGGCTGAACTCCTGCAAAAACAGAACAAGAATATCAACTCAAAGTGAATGGAGGGCAAGATAAGTTCTTAGATAATGAATAAAATATAGAATGCACAAAATGATATTGTATATATAGAGAAAGATTTTTTGTTTTGGACAATGGCTGTCAGAAAAAAGAAATAAGATCTGTCTTATATGCTATCAAAAAGTAGGAAAGCAATGATAACTATAACGGGTCATATGCTTGAAAATAGAAGAATCTTTAAAATAATTGTGTATCATTTAATTATTTGTGCATGCACACATGCATGTACACACACACACACACACACACACACAAACACAAACACACAAATAAATGAATTGCAAAAAGAAATTTTCTTGCAAAAGTCACCTTGGCAAAAAGTAGTGCATACCTACAATCCCAAGTCTGGAAAAGCTGCAAAAGAGGATCAGAAAATCTGGGTCAACCTGGGCTACATAGTGAGATACTGTCACAAAAAATCAATGAAACAAAAAAACTAAAGAAGTTCCTCCCTACTTTCCTGACCTTGGGTTCCTGCTAAGGATCCTGGTGCTGAACCTGACTTCAAGAGCGTTTCAGACACGGGGTCTGATTGTAAGTCTAAGAGATGGGATTCAGTGGTTATGAGCATAAGAAAAAAGCTGACATAAGCAGGCATCTTATGCTAGTGACTGACACAGATTCTGATCCTTCCATATCAGGTAATCAAACTGCGGTTAGAGACTTTTGTTTCTTTTCTTTTCCCTTAGCCATCCTGTGACTGTAGAAAAGGAAGGAGGCACGACGGCTGCATTTAGAGCCAACTTTTTCATGCACTGTAGAAAAGGTACTAGCTTGGATTTCAGAAGATTTAGGTTGGGGAAGAAGGAGATGCTAAAATTACCTAATCTTTCATAATGGGAAGATTTGGAATGTCGAGTACTGGCACATTACAAAACTGAACGGATGTTATCTGCTGGATGAATTAAGGATTCTTTACTAATGGGGTCCTATCCTTCCAGATATCTATTAGCAGACTAAGTAGCATTACTGACTCTTAACCCTCTCTTTGTCTTGGCAAATATGAGACCCATAAAGTATTATTACAAAAATAATGGTAAAACACTCATATGGTTTTCTAATGTTAAGTGTTCTGTGGCTAGAAAACAATCTGTGAAATGTCCACTGAAATCATTTTATGGCCCAATCCATAATCACAGCTTCCAATAATAAGCATCATTGAATTATTTTTAATTATTAATTTTAACAAATCAAAATAAAAACACATGGATTCTGTTGAGTTGTGTTCTGGTGTTTACTAACAGTGGTGTATCCAGTTCAGCAGTCAACCTGAGTGATTTTTAAACTCTGGGTTGGAATAAGCAGAGGAAAAGTCTGATCTTAACTAAACACAATGAATCCCACCTTCGTCCCAATGGAACATCTACTCAGTTCTCTCCAAATATACTAAATATTCTCATTAGAAAAAATAGCAGTGAGGAAGCTGTGGCCCTGCAGGCCTACCCTTCCCATGTTTAAATGGCGGTACAAGCAAAATAATTCCTTTCCTCCTCTTGAAATAAAAGTAGCAGAATGTTGCAAGTTCATCTACCTGCTTAGGCACTCGGGAAGATTCCAGACACATGCTGTATCTAATGCAAATTCATGCTGTAATTCAGAGCATTACGAAGGGAGGGAGGGAGGGAGGGAGGAAGGGAGGGAGGGAGGGAGAGAGAGAGAGAGAGAGAGACAGAGACAGAGACAGAGACAGAGAGACAGAGAGACAGAGAGACAGAGAGACAGAGATATGAGAAATAGAGAGAGAGGAAGGAAGGAAGAGAGGGAGGAAGGGAGGGAGGGAGGCAGGGAGAGAGAGGGAGAAATGGGGAGAGAGGAAGGAAGGAGAAAAAAGAAAGAAAGAAAGACACAGAGAAAGGGAGAAAAGAGGGGGAAGGAGGGAGAAAGGGGATAGGAGAGGGGAGAGGGAGGAGGGGAGAGGGGGGAGGGGAGGGGGAGGGGATAGGAGAAGAGAGAGGGGGAGGGGAGAGAAGAATACACAAGGGCACCATCTATGTGTTTTGGAGGGCAGTCACCCAAAATCTTCAAGGTGCTCAAAAACTTAGAGCAGATATAAAGCAGCCCCTGATGCAAGTATGAGGGGCATAGATGGTACTGCACGTGCATGTCAAATGGGTGCCTCTGGATTTTAAATGAAGTCTGTGGTGATGGAGGTTAACTGCGAAATGAACTTTAGCTACTGCTATAATTGGTCATTTTGAACAGATTTAGTCTGACAACCTGAAGCGAATACACTTTATACACACACACACATACACACACACACACACACACACACACACACACACACAAGAGAGAGAGAGAGAGAGAGAGAGAGAGAGAGAGAGAACGTTGTGTTTAACTCAACAAAAATGAATAAATGAACAGCTTCCATTTATGGGGGAAAAGTGTTTCCACATATAGTAATCTTAATTGTATTTACTCTGTCGGCCTTCTGCTTCCTCATGCAGGTACACAGATAACCACTGTCAACTCAGGTAGGGAAGAAATGTTAAGCAAAATAGATTTGTGCTTCTCCATCAGAGGAAAAAGGGAGAAAAGACTAAATCTCGCCTACAACAACCTTGGCCCATGCACCTTCTCAGAGTTGGCCTGGAGAAGAGAAGCCAATGCAGCTGCTACTCTCTGCTGGGGACGGACAGTACTATCCCTCAGACTGGTTCCACACGTCAATCTCAGCACTGTAGACACTTCAGGTTTGCTGGGTCACACCTTCACTGCGCAGCTAATTAAATGTTTTGGCCTACAAATGTCCACTTCTGCTTCTTCCAAGGATTGAGTAAGCACAACTGTATTTATCTTGAGCAGAGCAGATGCCAACATCAATAAAACGTGAAGCGGAGATTCCCACGGATAAACCACAATGGGACTGAATGGTTATGATCCCATTAAAATTCAAAGATAATAGAGAATTCAATTCTTGACCCTAAATGTCAGAGGAGCCGTATTTACTCTGTAAATGTTAAATCTAAGGTCAGATCAAGCCCCAGGGGGATTCTTATTTGTTTCTCTAAATTTTTCATAATTAAAAACATGGCATTTAAAAGCAGAATGTCTGTGAATACCCCCAAATGTAATAAGCCACTAATAAGTTAAACACTAATAAGCCTGATACGATGCCAAAAGCATTTCAGTTCGTGGGTTTCGAAGACTGTAAAGACCACACAAGACTCCTGAATAAATCACTACAAAGTACAGTAAGTTGGGCTACATTTTCTTTTGTCCTTTTTTTTTTTTGAGATATTCCATTTTTATTGGATATATTTTAATTTACATTTCAAATGTTATCCCTTTTCCCCCACCCAGCCTGCCTCCCGACCCTGACATTCCCCTACACTGGCGGAAGGGTGTCCATCCTTGGCAGGACCAAGGGCTTCTCCTCCCTTTGGTGCCCAACAAGGCCATCCTCTGCTACATATGCAGCTGAAGCCATGGGTCTGTCCATGTGTAAAAGTTACATTTTCTCATCACCATTAAACACAATTTTAAAGTGCTTTAGAGCAAAAATTGGTGAGTGTCACAACCTGCTATAGAAGCATAAAGAAGACTGGGTCAAATTAAATAATTAAACAGGGCCTTTAAAAACATGCAGTGAGAAGTGGGCTCAGTTCAGCTGTAGATTATAAATGGGAGTGGTCAGAGGGCTGACTCTCATGATTGTAAGTTAAATGGAACCAAAATAAAAGTCAAGAGTGTGACTGATAAGTCTAAAGTAAATCTAAAACTTGGGCAGAGATAATAAAATCAAAATCTGGTCTAAATAACCTAGTGTTTGACATTAACTCACAGGGTGAGGACAGGACGAGACAGGACGGGATGGGACGGGATGCTTCCAGCATTCTTCAAAGACTATTCAGGCCAAAGTCTATATCCCACAGCACATTCAGAAAATGCCACTAGAGATCAGCCATCCTCGAAGCTGCAACACCAATATCCTGTCCTCCCTCCTGGGAGGCCTCACTTACTCTGTCCCCTCTCCATGAGCACCAACTGCTTGTTTCCGTATGCACTTCAGAACGTCCATCTATGTAACTAATATTCAAACTTAAGCCTAACGTCCACAACTGTCAGCAGAGCTCCAAGGTGCAGTATTTCAAATGCAACACTCTGAAAGACCAACTCCCCATCTTCCAGACACAAGGGGCATCCAATTCTGTTAGCAGCATGGGTGTGTTCAATTACAATCCTTCCTTACACCAATGTTCACTTCATTTTAAAGTCAAGTAATTCACACAGTGCTGTGGTTTGTACCTGTCCTCAACTCTCACTCCCAACACCCAGTAATTGTGCTTCTTGTGCTTTTCGGTTTGATTTCCTTGAAATATCCCCCATACATGTCCCTTCCGATTCCTACCTTCCTTTCTCAGAATCTTTCCCAAGCATCACTGCAAGGCGATATTGAGAAATGAAACTGCTACAGATGACATCTATTCAACAGGCACTCATGATTTTTACACTACCTGCCAATACTACACACTCATTCTGTGATGACACGTTTAACTTAGAAGCACTCCCGACTGCATCTGTTCCGATATTCTTCCATGGGCTTACGCAGACGAAAAACGGACAGTATTTAGTCTGGATGCATTTACCTCCAGCAATAGCTACACAGTGAGAAAGATCTTCTTCAAAAGCCATTGCTTCTGTGCTGAAAACAAATGTCTTCCCTGCTTTAACTTTTCTGTTAGGTCCTAACAGAGTTCATGATAAAACAGACTTTGCAAACACATCATCCAGCTTCCAATGACTGGCTGAGCTCCAGTCACCATGACCACATTAATCTCTGAAAACCAAGATCCCTTACACATCACCATGGGAGCCTAAAGGGCAGCACATCATAATCCTCTAGAATTGGGCACGATGTTCATCTTCTTCTTCCTTATCATCTTCTCTGAAAGCATCGTCAATGCAGCATGGCACCACAAACGAAACACAGGCTTTGATACTAAACATGAATAATGAGTATTATCTTCATTATCCACCAGGATGCAGTACTGACTTGGATGTAGGGACTGGCAAACGGGAGCTCAATAAATCTTTAAGGAGACTATAAGTTGATCCATCCACTGACATGCTATCAATAAGCAGATTTAAATTAAAGTAGAACTTAAAACCATGGTAAAATATGACTGGATACATAAAAGATAACAGCAACAAAAATTTAAAAGAAGGTATAGGAAGAAATTTCCCATGCCCAGCAGTGTGAACGAGTTGCCAGAGTGCCTGGTGAAATTATAGAAATACATTTTACGCATCAATGGAGACAGGAGTCTCACAGTGGTTCTCAGTCTAGGGCCATATTTTACATGTGGCATTGATTAAATGACAGACTTCACCAGAAGGTGCCCAGGATGGCTTAAGACTTAGAAACAAATACTCATGTGAACAAAGAAAAGGAAGAGTCATTTACCCAAAAGGGAAAGTTTTCAATGGAAATAGGACCTTCGCCTTGACTACCTGAGAGGCTACCGCTCTGGAGAAAGAACAGCACATTTCTCTGTGGGGTCACTGGAAAGGTGTGAAGAAGAAGGCCACTGTGACTTAACATGACTAAAATGACCCCCTAAAGAGGCCTGAGAATACAAGCTGCCTTTACAGTGCTGAATCACCACAAAGATAAGCAGAAACGAGATCTCATCTGACAGAGAGGTAAGGAAAACTTTAAATATAGATCTCGTCCCAAAAATTACAGGGCTGAGGTTATACATACAAATAGAAAAAAATAATAATACCATTACCCCAAGATTGGGGAATATGTGAGTGCATTAACCTGACCTTTTTTTTCACTTTAAATCACAAAATGATTAAAATCTGAACTTAACTATATTCAAACAAATAAAAATATACATGAACAAAATCTAGTAAGAGAATCAAACCTGCTGGGACTGGTGGTACGCACCTTTAATCCCAGAATTGTCGAGGCAGAGAAACCCTGTATCAGAGGGAGGAGGGGCACACAGGCACAAAGATACAAACCACCCTACTCTACCACTAGATGGTATGAGTCATTTTACCACTTTTGAAGATTTGACTTTAATTTTTTAAAATAAACCATGCTTTGGATCTGCCACATTACCTGCTCAAGAGAAGGTAATTCTTAATAATTTTCTTTGAGGTTTCCAGAATTTCCGAAAAGAAATACAGAAGATAAAAGGAAAGTAAGACAAGGAGGGGGGTGGGGGGGAGTTAAGGGACAGAGCAAGCCAGTCGGCAATTAATCTCATCTCACTCGGATTTCAATAAACCTATGGAGACAATCTTTTATCATATGTAAAAGAAGAAAATAATTTTGTCTCTGATATCACTATTCCTCAGGTATGGGAAACAGTCAATAGATCGAGTTAATAAAACTTTTGGTTGAACTTCCATCTACATTTCAAATTGATTCAATGTCACCTTAAATACCTGTTCTAGTCAGAAGTCAGTTCTGTGTGTCAAAGCCACCCATTAAAAGGAAAGGTTGTACTATGTACCAATTGCCAATCCAGCTGTTGCTTTAAAACAAATTCCTCACTTACCCTATGATCTTTCTTAACTCCTGAGAGGCATAATGAGTCATGAATCAGTCTCTCTACATAATCACTATTATATAGAGAACAGTTAAAATAATACTTGTTGACAGCTAGCATTAGACCGCTACCATTTTATCATTGTTTCAATGAGGAAAATGAAGTAGAAACTGAGGAAGAAAAATAAAGCACTAACATTTTCACTGTTTTTCTAAAATCCCATGTTAAGAGGTGGTGGGAAGCGCAACACGACACAGAAAGGACCAATGAGTTTCCAAAACACAGTCAAATTGCCTATATGTGGCAGTTCATTTCATATAATAAAAGGTTCAATAATCCATAAGAGCATAGGCTCTTACCAAGTGCTTGTAAAGAACTACATGTTGATTATCTAAAATAATGAACAATATATGAGGCTTAATATGTCATTCCATTAAAAGTAATAAAACCCTGAAGTACTTTCCTTAAAATATTCCTGATGTCAATATAGATTTTTTTACAACCACACATTTGTAACCACATGGATTAGAGTAAACACAAAACGACACATTAAGAAGTATGTCTAGGGAAAAATCAAATCAGTGGATTCCTACTAAATATAAAATACATTACTGAAAATTACATTAATCCGAATGAGTGTAGTCCTTATTGAAAACAAGACATACAATGCCCAGAAAAGGCCTACCACAAAATAAAAGGACAACAAAGAATTCCTATGAAATAAATGAAGAACGGTAAGTTCCAATTTCATTAAAAATCCTGCTAGAAACTACAAAAGTTCCTGTCTAAAGAGGACATTGCACAGTCAACTGGGGAATCAATAGCTTGTTTGTGAAATGTTGGCTTTCTTTTGCAATCATCCCATTAATGTAAATTATAATTGGTTTCCATGTTTACAACAAAAAAAAAACAGCCTGCACTGTGAAGTCACAGGACCAGTGTTTTTGCATACAAGTCGAATGGAAATCTCTCCCACTACACTTTAAAGAAAAGAAGATTGGAACATTTGACAGCGATCTGTATAAGCCTCTTTGCAGCAGAGGGAAAAGCACTGACTTTTATGAAAATGTTATCCATAATGAAGTGGTCATAATTCAGTCTTCCTTCTTGTTAACTACCTAGAGATCTTAATCATCAACCTCTCTTCTTAGTATCTAAAACAAACCGTCTCACAAAACTTACTTCTGTACTCTGAGGTAGCCTTCACCACCCCATTTCGCAGAGTCCACATCCAGACAGCTGAGTTACACGTTTGTATCATCAGGCTGAGCTCAGTGAACCCCCGGACCCCCGTCTCTACTCTAAAGCTATTCTTTGCCTCTTGCTAACCAAACACTTCATGATTGATGTTGGTATAAATCTTATGACGTCTGTAGCAGGTAGAACCAGAACTTGTGCACACGTGAAGGTGCTAATGAATTATGGAAAATTACAGTCCATGTGCCGGGAGGACACACCTCTCTTCCAGTTTAAAAATATCTATCAAGCCATTTCTATACTCTCTGGGCTATAAGGGAGGCTTCGCATCCCGTGTCAGTTACACAGTATTAGCATCAACAAGTCTCGCAAACGGTCTTTCACTTACTTCTGGTCTTCATTATGGGAAAAATAGGCTGTAGGAGTTGGAGGCAGAGTCTAGGCTTCCAGTTAGAGCAGCATCAAAGAGCAGCGGTGTCAGGGATGCAGTTAGGAATTCCAGAGGGTCACCGAAAGATATGGACACCAAGCATTCAGAACTATAACAAAGGAAGCCAGGCAGATACCCAGAGCTCTGAGGTGTAACCCTGGAGCATGACTGAAGAGCTTCAGAAAGCAAAAGCACAAACTGCAAGAAGCTAAGACTGGGAACGATGCCGGAAGTACTGAGAACGTAAGGGACGGAGGACTCCGAGAGAGTACAGAATGCATAAAGCTGAGAAGAACCAAATTGGCTCTGAGTTTATTGTGAGGATGTTTTGTGGGGTGAGTATTCACTGACATAAATCTGCTTGATAAATTACAAGCCTCTAGAGTTTTGGTTGTATCCAGTTATAGGGATTTGTGACAGAAAACAGTAAGATGAGCAGCCCACGTACGGGGCTGGCGCGACAGCGGCCCACCATGGGAACTTAGCAAATCGGGTGGAGACATTTCAGGAGCTCCAGGCCAGAGAGTCTGCGGAGATCAGAACAGCCCAGTGGTGCCATGTGGCCCACCAGTGCCTGCGCTATTGTGAGATGGTGCGTTCCTCTTTTAACACCACAGGTAGGAGCCAAGTGAATAAACAATACAAG
This sequence comes from Rattus norvegicus, assembly GCF_021556685.1. Classification (NCBI taxonomy): domain Eukaryota; kingdom Metazoa; phylum Chordata; class Mammalia; order Rodentia; family Muridae; genus Rattus; species Rattus norvegicus. The sequence continues at coordinate 50,395,330 of NC_141540.1, forward strand.
AGTTCAAGGTGTGCCAAGTGATGGTGGCACACGCCTTTCCTTTGATCCCAGGACTTGGGAGGCAGAGGCAGGAGTCTCTGTGAGTTCAAAGCCAGTCTGTTTCCCTCACTTTTACTCCTTCAATAATGCAGATGCCCTCATCTCTCCCCAACCAGGGAAAGTTCATAGGGAGGGTCGGGGTCTGTGCTTTGCTCAATTCTCTTGTCGTTTCTAAAATCCCCCCCCCCAAAAAAATTAAGTCAACACTCAAAAATTCATTGAACCAAGGTTTTAAATTTCTCCCCTGTTCTGGTACAAATTACGTGTGATCAGATGTAACACCTTTATTTCTTTACTATGTGAATAGATTCATTCACTGTTACTAAATACATGCACATTTAAAAAAAAAAAAAATGAGGGCTACAGAGAGTGAAAAGCATGTATTGCTCTTCCAAAAGAATGGAGTTTGATTCCCAGCAAGCACATAGATGGTTCACTGCCACCCAAAACGATACTTCCTCTGGCCTCCGCAGGCAAAAGAGACATGCACATCCCCACCTGAACACGCATGAATAAAGCAGGAAGAACAAACTTGACAAAATACTTTTGAAACTTTCGCTTCACTCAGGAACTGGTGGCGAAGAGTTGCTTCTTTCTCCCCACCCCCATGGCTCTCGTTTAAGATTATCTCATTTTAACTTGATATAGCCAAGAAAAAAAAAATTCTACTTCTGCAAAATTACACGTTAAAACAATAAGCCAATGACCAATGGCCTGTGTTTAGCCTATGCTATCCACTACACGTATTCTATAGCCCTCACAACCCTACACCCAAAAACATAGAATGCATCAAATCATGTTTGTTCTGCTCCATACCAATAACAAAGTCACCCTCCCATTGGAGGGAACACTTTATTACAGCAGCCGTCAACCCATGAGTCGTGACCCCTTTCAGATCAGACACAGAGATTTTTACATTGCCATTCACAACAGAAGCAAAAGACAGTTTCGAGGTAGCAACAGAAACAATTATATGACTGGGGGTCAGCACGACATGAGGAGCCCTATCAAAGGGTCTCCGCATTAGGAAAGTTATGACCACTGCTTAACTACCTCTCACATATTCAAATCCCCCTGGTCACTACTTTTGTGCCTAGAGGCTGCTCTTCAGCTATATTGGGTTGCATGGCTCTAACCACTGCCACACTAACCACAGTGGATCTGACGGACATATAAAAAAGGAAAAGAAAAGAAAAAGGAAACCGCTACTAATAATTTTAAAGTGAGAAGCACATAGTGTGACTACACGAGACAGATAAATGATCTACATGATGGCTGGGAGACTTGAGACGGCTTAATATTTTATCATGCCACTCAGGGTGGTACCTAATTTAAAACATGTCAAGTTTAAAATAACTCACTTACTTCCGGGATGCACCATGCAGTATTCAGAGCACAGGTGATTAAGAGCAACTAATGAGACTGCAGGTGAGGAAGCCACACACTGTATAAAAGTGTTAGTAGACGGAGACCAAATAAAGTGTACTCATGACAAACTAGAGCCTGATGTCAAACTCAGTCTAGGTGTATTTAAGGGCTTATTGTAGTGAGAAAATTCTGAACTACGTTTAGGAGTAAGCCACTACCCAAAGACTATACATGGACTGACCCTGGGCTCCAACCTCATAGGTAGCAATGAATATCCTAGTAAGAGCACCAGTGGAAGGGGAAGCCCTTGTTCCTGCTAAGACTGAACCCCCAGTGAACGTGATTGTTGGGGAGAGGGCGGTAATGGGGGGAGGATGGGGAGGGGAACACCCATATAGAAGGGGACGGGGAGGGGTTGGGGGATGTTGGCCTGGAAACCAGAAAAGGGAATAACATTTGAAATGTAAATAAGAAATACCCAGTTTAATAAAGATGGGAAAAAAAAAGAGTATCAAACACTGAGGGAAGCATGCAGAGAGAGAAATTAAAAGATACAGGTATAGGTTTGGGCTCCATTACTAATAGGGGACCTTCCAGGATATAAATATGATCAATAAGACATAATAAGATCTGAAAAATGAATGAGCAAAATGAAGGAGTAAAGGTCTACTATGCTCAATGATTAACTTTCTGAATGCTCTACCTCCCTCCCCTATCTACAAACTGACAGCAATAATTATATTTTACTAGATGGTTATTTCAAAGATTAAGTAAGATTACAAACATAAAAGGGTTGTTCTAAACGACAAAGCACCACACAAGCTATTTGCCATCACCGTATTATCTCCTTACAGAGAGAAATAAAATTATACTGTCAAGCATTTTTCAAGCAAACCCAACAGTTTTCAGGGAAAACAGTTTTTAAGATGATGTACTGTACACGAACAATATCACCACGTATTTTCCCCTTCTGAAACTTTTCCAAGAAGTTCATGTTGTTTCTAGATAATCTAGTTAATAAATTCTACTGGGGAGTATCTGGAATCTTAATGAAATTTTGGCTCGACTTTTATTAGTATTCTCTATTGCTTTTTATCCCCCCACCGAGAAGTAACTATAAACATTTTCCTTTCAAAACCTAAATCTAGAGATGCCAATTTCTGCAACCAATTAAAGTCCATACATGCCAGTAGTAAACGGTCTCAAAGAAGACTTGAAGATTTCAAAAGGATGCTCTATAAAGGGCCAAATAATTTGCAGGTAGCTATAAATATGAACTGGGTCTTTCAATTATCCATCCAGTTTATTAAGTTTCAGTTCATTTTCACTTAGTCTATTTTTTACACCTTGAAGCCCAATTTAAGTTGGTCTTCTAGGAGCCATCATCATCTATACTCTATAATATTGTCATTTGTTAGAGAAAGAATGTGATAACAAACCTCCTAACACTGCAACCTTTCAACACCATTCTGCATGTGGTGACGCCCAACCATAAAATTATTTTCACTGCTGTTTAGTAACTGTGGTTTGGCAGTTATGAATCATAATGCAAATACCTGATATACAGGATACCAAAACGGTCACAACCCAAAGGTTGAGGGCCATTAACTTTCATTGTCCTAAAATAACGTGTCATGCTTATTAGTGATTTCTGTGCGGGTAAATCCTGTCTCGCACTTAATTTTGCCTCACATTTGGAGACAGAATTTCCTCGGTTTCAGGAACAGATTCAGGAACTCTGCTTGTGTCAGAAGCAGTCAATCCATAATGGATCCCTCCCCCCTGGATGCATCTATTTGGCCAATTTAAAACTGAAACATAGTGAATTTGCTTTCCCACAGTGGCAGTCTTCTCACCTTATATGAAAATCACATGACATTTCCCCAACAACTGATGGTGAATAAAACTGAACTAGTCATTTCTTTCTTTTGCTCCATTATGAACAATAAAATTTAGAGGCTTGTTTGTAACACCGTGGTCTAATAAGCTCTATGCCTCTCCAGTCTCCTGTCAAGGAGTTAATGGTCTGGAAACAAACACTTAAGCACACTGGTTAAGCTACCTAATTAAAGGAACCCTTGGTGAATCCTTTTATTAAGAGAAAATTCATCCGGCAGTGAACACAAACTTCCTTATAGGCCAGCCCCACAGACTAAAACACCATCATGAGTGAGGTGTGGCACATCTGTTTCTAAAATATTTCTGAATTTTCCATTAGTTATTTAGAATTGGAAGACCTACATAACAATTCCTTCAAATTCAGCAAGCCTATATCCAGGAGGCCTCCTGAGCTGAACATGATTCGATAGGAGAAGCTATGAAATGTGACTTTTTAAAGAACAAATACAATATATTCGTGACCCATGTACTAAAGGAGAGCATAAATACAGCCATGTTCCAATATTCTACTTCCCTGCCCCGAGTTGGTTTTGATTGGTAAATAAAGTTGCTGGCAGCCAATGATTGGGAAGAGAGACAGAGGTGGAACTTTAGGATTCCCGGGGAAAGGGATGTGGTGAGGAAGGATGAGATAGAGCAGCCATGCCAGGAGAGGAGTAGTGGCCAGTCCTGAGAGGTATAGAAAAGAGAGCATAGCCAGCATATAAAAGTTGGGGATCATGAAGATGGAATATAGATTTTAGTAAGTGATGAGTTGGAGGGGAGAATGTTTTAGTCATGTGGAGGTTAAGAAGTGGCTCAACCATTTATTTGTTTAAAGCATATTAAATTATAAGGTTACATGCATGTATGTTTGCGTGTGCATGTATGCGTTTCATTCCAGAACCCAGAACATTGGGGCAGGAAGCGAGGAACACACGTCCCCACTGCTGGAAAGATTTTAGCAGGATTAACTGGTAACTGCAAGACACACACACCCCCACCCACCCCTGAACCCCATCCCCCAAAATAGAAACCAGGAATCAAAGCATATCATTTCTAGAGAGCAAAAGCTGGAAAAGTCTACTGCTGGTTTGAGGTGTTAATGGACTGCATTCTTAAATCTTGAATTAGTAGAAGCTAGTGTTCCCTTAGCACATTGAAAAAACAAGGAATAACAAGCAGTTGTTCTTAAGCTAGCCCAAAATAATTAAGTTCTTTTGTATGGAATTATCTTTAGCTTACAACTGGGTTTTCCTTTTATTGTTTTGTCTTGTTTGTTTGCTTACTTGCTTGAGGAGGGTGCTGACATTTTGTTGTTGTTTTCTGGAACCTTCAGTTCAAACCTCTCATTACAAACATCAAGACATCTTTCAGGAATAGTTCAAGTAACAAAAAGAACACATCCTGATTTCTCCTTTTAAGAAATTCCAAAACCGCTCAAAGACAGGGGTTAAAAAAAAAGTCAACAGGATGCTTTTGATCTAGATCACTTTAGAAGAACTTTTCTGAATGTGACTGGATCCCCCTCCTCCAGCTGAGCCCAGGTTGTGTGCACCACTGTGTGTCCTTAGGACCTTCTCTGCCACTGTCCCGTGAGGCTGCACATGCTGTTCTTTACAGCTTGGTTCTCTCCTTGGTTTCCACTTCTCAGAGTGATTTCTAAAGCTATCGTTTGCATCCAACAGCATCCTCCCCCCAAGGAACTCATTCATCCTATCAGTGTTCAAGGACCATGAGCTCACTGTGGATCCTTCTTACCAAGTCTCTCTCCCATTTCCATGCATACCATGCTGCCACACTGTGTCCATGCATACCATGTTGCCACACTGTGTCTATGGACACCATACTGCCACACTGTGTCCAAGGATACCATGTTGCCACCCTCACCACCCCAAGCCAACCCTTTGTAAACATAACATTTTCCTGCACTCTTGGATGTGTTAAGGGTGTCCAGTCTTTGCAGACATCCTGGGTTGAGACACCAGGGTGACCTTTAATTTCCTCTCATGGGCTAGTGTGCGTTCTGTTAGAATGATGCAAACATCCTACCATTATCTCTACACTCCAGTCTTCAGTAACAATGCCCAGGCTGTGGTGACTATAAGACAGGAAGCTCCTTAAAGGCTCTCCAGGTCCCCAGATCACTTGCCCTAGGCACCTTGCACTTCCAGACTAATCTTAAAACACAACATGATGAAGTTGTTCCTAGGGTTCTATCAGAAAACTCAGCCCCTTAGCTCACTATTCCCAATCTCATACAACTGGTTCTCACTCTGCCTTTTCAGAATTGTATCTAAACCGTATTCATCAAACCAGGCAACTAATTCACTTTGGGATATGCCATACTTTCACCGGTAATTCCTGCCTCCCTATTGTCAAAATCGGTTTCAGCCATTAAGAACAAAATTTTTTATTATTATTATTAGTGTTATTATTACTATTTATTATTATTACATATGAATATATGAAATGAATTATACTTCAAATGCCTTTAGCAAATTAACTCATATCCCATGCCCTGTTTCTCTAAACACTCTCTCAGTCTTTTACAAGGAACTCTAGTACATAATGGCACACTTAGAGATCCTTAAAATACCATGATGCTAACATTTCAAAGTTGTCTAAACCATTGCTTCCCTTTCAAGAGAACTTTAATATAGTTGATAAACAAATAAATAAAAGTTATAGAAACACAGGCTCTAATCCAAACATGTACTCACATGTTTCTTGAATATACTAGTGTGTGTTTTTGATTTATCACCATTTCTGTCTTTTAATAATAATCTACAGCCAATAGGGAAAGTACATAGCCATGTATAAATATGTCAATACCACATTCCCAAGTAAATGCTAACAACAGCATAAAAAATATGGTTGTGTAGAGTTCAACTCTACCAGTTAAAAACCAACACAGAAAAGCCCTATTTTCTCCTTACACCCTGGGAAAAGAAGAAAGAAAAGTATTGCTTGGGAATTTTCATTATTTCATCAATGAGATTGAATGATACGTTTCCAAATTCACTGTCTGAGCACACTAAAACTGGTCAAACTCCACTGATTGGGGGTTGTTAGCTTGCATTTATTATTTTAGGAGCCTGAAAGAATTCTTATATTTTCCCACCCCCTTTCCTCAAACAATCTACTTTGATGATAAAAATGAGTTGTCTTTGAAAGCACAATCATGGAAACAGCTTGAATGAGAAGAAAGGCTCTGATGTCCAGCTGGGTGCCAAGTACTGAGACCGACTATTCAGACAGGGGGGGAAAAAAATCAGAGTAGTGAGAGGGTGTCTCAGAGCCATAATTGTAGCAGACATGGATGAAAGAAATACATTGTAAGGTAAGGAGGCAGATGCCTCCATAGATGCTGATAAATGCTTGCTTCCCAGCAATCCACGGGCGGCGAATCTTTTTGTTTACTGTCTTGCTAACTCATTTAGTGACTCAGACAAAAAGGGCAGATACTGTCTTTAGGCCATTGAGAGTATTATCTTATTTATCTCACAAGCAGTTCTCTCTAGAAGGCAGGATTATGGCTGCTCCGTGAAGAAGATAACGTGTAGAAGATGTGAGGGCCTTGACCAAGGTCATGAGGTTACTAGAGACAAGATAGGACACCGAGTCAGACTCCCAAGTTTAAATCCCTAAATGGTGTGCTTTATATCTGCAGGCATGTATTATATAAAATTATGCTTAATTATGACTCATCTTACGTATTCTAATATGGGCGACAAAAAGTCAGAGAACCCAAGTGGGGCTTGGGACTCCTGCCCAATGAAAAGAATAACTAACTAGTGGCAGGTAGGAGAGAGTTAGGCCTCATCAAGAAGCGGTGGTGGTACAGGTAATATACCACAATAAGCCACTCTAAAGGGTTCATAATGCCTATTATTAGTCAAATGGTTTCCCCTTAATAAAATATCAAGCCACCAGTAGTATCTGAAAGTGTGTCACTAATTGACTAGAGTGTCTTTAAAAAAGTAATCTAGTTCAAGTGAGGCCATGCATGTGGGCCCAGGTCCAGTATGGCTGATGGCAATACAGGACACATTTTCCCAGGGACAAACAAGCAGAACAGTTGGTGAAAATGGAAACCAGGGTACTGATTCTACAAGTAAGAAACATCAGCATTTGCCAGGGGAGGGCTTACACATTTTAAAAGGAAAACTGGGTCATTTGCATCAAAAGCAAGGACTCTTTGGTAAAGTTTTAGGAAAAGCTATTATACGTAACAATGACGAGTTCAATAGTATTTTATTGAAATTGCCAAAACTCCACCATAATGTTGGCATGGTTCTTTCTACATAAGCTATCTGAAAAATACTGATTAAAAATGACAACTGAGCCAGTGAGCCCTGCCAGAGAAGAACCGTGTATTATTTACAAATTGATTTACTGTGGAACACACAAAAAAGGGAAAATGGAGATACACAGAGACATTTTCATAGATGCTTTTTAAAATGACTTTGTTTCTTTTGTCTGCCTTGAACTTATTTCACACAGAAACCAAGATATATTCTGATACCTGAGGAAAATGGTGCTCCTAAAAATTCTACGTATCATATCATGACACCGCAGAAGAGGCTCCATGTAGTCATTTTCATGAAGAATTTGGTTCCAGTCACTTGACGACAAACATCATAAGACTCCTGGGAACAGCACACTGCTCCACATTAATGTCTAGGCTGAGTGGGAAATGTTTCATCAAAGTGCTTTCCAACAGTATAAATAAAAATCCCGATCACTTACAAAATGCCCACACTGCTATTGAAAGTGAGTAATAATTAGAAAACAGGAGAAATAATGCTATGGACAATATAAACAGTAAATTATGAACAGTAGATATATATGAAAAATTAGTTGGCACTAAAAAAAAAAAACTAAAGATAATTGTTTCTAATCCTGGCATAAATTATAGCATGAAACACCATTCAATCCTTCCTTAAATAGATCTGCCTTCATACTTTAAATTGGTTTATTTATCGGTAAGTACGAGGTGTGTTTGTGAGGCCATACATGGGACAAGGCGTGCGTGTGTGTGGAGTAATTTTAGGAAGTTGGTCCTTCCTCCTTCGTGTGGGTTTGGAGATAGAACTCAGGTTGTCAGATTTATGCAGGAAAAAGGTCTTCCCTGCCAAACCAACTTAGCCACTGTGATGTCCTTAAATGCTACCATTTGATTACCTTGATTCACAAGATGATTTCAGTAGACTTCCCTCAATCATAAAATAGAAACTTCCATATCCTCATTTTACAATGGAGGACACCAGGGCTTACTAATAAATGACTTGCCCAGGCCTGCAATCTGTAGCTGGTAAGTTTTAACTTGCACTTAACACTTAACTAGACAAACCCCGATTACATCCAACCCTTCCTAATCAGGACATCCTACATCTGCATAGAACTGACTGAGCTGTTTCAGCTGGGATTCAAAGAGGCTGCTGAAGAAGGCACTCCCTCATAAGGTAAGTCCTCTGACAGAAATACTAAACCTGACCATGGGAGGACAGAGGAGTCCCTCTGTGCCCAATCTCTCCTCGCTCCGCCAGTCTCCCTCTCTCTCCCAGATTCACTCCTCCACTGTTCTCTTCCTAACAGACTAAGCATATGCCCTCTCATATCCAGGTTGGATGAGGCAATTCAGTAGGAGAAAAAGGGTCCCAAAAGCAGGCAACAGATTCAGAGACAGCCCCCACTCCTACTGTTAGGAATCCCATAAGATGAACAAGCTATAACAACTGGCTATGCAGAGCACCTGGGTCACACCCATAAAGGCTCCCTGATTGTCACTTTAGCCTCTGTGAGCACCTATGAGCCCTGCTCAGTTGATTTTGTGGATCCTGTTTTCTTCTGGTGCCCCTGACCCCTCTGTCTCCTACACTTCTTCCTCCCCATCTCCTGGGAGGTAGCCCAGACCCAGAGGGACAAACGTGCTATGTACTCACTGATAAGTGGATATTAGCTGTAAAGGGTAATCACGCTATAAACCTTAGGTTTAATGTCCTGCCTGGCTTGAGACCTTCTCACAAGGTCTGAAGCCTGGACCATCAAGAGTTAAACATAGTTTCTAATGGCTGAACATCATATACAGAATGACCCTATCATGTCTTTCCAAACTCTCAATGGCTGCCAAAAGAACTGATTGTCCCCACCACCACCTGCAGACAGAGCCTTCTCCATGGGAATGCAGAAGGCTGACTCGAAGATGGTCCCTGGAGCAAACAAAACCCATGGTTTTCATGTGTTTTATGTTCTTTTTCCTTACTATACTGAACTCTTTACCTCATTCTGTTAATCCTTTGTCCATTGAAAACATCCTGCTACCCATACATAAGAGGAAGTGGAGTTCTGCTCCTGTGAGACATTTTCTGTATGGTGTAGTGTGTCAGTGGTTAAAATCTTGGATACAGTGGCTCAACAGTATTCCTCTGTAATGAGTCCTTCTGGTTGAGTGTGCCTTTGCACACTTAGGCATGTGCTAACACACGTGGAGCATCAATGGGTGAGGAAGCATCTGGGAATGAGCCGGAGAAGCCCAAGTACAGGCAGAAGACTGTAGGACATATTTCCACATACATGCTCAGAGCTGTTTTCTAAATTTAGGGGTAACAAAACTCCCTGAAAATCAAGAGGAATAAATATTATTGGATAATACAAGTATTTGGCTGTACCGAGATAGCAAAAGGTAGTAAAGGCATGAGATTAAGTGTAATTCAACTACATTTATACGTATGTATTAAATACCAATCATTGTGCTTGGTACATTAAAACACACTATCCAAGAGAGGGGAACTTTCTTCCAGTGAGTTCTTTGTTCTCAGGTAGTGTTCAATAGTTAACAAACCACGTTGAAGTAAATTTAAATTCTCTGAGATCGCATACCTACACAGCACAGCACAGCACAGCACAGCACAGCACAGCACAGCACAGCACAGCACAGCACAGCACAGCACAGCACAGAGGGATCTGAACACAGCCCCATCTGACTTTCTTAAAACACTGTTCAATCAAGGGGCTACAAAAATACCCAGGATGTGAAATGGCTCCAGAGGACTGTGAGGTCTCAACCTAATTCCTTGCCATCATCGGGGCTCTAACACATGAAAAGGCCACATTGTCCAAGCGCTGCGTTATTAAACCATATTGCACTATCAAAATAAGGAAAGGTAAGCAAGAATGCTAACACAAAGTAACCACATGCTGAAAAAGAAAACATTATTTATTACTTTTCACTCGAAATAAAATGAACCTCATCAGCTAAGTGTGTACTTAAGTGGTTTCTAAAGTTCTTTACCATGCATTTATAAAGCCATTCTCCAATGGTTGCAGAGATCACTCCTTTGAAATATTACTTCTTTTTAGGATAAACAGAACTCTTCCTAATTCTATATTCAGAACAGCAGGCTGAACTGAGTGTCTCACTCATGGAGAGCAGTGGTACTAAACACACTATCAAAATTCTACTTTTCCCATAAACTAATCACTCTAACAAAGCGATTTTTAGAGCAACATTTCAATTAAACTATGGAATACAATGCTATGTTTCCTTTCCCACAAATAAAGGAAGCTATTGAATTGGTTAAAATATACATCGAAAGACAAGGAATAACTGCCCATTGCATGTATTGGAGGAATGCCATTCGCTTCTTCTGAAACTTTTTCCCAGCTAAAACTAGAAGCAAAAGGGCACAATTTTGCCATGAGAGCCTTCAGCTGGTGTTGAGCTCTATTATAAAACTTTTTTTTCTTACGGCAAATAAAATCATTCTTCAGACTTGTTTCCAGATACCTTAGTAACCAGCTTTGTCTCCCCACCCCAAACCCCCTGGAGTTCTCAACACTTCTGCTGAAATACAGGGCTGAATTAATCTGGCCAGGTCTTTGGCTACAATCACAGCCTCTTTCTAATAATGCCCCTGAGCTTCATGTTATTAAAGTCCATTCACAGCCATAATTCGATAGCCAGCCTCTCATACCCATCCCTGGTCCACACTCTACTGCCTGCTATGTGGCTGGCACCAATTTGAGTCTGCTGCCATGATCAATTCTTGCGTTTTCAGTCACAGACTACCTCTTAAAGGTCAAAACTGTTGATAATAGAGAAATCTACAGCATTAAAAAAGACATGGAAAATCACTTTATCATGATCTCTCGCTATACACCTGTTGTCTTTGTCTGCATGGTGATTTATGAAGAAAAAAAAAAGAAACATTTCATCTCAGTTGCAGAGAATGAAAAGTCAAGGATCCAAAGTAGCCAAGAAACCATTCATGCAGAAGTCCCCTTGGCTTGACATCTCAAGGTTCTACTCCTAATATCATTATTCTAGTTTTGATGATGAAAATAATATCAATATTATATATTATTCTCAGTTTTGAGGCAATGTGTGCAAACGCAGTATCCTCAGCAACCATCAAACCATCATTTAAAGCAAACCAATCTCTATCCCTCAGAACCAAACACTAGGCTAGAGACCAAACAATCAGGATGTCACTAAGGATTGTCTACAAATTGTAGCTACCATGCATTAAACAAATACCCTGCCTCACAATAAAATCACTTAGCCTCCGTGATTCAAGTGAGTTTAAAAGAATAAACTGTTCCATTGTGATCCCGTGCATTTTTTGTATATTTCCCAAAAATGTTTTATTAGCATCTCTCCAGCCTTTATTTCAGTGCTTCCTATAATACAGAAACTGCTACCCAAGACTTTGGATAGGTAGATATTCATAGGGATTCCATGCCTCTTCTCTTTTTTTCTACAGGTTGCAAAGACTGTGATTTAGGGCAATTAAATAGCATCTCTGAGATCAGCCACCACTGGGACTAGCACGCCTTCATGTGCTAATCTCTGAAATTCTTTTCAGGAGAAAATTGTTATATTCGTTTTAGGTTAAATCCAATGTCACAAACTAGAACAAAAACGTGTAAGTAAATATGGGTTAAAAAAAAAAAGAAAGGTAAATAAACGCAGATAGAGGATCACCTGAACATGTGAATGGAAGCAACACACACACACATACACACACACACACACACACACACACACACCAACATCTCAAAGACTCAAATACAAGTACCTCTTTGGACTTAAGATGGAATAAAACCATATAATATAAGACAGCAAAAGCGTCAAGATGTACAGTCCACTTATGTGTGAAATGAGCATTCTGTGGATATACAAGGCAAGGCTTGCCTGAGGTATGAAATGTCACTAACAGTATATCTTAGTTTACTTTCCCCAACATTGTTGTTGTTGTTCTACATGATGTGAGAAGACTCTGGGAGAAATATGCATCCTTTATATTTTTCAAGGACAAAAGATGAACCAAATTTCAATGACACATAAAACAAAAAAGAAAGAAAGAAAATCCAAAAGATCAAGGCTACGGGGAGTCTAGAGAAAAAAGAGCACGCCACTGGAATCCACAGTAACTGAACAAAACTGCAAGCCTGTGTTGAGTCCCACACAGCAGCTGAGGTAATGCAGGACCCCGGGACCAAGTCACATGCATCTCTTCACACACATCCACAAAACCTATGCAAATATGCAAACAACTTCAATAATGACAGCAGACCCCCGAAGCCATCAGACAGTAAAGAAGGTTTTCTAGCTCAGAGCTGAAAATCAAACAAGTGAGGTTTACTTTGTGGGTAACACAAAGGCTCTGACACTGAAAGACTTCCCCCAGGATTGAAGGAGCATAAAAGTTAAGTCATTTTCCCAAGTCTCATATACAGTAGATAAACCTATTAAGAACATTGTAAGCTATGCTAATTGGTTCAGGGGTCATATATCTCTTTTGTTCATCCCCACTGTGCCTTCAAACAACTGCAGTGAATTGTAGAGAGAGACAGTGTAATAAATCTATCTGAGACAAAAGAGCATTAGGGTTTGAAAGATGCTAATGAGCTCCAATGTTCCAACTTGTGCTCCCCCCCACCTCTAGCCTCCCCCGCCCCACCATATCACAAACCCCTAAGTCTTCTCTAACTGGCACAGAAAGAAGACAGTGGAAACTTCTTCAAATGGTTTTATTAATTCCTTCTTACAGCTAATACTTTTAAAGTTAAGTCAAGTGTCATTTGAGATAGCAAACACTAATTGAGTCATTTAGTAGGAAAGCACATTCTTCCACACATAAAATATTAGAGATACATTGCGTTTGCATTGTGTCACTGGAAAATTTAATCAGCACTAATTTAATAGTGCTTGCTAGAACTTGCTAGCTTCAAAGTAAAATGGCACCAAAATGTACAACCCAATGATATTTTTTTAATTAAAAAATAAAAGTCTAAGTCAACTATTCTCTTATCCTAGGATAAACAGTGAATGAGCTGTAAATAAAAGAGACTGAAAATATGAAGTATTTAATGGACATTAATCCTATTTGGTCCTATTTGGAGGTCTCATGAGTCCAAGATCCAGCCGATTATATACAGCAGTTGTTTTCAGGCTTCATCGGACACAGATTGCTTACTTACTTGGTCTAGAGCAGCACCTGAGAATCTTCAATACTGCCAATTATTCGGCAATGAGGACGGTGGCAATCAGTGGCTTCTGAAGCTAGGTATAGTGAGCCACAGATGCAACCCCAGCACCATGAGGTAGCAAGATCAAGAGTTCAAGGTCACCCTCATTCATGTAGCAAGTACATGAGGTTGAGCTACATGACACCCTATTTCCAAAACAAAACAAAACAAACACACAAACAAACAAAATAAAGGAAATGAAGAAAAGTAAAAAGAAACTAAATGTATAAAGTATTAAGGTTTGAAACAGAAGTCTCCAGGGAAACATTTTGGTTGGCTGAGGTGGTGCACACCTGGGAAGGCAGCATTTTGGAGGCTGGAGCAGCAGAATTTCTGAGTGCCGGCCAGAAGCAAAACAAGTAAACAAAACAGCCCTGGGAATGTGAAGTAACACCCCAGGAACTGGAAATACATAGCACGGAGGCAGGCATCTTCAGGAGGTGGCTAGTTAGCTACACATCAGGTGAAAAGTCATGGAGAAAGCCTAGTGGAAGGTAAAACATTTCCCAGGCAAAGAATGAGTGGTTCCACCATGGCCAGCGAATATACCCATGTGGTAAAACCAGACCTCCATCATCCTACAAAATTAGGAGTTATGCCGTGTACCATTGAAAGTGTCGCCAAAGCCTATCTTCCGGGTAAAGGCAACTTCAGAAGGGAAGGGACTTAGTAACTCCCCTGGGGATAAAATTTCCAGGACTGTGGAAGCAGTTGTCTAGTCATCAACTGTTTTACAGTGAGGTGCCTTAAAATGATGGTTCCCCAACTGACCATGCCTACCACTGGGAAGGAAAATTACGTTTTGACTGTCATATGAAACACGTATCTTGAGGAGGCGTCCCTCCTCCAGCTGGAGTAGAGCATGACCTGATCTCTGCTACAAGTTGCAGTGAGTGACTTCAGAGCCCAGAAGCTGACCCGCAAAGAGGTGATGACCAGTTACCCAGTGTTAGAAGTAGGCCCAATCACCCAGCTCTCCCAAACTCTGATTATGTGAAGTCCTGCATCTGAGCAATTGCTACACTAAGTATACCAAGAAGAAGGGAAAGGAACCAAGAGACAAAGACACGATTTTTTAAAAAAAGAACACAATGACTAGTTCAGCAATTTATTTCATACAAGAAAACGTTCTACCCCTTTCTTCTAAAGGGAATTTACACCTGAAAAAAATAAAACTAAAAGCACAATGAAACAACATGGCCAAGCCAAATGAAAACAGACATCTCACACTTGAGAAATCTCAAATCCAGACTCAAAAACAGGGGAAAGAAGAGAACCAACTCCTATAGACCAAATCCTACCTCCCACCAACAACCATTTTTTAAAAGATTTTTTTTAGTGTGTGTGTGTGTGTGTGTGTGTGTGTGTGTGTGTGTGTGTGTGTATTTGGGTGTGCCATGTTTATGCAGGCACTCATGATCGGAGAGTTCTGAACTCCTGAACTTGGAGTTACAATTCGTTGTAAGCCATCCAACATGTTTACTGGAACCAAGCTTGGGGGCTCTGGGAAAGCAGCAGGCATTCTTAACTGCTGAGCCATCTCTCTAGCCTTAACAAACTCATCCTCTCTCTTCCCATCACAACTCATAACAGACTCAAAATTGCTCGAAAGTAAGGATAAGGAATCACATGCCCATCCGTCAGGATTCTGTGGACACTCTTAAGAGACCATGTTTCAGTGTCCAGATGATCAAGGAACCTACGTTGTTACTTATCCCAGCACAGAGCTGGTACTTGTACCTATCAGGGACGGCATTTCACTTCAAGTGAATGTTTCTCACATTCCATGGAAAGGAAATTTTATCCAAAGGATCTGCTCAGTGTTCCTGTGCCTAATTCATCACATTAAATCCTCTCTGGCCCCGTGTCCCCTTATTTTCCATTTGAAATATTTTCCTGATCGCTGTGACATGCTCACACTTATCTGTTCTTCCGTCTTTCTGACGATCGCCAGAGTTCAGCGGAACACTGCATCTGGGCTCCCAGGTTCCAATCCTTTCCTGGCCATGCTCTTTGGAACAATCCTGACTGCTTGGCACAGCCAGGCACACACCTCCTACATCAGGTGGTCCCAAGCCTAGAAAACTCAGTTAAGTTTGCTTATTCTCCATTTCTTAGCTGGTTTAAACAAAAGCAAAAAGGGATGGATCTGGAGGCTCCAGTAAACCGGTTGGCGAAAAGAGATGCTTTAACACCTCGAAAGAGCATACGCACATGACTTGGGAACAGCTGCTGACAGAAATCTGGGACAGACTCTCCCTTAGAGTCAACTGGGAACTTCTTGGTTCCGAAAGTGAAGAAAAGCAGCTAAGGATTTCAGTACTCTGGAAAGTGAAACAGAACAGGCTGAGACCTGAGGAGCAGGCGAGTGCTTCTAGCACTCCACTGAGAGGGTGAGGATGTAATTATTCAGTCTCCAGTGGCTCTGAAGCACCCGCATAAAGGACTGACTAGACACTAGTTCTTGAATATGAAAAGGGCTGGAGAAGGCCATGAGGGACAGAAGGGGAAGTTAGCTACCCGGTGATTATTTTTCCCTTCATCTGAGCAAGAATGCAACTACACGGATTATGAGAAGGGTGGACTGCAGCTAACGAGATCATAAAGATGGTGGACCGCAGCCAAACAGATCGCAAGCACAAATATGCGAGATAATTCAGAGAAGAAAGGAGTCTGGGAGGAACACAGTTATAATCCCAACGCTGACAATGCACCGGCCAAACCGCCCCACTGTGCTCCTACGGAAGAGCCTAGGCTACCAAATGTGGCAGTGAAAATGTAAAGCCAAGTATAAATAAACATCCAATAAATTAAGAAAGGTTAACATTAGATTCAAGGATATATGTGATTTTTTTAGTATTCCCATTGAATTCACAAAAACACCAATTATTTCTCTTATTTAACAGCAGCAGCAGCAGCAGCAGTTGGCATCAGGAACCAGCTTTATGGCTGGTTGCAGATCACCTCCAAACCCAGCGCATCTGTTGCCCCCAACATCACCTATAGGCAACAGGGACCCGCACATCTGTTGCCATGGCAATGGCCATACATTCCCAACATCCAGTTGGTTTACCTCCCACCTTTACCTGTGAGCAATTATGTCACAGTCTAAAGGAAGGGCAGACCCTTCCTGACTTTCCGCCCTTCTTCTTCTCTCTCTTCCGCCCCACCTTTGTTTTCCCCACAATACACCTCTCCCTCGTGGAACTGCATTGGCCTGGTGTGGTCTCTCCAGACACAAGCTGGGATTCTATCAGAACAGTAATGGTAGGAATAGTGTCATAAGTTCTGTCCTGCAATCCTTGGAATCAAAGAATGTTGCTATAACACCAACCAACCCCCACCCCTACACACACACACACACACACACACACACACACACACACACACACACACAGGAGTCATTTACTCAGAAGATGCATCCCAAAATGTTACATTGCAGAACATATGTAGCACTTCACATTGAAGATACAGCAACTCTAACTTTCTTTAAGAAAATTCAGGACAGAGTTTTCATTAAAAAAAAATTATTTCAACGACTAGAGAGTGAAAAGTCAGTTCCCATCTCTTGTCAGAGGACAGTTTTGGAAACCACATTATCTCTAAGATAGGAGGAACAGTGTTAGAGGGAACCAGACAAAGAGTAATAATAATACTTAGCCCACTGTTACACTAAGGCTACAGGACTGCCTCATAAATGTTCCTCAGCAGTGACAAGAATGACAGAAACACAAATTCACGTGAATTGGGTCACAGATGATTGATTATAAAGGATGATTTTTTTTTTTTTTTTTTTTTTTTTTTTTTTTTTTTTAGGAAATCTAAGTGAAGCCTGAAGTCTGAGAAAGTTTCAGTCCTAACACTACAGGGGATCCTCTAAGTTCATTTACATATAAATGGGCTCTGTGGTATTCACACCCTGGAAGAAAGAAGTCTAAGCATCCTCACCCACAATTCCCCAACACCCCCTTTCCCAAATCAGAAGCAGTTGAAACAGCCAATAAGTTCTCATACGCAGAATGACATACAATTCAGAAAATATGTCTAATGACTATTTATAAACAATATTCCTCACCTATTACACTCTGCCTACGGCACCCGAAAGTAGCTCAAGGTGGGGGAAAAACAAACAAACTACAGAGAATAGCAGAAACCACCTAAGTACATAGTAAATATATCTTAGGGAAACATCTTTACCAGTTGCTCCTGGGAATGATAAGTAAAGCACACAGACCAACACTTCGATTAAGCACGACGTAAGTTAGCAGGAACTTCCTGCGGGAGCTCTCTGAGCACACAACAAAAATGAGTGCAGAAAGCAAACTGCACTGCACTCCTGTCTCCTGCAGCCTGATGAGGAGAAATACGGTGCATTAGGCACTTTGCATTTTCTCTACCTTGTGATAAGAAAAAGATATGCATGAGAGAGACCCATTTCGAAGGACTATACATAAATCAGCTGTAGCATAAACGGTGAGTAAGAATGTTCTCACAAAGAAAATCAAACAAATTCTCTAGCAGCACTTAGTGGCTTGAGACTTTCTGTTCAATGACTCCAGCCCTAGACACTGATGGAGACAAAGAGATGAGCTTCACAATACCCCTAATCAAAGGGCTCCCGGGATAGGAATGTCTGCTTATACATACAAGACTAACTCATCACCACTGCTTCATAAACAAAACAACAACAACAACAACAAAAAGCCAGCAGATCTATTTATCTGTAAGGAATATCAGCCAGAGAAAATGGTCCAAGTAGGAACTGAAAGAAATGAATACAGCATCCTCGTCTCTATGTGAGCATGAATACACGACTATTATAAAAGGAACTGGATTAGTCCATGTTGTGCCAAGAGGTAACTTCGCCCTCATCTGGGGGATGGTGTGTCCTATAGAATTTGCTCTTACTAAAATCCAAGGTGAGTTAAGATTTAGGAAAATAATTTGCCTTTGTGTCTTTGGCCTCGGAGAGGGATCAAATAGGTTAGACATAGATTGGCATGTAGCTGGGCAGAGGTACACAAGTGATCCAAGAGAAGGAGACAGACAAGGGAGGAAGGTAGAAGGGCCAGGGATTTTTTTTGTCATAAGTCAGAGCCTTAAGTGCCTTATACTACTATACTACTGACCTGTTGTGAAAAGTCTCCTTTACTTATGCAGTACAACAATCAGAAACACATGGACATACATATCACATGTGTGTACATGCATATGTACTTATATACAAAAACTCATGTATTGTCTTATAAAACCCTTTGTGCATCCCAGAGTGAACGTCTACCTACCAGAATAAACAGGTCTATCTATCTAAACAAATAAGTAATAAGTACAGCTCTGTGTTGGTTGTGAATGCTGACAACTAGACCTTCAGATTTCCATGAAGGCAAAAACCAACTAGATCAGCAAACACATTGGGGATTTCTTAAGGGATTCCTAGTCTAAGTAATAACAATTCCAAATTACCTAGAAGATGTCTTCATTTCACACTAATTTCCCATCCAACCGTGGAACAGATTTTACACAACGTATTTTCCTGCTTCAAAACATGGAGGCCAGGGGTTAGGGATTTAGCTCAGTGGAAGAGCGCTTACCTAGCGAGCGCAAGGCCCTGGGTTCGGTCCCCAGCTCCGAAAAAAAGAAAAAAGAAAAAGAAGAAGAAAAAGAAAAGAAAAAAAAACAACATGGAGGCCAAGTGCCACCAAAAGAACAAGTTAAATAAACTGACTGATCCCAAAGGAAAGCTTGGAACTAAATAGGTGACGAAGAAAGTCTTCCTGGAGCATTGTGCAACACTGATGGAACCAAAGCAAACTAGAATTCTCTCCTCAAGATCTGCCCCACTATTGTTTTGATGCTCAGAAAAAAATCCTCTGCAGGCTCCAAGACAGCCTCAAAAACAAAACTCGATTCTCTTTATTGATATGGAACCCCATGAATTTCCCAAATTGCTGTATCATAAAAGAAGACAAAACTACAAAGGGATAGGACAAACTTCTTCCCCTCAGTGCCAAGCAATAGCCCTCAGTTACGCATTTTTGTTACTCCCAACTATTTGCTCAAGAAAAAGAAAAAAGGAAAAGAAGTCATAAAAATTACAACCTATGGTATTTTCTGAATACACTCTCCAAACAGCTGAAACAGAATATAAAAATAAAAATCAATGAAGAGAGTCAATGATGCTCAGAAAGCCTCCAGGTGGAATCAAGGGAACAAGGCAGATTCTCTCCACAGAGGAAATTCCTATGTTGTTAACTCTCACTGAGAGGAGGCTAGAAAATTAAAAAAAAAAAAAAAAAAAAAAAAAAAAAACACCAAAACCTGAAGCAAAGATTGGCTCTGATCAAACACTAGCAATCTGACATTTCCTATCCACTTCCTGACTTCTAGACAGAAGTTAAGACAATTCAGCCCTGGCCTGTAGCTAGAGGTGGCTAAATGCCAACAAGAAAGCATGAAGTCCTGCCTCCATTAGCCTCTAGCAATAAAGTAGGAGGCTGTGAATCAGAGGGCATCCCTCTGCTAACTCCCTACAGGGCTGAAAGGCAATGCTATCAGACCCTGAGAAGAGCAGGCACATGCCACCGAGCACTGCACTCCACTGTAAACATTGTCACCTTCATGTACCTCTACCACTTTCAAAGGACACAGGTCCTCCTGTGGCACAAGCCATGCTCTCCAGACTACAGTTGCTAGTGCATGCCTTTGGAGGGAATTTCCACACCTAAAAGAGGAAGAGTTGATGCAAGTTAATCAACTGAGGTACAGCTTTTGTCTAGTGTTCATTGCTTTTGTCTCCATTTCTGTGGTAGTGTACAAAAAAAAAAATGCTACTACAGTTTGCCCTCCTCTGGAATTGGCATCATTCCCGTGCATCCTGCTCTGGAAACTGTAGAGCACCATTAGCAACATCTCAGTTTCTACAACCAGGTAACACAGCAGGGGTACAGAGGTATAGTATCCTCTTAGTGCAGTCAGCACTGGAGAGGGTTCAACTGAGGCTGGAGGATGCCTCAAACTGTGCCATTTCTCCTCCACATCCTTTCCAGCGTAAGCTTAAACCTGAAAACCAAAATCACTCCTTGTGCTCAGAGCATATCTACTAAAACCTGCACAGACTTAAAAGTATCAGTAAGTCATTGCCTTGGGAATCTTGCAGGTACGTAGGGGAAAGAGATAAGTTCTACAACCGATGGCAATTTCGTACTGAGCTCTTTCGTCTAAGATTCCTACATAACTATTCTTCTGACGGATCAAAAGCCCTCAATGAAACCCCCTCCTTCGAAGGACAGGCATTCAGATATTAAGAAAAATCAGTGATCCACTAAAGTAAGTCAGAACTAGACACCAGACACTGTTTGACTTGCTGGGGTCTACGTATGCTAGTCTCTGATCAGCAGTAACAAGAAGTTTGCCTCCATCCAGCTCCTTCATGTTCATGTTTGAAAGATGAGGAGAAGTAGGGAAAGACAAGTGGGGACAAGGAACCTTCCAAGTCTGTCAGACTCCATCTACCTGCCTTTGTCTCTCTCCACAGTCAACAAGCACAGGTCCCTACACACGTCCACATAACCAACTTCTTGTAGAAAGAGATACAAAACAAACACCGAACCCTAGTTAATCTTCTAATACCGTGTATTGCTCTAAGGACTTTTACTAAACAGCTGATCTTACTTGCTTTCTGGTATCTCTAAGTCCCACCCCCAAAACCAGGAAGTCGTTGAAATGAATTCAGCTTTCAACTTTTTTCAAGCTTTTCATTTGATCTTAATTGAAATGCTTCTAATCAAAAATTCCAATGTCCTCCATTTCCATTTCTGTTGTTAAAGGAACTCCACAAACAAGTTGACCAAGCAAAGTAGCCTCTCACTATAAAGATTTATTATGTCCATGGAAGGAAAAAATGAAGGCATTTCCCCTGCATGAGTGTCCAAGAGCCATTATGTAAAAAGAATGCATAACGTTTCTGTTGACTTCTCTACAATAAATGTGCCACACATCGACAATTAAAATAGGCTGCTTAGAAAACCATTCACGATCCAAAGTTGTCCCATGCTCCTTTGACAAGTAGCTGCCCACAATCTACTTGTGTATGAAGACTAAAGACTGGTGTCAACAGGACCCAGCTTTCCAGGAGCCCCCTTTCAGAGACTGGGGTGCAGGGACTATGCTTTACCCTGAGCCTCTAAAGGTGTCATTTTAAAATGCAGCTTCGTGAGCAGGTCTCTGGAATGATCAAAAATAAGTTCTTGCCCTTACAATAGCTTTGGCTAACATCAAATTAGAATGGTGGAAGTAAGAAGATCTGTAGAATACTCCTGATCCAGCATTACCCCAAAGCCAGGAAGGCCAGCAAAGCTTTTAACCAAATTGTTGATAAAATTTCATAAAGATTAAAGAAGATAAAAAAAAAAAACAAACCTAAGGCTATTATGTATGAGGTCCACAGAATGTCATTGTCGGTATTGTTCAATGTATTCATTTGAACAGAAAATAAAGGGCACATAAATTATTCCTAAACTTGGAGCCATTTAACCTGCCCTGCCTATTTCAACATCCACTACCTTCTCAAAGTGAGAAGCATGCCTGGGATGATGACCTGTTTCTTTTGGACTCCAAAGTTAAGAACTAAAGCAGTTCCAAAGAGCACCCAAGCATCCTCAAACAGCATCTGGGTCAAAAACTCAGCTCTTCAATGTTTATTTATTTATGTTAACGATGTGATTGTTACATATTTCTAAATAGAAAAGAAACTTTAAGAGGCTTTTCTCTGGGGCCTGGGAGGTCTTCAATCTTACCAATTCGGTTTTAGACCACCAATGTGGTCTTTGGAGAAAGCAGAGCCGGCTATTCTAAAGCACACAGTTGTAAACAGCAACTGGATGAAGGACTAATTAGCATTAAACAGGACCCAGGAATAAACAGCAAGAAGACAAGGATCACTACACTAAGGAGGGGGTCAAGCTGCCAAAGCCCAGAAGTACAATGCCCAAGGTACCCATGCAAACTAGAGAAGCAGTCTTGTAGGGATGAGCTGCAGGGCTAAGCTCCCAATCTCCTTTGCATTCTCCAGAAAAGAAAGAAAGAAAGAAAGAAAGAAAGAAAGAAAGAGAGAGAGAGAGAGAGAGAGAGAGAGAGAGAGACCAACCAAATGGCCCACTTCTTCAGTGCAGCATGATATGCAATTAGTAATCACTTTTGTCCCAGAAAAGCAACAAATAAAAGGCGGATAAGAACATCTCAGTGGCAATAAAAAAGAATCAGAGTACAATCAGTATCTGTGTGAGGATGGGCAGTAGTTTTCTCCCACCACATCCCAGGATCTCTCCGACAAAGAGAAATCTGTACAGCCCACTGCCAACTTGTTCATTTTTTCCATTGAGAAAAATAATAAAAGAATAAACTGCACACACATACTCTATTCAAATGTGACAAAGAGCTCTTTTCTCAAAAATGGGCTGGAGGACTGTTGGTTTTTCCTTTTGCCCAGCAATAAAATTCCTGCCTTCATCACCCAGCAAGATAATTGCAGAAATTGGATTTGGAAAAAAAAAAAAAACTGAGAGAGATTATTTTCAGAATTTTAATATTTATTAACTTAGATTTGATCATCCACCCAGCTTCTTGTACTGTTTTTGCTGCTTGTTTGTTTGTTTGTTTGTTTTCAATATCTCATTACTTCCTGTCCAGATTGGGAAATTTTTCACCTTTTCTGAAAGTTAAAAGACTGTATTATAGTCAAGTTATTCAAGTCAAAATATTTAAAACTGCAAAAGCAATAATATTTCTGAGATAACTCAAAAAAAAAAGAAAAGGCAGTTTGAAGTACTCCAAAATAAAAAATCTAACATTCATTATCCTAGTTTTTACCTTCTGAAATAGAAAGTGTCTTTGTAGCGAAAATCTAAGATACAAGCCAATTAAGTTTTCCACACTGTAGACTGCAACCTGAGACAACACTGTGCCCACCTGGGAATCCTAACTCTACCTTTCAGACATTTAAAAATATTTAGCACGTTAGGAGATACATAGATTTTAAAAAAAAGGAAAATATGACAGAACATTTATTACTTAAATATGAGGTTCCCTTTTATGACATAAATTCCTTTATAACTTGCCTCTGAGAATACAGATTCATTTTTACCACAGAACTGAAAGCGTTAGTAAACCATGTATTTTTTAATTATACTTCAAAACAAAAAGGGAACTTAAACATCTCCTAGTTTTCCTCTGTTACCCTGCCTGACAGATAAAAGCTGGTTCTTAATTTGTCTTATATGACATTAAGCCTTGGGTATATCATGTCACGAGTCATCCATAGGATGCATGCCGCTCCCCACAGTGTGCCATCTTCGCACAAGGTAGCCTGCACAGAAGAGGTCCTTACCTCTCAGAAATGGCAACACGGTAGTTAAGATAATCCCCAGAAATTAACACAGCATTCTGTACTTCATGTTTCTCACAGAGAGGGAAAAGGCAAAAGAAAGGAAGGAAAGAAGGGAGGGAAGGAGGGAGGGAGGGAGGGAAGGACGGATATTAAATATATTATTATTGTGCATTTGAAGCTAGAAAAACTATTTTTAGATATTGAATCTTTAAAAAAAACTACTTCTCTTTAGATATTGCGGCATTTCATTAAACTCAGTTAATAACGAGAAGAAATGAGACAGACTAGTTAAGACTGTCCAGGGAAGCCATCAAGCAGCAGTTTCGTATTAAATGCTAAATAGAAAGGTTTCCCAAGTAGATCCCCACATGAAGTTTAGATTAAACTCAATCATATAGTGGCCAAAGGAGGGCTAAAGGGCAGAGAAAAGATTAAGAACAGATAGCTAGAAGAAGAAAAAGCAACAGTGGATCTGTAATCTAAATATTTATAAATAAATGGTCCTGAAAAGAAGCTACAACATAGTCATCCTTAAAGACTTAGCCCATGTCTTACAGTAACATGTTACTAAGGGGTCTCATCAGAGCCCCAACTATGAAAGGTAAAAGAAGACAACCATGAACAATCTTGCGGAAGGATCCCATCTGTTGTCTCATCTTTGGGTCACCCTGCACTTGCTAGTGTATAATTTTACAAAAAACATAGAGACTGATTATAAACTCATGCTGATAGGTTTTACAGTGGACAGCTGTTCATAATAAATGTTAAGTTAGATACACTGAAAAATCTTGTCATATGAAACTTTCTTGTGCTGTCTTACATGAGTAACTACATTAGATCTATCTACCTAATGCATAGTATTTAATTTATCCTATTTAATAACTTCCATCGGTTAGCTAAAAACACTTTGGTATTTTTTCCATCATCTATCGGATGGGTATCTGGGCCCTCAACTTTCCCTGCCTCGGTTCCTCCCATTATGAACAATAACCATCCAGCACTGTTACCATTTTCGACTCATTTACACTTTCTATTCTGCCAGGAGATTAGGATTCCTTGGCTCTGGTTTGAATGTCGGCCTTTGCTGCACTGCTTGGTCAGAAAACAGTTCAACCGTTAAGTGTCAGCCAGCGCAGAATTCTTAATTGACGGACAAGCACAATAAAAGAAACCATCCAGAGTGACCTTTAGCAAGATGAAGAAGGGGAAAGATGCTGAGGGAAACAAAATGCTCACTATTTAGATTGACTGAAGCAGCCATCGCAGATCATTGCAAGGCTGGGGCATAAGGATGTAGAAAAAGGCAACTGCCACTACACTACGTCCTGTGGATTATTGTAGGGAGGCTATTGTTACATATCACCAGAAAAGTCCAGTAAAACTTCACCCAAAGCTGTATGGTGATAAAACTAGATACCATTTCACAATTTTACGACAAAAAGGTAATTTCCCACCATCAAAAACAATCCTTATATGCTGAAAGAGAAATGACTTTTCTGCCCCAATTTGCTGAAAATAAATAGCAATCATATGTTTAAATGGCTAGCGCTAATGGCCGGTCCCACACATTATTTTGTGGGGTCATCAGAGCTCATTCCTTTCTCTGATGCACAAAGCACAGGGGGTGAGGGAGTTCAGGTAGAAGCAAGGAGGCAAAGGGAGCATCAGGACAGGTAGGGCAGAACAGGCTGTGAGGCTGAGAGGACAGACAAAGCAAATGCCAGCCACTGAAGGTGGGGACCCACAGAAACAAAAAAAACAGGACAGTGCTGGAAAAGGAAGTCACAGAACACAGAGAAGCAAGCCACAGTAAGCCATCTAGAGTAAGAGAATACGAAGTTTGCTATAAGAAGTCTGCAAAGAAGGCAAGAAAAAGATTTAAAAAATTTTTTCAATACACATTCTGCATCCTATTTTGGACAGGTCATTGCGACACTCGCTGAAACTCAGCATGTGGTATCTCATCCCTGAGATCTCAGCACTTGCAAACATGTGAATGCACAAATCTTAGCGCCCACATGGTTAAATGAGGTGAGAGGTGTTTGACAATTCAAGGCCAGCCTGGGCTACACGGCAAGACTCCACATCAAAAAACAAATAAATAAAAACAAAAAGAAATAAAATAAAACAAGTGGGAGCAATTTTCAGTCTTCTGTAACGATGGCTCACCGAGACAAAAACGCATCCTCTAGAGATTTACCTCATAAAGCACACAACAATGGGAAGAAGAAGCAATTGGTCTCAGGATTTGTCACTGTCATCCTTGTTTCAGTGCCTTGCCAAAAAAATATCAGCAGGAGTGTCTAAAGAGAAAAGATGTATAAAACTGATCCCAACAGTAAACCAAGTTTGCTACTGATTTCAATGGCTGGAAACATCATGTCAACTTTCCCAAGACAGGCGGATTCATTCATGTGGTTCTGGGGTGGTTACTATGTCCTCTTCTACCCTCAAGTGTTTCATATTAAACAGCAAATCATAAAATCATCCTAACTATATCATAGACTCCCACAGCATTTCAAAGCTGTGACCAGGGACTCGACTCCATACAAGGACACCTGGCACCAACCACAATAAAACCTATAAATGGACATCTCCTGGGGTTAAACAATCCAAAGAGACATCATGATGCCATAGTAGATTTGCTGGCACTTCTAACAATTAAAATAAGCCTTTAAAGTCTTATTTAATTGAATAAATATCAACCCAATTTTATTCTCCAAACTAAATTTCCTGCAGGATGCAAAACAGAAAAAGATACAGGTGACTTAAAAATCCAGCCGACACCCAGAAAGGAGACAAGATGGTCAGCTACCGTTCCCTGGAGAAAAGTAACAACACCATGTCTAACGTGGCAATGCCAAGATCCACCAGGAAGGCTTACAAGCTAGCCAGGCCTTTCTCCCTTCAGCATCAAAAGTAACCTGAACTGAAAACAGGTACATAGGCCATCTGGTGGCACTGGCTCACATCTGAAATCCCAACCCTACAGAGACCAACGCAGGAGAATAGCAGAAGTCTCAGACCATCCAAGCTGAGAACCTGTCTCAAACAAACAAACAAAATACCAAAAAATAAAAATATATAAAAATAAAAAATAAAGACAAACAAAAATAAAAAAAAAACAAAAAACACCAACAATGCCAACATTAAAAGGCCAAGGTAGGCTCATCAATACCTACATTTATATCTGAAGCACTAGGAGCAATAAACGTCCTCTTTATTAAAATGAGAGAGAGAGAGAGAGAGAGAGAGAGAGAGAGAGAGAGAGAGAGAGAACACGAACCAAACTTTCAACCGGAGACCAAAGAAACCAAAAGATTATAAATGTGACAAAGAAAAATCAAAACAGGAATAACTGGAAAACAGACTGAATTTTGCCTCCGTCCATTACATCCGAGCTGGTACATTTACTCTCCAACCACTGCGTTACTGACAAGTAGAAGAAAAGCGAGCATCATTACGTAGCACCGGCTTTTATTACTGCTGGAGACCAAAGCTGGCCTTCAGCAGCGCCTTTTCATTCTCTAGGAAGAATATCCTTTTCTTTTTGCAATTATGAAAAATGTCAGTGAGTGTGATTAGTTCTTCAGAACTCGGTGCGCTCCCTGAGGCCTCAAAGCAGCTGAGATTGCTTCACACATCTTTGAACACTTGTGCCGGTCCTCACACAACACCCTCCGCATTGGATTTTATTATAAGTTCTTAACAATGGGATTCTTGTTTCATTTATTTCACACGGAAGCTCCGGCCTTATTTGTTTTTTTTTTTTTTCTTTGTAGTTGGCTTTTATTTCTATTAATAGGGAAATAAATTCTGGTTTACTAGTATCGTTTGAGTGCCAATGTGGCGGGTGGAAAGATTCATAATGCGCTATCAGTTGAATGGACACCAAGTACTTGACACAGTGGAAACAAGTCGCTCCCGGCTGGCCCTCGCCTTTATTCCTCAGAACACTGTGCAGGCTGAAGGCATGAGCCCTCAAAGGCTGTTTTTCAGCGATCCCCGCAGCTCTGAGGATCACATGATCGCTATCTAGCCAATGAGAGGCTTTAGAAGCAGTAAACTGTTTTTCAGGGTCCTGCCTTTGAAGGAAAATTAGGGTCACTGCTCCCTCGCTGACCATGCTTCCAGCTGAAATCATCCTGGAAGGCAGGACAGCGGTCCAAGGCATGACATGAACATCTGGCCTTGAAAGTGCTTAGGGGAAGTCTCCTCAACCCAGACCGGAACTCACCCAAGGGGAATTAACTTCCGGCATGTTGGAGCCATTCTGTTTTATGCCTGACTTGTTTTGTTTGTTTGTTTGTTTGTTTGTTTGTTTGTTTTGTTTGCTTTGTTAATTTTTTTCTTTTTAACCATGGACATCTAAACTGACAGAATTTCATTTTCCTTTCCTCATAGGCCTTCATTGTCCTTCAAGCCTCAGAGAATATGAGAAGTGAAACCATTGCAGTCCAGAAGACTATTCTTAACAATTGGCAGGGCAACAGCAATGTTAACCAATATCTAAAATTTGAAAACATACACTTATAAATTTTATACCAAAGGAGGGGTGGGGTGGGTACTTCTTATTCTGATCCAGAAAATATTTTCCTAGAATTCTTATCTCTGCCAGGAGAGAAAAATTACCTCTGCTTTAAGAAAATGGGGGGCTCTCTCGGGGCCACTTTAGGGCTTAAGCATTAATATCCTAGCTAAAGAAATATCCTTGCTCATTCTTCTGAGGATAAATTATAGGCTAGACAAGTGTTCTTTAGTTCTCAAGACATAAAGCCACTACCTTGGAAACTCCAACAGTCCTAAAGATATTAATTATTTATCACAAATCAACAGATAGATATTTTATCACGAACTACAACACAATCAAAATAACATTGGGTTGGACAGTAACAAATCACTGTCAGGCTGCTGCCTGTATATAATTTGAAACAAGACTCTAAAGCTGCCAGAAAGACATAGAAGCTGGCTGTCCCTGGTGACAACCAATATAACTAACCCAGGAATAACTGTGAGGAGAAGAGAGGCAGGAGAGAGTTCAGAGGCAGCCACACAACATATAAATTTTCACTTGAGCTCAATTTTCCCACTGAAACAACAACACAGTATATAAATTATACGAAGAAAAACTACAGACTATGAACACACACATATTCAAACACAAAATTACACTTACACACACACACACACACACACACACACACTGCTGCCTTTCAAATTGTTAAATTGAAAACTATAAGGTAACGGAGACACAGCTCAATTGGCAAGAGAGTATGTATAACACACATAAAGACCTGGATAGAAGAACATGTGGGAAATGGAAGAAAGAACATTAGGAATTCAAAGTCATTTAGTATGTATGAGATTTTGTCTCAAAGAAAAAAAAAGAAAAGAAAAAAGACAAGGGAAGGAAAAAGTAGGAAGGTAGGGAAAGAGGGATAGAAGAAGAGGAGGGAGGGAGGAAAGAAGGGAAGGAGGACAAACTAACAATGAAAAGAACTAATTCTTAATGATCTTGTTCTCTTTACACTCTGTAGCTAGTTCCCCTTTCCTAACATTGTTTTCCAGTCTGCACCAACAGGTAGAGGGCTCACTAACACTTGGCAAAGACTAGAAATACTTGTAAAATCCCAGAATTGTCTTGAGACAATACATTATTTGGTTTAGCTTTGGGTTCAAGCAGGAGTATTAGCTGCATTTATTCTTAAAGGGAGAATACAACAGGGCAAGTGCACGTTAACCAACTACACAGTGTTTACCTCACAGATGTCAGATGTCAGAATTTCCTTACCTCCTGCCATGAAGTTAGCTACTCCAGTCAAGAGGACTTTTCTCCAACGACTGAAATGTTCTGTATTCTGACAGAGATAAGAGCAGCTAGGAACAGCTACTGAGCTCCTTACATCTGTTTACTGTGAGGACTGTATTTCTTATTTTATTGATTTCTAAGTTGGATTAACTCTTGAGGCTCAAAGCTAACACACTCTATCAAACAACTCTGTACAGTTAAGGGAATCTCTGCTCTCAGGAGCGTCAATCTATAAAATAAGCCCACTTCCCACAGTCGAGGAGTTAAATGTCACCAGTCTAGTTTGCTGTGGCACTGTAAGTAGATATGAGAGGTTGGGGAGGTGTATCCCACAACCACCTCACACAAACATTCTAACCAGGATCATCTTGGAAACTGCTTAAAGTACAAAGCAGGAATTCTCAATCTGGCCAGTTTTTCTCTCAATTACAAAACAAATTATTGTTGTGAAATGACACACAAATGCACTTGCAGGCAAGTTCACATCGAATTATCCAATGAACAACAACTGGCTGTTGTTGTTGTTGCTGTTGTTGTTGTTGTTGTTATGTTGTGGTTGTTGTTGTTGTTATTTTATTTGGAGGGTCTCTTGTCTACCCAGAGGCAGCTATGGGGATCAGAGGACTATTTCCAGGAATCAGTTCTGAGTTACTATTATGTTGAGTCCTGGGGACTGAATTTGTCAGGTACAAAAGTAACCCAGAACAAATAGCTAACTATGGTGCCTACTAGCATCCAAAACTGCACGTTATTTCAAGATCCTACCACAGACATCCATGCTGGCATCTTGACTACCCTCAAGTCTTCTCACCACAACCCCTACCTAGAACTTTTCCAGCTAATGGGGTTTCCTTCCCCAGCTTCTCATTCTTATAGGGCCCTGACATTTAGCTATATGCACTCTCTTCATGCTCTTGGTCTTCTCTCTCTCTCTTTCTCTCTCTTTCTCTCTCTCTCTCTCTCTCTCTCTCTCTCTCTCTCTCTCTCTCTCCCTCTCTCTCTCTCTCTACTTCTCCTTCTCCTTTATTCCCTCTTTTTTCACTTTCTCTTGCTCTTCCCCTCTCTCCCCTTCCTCTCAATGCCAGGTTCAATTTACTGGACATATTTAGTGTACTACTGTCTCTCCCTACACTGGACTCTTCCAAATGTCTCCAGCTGTACTCTCCCTCATACAGACAACAAAGTCCTTACATGCAATCATATCCTGGAGCAGTCATCCCCTTATTTTATATAGAGCTCAGGTCAGCAGACTTGGCAGGAAGTGCCCTTCACTGCTGACACAGCTCAACAACCCAAACCATTCATTTCCGACCTCTGCTTCAATGGATGTATTTAATGAGTCTATACTATATCCAATTAGACACATCTGATAATCAAGACATTTATTAACTGTCTCTAATGCTGAGCAATAATATGATAATAACAATTATAATAATATAATTGTTCAGCAAACAGTTAACAAGATAAAGTCATAGGACTATGATAGAACTATATGGTAATGAACTCAGTTACATTAACTACTAAAGGCAAGTCAACCCTTCTGATGGCTTTTCTTTCAGAAATGAAGATAAAATTACCTCAGGGGAGCAGTGGTGAAGTCAGCAGTTGTGCCTACATAGGCTTTATAAGATTAGCACAAAGCTTATATGGATTAACACAAAGCTACAGTCTACTGAAAAAAAAGACATTATAAACCCTCTATGCAAATGGCAAAATCCTACTGAAGTAAATACATAGTTGTAACTTTCTGTAATAGACTAAAACATTTGAAAATCTAAGGCCTCTGAGACATTCTTATAAACAATAGGCCAGGAGCCACCAGAAGAAAGTCAATTCATCAGATGCATATGTTTAAGAAATTTAATTGCCTAAGTATTTATTGCCATCATAATAATATTAAACGGGGCACTAAATTTCACAGACTGGAGGGTTTATGATTTCCTAGGCAAACGCAAGAAAGAGTCACAGTTTAACTTGCACTTATGCATTTTATTAAGGGTATAATGATAAATTACTCAAGGGTACTTAAATCCAAGTGTGAGTCACATCCTCACACAAACTAAACCCTAAGTGTAGTGCCTTATACTATAGAGACACACTGATTCTTCAGACTTTGAAAAATTCTACATAAACAAAACAAAACATAAAAAGCCACAAAACAAAACAAAAGAAACAAAGAACAACAAAACAAACAAACAAAAAAAAAAACGACCAAAAACCCCAGTCATGAAAAAATTGCAAGAGTTTCTATATGCCTTCTCACTTGTATGCCCAAGACACTGTCTTGAACACAGTCAACCCCTAAATCACGATCATAATTTCACAGCAGCTCAGACTGCACATAATCCTCCATCACAGGCTGCTGTGAAAGCAATTCTACAGGGCTCTCCTGACCCTGCAATTGGTTCTTTGTAGAAAAGGAGACGCCTGCTAGCTGTCAGCTGGAAACGACCTGGACCTAATGCCTTAGTTCCTTCTTGCCCTCTGGGATGCTCATGGGACCAGATGTATGCTGTGATCAAATATTGTTATCATAAAGCAATGTGTGATTGTGCCCCCCCATCAAATATCTATCTCATTTGACAACAGCTTCTCCAAATGCTACCTTTAATGACCAATAGGTATACAGGCATAGGACAGCCTTTACCAACACTGAAACCTCTACTGATGTATACCAACATGCCCAAACTGATGATTTTCTCATGGATATATTATAAATGGAACCTAATTAAAAAGGACATTAAGGTGCTCACAAAAACAGGCCCACCGTCAGAAAACTCTCCAGCACTGTGAGAAGTAAACAGAGAATGCTTGGCCCAAGTCCACTAGCGTAGCTTAGTTTGCAGGATTGAGAGCTGGCAGTGAGGACAGGCCAGGGGAGATGAGACGCACACAATTTAGCCTAACTCGGAACAGCTGTGCTGAAAGGCTCATGATTCACACACCTCTGTCCACACACCGAACACCAAAAGTGTTCTAGGGCCTTTTCCTGTGTTAAATACAGCAACAGCAGAGACCAGGTGTTCAGGTCACAGGGAAACAACAGAGGGAGGTGTGGGAAGTCTGGGCAGCACAGACACCAGGGGGGAAAACCAGACTCATCGTTCTCCTGCCACACATCACCCAAGTGAGTCGTCCACAGCTTGGCCTCCTCTGACACTTTCAGAATTTTCAACCTAGAATGTTGGTGTCTTTCAATCTGTGCTCGAACTCCAGCTCTGAGAGTGGGAAACCATAGACATTCTCGGGACAGCAAACTCCAGATCTGAAGATCTCCTGATCTTTACACATGGATGTACCTATGCCAGCATGCACATATCCATAACACATAAAGAGACAGGAGCATAGACACGGACACACACAGATATACACACAGGCATAAACATATACATGCATACACAGACACACTACAAACACTTACACAGACATACATATACAAACACACAGACACACACATACATGTACAAACATATAAACACAGAAACTCAGCAAAGAACAATCTGTTGTTTTGTTTGTTTGTTTTTTTAAAGTGATTTGGGCATACGAGAACTTTCCAGAAGTCCCAGCTTCTTAAGAGCCTAAGAAACATTGCCTGACTAGTCTAGGCAACAGAGGGGGAGGAAATAATAGCAAGAAGAAATTGAATAAGAAAGCAAGCTTCACCCCACTCTTGTATTTTCAGTACTTCTCAGGAACGCCTAGCAGGAAGAATGAAGTCTTGCAAAGAAGCACAGAGAGGGCCCAGCTGAAGGATCTTATCTGAAGCACTGGTGAGGACAGAGTGGAGGTCACTCAGGATGGTGAGACTGAAAATTCAACAGCTGAACGTACAGAGACAGAACAGACCACTAGGAAATAAACCTCTGTATGCAAGAGAGGCAAGACAAACAGGTGGAAACATGGGACACGGGGTGTAAGGTAGAAACCAGGCTACAGATGGCTTAGGGAGACACAGAACAAATGGAATGGAAGAACCTTTACACGGACTTACTTGCCTACTGCTAACCGGAGGGCAGCAACGATAACACAACACCCAGGGACAGGCAAAAACAGTTTGTCTTTGAAGTGTAAGAATTTTTAAGAGTGTTAAAAGCATCAAGGGGGGAAAAACTGTTTGAAAGCTACAGAGCTCAGAAATATTAATCTGGCTTCAAACTTGCCAGAAATCAAAGAAGCAATATTGTAATAGAAGGACAGCATAACCACGCACATTGTTTGATTAGGACTGACAGCAGAAAACAACGCCAAGTATGCGAAGGCCCTCTCAAAGTTATATGGAAAAACACTATTTCTATAAGACTGCTCAGCCCTAAACAAGACATCTACATCGACTGCTACTTGCCACCCATGACCTCAACAGAAGAGCCTAAAGGGGGGGTGGGTTTGCTGGCTTCTGGAGATAGCACAACTATCACACTCATAAACTCACAACAGCTACGTTTATCCACACACGAACTGCACAAGATCAAACCAGGCAAACGCCCAGCATAGATGGGTGGGCTGCTCTCCAGGTCACACCCTTAGTGAGGAGCTACTGGCACTGGATACCTGCTAGGAAAGGAAAAAGAAATACCATTCTTTCTTCAGGGTGTGGGCATCGTTAGATTTCCCACATTCCAGGGAAGGGCCCCACCCCTACATATTGGCAACACCAGAAGTATCTACAGAGGTACAGAAACATAAAGAAAAGAAAAAATAAGACATGACTTGGCGCAAAGAATGTGTTGGTGGCAAAGCGGGAAGTTGAAGGGGAGAACTGGAGGGTTGATATGACTGTATTTCATAATACACAGAAATGACACTCTCAGCCACAAAAATATATAAGAACAGTAAAGCCATTTTTATTCTTATGTATTCACATACAGAGGCAATGACTGAGGAAAAGAGAAGCAGGAGGTAGACAAGATGGCTACATGAATAAAACAGTTTCCCTGAGTGAGGACCTGAGTTCCAATCCCCTAAATCCATGTATTTTTGTTTGCTTGGTTGGTTGGTTTTTATTTGGGAAATCTTATTTTTGTTTTTTTTCCAGACAGGGTCTCACTATGTAGCTCTGACTGCCCTGAAAGCTGCTCTGTGGACCAAGCTGGCCTCCAACTCAAAAAGCAACTGACTCTGCCTCGCAAGTGCTGATCTTAAAGGTGTGTGCCATTCTGTCCACCACCACCCCCCAAAACCATGGAAAGTCTGGTACATGAGTATATTTCCATAACCACAGTGCTCCTAGGGAGAGATCAGCAGACAACAAATTGACCTATTTCCAAAACACAGTGAAAGGCTAGGAATGAGGTCTCCTCTTGTGCATAGACTATACATACATATATTATATATCTGCACACACACACACATAAACACACACATGTATCATGGCACACAAACCTGCACAAACCCACAAACATACACTAACACACACACAACACACACATGCTGAAGCACAACACATACACAAACAACTATTTTGGAAAGAAAAATGCAAATCAAACTCGTAATATAATACACATGTGAAAACATTAAAAAATAGTCTATCAAATAGGATCAAAGAAAAACAGAAGTAAAATTGAAAAAAATATTACTGTAGGAAAGTATAAATGTTCTTACAAGAATCTACTAATGAATGAGATAATATATGCTTGTGTTCTTTTTAAATTCAAGGTGAGAATTAATAAATTTTCTTAAAAAAATGTGTTGCTCTTATTCTTAACCTTAAGCTAGTAATCCAGAAAAAATACAGAAATCCACCAAAGGCATGATGAGAGTTAAAAAATCATATACACTATACTTTGACACAGAAAGGAGGGGGAGGATGTAGAGAAAAACAAGGAGACAAACTAATCCATGCTAGGACAGCACCAAACATCTGTCCACATGATGGCACACCAATGTCACCAACATCTATGAAGTTATCGGAGCCCTAGAAACCGATTATAAATTTTAGAATATGTAAATGAAAAGTTTCATGCATACATACATGTATATGTGTGTGTATACACACAGATAGGGATATACGTAAGAATGCATTATGAACACAAAGTTGGACAGGCAAGATGGCTCAG
Source organism: Rattus norvegicus (assembly GCF_021556685.1). Taxonomy (NCBI): domain Eukaryota; kingdom Metazoa; phylum Chordata; class Mammalia; order Rodentia; family Muridae; genus Rattus; species Rattus norvegicus. Next base: position 50,431,397 of record NC_141540.1, read on the forward strand.
AAGGTAATGGTGCTAACTACCACTCCGGATGACCTGGACTTCTATCTCCTGTTCTCAAATGGTAGAAGGAGAGGCAAGTTCTCCAAGGCTGAGCCTTAATCTCCACCTGCATAATACTGCATTCATATTCACACACACACACACACACACACACGCACACACACACGCACACACACACACACACTCACACACACATTCACACACACTCACACACTCACACACACACTCACACTCACACACACACACTCACACTCACAACACATTCACACACTCACACACACACGCGCACACACACACTCACACACAACACACACACACACTCACACATGAGAGAGAGAGAGAGAGAGAGAGAGAGAGAGAGAGAGAGGTTGAGAAAGGATAATAAGAACATAGTGACTCAACTGTCACTGTTTCAGACAAAGAACTATGGCAAGTGCCAGTGATTCTAGTATCTGCCCAGCTCAGATCTATCAAAGACAAATAGGACATAAGCAAACAAAATGACAAAGATTTTTGAAGTAATCAAACATTACCCACTGAACATGGGATAGAAGTATATCTCAATAAATCATCAACATTCAAAGACATGAGTGAGTCTTAAACAAAGAAAAAAAAGTTAATGAGTTACAGAAAAGAACTAAGCTGAACAGACCGATTGCCACAAAAGCAATAAAGAGTTGTCAATGAAATTCTTTCTGAAGAGAAGTGGGCCAACGTGATTCCATAGACAAATTCATGAAATCCCAAGGGACAGATATTCTGTCATATAAAATGTTTCAGAGAACATAAAAGCATCCCAAATCATTTTATGATGCTAACATAACTCAGAAAAACATTGCCCGAGAAAAGAATACCAAAACCTAATTTCATTCATGAATTCAGCTACAGAAGCCCCCAAAATCTCACAAGAAGATCCCACAAGGTATTAATACATCATGCTATACTTATGTTAGTTCTATTTTCTTGTGTAAAATCCATTTAGGGACAGGGAAATCATTAGCATAATTCTTTACATCAATGTGAGGACACAGTCAGCCAGACAGCTATTCATACATTTCTTTTAAGTGGAACTTGTCAGTCGGAAAGCAGGAGAGTGAACACACAGATTTATCTGTGCTTTCCCACAAATTCTGAGGGAACTATTAAGATGGGTTGTTTTGTATGCTTGTTTGCTAGCTTGCTTGCTTGCTTTGTTCTGTTTTGTTTTTGGTTTAGTTAAGGACTTATATTTAGCCCAGGCTTACCTGAATTCAGCTCCACTTGATAACCCAGGCTGGCTTTGAACTCATTTCTCCTGCCCCTGCCTCTGCCTCCCAAGTACTGGGATTATAAGTATATACCACAAAACTCAACCAAGGAAGGAATGTTTTTGAAGGAGAATAAGCAATTAAACTGTTTAAGAACAGACTGTGTGCTTCTTGTACCTTCTAGTAAACTGAACACCTTTCTAGTGCTATCACTAGAAAGTGATATTTATTTAAATTTGAATTTAAACATTTAAATATTTAGTCTGCATTACACAGCAAGTTGGTTGTCACTAATTTCTCTTTTGCCCAGACTCCTTCAACAAAGACCTTGCCAGAGCTGTCAGTCATTGCTGTTTCCTCCCTGCCATGCCATCCCCTCCTCCAAGACTCCCCGTCCAGGGACACATTCAACACTGAAAACCGAGGAAACTGGAACAACAGAAAAGAGAATATCTGCTCACTACAAGAGAGTGCTCACCTCTGTGAGGGCACCAGTCTTGAATCCCAGGACTTGAGAGGCAGAGGCTAAAGAATCTCTCAACCAGGATTACTTAGAAAGATCCTGTCTCAGAGGAGTGGGGGCAGGGGTAGGGGAGAGCTAAAAAAGAGAGAGAAAGACAGGGCTGCTGAGGGTGTGGCTCACTTGGTAGAATGTTTACCTAGCATCCGGAAAGTTAGCAGCACTGAACTATAATTCCACTAAACAAGTGGAGGCTGGAAGATCAGAGGTTCAAGGTCAAACTCATCTACGCAGTCAGTTACAGGTCAGCCTGGAATTCTGGCTACTCTGTCTCCAAAACGAATAAGGTTCAGAGTGTAGTTCACTAGGACAGCGCTGGCTTTTTTGAGGCTTAGCTCTATGGTAGGAGTATGGGGGGAGGGGGTAAACAAAGATTATTAACTTATTGTTTATGTGTGTGTATACAATACATTCTTGTCTTACTCAGTCCACCCTCCCTTAGTTCCCTCTTATCCCGACCAATCCTTCATCCACCCACCAAACCCCTACCTGCTTTCCAATCTTTTTGTTTTGTTATAAAGATCTGTAATGTATCTAAAAGTGTTCAAGGATCGCAGGATGGTTCAGCAGGTAAAGGTGTTTGCTGTGCAAGCCTGGGGACCAGAGTTCGATTCCTGAAGCCTATGTAAGATAGCTTACAGAACTATCAGAGCAAACAGACTCCACAAAGTTGTCCTCTTACCTCCACATGCTGTGGCACTTGTGTAAACACACTACACACACACACACACACACACACACATACACACACACACAAACACATACACACACCACACACTCATACACACACATACACACACACACCACACTCACATACACACACTCACACACATACACTGATGATGATGATGATGATGATGATGAATGTTCAAGTGAGTTTTAGTATCACTCAGCTCTCACCATGTAAGGTTTCCCTGGAGTGATTTAGAAAATATTACAAGCATTTTAAGCACAAAACAAAACAAAAGGAACAACAAAACAACAACAAAAACCCACTTCAGTCCTTGTCCTTTCTCTGCTGGTCTATCTTACGACTAATTTGGAGTTATGACCATCACTGCTCTGCATCAAGCGGCATACACATTTCCTCCCTAGCCAGGTTTTCCAGGCTGATCCTTAAAGCCCCGCCTGCTTCCAACTTTCCACTAAACACTGCTGGCCCTCTGCTCCTCCCTTCAGGGTGCACACCACAATACAGACTCTTATCTGGGACCACAGACACCCAGTCAGTGAGGTTACCTACCCTCCTCCAGTTTCCTGTTTTTTGTCAACAAAAGATGGCGTTGACTGAATCCTCTCCTTGCGATTGACCTTTCTAGGACCCAAGGAGAGGAATCTGCCCAGTGTTTCACTTCATTTCCTCCTCCTTGGAGGAACCATGATCATCAGCAAACAAGGTTGCAGATATCTAACTTCCCGCTGTTACATCATTTTAGCCCATATCTCATGAGGATGGATGGCTACTATAAATCTGGCCTAATAATAAGGGCAAATAGTCAGAGTACCAGAATGCATACACTTTTGCCCCCTTATCACCATGTCAATTTCCCTGACAGAAGAAAATGATATAACTATATTAAAACCTTAAACACACACACACACACACACACACACACACACACCACATATATAGATATAGATATAGATATAGATATAGATATAGATATAGATATAGATATAGATATAGATATAGATATTAGAAAAATGCTCAATTGACTGGTAGATTATATTGTTCTAGTTTTCCCAGGGCAGAAATTCTAGAATGTGTTCATTTTCTATATTTTATTTATTGATTTTTTTTCCAGTTCTGGGGAACAAATGCAAGGGCTTAGCATATCCCAGGAAAGTACTCTACCAATGAGATACATTTCCAGACTTTTTGGGGGGATGGGAAACAGGGGACAGGTCCAGGGAAATTGTCAAATCTGACCTTGAAGTCACTAACAGCTCAGCCAGCCCGGAACTTGGAATCTTCTTGCCGAATACTCCTCCCGCCTCAACTCTGAAAATAGTTGAGAAAACAGGAGTGTGCCCTTCGTGCAAAGCATGACCTTGTGCACCATCATGGAAGAAAATAATGCCTTAAGATATAGCCTGAGTGGCCACAGCATTGCTCGCAGAGAGAGAACTGTTTGAGGGTGAAAACCTGTGTTATGTATGAGGAGTCCCGAAGGCTTAGTTAGAAACATGTAAAGAGCCCTGCAGGAAAAGCACAGGGATGGACGCTTGAGTCAAGCTGGGGACACAGAATGGCCAAGCGCATGTGGCAGAGGACTGTCACCTGAGAGTAGAGCAGACACAATCAACGGATGTTTCCCAGCGCAATGACAGATGCTGCTGATAGCGGCAATGCCTGAAGGTCAGCTTAAAGCTGTTACCGAGGAGTTGCACTGCAAACCTCTAGCTTACATCAGCCCTTCATTAAGTCTGGGTAAACAGCAGGAGCATCAATGGGACTCTTACCAATAAAGAGGTCAGTTCAGCTGAGCAGAGTCTCAGGGAACGAAGAAGAAAGATCACAGGCAGGAAACCTCACTGTGTAATAGGGATCAAGACCCGAACAAGAGGCAGAAATTTATCATCCATCATCAGCAGTGGCTAAGAAAAATGTGAGCTTTCTGCGAGTCCATATGGATGGGAAAGGCTCACAGAATGCCATGCTCGGTGGACAGGAATCCAAGCTAATGTTGCCTGGAGTCTGAACACCTGAATAGCAGTGCCTTTGGATGGCGTGTGTCTCCCCGTGAGTCAACTCTATTCCAACCCTGCTGGCTCTTTACCTTCTGCTATCTGATCGTCCTTGAGCCTCAGAAGGACAATTCCTTAGCATACTTAACCTACCAGGTAGGACAGGAAGAGCTATGAGCAGATGACATCAGCATCAACGATAGCCTTTATTGGAACACAAGGAAAACTGAAAGGTCTTTCAATGTTTCCCGGAACTGAATAAGCAGACTCGGGTTATTACTAGACTTGTCCGAGATGACACAGCTGGTGTGGGGCAAGAACCAAAACACAATCGGCAGTCTACTCTTCACTGTTCACCTACTGTGCCCTCAAGCTGAAGTGCCCCTTTCACTGCAGGAAGGCTCTCAACCTCTAGGTATCAATGGGACACTATTTTCAAAAGAAGTCTAAGACCCATTGCTAGCCAAGGCTCAGGAGAGCATCATTTTACCATGATTGAATATCCCCCAAAGCTAAGAATCCATTAAATATAATCCATTTGGAAAAAATTCATAATTGTAAGAATACAATCCATTGGGGATGCGGGAAAGACTGAAAATAAGCAGACCATATTTTTTTTTTGATGCTTGGACACTGTATCTACAAACACATGGTCAAATGGCTAGTCTTGCTAGAAAGATGTTGGGTATGAGGATATGCCTAGACACACGGAAAGTTTCTTTAACACTCCAACCTTACAACTGAAAAGGAAACGCCAAAAGCAACTCTGGTTTATTTTCCATATGAAAATTAGTTATGCCCCAATTTTACGTTTCATCATTCTAATCCTATAGCTACCTAGACAAAAGTACCAGCATTAGTTACACAACCAAAAAATTCAATTTTCAACAAGATCACATTTACCTTTATCACTTTACATCTTAACTCTCCAGTTTCTAAGCCACAGGCACTAATCCATTCAAGTTGTGACTCAATGGATGTCTGTAATGAGGTTAGTTTACAGACTAGCCTTTGGGCTACCATCCACAGAGGGGCATTGGCTACTACTCGTAACTCAAGTATAGGAAAAACATGTCAATTACATTCCAGATTTTCATAAAGAAGGAGCTAGCCAGAACCTTTGAAATTATGATTTCCTAAAGTTTACCATGCATAAATCAACAGCCAGCAAACGTTTTACTGAAGCTAGAACGATAATTCAGAGCTTATATAATGCTCTAACATGAGAGCTGATAAGAATCAATATCTCAGTGTTACACTGTGCCCAATACAGAAAAAAAAAAAACCTTAGCATTCTTGAGAATATGTCAATCAAGAATCAGAGGAGGCCTGGAGGATCTGCTCAGCAGGCAGCTGTGCTTGTTGCTCTTGCAAAGAGGACCCAGGTTCACTTCCTAGCACCTGTGTGGCAGCTCACAACTGTCTGTAACTCCAGTCCCAGTGGCTACAATGCCAGCTTCTGACCTCTACTGGCAAGAGGCACACACACACAGTATACTTACATGCAATCAAAACACTCATAAACATAGAATATAAAATGCCTAAATTCTTTGTTTTTTTAAAAGAACAAAAGGAGTCCTGTTGCACATACACTTACAATCATGTCTGCTTAAAGATGAGATTTATACTAAAGACTTGTATTTGATTGCTTTGCTCATTTTACATAATTCAGGCATTTTTTTTAAAATAAGGCTACTTTAATGTGTACTAGGACACCAGGACCACTTTCTCTTAACTCAGGTGTTTAAAAGGTTGATTTGCAAAGTGGATTTACTAAAGTGGGCTACTTCAAATAAGAATGAACCTCTTGAACAGTGTAATAGAATTGAAAATAATTTTCCTATGTCCTCTTTCTCTTAATTGGGTACATACGATATTGGCATCTCTATTTTACCATGAAGTCGCATTTAGGGAACACTTTGCAAGATACTTAAGGTGGAGCGCTGTACAGAGCCCAGCTCTTGACACCCAACCTACCTACTATTTATATAACTGTGCTGCTTCCCACAGTGGCACTGAGTATTGAAGCCCTGCTTTGAAATCCCAAAACCACATTAGATGCTCAGTAGATTGCTGAATGTTGATGTCCAGAGATATTAACTAAACCAACTTAAATTATTTTTATGATACCATTATGGTTGCAATTATTCTTGGAGTCCCGTTTTAGTCAGACGTGATAACATCCATCTATGATTTCAGCACCTGGGAGGTCGGGGAGGTGGGGTGGGGGGTGTCAAGCCAGTCAAGAGTATATAAAATCCTATCGCAAAGATGGGGTGAGGGGGAGGGAGAGTTTATGATGTAACACATACTGTGGTTTGAGTTTAACTTGCCATTTGAACAGAGAACAGTCATTACACAGCTTCACCTGCAGAGCGGCGGAGGACAGCTATGGACCATTTGTGGTGTTTTGAATAAGAACACTCCCCCAACAGGCTCATATATTAGAATATTTGGTTCCCGGGTGGAAGATTGTTCAGGAAGGATTAGGAGGTGTTGATCTGCTATAGTAGGTGACAATTGAGGTGGACTTTGAGGCTCCAGAGGCCCAGGCAAACCAAGTCAGAGTATCTCTCTGGCTGGCTGGCTGGCTGGCTGGCTGGCTGGCTGGCTGGCTGGCTACCTATGCACCTACCTATCTATCTAGACATCCATCCATCCATGCATCTATCTGCAAGTAACACGTAACATGGATAGATGTTAGCTCTCAGCTACTCTTTCAGCCTGAGAGCTTCCTGTCTGCCACTACCCTCCCCGCCATGAATGACCCTCTGCACCTGTAAGCTTCATAATTAAGTGCTATCTACTGTACATTGCCTAGGTCACGATGCCTCTTCATGGCAACTGACAGTAACTAAGAAGCCATCTTTAAAACCTTACATTTACGAAACGGTGCATTGCTTTGACCAATTTTATAATGAATTACAATTCATGTTTTCATCCTAGATCCACTGTACAAACACAGCTACAGGTTAAAGTCAGGTTGGTCTTTAACATTTTACCTCAATGAGCATTCACAACGGCCTCGCTGAGGACTGGTGTCAACTCATAACACTGAATGCATTATTACAGAAAATGGCATGGCAGAGTAAACGAGACAGAGCCTGTAATATGGGCAGAATGAATATTTAAAACATTATATTGAGTTTCTTTAAATAAATGGCAGAAGATTTTAGAGAGCTCAACTTTATTCCTACAAAGCTTAAAACTACATAAATCTAAATAAACGCATGCATTTATGGTAAAAAAAAAAAAAAGAGCACATTTGGAAAAGACAAGAAAGATAAACATAAAATTCCAGAATGTTCTTCATTATTGTCACAGAAATGTAGGATTTATGTAATGGATATTAATGTTACATATGCCCTTAAATGGATTTTCTTTCTGAGTTTTTGTTTGTTTTTCCCTCCCCACCCCACCCTCCATAGCAGTACTAGGGCATGCTGCCCAAGACCTCTACCACTAAGCCAAATACCCTGACCTATATTATCTTGATTTTTTGTTTTTTCCTTTTCTTTCCTTTTCTTTCTTTTTTCTCTTTCTTTCTTTCTTTCTTCCTTTCTTCCTTTCTTCCTTTTTTGACACAAGGTTTATAAAGTTGTCAGGACTAGTCTTGAATTCCCTCTATGACACAAGGTAAGCCTTGGGTTCCCATCCTCCCGCTGCAGTTTCTCAAATATCTATAACTACAGGCCTGTGATACCAGGCAAGACATAACTTTCCACCACTGGTGATAAAACCTTATTGGCAGATCAGAGGAAGAGGCAGGCTCAAGGGTCCTTTCCCAAGGCTTACCATTCTCTGGGGTGTTTCACTTAGGAGGACAGGAGGCAAGACCCTGCCGACTCAGTGATCCTTGAGGACAAGCAGACTGTTGTAGTGCCAGTCCTGGACTTCAACGGGCTATCAGTAGGTGGTAATCGTCAGCTCTGTGTCCAGAAGCTGTTGTGGGTACTCCTTCCTGGTCCCACCACTGTGTCAGCTGGGCCTCAGTGGTGCTCAGTCACAAGTTCCACCTGTACCTGCTGGGCTCCAGAGGGCATCTTGGTCTGTGTCATGTGCCTTCCAAGGCAGCTCTCAGTGTGAGCTACAACCGCAGCTTGAGCTCCAAGACCCTGGAGCATAGGTCGGAAATCTGACCTCCCACCTGCTTTTTTGGAGCTGTTCAATATGGTCAGAGTTCTCTCTGCTTCAGCGACTCCATCCGTGTGGTGAAATAACCTGTTATTCTTCCTGCCCTTCACTGTGACAGACTCTCGCTGCCATCTCGTGTCTTTGGGGATCTTGACGAGATCAATGCCAGGGACAGAATCCATCTCTATGCTAACCAGACCACCCATCGAGGGTACTGATTTCCTGCTCCTTCAAGGTTCACTCTGCATCTCCAGGGATGGGCCATCAGAGTCTGCTCCTCCAGCACTCTGCACCAGCTGTTGATGTCAGCCTCTACAACAAAACGTAGGACCTGCCCCATCTCAAGCGTGTTTCAGAAGTCATGGGCAGCCAGATGGACTCTGTCAACATACAGAACAATCCTAGAGTCCCCAATAGTGGCATCAAGAATCTTGCTATTCAAGTCCGGGATGTCCTTGAAGTAGTGGCTGCAGCTGCAGGGGGGACTAGGCTCTCCCGGCTGGTAGAACTTGCAGATCTTAACCACCAGCTCCCCATCCACAGCCTGCTCCGATGCACCATGTCGAGGTTACTGGCCAGGTATTCATTCAGATCCTGTGGGAGCTTCTCCCTCCTCACCAGCAGCCTAACAGACCCATCCATGACCCCACCATAGTAGCCATCAAGCTCCAGGAACGTGAAGGCAGCAGATAGATCTCGGACACAGACACACCCAGCTACCTGGGACTGTGGATGCTGGGCATGTGACAGCTGTCCTCAGTACAAGGAGTACTTAACAGGCTCCTGATGGGTGGCTGAGGCAGACAGGGCATGGTGACAGCCAAAGAAAGGCACAGGGAGGCAAGGGACATAAGAGAGACACTGACCAGAGATCGACAGACCACAGGAGGATGATTTTTCAGTGATTTTGAAGGACTATGCATATCTTAGCTCGCATTTTACTTAAGATAAATGCCTCAACAGCAGCACCATATTTGCCAATGTAGTCATGAGTTATGGCAAGTGGAGACGGTCCTATCACCCTTGGTGATTTCAATCATAATTCTTCAAGGGGCCTCACTTGTCACTACCCATGGTCACAGCCACCCAGTACCCTCCTGTCATGTTTCCACTTTGTCCGCAGCTTTGATGCAGATGACACTTCCCTTGAGCCACATTCACGGACTCGACAATGTTTCATCTGAGATGTGAAATGTGTGCATTGCTTTCTCTTTACATATGGCTTTGAATTGTTCACGGGAAAACATCAAAGGAATTGGGAACAGTAGATGCCACAGAGTCAAGTCACTGGTGCCACGGAGGAGGAGTGAGAAGAAGAAGAAATCAAAGGAAATGCTATGTTCCCATTTAAACAAACAAACAAACAAACAAACAAAAAACCCATCTTGCAACTGGTGCATGGTAACAGTAAACGTTACACAAACTGGATTCTTAAAGTCCGTGAAGTCTATTTCCCAGCATCCATAGAGCCCTAGTTCATTCTTCAGTGAAGTGACTGAGCAAAGGAACGACTTACACTTGTCTTAGTTAGGGTTTTACTACTGTGAACAGACACCATGACCAGGGCAACTCTTATAAGGACAACATTTAATTGATGCTGGCTTACAGGTTCAGAGGTTCAGTCCATTATCATCAAGGTGGGAACATGGCAACATCCAGGCAGGCATGGTGCAGGCAGAGCTGAGTTCTACATCTTCATCTGAAGGCTGCAAGCAGAATACTGGCTTCGAGGCAGCTAGGATGAGGGTCTTAAAGCCCAGACCCACAGTGACACACCTATTCCAACAAGCACACGCCTCCTAATAGTGCCACTCTCTGGGCTGAGCATATACAAGCCATAACAATACTGCCTCAGTATTGCTACAAAAGTGAGCAAGGGTTTACATGAAAAAAAAAAAACAGAAACAACAAACAAACAAAAACATGCTGCAAGCCAGAAACAGTGGCTCAGGTCTAGGTTGCCAGAACACAGAAAGCAGAAACTACCTCATGCTACAGTGTAAGTGGATATGAAGAGAAAAGGAAAAAGAAACAAGGGAGCGAGGACGGGAGACAGAGAAGGGAAGAGAGAGACTGTCAGTAGACGTTCAGATCTATTTAATGAAATGTCCCCATGCTTAACAATAGATATTTTTCTTCAAAGGAAAATTATAGAAGAAAACAAGCACCACAGATGACGCCATGCTTACTTTGGCTTTGAACTTCCCTAACAAAGCATGGCAAGAACAGACAGAGCAATGTCTCACCGAGCTGGACCCCAGGACACTGCAGGAGGCTCTCTTCTGCTCTGCACACATTCCCAGTAAAAGACGTTCTACAACTACACCAATTTACATCTCCACAAGAGCGTATCCATTAAAGAAAGCTTGGGCTGTCCACACACTGAAAAACATGGCAGATCTGAAAAATATTAAGGTAGCGTGTTTTTGTGTTTTTCTTTTTTTCCTTCACATTTTCCTCTTATCCCGGGAAATCAAGAGTTTTCTTCTAGGAAAACAACCTGAACTAAATTACAGATAAGGTTGAAAATCTTCCTGAAGTAGTGGTATTTTCATTATTGCCCCTGGGACACTGGATCAAATTTTCTTCTGCAGAAAACTAATGTCCTAAAGGAAAAGGGCTCAGATAAAGCCATTTGGGTGAAGCCTGTGTGCTGTAGGGATGGGTCAGTTGCCCATCTGTGTATACAGCCAGTGGGGCTATTACATCTGCTATGTGGAAAGCACCCTCCGGAGCAAGGGGATGCTGCTAGGCCACAAGAAATGCTATCCAAGAGCACAGACGCTACCAAATTCAACAGAGCTATTATCTCCCTCAAAGCCCAGCCTCCTCTGGGGTCTCTCTATGTATGTTGGCTTTGTTTATATCCTGTCACTGCTCAGGACCCTGTGCCGATGCTAATTATTCAAATGCAGACAGGAGGTCTGTGTATTCCTGTGTCTCATGCTGTGTCCAAATCTGGAAATCAGGATTCCCTGCCAAAGCCCCAAGGTCACATCGGAAAGGTGAGACCCTCAAGCTGCCGAGTTACAGGCTGAATGACGGTTCCTGAGCTCTTCCAGCCCTTTCCAAAAATATGCACACTATTAGCTCGACTCTCTGACATCCACTACAACAGTCAGACTGCTCTACCAGCCAAGTGCCCTTCTGTCCTTAGTCAAGTTCCCCTTAACTGTTAAGCAGTGATGCTCTAAGCTGGAGGGAAATCTGACACTAAACCTCTAGAGGTATCGTTCAAGCCTATTTCAGTCACAAGGGACAGAACCCAAACTCGAACATATGACAGAATCAGATGTTCAGAAAGATTTGTGCAACATGGCTTACAGGACTTCATCTTACCAGTGACCGGACCAAGACAGCCACCCCAGCCATCCCAGGCTGCCTCCTTTACAATGGGCAAAGAAATAACAGAGGGAAAAGAGAAAAAAAAGGAGCGGGAGATTGGTTGCTGGGGAGGCCCACATAACAAACACTCTTCCCACCCAGAGGCTGCTGCGTTACACTTTTAAAGACTCAACAGTCAACCAAGCAAGCCGTAAAAACATATACTAAGTGCTGTGCCGTAGGCCCCCTTCCCATCTCCTGTTGAGTAACGTTCTCAATAACCAGAACTCAGATTACATTTACCTAAGACACTGACGAATTTGAAAGGTTTTCCTCCTGCCACTTGCCCGCCAGTCGGAATATGGGCAGGCACTGCAAACACAATGGTATCCAGATGAACTCTGATTGTAATCTCTACTCCAGGGAACTCTGATTGGGGAACGCTGCCCACAGACACTTGGAAAATAATTATGCCTTGCATGATACCTTCTTCTGAGATGCTTTCCATACCTCATTTAGCCTCTCTCAAACACTGCTGTTCACGAGGAAATGAGCCCTGCTCCAGTGTGCTTTTCAGAAAATCAAACCCACAGTGCCAATTTCCAAGCCAGGTCAAGGTGGGAGTCCTTACAACCCAAGTGGCGGCAGTGGCCTGGTCTGACTTATCAGAGAGTCCTTTTTCGAGCAAGTGCCTCTAGTACAATCAAAATGTTTAACTTGTGGAGTTCTGGCCTATAAATAGACTAGCCCAGCACCTCTATTATTTTAACTAAGGGCTTATTAACACAAGTGTCTAAGCTGCAAAAGAGAAAATAATAACCCTTAGGTTTTTCTTTGTGTCCTCCCCTCCCCCAGCCCGGCTTTGCGTGTTTGATTCCCCTCACTGAATTACACTACTGCAAAACAAGAAAGAAAAAAATCAATAATGGAATATTTGGCCTAGGAGCCCTAAAGAAGAGAGCAAACTTAAAACAATGCAGTTGTTCTCGCTGTTGGGGAAGAATGTCTCTGCTTTTTCATCTGTCAACACACGTTTCTGGGAAACAAAAGGCAAAGCAATCGAAGTGGGAGCAGATGCCAGTCGTTCGCAGCATCTCCCATAGAAGCAGGTGGACACGTAAACATGAACCTCAGTCCCCTCATTCTGGTGACATCTCCATTTGTTCCTACTGCTCTAAGATCCCAGAGTGTCCCAAGGCCTGACAAAACATGACCCACCCGTGCTCCCTAGAAAAATCCATTCAGTGTCTTCTCCCATCAATATTTCCTATTAAGAGAGTACGATTCCTTCCACCTAGGTAGCCCGAGGAGGGCTAACCACTTTCATCACACAAAGACAAAGGCTGGCATTTAAAATCAATTAGCTTTCCCATCAAAAAAAGAACTAGAAAGCATCTCAGATCTTTGAAAATTTAAAGAGCTTTATGCATTAATCAATTGAGCCTCCCAGAGTTTTGATGCCCCTGGCAATCTCGTGTGAAAGATCTAAAATTCACAAGTTACATATAAAGTTTTTACACCTTCCTCGAAAGAAACAGGCTTGCGTAACTCTGGGTTGGTTGGTTGGTTGGTTGGTTTTGATTTTATTAAGGATTCTTCCCATCTTGGCAAATGAAAGTGGCTTCACTTATATATTCCTCATATTATTAAGTCATATAATATGTAAAATATTGGTAACATAAATTAAAACAGTTGCTGCTAAGACCTTGTTAGGACTGCATCATGTGTACTGTTGAACTCTGGCCCTCCACACAGCAAAACCACCAATGAAGAAACCATTTACCAAATGTTTATACATGGTCAGCATGTGTGCACGTGTGCACACACAAGTGCACACACTCACACACACGTTCCAAGATTCTGAATCTTCTGAGACAAGTTTAAGTGGTTTTTTTTTTTTCTCTAACCCTAAGTGTATCTATTCAACCTTAGAAGTTAACACTGTCTTATGAATTTCGTCTTGGAAACTAACTCTCAGAATACACAGACTGTAGGCCACATTTGCTCAGCTGAAAATTCTAGTTTCATCACTTCTAAGTATTGTACTTCTCTCTGTTTAGCAACTTTCTCCATAGAGAAGAACAAGAATCTCTTCGTTTAATGATTCCCTCAGCTCCTACCATCCACTAAGTAGTACATCCATTTTCATTTATGTGTATGTGTGTGCATATTCATATGTATGTGCAGACATCCACAGAAGCTAGCAGAGGGTACCAGATTCCCTGTACTGCTGTTAACAGGTTGTCATGAGCCAAAGAAGCGAGTGCTTTTAACCCTCCAAGCCATTTCCCTGACCCAAAAGCACTTTATTAACTGCCGCGCTAAGCTTCAGCCCCAAAGAACTATCAAGTTCACAATCCACATAGTGATTATATTTGAAATCTTATTTTGATAACGGGTAAGAAACGGGAAATCACACATATAAAGTACGTTGTGCAGGGTTTGAAACAAAAGTAGACAATAGCCACAGAGTCTCGGGATTGATAAGTTATTTTTATCTCCTAGGACTGATGATAGCTATTATTATCGCACGGAATTCTAAAATTCAATAAGCCAGTTCACACAAAGCACTTAGCCTTAGGTTAAAGGAAAAAAAATCCTCTATCTATCAGCTATTATTAAAATATAATTAACATCCCGATTATTTCTCTAATCTCTTTTTGCTGCAGGTGGTGGGTGGGAAGAAGAGAGTGAAAAATTTGCCTTTTAAAAAAAAATATGGCAAGTCCTATTCTATTTCAGGTCACCTTTCAAGAGCACAAAGAAAAAATGTCAGAGACCATTAGAAGCACTATAAAAAGTATTTGTAGTCAGTCAGTCCGTGTTTAGAACAATGGTTTTTGAACTTGCATGGTTTTCTTCTTTTAAAAACAAAGAGAGACGTTGGAACTTGTCAAACTACCCAGGAGTAAGCAGTGGACAGTCGGGAACCAGGAGCCATCCCAGAAAGGGCTGCACTGACTCCCGCATGTTTTCCTGTAGGAACCATTCCATTGCCTATCTTTTGTAAACGTTCTCAAAATCAAGTTTATATCTAGGAGCACAGCCCGGAACCTCTTTCTGGAAACACAAAGCTTGCTATTGCTTATATCTGCGGCAAAGAACAAAGAGACACGTGAGCTTTGAGCCAACTCTGGACCAGGCAATCGGGAGTTAAGCTCTACACAAAACCAAACATGAAATCTGTAAGGGGGGTCTCGGTTCAAGTTTTAGACATAAGCGTGCCATACCCCTATACAATAATAATTCTAAAAGTAGAGGAGAAGTTGTTGCCCATGTGGATGGAAATCTGGGAGGACATAGATTTTTGTCTTCTCACCATGTGAATACAAATGCCTGAATGTTCCTTTCTAAAGCAGAAGCCCAAATTAAAAGAGGCTGGAACATTCAAGAGAAGCTGGAGTGATGCAGTGATGACAGGAGGCCGCAAGGGAGAAAAGAGGTTAAGATCAGAGCGAAGTACCCACTCTACCTCCTCCAGTGGTTCGCAAACACACCCTGGGCTACCATCCCAGGCTCTACACAGATTCACTTTATGAAGAACTAGATCCATTGAGGAATTCAAATTCTGGGGCCACGTAAACTAAGAAACTATCCTTATTTGTCAAATATCAATATAACATTTAGCAAACAGGAAATAAAACTGATTTAGCTAGTTAGTTAGTTAGTTAGTTAGTTAGTTAGTTAGTTAACTTATTTACTGTTGATTTTTTGACACAGGATTTTTCTCTGTAGCCCTAGCTGTCCTAGAAGAACTCACCCTGGAGGGCAGGCTGATCTCGAACTCAAAGAGATCTGCCCATCTCTCCCACTACTACCTGGCTAAATAAAACATCTAATACTGAAAAACAAAACAAACAAAACTATGGTTCATACCAACTATACTAGACTCAAGAAAACAAGAGACCTACACTAACTCTTTTTTTCATTCATCATTTATTCACAAATTCTTGTCACATAAATACAATGTTACTAGTCTCTAGAGTTAGTGTAAGTGGTTTATGGTCGTAGAAATAATCTGTCAAGTCTGATGTTGGTACCATTCAAATGTCCTGTATTTAAATACCCAGCAGGGCAGCTTATGTCTTATTTCACTAACTCTCCAAACATGCTACTTTATTTTCAATGACTTTTGAGCTCTTAAAAATATTATGGTACAGTAGATTGAATTTTGTAACATTTGATAATGGTATTTTCTTTTTATTACAATAAGCAGACCAACTTTCTTGGCTATAACACAAACTGAACTTTACTATATTATTTAGACAGATGGCCAAATTTGATTTGCCATTTATTATATTAGAATCACACAAAAACTACTTTCAAACAGTAGCAAGTTCATCTTCGGGGACCAAAAAGTTGCTAATACTAAGGACATTAAAAAGAAAGTGACAGATAGATAGATAGATAGATAGATAGATAGATAGATAGATAGATAGATGGATGGATGGACGGACAGACAGACGGACAGATGGACGGACAGGCAGGCAGATGAACGGACAGATAGAAGGATGCATAAACAGATATATATATATATATGATACTTAAGAGGAAGTGGAGGTGGCTCCATAAAGGATTTGATGTCCAGAACCTATAGAAAAAGCTGGTACCTGTACCTGTAGTCCCCATGCTGGTGGCTGGTGACAGGAGAATCCCTGAGGCTTGCTAGCCACCTGGTCTAGTTTGAGATTCAGTTAAGATTCTCTCTCCAAAAGGTACCATAGAGGGACTAGTGAGATAGCTTAGCACCTAACGTATCACTATTCAAGTAAGAGGGCACACAGTTTGGGTTCCAAGAATCCATGCAAGTTCTAAGTGGGTGTGGTGGCCCACCATGAGTCCAGCCGAAAAAACAGAAACAAAGAGCTTCCTGAGCAAGCTGGCTAGCCACACCTCCATATTGGTGAGCTCTTGGTTCAATGACAGATGACACATCAAAAGAAGAGAGTATCAACTTTAGAGCTCTGCATAGACATGCACACCTATACAATGCACACACACAAACACACACACACACACACACACACACACACACACAGAGAGAGAGGGGGGGGGGACAGAAAGAGACAGAGAGAAAGAGACAGAGCACTACTTAGTGATAACCCAAATATCAGCCACACATGAGGCTGTAGCTCACTAGTAGAGTGCTTACCTAGCATGCACAAAACCCTAGGTTCAATCCATAGTAGCAGAAATTATTAGTAGAATCACTGGACGAATTCAGGGTGGGTAATGTGAATGGGAACTACAGAATATACTAATGCTTTATACCTTTATATTGCTCAGTAGCTCACAGACGCACACACCACCCATCCCATGCTTCAAAGTCTTCAAGTGAACACTAATTCTCCTGTAAATGAACGTTTTGTCTTCTTGTTCCTTTTTCTGTTGCCATTACCAAATAGACATTGCTATTATTTAGCCATTTTACACTTCCCCAACATAAAACTACTACTCATTATGCACCCTAATGAGACCCAACTGAGAAAACATTAACCCTTAAACCAGAAGATGAGATCACAGTGCAAGATCTTGAGTGGATCTTGAACCTCTCTTGACTTCTGTTTTCTCTTGTATACCATGATATAATAGCAAGTCTACAGTTACGTTGCTTTTTATCTAATATCTTCTTTTAGTGTGCCAAAATTATAATTAGCTGGTCTAGAGGAAACTTCCATTCTGTGTGGTTTCCTATTGTGATGTGGCAAACAGCTATGGAGAAAACAGAGCAAAGAGTTGAGTGCTTAACTCAGAGCTCCTCAGGTTAGACACAGCATTAGGTTATCTGTTAGGGGATCATAAAACTAACGCTGAACTGGGCTCCTGCCTGGAGGCTCGGGGAAGAATCACCTCCATGCTAATGCACATCACAGAACAAGTTTCATTTTCTTGCTCCTCTAAGACTGATGTCTCTGTTCCCTTGCTGGCTATGAGAAGCATCTCTGCCCAGGCTTGAGAAGCCTTGCATTCCCCCTCACTTGAACCTCTCTATCTCTAACAATGTCGAGGTGAGGAGAGTGTTTGACTGCAAAACAGGCAGCAGGATCCTCCGGAAGGAAAGCAGTGTTAGTATTGTGAACAGTGCACATCTATCTGTACAGGATGCATGGGTACAGGCCCCTCACCGAGCTCAGAGGCAGACTCATTTTGCAATTTTATTATACTCATATGTGAGGAAGTATGATATATGCACAAACATGTGTTCAATTCAACAAAGGACTATTGCAGCCTTGACACTCAAGTGGGAATGAAAAGAAACAACGCACTCACCTCGAAGCACATGCTTCATCAGGCTGATGGGTAAATATAAATATAAAAACATCAGGATCAAAGCAAGATCTAAATAAGTAAGAAAAGGAGGGGAAAGGAATTTTTCTTTGTGTTTCTCAACATAGGGTTTCTTTGTATAGCCCTGGCTCCTAGATCTAGCTCTGTAGACCAGGCTGGTACTCAGAGATCCTCCTGTCTCTGCCTCCCAAATGCTGGGATTAAAAGACATGGACCACCTGGCAAGAATCTTTAAATCTATATACAGTTCTCAGTGATTACTTTTGCTCAGAGCTATACAAAGCTCCCGATCTCTCCTCTCTTCCTCCCTCTCTCTCTCCCCCTCCGTTTCTCTCCCTCTCCCCCACCACACACACACACACACACACACACACACACACACACACACACATACACACACACACACTCCAAAATAAGCATAGGCTCCTATATATGACTTCTTAAACACATTCCACCATGCTTTCATTTACATAGTAAGACACATAGACAGTGCTTTGTCCAGCCAAGGCCAGTGGATAGGTACTATGATTTAGGACTTGTACCTTGAAGAGTATCAAGGGCACAGATCTCTCGTGTAAAGAATTCAACTAAAAAAACAGATCCCTCTGCCTCACTTTCTGGCCCAGAAGTCTTAAGCATTTTTAATGGTGTTTTCCTAATTCACAAAAAGGGGTAGAAATATGTTACAAATGTGTACTATATTCCTATGTGCTCTGAATAAGTCTCCAAATTAATAGCAATTCAAATAACGTAATCTTTAACAGCTATTTGCCGGCTCTGCGGCATCATAAAACCAAATTGGTATCTTTCCCAAAGCATAAATAAGCCAGCTCTATCGCAGAGTGATGTTACTTCTGCATAAAGATAATTAATTCTCATCACCCACGATTACCCAGTTGTCCATTACCAAAGGGTAAGTCATGTTTCCTCTAGGCCTGGGTGTGCTTGTGCACAGTGTTTATTGCTAATAAGCATCTCGAGCTTCTGAGGAGCAGTTTCAAGAGGACTTGAAATTAGCTGCACACACATCACAACAATGGTATCTACAGAAGGCCCCCGTGGACAGTGAAGCGGCACGTCTCTTAGGACATTCCATGTCTTCTCAGTCAACACGGTTCCAATACCATTAAAAGGGTCACTCCCCGTGAGGACCTCAGTTGCTCTCACTTAACTTTGTCCTATAACTACAGGATTCTATGTGACAAGGTGCCTTTTCAGCCACTACAACAGGTTGACTGTATGATATTGTCTACCGGCCTCCAAAACACCCAGGTAAGGTGAAGCACCGTGTGATTCATAGTGTGAGGGCTTTAATGTGGGGTTGCCTGGGATCTACTTAAGGAGCAAAAAGAAAGAAGAAAAGAGAAGACCAGGAGAGAAGAGAAGCCCAGGAGAAGGGGAGGGGAGGGAAGGGAGGGAAGGGGAAGGAAGGGAAGGGGAGGATTAGTATGTCTTTCAAGATGCTAACTAGTCCCCCCCTCCTCCTCCTCCTCTTCCTCCTCCTCCTCCTCCTCTTCCTCCTCTTCCTCTTCTTCCTCCTCCTCTTCCTCCTCCTCCTCCGTCCCCCCCCCCCCCTCTCTCTCTCTCTCTCTCTCTCTCTCTCTCTCTCCCGTCTTCTGAAAGGGAGAGACTTTCTTTTTCTTTCTTTCTTTTTGAAAGAAGTGTTTACATTCTGAAAAGTTCTTGGATCCAACCTTAATTTTCTACACAATTTCCTTGACCACAAAGGAAAGCCAATAAGCTTTCGAATTATCCTCAAAAACTAGAAGTTTCTCCAAGAAGTTAAGCTAGGAGTGCCATTACCCTAAGCAGAGACTTTTCTGGCAAGTTTAAAGCAGAGGGCATTTTCAAAATGAAGATCCTATAAGAAAACTGGCAACTTAACCTGTGCTTGTTATTTGTGGCGGTCGCCATTCGTAGCACACCCTTAGGACACTGTGGGAGGAAAGAGGCCCTGATTTCTTGTACTGGCTGAACAGTGCCAGGCCAGGCCACCAGACTTCTCATTATGTGAGGAAAATAAGTCCTTATTTGTTAGGATTCCAGAGTCAGGTTTCCTGTTACTTCCAGGCTGAAGCATTTCAAACTCAAACAACACCTCATGCACACTCTTTTAAAGGACAGTATTAGAGGTTGAAATTCCAAAAGGTTTCCATAATTGATTCTAGCATTTCAAGCATAGACATACTGAGTATATTTGGTGTCAGCTGTCACAAGTCAACAGCAGGTGTGTTCCATATTTGTAAAACAATTGGTCCAGAGAGCATAGTGCATGGTCGAAGGGGGTACAGAAATTAGAATAGAAAAAACTACAAGGAAAATCTACATGTATGCCTGAAGTTAAGAAATCACAATGCGCCCTGTCTAGGGTATCCATGTCTCATATCTAGGGAGTTAAAAGGAGGAGCAACAAGTAAGAAATTAAGCTATTAGAAGGCACTTGTTAAGTAGGCTGGGTTCATGCTGGGTTCTAACCAATATTGAAGACATAAACTCTAGCAAGGGAGCTGGATATGTTGGTCCACTTCAGTAATCCCAGCTCATGAAGGCAGAAGCAGGAAAAACAGCCCTGAATTTGAAGACATCCTGAAATAAACAGTGAGCCCCAGTTGGACTACAGAGAAAGACCTGTTTCAAAAATAAAGATTAATTAATTAATTTAGATTTAAACAAAAGGAGATGTTGACAAGGAAAAGGGAAGATAGCAAAAAATGGAGCATAAAAACCCAATTTGAAAATAAAGATCAAAATTAGCCATGAAATGTTTAGGAACATAGCATTGTCTCCTCCACTGACAGGAAGAGTCATATAAAAGGAAATTTCATTACAACCATTTACTATCAGTTATCAACGGCCTGGTAATTAATGTGATAAATCTGCTCTTTCATTTAATACCCAAGATGACTGGGAGAATCCGAGAATCAGAAAACAACACGTCTAAAAACCCACACAACCACTAAGGCAAGAATCTGAAAGCAAAATCTGATTATAAAGACGGCCAAAAGGACAAAATAAAATGTGTATTAAAGAATTAAACGCTGAGGCTCGAGGGGGGGGGGGCTCAATGGTTAAGAGCACTAGCTGCTCTTCCAGAGGTCCTGAGTTCAATTCCCAGCAACCACAACCATCTATAACGGGATCTGATGCCCTCTTCTGGCACACGAGTGTACATGCAGATCATGCTCTCACATACATAAAATAAATAAATAAATCTTTAAAATAAGAAAAAAGAATTAACCACCTACACAGGAAGCAACCCTGACTGTCACAGGTAAAAGCTGAGCAGTAGGGTGGTCGTGTGACCCAGAGAGGACATGGCAAAGTGGCAGCAATCCAAGCAGAATGGACGTAGGGACTGAAGAATGTATAGAATAGACCAGAATGTCTACAAGACAACTGCTTTTAAACTCTTTCCTTCCTTCCTATTGGAACATTTCTTGGTGCTAACTACCATATGGTGGTAGCATAGAATAAAATAAAGTGTGTGTGTGTGTGTGTGCGTGTGTGTGTGCATGTGTGTACATGTGTGTGCATGTGTGTGCATGTGTGTGCATGTGTGTACATGTGTGTGCATGTGTGTGCATGTGTGCGTGTGTGTGCATGTGTGTGTGCATGTGTGTGCGCGCGTGTGTGCGCGTGTGTGTGTGCATGTGTGTGCGCGCGTGCGCGCGCATCTGTGGTAAGATACTGCCATTTGCTTGGAGGTTCTCCTTAGGTTCTCTTTGCTCTATTGTCTGGCGTCCCCATCTATGCTGAAGATACAAGAGAACACGCATGCTCTACAAGTGGTTTCCTCAAGAAACACATGGAACTTATGCTTTTAATAAAAGCTCTGAGTCAAAATGTAGAACACAGAAAGACTCATGAGGGTCAGGGTTCAAGAGTTTTTAAGGTTCAAAGAGGTCCCTCAGGCTGTGCACACATGGCAAAGGGTTACCTATGAAGCCGACCCCCCAAAATGAGTGGTACTGACAAACATCCTTGGGCACAATAGATTCATGAGACCCTCTGGATGGCATGCTGTGGACCTGGAAATTTTTAGATGCTCAGAGGAACATGCTAAAGATAGTATCCGGCATGAGGGCACATGCCTGCTATCCTTCACTAAGGAGACTCAGATTGGGAAAAAAAAAAACATTTTTGTGGGATCCAAATGTGCAGCTTTGCTCATATAACTGCAACAGACAAGAAGCGATGTTCCAGCTTATCTCTGTGACCGCTTGACCTACTCTCACCAACAGCAGTAGGGTAAATAACGGTGGAACACACTCCGGGTGAACCCGAGGACCATCTTCCACTTATACCAGAGGATCTCAACAGGCAGGTCACAACATCTGTGGGGATCGAACGACCATCTCACAGGAGTTACCTAGGACCATCGGCAAACAGACATACCTACATTATGATTCATAACAATATCAAAATTAACATTATGAAGTAGCAACATGATAATGTTATGGTGGGGAGGGTCATGGCAAGAACTGTATTAAAGGGTCACAGCATTACAGAGATTGAGAACCACAGCCTTATCCCCTAGCCACATCTTTATACCTATACATAGCCTCCACTTTATACCTATACCTATACATATACATATATACATATACAATTTATACGACCGTCCTGGGTGAAGTTTCTATTTCACTGTACACAAGTCCCCTTCTCTTATGGAAGTGTCGAGGAAGATTAGACGGGCTAACAATCAACTGCTGATTTTCCTGTAGCTCTGAGTAATTAATCATAAAAATAAAAAGGAAAGAGAAAAGCATAAAACATTGCTCCTATGACAGCCTTCTTAAGAGAAAACACGCACAGGTAACTCTTATACTTGAGACAGGTATAACTGACTACACATTTAAATAAGTCTGACCCATGGCCACGGGGAGGGGAGGACATGCAAACTGAAATGCAAACCGGAAAGAGACCTTTTACAAAAGCTTGTGACAAGGGTTGGCTAACAGGTTCCCTGCAGGGACTTAGCACCTCAGCCATCAGAGCCATATCAAGATCTTCTGCTGCCCCGGAGCCTGGAAGTCACCTTCCTGGTGTCTCTAACCTGAGACATGCTAGGCAGATTTGTGGCAACAGACGCACTAGCTGTCTGAGAAACACCTTTCGGTGTCCTCTCGAGATCGGGTTGGGATTCTGACTGTGGCCTTTTGTGATTAGCAAGCTTGATGTAGGAACAGCATGTGTGGAGCCAGTGTGGATCCTTCAGGAGAAGTCTATTGCACAGGTAACCCGACACACACAGGAAGTGTGAGAAGGGAGAATAAATCCAGCACGAGATTTGCCAAAGGCAAGGTTCATACAGATTTGGACACTAACTCTAAGAATGAATGCACTCTGATCATCCGTTAGGTCCCAAGCATGCAAAGCCAGATTTAGCCACAAAGCACCACCAAGAGGGACCTTCCACTAAGCCCTTTACATATTCTTCCACTTCAGAAACCCTCAGTGAGTCTTTGGTCTGTGTCAGTAACTACCAGAGAGGTGAGCAGTGACAAGACAGAAAACAGCAGCCATTAGCCAGCATTCTGCAACTCCCAGGGATTCCTGGTCTGTGACTCAGTGGAAATCTAGAGCTGCCTGCCACATGGCAGATGCTCACCTCGAAGGGGGCTGCGTGCCTTTCTAGGATCAGAAATTTTAGAAACTGCTAGAATCTTCACTAAGAGACGATAAACTTTCCCTGCTGAATACATAATAGAGGGAAGCCCGGCATAAACTGTTACCACGCCACGATCTCTGCGTTCGAGTGTGTTGCTTCCTGGAACACAGCTTGCGAAACCACCGCATTACTCTTTTATGACAGTCAATTACACTCGTGCAGTCTAGGAAACTAGGGCTCCCGGGGCACTAAAGAGCAGTACTGGTTCTGCTGGTTTTATAAAGTGGAAGCTAGAATATTCCTCTTTGTTTTCCTTGAAGGGTTTTGTTTTTTTTTTTTTTTTTTTTTTCTGAGTCAGCCTTGCAGCATTCCTATCTGCATTTTTCTACCTAGATAAAGGTGGATAACCTTGGCCATAATTACATCCCAGCAGCTCCTAACAGTCAGCTCTCTCATGTATTATTCAGCCATTTCACCTTCCTGGCTTCCCCACCAACTTTGATAAAAACCTGTCTCCTCATCTTCTAACACGGGATTCAACAAAAATAAAGAAATCATCTGAGACCATTAGAGACTTAAACAAGAGGGAAAAATCATCCCATTGCCTAAACACAGGAGCCCGCGCCGGAAAAGGCGGGACCTGAGAATAAGAAGGCCCTCCCTCTGACCCTGTTAATGCTCTGTTTAACTCAGGACATCTGCCCTCTGGCCCGCCTTGAGCCAGACCTTCACCTGGTTTTTTCCAGCCAGCGGAAAGAAGGGAAAGACATCACGCTGGTCAATTACTCATTCTCTCCAATTTGCATCCTATTCCTGAGAACAAAATCTTATGGCCTCTGCCTGACAAGAGACCTGAGGATCCAACTGACAAAGGGAACCTGAGCTCTTAGAAGGAGGAGATGGGCCCTTCCCATCTTCCTACACGATATGATCCTCAGGCCTGCTTACAGCACTAGGCATTCCAACAAGGCCACTACCCTGTTCATTCAAACAGCAACCCCTAACCTAACACCAGTGCTTGATCACTTTTTTTTTTAATTAATTATAACAATTATTTTGTTGCCTTGATATTTTTCCCATCACTAACCAAAATAGCCATTGTGGCAATTAACTAGTAAGAGTTTACCATGGTTTGATACAACGGCCTCAAAACCTACACATCTAAAAATTTAGAATTCTCATTATGAAAAATAAAAGCCAGAGGTTTGTAGAAGCTATTTTTCTGTGGTTGTTTCTTGTTTGTGGTTTGTTTTGTTTTGTTTTGTTTTGTTTTTCTTTTTTCTTTTTTTCGGAGCTGGAGACCGAACCCAGGGCCTTGCGCTTGCTAGGCAAGCGCTCTACCACTGAGCTAAATCCCCAACCCTTTGTTTTGTTTTTTGATACCAGATTTCTCTGTGAACCTGGAGTTCATCAGTGTGGATAGGCTCGATGGCCATTGAGCATCAGAGAAGCACCAGTCTCTGCCCCCTCAGCTTGGGTTACAGACAGGAGCCCAGCTTTGCAGTGGGTGTTGAGGATTCTATGCTTGTGATTCAGGAACCTTAAAGACTAAGGAATCTCCCCAGCCCTGGGCAGTGTCTTTTTAAGGAAGAAAATTATTCACCCCCAGAGACTGAGAGAGGAAGATCAGTGAATACATAAGATTAAGAAAAGAAGAAAAGATAGGGGGAGGTGGGGAAGAGGAGTAAAGGAGTAAAAGGAAAGAAGAGGGGGGAGGGAATAAATATTAGCAGTTTGAATTTCCCTCCATGGACTATGGCAGTGTTTCTCAACCTGTGGATCACGACTCTCTGTGGTCCTAAGGATCCTTTCATAGGCGTCACATAACCATCCGGAAACAGACAATTACACAGCAATTCATAGCAGAAACAAAATTACAGTTATGAAGTAGCAACAAAAGTAATTTTACTGTCGGGGGTTCCTACAACATGAGGAACTGTATTGAAGGGTCGCAAGTGTTAGAAAGATTAAAACCGGGAAGTCCCACACGCACGGATCCCGGCCCACAGCACCTCTCTGCTCCCAGACCCCGTGGGAAAGAGACCTCACCGCCTGGTCAGGTGGGCACTCCTGACGCTGCAGAGCAGAAGAGACCACCAACACTGCCCACCCCTGCCCACATCCCTGGCCCAAGAGGAAACTGTATAAGGCCTCTGGGTTCCCGTGGGGGGGGGCCCAGGAGCGGCAGGACCTGAGACACCGCCGGAACCTGAGGGAAACAGACCTGATAAACAGTTCTCTGCACCCAAATCCCGTGGGAGGGAGAGCTAAACCTTCAGAGAGGCGGACACGCCTGGGAAACCAGAAGAGACTGCTCTCTGTACATACATCTCGGACGCCAGAGGAAAACACCAAAGTCCATCTGGAACCCTGGTGCACTGAAGCTCCCGGAAGGGGCAGCACAGGTCTTCCTGGTTGCTGCCGCCACAAAGAGCCCGTGGGCAGCACCCCGAGAGCGAACTTGAGCCTCGGGACCACAGGAAAGACCAACTTTTCTGCTGCAAGAAAGCTGCCTGGTGAACTCAAGACACAGGCCCACAGGAACAGCTGAAGACCTGTAGAGAGGAAAAACTACACGCCCGAAAGCAGAACACTCTGTCCCCATAACTGACTAAAAGAGAGGAAAAGAGGTCTACAGCACTCCTGTCACACAGGCTTATAGGACAGTCTAGCCACTGTCAGAAATAGCAGAACAAAGTAACACTAGAGATAATCTGATGGCGAGAGGCAAGCGCAGGAACCCAAGCAACAGAAACCAAGACTACATGGCACCATCGGAGCCCAATTCTCCCACCAAAACAAACATGGAATATCCAAACACACCAGAAAAGCAAGATCTAGTTTCAAAATCATATTTGATCATGATGCTGGAGGACTTCAAGAAAGACGTGAAGAACTCCCTTAGGGAAACACAGGAAAACATTTATAAACAAGTAGAAGCCTACAGAGAGGAATGGCAAAAATCCCTGAAAGAATCGCAGAAATCCCTGAAAGAATTCCAGGAAAACACAATCAAACAGGTGAAGGAATTAAAAATGGAAATAGAAGCAATCAAGAAAGGACACATGGAAACAACCCTGGATATAGAAAACCAAAAGAAGAGACAAGGAGCTGTAGATACAAGCTTCACCAACAGAATACAAGAGATGGAAGAGAGAATCTCAGGAGCAGAAGATTCCATAGAAATCATTGACTCAACTGTCAAAGATAATGTAAAGCGGAAAAAGCTACTGGTCCAAAACATACAGGAAATCCAGGACTCAATGAGAAGATCAAACATAAGGATAATAGGTATAGAAGAGAGTGAAGACTCCCAGCTCAAAGGACCAGTAAATATCTTCAACAAAATCATAGAAGAAAACTTCCCTAACCTAAAAAAAGAGATACCCATAGACATACAAGAAGCCTACAGAGCTCCAAATAGATTGGACCAGAAAAGAAACACCTCCCGTCACATAATTGTCAAAACACCAAACGCACAAAATAAAGTAAGAATATTAAAAGCAGTAAGGGAAAAAGGTCAAGTAACATATAAAGGCAGACCTATCAGAATCACACCAGACTTCTCGCCAGAAACTATGAAGGCCAGAAGATCCTGGACTGATGTCATACAGACCCTAAGAGAACACAAATGCCAGCCCAGGTTACTGTATCCTGCAAAACTCTCAATTAACATAGATGGAGAAACCAAGATATTCCATGACAAAACCAAATTTACACAATATCTTTCTACAAATCCAGCACTACAAAGGATAATAAATGGTAAAGCCCAACATAAGGAGGCAAGCTATACCCTAGAAGAAGCAAGAAACTAGTCGTCTTAGCAACAAAACATAGAGAGTGAAAGCACACAAACATAACCTCACATCCAAATATGAATATAACAGGAAGCAATAATCACTATTCCTTAATATCTCTCAACATCAATGGCCTCAACTCCCCAATAAAAAGAAATAGATTAACAAACTGGATACGCAACGAGGACCCTGCATTCTGCTGCCTACAGGAAAAACACCTCAGAGACAAAGACAGACACTACCTCAGAGTGAAAGGCTGGAAAACAACTTTCCAAGCAAATGGTCAGAAGAAGCAAGCTGGAGTAGCCATTCTAATATCAAATAAAATCAATTTCCAACGAAAAGTCATCAAAAAAGATAAGGAAGGACACTTCATATTCATCAAAGGAAAAATCCACCAAGATGAACTCTCAATCCTAAATATCTATGCCCCAAATACAAGGGCACCTACATATGTAAAAGAAACCTTACTAAAGCTCAAAACACACATTGCACCTCACAAAATAATAGTGGGAGATTTCAACACCCCACTCTCATCAATGGACAGATCATGGAAACAGCAATTAAACAGAGACATAGACAGACTAAGAGAAGTCATGAGCCAAATGGACTTAACGGATATTTATAGAACATTCTATCCTAAAGCAAAAGGATATACCTTCTTCTCAGCTCCTCATGGTACTTTCTCCAAAATTGACCATATAATTGGTCAAAAAACGGGCCTCAACAGGTACAGAAAGATAGAAATAATCCCATGCGTGCTATCGGACCACCACGGCCTAAAACTGGTCTTCAATAACAATCAAGGAAGAATGCCCACATATACTTGGAAATTGAACAATGCTCTACTCAATGATAACCTGGTCAAGGAAGAAATAAAGAAAGAAATTAAAAACTTTTTAGAATTTAATGAAAATGAAGGTACAACATACCCAAACTTATGGGACACAATGAAAGCTGTGCTAAGAGGAAAACTCATAGCGCTGAGTGCCTGCAGAAAGAAACAGGAAAGAGCATATGTCAGCAGCTTGACAGCACACCTAAAAGTTCTAGAACAAAAAGAAGCAAATACACCCAGGAGGAGTAGAAGGCAGGAAATAATCAAACTCAGAGCTGAAATCAACCAAGTAGAAACAAAAAGGACCATAGAAAGAATCAACAGAACCAAAAGTTGGTTCTTTGAGAAAATCAACAAGATAGATAAACCCTTAGCCAGACTAACGAGAGGACACAGAGAGTGCGTCCAAATTAACAAAATCAGAAACGAAAAGGGAGACATAACTACAGATTCAGAGGAAATTCAAAAATCATCAGATCTTACTATAAAAGCCTATATTCAACAAAACTTGAAAATCTTCAGGAAATAAACAATTTCCTAGACAGATACCAGGTATCGAAGTTAAATCAGGAACAGATAAACCAGGTAAATAACCCCATAACTCCTAAGGAAATAGAAGCAGTCATTAAAGGTCTCCCAACCAAAAAGGGCCCAGGTCCAGACGGGTTTAGTGCAGAATTCTATCAAACCTTCATAGAAGACCTCATACCAATATTATCCAAACTATTCAACAAAATTGAAACAGATGGAGCACTCCCGAATTCCTTCTACGAAGCCACAATTACTCTTATACCTAAACCACACAAAGACACAACAAAGAAAGAGAACTTCAGACCAATTTCCCTTATGAATATCGACGCAAAAATACTCAACAAAATTCTGGCAAACGAAATTCAAGAGCACATCAAAACAATCATCCACCATGATCAAGTAGGCTTCATCCCAGGCATGCAGGGATGGTTAATATACGGAAAACCATCAACGTGATCCATTATATAAACAAAATGAAAGAACAGAACCACATGATCATTTCATTAGATGCTGAGAAAGCATTTGACAAAATTCAACACCCCTTCATGATAAAAGTCCTGGAAAGAATAGGAATTCAAGGCCCATATCTAAACATAGTAAAAGCCATATACAGCAAACCAGTTGCTAACATTAAACTAAATGGAGAGAAACTTGAAGCAATCCCACTAAAATCAGGGACTAGACAAGGCTGCCCACTCTCTCCCTACTTATTCAATATAGTTCTTGAAGTTCTAGCCAGAGCAATCAGATAACAAAAGGAGATCAAGGGGATACAGATCGGAAAAGAAGAGGTCAAAATATCACTATTTGCAGATGACATGATAGTATATTTAAGTGATCCCAAAAGTTCCACCAGAGAACTACTGAAGCTGATAAACCACTTCAGCAAAGTGGCTGGGTATAAAATTAACTCAAATAAATCAGTTGCCTTCCTCTACACAAAAGAGAAACAAGCCGAGAAAGAAATTAGGGAAACGACACCCTTCATAATAGACCCAAATAATATAAAGTACCTCGGTGTGACTTTAACCAAGCAAGTAAAAGATCTGTACAATAAGAACTTCAAGACACTGAAGAAAGAAATTGAAGAAGACCTCAGAAGATGGAAAGATTTCCCATGCTCATGGATTGGCAGGATTAATATAGTAAAAATGGCCATTTTACCAAAAGCAATCTACAGATTCAATGCAATCCCCATCAAAATACTAATCCAATTCTTCAAAGAGTTAGACAGAACAATTTGCCAATTCATCTGGAATAACAAAAAACCCAGGATAGCTAAAGCTATCCTCAACAATAAAAGGACTTCAGGGGGAATCACTATCCCTGAACTCAAGCAGTATTACAGAGCAATAGTGATAAAAACTGCATGGTATTGGTACAGAGACAGACAGATAGACCAATGGAATAGAATTGAAGACCCAGAAATGAACCCACACACCTATGGTCACTTGATTTTTGACAAAGGAGCCAAAACCATCCAATGGAAAAAAGATAGCATTTTCAGCAAATGGTGCTGGTTCAACTGGAGGTCAAAATGTAGAAGAATGCAGATCGATCCATGCTTATAACCCTTTACAAAGCTTAAGTCCAAGTGGATCAAGGACCTCCACATCAAACCAGACACACTCAAACTAATAGAAGAAAAACTAGGGAAGCATCTGGAACACATGGGCACTGGAAAAAATTTCCTGAACAAAACACCAATGGCTTACGCTCTAAGATCAAGAATCGACAAATGGGATCTCATAAAACTGCAAAGCTTCTGTAAGGCAAAGGACACTGTGGTTAGGACAAAACGGCAACCAACAGATTGGGAAAAGATCTTTACCAATCCTACAACAGATAGAGGCCTTATATCCAAAATATACAAAGAACTCAAGAAGTTAGACCGCAGGGAAACAAATAACCCTATTAAAAAATGGGGTTCAGAGCTAAGCAAAGAATTCACAGCTGAGGAATGCCGAATGGCTGAGAAACACCTAAAGAAATGTTCAACATCTTTAGTCATAGGGGAAATGCAAATCAAAACAACCCTGAGATTTCACCTCACACCAGTGAGAATGGCTAAGATCAAAAACTCAGGTGACAGCAGATGCTGGCGAGGATGTGGAGAAAGAGGAACACTCCTCCATTGTTGGTGGGATTGCAGACTGGTAAAACCATTCTGGAAATCAGTCTGGAGGTTCCTCAGAAAATTGGACATTGAACTGCCTGAGGATCCAGCTATACCTCTCTTGGGCATATACCCAAAAGATGCCTCAACATATAAAAGAGACACGTGCTCCACTATGTTCATTGCAGCCTTATTTATAATAGCCAGAAACTGAAAAGAACCCAGATGCCCTTCAACAGAGGAGTGGATACAGAAAATGTGGTACATCTACACAATGGAATATTACTCAGCTATCAAAAACAACGACTTTATGAAATTCGTAGGCAAATGGTTGGAACTGGAAAATATCATCCTGAGTGAGCTAACCCAATCACAGAAAGACATACATGGTATGCACTCATTGATAAGTGGCTATTAGCCCAAATGCTTGAATTACCCTAGATCCTTAGAACAAACGAAACTCAAGATGGATGATCAAAATGTGAATGCTTCACTCCTTCTTTAAATGAGGAAAAAGAATACCCTTTGCAGGGAAGGGAGAGGCAAAGATTAAAACAGAGACTGAAGGAACACCCATTCAGAGCCTGCCCCACATGTGGCCCATACATATACAGCCACCCAATTAGACAAGATGGATGAAGCAAAGAAGTGCAGACCGACAGGAGCCGGATGTAGATCGCTCCTGAGAGACACAGCCAGAATACAGCAAATACAAAGGCGAATGCCAGCAGCAAACCACTGAACTGAGTATAGGTCCCCCGTTGAAGGAATCAGAGAAAGAACTGGAAGAGCTTGAAGGGGCTCGAGACCCTATATGTACAACAATGTCAAGCAACCAGAGCTTCCAGGGACTAAGCCACTACCTAAAGACTATACATGGACTGACCCTGGACTCTGACCCCATAGGTAGCAATGAATATCCTAGTAAGAGCACCAGTGGAAGGGGAAGCCCTGGGTCCTGCTAAGACTGAACCCCCAGTTAACTAGACTATGGGGGGGAGGGCGGCAATGGGGGGAGGGTTGGGAGGGGAACACCCATAAGGAAGGGGAGGGGGGAGGGGGATGTTTGCCCGGAAAACGGGAAAGGGAATAACACTCGAACTGTATATAAGAAATACTCAAGTTTATAAAAAAAAAAAAAAAAAATTCGAAGAATAAAAAAAAAAAAAAAAAGATTAAAACCTACTAGTGTATGGCTATAAATCTTCTACATCTTCAGCAAGGAGGCCAATCTATTTCGGGAAGTGCCTTCCAGAATGAAACAGATGGAGTCAATGGACAGGAAGCAAAAGATAGAAAGTCAAAGGGTCTTCTCCCTTCAAGTGCAAGCACATAGGTATCTGAAGTTTCCCTCCCCTACAAAAGCCCTGCGTCTTCAAGGTTCTACCAAAGGCCATAGTGTCATGCTGGGGACTAAGCCTGTGCCCCATGGGACTGAAAGGTCAGTTAAGATTTAATTCACCACATAGTACAAATGTGTCTATCATTCAATAAGAGATCACAATATTTAAATGGCAACATATTACTGGAACATATATTTTTAATTACAGTTATTTAGTTGTTCTGTATGGTGTGTGTAAGTGTGTGTGTGTGTGTGTGTGTGTGAGAGAGAGAGAGACAGACAGACAGACAGACAGACAGACAGACAGAGACAGAGAGTGAGGTTGGGAGAGGGGAGGAGGGAGTGGGAGAGGGAGAGTGCTGTGGATTTGAGTGGATATCTGGGGGATGAGCTCTCTTCTTCCACCATGTGTGTCCCAGGCCAGCATGGCCATCATCCGCTAAGTCATCTCACCAGCCCAGATGATTGATTCTTCTTGAATACACAGCACAAGAAATGCCCTAAAAAACTAACTTGAAGAAAGTAAAGGATGAACAACTAGCTAACCATGAAGAGTAAAAATCAGTACACGTGACATCACTTTAACAATTCACCACTAAAAAACCACAAGTTTGTTTTTGTAGTTGTTGTTGCTGTTGCTTTTCTTTGGTGGGGGCATTGTTGACAGGGAGTTTGCCTTTGTTTTGTTGAACAAGATTCTCACTTTGCAACTCGTGACTGCCTCTATTTTCCTGAGACCAGTCTGAAACTCGATTCTTCTGCCTCAGCCTCTATTCCTGGGGTTTACAGACATGAGCCATGGCGCCCAGCTGTGGTAGAAACTCCAGCTGTGGCTTCAGACAAGGTTCAGTGAGCACGGTGCTTGCCAAGCACTCACAAAGCCTTGGTTGGATGTGTAGCACCTAAGACCAGGCAGAGAGCAGCAAGCCTATAAAACAGCCCTTAGAAATATATGCAGGGAGATTAGAAATTCCAGGTCATTCTCAGCTACAAGTTCAAGAAGCTAAAAGTCAGCCTGGGCTGTAGGACAGACACCCCTTTCTTTAAAAAAAAAAAAAAGTTCTGTTCAATGATAAGATCGTATAGGCTGATTTTCCAATAATCCCTGCAATTTGTCCTTTCCAAAGTTGCAAATAAATAGAATAAAAACGATTTCCTAACAGATTATGCTAGGCAAAATAACTTACTTGCACCGATTCGCTCAGCTTGAACAATCAGTAATTTCTAAGGAAGATAAAAATAAAAATACCATAACAACCCAGTGTCACCCAGAGAATGAGTAATAAGATAGTTTAAAGTTTGTTTTCTAGAGCAATAGGTTTCATGCCTTTTCCTCTACTTACTCCTCCACATTAATGCCCAAGATGTTTTCTTTCAAACGTGGTCCTTAGAGGAACATCAAGGAAACGTCTCCCTTTGGGGACTGGGATTTAGGCATTGAAAAGAGAAAAAAAAAATTCTCCTTTCAAAAAGCATATAAAATATCAGCAGGGTGTTAGTGGCTTAGTATACATAAACTCAGCTTCCTAGACTTAACTGGATCTCAAATGTCTCTGTAAACAGACAGACCTGTAGGCAGAGAGCTTCGACTCTGTAGCCATTCATACTTCCTACGTTATTTGCATTATGTACATAAACAAGCCCAACTACAAGCCTATTGTATTGCTTTCAGTAGCATCCAATTTCTGCTCATTTCCCCCAACTTAGACAGGGCCATTTGTCATTCTAGATACATATATTAGTAATGCGTGACTATTAAAAGTTCCCCACAGGGTTGGTGCTTTAAAGCAGTAAACAAAACTGTTGCGTTTTGTTCTCATCGTGGGAAAGCTTTACAGAAAAGGCTCAAGGTCATTTCTATTCAGAACCGCACATTATACTCCTAATTATTACCGTTAGTCATCTGCTAATGTCCCCAAAGACCAGACACAAAGGACTTGAAGAGGTATGTCTAACTTAACATAACCTGGGATGAGATGTGGGCACTATTTTACTGTCATCCTTAACTACTGTCCAAATAAATTGACATGTCATTGTGATGTGTGTTTCCTCAAAAGAATGGAGAACAGTACAATTTTATCATTCCGGCTAAAGTTGTATTAGGAAAATAGGGAACACCATCTGTTATTTAAATGCCTGTGCTCATTAAATACAATTTCTACCTAGAACTACCAATCCCCCCTGTCGATAAATACTATCACCTTGCTGGATGTCTTATAAACAGTTATAAATCTTATCTAGACTTTAGTTGTTTGTATTTTTATATGACTTAAGAATATCAGAAATCATGTGTACATTAGCTGTTAAATAGAGGGGAGGGGCATTTATTAGTTTGTAAAGAAAAAGAAAAGAATGACTTCTTACTATGTCCTAAAAGCTTTATAAAAAGGACTCATTAAAGTTGGGCGTTTTGTCTCACTTCAGGTTAAAGAAAAAGACATTTTCAACATTTTCCTTTTCTAACTGACTATTCTTAGGTCGAGTCTATTGTTTGGAATATATTCAAGACAGCAAGTTGCAGTCTAGATTGGTACTTCTCAGAAATGTTCAAATGCCAGCAATAATATAGCAATCAGGGCACTAAATACCCATCACGGGAATACTGCCCAGACCATAGAAATTTCTAGCTCTTTTTGACAAGAAACACATAATGTAGTAAAGATTTGAAATGAAAAAAAGAAAGTCATTCTGATATTATGTTGCAATTACCCTAACCACTTACTGAAAAGCCTGTATAATAGAAGGCAATAGCTAGGGAAAGAAACTGTTATAAAGCCACCAAACGCAAAAGGGAATTAAACAAACACCAAACCTACCCAGTGACTATTACACTAACACTAACAGGATTGTATTAAGACTGGATAATATTGAAAGCAGCTTCAAAATCAAAAGAAACTATATTGCTTAAACAAGATGGCTTTAGAAAGTCATCATCTCGACAATTGTTAGAAATCATTTTAATAAGCAAAGGAATTAGAAACTAGAAGGATCCCAGGAACCTAAAGTCACATTTAGATTAATTCAAAACAACACCCAAGTGAAGTCCAGCTTCGAGCACATCCTCTGCACAGTTCCTTATGCCCTGGTGCTCAGACTTCCTATGTACAAAAAGGAAAATTTTGTGCAAACGATCAAAGCAAATTTGGGGTAAGTTCAGGAAGACAGTTACTTTGAGCACAAAATTTAAAAGTCAGACAGCAGTGTAATGTATTGGTACTTCGAAAATTCAAAATTAAGGCTAAACATTGTCTAAAAGCAGAATCAGTTACTGACTTTCCCCGGTCTCTACTGTGCCTCAGTGATAGGCACCTCAGATACACTTAGTGTGGGTTGCTATAGTATTTTTGTACAAACTTCCTTTTAAATTATAATAGCATGTACTATATGACTTTATTACTGATGGTCTAGAGCCTTACCTCACAAACTTCTGAACTCAAGACAACTTTCTCCTCCTCCCACCTTAGCCCTAGCACAGATATCTGTTGAAGAGAAAGGTTTTATACATTAAGCTCTATCAATATTTCTCTAAGAGTCGCCCTATAATTAAAGTCAGATTTTGTCTCTCTATTCCACAAGCTGTTTCTGGATAGCTGTACTGAGACTCTTTTTATCTATTCTATCATACCTATCATCCCTAAGTCTTGCAAATAAGATATAAGATAAAACTATCTTTAAATAAGATCTAACTCTCTTTATTGTATAACTAAGGAAGTCGAGCCTCCAACAGTGTAGCAACTTGGCACTAACTTAGGCCCTCAGTAGGTACTGAGTGGACACTAGTGACAAAGAGTTAGCAGACCACAAGACTTTATCCCATCAGCTCAAGACTTGCCTCCTCTTGGAAGCCATTTTTAAATGTTTGCAGCTAGACTTCAGTGCTTACCTTCTGCCTCCAATAGCAGAACCTTAACACTACTGATTGATCTCTACTCCCTGGTGTTATACTTGTGATTTTAGCAAAAGAATTTCAGTCCCCTTTCATAACAGAACCTCTAACCTATAATCCCAAGTAACAGGATCTCACCAACAACCACAGAGTATTTGGGCCAAACAAGACCCTACTAGATACCTTTACTCTGGCCTTCTCAGACCCTTGGCAAAGAACCAAGGAAAACCATGCTCTGACACACAGGACTCCTTAAAATAGCAGCAGAAGAAGATACATCTATCTGAGCACAAGCTCACTATGTCCTGAAATGACAAATACTTGTTCATTTGATCTCATCACCACAGCCTTGGGATTTCCCAGGAAGCCAGCCTGCTGTAAATGAATTCAGACATACACTCTTGAGCAAAGCCTTCAGTTACTGACGGAAATGATAAAACGGAAGTGACTTGAACCCAACATGGGCCTCGACTTATATCTGTGGGTCTGCATGGTGCTTTTTTGCCTTCAGATTCACTTTATGCGTGCGTGTCAGTGTGTGTTACACATACAGGGTGCCCTCAGATGCCAGAAGAGGGTATTGAACCCCCCAGAACTGTAAAAGGCAGGTGTCAGTCACCTCACTTAGGTTCTGGACCTCTGGAAGAACAACAAGCACTCCTAACCACTAAGCCATCTCTGCAGCCCCTACTTTTTTTTCTTTTTCTTTCTTTCTTTTTTTTTTCTATAATCTGGTACACATTTGAAGGAACACGATTCAAAGACCAGTTCCACACTCGGTAAATAAAATATTTACTAAGTTATATGCTTGATTTGGGGGGTTGGAGAGATGGTTCAGTGATTTAGATCACTGGCTGTTTTCTCAGGGATCCTGAGTTAAATACCCAGCATCCACAAGGCTGCTCACAATTATCTATAATGGGATCTGATGCCCTCCTCTGGTGTGCGAGCATGAATGCTGGACTAAATAACTAAATAGGTAGGTAGGTAGGTAGGTAGAGAGACAGATAGAAAGATAGGTAGGTAGGTAGATACATACATACATACATACATACATACATACATACATACAAATATATACACACACATACATAATCACATTTTAAAAATAATGACAGGATGTTAAGTACAGAATAGTTCTACCATATCTTAAAAAAAAAAAAAAGACAGACAAAATATTTCAAACATCAACAAGTTTCTATCTCCGTATATCAAGTAAAGGCATAATTTTTAAATTATAAAAATAAATAAACAAAAAGAAACCTTCCAGTCAAAAGTAGAACTGCACCCTGTCCACTTAAAGCTGACAAGGAGGAACATAACAGAGTCTGAGGCAAGACTGCAAGTACAAGGCAAGCCAGGGCTACACGGGGCGAGCCTATCTGAACAGCAAAGCTAATGTACCTTCCAAAAACATCCCATTGACTTCAGGGCATGCCAGTCGCACACATTCACACACGCCCACACAGACACATGTGCACACACATTCTGTCTCTCCCTCCCTCTCCTTCCCCCCATCTCTCACACACACCACACACACACACACACACACACACACACACACACACACACACACACACATACATACGCAGAGAGAAGATTCCAATCATTGAATAGAAAGTACTTGCCACGCTTTGACTTTCCCTATAGCCCTCAGCTCTGTGAGTGAAAAGCACTGATGTGACTTTCTTAATCTTTGCACCAAACAATACTCACAAGCCTTGGTTCTTTAGTAGGGAGTCAATGCATGTTGTTATACCGTAAAATATAAAGCTATTTTCGTTTTCTTTAAACATATCCCCTACCCTGACCTCACAACAACGAGTTCATTATTTACGGTTCATCAGGCTTAAATTCCCTGATTTTCTCCAACACTCATCCTTTCTTAATTGCTCCATCCCCATTATTGTGCCTGTTTTCCCATCCGTATTTACAAATACACACTGAATAGAGGAAGTGCAGCACAAATTAAATGTATTTTGAAGAAAATGAAGAGATGTTCTCAAAGAACAATGAAAATCAAAACCCTTTTCAAAGATACCTTACATATTAGTCAGTGCCTATAATTGTTGTAATTATGTAAATTTAACCCTCGAAGACTCCACAATGATGTCTCATGTTAGTATTCATGTTTAAGAACTCCTTTAAAACAAGGTCCTTTTAAAGCAATTAACCCTATCTGGATGACAGCCCAGAGAAATCATGTTGTATCTATCAGTCTGAGATCCAGCTCAAAGGGTTTAAGGTAGAGCCTAGAATACTCCAAACTACCACTACAGCATGACTCAAACATGTGGCCTAATACTCTACAGACCAAAGCATACTTCCACCCAATCAAAGTCTAAATGAATTCTCATTGGTCTGTCTAGTTAGTCACTGAGCGTTAAAGATAACAAGAATCAAAATGTAAACGGACTAACCCTATCCTTCCATAAAACAAAAACCAGAGGAGAAAGTATCCCCACAGAGACATGGACTCTAAGAAGAATCTGTATAAAAACCCATGGTCACATACAACCTAGAATCTCGAAACTCCCAGGACTTGCACAGAGACAACCTGAAACTAATCCCAGTAAAATATGCTGAATAATTTTTAAATATGTAAATACCTAGCTCTGAAATTTAACACCAGTAAAATGTTTGATGTTTCAGTTCCAAAACTATCAGCGTAATAAACTCCCATCTCTCTCTCACCCTCCAACTTAGTCTAGGCATCACTCCCGTTTAACATGAGAGTGAACCAGAAGAGTCAAGGAAGAGAACACCCCCATGACTTACAAGTCAGATACACCTCCTAGAAATCAGAATTGGCTGTATATTGCTTTTGCATATACTAGCATGATCCAAAAACAGAGGGCAGAGCTGTACACTCATTCACTACCAGGACTATTCCTTGTAAAATAGAACCCTGGCAGCTACACACTGACTTGATTTACCAATTTGTAATTTCCAGCCATTTAATTGCAGTGGACAGACATAGCAGAGTATCTAAAGCTGAGTTCTTGTTATATAAAACACACACACACACACACACACACACACACACACACACACACAAGCACACAATGCTGACTTTCTTCTCCTTGACAAAAATAAAGCTTCAGTGAAAACCTGAAACACTGAATAAATTGATAAGGAAAGAAATTAAGAAAAAAACACATGCTTAGATTTGAGCGTCTGAGACCTTCAGTTTTGTTAAGATTCTAGCCAAAAAAAATCCCACTGTTCTAAAATTTGTACATAGCCTACTAAATACTTCTCATAAATTATATCATGACAGCATGTTATTTCTGTGCGCTGAAAATATTGCTGCACTCAATAACATATAATTTTCTTTCTTTAAAAGTTGAGAACAAACCCTGAACTCCTATGTGCCAAATTCTACCACCACCCAGCCAGACACTCTGGAGCCCCAAGTAGGCAACCTACGTGGCAACATGCGCTCAGCTCAGTGATATGCCTGAGAAGTTGTCCGGCACAAGGTTGCATGCACCATCAACACAACGAAGTTAGGCTGTGACAACCACCGAATAGTGCGCTCTACACATCCACAGTGCACCTTTGTGAGGGTGGCAGTCAATTTTAGTTCTTTTTTTTTTCATTTGTTGAATGAATAAACATCCTTGAGTCTGGCGCTTGATTCTAAATTCTCCAACTGTAATTACAAACACATGTTCACGTCACAGACCTACAGATGCATTTAAAATGATTACCTTATTGAAGATTCTGCTTCTCCAGAAGCTACTAGAAATTGCTGCTGGCCACTCTGAATGCAAGTCATTTTTCTTGTGTAAGCACATTCATCAAAACAACTTACATACTTGAACAGGTCTCTTTGATATCTATATATCAGTTTTTCACTCTATCTCCCTAGAAAATTTCAACCCAGATTTTCTGCGTACATGCCTCTTGACAACCGCAAAATCAGAAATCTCAGGTGGTAAGGCTTAAAACAGGCTAAAGGTACCACGAGCAGCCACTTTCTTTTCAAGATGGCTCCATCAAACCTATGTCACCCTGTGTCCTGCTGAGACAGCTTCCCCACTTTTTTTTCCCAAACCAGCGCCTTTACAAAAGACTATGCATCCACTGTGTGACTGCACAA
The DNA here is from genome assembly GCF_021556685.1 of Rattus norvegicus. Lineage (NCBI taxonomy): Eukaryota > Metazoa > Chordata > Mammalia > Rodentia > Muridae > Rattus > Rattus norvegicus. Next base: position 50,471,824 of record NC_141540.1, read on the forward strand.
AACATGGTCAAGTTGTTACTTTACAGAAGATGGCTACTTCCCATAAAGCTATCAAATCTGCCCCCTTTAAAGTCGGTGTATTTCAATATAGACACAAGTAGACTTGTGCACATCTCTCTTTCTTGTCTAAGAACAAGAACAGCCAGGGGCTCAAGGCTATGTATCCCCAAGGCCATACTCCGGCAAAAATACCCACAGTGGAGGAGAAGCCCAGGGAGATGATTAGGTGAGTCAACGTCTGCTGGCTTTCATCTCTAGTGCTTTTGATGTATTACATTGGGAAGACTACTGTAAATGAAGAACAAAACTCTCTAAAGATCTGTAGTAGAGAACAACCTACATAATACCGAACTGATGTGGGGTAATACAATTCCTGTTTTCCATCAGATTTTGGAGGTACAAAAAATAAAATTGGATGGAGGCAGACTGAATAGAATGAAAAAAATTAGAGAGACATGACTTGAGAAAGGAGTCCCTCACTTTGGAGTGGGGCTGAAGTTTCTCACCAGCATGCAGTGCAGTGGGTAAAGGACCTACCTAGTGTTCAAGAGGCTCTGGGTTCAGTCCCTAGTATCCGTAATCCCAGTACTTAGGATAGAGACGGGGGATCAGAAATTCAAGGCTATCCTCTGCTACACTCAGTTTGAAGCCAACCTGGGCTACATGAGACACTGTCTCAAAACTAAATAAGCATTAAAAATAAAATCCCAACAAATACCACTTGCCGTGCGGTTTGCCTGCATAGAGACAGCATTCCTTTTATATAGAAATGTTTTCCAATAAGAATGTTAAAACAGCAACAAACCATGCTTGAGGCCTGGCTGCACACGACCTTCCACTGTGGCTTCTTTACCTAGGTGTGAATTGTAATTTTCCTAGGAATCTCATAAATATGGCTAAAAGCTTTGTTTCTATCAAAAACAAGTCTCGGATCCCTCATGCAACTCTTGTGAGCCGAGTCCTTTTACCTTCTTAGCTGTAATCCTAACCGATATGCTTACCTAGGGAGCTACCCTATGATCCGATTTAAGTTCCTCAGTAGCCCTTTGATGTGTAACTTCAGAAGCCCCCAAAAATCACACACATATAGCTATGCTAAAGATGCTTACAAGGATCTCGGCTTTGAAAAGCCCCCACCCGTGCCTGGGTGCATCATATCCTTTTCCTAAGGACTTCACTTTCTATTAACCTCATGCTAAAATAGATGCTAAGATTTCTTTTTAATAAACTCCATCCAGCTGCACTTCACACCGCCTCATGAAATTCTTTCTGTGGTGAAGTCAAGAATTCCAGCTTCGGGGCTGGGGATTTAGCTCAGTGGTAGAGCGCTTACCTAGGAAGCGCAAGGCCCTGGGTGTTCGGTCCCCAGCTCCAAAAAAAAGAACCAAAAAAAAAAAAAAAAAAAAAGAATTCCAGCTTCATGTGAATGGAGGTCTCTGAAAAGAACTCATGCCCCAGGAGACATACATGGGGTCTATTTCTGTGCCTTCTGCCGCCGACAAGACCACTTCTCTATTAGTGAAGTTCTCACAATCAGAGGATCAGAGGAGAGCTAGGCATGTAGCCAGAAAAGGTGTGGAAAGAGATTGGAACAGGGGCAGGATGTGGCATTCCAGGCTATTCTATGGGTGCATTGCAAATGCAGGAGACTGTGGCCACCAGAGCAGCCAAGGGGGAGCAGAGGGGCAGTGCCCTTGATAGTGATTCTGGCACCATGTGTGAGGGAGGGACTTGACAGCCACAATTTAGCTTCTCAAAACTATACCTTGAGAGTGTGAAAAAGACACACTGGTTACCCCTCACCACACAAACCAACAAAGGAGAGGGTGAAAATAGACAGGACATGAACTCACTTAGCTTTATACTTCAAACAGCTAGTACTGTTTCCCAACCCCCCACCACTTTCTCTAATGCCTCCCTGGTGGCACAAGAGCAAGTGGTGCTGTCTCCTTCAGTCACCTCTTCCTCTGCTCCTAAGGCATTGAAGTCAAGACATGAATCACAAAGAGGTTTTGTTTTGTTTTAAGCTACGAGTTCCCTGGTCTTGGGAATGATCCTAGCTCCTTTTTTTTTTTACCCCCAAAAAAACATTTAGTAAAGATTTGGGCACACTAATAACAGATCGCAGAGAAAATCCAAAGTAGAACAGGAGGAAACTAAGTGGTTAGGAGTGAGGTCATCTACCTCAGTTAAAGATCTAGCACGGCTGGGTGGCAGCTCAACCAGGAAATGCTTGCTGTGCAAGTATAGGGACATTCTAGACCCACAGAAGAAGCCACACCTATAATCCTAGCACCCAGGAGGCAGAGACTGGAGGATTGAGGAGGTTTGCTAGCTAGCCAGTCCAGCCAAATGACAGGCTCCAGGTTTAGTTAGAGATCCTGTCTCAAAATACAAGGGACAGCAGGACTGAGGAAGACATGAGACCTAAGCCTCTAGCGTCTCCAAACACATGTGCACACCACACAGACATATACACACCACACAGACATGTGCACACCACACAGACACATACATCAAAAAACAAAGTAAAAACCAATAAAAGGAAAAGGATTGCGTCAAAATCCAGTTTTGACTAATGAGAAGAATTATTGTTCAATTCTTCTATTTCCTGTAGTTAATATTCATAACTACAATGGAGGAAAGAATCAATCTTACAAGTCTGTTTTCATTACTTCCAAGTGTTTTTCAGAAACAAGAGGTCTTTTTCAAGAGAAAAGACCTGTGCTATAGAATGAAAGACAACAGCAAAGGTCTGGTCTTCCATATTTAAATGGCCAAGCAACTGTGGCTTAGAAAAGAAAAGGGGATTTTTAAAGTGTCCTATGGGGCAGGGTGTGTGTGTGTGTGTGTGTGTGTGTGTGTGTGTGTGTGTGTGTGTGTGTGATGACAGGTAAAGGCACTTGTTACTAAGATTGACTACCTACCTGAGTTGCATGCCCAGAACTCACATGATGGAAGGAGAAAGCCTATTCCTGTAAGTTGTCCTCCAAACATGTACAATGGTACACACATGTGTACACAAAGACACATACATTTACGTATGCACAGACACACACATGCACAGGCACACACTTGCACACTAAATGCATACGTGTAGCAATTTTTTGTAAAGAGTATACTACTTGGCCTTAAATTCTGCCCATATCTCTTTCTACCCTTTTAAATTTTGGCAAATTACCTCAGAAGTCCAACTTCCAGCTTCCTCATCTGTCAACAGGATAATAAAAGAAGCTTCCTTCCAGGGTTGCTAGGGAGTCTATGACAGGAAGGTAAACATAGACACTGAGGATGGTCTTCTGCTAGGAAAGCCTAGCACAAATTCATTACCATCTATCTCATCACCATTGGCCATGCCCAGTGTCCCTGAGCGTTTACACCTAAAGAACACACAATACTAGCATGGGAGCCATTGGCAGCCAACAGCAAAGGCAGAGCAACCTTCTTTCCCACAATATCTAAGGACCAATGGAAAGAAAAATCTTTTGGCCCATTCATCTCAGTCCACAAATTCTAACTTCAACTTTCTAAAGTGAATGGCTCTATAGAAAGTGCACGCTCAGTGCAAACAAGTGCATGTTTACTAGAAAATAATTCAGGTATTAAAACCTATACAAAACAATCATATACTAAGTCTACTAGCAGACAAGCAACCAGCAAACAGAATGTCTGGTTTGATAACATATATTAGCAAGTCTTTAGAAAAGGAAATGTGTGTCTATAGCTATAACTGCATACATAGATACAAAGATAGGTAGATGATAGATAGATAGATAGATAGATAGATAGATAGATAGATAGATAGATGATACATACATACATACATACACAATACATACATATATACATACATATATACATACATATTTAGATGGTACTTAGATACATACATAGACAATACATGATAGATGATAAGCACACACACACACACACACACACACACACATTTTGTCCAAATCTGATGGGTAAATAGTTTTTTGAACTTTACTAACATTGCTAAAAGAAAATGCTCTTATTCTAAATCAAATGTAATGCCTTGCTCTTTTACAGTTGGAAGAAAACAGTCTTAAATTTTCAGTTATGAATAGGAAAAGCTCTCAAAAACTGGAGGAGATCATCGAACAATCATCTGCCTATCCCATGACTTCATGATGGTCTCTGGTTAGCATGCCCCATCTCCAGCACACCAGGAGCAGAGAGGTTCTCCCTCTACTCAGAGAGATTGTCCAAAGGTCAAGAAGTCACTCATTATTTTCCCAAGAAAAGTAAAAAATTGATACTGCTTCCCGCAAGAAACAAAATTGTTGTCAGTGCTACCAGCAAAATACCCAAGGATTGATGATGGAATGGAAATCTGGAAACTGACTATCCATCATCTTCAAATATCCCACACAACAATTTTGATTTTCTTCAGTTATAACAACTGGCATAATTGGTATGTCCTATTTTAAATTTGCTTCTATTTTAAAAGTACCAGATCAGTCTATGGCTTGACAGAATCGTAAGATCATGAGGATTCCTTTTAATTTTTTTTTTATTTTTATGTCTACAGGTATTTGTCCAGGTGGATGGAGAACTGCATGTGACTCCAGAAGACAGAAGAGTTTGTCAGATCCTATGTTGGGAAGAAAAGAAGGAGGGAGAAAATGACACAGTCTGTGAGCCACCATGTGGGTACTGGGGGTAAAACCCAGGTTCTACAAAGCAACAAGTCCTCTAGCCACAGGGCCATCTCCCCAGTCCCAGTGATGGATTCTTGAGCCCCCAAATCTAAGAATCCAAAATGCGTAAATAATGCTTTCTGAAATCCCAGTTTGCTTGTTTGGCCTCAGTGCCCTGTGCTCAAGCTTGAACAAGACTTTCTATACCCAAGGCATCTTCTATATCCACATCATCATCAATCTTTACAACAAATGCAGGTGTTCTCTGCTATCTCATTTTAAGGACGAGAAAACCAAAATGCAGAGAGAAATTAAGTCATTTTTCCAGGGCCATTCAGCTGTAAAGAAAACCATGTAGCTGACCGTATGGGGTTCTTAAGCTAGAAATGCACACTCAACTGTCCTACAGTAAAGCACAGACAAGGTAAGTTTTCAGAAACTTAGGAATGGTCTTCTAGACTGTGCTTTGGCCTGGTAATGCAGGAACAGCCACATTACACTTTAATGATGAAGCTCTTTCCACAGCCAAGGCTAGGAGGGCTCTTCAAAAAACAGTGGAGCCCCGAACTGAAATAGATAGGAACTGCTACTCTTTAAGCTGTGGTAGAACAGCCCTGCTGAGTAGAACAGGTAAATAATGTCAATTACTCTGGCCTCCAACTTCTCCAGCACCAAATTTTATGAACCAACATAGAATAATCATCGCTTAATTTTTTTTCTTTTTAATTCTGCAGTTCTGTTCCTTTTTTTCACAACAATCAGATGATGAGCAAGTGAATTTCCAGTCATTAATTTATTTATTCATCCAGAATGTGTAGTGAGCATCCACTAGGTGTAGAGCTCTATGGTAGGCCCTAGAAGAAACAAAGAGAAAGAATTTGCTGTGGAAAAAAAAGATCCTGCAGACTTAGAATGAGTTAAGGTGGAAGACATGAGTTGAGTTAAGGTGGAACACATGAGTTGACTTAAGGTGGAACACATGAGTTGACTTAAGGTGGAACACATGAGTTGAGTTAAGGTGGAACACAAGAGTTGACTTAAGGTGGAACACATGAGTTGACTTAAGGTGGAACAAATTCAATGGCAGTCACAGGACGCAGCAGTCTGCTGGTCAAACTCCACTGAGTTTTTTACAGTGGATTTAACTGACACCCCTAAAGAAATGTGGTGGGGACTGGCATTTTTTTTGATCCCTTTGAAGCTAATTTTTTTTTCTTTAAAACTATTCGTCTATTCCACAGCTTAATAAATCATGTATTCTTCAAGCAGCAGAATTACATAAGCTTTCACACTGGTATTTAAATCAGTCTTCCCGAACAACTTCAGGGGAAAATTTTGAGAAGCACACAAGAAGTAGTATGTTTCGGGGTGAGAATACTGCTTAAGTCAAAGTCCATTGATTTTTTTCTTTTTTCTGTCTTAAGTCAACTGCCGCTGCATAATTCATCAGGAGACTCATCATAATGGTAGGAGTGGAGGAGCTGATGAACAGTTTGAAGGATACACAAAGGAAAACGGCCTCCCAGTTATTCCAGAAGCAACCCGCTGAAGACTAACAGGTCAGGCTATCTCGGTCTCTCAATAACCAAAAGGCAGGTCTGCATGCTTGCCTTACGTTTACAGCGTAGTTGTGATGAGGCAAGGCCAAGTCTGAAAGGAAAAGCACCTGGGAAGAGACATGGCATCGCATATAAACAGGGACACACAAGTGTAGTGGGCTGGCCTAATGCTGCTTGCTTGTAATCTAATGCTAAATGCTGGCCTCCGAGACAGTTGTAGAGAAAGCATGAGATTTTCCCTAAATCCTTAATTTTCCACAAATGCTTAAAACAGTGTGCTTACTTGACTCCTTATTTCCATCTTCTTTTCACACAATCCACTGGGAATGATTTTTGGAGGAGTTTGTTAAATCACCCAGTTTTCCCCTGACTCCACTGTTTTGGCATCACCCATCTATGTCACAGGTCACTGCTTTGCAGCAGTCCTTTCCTTTCCTTCTCTTGTTCTTCTCTCCCTCCCTTTAGCCAACATTCTAAATTCTTAAGAGAAGCCCCATCTAAAATGGCTGAAGAGTCTTTCCTTAAAAATCCCAACACTCTAGAGGCTGAGGCAAGAAGATTGCTAATCTGACACTAGCAGATCCCATCCCAAAACAAATGAATAAATAGACAATCAAAAAAAAAAATTCTGCTCAAGTTTCCAGAACCCTGGACACATGATGACCTCTGGATAAGCCCTCCTATAGTGTTAATTCTGTACATTACTGTAAAGCTATGTTCACAGAAAAACAATCTAAGGAGCCCTAGGTGTACACTTGTAACCCAGACCCGGGAGAAGCAGCAAGAATCATTCCTGGCCATCTAAGGAATTCCTGACTAGTGTGGGATATATAACAACCTGTCTCAATAAAATGAATTTTTAAAGCAAGAACCAGCTTCTGAAAATTACAGTTCAGTCCTGTGTTCCAGTCAGGTAAGAGACACAGACCTGGATGACAGACACTGTACAGCACGTACTCAAATGTTACGCTTTCTTTCCCTCTCTAAGTGTAAGCCCCCTGTGCCCCTGACCAAGCTCTAAGGTTCAGCCCTACCTTCTAACAGTCTGCGCCTTCAACAAACCTGATTCCTTCCTAACCAGTCTCACATCCCAGTATTGACAGGTCATCCAGACTTATTCCCGTAATGTATTCAGCAGGAAGCTGCAGCAAAAGACCTCATAAATTTTAATATTGAAAGTGATCAAAATATAATTTGACGAATTCAGAGGAACCAACAGAAATGTTTAAAACTTTTCTGAAAGCAAGAGAAAAATGTACACATTTTGAAGTTTCCATTCTTTGTAGTACAAATGCCCATGTTTTCTGATCTATTAAAAAAAATTATTCAGACTAGAGATACACCTCAGTTGGTAAAGTTTCCCAATACACATGACGTCCTGGGTTTGACTACAAAGGGTACATAAGCCAAGCTCTTGAGAAATGAAAGCAGGAGTATAAGAAACTCAAGGTCATCCTCTGCTACACAGATCTAGGACAGCCTGGGCTAAGTTATCACAAGGGGGAAAAGGGTCCTTACATACAATGTTTCTTCTCTTACTTGTGAGTGGGTAGCATGCGCTTGTCAACTCACCTCACAGCCACCACCACAGATCAGACTGTGAACAAGGAGGTAAAATGTTCTCCTGAAGAGTGACTTTTATTTACCAGAAACAGGAGGCAGAGGGATTGCAGCTACTCAGAAGGTACAGATTAAACCCAATGACTTGTGTGTCCTTTCAAATTAACTCCACTTAGAAAACCTCTCAGCAAATGTAATCTAATTTAAATGCGTATCCAAACTACTTATATTTGTTCCTCCTCGCCTGATGAGCAATTAGTTCTATTCTTGCTTCCTTTCCGGATACACTTTCAGCCAAAACACAGCAGAGGTGAGACACTTTATTAAATCTTCTTGTTAGGAGTTTTCTATACCCAAAGAAATCTTGTGCCACCCCCCCCACTTCTGTCTAGCCACTGGGTTTTAGATTTGACACATGAACCAAAAATTAAAACCTCGTGCTTTTATTCATGACATTTTCTGTTCAGTTTTGGAGAGGAGTTTCCCTGAAATTACTTTGATGGGATGCCCCTGAGTCTGTCCTCTGGTCTAGGACTTCAGTAACAACAAGATCATTTTGGATAACATGTGTCAATGGCTATTAAGTCACCAAACAACCAGGAGTTCCACTGCTGGGCATACGCCCTCGAAAAGTTGAAAATGGTTCGACCATTAGTCTCAAGGCATTGCTCACAACCGCCTAAGCCAAAAAGCTCTGTCTAAATGCTTGTCACTAGTGGTAGATGAACTCTGGAAAGTCTACACGAAGGAATTGTATTTGATCATGAGGATAATTAGAAGTGTGGATACAAGCTGTACAGTTAAACCCTGAACATTTTCACCTGTGAAAGAAGCCAATTTGGAAAGACCACTCATTAACTATTTCTTTGTAAAGGAATAGTCCACAAACAATAAGTCTCTCCACAGGTCTGACAGTACCGCTTGATTCAACGTATACTGTAAGGCCTGAAGTAAGTCTTACCACCGGGAGACCCCCTCAAGTGAGACACGAGAACGGAGTTCCATGCAAATTTAAGAAGTTTATTTTTCCGGTGCATCGGGGGTCGACCCTCAATCAGCCCCTTGTGGCGAGTGTTTAGAACCCAGAATGACTATAGCAAGCAATTTTTATACTTTTTAGGTCTACAGGTTACATCAGCAAGGTTACAAGGTAAACTTATTGGCTAAGCATATTGACCTTTGCATCTATTGGCTACCAAGTATATGACATGCATTGGAACTCTATATGGAACCAGAGGGTCAGGTGACTGTCAGTACATTCTTTGGATTTTCAAGAATGTTCTGCTCCTCCCAAGAATTGTGGGTGGAGAATGGAACTTAGCCTAGCCTTGACCTTAGGCAGTGGGTGTAAGGCTGTCAAAAGCCCCTAGGGTCCTTCAATACAAGTGAGGGAGGATAGGAAAGAAAAACTAGGGACTACAGGATGGGAAGAGGTCTACAAGAAGCCACTATACAACAGAGAATCGAACTGCCATACCAGGGGCTACGTAAGGGCTCAGAGTTTTAAGATATTTGCAGATCTTTCGGAGAACCTGAGTTTGGTTCTCAGCACCTATTCTGACCTGCTCACAACCACCCTTAACTCAAGCACATTGTGGGATCATGTACCTCTGGCCTGAATGGGCACATGGGCACATGATAGGTACCTGTACTCATGTGCACGCTCCCACATACAAACCCCTACACATAGAATCAATTTTTTTTAATGGAATGATCACAACTAACATTAGCTATGAAAGTTACTGACATAGAGACAATATCCCTTCTATATACAGAAGAATATTAAAAGAGTAATGAACTGTGGTCAAGGCCTGAGCATATATTGTTAGATCTCAAAGAAACCCAGCAAAAGTTTCACTTGGTACCTTGGCTCCAGCTAGCGCTTCTCATCCTATACTTTATCCTAAACCACCCTACCCTAAACCTCTGAACCCAGGGGCTGGGCTTCCCTTCCTCTCAACCTTTGATCCCTATATAACTTGAATTCTATTGGTCTCTTGGTTCCCATACCCCCCTCTCTCCACTTTGTTTTAGTCTCCTTTCCCTCCCCTTCCCTCTCCTCCTCCCCCCACCTCTCTCCTCTCATAGCTGGGTACAGTCTGAACCCTTCCAGAGGCTGTGTCTCTTCTCTCCCTCATATCTACAATAAAACTTTCTCCTCAAGCATACCTAGGGGCGGTGGTGGCCTCATTTTTACTTACATATTACCTTCAAACAGGGCCTAACATCATTCCTTAATAGTATCAGGGAATATAAGATATAAGTCTAAGCTTCTATTTATACTAAAATCATCTTAACAACCTTTGTGACCCAGGGTTTTACTTTATCAACCGTAATTCCATTCAAGGTACACCAGGAACCACCCTATGATCTCATTTACAGAAAAATAAAGAGTTGCTTAGCAACCATTTAAGATGTAACTTCAGAAGCCAACAAACACAGTGCATATGGCTACTGTAAAGACAGTCAGGGCACTCCCTTGAGGGGCTCCTCACTGCACGTGGGTATGTCTTAATCTTTCCTTGAGCATCTCTCCACGAGTTCCTGTGCTTAGAATCCGTGACAAAAAAAAAAATAGTCTTTTAATAAAGTCCAACTCTGCTTCACACTAAGTGATCCTGAAATTCCTTTCTTTCGGCAAGCCAAGGGTCCCTAGGCTTTCAGCAGAAGTGTGAAACAGTATCTCCATCACTCGCTACTGGCAATGCTTGACAGTGACAGGTAGGGTCTTAGATCAAAGTTGTGATTTTCTGAATTATGGCATCCTGCTAAGAGTGACATGAAATCATCTCTGTCGGGCACAGGACCAAAGGAAATTACTCTTGAAGTAATCTGGTCCAGAACGCATGAGTGATCCGGGCATAAAGAGGAAGAAGCATTTGCCCAAAGCAGTGGTATTACGTCGTCTTTACCCTTGTTTATCAGATTATCACAAGAGTTTACAGTCTATACAGCCAAGGTGTTTCGATCTTCCCTTGTTTATCTATTTCTACATTTTACGACTCTCACTTATTAAAATATAATGAATTCGGGTCCATAGAAGTGGATTACATCTCAGAATAGTCACAATGAGGGTCATGAATACACTTGTTAAAAGAGAAAGCCCTTCTCCCTAAGAATAGCCAACAGGACGGAACTCCAGAGCCCACCCACAGTATATATGGATTTACAGCTCTATTACTTCCTAACCCCGTACGCCCATTCTGTTTATTTGGGTATTTCATTACTATGTCGATCATGATAAACTTTCTCCCAACTTCAGAAAATCCTATTAATTTAATTGAAGCTTACATTTTCCTGTGAAAATCCAAACCTTTAGAAAATAAAGCAGGCTGAGAGAAGGTGAGTTAGTGAGTGGATCAAGAAGGGGCAGGCATCCTTAGAATCATTCCATGAATCTCATTACTTGATGCCCAGACCTCACAGAGCAAAAATACCCTGGACATACAGGCCATCCTACAAATAGGAATCCCACACTTTCTGAATTCAGATGAACACAGACAGCAAATCAACTCTTGACCTTCCCAGTATTATAAAAGTTTCCCAACCAGGGCCAGATCAAATAATATCATAGGTATACGACCACCATTAAACTAGCCAGAAGTTTCTTTAGCCACCTGCATAAAATCTAGGAATGAAAGCCCTGGCCTGACCTCCCCAGTATGCTGCTTGTTCTTATGGGCCTGCTTTGAGTTGCGCAGAATTCAAGTACCTCCGCGTCTAGGCAACGTCAGTGTGCATCTTGCTTAGTTTTGCAATGCATAACACCACGCGGCCCAGAAGAACATGAAGGCCACTGTCTCGCGTTTTCCATAATTGGATTAAATGAAATAGGATATCGCACTCAACAATAACTGTGTGCATCCTTGGGCAATGCCAACTAATTTCTGTGTCCTTTAAGTTGCCTCCATCTATGAAACTGGCACTGAACGGACAGCTACTTTAGCTCCTGCTAACTGGCTCCATGCAGACAGGACTATGAGCCCGCTTTTCCAAATCCTACAAAAACAACTTTTTTTTTTTAATTAAGAAAGATGGAGGGCCTGGGGAGATGGCTCGGGGCATAATGTGTTTGCCGTACACACAAGTACTTGAGTTTGGATCCATAGCGCTCATCTAGAGGCCAGACATAGCAGCACATGCCTATAAACTAGGTACCAAGGGAGGCAGCGAGCATCTTGGATTGGCTCCAGTCAGATGCTAAAAGCAAGCTCTCCAGGTTCAGTCTGGTGAGGGACAGAGCAAGAAGTCCACCTCTGGTCTCCATACTCATGTGCACGGAGGAGTGCACATTATCACAAAAGTGCACAAACAATGCATGTGCCGCACAGGTATAGGCGTGTGCGCGCACACACGCGCACGCGCGCGCACACACACACACACACACACACACACACACACGCACACACACAGAGCAAGGAAGAAAAACGGAAGTAAATATGGAATATGAAGGTAGCAGTGTCTTAATTTTTTAGGTACTCTTTCTGTTGTTCTTTTCCTGTTTGTTTAGTTTTGTATTGTTTTCTCCCTCTTAATAATAGACAATTTAGGATAAGATAAAAACTGAGAAGGTAATTTATGATTTTAAACCCAGCAAAATGGCTGACATGTTGACAGTTAATCTCCTGGGTGAATGTCCTCTAGATAATTAGCAGGGGTACTTGGAAGATTTTTTTTTTCAAGTGTTCTGTGCAGTTCGTTTCCTGCCTCTCGTTCTCTGAAGGTTTCCAGTGTTTTAAAGGGCCTCTCTTCATTTGTTCGATTTAGACGTCTAAGATGAGTCTCTCAGAGTACACGATACACAAATTATCCCTTGACTGTTACTCCCACAAGTAATATCAGCAAACACAAAGGACATCTGTCTGGTAAGCTGGCTCGCACCGCGATGAAGAATTTCACTGCTGAGCAGCTGCAAGTGCTTCAGTGGGGTGGGCACACAGGGCAAAGGTAAGAAACTCCACATTGCGGCAAACATCCCAGTGGACTCAACCATCCTATCAGCCTCTGCCCCGCTGGGACGCTGTGAATGTCAAGTTTTACTCCAATTCTGTAAGGCTAGTGAGTATTACCTCTTCTCTATTCTCCTGTCTCCTCCAAGTACAGAACCGTCTCAAGGCATTGCAAGAAAGGCAGTGGACATCGGAAGCAAGGCAACACGGTGCTGTCACAGACTCTGCTTAAATGCAGTGAAAACATCAGGCACACAGCGTTGCCTGCCTGCCCGTATGTTTGTAACTCGACTATGGCTTTTGTGTCAACAGTTTCAAGGAGGACACATCCCCAAATGAGCTATCTATCTGCCCTCTCTACACTACTCCCTTACCATGTTTGCATAAAGAGGTTTAGAGTGCAAGCTATTCTTGCAAAAGACCCGGGTACAATTCCCAGCACCTACATGGCAGAGCTCACATGTGATAGCCTTTTCTGGCCTCCTCGGGCACTGCATGCGAGCACATGGCTGCCACGCATACACACAGGCAGGCAAAGCAGTCTTACACTTATATAAGTGTAAAGCCAAAAGCTTAAGCCCCTTCATCTAGCTCTCCTTTAAGAGTTCCTTGTAACTCTCAGTTTAGCTCCTGGGCTCTTGGCACAAACTGATTTCTGCCTACTTCTGTATATTTCTACCACTGACTACTGCCTAAAACATACCCTTCTCTCTGGTGATCTTGAATAACTTGCAATTTCCTAAATCTTCTTCCCAAGATGGCTATGGCTGCCTTAACCCTTTCCAGGTCTTAGCACAAGTGTCGCTCCGATCATGAAATGTCCTGGACCATCTAAGGTGGGCATCTCTTCACCATTTAAGCAGACTGAGATAATGTACAAAAACATGCCTCAAAGTGCCATCAACAGTGGCTCCTCTAGATCCCACTCCTACCCAGAAACTAACCTCAGCATCAGCTGTGGGTGGTAGAAGAGTGAGGACGGGAAGAAAGAATAGAGTAGAAACTAGAGGAGGGAGAAAGAGTTGAACAGAAGGAAAAGAAATGAGACACAGACAAGGAAGAGAGGCAGACAGAGGTCTGTTTGAGGATAAAGGATGACAGAACACAGAGGAAGGTGGGAATTCAAGCGTCGGTGAAGAGACTTTCTTCTGGGATTCAGTTTTAATAAAACTGTGAACCCTTCTGTTTCCTTTGTGTGTGACAGTCACTGGGTATGATTTCTTTGGCTTGGTTTTGTAACGCTAAGGATTAAGCCTAGGCACTGGACAAGCTATCACCGTGCTCTACCCCTGAGCTACATCCCTAGCAGGCACAAAGGTTTCACTCTATTATCCTCATCCCAAAGCAGCATCTCTACTGATTCTAGGTCTGCAGTGGAGTGAGATAGTCTCTCTGTCGTCAGCTGGAGACAAGGCGTCATTTCCTCTTCGGAACTCCTTCCACACTCAGTAATAATCAGTCACGTGCGGCTTTTCAGGTTTTCCATCTATATTCATTTTGTTCTTGTATTTCATTCAAAACCAGGGGGAAACGATAACCCATTTAATGCACTCTAAACATCAGGACCATTTAACACAAACAATTAAGGTGAAGAAGAAATAACCAATAACCAAATCAGCAGCTTCCAACATTTTCTCCACAAACCCATCAGGGATATTTACTGGAAACTCCACTCAAGCCAACACCAGGCTTTCAAACAGTTTCTTGGACAAACTTTTTATTTTCACAACTTTTTTTTTGTTTTTGTTTTTTGTTTTTTGGTTTTTTTTTTTTTTAACATTCACAAAACCCAAGGCTCACAGTGATACTTTCTGACCCCTGTAACAAATTCAAAGGCAAAGACTCTTGCATTAATACCAAGCTACTCAAACTCAACAAAAAAACAAACAAAATCCCAGCATCCAGCCTGGGTAATCTTAGACCAAGTGACTCTAGGCTTTGAGGTTCTATAAAATTGATGGTAGCTCCTGACCTTTCTGTACCTTTCTCAGATGTCTACTGACCTCAATCAAACTTTTCAAAGTTACAGCAGTGAGAGCCCAAGAAATCTACTGGCATGTTCAAGATAACCCAATGTTTTTGCATTGCCTTTTAATAAATGCATTCTCAGTTTTCCCAGGGGTCCTCAGCCTGGTTTCCACTAAAATTCAAGGAATTCAAGATCCAAGGCACTTGCACAGGAAGGAAAGGAATATCTTCTTTTTGTTAGTGAACATTGTCTTCAACTGCAAACCACAACAAACAAAACCAGAGCAAAGACTCCTCCACCAGCTAGAAGAACACAGAGGCTTCCATCCCAAGACAAGTGCTGTAGTGCTAACAAAAACATTACTTATCCTTACGCATCCTTCAATACAATACCTGCTAATGGACCTGGCACTTTATTCTGCTTTTACATAACTTAATGAAGACAGAGTACTATAGAGGGTATTTGAGTTCAACCATTTGATAAATGTCTTCCAATATATTTATTTCTATGTGTTTTGTTTCGTGCATTTAAAACATTTTTCCTAGGGTAGACGCTCAGATTTCACCAGATGGCCAAAGGGATCTGTGACACAGAAAAGCTGCTTTGAAAGCAAGAATTCACTCAGATTCATTTCTGCGTACCCTGCAGAAACAAGCTGGGCTATACTAAATGAATACTTGCTGGAATAAATGCACGAGCCCACATAGTTACGACATGGGAGAAAAGAGTATTACAGCCCAAATATCCTAAAAGCTCCTCCATCCCATGCTGTCATAGGGTGATGTCAAGAGCCTTAGCTCCACAGACACACAGCCCTGGGTTCACTCTTGGTTCAGTGATGTTAGGAATAATTGTATAACCTCGCAGAATCTCGTTTCCTTAACCATAAAGAGGAATGAAGATTGCCTTATTTGGTTAAGAGACCTAATGAAAGTAAAATAGGAAAAGAATTTTAAAATGATATTTTCTGTACAACAGTAAGAAGTAAGACATAATAGAACTCCAGTTTGCATAGAAATATTTTTACGGATCTTTTCAATATTATAGATTGTATTTCCACAAAGCTTCATCAACCTCTAAAACTTTTGTGGGTCTAAACTTGTCCTTTCCATGATACTCAAAGTCTGACCCTACTTGGTCTTGGAAAACTCATAACCCTCAAATATCAGAGGCCAGGAGACAAAAGCCATCAATTTTGTCCTCATGTTTTATTTTTCTCATCTTCTTCATCTCTGGAAAATTACAACATATGACTTTTTTCTTGTTAATGAATTTTTTTAATACATCATGCTCACTCTCAGTTATTATCATTCATTCGAATCCTGATTCAGACAAAACCTAAAAACTAGAAATGACTACATATAGATCCGCTGGACTACCAAAAAGAGGAACCAACATCTCGGAGAGGAAGCAACCCAAGTCCACGGCTGTGTACTGCACTCATCCTGAACTAAGCTGAAGAGACGGAGTATGACTTCAAGATCAAAACCCGAGTACCTAACGGAGGGACGGTCAGGTATCCTGAACCTGTGCTGGAAGGCATGTTTTGCTGACAATAACTCAAACGGGTCACTATGATTAGAAAGCCCACGGCATTTTTAAGTTCAGACATGAATTCCCTGGTGACGAGAACTCTTTCTCAACTTATCACATAAAACCAAGAGTACCAAGCAAAACCTATGAACCAGCTGCATGACTGCAATATAAACATTGGGTTTATGGACACCATTTCAACAGGGCACACTTTCCTATTGCTCCCATAAAGTAGCTTGCTGATATCAAAGTGCCTCCAAGGCTTCCATAATATAAGTGCTTCCTGGAGACATTCACAGCACTGGCTTCTAGCAAAAGCAACATCTCACTCCTGGCAAACTGAGGACTGGAGAATTACAACAGGCCTCACAAAACCGGAACCAAGTTTACGGCCTCTGTGGGACTCATGCATCAACTTTTTTCCCTTTGACTGTGGCGAGTACAGAACTGCTTATAAACGCTTGTAAATATTACGTTATCTGCTCAGAAAATTTAACGCCAGGGTTGAACTATCACAAACTGAAAATAGTATGGTGCCCTTTAAATACATATCATGATATATTTTGGTTTATAACATGTCTCCTCTAGATTAATATTTCCGATTGAATTCGCTGCCTCTAAATCATAACCTTGCTGCTTAACTCTAGATGCTTTTATGAAAATTGTTCACTATATCTTATTAAGATTTTTAATGAACTCTCATTAAAAAAAATTGAGCCAATGAGGCTTTGGGGTAGTTTCATTGTAAAGCAGTAGTCATTACCTAAGTGCACTGCATTTCCTCATCGGGTCTTACAATTTCGGCCTATATATATATTTAAGAATCATCTACTTTTGAGACTCAACATTGAAGATCTGATCTCTGGAAGCATTTTCCAGTCTGTGAGCATTAACCCACGTTTTATCTGCAAACCTACATTTGAGCTATGGATTTTACAAGGCCAGCTGCTGCTGTTTCTCAAACCTTCTATTTCTAGCTATGGAAGTTAACAACACTCCTGGAAAAACACAAGAATCAGATATGAGTCTTGTCTGATGTTGACTCTCTACTTGAGGACAATCATACGCAAACTGTGGCCATGTGACAAAGGAGAGGGCATTCGGAGAGTATGGAAGGTTCCAGTACAGGTCAGAACAAAAGAAAGTATGGCCATTTCCCCTGCCAAGGTGAGGGTTTGGGGAAAGTGCTCATTAGATCATATTATTGAGTTTCTTCAAGGGGGCTTCTCAGGTAACCAAAAAAGAAAAGGCACCAAGGAGGCTGTAAACCAAGCAGTGATGCAGAGTCACTTTGTAAGTGTCCAAACCTCAGTCAGAGAGAATCAGGCCAATGGACTGACCACGTAAGAGAGAGTGAACAGCAGGAGAATACGAAAGAGCTGCTCAGAGCAAAGCAAAAGCAAGACAAGGGAGATGCCCACAGGGAGGTCAAGCAGGACACTTGGAGAACACACTGAAAAGCAGCCCAGAACAATTGAACAAAGCAGAAGACAGCTGAGAAGCAACTGCTTGGAAAGGCAGCCTTGCTGGGGGAAGGGGACACTAACCAACAGCCATGCAAGCATCCTAGAGGCTGTGGGGACTGCTGGAGGCAACAGGGGGTATTTCCTGTAGTCCTGGACTAAGGACCAGGACCACTGACAAGCTGAGGAAACCAATATGCAAAGACCTACAGTCGCATGAAAACCACGCCCCCAAATGCACCTGAATACAGCATTCACAGAGACAAAACTGCAATGACCACAGTAGGGTGGATGGAAACCTTGCAGACATTCACTCACCCGCTGCTATCCTGGTCTCTCAGGCACCATAATCAATAAATTCTGTAACGGTTTTCAGAGAGTGAGGGGAAGAGAAGTTGGTACATTTTATATCTGACCTTGAACTTCAATTCCTAAGAATTGTCACTAACCTGTTTTCTCAGCTAGACAGGAATGGTTAAGGGGACCGGATGTGCTCTCATCGGAACATTTGAGCATGGGGTCATTGGACAGTGTCACTCGGTTCTGTTCAGAGTGAGTTTTCAGAATATTTCCATTAAAAGCAGTCTTTTCCATCAAGTGTCAGATAGTAAATATTTTACTTGTCCTAAGTCCCAACGTTTCTGTTGCAACTACTAAACTCCGCCATCACAGAAGGAAGCCACAGTTAATACATAAATGAAGGACGAGAAAGGTTGTTTTCAGGGGAATGACAGGGTAGATTTGGCTCACAGGGCACTCACCCCAATTTAGATTATAATCCAAAATGCACACCTATATACCAATACACATACTCTGGTTCACATGGGTACCTCATAGCTGAGTCCTGCTACAGGATCCTGAAGAGGACATCTGTGTCCTAGCTGGCCCCTAAGTGTTCCTAGTAATGTCAAGGATGATGAATTTCCTGAGCCCAAGTGGTCTTCTCCCAAGAATACATAGCCCTTCTTTCTGTCAAAGTCACTATTGCCCGTGACAAGTCTTTTCAACATCTTTTCAGATAAGGCAACTTGCCTCAACTCTCCATTCTTTTATGCCAGACTACAAAGAGGTAGGTAGAGGCATTACAAGGCAAGATTAGAGAGATACCCATACCCATCACTCCCTGCAAACAACAGTGTCTCATAGATGATGGATACTTCTCAGAGAACTAGTTATAAAGTTTCAGTTGTCACCACAATGACTACACTTCCTAGATTAGGATACAGAAAGGAGTGAAGTCCTCAGGACTGCTTAGAGGCCTCTGCTCAGAGGACACCAATGGTCCTGAACTGGGCTTATATAGCAATGCTGCACAATGAATGGTTACATCCCCTCTCCAATTACTGTTAAATCCTAATGTCCATGGTGCTGGCTGCATGAAGGGCCTTCGAAATGTGATAGATCCCTCCTTAATGTGATCAGTGACCTTGTAAGAGGCCTCAGAAGGTAGTTCAGGGGCAGAGCATTTGCCCAGCATTTGCAAGGACAAGAGTTCAATCCCTAGCAGCCAAGAGGACGGAGGGGAGGCATGGATGGGTTAAAAACTGGCAGGGTATAGTGGTGAACAGCTGTAGACCCAGCAACCCTAAGATAGGAGCAAGAGACCTGGGCGGGAGTTTGAGACCAGCCTGAACTACACAGAGGGTTTGATGCCAGCCTGTACTGTGCACAAAGACCTTATCTAAAACAAAGCAAACACTTCTAAGTGCTGCCTTATACTTTCTGATACATGAGTACATAGTGAAAAACATCCTGGGCCCTGTTCTTGCTCCTCCCAGCCTCCAGCAAGCACGCTTGCCAAAATGAAGGTGGACTGACAAAGTCTGGGTGCAGTACAAACATGTTAAGCTCCAAAGCACTTACAGAATATTTATGTCTCCCATCTCAGCTCTCCCCTTAGGAAGGAAAGGAGTCCTGTGCTTCCACCTCCCTAACCAAAAACAGCATTCCCCAAGTGTTTCCTGTTCTATCCAGTTGTCCAAGATGGAGAGCTAAGGGAAGTGGAATTTTCTCCCAACTGTCCATTTTTAATGGTTGCTAACTTTCTTTTCCACCCCTCTTTTCACCTTGTTTTAATGTTTATCACCATTAGGGAATACAAAACGTCCAATAGAATACCATGTAGTCAATAGAATCCTCCAACAGGTAAATTTCTAATCTATCTGTTTCAGATTTTTTTAATCTCACTGCCGACAAATCTTTCAAATTTCAGTACAGACTATAAGACCCTAGGTGACCTTGCTCATATGAACCTACCAAGAGATCCCCTCTGTCCCCCAACCCCTAGCATCATGCTCTCTGGCAGATGCATGCCACACTCTAGAACAGCCTCTTCCAAATATTCCCCCTTTACTCTCAGCGTTATTAAGTTTATTCTTCTTCAAGAATCAGTCTAAACAGAAGCCTGTCACAAGTGGCCTCTCCCTCCAGGAAGGGTCAAATATCCTCTGACATAGACTCACTATAGAATCATAAGCCTGACCATCTTAGATTGTCTACTTTGTTTTCTTCCCACCAGATTATTCAGTATAAATTAGATGGTCCCTTGTTCTAGGATCAAGGAGTGACATGAATGGAAAGTACCCCGCACTGCTGCTTTCTCGGGTGCCAAGGAGATTTTAAATAAGGATGATTTAACAGAGAAATCAAAGGCCAGTGCCTATTTATGCTGATTTCTTGAATTACAAATAAACAGAAAATCAAACATCTCTCCCCAACTTTGAATAGGATTACCATATTTTTTCCACTATCATCTGCAAAATCAAACCACTTAAAATGATAAATGCATCCTTGCTGCTCCATCTATTGCTATAACAACTGCTTCATCTGGTCCTGCCTTGAGGACTCGCTCTACAGAACGCAACAGTCAGACACCAAATCGGTAAGCCAACGGTAGCGTTTATATACAGATGGCTATCTCCTTATCATTTCTGTCACTTAATTTCCATTCATCTTTTCCTGACACCAGTATTGCCCGAGGACAGAAATGAGTGGAGGGGTCCCAGTGAACTATGGACAATAATTCTTTACCAAAAAAGCAAAGAACAAAAACAAACAACGAAACAGCAACAAAAACATTGAGTCATTTCCACTGACTAAAAATTTGGATAAACTACCATTCTGATAGGTATAGTTTTAAAAAAATTACAGAGATAGCCTTAATAGTTTCTACCAATTTCACTCTACTCCGAGAAAAAAATATTGTTTTTCTCTCACACAGACACAGACACAGACACAGACACACACACACACACACACACACACACACACACACACACACACAACTTAAAAGTATACACACCAAAAAAAATTTCTCAAAATATGTAAGATGTGTGCAAAGTATTCTATTTTAACATATACTTTCAAAGTGATTGGACCAGTTTTTATAAAATGCCAACAGAAAAACAGACATTAAAATATAAATCTGAGACTGTTATTTAAATTACTTTTGACTTTTAGATATCATCCTAAATGTGCTGTGTATGAGCAAACTATTTGATTTAGCATTCAGTTTAGTCTTGGGCTACTAACTGAGAAGTAAACTTCCCTCCCGCACACACGAAATTAACTAATTTGTTCTCGGAACTCAAATTCCAAGTACACAAGGCTGAAGAAATGGATAGTTACGACGCTAACCTTTAAACCAATAACCCAGCATGGTAAGACCAAAACAGCTGGCACCAGAGAGAAAAAGAAGGCTTTAAGGAAGCGAGGTCAGGATCCTAGAGACCATTGAATAATAAGTAATAGCATTTGTCATTCTTACAAAGGATCCATCCCACATGCAGTCACTAACCCCAGACACTATTGCAGATACCAAGAGATGCACGCTGACAGGAGCCTGATAGAGTTGTCTCCTGAGAGGCTCTGTCAGAGCCTGACAAATACAGAGGCCGATGCTCATAGCCAATCATTGGACTGAGAACGGCGCCCCCAATGGAGGAGTTAGAGAAAGAACTGAAGGCACTGAAGGGGTTTGTAACCTCATAGGAAGAACAACAATAGCAACCAACCAGGCCCCCAGAGCTCCCAGGGACTAAGCCACCAACTAAAGAGTACACATGGGGGTACCCATGGCTCCAGCAGCATATGTAGCCTTGTCGGGCATCAATGGGAGGAGAGGCCCTTGGTCCTGTGAAGGTTGGATGCCCTCATCTAGGGGAATGCCAGAGTGGGGAGGCAAGAGGATTTGGTGTGTGGATAGGGGAGCATCCTCATGGAAGCAGGGGGAGGGGGATGGGATGGGGGGCTGCAGGAGGCTGGGAAAGGGGATAACATTTAAAATGTAAATTTTAGAAAGCCAATAAAAGAAAAATTAAAACAAAAAGGATCCAGCTTTGGCCCCCAGCCTCCAGGTGGAAGCTCACAGCAGCCTGTAACTCCAGCTCCAGGTATATGGCCCTCGGGCACCAAGCATGTGCATGGCGCGTATACATATATGGAGGCAATCAGACATATAAAATGAAACTGAGTTCTTTTTTTCTTGAAAAGGGAGGCAAGGTGTTTGGTGATAGAACATGCAATATGAAAGGTGTGTGATTATAGAAACATGTAATGTGAAAGAAGAGTGCAGCAGGACAAGGTGGGAGAACAGGGAGTTTAGAGGAAGGTGAGAGCAGGGTGGATCAAACAAGTTAACACGTATAAATGTGCCATTAGGAAACCTGTTACTTTGTTTGAAATATATATAGTATACACAGGGAAAGGGGAAAAATACACGGTATCATTTCTCTAATGACAATATCCCACAATCCAACATGTGCTGGAATATACATCAGAGGATTACGGAGCTAACAAAGAGCTGTGATTTCACCTTAAGATACGTATTTACCGTCTGGTTCCAATTCACAAAGGTATCAATCCAAGTTCCCCATCTTCCCTCACACTCCCTATCTTGGATCTAACAAAGGAAAAGCCCGCCCCAATTACACAGGACCACCTCCCCTCTGTTTCATAAGTGCTAAATAGGGTATCCTGATCAGGAAGTGACAGGGTCCGCATGCCACCGACACTCCATTCTGCAGAAATTCATTCGTGGGAATTCTATTTTTGACCTTCTACTCACTGTAAGTAACCACACCTTCCCATCCCACGCAACCCCTGGAGAAATAGGCCACCATTCTTTGTTTAGTTCTCAAAATCAACTGCAGGAGCCTGTTTACTAAGGTCTTGAATTGCTGGTTGGTCACCTCAGTTTAAGCTAATTCCACAGAACTGAGAGTCACTTTACCAGTCACTGAAGTTGGGCCTTAATAACAACAGTCTGACTAATTTTCAAGCCACCAGAATCTGCCTCATTAAAACACAGGTAAGTTTTCACCTGAACATTCTCACACTGCTTCAGAGAACAGATGTGCACTAGAGAGAACCAGGCTTCTGGCCAAAAGAACCCAAACTGCTCTCTTTTCTAGAAGCTTGCCGCTTGCTGTTACAATTTAGGCGTCAACGGGAACAAAGCAAACATTGCAGCTGAGAGTAACGTAACACCCAAAATGTGAATGAGATTACGACTGAAGCATCCACTGTTGATGTGGACTGAGTTGATGTGGGAAGAGGGTTTGCAAGATTGCTCAGGAGTGGGGGCACTTATTGCCATACCCGAGGCCCCCAATTCGATCCCTGGGAACCACGTGGTGGAGAGAAGCAATGCCCACAAGCTGTCCTCCCACCCCCACACACATACCATAGCCCATATGTGCCCACGAAGACACACACATGCACACTACACAGAGGGGGGAGGGGCTTTAATTAAATAATAAAATTAAAATAAAGTGCCTTATTTAGTACTACATGTGTGCAGTAAGGACAACATTTTTAACTCGAAATATTAAATGCCCCAATGCAATTACCAATAAATAAACATTTCTTAGACAGGTGAGCTCAAAACCATTGTGCTGAAAGAAAGGTGGTTTAGCTTAAGCTCAAATGGAAGCCAGCGTCTGAAAGCCACACCCAGAATTTAAAGGGAAAGGCTATCCTAATTTGGCAGAGCAGCACCTTGTCATTTACAACATGCCTAGCATACCTGAACTTGGGAGGGGAGGGGAATCTTTTCTGTCCTCCAGGGAGGTAGGAAGGAGAGAAGAAAGCAAGAGATGTTTGTGTGTTTGTGTTTCGCAGTAACAAGGTCTCTTAGTAAAAAAAAAAAAAAAAGAAAAGTGTTAAGCAAACAGGTACACATGGCTTTAGACTGCTAGAGAGATCAATTCCAATTCGTAGATGTAGAAACTATTTGCAAACAGATGTGCACAAGTAAGTTGTAACTCTCAATGAGGGTGGAAACTAGCAAAAAAAAAAAAAAAAAAACAGACAGCAAGTTTCAAACACAGCTTTGCATTCATTCAGTCCTCCTCACCGAAAGCCAAAGGGGATAGAAAACCACCATTGGACCCACCGTTTATCACCATTCCCAATACAACTGAAAATAGGTCTGTGTTTTCGGTAATTGTAGAAGCTCGACATCGTGGGGGCACAAACATCCCTATAAGATGCTAAAGGGATCACAGTTCTCCATAACTTCCTACAGACCATAGTAGCCAATTGAAGAGGGAGCCAATTATGTTAAAGGACGTGAAAGATGTCTAGTGATCGCACATTGATTTTTAATTAGTGTGATTAATTAAACCACACACTGGTCAAATCTGCAGTCCTGTGCATGCATAAAGAGCTACCGGTGTCTCTAATGGTGTAGCTCCTACATCGCTTTTCCCAGTTTAAAAGCCAATGGCAAAATTCAATTTCACAGGCTTAGACCAACGCCTCACTGGTTATGGCAAACGATGCTTGCAGAGAGGCTGTGTTTGGTGGCTAGCGACCGCTCCCAACAGATCTCAACCGCCTATAACTCTTCCAGGGGTGTTCACGCTCTCTCCTCCATGGGCACCTACGCCCTCGTGCACATACCTGCACGCAAGTAATTCAAAGTAAAATAAATCCTTAGAGTATATTTTTATAAAATTTTATGCAGTTTATCTCATTGGACTTTATCGATTATCATGGAAATATGAAGTTAACTTATCGACTCGAAATAAATTTGAGTTTGAGGTGTTCTTGCTCTGTAACACAGGCTGGCTGTGAATTCCCAGTCTTCCTTCACCAGCTTTCCACATGTGAAAATTACAGTTGTGCAGCACAACTGGCTGCCCATTGACTTCTTTAAAAAAAAAAAAAAAAAAAGACTCACTGAATCTTCTGCAGTTCATTCGGATATTATCAAGTGTGTTAAGCTATTAGCAATGCAATTAATGAGAATTCTTGATTGACAGGAATATTTCATAAGTAATCTCATAATCCACGATTTGTCCAAGTCTCTTGGCAAAATAGATCTCATTGACTTCACCCAAGAACTCTGTGTGGTGGCTGTTACTGTTGCACAGAACTGGGAGTTTTGTTTCATAATTGAAATTACAACACTCAACAACGATACTTCTGGGATCAGAACTTTTGGTTTCCTGATATCAAAAATCTCAATAGCTTTTACTCTTCTGTCTTGAGCTCTGACAGAGGGATGTACTTCATGGATATAAACACATGCTTCGTGGCTTGGCTATGACACGGTGCCACCCTGCACGTTCGTTCAACATACTCACATGAAATTATCCACCAATAAACAAACACAAACACATCGGCGCAGAAAATGCCACCTTACTCGACACACGAGTCGTACATCTTTTCTCATCAGAACTGCTACAAACACATATGTACACCAAAAGGGAAGGGAATGCCAATCCAGAAGCCCATTAGTGCTGCGGGACAGTCGTCCTGCCAAGGAGGACTGAAATGGGAAAGGATCTTTGTATCTAAGTCATTATACTCAGTCACTTTCCCCTACAGAAGCAAGACATCCCATAGACTCAGCAGCATAGACTCCTTGCTTCAAAGGAGTCTCTTGCTTCACAGAGACCAAGAACAGTGCATGAGCCAGAGGAAAGAGACAGAAGCTGAGACAACTGCCGATGTGAGATCCTGGGGATTCTGGCCACAAGAGTAGACAGATGAGGAATGGGATTCGGGAGCACAGAAGATGTGCCACGAAAGCTTCGGCAGCAAGAGGTCAGCTGTGATGGTTTTTATACACCCAGAGAGTGGCAAAATTAGGAGGGGTGACCCTCTTGGAATAGGTGTGGTCCTGTTGGAGTGTGTCACCATGGGTGTGGGCTTTAAGACCCTCATCCTGGCTGTCTGGAAGTCAGTCTTCTCCTAGCAGCCTTCAGATGAAGATGTAGAACTCTCAGCTCCTGCACCATGCCTGTCTGGATGCTGCAGTGCTCCTGCCTTGATGATAATGGACTGAACCTCTGAACCGGTAAGCCAGCCCCAATTAAATGTTGTCCTTCTAAGAGTTGCCTTGGTCACGGTGTCTGTTCACAGCAGTAAAACCCTAAGACGGCAGCTATAGGATGCAAGTGAAAACCGTTGGGGACAAGATACATCAATGGCAGTGATCATCTGAATCATCCCACCTCCTGCTTCAACACACGCTCCATCTAAATTCATAAGGATGCAGTTTTCAAAAGCCACAGAGAACATCCCTGATTCCACTGAATTTGATCCCCGATCCACGTAAAGTTATTATTTTCACTTCCTGGTCAATTAAAGTACCGAGTTTACAAGAGCAAGAAGGCTCAAGTCCTTAAGTGGTAAAGTGGCATTTGCAAGTCTAAGACTCTTTTTTTCTTGATCCAATATTTGTTGCCAATACCCTATAATACTCAATAATGACATGGAACTAAGAGGAAAATCTAGCTCATTTTCGAATAGCTTCTTTTAAAGGATTCTATTTGAGCCACTCCAAAAATCTTTTAAGATGCCTGAAAGCTAGAGTGGACTAAATTAAATATAATCGTTTAAAACCAAAGTCCTGATACATTTTATTTTCATTTGAATGGTGCATAGTACACAAGGAGCACACCACTGAGCCCTGTCTCTACACCAGATGGAAAATTTCATATTACTGTAAGAACCCTCACCCCACACCCTTCTACTTTTCATAATCTCAACTGTTTGTATGTTCTGCTGCATTAGTAAAGTCTATAAAGTTTCTATGCAGTGAAAGCTACATTTCCTTAAAATGCATTTTGGCTCTAGAAACCGAGTTTGGGCATCAAGACCTCCTTAAGTCATAAGCTCAGCGTAACTGAGGGAACATCAACATTAACCTTGGAGTCTCACTTGCCTTATTTGCATATAATATGTCTTCATTTTGAAGACAAGGTTACTGAATGCTATTAGTCTCCCACTAGCTTTGCTCTATATGATAGCTCAGATTAAAACTCCTGAGTGGTGAAGACTATTCTCTGATGAGCGTTACCTTTCCCTCTTTTCTCTGTCTGAATAGTACAAGTTCAGTTCACTAGTCGGGGGCCTTCCAGAACTGAGAGTATTGGATTCCTTTCAGACACAGCGGTAGCCTGTGCATCCTCCTGAGAAATGTCTGACCACCCTGACACACACACACACACACACACACACACACACACACACACACACACACACACACACCTGTCCACACTAAGAACAGTTCTCTCCAGGTTTTCTATAGAAGCCTGTATCAGCAACTCTAATGAAATTATTCTTCTAGAAGGAAAATCTCAGGATTCTAACATGCCAGAGTTATGCCAGCAAAGCTCTTTCTGGCCTCCTAAATGCTTAGAGTCCCTGGACTCGCCAAACAGCATCAGGACCAGATCTACTGCATCAAGGCAATGTGTATCTTTCAAAATTAGATTCTGATATCTGAATCTAGAGTTTGTTACAAAGATGCTGTTGTAGGTGGTTGGTGATGGACGTTTCAATGGAGACCATCTCCTAAGCCTCACGGGCTCTGCCTTTTCAAATTTCAAAGAGGAACTCAAACTCATACCATGAGATGAAAAATGTCTTGACTGAGTGCACGAGCAGGAAGGAAGCAGAACATAATTGAGCAAATTAGTTAATCTCTCACAGACGCAAGAGTGACCTATCTTCAACCCCCTTTCACCCGGGAATTTAGGCAGCTTTCCCAAACATCTTTAAAGACACTGACCTCCTCTGAAATCATAATCATATCTAAATGATATTTCTAAAAGCCAAAGGTTTGGGGGGACCCAACGTATGGTCCTGAAAACTACAGAACCTGCTGTAGCTGGAACCAAAGAAATCCGGAGTCTCGGGTCCTCTCCAGGCAGACTCCACACTGTAACAACTCCAGGACTGTACTCAGGTGCACTGACATTGGAAAGTGCTGGTCTATATACACGTAGAAAGACAGGCAGCAACTGGCCTCCTCAGTGTCTCTATAGGACAGGTACAGAGAGATCCATCTAATTATAAGAAACTGAAGACTTTTGCTGACTAGTTGGGGATAATGGCGCATGTCTGTTATTCGCAGCACTAAAGAAGCTGAGACAGGAGGATTTTAAGCTGGACACATGACTAGGTTACATAAAAGACTGGGTCTCAAAGGCACCAATTACAACAGATGCAACCGTCACCATAGATCCAGAGAAGCAAGCTGCAAAAAAAAGAAGCAGGTCTAAAACTTACCTACCTGCTGCCACAGGCATTCTCAACATCGTACTACACACACACTTACAAAGAGCCACTGAAAGTTGGTTGGTACAAGGAGTTAGTCTTATTTTTATAGATGACATGTAAGAAGACATTGTAAACAGTGACATTTCGACTTCAACATAAAACAAAATACATAAAGGCTATTACTTCTGACAGAAAAAAAAATTCTCAAGTAGAAAAGGAAATCTTAGCTATGGTATCAAACTTCAAATTTCCTCTACTTCCAGGAAACATACCCTGAAAAGAATGGGTTAAAATGTACATAAAACCTAATTTCATTAACACAAATTCAGGGATAATTCAGTGTCTTCCTTCCAACAGAGTGGCAAGAACACCTTCCTATTTTAAATGCAGTTTACCCAGTAAATCGAGGTATACCAGCTTTCCACATCAGCTATAAATAATTGCCTCCCCCAAAGGGCCTATTTCTGCAAATAAAAAAAAAATGTCTTCCCCCCCCCCCCCCGATTAAACTTCATCATCTGAGCAATTTCCTTCTGCAAATTCGTAGTTGAGAAGGTTGCCATTAGGAGCCTGCTTTGTCAAAGTGAGATCTCTTCAGAGGCTTTGGAGCAGTCCTGTAGGTAATTAGCAGGCATAAGGAGAGACCAACCCCTCCCCCCCCCAAAGAAACAGACTTGAAAAGATATTTGGACCCAGGTCCTTTGCCTTCAGATAGCGTTTGTAATCAACAACAGCAGGCTCGGTATTATGTGAAGATGGGATAGCCAAAAAGCAGTTTAGAGAACAATGAGAAACGTCCCAGAGGAGCCAACAAGGGTTCTTGCAGCTGCAGCCAGCACTACCTGAGGAAGCCAAGCCCTTCTTCCACAGGGCTCTCTCATGACAGTGACCTCCCCAGGTTGAGAGAACCCAGCAAGCCTGTGAGAGGAATCTCCTGAGCTACCACCAAAGGCACAACATCCCCCCACCCCCTGCAGAGGGTACAATCTGCAAGGGGCCTCACTTCAACACTCACTGCCTTTGTTCTCCAGAGAAACTAACTAAAGGATGTAACTACTGACTGTGTATTTAATGGGGAAGCTTCACTGACAGCTCAGAAAGAGAAGTAGACATGGTTGCATTGTGGAACAAATTGGAAATTAACAAAAGCAACATCCTGACTGTACTCAAAGTCTCTTCATGCATCTGCCTCTCTCTGGCACTACATTGATAATCATGGTAATAATATGCTTTACGGCAATGTCCTTTACAGAGTAAAAAAGAAACAACCCAGGGCTGTGAATTGTATCGACTCAGCTTCTCTATAAAATACTTAGGAGCAAATGCAAAAAGAAAACATTTCTGAAGATACAGCTTTAAGTCTCCCTGGCCTTATTCATCCTTAAAGAAAAAAAATAGTAAGAAATAAACTTGTGAACTGCATTTAAAATTAATACCTAAGGAATTTCAAGTATGCAGGGTTCTGTGGGCTGTCATTCTTCCTACCAGATTTTTAAACAATGTTGAAATAAGGCTATTTGAAATACTACAGTCCCATCATGTAACACTGTTCAAAATGTCAGGAGTCATATTGTGCCCCAGTGGCCACTCTTCAGCAAATAACCCAGCCTTTGAAGTTAAAATACTCATAAATGACACCGGGAGAGAAATCCTACCTTGAGCAGTCAAACTTATCTACTTCTAAACCTCTAAAGAAATCAATCAGAAATTACCTCTGGAATCACAATTAGGAG
Source organism: Rattus norvegicus (assembly GCF_021556685.1). NCBI lineage: Eukaryota > Metazoa > Chordata > Mammalia > Rodentia > Muridae > Rattus > Rattus norvegicus. The sequence continues at coordinate 50,501,766 of NC_141540.1, forward strand.
AAAGTAAGTATACTTACCGATACAACTTCGAAATTTTGAAATTTCAAACCTCCATCTTTCTTTATCCAGAGACTCTGTGTGTGTGTGTGTGTGCGCGCGTGCGTGAACACAACCACTCATCTGTATGTGTATGAGTGCGACCTGTGTAGGCCCTAGCACAGGCAGTAGGAGTTGCAAGACAACTGTTCTCCCTCTCTCGATTGTCAGCCCTTGTCTTCCCATGCTGTTTGAAGGTCCTCTTTGCTGTTCCCTTTAAATGTACTGGCCTTCTAACTCCTGCGGATTTTGTTGTTTCTGCCTCTCACCTTCTCAGGGAAGTGGTCGCTCACTGAGAATTCAAGAGGATTTACAGACACTCATGTTATGCACCTTCTTGCTGAGCTTCGAGAAAATGCAAATTTAGGTCCTCAGGCTTGGGTCCCGAGTGCTTCTATCCACGGAACCAGTCCTCTACCCAAATTCAAGGAAATATTTTTAACGTTTCCTAATGACATAAAGCGAGACTGAAAACTACGTTGATTCTTATGCTAGAATTATGTGAGAAGAGAGAACATCCATCGAAACAACTCCTCCATCCGACGGGCCTGTACAAAAGTCTGTGGGAGGCATTTTCTTGATTAAAACATTGATTTGGGAGGGTCCATGTGGGAGGGTCCATGTGGGAGGGTCCAGCCTACTGTAGATACCCATAGGTGGTCCTGGGTGCTGTGAGAGTAGGTTAAGCAAGCCATCGAGAGCTTGCCAGTAAGCAGCACTCTTCATGGCTCCTGCCGAGGTTCCTGTCTCCAGGTTCCTGCCTTGAATCCCTGTCCTGACTTCCTTCAGTGATGGACAGTGATATGGAAGTGTAAGCCAAGTAAACCCTTTCCTCTCCAAGCTGCTTTCGGCCAGAACGTTTCACCACTGCAAGTGAAAGTAAACTAGGACATGTACCTACAATGACCCCACTTTGAACAACTTGCTGCTTCTAGGAATAATTGCAAAAGTATTGTGATGATCTCCCCCCCGAAAGGGAGATCAGTCATCAAAAACGGAGATCTGACAAAAAAAAGAAAAAAACAACTTATTTTGTGACTGATCCCACCACCTAGCACGGAGGCACTAGTGTACAGGCAAGGCTGTGTTTCGTTTGAGGAATCGGGAATTTAGCCTTGAGGGCAGTCTGTGTCATCCCTCCTACCCCATCACGCAGATGCCACAAAGTGACCTAGCAGACGAGTCAAGAAACAAAAGCTGATGGCCAATTATAAGCAAATGGCATCTCCTCTGCCCAGCACTGGGTCTATCCTCAAGCAAAGGGGCACCTGCTCCATCGTCTAAGAAGCAAACATGGTGGAACTCCAAAATGAAATGGGAGCTAGCGCCAAAATGAGAAGTTTCAGCTCTCTGACCCACGCTAATTTTCTGGACACATCATCTTTGAGGTAATGATTTCTGCTTGCACGAACAATCTACATTTATAAAATATCCTTAAATAAAGCCCATTTCTCTAAAACACATGACAGCAACTTAACTGCTGAATTTCACAGATCCTCTCCACGCGCCCAGTCTTATTCACACTACGCCTATATAACCAGGTCCCTTTGCTTCCCATTTATTTGTAAATTTAAAAAAGAAAATCACAGGGGTGAGCATTAAAATGTAATCCTAAAATTTCGAAAAAAAATGCTAAGATGAGTATTTAAGCTTTTTAATCTAGAAACTTGGGATGTGTACCACAGAAATAGGAAAGTGACTCAAAGGCTGGGGAGGAGGAAGAGTACTCAGCTTGAATTGTCACAGCACTCTTTCTTATGTTAATAGCCTGGGAAGGACACCCCAAAGTCTCTGAGGACAAGAGTCTTTTGAGCCCAAAGATGAAATGAGGCAAGTAGTTAACCTGAAGGGTTCTGCACACCATCCTGTATTTCATCACTGACACAGGAGATGCTAACAGGCTCCCTGGGCACAGTGATCTGTACTGCCAGCACACAGGAACCAGAGGTAGAAGGACCACAGGTTTGAGGCCATCCTGGGCTACAAAGCTAGACACTGTCTCTTAATTAATTATTAATTGATAAATGCTAGCAAGAATTTTAAAATATAAATACAGCATCAAACGTTTTCAAAGAAGTGAACTGGAGTTAAATTCTATCTACTACAGGGCAACCTAGCGACGTTTCCAGAGCAGACCTCACAGACTCAGAAACTTTACCTGCTCAAGGGGTGGCACGCTTGCCAAGAAGAACAGCTGTTGTAGATGCTTTGTATATGTACCTCAAATAAAAGCAGCTGCCGTCTAGACATATTCATAACTAGTGACTCACTGATTGTCACAGTCTACGCCTAAAAGCACATGCGAGTCAAATCCTCAAAGGAGCCGTCCAACATTAAACCTCACTACACCTATACTGACCCCCACATATCATGCCCTTACCGGATGATCAATCTTGATGGTGTCATCCCTTACCTTGTTATTCATTTACTTATTATTGTCGTAGCCAACTTCTAATAGGTACAACTGTTCATACAAGAGACGTCCTTACACTCATTAACCCACATATTCTTTTCCTCAAAGCTTCAACACTTGTCACATTTTGAGAACTCATTAAACGTGTGACATTGCTTACTAAAGTTACTTACCTCCCCCCCCAAAAAAATCCCAGAAAGCATTAATAATAATTCGTATAAAAACAATAAAGTTATAGAGGTCAGCCAGGGATTTTTCAGAATGCCTTATGGTAAACTCTGCCCTCTCTTAATATTATGAAGGTTCCTGATTTGGAGATAACACCCTCTTGGCCTTAGTATAAACGGCTGGATCTTGAACAAGTGTTTTCACTGCACTGAGCAGCAACAGGCATTAGAAAAATAAGTGTGTGCTTCTATCGCGTGCTTGAACCCAAAGGATTCTGTTTCAGAATACAACAGCAGAGTTACCCCAGATGCACATTACCTCTGAAATCCTAAGTACAGGTAAGACAACAGCTCTTGGAATGACTGTGTAAACTAATAATTGTGTCTATGTCAGCATATGTATGTGCATGTGTCCGAAAAAATAAAAAACTAAGAGACAGATGGTTGGCAAGCAGTTTCCCCTTTGTCATTTGTGTATGTCCTCTGAGTCTTTGTATTGGGGTCATCTGCTATGATAAACGTCGTGTGACAGGCTCAGTAGAGGTGAAGCAAAGTAATCTACCCTGGCATTGCCTCGTTGTGATTTTAATTTGCCAGGAAGAAATGTACTTGCTCAAAAGAACAAAATGAACCATTTCCAAATAGGTTTGATGGATCAACCAAAGCTTAGCAAGAAAATAAAACGTTACGTAAAACAGTTCATAAACTATAAATTGTTTCCAATTGCATTTTATCAGGTTATTATAATTATATGGAGAATGGAAATAAACAGTAAAACACTCCTCTTGTGCTTGATTTCTGGTGATAATGACCTGAGATTTATACACAACTTGTGATTTATTAAAAAAAAAAAAAAAGCAAAAATTTCCCTTACTTATTGTTTTTGTCATATGCATGTATTCCTTTATTTTAAGTTAACATGCAAAATGATGTTTCACGATCATATTTCAACGCATGGAGGAACATTATGCTCCAATTTAACATAGGTTCTCGATATGTAGCCCTGGCTAATCTGGAACACTGGGCTGGCCCCGGAACTCAAAGAAACCTTCCTGCCTCTGCCTCTTAAGTTCTGCAAATAAAGGCACGAGCTGCCACGCACATATTTTCAGAGGTTAAACACACTGGAATTTAAAACATAATCCACTCAGATCGATCCAGAGCAAACCTACTGAAATCGTTCTTTAAAAAGAAGTTAATGTCAATCATGTCCCGGGGGGACTTTTTTCTGTCATCTCATATCAAGGGCCACACTAACAACAGCCTGAAAACTAATCTGCCCTTTCCGAGCATCATGCAGGTGCCTGTTGAGAGATGATGTACTCTAACCCCATGATAAACAGCCGTTCTGTGGTCACAGACATACACCTGTAGCAACTGCTTTCAGTGGATGGAACGGCAACAGATCTTTTCCTCCATTTGAACGCTGTCAATCAAAATCATTACGGACAAAATCTTCACTAGTGTGTTATATTTATAGTCCTATGAAAAACTGGTTAGATGAGGGTCAGATGTAGTGATACAAGCACCACGCACATGATCCTAGGACTCAGGAGACAAGGCGGGAAGGTCAGGAGTTCAAGGTCAGCCTGGGTTACGACAAAGTTAGACCCCACCCAAGGTCTCTGAAGAGGGTAGGCGCAGAAGGAGAAGAAAGGGGTTTCTTTTCAATGTTCTCAATAAAATCAGTGAGCTATCCACAAATCACCTTTAGGACCGTTCTGGGTTTAAGGATAGAAAATGGTGGGGCGGCAGCAATGGCTCAGTGGATAAAGCACTTGCCACACAAACATGAAGGCCAGTGTTCATATCTCCAGAGCACACAGAAAAGCCAAATGGGTGTGGCCTCGCTTCTTAATACCACTGGAGAAGTAAAGGCGGGGTATCCCCAAGGCAAGCTATTGAGTTGGCCTGGGGAGTTCAGTTATCTCCAGGTTCAGTAGGAGAACCTGACTCAAAATACAGTCAGGGAAGATACCTGATGTCACTTCACAGAGACAGAAAGAGAGAGAAAGAGAGAGAGAGAGAGAGAGAGAGAGAGAGAGAGAGAGAGAGAGAGAGAGAGAGAATTGTCAGGGAAATAAATCCGCAAACTAGTGGCACATTCATGTTGCACTATCAAAATCTGAAGTTATCATGCTTTATTTTTCCAAAGCAATGAATTATTCTACTCAAGGGAAAATTAAAAATCTGCACATTATTCTTGCTCCCCTGTCTGTATCTCATAAATGGGTACATCACCCACTAAACGATGTGCGTACAATCAGAACAGACTCCAACGCAATGACAGAGTTTATCTTTGCACCAAGCTGACTTCCCTCAGCTCTGAGAAACTTGTGCCAACCTTTTAAAGGGGACAGCGTGTGCTGATGCAAGGTCACCCTCAATAAGTGCATAAAGAGGGCAAAGAGTTGGAGGGTCACAAAAGGTGTTCGTCTGTATTTTGCACCCTCATAAACGTCAAGTTCCTCTAGATATTGTAGAGGATCACTTAGGGAGTCACAGTCACCCAGAACTTAAGATGTGTCGTGCATTTCATATTGATACCATAACTTGAGATTAAGCAGTCATCGCCTATACTATAGTAAAGGGGGGGGGGAACGAGGCTGCAGGCATGAAAGCTTTCTCCTCAGATACTGTGAATTCTGACTTAGCATCGCTCATCTCAACACACTGTGCACACAGTCTTAGGTTTACCACCAAAACACTTGCAAGGCATTAAGGTTTTACCGTAGGGAACTGATTTCTGCCTCAGGAAGCTATATGTTACCACTTAACTTCCAACAAGCTATATAAAACATACATAATTATATAAAGCTATATAAAACATACATAATTATATAACATACATATCAGTTGATAAAGTAAACTGATCATTGTGTTTGAAAGAAATGGTAACTTTGAGAAGTACCTAGGCAATAATGCTCAAACTGCAACAACGATAAAGCCCTCCTAAGGTAAAGGCCAGATTCTTCAGGCTACCAATGCAAAGTTCTGGCTTAGCTGAGTAAGTCATGCTTAAGAGCCATCTCTCCCTTATGTATGGTTCTTTCAACTTCCAGTGGCTTCAGTTCCACCACTGTATTCCCCAGAAGTCCCAGGCGGTCATTACCATGCACAGATGTAACTTAAGCAACGCTTTCCACATGAGTCTTTGCAAGCTGAAATGGAGTAGTAGAAACAAACAGATCATGCTGTAGTTTCCACTTGGCTCCCCCTCTACGATTCCCTCTTCACACACCAGTGGGTCACAGGACTTACATAGAAAGTGCATCTGCAAAGCCACAGTTGACAGTGCACCTTGGCTGGCAATGAATCACATTCTCATGCTGAGCACAGGACAAATAAGTCCAGTGCAGCATAAAGAGGCACCTTAGGGTTTCTAGGGAGCACAGGAATGAAGCTTGCTCTCCGGCTCTTCTCCTTAAGACTTCACATTTAAAAGACTATGTGGGTGCACACGAAGTTTTGCCAGAAGTCAACAGAAAATCATTTTTACTGCTGAGTAAAGCATAATTCATGCTTTAGGCCCTTAACATTCTACAAATACATGTCTAAATATCATATTGAACCCGCTATCAATGATATGAGGAAATTGTGACATGCAAGTCACCTATACAGACAGAAAACAGAAGACGAGGGTTGTTAACACGCAGCGTGACCTGTAACAGGGGGGAGGAACCTGTTACAAATTCCAGCCATCAACAGCAACTCGTGTGTCATCGGCACAACTATCTCCCAGACCCACATTCCAAACACTTCAGGGTGAGCAGGAGACCTACAGAAAATTGCACATACAGATTCATTTAGGTTCTCGTCTCCATTTTTTACAGGAAGTGGTCCCTTTTGTAAAGAACTGGACAGCAGTTGTGACTAGTAGTCAAGAGGAATGCTTGCTTTATCATACTGTTCCTTTGTAGGCTCCATGTTCTTGTTCAACACTCCCTCTTCCAGATCACCCCAAAGGACTCAGCCACTGCCCTGACTCATCCCTGAACTCATTTTAGTGAAAGCTGAACAAAGCTTTCTCCACCGGGACTCTTAAAATAGCAGGTGCAACATCACAGAAATCTGGAGGAAAAAAAGCAAGCAGCACAGCCTACCTCACTCTCAGATCATTTCTTAGAGCAGTTGAAGTCAGTACACTGTGTGAAAGTTGAGTAAAAGTTTGTCTGCCGGGGAGACTATCAGCCAGCCTCCTCTGGGCACAACACAGAAGCACATCAAGGGCCTATGAGGGTACTTTGGCAAGTATTACCAGGGAATTTCATAGCAGACATCAGGGTGGGAACCAAGACCTCCTGATTTAAGACATACAATCACTCTTAGCAGGAGAGTGGACCAGACAGAGTATACAGAACATGGCTGATTAGCAGAGTACACCCCTAGCTTCTCTTGCTGTTGTCAACCACTTTGCTGAGTTCACTGGATGCCTCGCCCTAACCCTGGGGATCCATTCACTCCCCTAAGCCCAGAGAGGCTGCTGAAAGGCTGTCAAAGTAAATCTGTGTTCACTTTTTGGATGGTTTAATTTCAATGGAGCATGAAACACCCCAGGACGGTTAATAAGTTTAGCCAGGCATGCTGTTCTCCCTAATATATTTTAATTATGCATCTGTTTTAATTGTAATCAGATTAAGTCACCGGAAAGGCACAAATTGGAATTTTCCCTAATGGCTATTGGAGCTTTTCATCAGTTTCTAAACACTAACAACATTTTTAAAATAGGTAAGGACATCAGCACAAGGGTGATATTTTCCAAGAATCAACGCAGTTTCTTTGACAACACAACCCGGGTCTCATTAGCCACCCAAACTAACCCAAATACAGAAGACAACTTCAATCTCCAGGGGCGTCTTCTTCCGCAATTAGCACCAGCGAATCACTAATGTCTAAGGCAAGACTCCCAAACAGAACTGAAAGCCCACGTTTTTATAAAGGACTTCCCCATGATAAGTGAACGAGGCCGGGGGAACCAGAGATAAAACCAGCAGCAAGATACAGTAGCTCAAAGTTTACTATCGGACACGTCAAAGAGAAAGTTGACGCAGAGTACGCGCGCTCTTTCCTCTATTTTGGCAACTGTCATGCGTGAGTTTAACTTCCAGAAATCAGTGTCCTATCAATAAAAGGAAACGACACGGGGAAGATCTTCTAAGGAGTGGAGAGTTGCTTCCTTCCAGCCCACACGTAAAATCGCTTAATATGTTTTTCTGCACCAAGGTAAACCTAGGATTGTTATTGGATTTTTTTTCGGGGCTGGTTGTTTGTTTAACGTGGGTTCATTAAACAGTTTTCCAAATTGCCTGGATTTCCGCTAAGAAACTTAAGCGCCTGCCTACCGGCAAGAAGCAAGCAAAAACCTGCTGCAAAGTAGGAGCGGAAACTCCTTTGGCCAGCCCAGCGCGCCTGCGTCCCGGCTGTTGGCTATAGGTGTTACGGTTTCCGCGTCGTCTAAACCTTCAGGTGCAGATACCTGTCCGCACCACCACCACCACCCCCAAGACGCACTTCAACCTGACAGAAAGCAGTGCTAGATCCACCGATGAACCCCCACCCCACCCCTGTCGCGCCGCAGCCATTGCCCCTTTCTCTCACCCACTTACCTGTCATCGTAGCAGAAATCCGCACTCAGGGTGTTGAGATACAAGGCGAGCCCCAGAGCGCTGCTCACCAACTCTGCAATCATCTCTCCACCGCCTTCCCTCCGGCTTGGCTCCCAGCGCGAGCGCAGCAGCGGCAACAAAAAACAGAAGCATCAATCCCCACCTTCCGCCGCCTTCTGCTCCTGGCTGCACTTTTCCCCGGCTTCCCCGCCCGCCTCCTCGCCCTCCCTCCGCTCCTTCTTCAGATCCCCGGCTCCTCGGGGCGCCGGGCTCCGCTGTTCCTGCGTGCTCCGGGGGTTGCGGGCTCACACCGCTCTCCCCATTGCCGGACAACCGCGAGAGGCAAGCGGCGATCGGCTTCACGCCCCCCGGCGGAGAATCGGGGCTAGTCCTTTCCCGCGGCTCGCGGTCCCCACCCTAACCCATGGCACTTTGGGACGCCCTAGGTAAAGGACTGGGGAGATCGAAGAGTGCGAGGTCCGGGACGAAGGGGCCGGACAGAGCGAGGATCTGGGACCAGCGGGAGGAAAGGAGGGAGAGACAGAGAGAAAGGGGCGGGTGGGAGGGACGAGGCGAACCGCCTCCCCTCGCCGCCTCCCGAGCGCACGACTCCGGGGTCGTTCGCAGCAACTCGGCCACCACCGGGGCTGCGGCACATTCACTCTTTATTGGTTCCCTCCCGGACCCCTCTCCAGTGAAGTGAGAAGCGGCGACTGGGGACTCCAAAAGCTCCCGCGTGGGGTTCTCGCCGCGGCCCCACGCGCCTGCGTGGCCAGCCCACCATCCTAAGCTAGCCCAGCCCCTTTCTCCACCCAGATCCTCCCTGCAGACTCCTCCCTGTCTACCCCCACTGGCTGGAGGCTCCGCCCACTCTCCTAGCAGTTCCAGCCTCGTCCTCCGGCCCAACTCCCTTCTTCCTCTTTCTTCACCTTCCTTTTTACTCTGGAAAGCACCCCCAGGACAAAGATGACTTTTGGAAGATTGCCCAAAACGACAGCTAGAGTGCGCTCTGGGCTCTGGGAGGTGGAGGAGAAAGGCGACAGGAGGAGTCCATGACTTGTCCAGTGGTGCCTGGAGGAGCCTTGCACGCTCTAGATCGCAAGCCAAGCGTCTGGTGCCAAGAGCTGTCAGGCAAAGGTCTGGTCAGCTGGAGAGACCTCTGGGGACACGGAGAGGTAGGACAGGTTTGCAGAGCGCTGGCAACTACGATTGACAATAAGGATTGACAATAAGGATCTATTGCCCGCGCGCGCTCGATGCGTGAGCTGAATTGGGATGGAAGGGCCTGTTGAAGAGCTGGGAGGTGGGGGAGGAGGGAGCAGCGTTTAGGAGAGAGTTCTACTCTGGGGCCACGCCGTCACCGTCGACGTTAATGTCAGTGGAAAGACGCGTGTCCCGCAGTTAGATTATGAAAAGGGATCCAGGAAATGAAAGGGGAGAGGCTAGAAGATAAGAAACAACCATGTGCTCCTCAGAAATTGCGTGGGGGTGGGTGTCTTTCGTGGTTCAGGACGGTCAAGCTGCCGCTGAAAACACAGAAGAGACCACGCTAATGAAACCCTCTACAGAGGCATGCTTAAACCCAGCAAGGCGGAAAAGCCAGTGCCCTTTCCTTTCCGCCCGGATGCAAGACTGGATGGAAGGCATCCAACGTGATGAAATACGGCGTAGAAGAATAGTCTGGGCAGAAGGAGCACTGGGTACTAAAGTTGCATGACCAAAGAGATCCGAGAGCTGTCTGCCACACCCCCTTCCTGCCTGGTCCCCTTTCTGACTGGACTGGTCGCTCACTTGGACGATGATGAACACTACTGCAGCGCCCCCTGCTGTGGGGATGCTACAGGGCCTAGAAAACAAGTCGGTGCAGGACTGACTTGTCCCCCCATTGGAAGAGCAGCACCTGACCAGCAAACTCTTCAAAGATACTAAAGAAAGCGGAGCACCTGGGTATGTGGCAGCGATCTGAAAAGTTTGAGTGCCTGCAGAATAAAGATGTCTGACTTTACAAGGGAATCTTTTAGACCCTGACAAATGTGGGTTCTACCTGCAACAGGCAAATGTTGATTTGATCAAAATATTCTGTGCATGTAGGAAGTTCTAAAATAATATATTAAAGACAATGGTTCCTGTTTTGCATGCTCCCCGATATACTGTTTTTTTCTTTCTTTTTTTTTTTTACGTTTTAAAAAAATCATATCAACTGGTCCATTCGGATCCTCTCTGGCTCTCTCCTGGGCTTATATATTGATATTGGACCCTGGGACCCTGGGGGAGGAATACATACTTAAGTCAGATATCTAGGTTTGCGTATCAGTTTGGCTATTCGTTATTTGGGTAAGCTAGGGCCAATCACCTTCTTCATGCCTCACTTATAAATACACTTTGGTTAGAGGAGTTACCATGTAAATAAAGCATTTACACAGAGACTGACTGGTTCAATAAGTTAGCCCTTAGAGTTTCCAACGTCCGTCATGTTTTGCTTCTTAACTAAAACCTAGACACCCCCTGTAAAATGCATACCATCACACCCACACCGTCCCATTCTTAGTGCAAACTGTCACCCAAATACACCCATCACATCTACAGAGCTCTAATCCTGGTCGAAGCCGTTGTCTCCTACACCAACTAATCGAATGGCCTTGGAAATGGTCTGGCTTCTACACCCATAGCCCCTGCACCAAGCGTGTACTTGAGGCAGCAGACAAGCCCATTTAAGTTCAATCACTCCACCTAGCCATGTGTAGTGCACATAGCATAAAACTCTCTTTTGGCCCTCCCCCTCTTTGCAAGAGGTCTGTCCACGTATGCCTTCTCAGGAACCTTCTTTTCTCTCCTTCCTGGAACTGTTTTCTCCCCTAGACATTCTTCGGCTGCTTTCTACTATCAGGTATTTCAAATGGTATTGCTTTAAAATTTCCTTCACGTACTTTATAAAACACACACACACACACACACACACACACACACACACACACACACACACACACACGCGACATCTCTTTCCCATCATCCTTTATTACTTCCTTCTTAGCACACATTAGTATCTTTGTTTGCTTGCTTGCTTGCTTGTTTGTGGGGCTTGGGGGGGGGGTTTGAGACACAGTTTCCCTAGGTAGCTCTGACCGTCAAGGAATTCACTCTGTGGATTAGGTTGACCTCAGCCTCAGAGATCCACCTGACTCTGCCTTCAGAGTGCTGCTATTAAAGGTGTGAGCCACCACTGCCCGGAGATAAGCAAACATTTATTAACGTACCCCTTGAATGATGAAGTTTGTAACCTTATCCGCATAATGCCCAGAGCCTATAGCATCTGAACATGTAAGAGAAACTATAAAAGAGGGGTAAACAAATGAACAATAAGAGTATTTAAGGGATTTTATGGAAGAGCTGAAAGCCCACAAGTAGTCATCAGGAAGAAGGAACCAATTTGTTATCTGCTTTAAAGATGCCGAGCAGGAGGGAAGAAGGGTGACGTTGGAGTGCATCACTTCCTCAGGAAGACCCATGTAGGAAGTCACACGAGGACAACCTCTTTCCTAAGACTTACTGGCATAAAAGTAAGAGAGACCTTAGGGTTCAGAGTGCTAAAACCTTGTGAACATTTCTCAATTCCAAAGCTCTGGTAGTTTCAAAAAGCCAAGTGTGGCTTTCTCTACCACCACACAGCCCCTTTGAATTGCCTCGGGAACTGAGTCATGCCATAAAAATGGTAGACCTTGAGATTCTTAATAGACAGCAGACTGGACATCCTGAAGTGTTTGGGAAAAAATTCAGTTGCTTGTAGCAAAAAAAAATTCGATTGTACTTTAACGTGGGTCCCTATATCTTTCCTGTGAATTAAGCAACGGGTTCTTGTAGATTGCTCTCCAAGGGCTGAGAAAGAACCAGTGCTCGCATTTTCCACCTTTCTCAAACGATTACAGAGAGCAACTAGGATTAAATATGCCACCACTACTCCTGGAGATCATTTATGACCACAGAGCTCCTTTTAGCTTATTAAGGTGCATTTGTCCGCTGTGAGGCGAGGGGAGGCTGCTGCTGCCTCCGTTCTGAATTTATACATTGTTTATTTAAAGCTGTTGCAGCTATCCTCGGTGGAAGGAAATTAGGCTGGTTGGCTTAAAGCTTTCTACCTTAGACACAAGTTTGGCAAAAAAAAAAATTTAAAGTGCTAAGCCCTTATTTTCCTTATTTTCCCGAGTAGGTCCCACACATCTGCTACCTTACCACTTCCTCAATGAATTCCATTTTATAGTCAACCAGACCTAGCCTACATTTGTTCTGCATTCCCAGGCCTTTGTTGTATAATTCATACCTTTGTGGTGCCAGTTCCTCGGGGTAAAGATTTCCTTATTTTCCTAAGACATTTTTAGTTTATTGTGCAATCCCATCTTCCCTTTGGGTGTTGCATAAATATTAACTAAAAGCCCACATCTGGTGTTAGTCGTCATTTCTATTTGTCCTAATATAACTTCGCTTTGAACAATTCATTCGGAAAGTGTGCCAAGGGTGAAATGCGGCACATAAATTCTCTTTGCACTACACAGAGTGCTTTGTAAAATGCCCACGGATTTGGTTATTTATGAACAGAAGATTTGCACCTCTTCATTACAATCTCAATTCTAAAGTTGCAGCAGGCTAGAGTAATCACAAACCGCCATATGTTTTCTGCAAGGGTCTCCGGGAATCTCCTGCTAAAACCTTAACAGATTGACCAGGTAGCAGAAAAACTAGCACAGCAGGTGAAACTGCCTGTTCAGGGAGGTCAGAACAGAGAGCTCGCTGCTGGGGGACTCATAAGCTCTGGGTTCTGCTCAGGAAATAACACTGCAGGAGAAAAACAGCAGAAGGTGGATGAAATGTGGGTTGTGAAATAGAAGGAAGCACGTGGGCTGAGTGGTTAACTAACGACAGCAAAAGCATTGGCGGCATATGTTTTCCCGGCATATTCTCAAGCACTGTCCTGCAGACATGACAGCATGCTGCCCTCAGACTTGTGATCTATTAGGAATAAAATTAGGGGATTGCAACGGCAGAAACAGATCCTGTCTCCCCTGTCACAAAACCAGGCCTGTTAAGAACCAGCTGCTACCACAATAATGATCACTTTAGGAATGTCACCCTTCTCCCAGCCTCTAGTTCAGAGAAAGAGAAGGTGGGGAAGAAAAGGAGGAGGAGGAGGGGTAGGAGAAGGAAGAGAGTATAAATTACACGTTCATAACCAGATCAGAAAAATTACAGATACGTTGAGGCTACTGATAGAATTCAGAAGCTTATCAAGAAAAGCAAGGACAGAAGCAACCTCTTTCATTGAAGCTCTCCAAATGCATTCACGTGCTCTGTTACAAAGGGTGCAAAATAATACAATGAACAGCTTGGAAATTGCTTGGAATCTTGGCTAATAGGGCCAGTCTTGGTCTCAGTAGAATAAGAGAAAAAAAAAAGGACTACAGGAAAATTAATTTGAATGGGAATTTTTTTAGATTAAAGTTAGTCAGTTTTGCCTTGACGTTCAGTTCAGTATGGACCTTTGAAGAGAAAGAATGGCCTTTTTAGACAACTTTGTAGAATGAAGAATCTACATTCGTGCTCTCCAGGACAGCACACATCAACCACTTGCAGCTACTGGGTAGCTGACATGTGATAGCACAAACTGTGGAATTAAATTTTAAGTTAGGGTTACTTTATAAATTATAAGTGCTCTTACACAGTCATGCAGTTACACGGTCCTCTGCCATTTAGAGTTTTCTCCAGTAGTCACATGTAACTAATGGCTACACTTTCAGACTGAAGAGCCTAGGCTGGGAGGGCCTCCAGCTTGTACAGTTCCCTCCTAGGTGACTGACCAGAGCTCTCACAGAAGAGTCAGTTGCCAGCATTCTCCCTCTGGTGGAAGCTTCTCCATGAGTCATTTCCTCTGATCTACAGGGCTTCACCCCAACTCGCTTTTATTTATAAAGCAGCATCCACCTTCTGAGTATTTTTAGTAATTAGATATTGTCCTGGGCACCTGATGTTTATTGTCTCACTAATCTGAGAGAGCTAAATAAGGAAGTTGAGGCACACATGGAATTTAGTCAATAGCCCATGGTCTTGCAGCCTCTAAGTAGTGGCACTAATATGTCAGTCACGAAGCCTCTCTTCCAGTCGTTCCTCAGTACAGAAGAGCCATGCCCATTCTCCTAGTCAGGAGTCACACCTTTCTTAGTTAGCATCAAGAGAAGAAACTCCCGACAACCAAGATGCTCTAAGTATATTTAATATTCTGCCTCTTCTATATTCCCACAGCTCATTTTGCCTAAAGTATTCTGAATCTCTTTATTTTGTGAATATCTTTTTTAAAGTCACTTTTGTCTCATTCTTCCCCCATCTAATACAGAAACTTTTAAAAGACTATATATAGTCCCATAATCCATGCTATCACTAATAGGTTTATAGGTTATCTGATATATTAAAAAATTTAAATTTGCACCTAAGATATATTTAAACAATCTCTTATGGATTAACTGTAAATTGATACATTATTACTTGTATTAGTAGAAAAGCCAAAATCATATTTTCAACCATTGAGCCCATCATAAGCAAAAATCAATGAATTTAAGACTTTTATAACATTCATTAAGCTCTTCATTTAAACATTAAGCACTTTCTAACTTGTAAAGCTGTTGCTTAATTTAGTAATTAAGTGAGTTACTTGTTTATAGGTTTCCATAAAATTTTATCATCTTGTTTTTCCAAAGGCTTTTGTCTATTTTGCTCTGTTTAATCTATTCTTTATTTTCTGCAAATTTTACAACTACGAAAGTATTTAAAACTTAACCAGCAAAATAAAAAACATCTTCATGAAAGTTACGGAGAACTGTTCTAAAATATACAGGGTAAAGAAATAAATTGCTTACAATGAAAGCTGTGAAGCTGAGATCTTAATTTTCTTAGCACTGGGTTGCAGACCCTGGGTTGAAGAGAAGAAACGATGAATACCACACTGAGGTTGTCATTTTGAAGCTGAGCACCATTGCGGAGCCTGAGATCAGGAGCTCTCTTCCTTCTCTGGCCTATGTTAACCTCTGCCAGGGCTGGCCATAATGCTTACACTCAGTACCAGTGAGGACTGGGCCAGTGTCTACTCTAATATATGTTGTAAACATGGTATGCAGACAACCGCCAATCTCCTTGTCCCTACAGATGAATTCACATGTGGTGGTTTGCATGAGAATGACCCCTATAGGTGCATAGTTTTGAATTCTTCTTCCCTTTGTTTGTGGATCTGTTTGGGGAGGGTGAATACATATGCCTTATAAAAGGAGATGAATCACAGGGGCAGACTTCAAAAACTTCCTCATTCCCATTGTGCTCTCTCTGCCTCCTGAAAGTAGATCAGCCTCTCAGCTGTTCCTGCTGCCTTTGTTCTGCCATCATGGACTCTGACCCTCTGAAACCAAAAGCTCAATTAAAATGTTTTCATTGATAAGTTGGCTTGGGCATGGGGCTTTGTCACAGCAATATAAAGGTAACTAGTACGTGGCATTTTCTAGAACGTTATACAAATGAAAATAACACAAAATACTCTTTTTTCTCTTGTTCACTTATTTTAGTTTACATAATTACTTTGAGATCTAAGTGTGTACACAGTGGTAGTAAATGCATTCAGACAATATGAGGACTCTCTAGTCTAGCCTGCTGGACTATTGAATGTTTTATCTACGCATCTAGTATGGAGAGGGTAGTGATGTTGCCATTATCCACAGACATATTTCATGGGTTATATAGATTTTTTGCATATTGAGTTAAGATTGCTTAATTAATTGTGACCCATTGAATTCCATATGTTTGGTTTTTGTTTTTGTTTTTGTTTTCTGAGAAGTACCCTTGATGCATTTCATAATAAAAAAGGATGCACCATTGTTGGGAGTGATGCCCCTGAAGCCCTCCATTATTGATGTTAATATTATGGTTAGAGTTAAGTATGACTGGGTTCGTGGAAAATCCCCAGCCAGCTGCAGAAGACTAATACAAATCGGGTGGCCAGGATGAGTAATGATATGATAAAGCTCTGACCTTGCTGAGAAATACATCCGATGTCAGTTTCCCAATGTGATGACCTGTAACCTTTCTGAAAGACCAACATCCTGTTGACATCAGCTAACCACACGAATACTGTGTCCTTGGCCTGTGTAAATGTTTCCCACTTGCCCCTTCCCTCTGTTACCCCTGTTATGGTATAAATTCAGCCTTGGGAAAAAATAAAATTGTCACCTTGATCAGACTCTTGTCTTGGTGTCCTTCTTTGCATCTCTTGTCCCTCATTCTCTTCCAGATACCCTCAGCACCGTCGTTGACACTCCCAGAGACTAAGCCACCAACCAGGGGCTGGTCTGTGGCCCCTGGCATATATGTAGCAGAGGATTGCCTTGTCTGGCCTCAGTGAGAGAGGACATGCTTAGTCAGCTCTACCACACTCCACAATGCGATACCTTTCATAGGGTTTGGCTTTTTGGATAATGCAATTATGATTGTTGCAGGAACCTAAATTGAATTGTCTATTGGAATTATTTTGGGAATTTCAACAATGGCAGCCAACATGTTATCTTTTCCTTCCATGTATCAACATATTACTTAATTTTCAGTTATTGATACTGTATTGTACTGACTTGGGGTTTGCTTATTTCTTACATGACATGCATGGGATACCTATTTATGTCTTTATTTTTTTCCTGATGGTTGTAATTTAATGCTGAGGTTTCTCCAAATTATTTAAGATGTTTAATATCAGTTAAAATTGTAATTCTCTGCCTGGTGGCATCCCTTCTGTGATGTTTCACAGTAAACATTTACAATCATATAAATTCATTCAATTTTTAAACTTCAACATCTATCCAAAATGGAGCAGTGTTTTAAGTATATCTGACTATTTTAATTTTGACCCGCACTATCTTTAAGAGTAAGAGGTTAATCAGAAAAAACAATAATTGTCTGGCACCTCTTTTACATTAAACCATACATGCTAACAAGTGTGTTTATTTCTGATTGGCTTTTTTCCTTTAATTTCTCAACTTTGAGCAATCAGTGAATTCTGGTTTGTGAGAGAGAGTCAGTACTTAGATATTTCCTGTGTCTTAGAATATGGTTAAAGAGAGCATGAAAAAGTTCAGAAAAGGTTTAGAAAAGAGAAAACAAGAAAGAGAAAAAGCTGAGAAGTGGTATCAAAATTGGTTCTCCGACTCCCCTTGGTTGTCCACCCTGCTTCCCTCTCTGTTGGGCCCCCTAGTAGGCCTTCTTTTGCTTATATCTTTTGGCTCTTGGGCATTTAATCATTTAACCAGCTTTGTTAAACAACAGGTAGATAATATAGCAGCAAAATCTATTCAGGTATATTACCATAGGCTAGCTATGGAGGATGCCTTTGATGAGGGCCAAGCTCACCTACACATCTCCTCCCAGCCCAGGCAAGGACATTTTTGTCCTTTAGCCAAATAAGGCCAACATTCTTTTCTGCCTGCTGTCCTGATGCCTTTGCTGAAACATCAACAAATCGTCACCCCTTCGTGCTGAGGTGGACAGTCAATGACGGATAAGAGAGTGATATATTCATGAATAAAGGGCCTAAGACAGGAGGGCTGCCATTAGCTGCTGCCTTATCCCATGATGGACGCTGGCCACAAGATTCTTTTGGCCATGTGACAAATATCACTCCAACCTAAGACAGACACAGTTCCCGAGGGGCTCATTCCAGGACAGCATGGCCATTGGTCACCTTTTCATTTGACTATAAGGAAGGGGGAGATGTTGGGAGCGATGCCCTTGAAGCCTTCCATTATTGATGTTATTATTATGGTTAAAATTAAGTATGACTGGGTTCATTGAAAATCCCCAGCCAGCTGCAGAAGACTAATACAAATCTGGTGGTCAGGATGAATAATGATATGATAAAGTTCTGACCTTGCTGAGAAACACATCTGACGTCAAGATGCCCAATGTGATGACATGTAACCTTTCTGAGAAACCAATATCCTGCTGACTAATAGATATGACAAACCTGTGACCTTTCTGACATCCTGTTGACATCAGCTGACCACACGAATACTGTGTCCTTGGCCTGAGTAAATGTTTCCCACTTGCCCCTTCCCTCCGTTACCCCTGTTATGGTATAAGTTCAACCTTGGGGAAAAAATAAAATTGTCACCTTGATCAGACTCTTGTCTTGGCGTCCTTCTTCCCGTCTCTTGTCCCCTATTCTCTTCCAGATACCCTCAGCCCCTGTCGTTGACATGCTAGTGCTGGCTGTTCTGGCCCCATCAGTCTTGCTGCCTCCATGGCTAGCCCCATGCAACGACTGCCCAGCTCACGGGTAACTGTCACAAATCCCTGTAACCCAGTAAAATCAAAACTCTGGAAGCTTGTAATTTATCAGTCAGATTTATATCAGTAAATTCTCACCACACAAAACATCCATACAATGAATTCAGAGCCAACTGATATTGATATAAACTGCCCACTTAGATTGGACAAATTGTAATAATAATAATAATAATAATAATAATAATAATAATAATAATAATAATAAATCCTTTATATGATATTCATAGCTACCTGTGGCTGTTTAAAGCCACACAGACCTGCATCATCCTTCTTTTCCTCCATCTTCCTTTCTTCTCCTTTCCCTCCTGCTCTCCCGCCTCTCAGAAACTCTCAGGCTGCCCTCCTTTTCTATTGTCCAATCATAGGCTTTAGCCTTGCCTTCACATACCCTCACCTGCTTACAGACAGCAATCTGCATTTCCTATTATGAAGCTGTAACATGCTTTCTTTAGGCAACTGTCGAACATTGTAATTTCCAGCATTCATATACTATGAACAACAACGCATGAGCATTCATAGAAATCTTTGCACAGACATATGCTTTCTTATCTTTTGGGTAAATATGTAGGAGTGGGATGTCTGGGACATTTGGTCAGTAGTGTTTCATGTTTTCAGGGACTGTTAAACTGTTTTCCTATGTAGAACATTTTACATTCTCACAAGCAACTCTAATTTAATTTTAAACTTTCCAATTAAGTGGCGTTGCCTTATAGTTCCAATTTTCATTTCAATAATACTTAGGATATTCAGTATCTTGTGTCCGTAGTCAATCCAAACGTGTTCTTCGACAACGTGTCTGTTTAAATCATTGGCCTATATTTCTCTTGTTTTTGTTTTTGTTTTTGTAGCCTGTTTACAATAGTGCAGACTAATTAGCTCACTGATCTTAAATCAGAACAACACCATGGTTCATTGGGGTTTTTATTTCAAGGTTGCCAAGGGACATGGCCATGGAGGAGGAACAACAAATGGTTTTAGAACCCATGGAACCACAGCCACAACAGGTTTTCCTCAGTAATGAATGACTCTGAGGACCACGTGTCCTGAGGATGTCATGCTGTAAGGAGTTCTGCTCTGCTTGCTGCCCTCATGTCCCTCTTAACCTAAGACTTATAGGAAAACTAAGGGGGCTTCCAGTTCCTCTCTAGGCAGTACCTCTGGCACTCACAAGAGTGCTTGATCTCTTTCGGGCATTGCTGCTGGAAGAGGTTCATGATTCCATCACCACCCTAGGAAAGAATTTAGAGATGTAGATTGTCAGTTATGACAACCACCCTTAGAAAGTATTTGAAAAATTAAATTGTTAGTGAAGCTAGGTTAAAATGTTTTTGCTACAGGCTCTAATGTAGAAAATCTGAGGGAACAATTTGGAGTTCAGAAAGGCACACTTTTGTTTGTTAAGCCAGGGACCTTTTATGGTCAAGCAACAAGAATAATGACAGCACTGCCTGATGATTCACACTGAGGCTAGACTGGTGATGACCCATATCTTTTTCTTTCTTTTTCTTTTTTACTTCATTTTTGTTTTACTTATTCACTTTATACCCTGCTCACTTCCCCACGCCTGGCCTCACCCTCTCCCACAATTCATCACCCATACCTCATCCCCTTCTCCTCTAAGCAGGCGCGAGCTCCCTTGGGTATTCCCCAACCCTGGTACTTCAAGTCTCTGTAAGGTTAGGCACTTTCTTTCCCACTGAGGCCAGACAAGGCAGCCCAGCTAAAAGAGCATATCCCCCACACAGGCAACAGGTTTTGGGATAGCCCTCATTCCAGTTGTTTACGACCCACATGAAGACCAAGCTGCACATCTGTTACATATGTGCTGGGAGGTCTGTGCATGTTCTTTGGTTGGTAGTTCAGACTGAGCATTTCAAGGTGAGATGACTCTGTTGGTCTTCCTCAGGAGTTCCTAGGCCCTTCAGGATCCACAATCCTTCCTGCTAGTTTTCCATTACTCCTCAAGCTCCATCCACTATTTTGGCTATGGGTGTCTGCATCTGTCTAAATCAGCTGCTGGGAGGAGCCTCTCCGAGGACAACACGCTCCTGTCTGCAAGCACAACAGAGTGTCATTAATAATGTCAGGGATTGATGCTTGCCCATGGTCTGAGTCTCAAGTTGGGCCAGTTATTGGTTGGCTATTCCAAAAATACTTATTTTTGCCCTCATTTTTCTGGAATGATTTAACAAAAACTGCTGATGAGGAGATGTGCATTCTCAGGATTTAAAGTAGATTTGACTGACTTTTATAGACTTAAAATACTTTATATACTTCTTTTGAACCGCAAATTGCTGCCTGCCAGTAAGAGAAACTGGCTGAAGAAACTATCTTGCTTACTTAACACTTTGCTAATCTATAACAAGTTGCTTAGTTATGAATGGACATAGGTTCTTGGGAATAATTTATTTTCTTTACTTGTACTACCTAACGTAAATCTTGTAAAGGTATTGGGGAACACACTATTTTTTCATAGTCATCCCCTGGAAGAAAACTAGAACATAATCACATTGTAATTTTATACTTCTTGAAAGATTTGTCTGGGGATATATAATCCATAAGAGAAAGAATAAAGGTGTTTGAACATTATTCCTTCCATTCATTAGCTATGTGTATGTATGAGTGAATGTATGTATGAATACATGTATGTATGTGTATAAAGTTCTTTTAGGAGTGTGTTGGAACTTCGTTCCATCAAATCTGTATGTATGTTGATATGTAAAGCTTGTCAGGCTTCATGATGGAGCTTGCTCCATTTACCAACTGTCTGCATACACGTTTATGTGTGTGTATGTGCAAAATGCTTGGAACCTGTTTGCTGGAGCTTTGCTCCAGTCATTCAATGTGTGAATATGTATATGTCTTCCTGTATGTATGTACACACACATGTATGTATGCATGCATGTATGTTTTCCTGCATATATGTTTGTACCTATGCATGAAGTCTGCCTTTTTCTTCATCCACTCAATGTATATGTATATATATGAAGCCTCAAGGAGTTAAGAGTTCACAGTTTTTCACTGGCCACAGGAAGTGCCAGCCCCAGTGAATTACACTTTGTTCCCTTAGAGAAAAGTCTGGAGTAATTTCTCTAATCATTGGCTGCCTTGGGCAGCAGCCTTCATTAATATCTGGATGATCCCTGTCAGCAGCTCTAAGTACTGACCCCCATCAGCTGCCTGCCTTGGTTTACCCTTTCTTTTGTATCCAAGCTAGGTTTGGGCACAAGGTCTTGCTAGATTTCAGTTATAGTTTAGACAGTCTAGCACGTATACTGATGATCTAGAGAAGAATTCATCTCTAAACACACTCAGTTTGATGGCAGCATTCAGTTTTCCTTGTTGGAGGACTGTTGTCTCTCTGTCCTTGCTTCTCAGATCTGACAGGCTGCCCACATCCCTCCTTACGCGATCACTCCATATGAAATCTGCAATAATGCATGCGATCCTTAAGCTATCAATTTTCATGAATATCTTGCCCATGGATTAGTCCGTTTCTTCAGCAGGGAGCAGTGAAGGTTTAATGCATAGTGAGACTAAGTACTGAGAGTAAGTAATCGTTCAGTGCTTGGTTCACAAATGGACGTCTATATCACTCTCTCCAGTGCTCAGGTAATGTCATAGAGGAAAGGGCAAAAGAGAAGGTTATGACATGACGTATGATGAGGGAGGATGCAGTGAAATACTGTCTTCTGAGTATTACACTGTTGTTGTATGCCAAAACTCACAAAAGTGATTATTACTTAAAACTGGGTCCAGGAACATTTATTTCATGGAGGGAGGAGGGTTCATAAGGCTTTACCTTCCCTTCCCTGGGGAACTTGATATTCAGTAGTTGCTAAAGGAGGGCAAGTCCTCTAATGTATCCACTGGTAGGTTGCCCTTACTCAAGTCAATAATTTCTCGTTAATGTCCATACAAGCAAGTCTAATGTAAGTCAGTAAGTCTCTCTCTCTCTCTCTCTCTCTCTCTCTCTCTCTCTCTCTCTCTCTCTCTCTCTCACACACACACACACACACACACACACAGAGAGAGAGAGAGAGAGAGAGAGAGAGAGAGAAAGAGAGAGAGAGAGAGAGAGAGGAGCATGAAAATAAGCAGGGACTTGTGAAAAATGGGGGGTTCAGATAGAGAAGCAGAAGAGCACTAAGAGAAGCTAAACAGAGATATTTTTCTTATCCATTAAATTTTTCTCATCCCACAGATTCTTTCCCTCCCTTCTGTTAGCACAGTCTTCTAAGGATCAGACATTGTTAATTTTGATCAAATCCAATGATCTTTTTTTTTCTTTAGAGTCTGCTATTTGTATTATATGGAAGAAAATTCCAAGTTCACAAAGAATTTTCTTCTGTTTTTTTATAGATGTTTTACAGTTCAAAGTTTAAGAAGTTTATAGTTAGGTCTTGACCTACGTTGACTTAATTTTTGTATAGGGTGTGATTCAAAAATTTTAAACATAGATGTTTATTACAGTACAATTGGTTGAATAGTCTGTTTCTCCACTACCTTGCCTTTGCATCTTGTTTGATTGACATATAATGTCAATATATGTAATTGTGTAATATAATATGCCAGTTGATTTTGACTCTTTCCAAACTAATATCAAAATATCTTTTATCATTATATTTGAGACAAAGTATCATTGTGTAAGCTAGGTTGGCACTGAACTCATAACCTACAGTATTGGCAATACAGCTGTGTGCCATCATGCCCTTGGCCAAAGTGTGTTCATTACTGCCTCATTATAAGTACCATAGTACATGCCTGAAATGTATATATAGTAAGATTCTGTCTTAAAACTTTTTAGAAGATATTGTACAACTTCTAGATCATATTGCTAGTAAGTTAGGCTTGTTCTATACTTTGTTTCAAAAGCCTTCTTTGAAATGTACATCCTTACACAATTCATCTTAACAATGTGAAAAACCATTTTTCTTTTTTGTTTTCTTTTTTCTTTTTTTTCCTGGAGCTGGGGACCGAACCCAGGGCTTTGCGCTTGCTAGGCAAGCGCTCTACCACTGAGCTAAATGACGTTAATTTCTTTAGATTTGAATGGCAGCTTTCTCA
Source organism: Rattus norvegicus (assembly GCF_021556685.1). NCBI lineage: Eukaryota > Metazoa > Chordata > Mammalia > Rodentia > Muridae > Rattus > Rattus norvegicus. Next base: position 50,525,414 of record NC_141540.1, read on the forward strand.
TTATTTGAAATCATCGTAATATAGGAAGAAAAGAGGTTATGAGAGTTCCATGTGTCATTTTCTTGATTTCTTGGCTCTAGCGGGCCCTTATATGAGACAACAGACTGGAGGATAGGTAAGACCTGAGGAGACCATTCAAATTCAGCCATGTTTTGATTCTTCACAAGTGAGTAGAAACAAAATACAGACAGCTACTAAATTTTGACAAGACATTTGACAGATTCTTTAGAATCTGAAGTGTTTTAACAATATATACTATTGTTGATGAGTACCTTCTACTGCTGTTTTCCTAAACCAGTATAATTTCTAACTTTATTATAAATGTTTATTCATATATTGACAGAAAACGTGGCTCTTATTTCTTTTTTTTTATTTTTTATTAATTTGAGTATTTCTTATATACATTTCGAGTGTTATTCCCTTTCCCGGTATCCGGGCAAACATCCCCCTCCCCCCTCCCCTTACTTCTGGGTGTTCCCCTCCCAACCCTCCCCCCATTGCCGCCCTCCCCCACCAGTCTAGTTCACTGGGGGTTCAGTCTTAGCAGGACCCAGGGCTTCCCCTTCCACTGGTGCTCTTACTAGGATATTCATTGATTGCTACCTATGAGGTCAGAGTCCAGGGTCAGTCCATGTATAGTCTTTAGGTAGTGGCTTAGTCCCTGGAAACTCTGGTTGCTTGGCATTGTTGTACATATGGGGTCTCGAGCCCCTTCAAGCTCTTCCAGTTCTTTCTCTGATTCCTTCAACGGGGGTCCTATTCTCAGTTCAGTGGTTTGCTGCTGGCATTCGCCTCTGTATTTGCTGTATTCTGGCTGTGTCTCTCAGGAGCGATCTACATCCGGCTCCTGTCGGTCTGCACTTCTTTGCTTCATCCATCTTGTCTAATTGGATGGCTGTATATGTATGGGCCACATGCGGGGCAGGCTCTGAATGGGTGTTCCTTCAGTCTCTGTTTTAATCTTTGCCTCTCTCTTCCCTGACAAGGGTATTCTTGTTCCCCTTTTAAAGAAGGAGTGAAGCATTCACATTTTGATCATCCGTCTTGAGTTTCATTTGTTCTAGGCATCTAGGGTAATTCAAGCATTTGGGCTAATAACCACTTATCAATGAGTGCATACCATGTATGTCTTTCTGTGATTGTGTTAGCTCACTCAGGATGATGTTTTCCAGTTCCAACCATTTGCCTACGAATTTCATAAAGTCGTTGTTTTTGATAGCTGAGTAATATTCCATTGTGTAGATGTACCACATTTTCTGTATCCATTCCTCTGTTGAAGGGCATCTGGGTTCTTTCCAGCTTCTGGCTATTATAAATAAGGCTGCAATGAACATAGTGGAGCACGTGTCTTTTTTATATGTTGGGGCATCTTTTGGGTATATGCCCAAGAGAGGTATAGCTGGATCCTCAGGCAGTTCAATGTCCAATGTTCTGAGGATCCTCCAGACTGATTTCCAGAATGGTTGTACCAGTATGCAATCCCACCAACAATGGAGGAGTGTTCCTCTTTCTCCACATCCTCGCCAGTATCTGCTGTCACCTGAGTTTTTGATCTTAGCCATTCTCACTGGTGTGAGGTGAAAACTCAGGGTTGTTTTGATTTGCATTTCCCTTATGACTAAAGATGTTGAACATTTCTTTAGGTGTTTCTCAGCCATTCGGCATTCCTCAGCTGTGAATTCTTTGTTTAGCTCTGAACCCCATTTTTTAATAGGGTTATTTGTTTCCCTGCGGTCTAACTTCTTGAGTTCTTTGTATATTTTGGATATAAGGCCTCTATCTGTTGTAGGATTGTAAAGATCTTTTCCCAATCTGTTGGTTGCCGTTTTGTCCTAACCACAGTGTCCTTTGCCTTACAGAAGCTTTGCAGTTTTATGAGATCCCATTTGTCGATTCTTGATCTTAGAGCGTAAGCCATTGGTGTTTTGTTTAGGAAATTTTTTCCAGTGCCCATGTGTTCCAGATGCTTCCCTAGTTTTTCTTCTATTAGTTTGAGTGTGTCTGGTTTGATGTGGAGGTCCTTGATCCACTTGGACTTAAGCTTTGTACAGGGTGATAAGCATGGATCAATCTGCATTCTTGTTGACCTCCAGTTGAACCAGCACCATTTGCTGAAAATGCTATCTTTTTCCCATTTGACGGTTTTGGCTCCTTTGTCAAAAATCAAGTGACCATAGGTGTGTGGGTTCATTTCTGGGTCTTCAATTCTATTCCATTGGTCTATCTGTCTGTCTCTGTACCAATACCATGCAGTTTTTATCACTATTGCTCTGTGATACTGCTTGAGTTCAGGGATAGTGATTCCCCCTGAAGTCCTTTTATTGTTGAGGATAGCTTTAGCTATCCTGGGTTTTTTGTTATTCCAGATGAATTTGCAAATTGTTCTGTCTAACTCTTTGAAGAACTGGATTGGTATTTTGATGGGGATTGCATTGAATCTGTAGATTGCTTTTGGTAAAATGGCCATTTTTACTATATTAATCCTGCCAATCCATGAGCATGGGAGATCTTTCCATCTTCTGAGGTCTTCTTCAATTTCCTTCTTCAGTGTCTTGAAGTTCTCATTGTACAGATCTTTTACTTGCTTTGTTAAAGTCACACCGAGGTACTTTATATTATTTGGGTCTATTATGAAGGGTGTCGTTTCCCTAATTTCTTTCTCGGCTTGTTTCTCTTTTGTATAGAGGAAGGCAACTGATTTATTTGAGTTAATTTTATACCCAGCCACTTTGCTGAAGTTGTTTATCAGCTTTAGTAGTTCTCTGGTGGAACTTTGGGGATCACTTAAATATACTATCATATCATCTGCAAATAGTGATATTTTGACTTCTTCTTTTCTGATCTGTATCCCCTTGACCTCCTTTTGTTGTCTGATTGCTCTGGCTAGAATTTCAAGAACTGTATTGAATAAGTAGGGAGAGAGTGGGCAGCCTTGTCTAGTCCCTGATTTTAGTGGGATTGCTTCAAGTTTCTCTCCATTTAGTTTAATGTTAGCAACTGGTTTGCTGTATATGGCTTTTACTATGTTCAGGTATGGGCCTTGAATTCCTATTCTTTCCAGGACTTTTATCATGAAGGGGTGTTGAATTTTGTCAAATGCTTTCTCAGCGTCTAATGAAATGATCATGTGGTTTTGTTCTTTCAGTTTGTTTATATAATGGATCACGTTGATGGTTTTCCGTATATTAAACCATCCCTGCATGCCTGGGATGAAGCCTACTTGGTCATGGTGGATGATTGTTTTGATGTGCTCTTGGATTCGGTTTTCCAGAATTTTGTTGAGTATTTTTGCGTCGATATTCATAAGGGAAATTGGTCTGAAGTTCTCTTTCTTTGTTGTGTCTTTGTGTGGTTTAGGTATAAGAGTAATTGTGGCTTCGTAGAAGGTATTCGGTAGTGCTCCATCTGTTTCAATTTTGTGGAATAGTTTGGATAATATTGGTATGAGGTCATCTATGAAGGTTTGATAGAATCCTGCACTAAACCCGTCTGGACCTGGGCTGTTTTTGGTTGGGAGACCTTCAATGACTGGTTCTATTTCCTTAGGAGTTATGGGGTTGTTTAACTGGTTTATCTGTTCCTGATTCAACTTCGGTACCTGGTATCTGTCTAGGAAATTGTCCATTTCCTGAAGATTTTCAAGTTTTGTTGAATATAGGGTTTTTTTTTTTGTTTTGTTTTGTTTTTTTTTTTTTACCTAATTTTTTTTTTTATTAACTTGAGTATTTCTTATATACATTTCGAGTGTTATTCCCTTTCCCGGTTTCCGGGCAAACATCCCCCTCCCCCCTCCCCTTCCTTATGGGTGTTCCCCTCCCAACCCTCCCACCATTGCCGCCCTCCCCCCATAGACTAGTTCACTGGGGGTTCAGTCTTAGCAGGACCCAGGGCTTCCCCTTCCACTGGTGCTCTTACTAGGATATTCATTGCTACCTATGGGGTCAGAGTCCAGGGTCAGTCCATGTATAGTCTTTAGGTAGTGGCTTAGTCCCTGGAAGCTCTGGTTGCTTGGCATTGTTGTACTTTTGGGGTCTCGAGCCCCTTCAAGCTCTTCCAGTTCTTTCTCTGATTCCTTCAATAGGGGACCTATTCTCAGTTCAGTGGTTTGCTGCTGGCATTCGCCTCTGTATTTGCTGTATTCTGGCTGTGTCTCTCAGGAGCGATCTACATCCGGCTCCTGTCGGTCTGCACTTCTTTGCTTCATCCATCTAGTCCAATTGGGTGGCTGTATATGTATGGGCCAAATGTGGGACAGGCTCTGAATGGGTGTTCCTTCAGTCTCTGTTTTAATCTTTGCCTCTCCCTTCCCTGCCAAGGGTATTCTTTTTCCTCATTTAAAGAAGGAGTGAAGCATTCACATTTTGATCATCCGTCTTGAGTTTCGTTTGTTCTAGGGATCTAGGGTAATTCAAGCATTTGGGCTAATAGCCACTTATCAATGAGTGCATACCATGTATGTCTTTCTGTGATTGGGTTAGTTCACTCAGGGTGATATTTTCCAGTTCCAACCATTTGCCTACGAATTTCATAAACTCGTTGTTTTTGATAGCTGAGTAGTATTCCATTGTGTAGATGTACCACATTTTCTGTATCCATTCCTCTGTTGAAGGGCATCTGGGTTCTTTCCATTTTCTGGCTATTATAAATAAGGCTGCGATGAACATAGTGGAGCACGTGTCTCTTTTATATGTTGAGGCATCTTTTGGGTATATGCCCAAGAGAGGTATAGCTGGATCCTCAGGCAGTTCAATGTCCAATTTTCTGAGGAACCTCCAGACTGATTTCCAGAATGGTTTTACCAGTCTGCAATCCCACCAACAATGGAGGAGTGTTCCTCTTTCTCCACAACCTCGCCAGCATCTGCTGTCACCTGAGTTTTTGATCTTAGCCAATCGCACTGGTGTGAGGTGAAATCTCAGGGTTGTTTTGATTTGCATTTCCCTTATGACTAAAGATGTTGAACATTTCTTTAGGTGTTTCTCAGCCATTCGGCATTCCTCAGCTGTGAATTCTTTGTTTAGCTCTGAACCCCATTTTTTAATAGGGTTATTTGTTTCCCTGCGGTCTAACTTCTTGAGTTCTTTGTATATTTTGGATATAAGGCCTCTATCTGTTGTAGGGTTGGTAAAGATCTTTTCCCAATCTGTTGGTTGCCGTTTTGTCCTAACCACAGTGTCCTTTGCCTTACAGAAGCTTTGCAGTTTTATGAGATCCCATTTGTCAATTCTTGATCTTAGAGCATAAGCCATTGGTGTTTTGTTCAGGAAATTTTTTCCAGTGCCCATGTGTTCCAGATGCTTCCCTAGTTTTTCTTCTATTAGTTTGAGTGTGTCTGGTTTGATGTGGAGGTCCTTGATCCACTTCGACTTAAGCTTTGTACAGGGTGATAAGCATGGATCGATCTGCATTCTTCTACATGTTGCCCTCCAGTTGAACCAGCACCATTTGCTGAAAATGCTATCTTTTTTCCATTGGATGGTTTTGGCTCCTTTGTCAAAAATCAAGTGACCATAGGTGTGTGGGTTCATTTCTGGGTCTTCAATTCTATTCCATTGGTCTATCTGTCTGTCTCTGTACCAATACCATGCAGTTTTTATCACTATTGCTCTGTAATACTGCTTGAGTTCAGGGATAGTGATTCCCCCTGAAGTCCTTTTATTGTTGAGGATAGCTTTAGCTATCCTGGGTTTTTTGTTATTCCAGATGAATTTGCAAATTGTTCTGTCTAACTCTTTGAAGAATTGGATTGGTATTTTGATGGGGATTGCATTGAATCTGTAGATTGCTTTTGGTAAAATGGCCATTTTTACTATATTAATCCTGCCAATCCATGAGCATGGGAGATCTTTCCATCTTCTGAGGTCTTCTTCAATTTCTTTCTTCAGTGTCTTGAAGTTCTTATTGTACAGATCTTTTACTTGCTTGGTTAAAGTCACACCGAGGTACTTTATATTATTTGGGTCTATTATGAAGGGTGTCGTTTCCCTAATTTCTTTCTCGGCTTGTTTCTCTTTTGTATAGAGGAAGGCAACTGATTTATTTGAGTTAATTTTATACCCAGCCACTTTGCTGAAGTTGTTTATCAGCTTTAGTAGTTCTCTGGTGGAACTTTGGGGATCACTTAAATATACTATCATATCATCTGCAAATAGTGATATTTTGACCTCTTCTTTTCCGATCTGTATCCCTTTGATCTCCTTTTGTTGTCTGGTTGCTCTGGCTAGAACTTCAAGAACTATATTGAATAAGTAGGGAGAGAGTGGGCAGCCTTGTCTAGTCCCTGATTTTAGTGGGATTGCTTCAAGTTTCTCTCCATTTAGTTTAATGTTAGCAACTGGTTTGCTGTATATGGCTTTTACTATGTTTAGGTATGGGCCTTGAATTCCTATTCTTTCCAGGACTTTTATCATGAAGGGGTGTTGAATTTTGTCAAATGCTTTCTCAGCATCTAATGAAATGATCATGTGGTTCTGTTCTTTCAGTTTGTTTATATAATGGATCACGTTGATGGTTTTCCGTATATTAAACCATCCCTGCATGCCTGGGATGAAGCCTACTTGGTCATGGTGGATGATTGTTTTGATGTGCTCTTGAATTCGGTTTGCCAGAATTTTATTGAGTATTTTTGCGTCGATATTCATAAGGGAAATTGGTCTGAAGTTCTCTTTCTTTGTTGTGTCTTTGTGTGGTTTAGGTATAAGAGTAATTGTAGATTCGTAGAAGGAATTCGGTAGGGCTCCCATCTGTTTCAATTTTGTGGAATAGTTTGGATAATATTGGTATGAGGTCTTCTATGAAGGTTTGATAGAATTCTGCACTAAACCCATCTGGACCTGGGCTCTTTTTGGTTGGGAGACCTTTATTGACTGGTTCTATTTCCTTAGGAGTTATGGGGTTGTTTAACTGGTTTATCTGTTCCTGATTTAACTTCGATACCTGGTATCTGTCTAGGAAATTGTCCATTTCCTGAAGATTTTCAAGTTTTGTTGAATATACGTTTTTATAGTAAGATCTGATGATTTTTTGAATTTCCTCTGAATCTGTTGTTATGTCTGCCTTTTCATTTCTGATTTTGTTACTTTGGACGCACTCTCTGGGTCCTCTCGTTAGTCTGGCTAAGGGTTTATCTATCTTGTTGATTTTCTCAAAGAACCAACTTTTGGTTCTGTTGATTCTATGGTCCTTTTTGTTTCTACTTGGTTGATTTCCGCTCTGAGTTTGATTATTTCCTGCCTTCTACTCCTCCTGGGTGTATTTGCTTCTTTTTGTTCTAGAGCTTTTAGGTGTGCTGTCAAGCTGCTGACATATGCTCTTTCCTGTTTCTTTCTGCAGGCACTCAGCGTTATGAATTTTCCTCTTAGCACAGCTTTCATTGTGTCCCATAAGTTTGGGTATGTTGTACCTTCATTTTCATTATTCTAAAAAGTCTTTAATTTCTTTCTTTATTTCTTCCTTGACCAGGTTATCATTGAGTAGAGCATTGTTCAATTTCCACGTATATGTGGGCATTCTTCCCTTATTGTTATTGAAGACCAGTTTTAGGCCGTGGTGGTCCGATAGCACGCATGGGATTATTTCTATCTTTCTGTACCTGTTGAGGCCCGTTTTTTGACCAATTATATGGTCAATTTTGGAGAAAGTACCATGAGGAGCTGAGAAGAAGGTATATCCTTTTGCTTTAGGATAGAATGTTCTATAAATATCCGTTAAGTCCATTTGGCTCATGACTTCTCTTAGTCTGTCTACATCACTGTTTAATTTCTGTTTCCATGATCTGTCCATTGATGAGAGTGGGGTGTTGAAATCTCCCACTATTATTGTGTGAGGTGCAATGTGTGTTTTGAGCTTTAGTAAGGTTTCTTTTACATATATAGGTGCCCTTGTATTTGGGGCATAGATATTTAGGATTGAGAGTTCATCTTGGTGGATTTTTCCTTTGATGAATATGAAGTGTCCTTCCTTATGTTTTTTGATGACTTTTAGTTGAAAATTGATTTTATTTGATATTAGAATGGCTACTCCAGCTTGCTTCTTCTGACCATTTGCTTGGAAAATTGTTTTCCAGCCTTTCACTCTGAGGTAATGTCTGTCTTTGTCTCTGAGGTGTATTTCCTGTAGGCAGCAGAATGCAGGGTCCTCGTTGCGTATCCAGTTTGTTAATCTATGTCTTTTTATTGGGGAGTTGAGGCCATTGATGTTGAGAGATATTAAGGAATAGTGATTATTGCTTCCCGTTATATTCATATTTGGGTGTGAGGTTATGTTTGTGTGCTTTCATTCTCTTTGTTTTGTTGCCAAGACGATTAGTTTCTTGCTTCTTCTAGGGTATAGCTTGCCTCCTTATGTTGGGCTTTACCATTTATTATCCTTTGTAGTGCTGGATTTGTAGAAAGATATTGTGTAAATTTGGTTTTGTCATGGAATATCTTGGTTTCTCCATCTATGTTAATTGAGAGTTTTGCAGGATACAGTAACCTGGGCTGGCATTTGTGTTCTCTTAGGGTCTGTATGACATCAGTCCAGGATCTTCTGGCCTTCATAGTTTCTGGCGAGAAGTCTGGTGTGATTCTGATAGGTCTGCCTTTATATGTTACTTGACCTTTTTCCCTTACTGCTTTTAATATTCTTTCTTTATTTTGTGCATTTGGTGTTTTGACAATTATGTGACGGGAGGTGTTTCTTTTCTGGTCCAATCTATTTGGAGTTCTGTAGGCTTCTTGTATGCCTATGGGTATCTCTTTTTTTAGGTTAGGGAAGTTTTCTTCTATGATTTTGTTGAAGATATTTACTGGTCCTTTGAGCTGGGAGTCTTCACTCTCTTCTATACCTATTATCCTTAGGTTTGATCTTCTCCTTGAGTCCTGGATTTCCTGTATGTTTTGGACCAGTAGCTTTTTCCGCTTTACATTATCTTTGACAGTTGAGTCAATGATTTCTATGGAATCTTCTGCTCCTGAGATTCTCTCTTCCATCTCTTGTATTCTGTTGGTGAAGCTTGTATCTACAGCTCCTTGTCTCTTCTTTTGGTTTTCTATATCCAAGGTTGTTTCCATGTGTTCTTTCTTGATTGCTTCTATTTCCATTTTTAATTCCTTCAACTGTTTGATTGTGTTTTCCTGGAATTCTTTCAGGGATTTTTGTGACTCCTCTCTATGGACTTTTACTTGTTTATTTATGATTTCCTGATATTCTTTCAGGTATTTTTGTGTCTCCTCTCTATGGGCTTCTACTTGTTTATTTATGTTTTCCTGGAATTCTTTCAGGCATTTTTGCGATTCCTCTCTGTAGGCTTCTACTTGTTTATTAATGTTTTCCTGTGTTTCTCTAAGGGAGTTCTTCATGTCTTTCTTGAAGTCCTCCAGCATCATGATCAAATCTGATTTTGAAACTAGATCTTGCTTTTCTGGTGTGTTTGGACATTCCATGTTTGTTTTGGTGGGAGAATTGGGCTCCGATGATGCCATGTAGTCTTGGTTTCTGTTGCTTGGGTTCCTGCGCTTGCCTCTTGCCATCAGATTATCTCTAGTCTTACTTTGTTCTGCTATTTCTGACAGTGGCTAGACTGTCCTAGAATCCTGTGTGTCAGG